>NW_027518695.1:11237500-13637500 GCF_043159265.1 Tasmannia lanceolata
TCTCCTCCTCTCTCTTCTTGAAATCAAAAGAAGAAAAAAACCCTAAAACACGAGGCGAGAAGTAGCTTTTGAGTCGTGAAATCGCACTCCACTTCACTAAGTAGAGGTTTTGACGAAAATACCCTTCAAAGAATTATAAACATTATGAAAATTTGGAGGGTATTTTGGTAAAACAGATCGGATCGTCAAATGGATATCTGTTGCAAGTCCATATCCAATCCTAAAATTCTCGGATCCCACATTTGATGATCCAAAATAGGCCCATGAATCCTATTGATATGTTTAGTTCGTGTTCATTAACGTTCGGAGGATCCATTGGACCGTCTGGATCCATTGACACCCCTAATTGTAATGATGTGAAATAGCCTTGGCAGCTGGTTTTCCAAGGGAGACCTTTAATTTAGCATACATCAGAAAATCTTACGCTTTAATATTGAGATTTTAGTCAAGTGTTTTTCAAAAAATACTAGGATGATCAAAACCGTTCATCTGTTGGGCCAAAATGTAAATAGGTTGTGAACTGTGCCTCAAAAATCATCTCCATAAGATGATCCTGACCCTCCAATCTATATAGGGACTGCACAGTATCGAAACTTATATGGGAAACCTAACGCCTCTCGTGCGAAAAACACTCGGGGCATTAAAATACACTAAAAGAAGGGGGTGTGGCAATATCAATTCCATTGTCTGATATTTTCATACCTCATGTTTGATATTTCCACACCTGCCTGTTTCCTATTTATTTTAGGGCGTTACTCAGGAACCTCATGTAGGGAGGGATTTTTGGGTTCCACTTTAGATCCCCAAATCGGTCTACCGAGTAGTCAGATCTGGACCATCTGGTACACCCAAAAAACACCAAAACCAATCTCAAAAAGGAACCTCAGATCTGGTACACCCAAAAACGCCGCCTACGCAGCTGGATTCCTTTATATCTGCAGAGGAATTTTCGTTTTCTCTATTGTTACAGATCAAAACTTGATAGAATCTCTTTTGTTGATCTCCATCTACCCACACGACCTTTTGCCCTAAATCCCCCGATTCATCGAATTCCCGATGGATGGATCGAAGATTCAGTTGGACTCTGAGCATAGGAGGAAGCCTGTTGTTGATAGCCTACAAAGGTTGATTAGAGGCTTCATTGGCAGCCACGTGAGGATCTTTTTATTCTTCTTTGCGTTTCTTAATTTTCTCTTTCATGGGTATTTCATACTTTTGTACAATTTATTTAGTGCTTTTTGTCTTCTCATTTTTCTTTCTAGTTTCATGTTTATCTGAGTTCAGTACTCTTGGTGTCGAAATCCCAACTGTGGCTCTCTAGCTAGGTGGTCCTGTGATGGGTTCGGGTTAAGGGTGTCGATTTTGGCACGGGCTCGGAAGCTCGCTCGAGCTCGGCTCGAATCCTTAACGAGCCGAGCCGAGCCGGCTTGCCAGGCTCGTTAAGCTTAACGAGCCGAGCCCGATTTAGGCCAGGCTCGGCTCGGCTCGTTAAGAATTATATATATATATATATATATATATACACACACACACACACTAAAAGGGTTGTCCGGGAGTGAAAGGGGGAGGCAAAATATGTCACTTTTTTTTGGAACCCCATTTGTTACTTGGACCAGCCCCCCTAAGTGTAAAAAAAGTAGTCAAATTACACTAGATAGGGCTGTCCAGGGAAGATGAGGGGTGTGAATTATAAGTAGATAAATTTATTTGAAAGAAACTAAAAAATAGAGGGTAGAGCCATAAAACAACAGCTAGGCAGGAATGCTGTCACTCTTGCATCTATGCTGTTGACTAGGTTGAGTTTTTCATTATTATTATTATAATGAACGCTACTCATTCAAGACAGCTAGCTGATTTTGCAAGTTGACTAGATGGCCTCCTGGGGGACTGACAAGCTGATTGCAGTTTATTTTGAGCTTTCATCTTTACGTTTGTCAGTTTGTGTCATGCTTCTCATTTTTCGCACGCATAAAAAAATATTTCTAAACTCCCTCTTTTTGCTATATATATTTGAGTAAAGTACAAACATTCTATCAACCTACTGTTTAATATACCCAAGCTCGTTAAGGCTCGCGAGCCTGGCCGAGCCCGACCGAGCCGAGCCCGAGCCCGAGCCTGAGCCAAGCCGAGCCGAGCCCGAGCCCGAGCCCGAGCCTGAGCCAAGCCGAGCCGAGCCTGGCCAAGCTCGGTTCGGCTCGGCTCGGCTCGTTTACACTCCTAGTTCGGGTCCTTTTGAATGACATGAGACCTGAGAGCATAGAGGGGCCAGTGTTTGGACTCCGGAAGGACCCTCCGATTCTTAAGTCAGGACATGCGGAAACGCACCAACAGTAGAACTGAGCAGAGGCAGGGAGAGCTATGGAAAGAAGTTGGAGTAGTGAATGTGTTGCTATGTTGTGGGCATATGCTGTTAAATTTCGGCAGAAATCCGAAATTTCGCGTTTACCAAATTTCGGTCTAAATTTCGGGAATTTTTTTTTTTAAATATAGTATTATTCCGAAATTTTGGTTTCGGCCAAGCCCGAAATTGGGACTGAAACTGAAATTTAAAACCATGTTTGTGGGTACCTTAGAGTTTGGTCCTTTTATATAGATTTGGAGTCCTCGGCAGTTTAGGAAACTTGCTGTTCTTGGAGTCCTGATGATTGGCTGACTTCCCTAAGGAATTGGTTTCCATGTTTATCCTCGCGGCCAGCGAGGATGCCTTTTAGGGCTCAATTTTGGGCTTCTGGAAGAGGTGAGATGACCTCTCTGCCCCTGGTTGCCTTTAATATGTCTTGGCATCTCCAAGCACTTCGGCGCCACGTGTCGGCCTTTCATTGGTGGTCTGATTTTTACCCATAACATATTGCCCCCAACTTCCTTGGGTCGCTTAAGCCGAAGGAAGTAGTCTTCCCGATTAGCTTCATCGGGTTGGCTTTCTGGGTTGTCCCTCACCTAGGCTCGATCTGGTTAGGCCGTGGTGTTTGCTTAGTCGATCTGAGTGCAGCTCGGGGCCGGCTTTCCTCGAAATCAATTCAGAGTTATCTCATAGGTTCGGCTGCTCTGAGTGGACGGAGCCTTCTACGGAGAGTTTGGTGGTAATTTTTCCTTAGCTAACCGTTTTTAGTATTAAAAATTGCGGATGCGATGCGGAACGCGGCCAAGAAAAATCCTTATTGACTCGGCGCGGACGTGGCTGAGTACTCGGTTGACACGGTCAGAACTCGGCAGAGTCAAAGTAGTTTTTATTGACCTGTAGGACAGAACACGGATGCGGTGCAACGTGGAACACGGCCAAGATAAAAGGGAATCGGCTCGGGGGAGTTTTAAAACTATGTCCGTTTTACTCTGCCAGCCGCTGCCTTGATCGTGGATCAAAGAGACCGCTGCCTTTGAGGGTTCGTCCAAGCTGGATGCTCTAAGTCAGTTTCTGCTGCTTTTGAGCTGTTTTGGTTGAGTTATTGGCGTCCGAGCTTGATTTGCCCTATCCGAGCTGTCCTCAAATTTCTTGCAGGTACGTTGCTGCTCACAGTGGAAAATCGTGGTGAGCAGTTTTTCGAAAGGTCTTTTTGGCATAATGATGGCACGTCGTTTCGACTTCCGAGGGATTCGTAGGATCATGCCACGTGTCATCTGGCGGCTTGGGAGACAAAGAGTTGCGATGTTTGGTCTGTCAGATGGCCCGATGAGCGTTTATAAAATGAGAGCTCCTGTTTTTTTTTCTCATTTCAGCAATCAGTCGCTTTCTGAGAGTTCAGGAGCTTTGGATAGGTCTGTGAGAGTTTGAGGTCGTCTTTCCCTTTTGGAGCGTTCTTTTAGCTCTACGTTCCACTTTCTCTCCTCGATCCTTTCTACTTGCTCCGAGTAAGTCTCCCTTTCTTCTTGCTTTCCTTTGCACAATGTCGGTTTTGTCTAGATCAGGTTCCAAAACTAGGTCGAACTCTGGCTGGGCTTTTGCAGGCGACTTTGATCAGTGGAGTCCGTCCTTAGTGGCTTCTTCGTCGGGGGAAGGCAACTCATGTTGATTGTGATACTCAAAAGCTTGGGCGGATCCATTTCTTCTTGCTTTCGTTTGCATAATGTCGATTATGGCACAATTTCAGATTATGCCTAGATTAGGTTCTGAAACTAGGTCGAACTCTAGCCGGGCTTGCGATTCCGATCAGTGGACTCCGTCTCGTAGTTACTGGAATCTTCTTAGTTAAATGGGAAGCTCGCTTCTCTGGAAATTCGCTTTAGAAGCTAAGTTTTCTCGCTTCCCAAATTTAGGGGAAGCACACTTCCTGGATGC
Source organism: Tasmannia lanceolata (assembly GCF_043159265.1). NCBI lineage: Eukaryota > Viridiplantae > Streptophyta > Magnoliopsida > Canellales > Winteraceae > Tasmannia > Tasmannia lanceolata. The sequence continues at coordinate 11,241,774 of NW_027518695.1, forward strand.
TTCCTGCACATTTCCTCCTAATTAAGTGTACGCTTCCTATTTAGATTATTATTTCTTCCTAAATGATTATTTTCCCGAAGGATCTTATTTAAAAAATGTGCATTTAAAACTTGAAGACTCGTATTAAGTTACAAATGAAAATTGTTTGGAACTTTTTCGAAAAACTTAGCATTAGATAAATAAGAATAAAGCATGTAAAACTGTAAATTCCTAAAACTATTAATTCCAATTAGTCATGAAGTTGTGTATCAACCCTTTCTCTCTAAGCTAATACACTTTCTATGTACTTCTTGTTTTCTTCCAACGAGGCTTATTACATGCTTCATGTTGACTTCAATAATGCTTCCCACACATTTTCTCTTTATTTTATTTAAAACTATTCGCTTCCTGCTTTGTCTCTTTTCTAACCCCTTAGCTTCCCGCTTTCTCTTCTTGCATCACTTCTCGCACTCGCCTCCTCCTCTGGCAACTATGGTTCGTCCATAGTGGCTTCTTCGTCGGGGGAAGGTCGTCGGGGGAAGGAGACTCATGTCGATTATGGTACTCAAAAGCTTGGGCAGATCCTTCTATTAACAGAAGAAAGTACAGTGGATGAACTCAGCAAGTTCTTCATGAATACACTGGATAGACATGGTAGTGGACAAAGGCCGCATGTGCAAGATCCTGTCCCTAATTATCGAGGTAGTATGATGTTTGATTAACAGGTCTGGTTCTGTGTCATTCGAGACTGATGTTGAGAAATGTTTGGAAGAAAATACAATTTCAGGATCACCATCCATTGTTTCCAATGGCCCAATTGGGGAAACTATGAGTGAGGAAATCAATAACATGAGGATTTATGGGTCTGATTGCAAACATGGAACTGGAATGCAAACCGGGGTGCAATCCTCCAATCATCAGCCTGTTGGAGATGAACCCCAATGACTTACTAAAGGGAATGCAAAAACTTAAGTTTCAGGTTCAAAAATCACAAATGACACTCATTTGCCTTTCCTTCCGAGTAGCGAACTGAGTACCTCGTCATTTGGAAGAGTACACCATGCTCCTCATCTCTATTTCTCCAACCAATTTCCAGAAAATGGAAGGATTGGTAGTGAAACCCCAGATCAATCTAAATTTAACTCTGGTTTCCCAGAGCATAAATTGTCTTTTAAGCTTCAAGTACCCAATGAAGAGACGGGTTCTGTTTTACTTCCAGACATGGATGGGAGCGAGTATCCAAGCAATAGTAAATTTTGAGCACATAATACTCATGAAAATCCTTTAGCTGAAACTCAAATCAATAGTTTTCTGGTTTTGAGTTCAAATGCTTGTTCATCAGTAGATTCGTATCTTGGAAATCAGTCTTTGACAATGAATGATTCTTCCAGTTTTCTGGAATCTTGTAGTAGAGGCATTTCAGATGTTGGATTTAGAGTAAGGGACTCGGCAGGTGTTGCTGGAAGTCCTCAAGTTTTCAATGGCTTATTGGACCTCAGTGGAGACTTGGATAGTCACTTTAAAAGCCTAATATATGGTCAGTATGGCCATGAATACATCTGGTGTGGGCCAGTTCTTCCCATTCCTTCACCATCATCTTCTCAGCTCCCCAACAAACCCTCTTTTGATGCCCTCCGCTGGTCGGCACACTTACGAAGGAACATGTTACCGCATATGAGTGCAAATGGAGTTGTTCCAGGATCGCAGTTTCCTTTTGTTTCTGGCCATTATCCTGTGAAGCCACCCTTAATTTCTGGTGCTTTTGGAGCAGAAGAAATGCCAAAGCCATGAGGAACAGGCACATACTCTCCCAACATGCTACACTAATTTCAAGCTCTGGGTATTTTGGGTAACTTGGTTTTACGTTGAGTTTCTCATTTGGGTTTTTTATAGTCACATTTATATGATTCTGAGCATTTTAATACTATTTAAGCTTTCCTTTGCTTAAACCGGGTGTAAGTACGAATCAGGGAAGGTATTTACATTCTAATATGTGAAAATTGCTTTGCTTCCCATTTGAAAGATATAACCTGATGCCTTCACTAATTCAAACGTGCAGCCTTCCACAGTCATACCATCTGAAAGATGAAGAAGACATCCATCTTTTGTCTATTTTGAGTGCAGTAGGAAGGGTGGTTTAAATTCATAGATAAAGGATTTGAAAAACGGGAACACTATAATGCTAACTAGTCTGAACTTTTGTTTCATGGCTTCGATTTGAAGCTGTAAAGTCGTTCTGTGATTGCTTTGAAAGTGTTTTGTACATTCTATTTTTTTTTTCTTTCCTTTTGTCATCCCCTTTGATCGGTAACTGTATACAGGATTCATTGCTATCATTTTAGCCCAGTTTCCCCCCCGTGGGCAATAAAACAAATTTTGGTTGTAGTTGATGTTACTTGTGTTTATAGTTACTTCTTTGAACCAGGGATCATTTTTGGCCATTTCTTGGAAACTAATGGTCTTCTTAAATTTATCTGTCTTGCTAAATGCATTTTGAGAGATTTTTCTTTAATGCTATGTTTGGCTGCTTGGATTGGTTCGGAGAGTAGTGGAATAGAAAGTCAAAGGGAGGAGAAAAGCATTTTGATTTGCCTAGAAGTACCTCGGAAAATTGTGTTGTAGTGTTTGGTTGCGTGGCATTTACTTGGAGAGTAGGAGAAAAAGTAGGGGGTGTCACTACCAATATAGGGAGGGAGGAGAGAGAGGGAAGAGAAAGAAAGAGAGAGAGCATCATTCCCTAGAATTTTTTTTTTTTTGAAATGGTCATACCCTAGAAAATTCAACCATAATTCTTTGCTTTTGGAAGAAGGGGACAAGAAAGAGACAAGTAATTATTACATGAGAGATGTCCAAGGGAATCCAAGGGATTCCAATGCATTTTGGCAACCAAACGTGGAATGGCATGAAAGTCCAAACTAAATTCCGACGGCTGCCGAGCTTTTGTGCAACCAAACGAAGCATCAAGGAAAAAAGCTTTTAATTTGACCTCAATAAGTAATGGAAGCATGAACCTTGATCTCCTGACTAATTTTGTCCCCGTGATTGATTTCAGGATGGTTTCTATTTGTTAACCTACCAACTTCTCCAAAAGCTTAGGCTGTTGGAGAGAGGCGTTATTTATATTTTATACTTTAATACTCCCCCGCACGTATGGCCCACTTGGCAAACATGTGGCACATGTAGTCCCACTTTGGGGCAACCATCGCATGTGGATTTTTGCTATCTGGGGTGGGGGGGTTTGAACTCGAGACCTTTGCTCTGATACCATGTTAACTTACCAACTTCTCCAAAAGCTTAAGCTTTTGGAGTAATTGGTAGTTTCACATGGTATTAGAGCTAAAGGTCCTGAGTTCAAACCTCACAGATAGCAAAAATCTACATGCAATGGCCAAACCCAAAAGAGAGGCCACATGTGCCACGTGTAGGCCAACCCTAAAAAGAGGGGCCACACGTGAGGGGGAGTGTTAAAAGTATAAAAGATTAAATAACGCATTCTCTAACAGCTTAAGCTTTTGGAGAAGTTGGTAAGTTATCATGGTATCAGAGCCCTAGATCCAAAGGACCTAGGCACTACTTGCCACACCGGTGATCCCGACTTCCGGCGGATGGCTAGAATCTAGCCGTCCGCCGGGCTGCCATCAACCCCTATATTTGTTTCTCCTCTTTCTCTTAACTTCCAAATTACATCCTCTCAGCCCACCTTGTCGCCTAATCACGACCGGGCATGCCTATTCTCGTTGTTGTTGTCGGCCTCGTTCATCCATGCCGGTGCTCCATTGCGATCTTGCAATACTCTGCTCGGAAAAGCCGTTGGCATCATCTTCTAGGCATCGTCACCTATTCCCTATTCATCTCTACTATAGCCTTGTTGCCTTCTTTTCTATACCTTGTCTGACCTAACCTTTTCCCATTCGATTTTTTAAGAAGTTGTTTTGTTTCCCAAGTCATGTATTTATGACTCGTTAATGAGGCCAATGACACTTGCTGAGAATTATTTTCATGCCATGCAACCAAAGATCACAAGGAGTCATTTTGCACATCCTGTTTAATTCCCCCTCCTTCCTTGTTTGGTCCTTGGTATAATTGTTACCTTCTAAATTGATAAGTGTACCACTTCTTGTCTTGTTCTTGCTACCTATCTTTTGAAATTGATATTGCCACCCCTTTTCCAATTTTTGCCTTGCATTTTAATCCACTTTTTTCCAAGTCACCCCCTTCTACTTGTTTTATATTGAATCACCCAAAGATTGATAATTGCACCTACACTCTGTAATTGATATTGCCACCCCTTTTCCAATTTTGTTTCCCTTGCGTTTTCACATTGTCTTATGTCGTCGCTCTCCTAGCTGCCCGTTGTCTTCTTCTCAATCTCATTTTTTTTCCGAAACTTTTCATTCTTCTTTGTCTCATTTCAGATGAGGTACCTTTGTTTGAGGTGCATGCCTAAAATAGATAAAGTTCCTCTACTCAGTTGAGGTGCTTAAATCCGTCAAGGTACATGCCTGTGATCCTTGAAGTGCGTGTATGAGAGAGTGGTCTCATATTCTTGTGGTTTCTTGCCCATCGAGGCTCATTCTTGCTGATTCCGGCTTTGGTCCATCGAGGCCCATTTCTTGCCCATTTCGGCATTAGTCTATTGTGACCCATTTCTTGCCCATCGAGGCCCATTCCAGCATTGGTCCATAATGACCCATTCTTACTTGCTCATCGAGGCTTGAGTCGTCCCTAGTCCATTCAGGCTATGATCTATGATCTATTGGCTTTTATAAGCCCTCTTGGCGGCACATAAACAAGCGACGTTTCATCAACAACATCAAGGGATATTCATCATCAAAATTCGTCAGTGTGCTCAAATCAAAGGGTTCAATTTTCTTATGGGCATTTTTAGTGGAAAATTCTATTTTCAAATTGGAAAATTTTATTGTAATCAAACGTATGTAGATTTTTCAATCCACATACATTTGAGGGGGCATGTTAGAATATGTGAGACGTTGGATTGGTTTGAGGTTCACTGTTGGCTCGTCTTGGTGTAGATGAGGCAAGTAGGTTAAGAGAGGTAACCTAGCTAGATTAAGCAATAAGATTGAATTAGAAATTAGGCTAGATTACAATCTTCTATTATCACCTATTTCCATAGTTATTTTGATTTCATTCTATATGTATCATGTAAGTGCTCTATATAAGCACCATCAATTCTCTTTGTAATCTATCCAAGTTTAGTGTAGATTTGAACCTTTGGCTCGTCTTGGTGTAGATGAGGCAAGTAGGTTAAGAGAGGTAACCTAGCTAGATTAAGCAATAAGATTGAATTAGAAATTACGCTAGATTACAATCTTCTATTATCATCTATTTCCATAGTTATTTTGATTTCATTCTATATGTATCATGTAAGTCCTCTATATAAGCACCATCAATTCTCTCTGTAATCTATCCAAGTTTAGTGTAGATTTGAACGTTTGGCTCGTCTTGGTGTAGATGAGGCAAGTAGGTTAAGAGAGGTAACCTAGCTAGATTAAGCAATAAGATTGAATTAGAAATTAGGCTAAATTACAATCTTCTATTATCATCTATTTCCATAGTTATTTTGATTTCATTCTATATGTATCATGTAAGTGCTCTATATAAGCACCATCAATTCTCTTTGTAATCTATCCAAGTTTAGTGTAGATGAGGCAAGTATCAAAGATAAATAACGCCTGGATTCTAGTCGTCGAACCCGGGAAAAGGTCATTTTAGGACTGTTTGCCACCTTCTGATACATGGTAAAAAATTTCGCGGCAAGGTCACTGTTTTGTCCAGATTCTGGAGATGCCCTGTGATGGTAACCATTTGGGTCGGAAATATTAGTTGAGTTTACCTTTGTGGTGAAAGTGAGCAATCAAAGTTGAAAATGGCATTCTTCCATTGATGCAACCGGGTGAGGTTGGTTCCTAAGTCCTTTTAGTATGATAACCTAGTTCTTAATTTCCTTGAGTTGTCCATGTTCTTCAGTAAAAGAAAAGTTGTATATTGGGGTAAAAACAAGTGTTTTAAAGTATTGCACGGCAGGTCAAGGTTAAGTTTTCAACAGAAAAGAGGTCGTCCAAAAGGGCAATTTCATACAGGTATGATAGAGTTTCAAAAATCTTTACTAGCTAAGCTTCTTCCTCAAACCCACTAATAACTAAGTCATCTTCCATACCCACTTATTGATTTGTTGGATCATTTCTGCCTTTTGCATACATACTATTACAAGTGTTGTTCAAATTATGATGGCCGCTCGCTCTTTTCTCCTCTTAGGGATGCTGGCTCTCACTTGCTCCCTTACCTTCGCCCATGACCCTAGTCCATTGCAAGATTTTTTTGTCGCAGCACCCAATAGCCAAGGTATGAATTGGAAAGTACATGTCTTACTTTATTATGTTATGAGAAATTATATGGTGCCCGAGCGTGAAGTCCAGTGCAGGCGGCATGACCCTTGATATTTCATCCAACATCAGCCCACTTTTTAAGGGCGGTACTTGTGTCGTTCCGCCTACACTGGACTTCACTCTCTGGCACCATATAAAAACTCATTATGTTCTAAAACTTATGTTGTTTTTATATATAGAGTTTGAACTTGGGTTCCTAATTAAATCTCTTATCCCATATATCTTGGCAGTGTTGGTATATGGATTAGTCTACAAAGACCCAAAGCTTGCTCAAGCAGACCATTTCTTCTTCACCGGGCTCGACAAATCGGGCAACACATCACACCCACTTGGGTCCAAGGTTACCCCAGTCATTGTGGTGCAGTTACCAGGACTCAATACTCTAGGCAACACCATGGCTCGTATAGACTTTGCACCCTATGGTCTCAATCCTCCCCACACTCACCTGCGAGCTACCGAGATCCTGACCGTCCTTGAGGGAACCCTCTCCGTTGGATTTGTAACTTCCAACCCCGACAATTGTCTCATCACCAAGATCCTTCAAAAGGGCAACACATTTGTCTCTAGTGCATGCCCGATGTAAAAATGTGATAGGCATCTAGTAAGGTAACAGTGCAATCGCCTCTGAGTTTCCATTGCCGATAGACCCAATCTCTGATGCGGGCCAAGCCCGGCCATGAGCGGGGGGAGCTTCCCCACGAGGCAATATTTGAATCTCTCAGCACTCGCATTGATAATAGATTCTTCAAAGTAAATTGCAGGCTCACCTCTGTGGACAGAATCCTTCCAAGAAGCAAGAAGCATTGAATGCATTGCTCTGATCCTCCACCGTCGTCCCAACTTGATTTTTCTTGAGGATCAAAGCAATGCATCCAATGCTTCTTGCTTCTTGGAAGCATTCTGTTCACAGAGGTGAGCCTGTAATTTACTTTGAGGAATCTGTTATTAATGCGAATGCTGAGAGATTCAAATATTGCCTCGTGGGGAAGTTCCTCCCGCTCATGGCCGGGCTTGGCCCGCATCGGAGATTGGCTCCATCGGCAATAGGAACTCAGAGGCAATTGCACTATTACTTTACTAGATGCTGATCACGTTTTCATTAGGTTAGATAACATATTGAACATCTATTGGACTTATCTTCTCAGTTCCCCAAACCCTCTTTTGATGACCTCCGTTGGTCAGTACACTTGCAAAGGGACATGTTACGGCATATGACTGCAAATGGAGTTGTTCAAGGATCACAGTTCCCTTTTGTTTCTGGCCATTATCCTGTGAACCCACCCTTAATTTCTGGTGCTTTGGTGTAGAAGAAATGCCAAAGCCACGAGGAACTGGCACATACTTACCCAATATGGTACACTAATTTCAAGCTCTGGGTATTTTGGGTAACTTAACTTTACATCGAGTTTCTCATTTGGGTTTTTTATAGTCACATTTATATGATTCCAAGCATTTTAATAATATTTAGGCTTTGCTTTGCTTTGCTTAAATTGGGTGTTAGTATGAATCAGCTACTGTACGTACATTCTAATATGTGAAAATTGCTCTGTTTCCCATTTGAAAGATATAGCCTGATGCTATTTATGCTTCACTAATTCAAACGTGCAGGCTTCCCCAATACTATCTGAAAGATGAAGAAGACTTCCTCCTTTTGTGAAGCAAGTCCATTAAATTTTTTTTATTTTTTATTTTTTTAATGGTAACAGAATTCATTAAAAAAGGAAGACTGAGAAGGTCCCCCCTCAAGTACAAAGACACATAAAACCAAGAAAAACAGAGACAACACCGTGCTATAAAATTATGACGGTAAAAAATCAAAAAGCTCTAAAACCTGCTTAGAAACTTCATCTTTTGCCAACTTATCTGCAATATTATTAGCAGATCTTCTCGCATGCTGATATAAGGTCGAAAGCCCTACCGATATGTCTTTTATCTCATCAAAGAAACGAAGAAATCTCCACGGAGGAACCAAGGAGCCCCTGAGCCACCTTATGACATTAAGCGAATCACCCTCTACAATGTAGTTCACATGCATACTTGGGCTAGTTTTATTTTTTGGGGCTACTCGGGCTTAGAAACTCCATCTTTTGCCAACTTATCTGCAATATCATTAGCGGATCTTCTCGCATGCTGATATAAGATCGAAAGCCCTATCGATATGTCTTTTATTTCATCAAAAAACGAAGAAATCTCCACGGAGGAACCAAGGAGCTCCTGAGCCACCTTATGACATTAAGCGAATCACCCTCTACAATGTAGTTCACATGCATACTTGGGCTAGTTTTATTTTTTGGGTTTTCCAATGATTCTAGTAACTTAGTCAGTTTTTCTTTCTGCACAACAGGGTAATCCTTTTCTTCTTAGATAAGCACAGATTGAAGTTATTTCAGCCTGAAAGTCACCCAATGGCCTCACAATGAATCACCTCAATTTCATGACAACCGATTGCCACCCCAATCTGATTATTGATTATTGGACCCAAAATTACATTAAGTTTGGGTCCAATAATCAGATTGGCGAGTGACAATCGGTTGCCACAATCTCAAACAAACAGGCCTAAGGCCATGCTCATTTTAGATTATGACAACTGAATGTGACTGCTAAACTGATTGTTGGACTCCAATTTAAGTTTAAATTTGAGTAGTACAATCGGTTTGGCACTCACAGTCGGTTGACGGCCTAAGCAAGATTGGAGCAGCACCTAGCTAATCGGCCAGAACAGGTCGATCTTCTCCAATTCAGACTGATTGGTTGGGTGGTGCTCCAATTGGGTGGGCAGAGATAAGATTTTGGTTGTATTATATATCGATTTTCATGATCTTCCTCTATTTTACTTGCATTGGAAGTAAACATAGTCTAGTCGAGGAAATACTCTAGGGGAAGTTTATACCCATCTATTATAGCTTTTCTTCAATCAATGAAGAACAAGCCATGATAGAATGGAAAAGTAAAGCATTTTTATTATATTTTCTTTTTGTCTTGTCTTTTCCCCATATAATCTTTACTTCGCTTCGAAGTGCTTTTGGCTGAAGTATATTTTCTCATGAGTAGTTAGTCTTGTTTATATTTATGAAGCAATAAGCCAAGGTCATCTATATTAGGAAAGACTAATCTTCGATCGGGTTAGATTGATGCCTATCACCTTCCAATCCTTAACCAGAGAGAGCGAACCTTTCCTATCTGAGGGCGTGTGCCTGGCATCCTATGGTCAAGCACAGGTCCTAGACCCACCCTAGTTGTCGACCTTTCCACTATCGAATTAGGCAATTTCTCGTCCAATTTAAATACAAAATCTACCTTCGAAAGAAAGGAAATGGAAAGGACCAGATTTTTTGCGGTTGCCCCTTCACTAGCACTCTTGACTTGCTGCTCATTACTTTCCTGAATGACGGATCTTGAGTAATCAGATTATTTGCAACTTACCGAGGGAAATAAAAGGGTTTTTTTGGGGGGGTAAGGGGGATTGGGATTTTTTTATGTGAGTTTTTTCCTCTTATCACAGTAATAGTTTCAAAATTTATTGCTGATGAATGTGAGCAAATGAATGGGGGCTGATGAGCGTTGGATTTACCGATGTGTTCTCCACCATTTCAGTCACCAAACCCTTATAGATTCCATTTTTTCACAACCAAAATAATTGAGAAAAAGTGCAAGATATCTCGGATTCACACCTAGAGAATGAGCGAGGTAAATTCAACCACTTCTATCATGCTTTGGGGTGCCAAGACGGAGAAATTATATGGATCGGCCGAAAAAAGAGAGAAAAAATCATAGCACTACCTTATAGGTCATGATGACGCCCGAAATCTGACTGCACGTACCAGCTTAGCAGAACCTGTAATCCTGCGCTCACAGATAAAACGTCAGCGGGCCCGAAGTTGTGGCTCCGGACGGCCATTTCGACACTCAAGTCAGAAATAGGCAATCACAGACACTGAACGATGAATGGTGGGGAGGGCCGAGACAAGTTACCAGACCAGGATAGGATAGGAGGAGGAGAATTGGTTTCAAAAAGCCGTTGCTTGAGTGCGTATACCCTTATTTATAGGGGAGGAGGCCCACGATCTTGAAGATATCAATTAAGCCTTTGATTTAGCCCACATGGGGCGTGATGGATGGAGGATAAGGTCGTGGAGATATGATTTCTTGTGATTCTGGGTGGAGATCTTGGATGGTGGCCTTGGCAGGACGTTTTGAATTTAAATAGAGCGCCATACGTATAATGATAGTCCGGATTGGTCGCATAATGGCGAGATTCCCGCGATTGTCTGGTTCCCTAGAGGTTCGATACCGAGCAAAAGAGAAATGTTGAGGGGATCTTATCGCAACTCGTTTGGTCTGTTTGGTTGCCAGTAAAATTTAAAACTAGGAAGTTTTTAGTAAAATTTTCGTCCCATCCCATGTTTGGTTGCCTTTTAGCACTAGAATTTTTTTAATTCCACTCTTGTAATGATTGCTAATGAGTATGACATGGACTCCTCGTCCCCTCTTTTTCTTTCCTAGGGAATGATGTCATCTCTCTCTCTCTTCCCTCTCTCTCCATTCTCATATTTGGTAATGACACCCCTAAATTTTGGCGCGAATTTTAGAAATTGTAGGGGAAAAAAAAACGTACAAATCCTATTGACTTCACTGTTGGGATTAAAAAGCTCCTAGGATAAAAATTTTACTGGCAACCAAATGGAGTGTTGCTGCTTGAGGCGGTCGACTTGACCCGGTCGAGTGGTGGAGAATGTTTTTTAGGATCGGTACCGTGCATACTGATTTTACCCCTAACATGTCAGGATGGCCTTAAGGGAAGACATACAACATGATTTTAGTTGATCATACAACATGATTTTAGTTGATCACGACGAGTTATGATAAGTAAAACATGCAATGTTGTTTCACTTAGTCAAATCGAGATATATAATCGTAGCTTTCCTTATGGCATTGAATGGATTGCGTGTTATGTGAGCGAGCTCATGCTATATAGAGAGAGCTATTGCATCACGACTCAATTGGGCCCCCTTTTTTATTGTAGTGTTCCAACCACTTACCTCTCGAGTGATGAAAATCGAGAAGCAAGCCATATGTGGTCCAATTTACCTTTTACTTAGTCTCCTTAGCTACGAGTAAGACGAAAGAAAAAATAGACCACGCTCTCACATATTGCATCACATCCGCGTCTCATAAGTCATCATTGGAGGACGTGTATGTACATGAACTTAAGCTCGACTTGTATGTACATGAACTTGAGCTCTCAACATCTTCTACGTATGACCAAATGAATTTCAATATCTACTTTGCTTCTACTTTCTCTACACAATCTACCATGCTTTTGAAAACGATGGGATCTCAAAGCGGGTCTCCTCTCAAGTGGGTTTTGGCTTTTACCTTTTTTTTTTTGGAGAGAGAGAGAGAGAGAATGTGGTGGAATTAGGGTAATGATGTTTCTTAATGAAACTTCGTATCTTTGGCATGGAAAGCCAATAACACAAAGGGGCTGTTTGGATACGCAGATTTTAGAATCCATGCTGTCCTGACACAGTGTAAAAGAAGGTTCATGATCAAGCTGTTGTATGCTGTCCTGACAGCGATTCTTGGATTTTAAGTGAGAAATCCAGGTTTTAGAAATCACTCCCGCATCCTGAGATTTCTAAAACCTGGAAACATGGGATGATCTGTTACTCTCTTGTTGATGGAAAGAAGGGCCAGAAGTCAGAAATCGACTTGTCCGCTTCTTCTCGTCTCTTATTACAATTTTGAAGAAATCCCGGATTCTAAAACCCGCATATCCAAACAGCCCCTAAGAGTCCATTGAGGACAAATGCAACAATGATTAGATCTTTGATTGGACGATAGTTATTATGAGGAGCGCCTCATGCTAAGGTGCTCAGCTCCACACTTAGGCCCTTTTCGTTTGAGATTATGACAACCAATGGTGAGCCCCCAAACTGATTATTGGACACAAAAATGTGTAATTCGAGTCCAATTAATCAGTTTGGGGACTCGCCATCAGTTGTCATAATCTCAAATGAACGTGGCCTTATCGGTTTCATCTCCACATGCAATAATTATTCGATCAAGATAATTTTAAGTATCATATATAATTTTTAAAATTTTTGTTGGAACCCATTGGGTCAAAATCACAAAATACAATAAAACATTATCTTTCATTATGTGAGGTTATATATACTGACCATTTGTGTCTTAGTCAGCCCAATCAATAGGTATTACTGATTAAATATTAGATCTGGATAGAGCATAATATTGAGAAAATATGGCCATAGACATGGTTTCAGTTGTCATAACAATTAACTATTGTCTACCAAGATGGGGATCAGAGAATAGACAAGATGTTATCCCCTACCATCAAGGGATTAGTCTAGTGATTTTAGAAAACAATATATCTTTCTATAGCTGCTGAGACAAATTCTTCGTCACTCACCCTCAAGATGAATATCATGAATTCCCAGCTTATGACCACTCTTTGCCAAGTACTTTGGGGAACATTGTTGGATAATAAAATGGTTTTAGAAAATAATTTTTAAGATAAAAGCTTTTTACTTTTCAAAAAAGGTGCTTCTTGAAAAAGGTGAAAAGTGAGTTGTAGAAAGGTGAGAAGTTTAGTCCCACATTAGACAGTTGAAGAAGGGGAGATGGGTTAATATATTCTCTCCCGCTTCTCGTTCTGCTTTGTTTCTCAAGTGGGTTTTGGCATAGGGTAGACTTGCGGGACGGTCCATTTCCGCGCACGCGGCCTGAGCTGTAGGGTACTTTTTGGCGCATGTATGCGACGAGCGATTGGAGCGCTTAAATTTTTTCAGATTCGATCCTAGCCGTTGGTCATGATCTATCGGCGTTTTATGCAACCCAACAGTCATTCTAGGACCAATCTGGGCCGTAGAATCGTGCTCTAACAGCCAAATAAGCTGCCCATTGTGTAAAGGTATCATAAAGGGGTGCTTTTCCACCAGAAACATGCCATTTGAGAACTACTACGGAATTCTCAAATTCTCTTAATTTCTAAGATATCGAAGCATCCCTTCTCTCTCTTTAAACCCCTTACCGTTTTCTTTTGCCATTTCCATCTAGTTTCTATTATTCCGCAGACACAAAAACTAGAATTCTTTAAGACTTGCAAAATCCAATGGCACTTCAGGATTGTTTCCGCTCGTGCAAAGAGTCGGATTTGCCTATAGGGCTTCATTGTATCCTGGAGGCAAATTTGCTGATCCCCGTTGCACATCACTCGATTGGTGGGGGTGATTATCGTCTTAAGGAAAGCGACGATTTGTAACATGCCTTATACCAATTATCATCTTTCCATCAACATTCTTCCACCACCATTTCCAACAACAAAGATATTTGTTCAGATATATGTGGACATAAAAGCTTTGAAGTAGAATGGATTGTATCTATTTTCAGATGAAGTGATTGTCTAACCATGTGTTTGGTTGGTGCGCTCATAGAAGATAGGGTTGTCTACAATGTGCAAAACAACTCTGTTATTGTAGAAACCAAGGATAGCCTGGGTTGAGAATGAGGCATACCAAGGTGTTGAAATACACTTTTTAGCCACTGTGGCTCCAAACAAATTTGAGCCATGGACCAATATTCGAGCTTTGAGCCATAGACCAATACAGGATAAGGGCATGCCACCAAGCATGGTGCAATAACTAATGATGGTGTGTCATGGTATAGAGAGCTAGCCCAATCCAAGTGACAGTAAGCTTGAAGTCGTATGGAAATGGTAGAAGATAAGAATACTTCCTGCTGTACTTTTGAGATTTCAACAAAGATGATGTGCATCCTCTAGATGAGGTTGGCAAGGAATTCCATAAACTAGCTGAGGATATGAACAATGTAGACAATGTCGAGTCTAGTGGCCATAAGCTAGATAAATGAGATGGACAAGTCTTTCATATTTTGGTCTCCATTGCAATAGAAATGTGTTTCAAAAGCAAATGTCTTGAGTGGAGGGAAACTTATTTACCCCTTTTCACTCTCCTCACTTTTTCCGACTAAACTTTTTCCACAAATCTTTCTACAACATCACTTCAAAATTCTATTTTGAGAAGTTCATTTATCAATTCAGCATAAGCCATTATTCAAACAACTTCATTCTATCTCATATACAAACTAATTAAAGAAAAAGAAGTCCATTGCCGTCTAAAAGCATGCGTTTGGGATTTTCTACCAAGGCATGAGAAAGATAAAACTTCATCTTGGAAAGAGCATGTAAAATCGCTTCTTCTTAGTATTTTCATAGGTAAGTAGTGAATTTACTCGGAAGCGAGACGAGTCATGTCGACCACCAAAACAAACAAAAGCAAAAAAGAAATTAACATGTGTGGACAAGAGGAATATGTCGGCAATAGAGGATGGGACCCAACGTAGAAAGGTTTAAGTAGGGAAAAGGATAGGAATAAAATAAGTGGGAGGGAAAGTATGAAAAGTGGAGTAGGTAATTTTCTCAACCGTCTACTAACAAACAAAGAGTAGATAACGGAGACGGCTTCCGTTGACGGCTACGGTTATTTGCTTAGCCGGCTCAAACGTTTGGCTTGGTGGCTTGGCCTTACAAGTCCAAGAAATTTTCTTAGGGCCCACGGCATGGTTTTAAATTTAGACCGAAATCAGATATACCCAAAAAGGCCAAAACGTTATAAAATTTCGACCGAAATTTAGAAATCTCACCCAAAAATCTCAATTTTATTCATTAGTAATATTCTCCCCAATAGGCCGAAATTTTGTATGAGATAGAATATTATTTCAATTGATTTTGTCGGATTTTGGCTGAAATCTCGCATTCCGAAACCGAAATTTAAAACCGTGGCCCACGGTCGATATTTTTTGTTCTCTTTTTTTACTACTGATATTGGCACTACCATCGTTTCATAATTGCACAAACTCAACTCGTCTTTCCTTTCTTAATTGACTTGTGGGAGCTTGTTCGGAACTGTAATAACCTTTTGACAAATGTTTAAATAATAGAAGGCAAGAAGAGTGAGTGCAGTGATCAAAACATGGTAGTTCCGATATCAATAGCCAATTTTGGAGAAAATGAAGTAAAACGAGTCCATTTCGTTACCTACCTGTGGCTGCCGTTTCCGTATGATTTTCTTCCCGGCAGGTAATTAAGTACAAGTTGGACCCCACTTGTTTAATAATCAAAAGTCTAAACCATTTATCTGTTAGGCCATGAATATAGACTGTTGCTAAATTGTGTTTTCAGTGTCCATTTAAGTGCCACAAATTGGACTGTTAGAACTTCTATTAGGATTCGATTATGATTTATGACCCATCTACAAAAGGTCTTCTTTTCTTCTTCGGGCCATCTACTTAAATAGTGTAAAAAATTAGCCATAAATACACTGGAAGGGGTGGCACAGAGAAGAAAGGGGGGGTGAATCGATCACTTCCTTCTCAGATGAATAGGTCAAATCATTAAACAAGTGGGCCTCGCTTATACTTCTACCTGCTAATATTGTTCCTTACAAAAATATGCACATCCATCGTCGAAGAACCCCAAATGAAGTAGGTAGATTGCTTGTCCCAGCAAATTATGTTGTGCAGGGAGGCATTTTTTATTTTTATTTTAAAAAATACCAGACTATAATATATTAAATTGTACAATATGAGAAAGGTGTGAGTCGTGTGTCAGGTGTTTTAATCTGTTGGCTTCACACTTGTGAAAAGCCTGAATTTTAGTTCTAAGTTAGCCTTCCTCAAGTGCTAGCCTTGTACCTAAGGCAAGGAAACTTTTAGACATTTACGAGGAAGTACACAAGAATGAAATGGCAAGGAGGATTTGTATTGCTCCCAAGAATGCTTACAAGTTCTGCAGGGCTGTGCAATGCTGTGCAAATGAGGAGTCCTTACCTATTTATAGGCTATCTCCTCTGCGCCAATGGTCAAGACCTTGCCTGTTGGCAATCATCAAACATTCGTGGACCAACCTAGGATCCTCTAGAATTTCTACAATCATATACACATGTCTCTACCAAGAGATCGCAGGAATACTCTAGAATACAATTGTATGACTTTTTCAGGAGACTCATATAATGCTCTAGAGATTTGGAAGGTTATTATAGGATCTCTAGAGATTTCAAAGGTTATTGATAGGGTCCGGACTCAGCACTGAGGGAATCCGGACTCAGCAATCCGGACTCAGCACTGAGGGAATCCGGACTCAGCAATCCGGACTCAGCACTGAGGGGTCCGAACTCAGCATCCAATTAGCTTCTGGCACGTGGCCCTCACAAGGACCGTTGGAAGGCCAACACCTGTCTCCACTAGGTGTGACACCTGGACCAATCAGGGACCTCCACCTGCCCTCCTTAGGTATGAAACCTGGTCCATACAGAGGCCACCACCTGGCTCAAAACTACCACCTGTCCTAGACAGGTGGCTCAGAATCACTATAAATAGCCTTCACTTGTGCTAAGGTGAGGGTCCTGAAAATCTGAGAACCAAAACTCTAAGCTTTTTGCTCTGACATTGCTCTACACTCCTGCTCATACTGACTTGAGTGTCGAAGCGCCCGTCCGGAGTATCACTCCGGGTTGGTCCTCTGACCCTTTTCTTTCTTGTCTGTACTCTGTGCAGCGCAGGACTCAACCAGCCATTCAGCCGTGGCTCGTTAGCCCGGACCACCCAGCCCTACCATAACCTGTTACCGATTTTAGGCCTAACAGATTTGGCGCCATCCGTGGGACGACGCAACAAAAAGCTGTTCGAAATCTCACCCAGATAAAAATGGTAGGACAGACCGGCAAGCGAGCACCTCCGACTTCTCGGGCTACCCGGGCTACAGCCCCCCGTGAAGGACGAAGTGAGCGTCTGGCCTCACAGGTGGAGGTCGGGGCGGCCGTGGAGCGGACTTCGCCCCACTCGGACCGTTCAGATCCCACCCCGACCCCAAGGGAAATGAGGGCTCTTTTTCAGGAAATGACCGCGGTAGTTGCGCAGTTCAGGAATGCGGCTCCCGCACTCCAGCAACACCCCGTCGAGGTTTCTCGACCTGTTCAGAGGGGAGAAAGCTCCCGCAGAGAACGCGCGTCTCCACCCCGCGACCAAACTCGTCACTCCACTCGAAGAGACCACCAGTCGCGGGACAGGAGCGTGCGTCCTGAGCCTCGTCGACAGCATCACCGGTCACGATCTCCCTCCGTGCAGAAGGGGGGCAGCAAGAGAGACCCTATGCACGGAGAGGGATCGCGGCACCGGCGAAGGAGTCCCCTCAGCCAGTCCGGATCCGCAAGGAGCCCATCAGCCGTAAGGAGTAGACCTGCCCGTCTGGCCGAACAGAGGGATGATCCGATGTTACTAAGAATCCAGAAGATCGATAACAGAATCGAGGAGCTGGCTAGAGATCATGGCCGCCCTGCTTCAAGGATCTTTAGTAGCAATCCCCCTTTCACAGATCGGATACTCGGTGCGGCAGTCCCCTTGGGCTTCAAGATCCCGCAGATCCCGCAGTATGATGGGACCACCGATCCCGTGGATCATCTGCAGACCTTCAGGACCACGATGCTTCTCCACGGGGCGTCGGACGGGTTCCTTTGCAGGGCACTCCCCACCACATTAACCGGAGCCGCAAGAGATTGGTACTCACGGCTCAAGCCCAAGTCCGTTGACAATTTCGACGACTTCGGGGACGACTTGGCCCGGCATTTCATGAGCAGCAGAAGGCCTCGAAAGACGACGGCTTCACTGATGGCCCTGAGGCAGGAAGACGGTGAGGCCTTAAAAGCGTTCGTTGGCCGGTTCAACAGGGAGGCCCTTCAGGTACCCAACCTGGATCCCTCCGCGGCAACGAATGCTCTTCTGGCCGGAGCCCGGTCCACCGACTTCCGAAGAGCAGTCGCCCGGCGAAATCCGCAGTCCTTGGCAGATCTGATGACCGGGGCGGAAGAGTACATCTCCGTCGAGGAGACTCTCGCTGCCCTGGATTCCGTCAGCAAGAGAAGACCATAGGAGAAGAACCCCGCCAAGCAGCGTAGGGATGACAGACCCCAGAGGAAGGAGAGCAGTCCGTCCCGGAAGGAAAGGAGCTCCCCCCGGCCTCGAAAGGAGAGGAGCCCCCCGACGAGGGAGCGCTACACGCCCCTCACCGCGTCTAGGGCTCAAATTTTGGCAGCCATCCGGAAAGAAGACTTCATCCGGTGGCCGAAGAAGCAGACGTCGGAGGCAGGCACCCAAGACATGTCCAGGTATTGCCGGTTCCATAAGAGCCACGGCCACGACACCAACGCCTGCATTCATCTCAAGGAGGAAATCGAGCAGCTGATAAGCAGAGGGTACCTCGGGAGGTACTTAAAAAATAACGACAACAGAAGGGAGCGCCAGGACAACCCGAGACCCAGAGACAGAAGTCCTCGAGACGCCCAACCCCTGGGCGACCGCATCCAGGCTCCAGCCCCGGCCGTTCTCCCTCCTCAGGTACCTCAACCTCAACTCCAACCTCATGGTGTTATTGGTACCATTTCAGGAGGGCCGACCGCGGGAGGGACCTCTTCATCGGCCCGCAGAACCTATGCCCGGCAGGTCAACGCCGTCCATGCCTGCAGCAAGAGGGCCGAGCCAGAAAATGAGATATCCTTTTCGGAGGCAGATCTTGACGGTCTGATCCTCCCGCACGATGATGCCCTGGTCGTCACAATGCTAGTGGCGAACTGGGAAATGAAGAAGATCCTGGTCGACAACGGGAGCTCCGCCGACATCCTCTACTACCACGCCTTCGAACAGATGATGATCGGAGCTGACCGTCTGAAGCCGGCCAACTCAGATCTGTTCGGGTTCTCGGGAGAAGTTGTCAAGGTCGAAGGGCAGATTGAGCTTCCAGTTCTGATCGGGGAGCCGCCCCGCCAGTCCTTCGCAATGGTGACCTTCCTGGTGGTTAAGGCCAAGTCGGCCTATAACGCCATTCTAGGACGCCCCGGCCAGAACCTCCTCCGAGCGATTCCCTCCGCTTATCACCAGAAGATGAAGTTCATTACGCCAGGAGGCGTAGGTGAAGTCAGAGGGGATCAGCCCCAATCAAGACAATGCTATGCGGCAGCGCTGAGAGGGAAGAATGCGTCTGAGTCTCTTCCAATCGAGCTGTACGATCTGAGAGACGAAGCGCAGGTCACAGTCAACCAGCCCGCAGAGGACCTCATCTCTATTCAATTGAACATCGATGATGAACAGAGGGTTGTCCAGATCGGCTCTGCCCTGCCAGAGGCCGCGCAGCAGGATCTCGCTCAGTTCCTCAGGGCCAATGCAGATGTCTTTGCCTGGACTCCTTCAGACATGCCCGGCATTGACCCGTCGATTAGCACCCACGAGCTCGGTGTCGATCAGACCTGCAAGCCCGTGAAGCAGAAGCGTAGACACTTTGCACCGGAGAGACGGAAAGCCATCAGAGAAGAGGTGGAGAGGCTTTTGAAGGCCGATTTCATTCGTGAGATCCAGTATCCGGACTGGCTCGCGAATGTGGTAATGGTAAAAAAGTCCAACGGGAAGTGGAGGACCTGTATAGACTTCACAGACCTGAACAAGGCCTGCCCAAAAGACAGCTACCCACTTCCAAAAATAGACCAGCTCATTGACGCTACAGCAGGTCACGAGCTGCTCAGTTTCATGGATGCTTTCTCGGGATACAATCAAATCAGAATGTACGAGTCTGACATCCCGAAGACATCATTCGTTACCGACCAGGGGACGTATTGCTATCGGGTGATGCCTTTCGGACTGAAGAATGCGGGAGCCACTTACCAGCGTCTCGTCAACAAGCTGTTCAGAAATCAGATTGGCCGGAACATGGAGGTCTACGTTGATGATATGCTAGTGAAGAGTAGAAGTGCTTCCAACCACGTCTCCGACCTCGAAGAGGCCTTCCAAGTCTTGAGGGAACACAACATGAAGCTTAATCCGACCAAATGTACGTTTGGCGTCGGAGCAGGCAAGTTCCTGGGCTTCATGGTAAGCCAGAGAGGAATAGAGGCGAACCCGGAGAAGATCAAGGCGGTAATGGAGCTGACTCCTCCCAGCACTATCAGAGAAGTACAGCGGCTGACCGGGCTGGTGGCAGCTCTGGGGCGGTTTATTTCAAAATCCGCCGAGAGATGCCTCCCTTTCTTCAATGCGATCAAAGGTATAAAAACCGCGCCCTGGACTCCGGAATGTCAAGCAGCGTTCGAGGAGCTGAAGCAGTATTTGTCCTCCCCTCCCTTGTTGTCCACGCCGGAGCCAGGAGAAGAGCTGATTCTGTACCTCTCAGCGGGACCCTTGGCGGTTGCAGCAGTACTGATCAAAGAAGAATCTAATCAGCAAAAGCCGATCTACTATGTTAGCAAGGTCCTCCATGATGCAGAGACCAGATATCAGAGAGTAGAGAAGCTCGTGTGCGCCCTCATTACGGCGGCCCGGAAGCTAAGGCCGTACTTCCAGGCGCACACAATCAAGGTCCTGACAGGACAGCCTCTCAGACAGATCCTCCACCGGCCAGACACTTCGGGCCGGCTTGTCAAGTGGGCCGTGGAGCTCAGTGAGTTTGATATCAAGTTCCTACCCAGGCCGGCGATCAAAGCTCAGATCCTCGCTGACTTCATAGCCGAGTGCACAGTTCCGGACCCAGACCCCGGGCTAGTAGCAGTTCCATCTCCAGAAGCAGAGCTGGCCGTGCCAGAGCCTCGGGTCGTTTCCAGAGCATCACCGCCCCCCGGGCCTGAGACCGTCATCGCGCACCCAGTTTTTGATGAAGAGCCGCTCTGGGAAGTTTATGTGGACGGGTCATCGAACAAGACAGGGTGTGGTGCAGGGCTAGTTCTCACTGGACCAGAGGACTTCGTCCTGAACTATGCCCTGAGGTTCGGTTTCCGTGCGTCCAATAATGAAGCAGAATATGAAGCGCTCATCGCCGGGATGAATCTTGCTGTGCAGACCCGTGCTCAGAGGCTAAAGGCGTACTGCGATTCACAGCTCGTCGTCTGTCAGATCCAGGGAGTATATGAAGCCCGTGAAGAGCGAATGATCAAGTACCTGGGGAGGGTTCGCAGTCTGGCCGTTTATTTCAAGAGCTTTGAGGTCGTCAGAATCCCCCGAGCAGAGAATGTAAAGGCAGATGTGCTATCAAAGCTCGCAGCCTCAGGTTACACCGCCCTTAGGGAAATTCGCATGGAGTTTCTGAAGAGGTCCAGTATCGACGCCCAGTCCGTCGTGGTGATGCAGATTGACGATGAGCCGTGCTGGATGGATGAGATAATCAGGTATCTGCGCAGCGGAGAGCTCCCGGGAGAGAGAAAGGAGGCCCGTAAGGTCATGCAGAGGGCAGCGAGGTTTTCACTGGATGGCGAGACTCTATACAAGAGGTCGTATACCCTCCCGTATCTGAAGTGTCTTCGCCCCAGTGATGCCTTGTTAGCCCTGCAGGAAACCCATGAAGGAATCTGCGGAGAGCACCTCGGGGGCAAGGCCCTGGCCATTAAAATCCTCCTGAGAGGTCTGTACTGGCCTACGCTGAGGAAGGACGCGCTGAGCCTTGTGAAAAAGTGTGAGAAGTGCCAGAAGTTCTCTCCAGCCGTCCACCAGCCACCCGTTCCGATGGCCCCGATCATCAGTCCTCTTCCCTTCGCAGTATGGGGAATGGATATTCTGGGCCCCTTTCCGCCGGCCTCAGGAGGCTGTGAGTTCGTCGTTGTAGCCATTGATTATTTCACCAAATGGGTAGAAGCAGAGCCTCTGGCCAAGATCACTGAACAGAATGTACAGAACTTCTTCTGGAAATCAGTGGTGTACAGGTTCGGAATCCCCCGGGTCCTCATAACGGACAATGGCAAGCAGTTCGACTCGAGGAACTTCCGAAAGTTTTGTTCTGACCTGCACATAGAGCAGAGATTCACATCTGTGGCACATCCTCAGACGAATGGGCAGACAGAGGTGACGAACAGGACCCTCTTGCAGGGGATAAAGAAGAGACTGGATGGCAAGGCAGGGCGTTGGGCAGACGAACTGTATCATGTGCTCTGGGCGTATCGGACCACTCCGCGTACGGCCACAGGCGAGTCACCCTTCAATCTCTCCTTCGGAACAGAAGCAGTGATCCCGGTTGACATCGGCGTCCCCTCCCCAAGGATCGTCCATTTCAGTGAGCAGCTCAATGGGGACGGACTCCGTGCCAACCTTGACTTGCTTGAGGAAGTCCGAGAGGAATCTCAAATCAGGGCGGCGGCCTATAAACAGAAAATATCCAGATATCATGACGTCAAGATCCGACCAAGAGAATTCCGTGCAGGCCACCTAGTCCTGAGGAAAGCCTCCGTTTCCCATCCAAGAAGCGTGGGCAAGCTCTCTCCAACCTGGGAAGGACCGTACCGAGTCAAGGAAGTCATCCGCCCAGGAAGCTATCGGTTAGAGTCCCTCGACGAACAGATGCTGCCACATGCTTGGAATTCTAGAAATCTTCGGATCTACTACCAGTAATTTTGTTTGCCTTCATAGGCTTGTAAAGAACTGCTGTAATCATCCAAATTCTGTAATGAATAAAATAAGTTTCCCAAATGATTGTCCTTCTTTGAGTAACTCATTTAGACATCAGTATATAGCAGCAGTGGTGCACTCCGGCTCATCCTAGTGGCTTGGAGATCAGTTCCAGCCAGGACGCCCGCAGTGGAAACCACCTTCAAATATTTCCTAAGTGTTTGAGTACCAAGCTTCCAGCTCGGTTCTCGCAGACTTAGGACGAGCAGCAGTGGTGCACTCCGGCTCATCCTAGTGGCTTGGAGATCAGTTCCAGCCAGGACGCCCGCAGTGGAAACCACCTTCAAATATTTCCTAAGTGTTTGAGTACCAAGCTTCCAGCTCGGTTCTCGCAGACTTAGGACGAGCAGCAGTGGTGCACTCCGGCTCATCCTAGTGGCTTGGAGATCAGTTCCAGCCAGGACGCCCGCAGTGGAAACCACCTCCAAATATTTCCTAAGTGTTTGAGTACCAAGCTTCCAGCTCGGTTCTCGCAGACTTAGGACGAACAGCAGTGGTGCACTCCGGCTCATCCTAGTGGCTTGGAGATCAGTTCCAGCCAGGACGCCCGCAGTGGAAACCACCTTCAAATATTTCCTAAGTGTTTGAGTACCAAGCTTCCAGCTCGGTTCTCGCAGACTTAGGACGAGCAGCAGTGGTGCACTCCGGCTCATCCTAGTGGCTTGGAGATCAGTTCCAGCCAGGACGCCCGCAGTGGAAACCACCTTCAAATATTTCCTAAGTGTTTGAGTACCAAGCTTCCAGCTCGGTTCTCGCAGACTTAGGACGAACAGCAGTGGTGCACTCCGGCTCATCCTAGTGGCTTGGAGATCAGTTCCAGCCAGGACGCCCGCAGTGGAAACCACCTCCGAATATTTCCTAAGTGTTTGAGTACCAAGCTTCCAGCTCGGTTCTCTCAGACTTAGGACGAACAGCAGTGGTGCACTCCGGCTCATCCTAGTGGCTTGGAGATCAGTTCCAGCCAGGATGCCCGCAGTGGAAACCAACTTCAAATATTCCCAGCTCGGTTCTCGATGCAGCACAGAAATAATACGTACAAAAAAATAAGAATGCTGTACAGACAGTTGAACAAAAAATGTATTTGTATTCAGTATTCATATTCGTATTACAAAATTGCTCTCTTCGCCGAGCTGGCTTACAAAGAATAGGCGTTACCGACTGTGCAAACAAAAAAGAAAGAAGGCTGCTGCTCAGGCCTCCTCGTCGGCCACCACCTCGGTGACGACCCCTGCGGGAGTGAGGGCTGCGAGCTCGCCACCCTCCGCCGAGGAGACGGCGGCCACAGTCACCTCCGCATCCACCTCAATAGGCCGGGAGGAGTCCGGTTCGTCTTCCTCCTCATCTTCCTCATCCTCTGGAGGTGCATACGGGACGGTTAGCCCGTCCAAGGAGATGTCGGGGTGAATCTTCTTCACCTGCTCAGAGTAGAGAAGGAAACCCGCCCTGTAGGCCTGGAGGCCTAAGTCGAAGTGCTGGGCCTCCTTCCTCTCCTCAGTTTCCTTCACGGCCTTCTCCACGGCCGCCTTTTCCTTCCTTCCAGCCCTCTCAGCCGCACTCAGGAGATCCTGCACGGCCTGGTTTTTGACCCTCTGCAGTTCGTCCTGTAAGCTGTTGAGCTCGGCCTCTTTGATCTGGACGGCTTCATTGAGCTCGCCGTTCTCCTTCTGGAGCTGGGCCTTTTCGGACTCGATCCTTGTGATCGTCTCCGAGAAGAGATATCGCTTCTTGGCCATATCCCTTGAGTAGACCTGGAGTTGATAGAGGGCGGAGCTGATTGCCGCTTCACAGGTCTCCGGCACCTCTTTTTCGACTGCTAACCGGTCGCGGGCGAGGACACCCTTGTACATCAACTCTGCGGCCACCCGGGTATCCCCCAGGCCGGTGTCCATTTTCTGCACGGCCCAGTTCGGGCGGAAGACGTTGTCGCCTCCAACCGATGCAGTAGCCGGCATACCCAGTACGGCCCCGCCGTGCTTTGACCCTGTCGCCGCTCCAGACTTGGAGCTCTGACCCGTGGTGTCTGCCCGGCTCGATAGGGCAAGCTTATGCGTCGCCCGGCTGCTTTTAAGAGGCTTAGCCAGCGCGACCATCGGCGGGGTCGACTCCGGCACCTTCCTCTTCTTGCCCTTTGTTTGGGGCTGCTCCTGCGCTGGGGACGCGCCCGAAGACTGCTTGATTCTGTCCAAAAGGGACATCTGCTTCACCATTTCTGCAAAAGAGAACGGAGCGCAGTCAGCAATATGAAAGTTGAAAAATACTTCAGAAAAATAAATGCTATCCTATAGTATCCACGTACGTGCCGGCGTCGCACGGCTGACCCCGAGTGCGACCAGCTCGGCCTCTTCTTCGAACTCTGAGCAGTGAACTGGACCTCGCTTGAGCTCTTCTTTGATCAGAGCGAAGGTCATATGGTCATAGTCTTCGAGAGCTGGTTTTTTACTAAGGCGGCGAGTGTCCGGCGTTCTCCATTGTAATGAGAACGGCCACTGCGAGCCCGGCGCGGTGTCCTTTACATAGAAGAACCTGTTCTTCCATGTGTGAATGGAAGAAGGTATCCCAGTGATCATTTTCATTTCAGGCCTCTGGCTAATGTAGATCCAGCCGCCGTCCTTATGCCTCTTCAGGTGCGCACACATCCTGAAGACGGGCACGGTGGGGTTCCTACGGAGCCGGACTTCAAGAAGGTACAAGAAGCCGATCAGTGTCCTCCAAGAGTTCGGGACGACCTGTGTAACTGCCAGCCCATAGTAATTCAGTGCATCCGCAAAGAAGGGGTGGAAGGGGAGCCTAAGCCCGGCCCGGAAGGCCTCCTCATACACGCAGAGGTCTGCGCTATCGTTGCTGGCCCGATCCCCTTCGACAGCCGCCCTCAGAATGTACCGGCTAGGAATACAGTATTTGTCCCTGACGATCTGAAGCCTGTTCGGCCACAGATGGTTCACCTCGTATAGGGCCCCGATGTTATACTGCGGGTTGGCTTCCATCTGTGCCTCCGCTATCACCTCGACTGGCATGCGCGACGATTGAGGGACTGCCGCTTCGACGTCCTCATCATCGTCGCTGGTTTCTACCCGATCCGGTCCGTCCCCACAGGCCGGGATTGTGTCTAAGTCCACACTCATTTCCTCACCGCTCTCCTCGTCTATTATGATCACTAGCTCTTCGCCCTCAACACCGGCCTCCTCTATAGGTGAGGCCGGAACCGCCCTCTCCGATGCCTCGGACCCCGATGCGGTACTGGTCGAACCGGACTCCTTTGAACTGGAGTCCGTCTCCGAACTAGTGCTAGACATAAAAAGGAAAAAAAGAAAAGAAAGGCTAAAAGCTAAAAAAGATTACCGAACTGGAGTGTTGGACGAGGACCTCCGGGCTCACTGATCCGAAGCGGGCAGAAAACTTGAGCAGCCGAACAGAAGAGGAGGAGAGTAAAAGATGAAAAGTAAGAAATGAAGAGTAAACTCCTGTATTTATAGAGAAGCTGGGAAGAGCGGGAAAAATCCCGCCCATTTCCGCCAGCCGGAGTGCGCCACGTCGCCTTCCGCATTAAATGCGCCGCTCGCATTAAATGCGCCGCTCGCATTAAATGCGCCGCCTGCATTAAATACAAGGCTCAGGTCCCAAAGCGCCAGAAGACAAAAGACCTGTCCGGCTTTCCGGACAGGATATGGTGCATTCGAAAGACAAAGACCTGTCCGGCTGTCCGGACAGGATATGACGCGTTCGCTAGACGACAAAAGCGCTAGGCGACAAAAGACCTGTCCGGCTGTCCGGACAGGATAATTCAAAAGACAAAGACCTGTCCGGCTGTCCGGACAGGATATGGCGCGTTCGCTAGACGACAAAAGCGCTAGACGACAAAAGACCTGTCCGGCTGTCCGGACAGGATATGACGCGTTCGCTAGACGACAAAAGCGCTAGGCGACAAAAGACCTGTCCGGCTGTCCGGACAGGATAATTCAAAAGACAAAGACCTGTCCGGCTGTCCGGACAGGATAATTCAAAAGACAAAGACCTGTCCGGCTGTCCGGACAGGATATGGCGCGTTCGCTAGACGACAAAAGCGCTAGACGACAAAAGACCTGTCCGGCTGTCCGGACAGGATATGGCGCGTTCGCTAGACGACAAAAGCGCTAGGCGACAAAAGACCTGTCCGGCTGTCCGGACAGGATAATTCAAAAGACAAAGACCTGTCCGGCTGTCCGGACAGGATAATTCAAAAGACAAAGACCTGTCCGGCTGTCCGGACAGGATATGGCGCGTTCGCTAGACGACAAAAGCGCTAGACGACAAAAGACCTGTCCGGCTGTCCGGACAGGATATGACGCGTTCGCTAGACGACAAAAGCGCTAGGCGACAAAAGACCTGTCCGGCTGTCCGGACAGGATAATTCAAAAGACAAAGACCTGTCCGGCTGTCCGGACAGGATAATTCAAAAGACAAAGACCTGTCCGGCTGTCCGGACAGGATATGGCGCGTTCGCTAGACGACAAAAGCGCTAGACGACAAAAGACCTGTCCGGCTGTCCGGACAGGATATGGCGCGTTCGCTAGACGACAAAAGCGCTAGGCGACAAAAGACCTGTCCGGCTGTCCGGACAGGATAATTCAAAAGACAAAGACCTATCCGGCTGTCCGGACAGGATAATTCAAAAGACAAAGACCTGTCCGGCTGTCCGGACATGATATGGCGCGTTCGCTAGACGACAAAAGCGCTAGACGACAAAAGACCTGTCCGGCTGTCCGGACAGGATATGGCGCGTTCGCTAGACGACAAAAGCACTAGACGACAAAAGACCTGTCCGGCTGTCCGGACAGGATAATTCAAAAGACAAAGACCTGTCCGGCTGTCCGGACAGGATAATTCAAAAGACAAAGACCTGTCCGGCTGTCCGGACAGGATATGGCGCGCTCGCTAGACGACAAAAGCGCTAGGCGACAAAAGGTTTCACCAGCAAAGACCTGCCCGGCTGGCCGTTCACAGCCTTAGCCGAACAGGACCACATGACTTCCTGAACCAAGGACGTCCAGGACCCCTGGCCGCCCAGGCCTCTGGTCAAAAATTCAGCCGTGCTGGATAGTCGAATGCCTTCTGCCCGGCCGTACTCCTTCAGGCCAAACGCCAAGGCCAGGCCAGGGCGCCAGGAGTCTCCTGTCCAGCCACTATTTCTCCTAGCTGAGTCTGAGCCCGGCCTCAGCTGCCTGGAGGTCTTAAGGCTGGCCCGACGCTGTCTTTACCTTCTCTTTGCTTCTCCTAGCCACTTTCATGGCTTGAAGAACCAGGGGGCAACTGATAGGGTCCGGACTCAGCACTGAGGGAATCCGGACTCAGCAATCCGGACTCAGCACTGAGGGAATCCGGACTCAGCAATCCGGACTTAGCACTGAGGGGTCCGAACTCAGCATCCAATTAGCTTCTGGCACGTGGCCCTCACAAGGACCGTTGGAAGGCCAACACCTGTCTCCACTAGGTGTGACACCTGGACCAATCAGGGACCTCCACCTGCCCTCCTTAGGTATGAAACCTGGTCCATACAGAGGCCACCACCTGGCTCAAAACTACCACCTGTCCTAGACAGGTGGCTCAGAATCACTATAAATAGCCTTCACTTGTGCTAAGGTGAGGGTCCTGAAAATCTGAGAACCAAAACTCTAAGCTTTTTGCTCTGACATTGCTCTACACTCCTGCTCATACTGACTTGAGTGTCGAAGCGCCCGTCCGGAGTATCACTCCGGGTTGGTCCTCTGACCCTTTTCTTTCTTGTCTGTACTCTGTGCAGCGCAGGACTCAACCAGCCATTCAGCCGTGGCTCGTTAGCCCGGACCACCCAGCCCTACCATAACCTGTTACCGATTTTAGGCCTAACAGTTATCATAGGATCGTTTGCGCAATCAAGTTTCCCAAAACCAATTGGCGATGGGAGAGGCGCAACTAATTCTCTTAAAGTCCAGGCTAACCACATCACAACACCATATACTGCTATCAACGGCAGAGTAGAGCCCCCTACAAGTGAGAACGGGCATAAAGTGTTGCACACCTCTTGGATGCGCCTAGACTGGGTTGTCGAGCCTCTTTTCTGAGCTCGCGGGAGGTTCTGACCCCCATAAGCAAGCCTCCCAAGGAAGACGTTGGCCCCCATAAGCCAACAACCCCCCCTCAGGAACTAAATTGGGGAGTTTCGAACTTGGAATTTCGCTTTGATGCCACTTGTAGGATCGTTAGCACAACCAAGTTTTCCAAAACTAATTGGTGATGGGAGACACAAAACTAAAGTCTAGGCTAGCCGCACCAGTACACCCTGTATTGCTATCAACAGCAACACAGAGCCCTCTACCAATTAAGAGATGGGCATAAGGTGCTGCACACCTCTTGGGTGCGTCCCATGCTGGGCTTTCAAGCCCACAGGAGGTTCTGAACCCCATAAGCCAGCCCCCAAAGAAGACAGCTGGCCCCCATAAGCCAACATTTGTCTACTCCTCCATGGCCTATTTGAA
Organism: Tasmannia lanceolata; assembly: GCF_043159265.1. NCBI lineage: Eukaryota > Viridiplantae > Streptophyta > Magnoliopsida > Canellales > Winteraceae > Tasmannia > Tasmannia lanceolata. Next base: position 11,271,163 of record NW_027518695.1, read on the forward strand.
CCTCCCTAGAATCCCATATATAAATTCTAGGTGGCGACTCCTAATCATCGAACATTGAAATGAGGGCTAGGGTTTAGCCTTCATACATCGTTGAAGTAAGATGTAAGGAAGTTGGACCTATCACAGACGCATCGATCCTCCATTCAACCCTCTATTCAGCGTTCATGTCTCGGGTTTGTTTTCAAAAGAAAAAAACAAACAAAAAGAAGTCATGCCTCCTTCAAAATGCGACTTCAAAGGGCAAGAATGAAAACTCGATGTGGGAAGTTTCCTTCACGAGGGGGGAACTGATGAAAGATCATACGACTGTTTGGTCGAGGCCCACATGGCCAGGGGCGGAGCCAGGAATTTACACTTGGAGGGCCGGACTAATTTACACTTGCCCGCATTGGTCATTGGGGGGCCATGGCCACTAAACTATCTTAGAATGCATGTACACTTGCCCTCATGCTCTATGTGCCTCCGCCCTGCACATGGCAAGGGTGGACCAGACCAAGAAGAGCCCACAACTAGAGCCATATTGCAAACTCCATCCACACATTATACACATGCGTGATTCCTTTAGCAATAGGAAGTTGTGGATAATAAGTTTCTTTTAGTTATTGTCAATTGTCAATAGTCATCTTTTATTTCTTTCCTCGTCCATAGTTGCCTTAGTTGTGTCGTATGTTCTCCTTTCTTATTGGTGATACGAAGTATCCTTAATAATTCTTTACTTGTTTTTATTTGCTAGTTTATTATTTATTTAATTAAGTTGTCGGTCTTCAACCAACAACTACACAATTATAACATGTTTCCTTTTAAGATTTTCCTTATAATAATCTTTGGAAAAGAGTGGAGTTCTATCTGTCACCCTTTAAACATTAATTAAATTCATTTTTGTTTTTGTTTTTAGCACTTTTCTTTAATGGATGGCTGTTTTAGTCGTTTAACTTTCGACTCTGCTTCACAAATAGATCAAGTAGTACTCTCAAAAGGACGACCAACAGATCTGTCAAAGATCCAAAAAGCTAGTCTTAATCTCTGATTCAACCTTGGTTCAGTTAGCTCAGTCAGACTATCTTATTATCTATAACACCTCTCTCGTTTCTCTGATTTGTGGTGTGGTTACACCAACCACACTTTCCACATGAACGATTCCAATTATCCATAATTAAACAATAGCATTGGTTCAATGAACATGGTTTTGACTGGTGGCTGCTCAAATTTCAATTTTCTAATGCAGGAAAAAGGAATAAAGTAGCTTAACTGCCTCTAACGATGATGTTCATGCAAGTTCAAAGTTCCTTTACACCCACACAATGCATTTATGCATTATAACTAAGTTTGAGCACCTAGATTGGAGCATATATTATGTGGCTAAGCTCAAGCAAAGTGGAATATGTTTATAAACACCTCAACTTCTTTTTTTTCCTTTTCTTTTTTTTTTTGTTTTTGCAAAAGCAGTGTGGGACTAACTTTTAAAATGCAAAGAAACTTTTTAACTTGATTAAGAACTTCTAGATTGGAGCATATCTTATGTGGCTAAGCTCCATCATCCCATTCAAGTAAAATCCTTCACTGATCAATTGATTAAGAACTGATTGAGTGTGTGAAGTATGATTTTTGTATTGCTGTTAACTATCGGTAGACAATCTATGTCCTTCAAATATTTATGATAATCTAGCATCAAATGTGCTACATATCTTCACACTTTAAGGTATTTAAGGTTGGGACATGTCCTTTTCCTTAATTCATATGGAGAAAACCTATAATTTCTTCTATGGAACTTGATTAGAAATGTGAATCAGAGAATATCATTTCTCCTAGGATGTTTTATAATTAATAACCTTGAACTATCGAGCATGGTTGTCAACAAATTTTTTATATATATTATTAATAGTTCTATTTTTCCAAGAAATATAAAGAGTCTATAATAATAAGATCCGCACGACCAGGAAACAATTCAAAATTCACAATTCCTTTGATAATTCAAAACTAACTTGCCCTGAATTGCCAAACATTAAAAAAATCAACCATGATAAAAATTTCCAATAGTTAAGTTTGGAAATACCATTTTTAGCATATCCAATATTTGTCCAGTTCAATTAGCATTTGAATCCAAATTTCTTGAACAAGAATCTAAACAAAAAATTCTTCTTGACGTGTGATAAATAGAATATGTCCTTCAAGGTTACTATCTTTATAGAGATGAACTTCATCTTTGTCACCTTGGCCTGTAAACGAGGAGTTTTTCATGAAAATTTTTAAGCATCTTACTGTCGCATTATATGTAAGAGGAAGTCTAAACTGAAGGGAGCCCTTGCAAAAAAGAGGTGAAAGGGCTCCCCTATTGGCTGCAAATTACCATCATGTTTGACTTTTCGGCAGTTATTAATGCATGATGGTGATGTGCAGCCAATGGGAGAGCCCTTTCACCTCTTTTTTGCAAGGATTCCCTTCAGTCTAGAATTCCTCTATATTATAATTGAAAATTTTAGATTCATTTTCATGAGTGGAACCATTGTGTATTCCAACAGCCATTGGGATTTATTCTCCTGGTCATCGTTGACAAGATTCAGCTTTGAGATTATTCCAGTGTAGCTTTTAATGCCATCATATTTATTTCATGATTCACCCCTCTCCTTCTTGGTACATTTATCAAAAAAAAAGAAGGAATTACCAGTGGTCATGAGTCATGACTGCTGTTAAAAGGTTTAGTATCCGCCGGTATAACTTTAGTGGCGGATTTTCGTTGGTCCAAAATCCGCTAGTAAATGCGTCCTCGGTAAAAACCTTTACTGGCAGTCAAAACCGCCTCTTTTACAGGTCATGTCTACTGGTAAAAATATTTATTTTTTCTATATTTTTGAAAGGTATTTACCAGTGGTCTGGTAAAGTCCCTTTTTTGAAAAAAAAAAATTTCTTTTTGTAAAAAGGTCTTTATTATCGAAGTTTTTATATGATGCCCGACCGTGAAGTACCGTCAAATCGGTACCACCCTTGATATTTGATCCAACAGCAGACCACTTTTTAAGAGGCTGCGGTTGGATCAAATATCAAGCGTGGCACCCCTGACGTACCACCTTGACAGGACTTAACGGTCGGGCATCATATAATTTCTCTTATTATCGTGGGGTCATGATCGCTATTAAAGAATTTAAAAAAAAAAAATTTTACCTATGAAAAGTAAAAAAAATGAGAATTCAAATCTTGCAAATTTGAAATCTGAAAAAGATGCCTATAAAAAGCAAAATAAAGGCAACCACATATAAGGCCCAGTTTGTTTTGGACCACAACAACATGTTAAAACCACATTAATTAAGACAACCAAAATACAGTCAACCATATGAAATATCATACAACATCGGTCGTACAAATTCAGTGTAAAACTATACATTTGATTTGGTAAAAACTAGATTCAGGTGGACCCCCTTTAACTATTCCAAAAGTGGGACCCCAATTCTGCCCTTTATCCAAACATTGAAAGGAGGTGCTGAATACCAAAAAATTTAAAGCAAGTATGTTTGCTTAGGTAATGAAACAAAAAACTTCATTTTTGTTAGTTCCAACGCAAAACCAGCCAAGCCGAGTCAAATCATATATCCTTCTTAGCAGCCTACATGTGGAATCTTTCCACATGTCATCTCTCTCTCTCTCTCTCTCTCTAACGGCATCCACTAGTCTACGTCTCCGTTTTACGTGGCCGATTTTTCCGTCTTCTTCTCTCTTATTTACTCCGTCGCATCCCACTCTCTTTCGACACCATTCTATCTCCCAGTTATTTCTTCAACGTTTTCATCTCTCTCTCTCTCTCTCTCTCTCTCTCATATCAAATCTCTCCACAAATGGTATTGAGAATGCTTAGCCACAGATTCTTCAAATTCAGGTCTATATTCTCTAGTAGTCCTACTCTTTCTAATCTCTAAAAACTCTCAAATTACCCCCCTGGAAAACCAAACACTCCACCTTAAAAAAGTAATTCCATTTAGGATAAATCCCTACGTCTATCTCTCTTTCTCTCTCTACTGTTACATCAATGTTTGCTAAGGACTTAGACTTCTCACGAGTGGTTGTTGAAATGGCTTGGATTATGCTAAGAATCGATTATTCCAGGCTCTTCTGGCTCCTTTTTGGCCTTTTTTCTTACGAAAACCATGAGGGAAAGCCTCGAATTTAGCATCCCATCCCCTCCATTATATAGAATTTTCACTTCCCCAATAACCCTTTGATCATCCTTTTGGGATTCTTTTCCCTTTTTTTTTTTTTTTTTTTTGGGTTCTTCTTTTCCATTGTTGCACTCCTCACTGAGCAAAAATGTTAGAAGGGCGAATTTCAGAGGGCGGAAAGTCGGATTTTGGATACGTTGAGACCGATCCTACTGGTCGGTATGGACGAGTAAGTTCATACTTGATTGAATTATTTGATTTTTTTTTTGTTCTTGTTTTGTGATTTTATTACATGTTTTATTAGTATCTAGTCATGGAGGAATCAAAATTTCTTGTTTTAGAAAAAAAATACAGAGAGAATCAAAGAAGTAGAACTGATTTTGGGTTAATAGCCTAGGAAGAAATTGGAAGAACCTTCCTATTATTATTTTTTAATGTTGGAATGAGCTGACTTTAACTTTATTTAGTGGTAAAAACTGTCTCTGACTTCTGTTAAATATTATTAATTTGCTTTGGAAACTCAAATAAAATAGATTATTTACTGACATGGCTAGTGGGGGATTATATTTTATTGCCACAAAAATCATCATGCACTCATATTTAATTATCTTTTTCTTAATCAGATGTAATTTGGATTTCATTTCCTTTTATCTTTTTTTTCCTGAAATTATTAAAATCACTCAATTTCCGATTTCTCATTCTGTTCTTTTTCTCTTTAACAAAATTTATAAAAGGAACACCAAAAATAGAAAAAAATGACCTTAGGGTGTAGCGATGAATACCGATCACCCTTCAAATGTTTGTTAAATAGAATAAATTTTAGATCAACAACACTAGAGTATGTGGTGAAATATTACAATAAAAGCTTGCATATAGAAGCAGCTGTTAAAGATTGTAGTACGAAGAGTAAGTGAAAAGAAGAAAATTTAGTGGCTTAGAAGAATATTGAGTGATTTTAATAGAATGAATATTTTAAATTGCCGATTCGACATCTTCTTCAAAATAGAAAGGAACATGGATGTTTTCGAACAAATGTTACAATGAAATTTGAATCATATAATAGACTACATATATTAAATGGATTAAAGTCTTTAAACTCCTCCTCCATAATTAGGGCTGCAACTCGGGTCGGGTTTTGAAGAACCCAACCCTACCCAAGAAATATCTCGGGTCGGGTTTTTTCCGGAAAACCCACGATTCCCAAACCCGGGCCTACCCATGATAAATCTCGAGTCGGGTCGGGTCGGGTTTTTTTACGTTGATGTAATTTTTTGAGGAAAACTCTTGTTTGGCAAGGCAACTCAACTCATAGAAGCAGAAAAACTCAAGCATGGCAAACTCTTTACTGCATTAACTAATAACTAGTCCAAAGAGAATAAATTGATGCATTACCAAATGAAAATGAGTATACTCATATGAGATAAACAACAAGCTATTTAGTTGAGAGCTAAAAGGGGGAAACGAACAAAAGATGGAAAGAGTCCCTGTGATTGCGTGCGTGCGTGCGTGCGTTGGTTTTACTTTTAATTTTTCACCTTTAAAATAACAAAGTTTTAGAAAAAAAATACATACTAAAAGTTAAGTAACTCGGGTCGGGTCGGGTTGGGCCCCTTCAAACCCGGCTCGACCCGAGATTCATGCGGGCTTTTGGATCGTAGACCCGGCTCGACCTGAAACCCGAGAAACATGAACCCAACCCAAGCTATTTTCGGGTCGGGTCAATGCGGGTCGGTAAAACCCGACCCAAGTTGCAGCCCTATCCATAATAAGAACTAGAAGAGCCTCACTGCTGAATTTTTCTTATTCATTTAATTTATATGAGGTGGCATTTCTTTCTTGAAAAAGAGGGGCTGCAAAGTTGCTTTTGCGAAATCTGCCTAGACACTAGTCTAGGTAATAAATCCACACACATGCACATACATACCACATACACACACATGAACACTTACTGTATAAAGTGCTTGTTGTGAAAACCCCACCAATAACAATATGCAATTTCAATGGCAAAGCAAAACAAAAGAACCTAACACAAGCAAACACATAAAGACACAGATTTACGTGGTTCGGCAAAGCCTACATCCACGGCAGAGGCGACGAGAAAATCCACTATAGAAACATGAGATTACAGGAGAAGATTGGTATCTCTCACGAAAACCCCAAGAAACCCTAGTACACTCTTTTCCCCTTTTTTACTCTCTTCTCAAATAACAAGAGAAGCCGAAAATAAGCCCTAAAACCCCTTTATATAAAGGGGGCCAAAACTAACTCGAATTGGGCCAAATTCACTTAAAACGGCCCAGGCCGAGCGGCCGGGGGCTTCGCGTGGAACCCCAACAGTGCTCAATGATGTGGATCATTGGCCAAGGGTCTCTCACTTGTATTTTTATCTATAGTTGCATTTCTTGAGAAATACATCCACAATACCATATAAGTGCTAAATTTCCTGTAAGATTTTTCAAATTTTGAACAGCGGATGTTGAAGAAAGAACTTTAAAGTATGCTGATGAGTTAGCATATGTTGAGAATATTACTAAGCTCAACATGCCCAATAGCCTAATGGGAAGTGTAATTTGGTATTTCTCTAGTGAGATGTCATCGGATCCACCCTCTTTGGTCGTCATATTTTGATATGCTTCAACAGAAAAACACAATTTATTCAAACTTGATAGCTATGATCTTTACAAGCACCCTTGGAATATCCATGTGCTTTCTGCACCCATTAGTTACATAATTCTATGGAAATTTCTTGAAAAATCCTTATTTTTTTCCTTGTCTTGAAACTTTAAAACATCCACAATAATTCAAAAATTCTCAGGTTTAATAAGCTGACTTCTTATATATTGTCGAGAATTGAAAAATCACTGATAAATAAATTGTAGTGAAAAACAGAGCTGACATCCTAATCTAGCAAATATGTACACTTAATCATCCTTCCAATGTTTTTTATTCATCTTATTTAGAAACATAAGTACACATAATAAATACACTGTTTGTAATATGTAAAAATGTATGTTCCCCAATTTTTCTATTCATCTCCCTAAATATTCCTTACTTTATTTGAACATCTGCCTCACTGAACCCAGATCCAAACTTTGTAACTATAGCTGAACTGTCATCTTAACACTCAAAGGATTATTTCTGTCGATAAGGCTTCACTTGCACAAGATAAGTCCATTGCATACTTGGGTTCAACAGTTGAAAGTGTCACATCTTCTTACTTCTTCCATGATAGAAACAAAACATTTTAAAGCAAATTAATGCGATTCAAGAGATGAAGGCATTTTTGTCAACGGAAGTTTGATATCAAGTGTATTAAAGGCCTTTCGGAAATAGCTTTTCGACTACATCCTACCTATGGATGGATACTTGGGATATAGTTTTTCAAAATAGATTGCGAAAATTTCCTTATGAAATTTGATGTAATAAAATATGCGCCAATGAGCATGGAGGTAGCCTGTTGGAGCTTCAAGCCACAAAGTGCTTTATTTAAGCTTGTACACCTTACCTTCATGTCTCTATTTTGAATATGGAAGGGGTTACTTGTTATATACATCTTTTCCAAGCGTACCATTTATAAACTCCAATTTGATATCCATTTGATGAATCTTCTATAGATTTTGGCAAGTAAATCAATTAAAATTTTAATAAGCTAAATTCTAACTGATGTCACACTTTTGCTTGTATTTTTTCATTTTAAGTCATGCTTTGTGTCAATCTATAAACATATCTAGCTATTACTTGATTTTCTATACCTTTACTTCCATTACTTTTTGTCTTTTTTCAAAGATGATTAAACTCTCATCTCTCAATGAATCACTTATCATTAGACTATTTCTGGTCTTTTATCATCAATGGAGTTTTTAAACCTCATGAGATCATGATTTGCATGTATGATATATGTAATTAATTCATCGCCAACATCTACGCCTTGTAAATATCTGTAATTTGGAAGCAATAGTGACACCTAACACATGATCTTAACAAGCTCTTAAACAAATGGTAGATCTATATTACCTAGTTCACCAGTTTGCTTATTTCCATTAGACATCACAGTTCAAAACTTTATTATGAAGCCACTTTGTGAGGAGTTATAATTCAGTTCGGTTCTCTAGTACAGTTCACTCTGTTTTATTCGTTCAGATTGCAGCAGTTGTTAATTTAGTTAACTGTAGTTTATTTTTCCCTTCTGCTTTCTAAAATGATAATTACATATTACATTCTCCTATTTAAGTCTATTCTAGATGTTCTTTATGGGTTCTGTTGACCCATGGTAAAAATATTCATTTGCAGTTTGACGAAGTTCTTGGCAAAGGAGCAACCAAGACAGTGTATCCTTTCAAACATCACAGTGGGCAAATATGCTTTTGGGTCTCTTTGGGTACCTCAAAAAATAATGTGCAAATGATATTAAATGCAAATATCTTTGAAGTTGAATACAATTATTTGCAAATATTTGTTATAGTAGTTTTAGAAATGATGGTGCATCTAAAATATCTGAATACCGCCCTCTAAGCCTAGTTGGATGCTTGTACAAAGTGCTGGAAAAAGTGTTAGCGGAGCTTATAAAGGTGGTACTTCCATACATTATATCTGATTGCCAGAGTGCTTTTGTTGCCAAGAGGCAGATTTTAGATTGTTCTCTCCTTGTAGCCAATGAGGCTATTGATTCATATGTGAAGCTTGGCATGGGAGGAATATTGTGCAAGCTGGATATGGAAAAGGCTTATGATAGGGTGGAATGGGATTGCTTGGATTACTTGCTTGGTAGTAGATGGAGAGGTTGGGTTAGGGGTTGTGTCTCTTCGGCTTGGTTCTCAGTTCTGATTAATGGGTCCCCAAAAGGATTCTTTAAATCTTCCCGTGGTCTTAGGCAGGGGGATCCATTATCCCCTTTTTTGTTTCTTTTGGTGGCCGAGACTCTTAGTAGGTTGATGTCCAAAGGGGTTGGGTTGGGTTTCTTTAATGGATTCAATATTGGAAGTAAGAAGGTAGTGGTGTCTCATCTTCAATTTGCCGATGATACTCTTTTGTTTTGCGAGCCGGATAGGAGTCAAGTGTTGAATTTGAAATCCACTTTGAGATGTTACGAGCTAATTACTGGACATAGATCCAATTTCCACAAGTCTAGAATGTATGCTGCAAACATTCCGCAGGGTGATGCTATTAGATTGGCAAAAATTCTGGGATGTAAGTTGGATCATTACCGTCCTCATATTTGGGTCTTCTGTTCGGGGTTAGTAGACCTAATAAATTTTTATGGGAACCAATTGTTGAAAGAATTGAAAGGAGGTTAGACACGTGGAAAATGAATCTAGTTTCTAGAGGGGGGAGGCTTGTGTTGGTCAGGGCGGTGTTGGCCAATATCCCCACGAAGATTTTTATGGGGAGGAAAATATGAGAAAAAAGTTATTCCGTTAGTGAGTTGGAATAAAGTTTGCCTTCCCATTAAAAATGGTGGTTTGGGCATTAGGAGGGTTAAATAATTTAATCATGCACTGTTGGGTAAATGGTTATGGAGGCTTGGCAAGGATCACTCTCAATTGTGAGTTAGAGTTATTGGGAGTAAATATGGTTGGTTGCCAGGGTTATGGGAATCTGGGGATTGCTTTAAGAAACAAGGTTTGACAGTGTGGCGGGATATTTTGAAAATGGCTCACTCTTTTAACTTGAACATTAGATTTATGGTCTATTCGAGGGATAGGATAAAATTTTGGAATGATGTGGAGTTGCTTCCGATAAAGAGGCTTTTGTGGGGGAATGTCTTACCCTTATGGGGGGTGTATTTGTTTGGTCACCAGTTTTCAGAAGGAATTTCTTTGATAGGGAATTAGAGTCGGCATCCCGTTTTTTTGAGCTTCTTGATGGGTGTTACATTAAGAGGAACGGTTTGGATAAAAGAATATGGACCGCGGAATCTTCGGGCATCTTCTCTGTCAAATCTTTCTATCTTATCTTAACGCCTAATGGTGTATCCTCCATCTCATCCAAGGTATGAAAATTTCAATGTCCACCTAGAGTTTGTTTCTTCGGGTGGGCAGTAAGCCGCGATCGGATTCAAACGGTTAACTTCCTATGAAAGCGTGGTATGTTGCTTATTGACCATTGCCCTCTATGCTTGGAAGATGGGGAATCCGTGGCTTATCTTTTCATGCATTGCTCATTCACGTGTCAGATATGGGCTTTCCTATTTATGAGGTTTGGTATTGCTTGGGTGTTTCTATTATCTATTCCAAATTTGCTACAACAATGAGGTTTGTGCCATGGAGTAAGAAAGGAAAAACTTTGTGGAACTTAAGCTTGCTTGCGTCATGGTGGGTGATTTGGAAAGAGAGAAATTCTAGAGTTTTTGAAGGGATTGCCAAATTGCCTCATTGGCTTTACATGAAAATTATTGTACTATCGATATCTTGTGTAAAATGTCTTCCATCCTTCCGCTTTGCATCGGCATTTGATCTATGGGAGGGATGGAGGGTAGTTTGCTTCAATAGGGAAAATCGGCCTCGGATTACTCAGCGTTGGGAGGCTCCTACTTTTGGGAAGTGGAAATTGAATTTTGATGGTTCGAGTATTGGAAATCCGGGTCCGGCTGGGGTTGGCGATTTGTTCCGTAATGACAGTGGAGAGGTTGTGTGGGCCTATTCAAGCCCATTGGGGAGATGTGATGCTTCGGAGGCAGAAGTGATGGCAACATATCATGGTATCATGAGATTAGATTGAGTGCTTGGATAATACCATTGTGGAGGGTGATTCACTCAATGTGATTCGTTTTGAAAAGAGTGGCATTGCCTCCTTGAAGATTTTTATCCTTTTTTGATGAAATTGAGGATCTAATCTCAAGTTTGTCTATTGCCTTTGATCATGTGCAGAGGAGTGCTAATGGGGAGGCGGATGGATGGGTTGGCTAGAAGTGGGGTTGGTCATATGGAGTTGGAGTGGTTTGATTTTCTCCCTCCGTAGTATATTTTGTATTTTGTGTTTTTTTGCTTTATTGTATTTTTCTTTCCTTTTCCTTCCCTATACATTTGGGTGTGGTCTATCTCGGTCCCCCCTTATTTTATAATATATCTTTGCCATTTCAAAGAAAAAGAAAGAAATGATTTAGTTAATAGCTTCCAACAATCCCTCAATGTCCCATTTTGAGGTAAGTTTTTTAAAACAAATTTATTTGCAAATAAGGATCAATTTTGGTGGTATCCAAAGAGGCTGTTAGTTTATATGGCATTTCTATCTGTTTCTTTGAAACTTTCCTTAAATTGAAAATCAGCTACAGGGCATTTGATGAGCTGAAAGGAATGGAGGTAGCTTGGAACCAGGCGAAACTCGGTGACGTCATCCGATCACCAGAGGAATTGCAGCGATTATATTCCGAAGTTAATCTTCTTAGGACCCTCAATCATGATTCCATCATCCGATTCTACACCTCCTGGATCGACGTAGATAAGAGAACCTTGAACTTCATCACTGAAATGTTTACTTCAGGCACCCTGAGAGAGTAATATCTTTACCCATCTCTATTATCATTTATATATTTAATGTCTTAGATAACTTGCTTATGTAGAGATGTGGGTGCATCTAAAATCGTAGACCCAAAACTGTAAACTCAATGTTGGAAAACTTGGGTCAAGAGGCTCATGGGTTGAGAGAATATATATCAAATATATTCAGTCTATACAGTATGAACTGCATTTTTCCTCCCAACTTTCTATCTATCTATAATTATGACACTGAATTCAGGTACCGACAAAGGTACAAGCGAGTAGATATCCAAGCAGTCAAGAACTGGGCACGCCAGATCCTATATGGCCTAGTTCACTTGCATGGACATGATCCTCCGGTGATTCATAGAGACCTCAAGTGTGACAACATCTTTGTCAATGGCCATCTTGGACAGGTCAAGATCGGGGATCTTGGCTTAGCCACAATTCTTCGAGGCTCACAAGCAGCACATAGTGTCATAGGTAATCTCTCTCTAACACCCATCTATTATTCTCATTTTGACATGTTTTCAAAACATCCAATTTTTTTGAATTTTGACATTTATTTGCTCATCTTATCTCAATTTGTTGACATCTTCTACAGTAGGCCATAAAAAATTTAAAATCACAAATCTAGAGGTTTTTCTTCATTGTTTTGTCATACCTCCAGTAATGGCATTAGATGGCAACCAAACCAAGCCTCAAGATCTCCCTTCTTTGCCATTTCCATGTCCTGAAGTACCATAGGATCCCCTTTCGGTCTTCTATCCCTTTGGACAGCTCCGGTCAATGGAGGACCCCTTGTGCAGAATATAACCCATGCCCATTTTAAATTCTGTCTTTAAACTTAAAAAATTGCTAATTAGCAACTAAGGCAAAGTTGCATCGTTCAATTGGACCAGCCAAACTTGCTAACCCAAGGCCTTTGAAAGGCCAATATAATGGAAACTTTCTTACACACTTTTGCAATTGAATTCATTGACTCATTTGACCAGACATTAGACCGAATTGACTCAGTTTTGAGTGACGTACAAGTTGAAAATTGTTTCTCAAACACTACATGTAAGTAAGAACACTACATGAGTATCTGTGATGGAATATTGTTTTTTTTTCGTTCTTTTTTTCTTCTTTGTTTTAGGAACACCAGAATTCATGGCACCGGAACTATATGAAGAAGAATACAACGAGCTTGTTGACGTCTACTCATTTGGTATGTGTATATTGGAGATGCTTACTTCGGAATACCCCTATAGCGAGTGCTCAAACCCCGCACAAATCTACAAGAAAGTGACGTCGGTAAGCCCATTCTCTACTTCTGTCATTTCGATACAATGCTGATCAAAATCTGACCTGAATAGCACATTCTAATCTCTAGGGAAAGTTGCCTGAAGCATTCTATCGGATTCGTGACTTGGAAGCTCGACGATTCGTTGGGAAATGTTTGGAGACTGCTTCTAAGAGGTCACCAGCCAAGGAGCTCCTACTAGACCCATTCCTCCTATCTGAGGAGGGTGAGTTGATTCCAGACCACAAGTGTGTAAGTCATGAGCCAATCTCTCATGATATTGAACCGGAGAGTCATGGGTTCCTGCCGTTGCAGAGTCTTAATGACCAGAATGCAAAGTTAAGTACCGACATGACAATCACTGGGAAGCTGAATCCAGAAGATGATACCATCTTTCTCAAAGTACAAATTGCTGATAAAGATGGTAAGTGTCATATCCCATGCCCTTCTTTTTTCCTAAACAATTTGATTATTTGCTCTTCATGGGATATAAATCCTTGGATAAGCTCTTCTTGGGATTGGCTACCCTGTAGAAAGGTGAAAATACTCTCTGCATTCTCTGTTTGTTTGGTGAACAGTCTAGATCATTGATCAATGGGGCTCAATTGTGTGGTTATTAGCCTAAACAAAAATTCATTTTGTTCAAGAGCCCGAAGCATTAGTCTCGGGTTAAGAAATACCTTACCGAAATTAAATTTTAATTATAATTGACAGGTAATGTTAGAAACATATATTTTCCATTTGATATCATTACCGACACCCCAATCGATGTGGCAATGGAGATGGTGAAGGAGTTGGAGATAAATGATCGCGATCCCATTGAAATTGCCGAGGTCATTGGAGAGGAGATCTCGGCTTTAGTGCCACACTGGAGGGAATGGGAGCTATCACAGAGCGATCTCCATGCAAATAGGTTCACTTACCAAGAAGAAGATGTTACTCACCACCCCTTCTACTCTCCTCCCTCACCGTCTTCCTCCCAAGCTTCCCTCTTGGGTGTAGTCCCTCCTCATGGCACACAATACCAACATGGTGATCACATTTCCTTCCATAGAGATTGGCTTCAAGGTATGTATTCATTGTCTTTCATTCTCACATTTTTTAAACAATAGATGAATTTTAGTGGTCATAAATGATGGAGATATAAAAAATAAAAAAGAGACATCTTTTGTCTAAGAAATGGGAATCTGAAGCTTTGCCATCCGAACTGAACTGATCACCAGATTCTGATATCAAATGCAGATCAGTTGTTCACGGACGATGACGCGAGCTCTCAGAGCTCAGTCTGTTATTCCAACTTAAACTACCATTCAGGCAATGAACATGATCCCGAGTTGAGCCCCACGAGAGAAATTCTCCACTTTACAAGGAATCACAAGCCATCGAGACTTTGCCCGGAGGTGAACATTTGCACAACACATTGCAACCAATTCAATTCACCACAATCTCCCAGGCCTTCTTGCCGCAGTGGGCAGAGGACAGTCGCTGACCGTTGCATGACAGGGATCCGATCATTTGCTGACATTCGGAGCCAGTTGTTGCACCGATCTTTGGTGGAGGAACTGAACAAGCGGAGATTGTTCAAGACAGTTGGAGCTGTAGAGAGCATTGGATTCAAGACACCCTGTGACATTCCTAGCAAGGCGTCTGGTGGTGGTTCTTTGAGGACTCTTGCAGATGGTAGAAGTAAAGGAAGGGCTAAACCTAAATGAATTTGAGGCTTTTTGATGAAATTTAGGAGAGAACAATTATATGTTTGTTGAGTCATGTAAAATTGTAAATATTATTAGAGTGTGGTGTGTATCAAGAAATGTGTGATACAATTTGAGGTAAGGTGAAGAACAATGTAGTTGCAGGACTATCAATATGCAGGTTACTTATCATGTGGCTATTTGGCTACAACTATCAATATGCAGACTACTTATAATGTGGCTATTCGGTTCTTTAGGTTCTTGTACCTTGATGTCGAAGTTTTTCTATCCTGGGCCCACTTACTTTGGGCCTCACGTGATGTCTTGGGTGGAGTATCTCAATAGTAGTTCTAGGACCACTTAAACTAGTGCTACTAAATCTCCTCGATTACAAATTTCAAAATGAGCATGATTTGAGTATTGTTTTCTTCCCTAAATGATGGGAATTTGGGGTGTTTGATTTGTAATTTCTCAAGTCTTTGGATCAATAATTACGAATCGCAAACAAAAGGTGTTATTAAGATTGATCGATTAATCAGGCATATTGTGTGTAACATGTACATCTAGCTTTAATATTTTAATTTCAAATTGTTTCTATCTTGATACCTGAGTTATGGATACAAGTGTAAACTTGTATATAATTAAGATATAGATCAATAGAATAATGGAAAGATCCTTTCAAGCTCAATGCCGCTTTTTCATGGCAATCTTGCTTGTTTACTTCGGCTCTTCAAGGGTTTGTCTTGCTTCTGTTCAACGGCTCCTCAAGGGTTTGTCCACTTCCACAAATCCTTTGTAGTTCAATCGTCATAGTTCCATAGCAGAGAGAACACTAGATTTCGCATTCATTCAATGGCCAAATATAGATCGCAATCATCCTCTATACATCCATCATTTTGATTATCCGGATGTGGTGCTAGTTACACAATCATTAATCGACGACAACTACTGCACATGAAACCTTGCTACGATCATGGCACTGTCTGCTGAGAACCAAGTCAGATTCATAACTGGTCCGGGTCCATTCCGATACTAAGCAACTCTTCAGAGAGAGAATGCATAGTGGATCCTCTGCAATAACACGGTAAACTCCTGGTTGCTGAACTCTCTTTCTAAAGAGATATTAGCCGGTGTCATCGACTCTGGTTCGGCACAGAATGGTTGGATGAATCTGAAAGAACATCTCTCACATCAATGGAATACATATCTTCTAGTTCGAGTGATATGTTCTTAATCTGAGTCAAGAAATCATACCTCTTGCTGCATATTTTACTAGGTTGAAAGGTCTAGGATGTACTGTCAGCCCTATGTGTCCAGATAGCTTGTTCATGTGGAGCAATAAAGGAGATTCAACCGTACTGATAATGTCAAAAGACCATGAATTTTTTCATGGGTTAGTGAATTCTATTCAACAAGTCATGGATAGATTTTACTCATGGAGGCCTCGTTGACAATCAATCATGCTTACTTGTTGGTGCTATAGGAAGAGTGAAAAGGAAATCTCTACTACTGGTTGGAGAGGTTATTGGTGGTGAAGGATTTAAATTGGGTACGGTTCAAAAGGTAGAAATTAGTATGGAGAGAACTATCTTGTAAGAAATAGAAGCCACGACTTGCTATTAAGAGGCATGGTTAGACTTTAATGAAACAAGCCAAAACATAACAAGAAGTAGAAGATTTACATTTCATTCCTCACCTCGGATTCTTATTTTTTAATTTCTCCTTCGATTTCATGGAAGAATCATTGGTTTCCTTTTATTGAATATTCTAGGGATTTTTCTTTAGTTTCCTTCTTGCTGACATGCCTATCTTATCAAAGCGAAAATTGGATGATTATGCTCCGGATGATGATTTATCCGATCTAGTTTCCGTTTGGATTGCAAAGAAGCTTTTGCTATTAATTCTGGATATTTTTCAGACAAGAATCGATGTCCTCTAGAGTTTCCATTTCCCGATCCGTATCCTGCTTGAGCGATACCATAGAGATAGGCAATCAACCTCTACCTTGCATTTCTTTGTTCATATGATCTTTGGCGGCAACACGGTCGTAATTCATGCTAATTCAAATGATTTGGTGCAATCCATTCATGAACAGATATGGAGAATGACTGGAATTCCGATCATTGAGCAACGACTGATCTATGGTGGAAAACAACTCCAATGAGAACAGTCTCTTGCAAAATGCACCATCCAGAATGATGGCAGTTTGTAGCTCATAGGCAAGATGTGCAGCACGGAGTATCCCTGGACATGGCAGGTCGTCAACGACATGGTCTCTTTCATTTGCCGTGGTGGCACACTTATCCCTCAATTCCATAATGTAATGGAAATTTTGAGAATGTTACTAACACCAAAGGGGATGGGGCGAGGCCAAGATTTTTGTTTGGGCACCTCTAAGTAGTCTTCAAGCTCGCCGGTGAATTGTCTACCCTCATCTTACTCTTCCTCAGTTAATTAGGCTATTCCTAAATCAAAACCTTGATTTTTTTAGCAAACTCCATAAATAAACAATGTTCTTTTATAGTGTTAGAATTCTGCAAGTTGCTTAGTAGAACTGCCCGAAACGATTGACGCTGCACATGGATCGACGTATGTCAATAACATAGAGGACCAAAATACCTCTCCACAATGAAAATACAAACTATAATTTCCCTAGATTATACACGAAACCCATACACCTAGGTCGGGACCCGCTCTACATCACTTTCTCAACACCATCCCATAATAATGGCCACTTGCTGCTTCCATGGTTGGCAAAGAAGAAATATTTCCATTAGTTTCTTCCAATATCTCAATTCATTCTTTAGCACGGTTAATTCAATAATTACTTGCATTCTTTTGCAATTTGCTCACTCACTTCGTAATGGTAAATGGACAAAGACATAACCTTTTATAAGGGTTACTCATACCAAAATGTCAGGTTGGTTCATCTGTAGTGCTCTATCATACCATATATATTACTCTATTAGTGGTTTTTCCATGCAAAGCACATGTGCTGTGATAAAATATTAAGCATGCATGATCTATGAGAAACCGATTAGAAATGTTTGTGGCGTGTAGAATAATTAATTGTTATGAAATAAGCTACTATATATCATATGTTTCGAGTAATTTGGCATTTATTTGATGGATTTTCTCATCAATATTTAATGAAATAAAGAAAAATGAATTGAGGAAACTATAGGAGAGTGACGAGGCAAGGACGACCTCTGCCCGCACACCGTGTATGTTCGCTAGACTAAATTGCAATCTGACTCACATGTATGGCGTCCAAGCAGAGACCATCCTGACATTGGAATCCTCCTGCACCTTCTTGCTAGCACCCATTGTATCTCACATTGCCCATACAATCTTATAAGCGCATCATTATTCTCTGATATTTTTTTGGCACAAACAATACGATTCTGTTAAGACTCAATGGGCCCAACTTTGAATCTCATATTTCCCAAGAATGGTATTAATAACCGTCGGAGAAGATAATCTAAATGGTCCCATCTTAGATCGAATATATTTTGAGCGTAGAGTTGATAGAAATTAGAACATCCCTACCATAAGAGTTCCAAAGCATGATCTACTAAATGTGCGGTTTGGATACAAAAGGTGGGACCCTACTATGTCATAGTAGAGGCCTCTCATTGTATTGTTGTGATGTTGTGCCAGAAGAAATACCATCCTCTGCCATGGAGTGACATTTGCACTCCTAAAGTAGAAGGTGGAGCTGGCTTGAGATCCCTCTCAGATATAAACAGAGCATTCCAAATCAAGCAGGTATGGAATATAACCCAGAACAGAAACACTCCCTGGAATCACTGGTTCAATGCAAAATATATTAGAAATCGGAATTTTTGGCTTATCAAGATGCCCCGCAAACCATCTTGAGCTGTCCGGAGTATCCTAAAAGCTCGTGAAGATGCTAGGCCCCATTTATGCTATGCTGTGGGTGATGGTGCTAGCATAAACTTCTGGTTTCAACCTTGGGTCCCGTCTGGTGTCATTATTTCTCAACCTTCCATGGGCCCCATCCTCAATGTTATTCCGAGCAATTTCTATGTTAAAGATGTAATTGAGTCTGGAAAATGGGACTCCATTCAATCAGAATCATACCTCAGAGAGCTGAAACAAATCACTTCTGATGCTATTTTCTCTCAGACCTCCTCTGATCGTCCAATTTGGAAACCAAAAAATGATGGTTTCTTCACTGTAAAATCAGCTTGGAATACCATCAGATCCCAAAAAGCCAAAGTCGATTGGTCTTCTTCTATATGGTTCCCTGGTAACATACCGCGTCATAGTTTCATCGCTTGGCAAGCAATTAAAAACAAATTATGCACAAGAGATCGCCTTCCCTTCCTGAATGGCCAAGACGATCTTAGATGTCCTCTTTGTCACGCCGAACCTGAAACCAGAGATCACCTGTTCTTCTCTTGCTCCTACTTCGCCTGGATTTGGAGATTGGTGCTTTGGAGAATCTCCAAGAGAAAAAAACAGAAGAAAAGTTTAGGCGAAGAAGAATTATGGCTTCGATCCTCCTTCCCAGGTAAAGGACAAGCTGCAATCTCTGTTAGAATTCTCTTTGCTTCCTCTATCTATCACATTTGGTGTGAGAGGAACGCTAGAATCCATAATGAAAAATGTTCTCACAAGCAGGATCTCCTCAAGCGAATTCTCTCGACCTCTGGCACAAAAATACTGTTCCTTAGGTTTTCAGACGCACCCACCGAGGCCAGCTCCAAAATTGCTGCAAACTTGTCACTCCCAGTTTTCCAGCAACCCAAAACCTCAAAATTCTGTCGATGGATCCCCCCCGACCTCAGCCCTCATAAACTTAATACTGATGCATCCCTCATGGACAACTCTGGATCTGTTGGGGGCCTTATTAGAGACCATCTCAGCTGTCCCATTGGCCTGTTCTCGGAAATCGTCCCCCCCTGAAGCTATTCATCACCTGGAGATCGAAGCCATCCTTCACGGTCTAAATCTAGCAGAGAATCTCAGCATCCGCAGCTTATGGATTGAATCTAACTCAATCCATGCCGTCAAAGTGATCGAAGGCACCCAAGCTTGCCCTTAGAGGAAATTCCAAACTCTTGCCATGATCCACAGTAAGCTTAGAAATCTAAACTCTTGGAAAATTTCCCATATTTGGAGAGAAGGAAATGCAGCAGCAGACATCCTTTCTAAACAGGATTATTTTTAAGGGTGATAATCTCCCCCCTAATTTTCTGTCCCCCTCCCCTGCAGAGGTCTTGTCCTCGGACTCTTTGGGGTCCCTCTATGAAAGATTGTAATATGCTTTTTTCTTAATATATCTGTTAGGGGTCTGCCTAACCCCAGCTTGCCCATAAAATAAAAAAAATAGAGATGTTAGGAAAAAAAAAGCGATAAAATTTAACCATATATTTATATATAGCACAATTAAAAATAACAATGTATAAAGCTTGTATTCCATAAGAATGCAAAATAGCTTATGTGTTGACAAGCAATTGTAGTTCTATATGGGAAAGAGCAATACTTTGTTGTGGGATGACTTGTTACATGTTGTTGACAAGCTTAGGCATGAAAGAGAACATGCATACATACGGTAAGACCACAATCTAATAGAGATGATTTTTGAGGTGCAACTTATTTTAGATTGAGACCAAACAACTGAATGACTTAGATCTTCAAACAAGGTGGGCTATACTGTATTTAAAAAAAAAAAAACGTACACCTACTCTAAGATGTTGTAATATCTCCTCTTTCGTGGCATATAACAGGTGCGCATTTTTATTTTTTTTGGAATAGTAAGAGTGAATTCATTCAAAACCAATAGAGACCAGGGAGGTCCCTAAAATTACAAGGATAAGGAGGGCATAAGAACCCAAAAAACAAATGATAGAAAAATGAAAACAACTGGGGAGGAAGTAAAAAAGCTCGACTCTCTCCCTATGTACACCTTCTCTAGCAAGTTTGTCAGCCTCTCCATTCCCCGACCATCTTATGTGATTGAAGGAAATCGAGGATGATCCACTTCTATCCTGAATCTCATCAAATAATGCAGCTAATCTCCAAGGTGTGATGTGTGAGCCTCTAAGCCACCTAATGACATTGAGAGAGTCCTTTATACCTCCATCCTATTCAAATCTTCATTTGGAGGAATTTAATTCCTTGGTAAATGGCTCGAACTTCGGCCTCATTAGAGTCTGCCACCCCTATTGGACCACTAAATGCCTAAATCACAACCCCATCTCCGTTCCTTAGCAGCCCTCCAAGCGCATATTTTCTTTTTAAATATACCATAGCCTACTTTTTTAATAACCCTTTAATATGTAGATAAACTACACCATATAAAAATCTACACAGATGGAAAGGTTAGATCAACCTATAGAGATGATTTTCGAGGTACAACCTATTTAGGTTGGGCCTAAAAACTGAGGGCGTGTTCGGCAATCATTTAGATAATGGATTCCGGCACTTTTTTAAGTGATAAGAATGAAAAGTCTTGAGAATCGAAAAAAATCTCATTCGGTATATCTGACCCGGAAAGCCCATTTCCAATATTTTAGCGCTCTGCGCGACTTAAAGCTGGGATTCTATGAAGCGACAAAAAGTCGTTTCTATAAATTCTCATCAACCCAATTCCGCCTGTTTCTTTAGGCGAGAATGAGAAGTCTTGCCGAACACGCCCTGAATGGTTTAGATCTTTGACCAAGGTGAGCCCCACTGTTTTTAGAAAAATATGTGCTTATGTTCTAATATATAGCATGTATTTATTTAAAAATTCATTGGGTGCCACCTTTTCTGAGATCCAAACCGTTCATTTGTTGGGCTCCAGTGTAGAGAGGGCTTTTACCCCCAAAAAATGTCTTGGGTTAGAATAATCCGTTGGGCCCATACACTCAAGACAGTCAGACGACTTTATTTTGCTATTTTTCCATGTAAAACAAAGCAATATTGCAACGGTCGAATTTTCTCCCATTTCAAAAGAACAGGAAAGAACAAAATGAAGAAACCCTAACCCACCGTCATTGAGAGAGAGAGAGAGAGAGAGAGAGAGAGATGAGAAAAGGGAAAGGGAAAGGGAAATCGGAAATCCCAATTCGAGAATCAGTGGGAGAGATGGAAAAGGAGGAGGGGAAGGGATTCTTCGCCTGTTATCTGCTCTCTTCATTGAGCCCTCGCCATAAAGGCCACACTTATATTGGGTAATTCTTTTCTCTTTTTCTTCTCTTAATTCATGCCCTATTTTGGCTTTTTTTATGTTCTTGATTAGTCTCTTGTATAATAACAAGAAAACCCTAAAAACCCATTTACATTAGAGGACTTCGATTCATCCGATGAAATCCCCTCTAAAAGAAGAGGCTTCTATCACGTTTTAAACCCATCTAGAATATTGATCCGATCTACACAAGAGAAATATTTCAAAGGACCCTGAAATTAATTTCTCATGCTTGTAGATTGTCGAGTTCTTTGGTTATTATTGATTAAGATATATTTTGAATTTTTTTAACGATTACCTGGGGATCATTTCTTTGTTAAGAAATTTTCTCAATGAGCTTATTTCGGGCCGTTGTGCCACGATCCCAGATGGTCTAGTCAAGACTATAAGCATGGCTTTATAGCCAGAGGATCTCTGTTTCTTACATATTTTCAGCCCTACCATTGATGGGCCATGATAAAATAGTACATAGATGATAGATTGGTTGGTTATGGCAATCCTCAACATGGCCGGTGAAAATATTCCCAAGCTGTTATCTGAATTTATATTTTGGCACCTCGCATGGTGTGTTTTAGGCATGCTTTTGGATCAAAGTAGAAGTTAGGCCACTGTTGCCAGCAATTCCTATGGAACCAAGGGATACATGTGGTTTTGTTCATGCGGTGTGGATTTTTGGTGTTTTATGGTTGCTTTCTGTAAATAACCAAGCACAATCTATGACTTTTCTTAAACATAAAAAAACGTCAAAAATTAACATATCGTTGACCATACATGTCTATGGTGATGTTCAACGAAAACTCTCTGTTTGGTTCATTAGGATTGGCCAGAAACAATTCCTATTTTGATTATCTTAATCAGAATCTTTCGGAGAAGTTCCATTATCTTAATCAGTCTTGAATTCTCCGTAAGTATCAAAGCATCTCTGATTCATTGGAACTGACAAGAAAAACTTCTATTTCGATTATCTTGATCAGAATCTCTCTGAAGTTCCATTCCCCTGAAATGTGGTTTGTGACTGAGGTCTCAGAATTCTCCGAGGATGAAGTCTTGTGTTTCATTCAAACTCAGTTGAAAGTGGTCAGCCAAGTTTTTCCAGTGTAAACCTGCCTATTATTTATGTCATCTTGGTTAGGGACACGTTTTTTCCGGTGTAAACATGCCTTCATCGTTTATTTAGAGGACTTTGTAAATGTCCTTGATCCCATCTTTTTTTGAAATGGAACATCTTGATTATATCTTAGGCGATCAAACTCAGAGAAAATCAATTGAATTCTTTAGTTCCTTCGGTTTTAGAACTCAACGGGTAAAAATACACACCAGCTGCCATTATGGCAAAGGCTTAGGCTTGTGGTGAGTATGCACTCCGGGAACACAAAACCGAGGACCTCTTTTTGGCCTTCTCTCCTCACTTCACACTCTCCGGTGATGGGGACTGAAGCTTTGCCGGTATTTCACCGTGGATTGCAACAACCAAACCGAAGCTCTTGGAGCGTGCATGGGCAGAATGGAACAATTGAGCTCAATTTATAGAGGGGATGGAAGGGGGACGAGACCCTCATCATGCCTCATGGGCAGAATGGAACAATTGAGCTCAATTTATAGAGGGGATGGAAGGGGGACGAGACCCTCATCATGCCTATATCCCCCAACCATCTCCCGACATCACTATTAGCAGCCAATGCATTCAGCCACTTCACTATTCCAACTCCCAACTGCCCAATTCATCCAAAATTGTGATCTTGGCCATTGATTTTGCACTGCCACATCGATGGTCAAGAATTATCCTCATAGAATTTTCTTTCATTATCCTCATAGTTACAAAATTCTATGAAACAATTGAAAAATTCTGGAAAAATCCCTATTTTTTAACACCCTCTTTCAACTTTAAAAATCATGAATAATTCAGAGACTCACATTTTTTCAAATCAAACACGAGTTTGACTATTAATTCGTCAACTTCTCATCTATTATTTGCAAATCTCATGAAAATTCAAAATTATTGAAAATCTTATTGATTAACCTCTTGACCACATACAGTTAACCATCCTTCCATGCTTGGTTTGTCTTACTTGGAAAATTAAGTATATTTGTAGTAGATGGTCAACAACTCAAAGTTCTTCCAAAAATTTCCTGAATTGTTCAAACATTTACCTCGTCGGTTATTCCCAAATCCAAAATTTGTAATTCTGATGAGAACCAACAAATCGAAATTCAAATGGCACTTAATGAATGAATTAAAACTTGATCAGGTCTGATACGTGATCGAGTTTCCTGAATTTGGAGGACTGTAATATGTTCTTTGGGCTTTCTAGGTACTCAAATGGAGTTTCTTCTTGTTTTTTTTTTTAAAAAAAAAAAAATGAAAAATGGAATTTCTTCTTAATACTAAGTATTGGAATTATTATTGATTATGTAGGTTTACCGTCAATCCACGACGCAGAATTAGGCAGCATAATGGTGAAATAAGGTGTGGTGCATGGAGGACAAAGCGAAAGCGCCCGTGGGAGATGGTATTGTCAATATATGGTTTCCCCTCCAATGTGTCTGCGCTACAGGTCAATTAGTCTTCCAAACATATTTATGACATATAAAACAGCTTAAAAAGATCATTCAATAACTTCATTCTGAAGTGTTCAATTGGATTGCTTTCGCAGTTTGAATGGGCGTGGCAGCACCCGACAGAGTCCCTGGCAGTTAGAAAAGCTGCTGCAAACTTCAAATCCCTCTCCGGGGTCGCCAATAAGATCAAACTCGCTTACACAATGCTCACACTTCCGGCCTGGCAGAAGTAAAACCCACCTCCCATATTCTTTGCTTACTGCTTTTAATTATTTTAACTTCAATTTACTGACATGTTTTGATTTTGATTATGTTTCTCCCCTTCCATCAGCTTGGACCTCACCGTAAATTTCTTTTCAACAAAATACGTGAAGCACACTGCGGGATGCCCAAGATTGCCGGAGCAGATGGAGGTGCGGGTCCGTTCCATGGACGAACTTCCTTGCTACACAGAAGGTTGGATTTTAGAAGAAAAAGATGAAGAAGAGAACGACAAAGACAGTGATGTTGACGGGTGTGATAAGGAGTCAATGGATGTTGCAGACATTTATAGGGCAGAGAATGGGCAGAACATGGAGAAAAGAGGTCAACATCTCAAAGATGATGATGGGTTTGAGAAGGCATCAATGGAGTTTGAGAAGGCATCAATGGATATAGCAGAGATTTATAGAGTAGAGAATGTGCAGAACATGGAGATCAAAGATGATGGTGGTCTCAGACAATCAATGGAATCATTAACTGAAACAGACAATAATCCATTGTCTGGTTGTCTTCTCAATTCTCCTGAATTTTCTGTCAAACACAATAAGAGGAGGACTTTCAGTAGTAACATTACCTTCAAATGGCTTGACGAAGGCAACGGAGATCGTGCACCTACAACTCCAAGGCCTGAGGATAATTTTCTAACATCTGCTGTCGATAGTTGTTTCTCTCCTGAGGTGACTTTTATGGGCCAGTCGATTCAGACAGCTTCTCGAAAACAAGATGATCCTCCATCAATTGATCTTGTCACTCCTGAAGTCAAGATAAAAAATAGGCGGTCACCATCTAACTGCTTAAGTCGATCCTGCGGTAAGCGGGCTTCAGTGTATACTGAGATTATTGATTTGACAAACTCCTCACCTATTTTCATTCAATTGTAAAATTCTTTGAGCACTGGAATAATGTTTGCAGTTTCATTGATAAAAAATTGGATAATGTGGGTGGTACTTTGGCAAACAGAAATGATTCCACAATTGGGATTTGAATTGGCTTGGATTCTTATGGGATGCGCTATCAGCAGGTTATTACCAAAATTGCTTGAGACCACAGGAGGTAGTGAACCCACCCTGTGCGGGTTGGGTAATCGGGCTGACTTTGAACTTACTTGGGTTGGGCTTGGGCTTATTTATCAAAGTGGGGTATACCTTGTTACTACACCTGGGTTGGTGATTGGGCTGACTTTGAACTTAGTTGGCTTGGGCTTAGTTGTCAAAGCAAGTTTTAAAATTAGGTAGTTATTGGGTACACCTTGTATCTACTTGCTACCCAAGGAACTAACCCAACCAGCTTCATATATGTTAAAGTTAGGGTATTGATATCCGCACGAACATGTTTTGATAATGAGGCAATTCCCTTTGTTTTAGATTGTATTGGTCGGCATGCCCATAGATCCGAAGTAAACAAGGGAATCGCGAACTGCTTGCTTAACCAAAGTAAAGTCCTATGCCCCTTGCTCGTTGCCCGTCGCTCATCTGTTTAGCCGTGCTCGACAACTAGCCACCGCACCTTACCTGCTTTCTGAAAATGTGGTCCAACTCACATGTGATAAGCATGGGAAAACATTCATGTGATAAACGTGTAGCTAGTGTGACTATTGCCACTTTCCCGCGAGTTAGTAGCCTAGAGACAAACTCACATTTATCTAAGAAACTACATTTACCGTGGGCGAGACCCCCTTCTCGAGCTCCTTTTACTGCATATGGAGCTATAGCCATGGCATGCACACCATCAAATATATCGTACAGTGGTGTTGTATTCTAAAGATGGGCATCAGTATGGGGATTGTAATGAGTCTCTATCTACCAAGATCAATTTTTTTTCTAGTTTAATCGAATTTTGCATCCGGATTTAAACACCAGATACACTAAGATTGTGGTTAGATTTTTACTCCTTAGATGATCAGCCGCTTGATATATATTACTTAGATTGTTAAACTATACTTATACTAACCCACAATTTATTCAACAATGGCCACTCAAAAAGGTACCAGAGGTGACTCCAAGAATCCTTGTTAATTTACATCTACAACTATACATTTTATGGCCATTGCCTTTGTTGATCAAGTTGACCATCATTACTCCCTCGATATGGTTTTACCACGTTCATCGATCTTATCGGAGGTTATGTTCCTTTTTGCTTTTTAGTTTTTTGGGCTTCTTCTCATTCTTCCTTGGCACCTACGGTAGAGATCGGAGGTATTTGGCCCCCAAAAGGGATTGGGGTTATAGATCCTCGGGAAATCAACTTTTTTACGCTTGTCCAATCCTAATCATATCAAATATACAAAGTCCGTGAATAAAATCTTAATTAACAAATCATTTTTAAGCATCTTTAAGAATGTTTTATGCATTGTTTTAATCAATATACAACTAGTGAGCTACATAAAATCATACAACCATCGTACGATCGGTGATGAGATGGATTAATGGGGTCCAGTAAATCAACAATGGTGATCACCATTAATGTAATGTCTACTGTTGGGGTAAACATTGGCACCCATCGGAGGCTGACACATGTTACCGAAAGACTCAAAACCTTAACTTCACAATTCTTCTGAAAGCCCTAGAAATCCTAAAACTAAAACCTAAATTCATAGCAACCAAATATAATCTTAGAAACTGAAATTCAAGGAAAGCCAGCCAGTCGAGTGAGAGTCTCAGAGAGGCAACTTTCATAATTAGCTGGGGACTCTTGCTCTATAAAAAAAGGGATCGAGGCTTTAAGGTACGGATTCACACCCGTTATTTTGCTTTTACCGAGTCCGCAGAGAGCTATGTTCGTATTTGTTACCCTTTTTGACTTAGGCATTAGAGAGCCCGCCAGTGTTCAAATCCAGGCGGCTTTATGAAGTTTCTTCACATGCTGTAGATCTTCATTCCGAAGCCATTTTAGCGCCGCTCGCCACTCAAGAGCACCAATTCAGATTTCAGCAGCAACATGTACGATGGGCTAAACTAGTTTAACAAAAATCCAATGAACATGTCTTACATTTCTATGATTTGATCCAATGGATCAAGTGAACCTTGAACAGCACTCTGTTTCTCAAGGAGTTTAAATGGACTTGAATATTGGGGTGCAGCTTGGGCCGGGATGGGTTAGCTTCAGGCCAATCCTAAACCAAGGTAGCATTACTTGAGCCATAACCTGACCCAACCTGTATCTCAGGTCGCAATAAAATCACGATAAAATTAGGTAGACTGTGGACATGATTGGGTCAAGTCAGGTTGTCAAAGGCCACAACTCCAATCAAACCTGAAATTAAATAGGGTTGGCTTTTCCCAACCCTACCCAACCTGATCTGAAATCAGGTTCGGGTTGGGTCCCAGCCAAGTTGACTCCTACTCAAATGTGAGTTTGTGGGACCAGATCCCAATTACACCACACCATCCGCAGGTTCAACAAGTCTATCAATCTCTTCGAAGGCCCATTGTTTTAAATTTCGGATTTCGGTGGGGACCGAAACCGAAATTTTGGAAATTTAGGCTGAAATTTCTGAAATTTCGGTAATTTCAGTTCGATATTTCTAGAAAATGCCATTTAAAAAGAAATGTTTCAAAATTTTGGGAAATCGGTCCGAAATTTCGAGACAAAATACGAAATTTCGGATTACGGTGGGTTGGAAATCGTACCGAAACCGAAATTTAAAACCTTGGGAAGGCCTTGAACATGAGGCATTGCTCAATCTTTGTAACTATTAATGAGCATCCATCAGTCCAATGGCAAAGATAATTTAAAGATATCTAATTTTCCTGTTACCGCATCCCCCAAACCGGTCCGTGGAATGAACCGTCCAGATCATGGTAACATCACATGACCAGCACCAATCAAATGCATCTCCCTCATTAATTTCTACAAGATTTCAAAATTTCATGCAGGTGGTGCAATTTAATTAGATGAGACGTAAAATCTCCTTTTTCGCCGTTTTAGATTTTTGAAATGTCATTCAAGTTTCTGACATTTCCTAGGACTTTCTTGATTTATCCTATTTCAGATGGTACAGTAAGAGCTTGTAGAAAACCAACGGCGGTGGGGTCATTTCAACTTCTGACCTACTCAACCAGTCAACACCTTACTCCTACGTAAAATCAATCGACAACAGATAGCTTTCCCACGTGCCAGCGTCTGGTTAGTACTCCACAAAGCGTCCTTTCACCCACTGGGGTTACCCTTAACAAGGGCAAGCGTTGTAGGAAAAACTGGATTTATCATACGTTCTCGTTGGGCTACCTCATTGGTGCTTGCCAAATGCGCTCTAAAAAAATCAGCATTCAGTTCCCATTAAAAAATGTTTTTTAATCTAGGCCCTTCACCCCGGTCTCGATTAAGTGTGTCGCCCCAGAAATCAGCCTTTCAAATCAATCTATTTCTTTGATAATTTAGGCTGTTCGTTTGAGATTGTGGCAACTGATTGTTATTACTGAATTCAATTTAATTTTGAATCCCCGAAATCATTTATGGCCATATGACATCCGATTGTGGAGTCCCCAACTGTCTATTGGACTCAAATTTAGTGCAATTTTCGGCCCAATAATTGGTTGGGACTCTGCAGTCGGTAGTCATAATCTAAGACAAACGGGGCCCTTAATTTAGAGTCCAATAATCACAATCGGCTAACACAATCTCAAACAAACAAGGCCTTAGCTATGGACTCACAATCAATTCTCACAATCTTAAGGGAATGGGGCATTAGGAATGTGAAACATTGAATAAGTGGTTGTGAATGAAGTTGCAATGGATGATACAACATTTATGTGGATTGTTGAATAAGTGACCTCGTCATATAGCGAGTTTTCATCTCCAAAGTTTTTTTGGTAGGTAAGCTGGGGTAGAAATAGTGAGAAGAGACGACTCGTGCCAAATTGATGGGGTAGAAAGAATTAGGGGCAGACCGAAAGTAACTTAAGTAGAAACATTGAGGAAATATTTGATAGCTAAGAATATAACAAATAACATGACATTGGATATAATAGAATGGAAGAAAATGATCCACGTAGAAGAACCTAACTAGAGCTAGGATTAGAACTGGGTAGATTCCTTCTTCATGAAATTTTTCTAAAAGATTCATTTAGCCGACCCCAACTAGTTTGGGACAAAGGCTTTATTGAGTTGAGTTGTGTTGTGTTGTGTTGAGTTGAGTTGAGGTACGCTGGGGTTTGGCAGGTGTTGGGACCCGGATAGAACTCACCCTTAAAAAGCTAGCCATTAAGGTGAGGGCTTCCAAGTCCTTATAAGCGCATTCACATCCACTCACTTTTCCAGCAATTTGCCTTTGCGTGGAACCCAACAGTGGGACCCCTACCGGTTTATTAAAGGTATCATCAATTTGGAAGCATGAGTCACACTTTCTCGATATACAGAATGAGTTGAGGCCCATTCGGTCTTAGGGACTTGGATATAATTGCAACCGGAACTATTTGGTTTTATCCACTCTATTTTCCTTAGTAATAGGTCCTAGTCAATAATGTATAAACTCTTTTGGGTGATGATATTTTCACCCCATGCAGTACTTGCACACACCTCTGATAACCTGATTTGACGTGAAAGGAGGCCAACTTTATGTCAAAATCACGTTATAAGGGGGGTGTGCAAGTACTGTAGGGGGTGAAAATATCATCTCCCACTCTTTTACACACTCATATATTTCTACTTAAAGTCTCTACACAAGTAACACGACAAGGAACTGAAATCCCATATCTCCTGTCATGTACTCTCTATTCTTAGGGATGAGTGGATGACAATCCAAAATTCATCGCTAGTGATCGAATGGTATGGATTGTCTCATTATTTGATCATTTCTATCCAAGTACACGTTTCACATGCGGAGTGTACGATGACTGAACCATACACACGTAAGCACGTCAATAGCCAACTTTAGCTGGTTAACTACGCCATATGGCTCACGTTAGTAGAGGTCCTTCTTTTGTTTTTACCGCCGTATTTAAAGCGATAGACGAACCAAACAAAACTAGTCAGGAGTCTCACAGGTCGATTTTCAGACTTTTAATGGCGGATGCTCCAAGAACCCAGAAAATGATTCATGCCATTCGACGAGCCCCGGATCAAGGCGCTTTTAAAAAATGGTATTGTTTTTTTTATCCTCTTTCAAAACCCAGAGTCCTTGTTTTTTGTTCTGTCTTTGATTTTTCTGCAAATTTCATTCTCCTTGTCTTTGATCTCTGTCACATCTCCTTCTCTCTCTCTCTCTCTCAATTTCTTCTTTGTCTCTTGCAATCTGTTTTTTAATCAAAACCCATCACTTAGTTCCTCTTTTTCATGTTTTTTTACCTCCTTAAAACCATCTTTAATTTCTACTGTAGAATCCTGGGTTTTCCCAACATAGCTTCTATTTTTGTTTTTTTTTTTTTTCAGAAAACTCGTCTTCTCTTTCCTGTTTTCCCTGCACCTTTATATGTCTGCATTTCATCATCTCTTCTCCTTTTATTGACAGCAAGTAATGATGATGAATGTTATATTTATTGTTACTTCTACTTCTACTTCTACTATTTCTTGTGATCATGTGTATAATCGATACATTTAAACTCAGTGTTTAAAATATAAACCATATTTCCTAACAATCTTCCTATTGACATCTTCCTTCTGGGTGATCTTCAAAAGTTACGAGCAACAGTTCAAAAAAAAAAAATCATTGATCCGATTATTATTATTATCGTTTGCTGTGTAACAGAAGTTCCTTACTGTGTATGCTACATAATTTCATCATGGGTGCCGTCTTTGTCGTCATTTTTATCATCACAAAATTACTATTGTTGTTGTTATCAGTCTCTGCCTGTATGTATTTAGGTATCTAATTTATCTCATGATTTGGGCAAGTCAACTTCATTGTACAAAGTTTCCAAGAGGTTTTAGGACAGTCAAGTTATGAGGGCCTTGGAGTGATGTTTTGGCTCAAGCCGAGTTTGCCTGCAATAAATCGAAGAATCGATCGATTGGTATGGGTCCATCTGAAGCAATGTACGGTCAAAATCCAAATAGCCCATCGGATTTAGTTCCTTTACTTGTCTTATCTCTGATCGTTTCAGTGGAGATGCTAATGATATGGCCGAATACACCAATAAATTTTGAACCTAGATCTGAAGTAATAGTCTTGGGAATACCTTGTAACTTCACAATGTCACGGAAATATAGTTCAGCCACATGACTAGTCTTCCTACAAAATGAGCTTTTTTAGAATTGTTACCAGGCTTCGGAATTCCCAACACAAAATCCATGGCAATATCATCCCACGGAGCATTGGGTTCACGTGAAGGCGTGTGTTTCAAAATGGGGCTGCAGGTCAAAAGACGGCCAAAGTGAAGACTTGGTACAACATGGTTGTGTACTCAGTTAACACGGTTATAACTCGGGAGGGTCAAAGGAGTTTTGATTTGCTTTGTAGGGCAAAACATGCAGTAGAACAGAAATGTCATTAAGGTAAAAGGTAGTTGACTCAGGAGAGTCCATGGTGACATTCATTTATCTCTCCTGATTTTTTTAAGTTGACTCCATTATGCATAATTTCAATCTGGTTTATTGGCTTAGACTAAAGTAGCAAGATTTGTGGTCTGGCAATAAAGCATAAGAAGGAAAATTAACTAATTAGAAATGTATATGTGCACTGTATAAAATCTCTCGAGTCCCGAGTTAACTCGGTTTACCTTGACCAAGTTCTCATTTGAGTTCAAGTTATGCCTTATATAAAAATAATAAATTTAGTTTTTTATCCCATGCAAAGAGGAAGAAGCAGATAGAGCAAATGCCTCATCTTTCCGTTCCCTCTTCCCGAAGTAGGGGTTTCTTGTGTGTACATATGCATGCATTTATGCATGTATGCATCTCCAATGATTAGGGTGAATCAATTCAGACATTCATAGCGTGACTAGGTTTGAAGGCACTCACAGTTGAGTTGTACTAGTGCTGTTTCATTGGGCATCATGTGGAAACTAATTTGCAATCCTTTGTTACTTATTCATATCCAGAGTCTTTATATGGTGGCCGACCGTCAACCAACAAGGGCAGAGAGAGAAAAAACTCTCCCCCTTGATTTTTGATCCAGGTCAAACCACCGTTTTTTACTTGATATTTTCTCTCTCCGCCCGTTATATGTAAAGGCGGCTACCATATAATTTCTCTTCATATCCATGACTGATTCAGGAACTTCTAGATCAATAACAATCCTATCTTCCTTCTACATTGGGAAAAGTAAATGTTAATTCATCTCCTAGTATGATTTTCTTGATTTTTCTTATGATGGGATTCTTCTCAGTTTTCACTATTTAATACTTTCTGTAATTTTATTGTGACTAAAAAAACTTAATGATACTTACTAAGTGCAATGTTATGTTGCAACCAAGCCGTGGACATCATAATTTCATGTATTGGATTTTGCAGGGAAAGCTTTACAAAGTTCAGCAAGTCTGAGGATCACATCAAGATTGATCGAATAGGGTTTCAGACGTGGAAAAATATGTCCACAAAGGTACAAATTGAATTGAAAATTGTCCAAATAATATTTATATGTATGATTTCTTAAATAGCTTAAGTCCTTTTAAATTTGATCAATGTGTTTCAGGAGAGGTATCCTTACAAAATTCAAGCAGAAAAAGTGAACTTGGCGTACCTGAAAGTTGTGCTTGAAGAGATTGATAATATATCAAAGGTAGGAAGAAGCTTTGATGTAATTGGGTTTGATTTTGTAACAACATTAATACTCACATACTGGAAAAATGCACTTATAGTTAATTAAATAGGCAGAAAGTTTTATCCTTTTGGTTTTCAACCACAGGGTTTTTTCCTTTAACTGAAAACAAAGTTTAGTTATAATTGATGGTAAAAAGTAAAAACCAAGTTTGTTAAATCTGATTCTAAATGCTTAACTACTGATTGTTATATTTTTTTGGAACTAATGTCTCTAATGCAAGTCTTTATTTACCATGTTTTATGTTTGCTAGTTGTGTGTTTTCTTTTAAATTCTATGTTTGTTAGAGAATCGTGATTGGTCATGGTTTACTAAAGGAAATGACTAGGTGGACGGTCACTATCGAGATCAGTTGTAATGGCCATACTTTGGGCCCCACATGAGGACATGTATGTGCAAACCATCGATCTTGTAGAACATTGTGAGGTGACCTACATTATCTTGGTTCCAGGCCAAACAAATGTCTCATACGGTTTTGCTTTTTGTGGCGGAACCCAAAACAAGGCGTCATGGATCAAGGGCCAACGATCATCTGATCAATGTGTTCCCAATGGCATTTGGCTGGACATTGATGTAGGGAGGCATAACAGCAACATGAGATGGAGATCACACAAGCAACGACTAAAGTAACTTGTGGGGGACTTTTTCCACCCGCATGTTCTGCATCAGACATGTGTTCGCCTGACGTATCAACAGATCTTATCAGGACATTCTAGTGACCCAAAAAGTGACTCTTAGGATAGAGCCTAGCGGCCATCGTCTTTTTATCATTTTGCTTTATTAAATTGTTACTCTGACTAGGACATTCTAGTTCTTCAGAAATTGGCATGTCTGAGTATGTGTTGGACATGAAAAAAAATATTAAAAAAAAAAAAAAAAAAAAATATATATATATATATATATATATATATATATATATATATATATATATATATATATAGAGGAACCAAACTTATGGTGAGCTAGCTTGCCCAATCACATGGGGGCCCACTTTGTTAGGATGATCCAAACCATTCATTTGAAAGTCCCTTACATAGATGGGGGGTGTACAAAAAATCAGCTCCATAGGATCATCCTAACCCCTCCATTTGTGGAGGACAAAAATGGACAGACACATGATAAGGCCTTGCAAATGAATGGTTTGGATCACTCCCCAAAATGTGGGACCCATGTGATTGGGCAAGCTAGCTCACCAAACTTATGGTGAGCTTAAGTTTCCTCATATATATATATATATATATATATATATATATATATATATATATATATATATATATATGAGGAAAGTGAAGCTATACCGCCGGTGTAGCTAACT
This sequence comes from Tasmannia lanceolata, assembly GCF_043159265.1. Classification (NCBI taxonomy): domain Eukaryota; kingdom Viridiplantae; phylum Streptophyta; class Magnoliopsida; order Canellales; family Winteraceae; genus Tasmannia; species Tasmannia lanceolata. Next base: position 11,305,790 of record NW_027518695.1, read on the forward strand.
TAGCTAACTTAGCTACACCGCCGGCTTAAAATACAATGGGCCCACATTGTTTTGGTGATCCAAAACATTCATTTGATAGGCCCTCACATTGATAGGGTGTGCCCCAAAAATCAGCTAGGTAGGATCATCCCAACCGTACGATTTGTGGCGGCAAAAATGAACGTGTAAAAACCTTCACAAATCTGTCCATTTTTGCCTCCACAGTTTGAAGGGTTGGGATGATCTACCTAGCTGATTTTTTGGGCATACCCTATCAATGTAAGGGCTTATCAAATGAATGGTTTGGATCACCAAAACAATGTGGACCCATTGTATTTTAAGCCGGCGGTGTAGGTAAGTTATATATTTGTGAAGGTTTATACACGTCCATTTTACCTCAACAAATGGTAGGGTTGGGATGATCCTATGGATCTGATTTTTTGTTGACACCCTATCTATGTGAGGACCATTCAAATGAATTGTTTGGATCACCCAAACAATGTGGGCCCCCACGGTATTTTAAGCTAGTGTGTAGGTAACTTACCTACATAAGTGTGTAGGAAATGTTCTCTCATATATATATATATATATATATATATATATATATACCCCCTCCCCCCACCCAAATCCAGCATTTCTACCTCATTTTGTTTGTTTTTTTCCCTGAAAATGACTTCATTTCCATCCCAGTTTGCTTTTTCCCTAAAATGAACGACAAAGAGATGGGTTGGAAATATTATTTTTCCTACACATAATGTGTATCCTTTTGGATGACTTGATATGAGTTTTGCACCCTATGCTTCAAGATTTAATTGCAATTAGATAATATAATAAGGTGCTTGGAAGAGATACTCAAATATTCCCACGTCGAGGGGATAGCCTCAAGAACAATAGAAGATTGGGAGAGGCGAAGATGATTTTTCATTCCTTTCTTGAAAAATAGACATTTAACTCAACTCAACTCAACTAAGCCTTTGTCCCAAACTAGTTGGGGTCGGCTAATGAATCCTTTAGAAAATTTTCATGAAGAAGGTGAAAGGATTTACCCTGCTCAAATTGACTAAGTCTAATCTTGACACTAGTTGGGTTCGTCTACATGGATCATTTTCTTCCATTCTCTCTTATCCAACGTCATGTTCTCTGTTATGTTCCTAGCCCTCAAGTTTTTTCTTGTTATGTTCCTAGCCCTCAAGTCTTTCCTCACTGTTTCTACCCAAGTTGTTTTCGGTCTGCTCCTACCTCTTTTTACTCCATCAACTTGGCACGCGTCATCCAAAGGCCTACGTTGGATATGTCCAAACCATCTTAAGCGGTGCTCTCTCATCTTCACCTCAATCGGTGCCACCCCCACCTTTTTACGGATGTCTTCATTTTTAATTCGATCTAACCTTGTGTGGCTGCACATCCATCTAAGCATTCGCATCTCCGCTACACTCATCTTATGCACATGCTACTTCTTGGTGGCCCAACATTCTTGAAAAATAGAAATTACAGGCTGATAAAAGATCTCTCTCCTACGCCACCTTCCTAAACAGAAAAAGAGTCCTGACAAAGCCAAAAAAGCCAATAGCCAATAATATTTAGATTCCTATTAAATCTCCAACTAATAGATAAATAATAACTAATATATATTATCATGTATTATCTATCATGTTAGCATCAATTCCCTTCTCCTTCAACATGACCTTGTCCTCAAGGTCTAAAATCTGGAGATTATTGTTGCAAGTCATGCTACTATTCTCATGTGGCATCCTTCGGAAATGATCTGTAACCCAATTTGATGCAGCTGCATGTAGTGACCATCATTGTGCTACCATTCCTTGTTAGATTTCTGTAGAACCTTGCTCATCTATTGTGAGTCCATCATCTGAACATCACCTGGTATGGAATCTCGTAAAACAAATTTTTGGACGTCACGAGAAAACTCCATGCGTAAATTTGCAAAATCCCACACTATTGGGCCCAGCGTCGCCAGCCATTATATCTCAAGAACCATGTCTCAGCCGCCTAATGGCAATAAACACCTTAGCTTGAAAATTATTTCCACATATCGTCCATTGAAAATCACGACATATCGTTGTATTAAAGAGCTAGGTGCCATCTGCAACAATCACTGGCAAGGGATTTGTTTTCTGCAAAACACAACCAGCTCGTTTCGCCACCCGTGGGTCCAGAAAGTTATGCATACTCTCAAAATCCACAAGGATCATAATCGGCATTTTTTTCCAGACCCTTTAATACGCATAGTTGGGAATGATGACGAACATGTGAGTGCATACACAAATTTCTCTAAATCCATAAGTGGAACCTCTTCAAGGGAAAGATCAATATCTTCTAGTCATGCCCCAACCTCAATATTATCACAACCTTTTAATCGAAACAATTGTCGTCGCTTACAATGTGTGTCTCGGTGCGAATTGCTCATGGCACTTGTAGCAGATGCCTTTTTCTCGACGTTCCATCATTTCTTTTTCGGTGAGGTGTTGGATAGGAAGAAGGCCATTATCACCACCACATCAAGGATTCTGAACTGGCGATGAAGGCAATAAAGCCGGCTTAGAAGGGGGTCGTGGATGACAAGTAACATCGTCTGATTCCTCATGTAACCTGCGGCAAACTCGATGTCTTGATCCAAACTTGTAGGATTAAGCAATTGTACACCCGGTCGAATCTCATCCTTGAGTCCCCCAAGGAACACACTTACAAAAAAATTGATTAGGAAGACCTTCGGTTTTACTAGATAAAATTTCAAAGCGTTCCTAATATGCTGCTGTGGACCCCGATCCGGGACGGGCGTGGAGGGACGTGCCCCCGCGCGAGTCTCTCTAGATCGTCCACGTGAAGGAGAGCCCCACCAAGGAACTCTCGAAAGAGTGCCCCTCACAGCATGAGCGGCGATGTAAAGTGAGATACCTCTCGATTCGGGGACTAGCCCAGATTCGAGGCGTACCTTAAACAAAGAAGAGTCGCCATCCAAGGAAGTGGGCCCTGGATCCCATGCCGTGCTCTGTTGCAACGGATAACCAGAGATATAAAATAGGGTTCGTGCCTGATGACGAATGGGGAAGGGATTAGGCGCCCCCAATTCGCCCAAGTGCTAGCACCTGGTCTCTTATGCCATTTATTATTAATTTTGAAGAGTTTTGGGAGAAAATCATGCGAAATGGGAACGAATATCCCCGAGATAACGTCTAGCTAATCATGCACGTCTCGGAGATGAATAAGAAACACACATAAAAGAAGTGAAAGATATGTCGCCTAAGAATAGCTAGGTTATGAGTGACATGCCTAATTGGTGTCTAAGTTCTGGTGGACAAGCACATGCATGTTACAGCTAAAGGTATATGATCTGTACATAAAAATAAGAAAACACAGCAAAACACACAACACAACACGACTCGACACACGACCCGACACGACAAACCCTAGACTCTAATGCAATACTTGACTCGGACCAGGATGGCCATCCATCCTAGCTGCACTACGTATCCCGGCCTCGGGAAGAATCAGAGCCAACGTAGTTCGGTGCCCTATTCTAAACTGCTATGCCTAACAATCTAGAACCTTTATCCTAGACTCGATCCACTAGACTCGACTGATTTTTAAAGCTTTTTTGTACAATTGCTTAAATTCATGTGAGTTGTGATTTTTAGGACTCTATATGCCCTAACTAATGTAAGTTGGTTAGCCTTAAGCCAATGCAGGTGGGCCCTACATCCTATGTGTAACTAGGCTGTGCAACCTAAAGAAAACCATGGGCTGACTATATGCTTCCTAGTCTAGCCATCGGTTCGACTAAATGTCTAACCGATCAACTTGAGGCCTCCTAACTCTAGGGACACTCACACGACTGGACACACCATATCAACAAATCAGGACAGACTCCTAACTCTAAAATACCCCAAACAGCTAAGACAGACTCCTAACTCTAGGAGAAAGATCTTTTTTTGAAAAGGTTTTGAATATTTTTTGTATTTTTTTGAATGTTTGAAATGTTTATTTTTAAAAGTTTGGCTGGACTTGGGATGTGAATCTCAAGCTGCACTACGTACCCTATGGAAAGGGATCAAGCCAACGTAGTTCGGAAAAAGATTTCCTAACTGCTCCTAGGGACTCGAGATTTTTGAGATATTTGGTTTTTCAGATGTTTTTGATGTTTTTTGACACAAGAGGACAGAATCCTATCATCATAAGGGGAGGACCGACTTCTGATATCCCGCAAAGGTTGAACAGCATCCTATGCTTTGCGGGGGAAAATGACAGAATCACAGCTCTGCAAGGGTTGGACAGCATCCTATACCTTGCAGGAGCGGATAGAAAAACACATGATTTGATGAGAGGTTGGACAGAATCCTAACCCCTATGATGATAGGACAGACTCTTGAAAGACTGACTCTCTGGCGAAGGACAGACATCCTATGCTAAATGACTGACTCCTATACGAAAGGACTGACTCCTAGCGCACAACCCTAAGAGGGGAGTGCTAATGAGACTAGGTTAGTCTTCTAAAAGAAATGGAGATAAAGAAGGATGCTAGTGAGACTGGGTAAGTCTCCTAAACATAGAGATGGGCTCCAAGTAACCTTATCACTGCCCCTGCAATGACATAAGGGTACGGTACCTAACAGACCAAGTCGGTCTTTAACCTAAAGAAGGTGATGCTTTAGCATGAGACTGAGTTAGTCTTCTCAGGATAAACTACTTTACTGAGACATAGCCTGTCTCCCTAAAAGGTTTGACTTTTCTACACGGGACATAGCTTGTCTCCCTAAAGAGCAGGCTCAAGATATCTCTTTCATTGCCCTTGCAATGAATGGAAACCTAAGATTTAAGGAATGTACATCTAAAAGACTAGGCAAGTCTTTTAAACAAAAGAGGGGAATGCTACTTAGACTGAGCAAGTCCCCTAATGATGGGCTTGGGCTAACGCCTTCATCGCCCTTGCAATGAATAATGGTTACCAATGTCTAAGAGTGTCTAAAGGTCTAAGCAGGGCTCTTTCTAAAGAAAGGGAAAGAAGAGGGTATTAATGTTTAAAGTACATATATAGAAGACTAGGCAAGTCTTTACGAAGGGGAGAAGGAATGAATGTATCATGGGAACACATCCAAATTCAAGCTCTTAAAAGCTCCTAAAGTCCAAGCAAATAGATATATAGTATGATCCCTGTTAGTCTATCTTATGACAAATATTTGGCTAGGGATGAAATAGTTGTAAACAAAATACCACCACAATTCTTCTAATTACTTAAACGTAAATGAAAAAATCAAATATAAGAAGAGGAAATTATTAGATAATAACCTGATATTTTAAGAGAGACTTCCAGACATCTAAAATTTGTGCATCTGAAAAGAAAAAAATCTCTAAGCCACACATCCAACTCCTCTCTAAGAAATTCAGTGTTTTGCATTGATCCCTTCAGATGGAAATGACACTATTTATACACTGATTTGAGTTAAATTCCCATGTGTTTTACTCTCATCTAACACATGTAGCTCTAATGCACTGTGTGCAAATGGTCATTTAACTCAAGCCTATCACAAAGAGCATTATGCACGTGCAACCTCATCAAACTATGTCAATAACCCATGCACATGACCTCTCTGAGCCCAATTAGTGAATTGCTTACAGGTGACCTTAACCAAACTAAATCAAAGAGCTCTGTATGCATAACTCCATTTTAAATGGAATTATATATCACTGAACCATGTGAACTGGTGAGAGGTGAGATTGTGAGACATTAAAAATTTCCAATAAATCTTTATAATCCTATATGATTTCTACCACTCAAGATAAAGATCATATGAGTAAATTAACATGGGATATATTGTGGTCATAAAGCTCTGATCCTCATAAACTCACTCAGACACAATAAGAACAAGTCAGCGTGATGCAAGTGTGGGTGCATAGTGCATATACATGGCTATGCTAACATTATTTAAGAATGAATTAACATTAGTAAGTTACAGCATCATACAGAACAAACCTTGTTTGCACTAATAGCATTTCCCACAGGGCCAACAAAAGGGATCTCTATTCATTATCAGGAAAGAGTGGGAAGAAAAGAAATTTTTTTTTTTTTTTTTTTTTTTGTCCAATTGATATCACTCTCAATTAATCCGTAGCCTAAATTGAACATTCCTCAATGATGACAACATTCTTCAATTCCACTTAAAATTTGTAAAGCAAAGTGCAGGCCAAATACTTTTCTAAAATACTTTCAAATGCTTTCAGCCCGTATCATTGTGATAAAAATGAATACATCTTGAGAATGGCAATCAATTGAGGAAACCTTAAAATTTAAATCCATTTACATGAGAAACTGAATTGAGATATAAAAAAATAATCATTTCAATTGATCACAAAGACTAAATGATGCTAAAGGAGATTATAATTGTAAAGATCATGATTATGTTAATATAGCATATGAGAAGACTGACATCAAAATTTCCTTGTTCTTAAGGCAAACTTTTAGCAAGAAAATTCCTGTTTGCAGTGCTTATGATCAATAGTTACAGCAACTAAAGCAAACAGATTATACATGAAGAAATGTTCCTAACAGTAAAGACACTCGTGATCATCCAATCTAAGAAGATAATTGTGTCTACTTTCAATTCCTGACAAATTACATAGCCATAAGAACAACTATACAAAGCATAGAAAGGGGTTGAGTTACCTGATTGAAGGGCTGCAGATTACAACAAGCGTGAGGTCGCCAAAATGGATGATCTCTAGCCAATGGTAATTGGATCACGGGAATTTCGCCGGAAGAGATGGTGCCGACGATGAGATCAAGCTCCCTTTCTCTGTCTATTGCTCCATCTCTTTCTCTCTCTCTAATCTCCTCTCTCTGATTTGTTTTGCACAGATCTAAAATTTTCTGAATTTAAACCACAAGAGATGTCGATCTAGGGTTTCATGGATCCAAGCACTGAAGTGAAAGAAGGTGAAATGATGATTGAGGAAGGTCATGAAAGAACACAGCTAAGGCTTAGAAGATAAGGAGATTAAGCAATTGAGCGGAAAGTAAGGCCGTCCGGAGCTCGGATTCGCCGAAGAAGTCCACCGAAGTTAGGGTTTAAAGTTAAATAAGAAAGGGTTTGGAGACTTGAAATGCCAAATCTAGAGTTTTGTGTGAGAGCAAAAGAAAAAAAATGAGGGCTGAAAAATAAAATGAGCAAGAAGTGTAGATCGGAGCTCCGACGAGCTTGCCGGAGTAGGTAGCCGGAGAAGATGATGAAAACTATGAGGTGATATTTTTTTTCTTCTCTCTCTCTCTCTCTATCTCTCTCTCTCTCCTGATTTCTCAAGAAAGCCCCAAACGAGAGAAAAAAAAATCCATCCTCTTATCATCGACCCTTGCTGCCTTTTATAGGCCTATGGTAAATTTACACCCCCCTTCCCCTCTCGGTACAGCTCCCTACTAGCATTTATAACTATTCTTTTTCACAAAAAGGGCTGTATAGAATGAAATGTATCTCTCTAACAAACATGCATGCTCACTCTTTTTTTTGTTCCCTAATCAGCCACCTTCTTAGTAATTCACTCCCCTTGAAGGCAACTAATGTATTGTCCCTTTTTCTTCCATGCACAACCCACCATTTAATAATGTATTTTGACATTCTTTATTGCTAGGGGATGGCTCGGGTGAAAAAAGGAAAAAAAATCAAGATGAGAAATGATGCATTCAACCCTCCTTATGTATAGCCTCTTATCTAGTGCAAATGTGTAACTTCACCATTATTCTTTGATTTACAGGTGGACAGCCCCTTCAAGTGCACTTTTGCTACTGTTACCTTAAAGGGGGGAAAATTACTATCTCCACAACTTCAACCGACCTCACACAATTTACCTCATCCTTGATCAATCTTAGCCATCCATCTAATCACACACATTAAAGGGTAATGGCACCCACTCTCTTTTTCACCCTCTGGATTTTCTACGAGAATAATAATAAAAATAACCTCCCCTAAAATCTTAGCTCGGATGAGATTATATAAGTGAAGGGTGTGCTGATTTCATCACACTCTAGCTTTAGTAATTACACCCATTACTTGTCTTTGTTCCCAAATTATATACGTTGTTGATATTGACACCCCATCGACTAGATGATCCACTCCCCCTTCTGGTTTACACTACGGGCATTGTCTTGGCTTGTTCGCTAGGCAAACACACTCGGATTTCGATGAAATTTTGCTGATACCTAGCTGGGATCCTAAGCTAGCCTAGGGTGAAGTTTGAGACCCTAGCTGATTGATTTGGTTGGGGATTTACACAAAATTGGAGTGCTTAGGGCACGGTCAAAATGGGGTGTCTACAGATGCCCCTCTTTGGCAGAGCGTGCTTGTCGCGCGAATGTCAAAGCTGAACAGACAACACATTTTGACTGGACCAAAATTAAAGAGTTTAAAATTTTTGATTTTTGATTTTTGAAAATGATATCCACAAGATAACACGGTGAAATAGCCTTTCGCCGGACTCTGACTCTGCAAACGCTGGTGAGATAGCCTCTCTCCAACTCTTAACTCAGTATATATTGACGAGATAGCCTCTCTTGCAAAACATTAAAGGATAGATTTGATTATGAATGATCTTGAAATTTGAAGAGAAAATGAATCTGGATGCCGTGTGAAAACGGTCTTGAATGCCGTGTGAAAACGGACTTGGAATGCCATGTGAAAATGGACTTGGAATACTTGAATGCCGTGTGAAAACGGACTTGGAATACGTGAATGCCGTGTGAAAACGGACTTGGAATACGTGAATGCCTTGAATGCCGTGTGAAAACGGACTTGAATACCTCGAAAACATTTTTTTTTTATATCTTTCAAATGGTGAAAGAAATGACCAAACTCCAAATCGCGGAGCCATTGGCGAAAACAGCTTTTAAAATCTTTCAAATGGTGAAAGAAATGACCAAACTCCAAATCACGGAGCCATTGGCGAAAACAGCTTTTAAAATCTTTCAAATGGTGAAAGAAATGACCAAACTCCAAATCGCGGAGCCATTGGCAAAAACATCTTTTAAAATCTTTCAAATGGTGAAAGAAAGGACCAAACTCCAAATCACGGAGCCATTGGCGAAAACAGCTTTTAAAATCTTTCAAATGTTGAAAGAAATGACCAAACTCCAAATCGCGGAGCCATTGGCGAAAACAACTTTTAAAATCTTTCAAATGGTGAAAGAAAAGACCAAACTCCAAATCGCGGAGCCATTGGCGAAAACAGCTTTTAAAATCTTTCAAATGGTGAAAGAAATGACCAAACTCCAAATCGCGGAGCCATTGGCGAAAACAGCTTTTAAAATCTTTCAAATGGTGAAAGAAATGACCAAACTCCAAATCACGGAGCCATTGGCGAAAACAGCTTTTAAAATCTTTCAAATGGTGAAAGAAATGACCAAACTCCAAATCGCGGAGCCATTGGCGAAAACAGCTTTTAAAATCTTTCAAATGGTGAAAGAAATGACCAAACTCCAAATCACGGAGCCATTGGCAAAAACATCTTTTAAAATCTTTCAAATGGTGAAAGAAATGACCAAACTCCAAATCACGGAGCCATTGGCGAAAACAGCTTTTAAAATCTTTCAAATGGTGAAAGAAAAGACCAACTTTGATCGATTTCACCAGGTGAATAAGTCATTCTTTGCCAAGAATGATTGAAAATGCATGATCTTTGCTGAAGATAAAACTCAAGAAACTTGAAGAAAATTCCAGGTATTGACCCTTCTTTAACAGGTAAAAAGCATTATGCTGAGGTTTGAAGGTTGGGGAGCAAATTCTAGACTCCACTGAGGAAATTGATTTTTCTTGGGAAGTTGACTCTTCAGGAGAGTGTACTCGTCTAAGGAGTTTAGAAGTTTGGTTCGAGATATACTCTTACATCTCTTATCTCAACTTACTGAAGACATTGACACTGATTGCCTTTTTTGCTTGATATCTTTTATGACGCAAGTCATAAAAGATGCCCCTAGTGTATTGTACTTCCATAACAAGAGTCCCAAGGAAAGTAAAACCAGGATAGGTAGGAAAATTTGGGTTTGTATAGGTTCTTTCTTTGGAATAAAGATGGGATAATGGCTAAGCTCAAAGACTTCTCCTTTCATTGACCACTATTTGAGGTTCGCTCTTTCCACCACCTTCTGCTTGAAATTTGACATCTTCAACATTTCTGAACAAAATATTTCTCGCTTTTCTCTGGTACTTAAACCAGGGTCTATTCATTTTTATCACTTCAGAAAGTATACACCCATTCTTCCAGTGCCAGATGACTTGGACCTTGAAGGAAAACAAATATGAATGAGGAACAGACTTCCAAGACTCTATCAAAGAAAATGTACATTATTCAAGGGACTCGACTCACTTTTGATTCACCCTTAGACCTTATGTGTACTTTTAAATGGTAAGGCTAGCCGCTCTCAGAATAATTTCAAAAACCATGTCAAGAGGCATTAATTTCCTCCATCGGTATTTCCGTCATGGTTATTACCCCCCTTTGGATTGCTCAGTTTTAATGCTCCTAGTTTAAAAAGGGTGTCAAAGTAAGTCTCACTGACACTACTTGGATTCCAAGATCCTGCCCTGTGCAGTGATTGCTTCTTCATCTCTTCGAGTTTCCTCTGGTGGGAACTCATGATTATAGCATTCCTGGTTTCTGGTCTAGCAAACCATTTGCCTCAGCTTTTGCCTGGAATTCTCACACTATTCAAACGTCAAAGTTCTTCATAACCGATGAACTCCTTCCATGTTTATCAGCCCACTTTTTGTGGGAAGTCTTCGCCTCTGACTGGATTGCCTCTTCAATTTTTCAATCCAGTAGACCACTACCCTCATTTTGCATAAGCCATCTCATTTGGTTATCGACTTAGCAAACGCACGATTCTAGGCTGCCCTTTCGGGTTTTCAACCTAGTGGGTCTTCAGACTCTCGTTCTTTTCATTTCCTTCTGTTTTTGTTTTCAAATGCCTTAAACCTTTGCTCGTCTCACCAGAAAAACTTTATAGGTAGGCTCGGGTTCAAAAGGGTTAGATATCAAAAGTTCAAACGATTTGGACCGAATCTGGTCTTGCCAGACTACCTACGTACCCCAAAAATGGAGGATCAGATCCGCGTAGTTCGCTTCGGGGTTTAACAAAGAATGGTTTAGCTTTTTAGCTTCAAAATTTTGGAAGGGGAATGATTTAGCTTTTATCCCCAAGGTTTTGACCGAACCTGAGTTGATCAGGTTGCCTACGTACCCCCGAAGAGTTGGGGATCAGGTCATGACGTAGTTCAGGTGCACAAAATGCCCCTGGTTTATAATGTGGTTGAAAGAATTATTTGATTTTTTAAATATTGGCTCAAAGGGCTCACAAAAGGATTTTTTAAACATTGGGATTTTGGCTATAAAGGCTCAAACGTTCAAGGATGGCCTCCTGGTGTTTTGATGTACAAGCTTTTGAATGTTTAAGGTTCAAGACTTTGAATTTTTTTTTTTCTTAGAGTCTGGCGGTATTTACAAGCAAGACTTCAACCATGGTGCTCCACTTAAACTTGTGCGCTTCTCGAATATTGAACTCATGCTCAAGATTATACTGCTCTCAATAGTCTCCAAATGTTGGAGACAATTTTGATATTCAATCCATCTCATAGACTCCATCACTTGGGTCTTTGATTTTTCCAAGATGTTGTCTTAGGGACACATTCCCTTCTCCTTCTGTCTCTTTTTCTCATGCCTTTCTTTCTTTTGAATATTCTCTTTCTTTTGGACATAAAAACTGTCCTTACTATCTGAATACAATGACTTGAAATCCCACCAAGATGTACAACACAAATGCTCTTCTTGGGGATCAAGTCTATGGCTTTCTTTTCTGAAAGTCGCCTCTCAATGTCTTCATCAGCTTCACTTAATGCTTGATGTTCATCCTTCTCAAATTCTTACTTTTCGACTGAGTGTCTAAAGCGGAATGAGTCTTGCTTTTCACAACAACAAGGCGTTCACCTGGTTTATCCTTATAGGATCAAGCAAGACTACCTCAAACCCCTATAAACAGGTTTATCAATTCCTCGCTCTCCTCGGAAGATAAAGTTTTGTCAATCCATCTTTCCCGAGTTTCGGATTTCAATACCACTATCAACAGCTTTGATTTCTTCTTTGAATGGCTACGCTCGACGCTCTTCCTCTCGTTTGATCATGTTTCAGATCTCGAGGGGAATTTCGTCTGCATTCTCATTCGAGAAGGGTGTCTTTAGTTGTAGTTTAAACATTAGATCTAAGAGTGAATCATAACAATACAGACAACGATGTAATCAAGTATTTATCGAATTGGAAACTTCAAATACATTGATGACTTTAGACGCGCCTCAACGGGCTCTACATCAGACTCAACAGAAGACTGGACATTGACTCAATAAGAAGACTGACAAACACTACATATTTCGAATTATTGGTGACACGACTAGACTTACCAAATTTGACACAAGAATTGGTATAAACTCAACAAAAGACAAACTCTGAAAATTGGACACTTTTTCATGAGCAAGAGAGTGGCACTGAAAGTTCCTGGGCGATACACCTTCCTCCATGATGAAGGTATCTACTGAGTTCGATCTCGAAGTAGGAATCTCAGAAAGGGTAACCCTACAAGGCCAGGGTTAAGTGGGACAATAAAAGGCTATGTTGGCAAAATAGGGGAAGCAATAAACTGCCTTGATCAAATGTATTTGAAAGTGGTCAGTCTTTTGGAAGGGAGGTCATTTGCTGAACTCAGACTTTTGAATTGGAAGTACACACACTAGGTCAATGTCATGGGATAAAAAAATTCTGAACAAACTGAGATAAAAGCCATCTTGAGCATATCCATTAATATTTTGAGTTGGAATGTCAAAAGGAGATAGTCTATGAAGGTAAAAAATAGACAGTGATAATACGACCTACACCCACAGGGTCTCAAAGAACCCTCAATCCACTCATTTGGGTCTTCTTTAGATATGGCTGCTGTCTTCTTTTTTTTTTTCTTTTTAAGAAAGATTAGGAATGATAAACACCCATAATCGAAATATGTTTTGATCTCAGCAATGACTATGCACTTGAGATATAGATGGGAAAGATATAACCAAACCATTAATAGACAACAAACGTATACACAAATTGAATCTATGATACAACACAAGAATGGTTATCCTCCAAAAAAATAATAATAATAATAATAAAATAGATTATGATCAACAATGACATGTATGGGTCACTGACGAAAGAACGTGAACGCAATTGATCAAATCAGAGATTCCCATTAAGAGTGAACTTTTAAGCTAACTGATACTGAAAATGGGAATCGAAACAATGCAAACTGACTCTAAAGACTAGCAGTCATGCTCAAAATGATTTGGATAAAATCCGGCAGCATAACGGCTATACAGGGAGGTCAGGGTAAAGTAAACTCATGAGGCAATGATAAGATAGGCTCATGGTTATCTAACTCTATCCACAAAAAGTTCTAGGTAAAATTTGACAGCACAACAGTGCTACAAAGGGTATATGGGTAAGAAGAAATAGTAATGTAGCACTCTGAACAAGAATACTAATCATCTCAAAATGACAGTGTTATGAGAAGAAGGTAATTGGATAAAACTTGACCAAAGTTGAGTCTATGTGACACAGGGTATAATCCAATAGCTGAAAGATCGAATGACAGATCATGACTATGGTAAGGCAAGTAAGAGTCATAGATTATATCTGAAACTGGATAATGAGTGGATGTAACCCACTGAATTGAATAAGGAACTCTAATTAAAGAGAGAAAGGGAGAACCCTAATCTAAAAATCAATACATATATATATATATATATATATATATATATATATATATATATACATATATATCCCAACCAGGGGCACCAGCCCTAAATATATCCAAACAGAGTCAAGATACTTGACTCAAGACAGACATGTGAGTGTACTAGGACCGCATTGTAACCACATAAGGTGAGTTACAATAATCTATACACAGGACAAGGTTCCTAAATCTAGGTTCTAACATGTGTAAGTAACACATGTTCGCTCCTATATGAATAAAATACATATGTAAGTACAAGCAAGTCCTAATTGAGTTTTTACTAGGTTAGCAAATATACTCATGTACATAATATATGTAAAAGGAAAGTAGAGCTCCGGACTCAATCAGGTACTATGCATATGATCCATACTTAGTATGTATAACACAAGTGCACCGAGTGCTATACATAGTATGCTTCATTGCTCATCGGCTGCTGTAAACACAAGTGCACCGAGTGTTTACGGGTGCAGCACGAGCGCATAGCTTGGAAATAGATACAATAGCACCAACAGGGTAATGACATCCCATGTGGCACGCATTGTTTCTATCCCGTGGAGCTAATAATAATAAAAATCAATAAAAGAAAATAAAGAACAAGATGATGTATGCTGTGCAGTGTGTGAATCCCTTGTTTTAAACACTTATTTGGTGCCCCTGGATTCTAAGCGATTAAATTCCCATTTATAATGATTTTAGCTCAAAATTCTTCAAAGTTAGTAACAAGTGGCATTTTAACAGAGTTAGGCAATATCTCGAAAGAGATAATCCCCAGCAGAGTCGCCAGCCTGTGGACCCCGATCCGGGACGGGCGTGGAGGGACGTGCCCCCGCGCGAGTCTCTCTAGATCGTCCACGTGAAGGAGAGCCCCACCAAGGAACTCTCGAAAGAGTGCCCCTCACAGCATGAGCGGCGATGTAAAGTGAGATACCTCTCGATTCGGGGACTAGCCCAGATTCGAGGCGTACCTTAAACAAAGAAGAGTCGCCATCCAAGGAAGTGGGCCCTGGATCCCATGCCGTGCTCTGTTGCAACGGATAACCAGAGATATAAAATAGGGTTCGTGCCTGATGACGAATGGGGAAGGGATTAGGCGCCCCCAATTCGCCCAAGTGCTAGCACCTGGTCTCTTATGCCATTTATTATTAATTTTGAAGAGTTTTGGGAGAAAATCATGCGAAATGGGAACGAATATCCCCGAGATAACGTCTAGCTAATCATGCACGTCTCGGAGATGAATAAGAAACACACATAAAAGAAGTGAAAGATATGTCGCCTAAGAATAGCTAGGTTATGAGTGACATGCCTAATTGGTGTCTAAGTTCTGGTGGACAAGCACATGCATGTTACAGCTAAAGGTATATGATCTGTACATAAAAATAAGAAAACACAGCAAAACACACAACACAACACGACTCGACACACGACCCGACACGACAAACCCTAGACTCTAATGCAATACTTGACTCGGACCAGGATGGCCATCCATCCTAGCTGCACTACGTATCCCGGCCTCGGGAAGAATCAGAGCCAACGTAGTTCGGTGCCCTATTCTAAACTGCTATGCCTAACAATCTAGAACCTTTATCCTAGACTCGATCCACTAGACTCGACTGATTTTTAAAGCTTTTTTGTACAATTGCTTAAATTCATGTGAGTTGTGATTTTTAGGACTCTATATGCCCTAACTAATGTAAGTTGGTTAGCCTTAAGCCAATGCAGGTGGGCCCTACATCCTATGTGTAACTAGGCTGTGCAACCTAAAGAAAACCATGGGCTGACTATATGCTTCCTAGTCTAGCCATCGGTTCGACTAAATGTCTAACCGATCAACTTGAGGCCTCCTAACTCTAGGGACACTCACACGACTGGACACACCATATCAACAAATCAGGACAGACTCCTAACTCTAAAATACCCCAAACAGCTAAGACAGACTCCTAACTCTAGGAGAAAGATCTTTTTTTGAAAAGGTTTTGAATATTTTTTGTATTTTTTTGAATGTTTGAAATGTTTATTTTTAAAAGTTTGGCTGGACTTGGGATGTGAATCTCAAGCTGCACTACGTACCCTATGGAAAGGGATCAAGCCAACGTAGTTCGGAAAAAGATTTCCTAACTGCTCCTAGGGACTCGAGATTTTTGAGATATTTGGTTTTTCAGATGTTTTTGATGTTTTTTGACACAAGAGGACAGAATCCTATCATCATAAGGGGAGGACCGACTTCTGATATCCCGCAAAGGTTGAACAGCATCCTATGCTTTGCGGGGGAAAATGACAGAATCACAGCTCTGCAAGGGTTGGACAGCATCCTATACCTTGCAGGAGCGGATAGAAAAACACATGATTTGATGAGAGGTTGGACAGAATCCTAACCCCTATGATGATAGGACAGACTCTTGAAAGACTGACTCTCTGGCGAAGGACAGACATCCTATGCTAAATGACTGACTCCTATACGAAAGGACTGACTCCTAGCGCACAACCCTAAGAGGGGAGTGCTAATGAGACTAGGTTAGTCTTCTAAAAGAAATGGAGATAAAGAAGGATGCTAGTGAGACTGGGTAAGTCTCCTAAACATAGAGATGGGCTCCAAGTAACCTTATCACTGCCCCTGCAATGACATAAGGGTACGGTACCTAACAGACCAAGTCGGTCTTTAACCTAAAGAAGGTGATGCTTTAGCATGAGACTGAGTTAGTCTTCTCAGGATAAACTACTTTACTGAGACATAGCCTGTCTCCCTAAAAGGTTTGACTTTTCTACACGGGACATAGCTTGTCTCCCTAAAGAGCAGGCTCAAGATATCTCTTTCATTGCCCTTGCAATGAATGGAAACCTAAGATTTAAGGAATGTACATCTAAAAGACTAGGCAAGTCTTTTAAACAAAAGAGGGGAATGCTACTTAGACTGAGCAAGTCCCCTAATGATGGGCTTGGGCTAACGCCTTCATCGCCCTTGCAATGAATAATGGTTACCAATGTCTAAGAGTGTCTAAAGGTCTAAGCAGGGCTCTTTCTAAAGAAAGGGAAAGAAGAGGGTATTAATGTTTAAAGTACATATATAGAAGACTAGGCAAGTCTTTACGAAGGGGAGAAGGAATGAATGTATCATGGGAACACATCCAAATTCAAGCTCTTAAAAGCTCCTAAAGTCCAAGCAAATAGATATATAGTATGATCCCTGTTAGTCTATCTTATGACAAATATTTGGCTAGGGATGAAATAGTTGTAAACAAAATACCACCACAATTCTTCTAATTACTTAAACGTAAATGAAAAAATCAAATATAAGAAGAGGAAATTATTAGATAATAACCTGATATTTTAAGAGAGACTTCCAGACATCTAAAATTTGTGCATCTGAAAAGAAAAAAATCTCTAAGCCACACATCCAACTCCTCTCTAAGAAATTCAGTGTTTTGCATTGATCCCTTCAGATGGAAATGACACTATTTATACACTGATTTGAGTTAAATTCCCATGTGTTTTACTCTCATCTAACACATGTAGCTCTAATGCACTGTGTGCAAATGGTCATTTAACTCAAGCCTATCACAAAGAGCATTATGCACGTGCAACCTCATCAAACTATGTCAATAACCCATGCACATGACCTCTCTGAGCCCAATTAGTGAATTGCTTACAGGTGACCTTAACCAAACTAAATCAAAGAGCTCTGTATGCATAACTCCATTTTAAATGGAATTATATATCACTGAACCATGTGAACTGGTGAGAGGTGAGATTGTGAGACATTAAAAATTTCCAATAAATCTTTATAATCCTATATGATTTCTACCACTCAAGATAAAGATCATATGAGTAAATTAACATGGGATATATTGTGGTCATAAAGCTCTGATCCTCATAAACTCACTCAGACACAATAAGAACAAGTCAGCGTGATGCAAGTGTGGGTGCATAGTGCATATACATGGCTATGCTAACATTATTTAAGAATGAATTAACATTAGTAAGTTACAGCATCATACAGAACAAACCTTGTTTGCACTAATAGCATTTCCCACAGGGCCAACAAAAGGGATCTCTATTCATTATCAGGAAAGAGTGGGAAGAAAAGAAATTTTTTTTTTTTTTTTTTTTTTTGTCCAATTGATATCACTCTCAATTAATCCGTAGCCTAAATTGAACATTCCTCAATGATGACAACATTCTTCAATTCCACTTAAAATTTGTAAAGCAAAGTGCAGGCCAAATACTTTTCTAAAATACTTTCAAATGCTTTCAGCCCGTATCATTGTGATAAAAATGAATACATCTTGAGAATGGCAATCAATTGAGGAAACCTTAAAATTTAAATCCATTTACATGAGAAACTGAATTGAGATATAAAAAAATAATCATTTCAATTGATCACAAAGACTAAATGATGCTAAAGGAGATTATAATTGTAAAGATCATGATTATGTTAATATAGCATATGAGAAGACTGACATCAAAATTTCCTTGTTCTTAAGGCAAACTTTTAGCAAGAAAATTCCTGTTTGCAGTGCTTATGATCAATAGTTACAGCAACTAAAGCAAACAGATTATACATGAAGAAATGTTCCTAACAGTAAAGACACTCGTGATCATCCAATCTAAGAAGATAATTGTGTCTACTTTCAATTCCTGACAAATTACATAGCCATAAGAACAACTATACAAAGCATAGAAAGGGGTTGAGTTACCTGATTGAAGGGCTGCAGATTACAACAAGCGTGAGGTCGCCAAAATGGATGATCTCTAGCCAATGGTAATTGGATCACGGGAATTTCGCCGGAAGAGATGGTGCCGACGATGAGATCAAGCTCCCTTTCTCTGTCTATTGCTCCATCTCTTTCTCTCTCTCTAATCTCCTCTCTCTGATTTGTTTTGCACAGATCTAAAATTTTCTGAATTTAAACCACAAGAGATGTCGATCTAGGGTTTCATGGATCCAAGCACTGAAGTGAAAGAAGGTGAAATGATGATTGAGGAAGGTCATGAAAGAACACAGCTAAGGCTTAGAAGATAAGGAGATTAAGCAATTGAGCGGAAAGTAAGGCCGTCCGGAGCTCGGATTCGCCGAAGAAGTCCACCGAAGTTAGGGTTTAAAGTTAAATAAGAAAGGGTTTGGAGACTTGAAATGCCAAATCTAGAGTTTTGTGTGAGAGCAAAAGAAAAAAAATGAGGGCTGAAAAATAAAATGAGCAAGAAGTGTAGATCGGAGCTCCGACGAGCTTGCCGGAGTAGGTAGCCGGAGAAGATGATGAAAACTATGAGGTGATATTTTTTTTCTTCTCTCTCTCTCTCTCTATCTCTCTCTCTCTCCTGATTTCTCAAGAAAGCCCCAAACGAGAGAAAAAAAAATCCATCCTCTTATCATCGACCCTTGCTGCCTTTTATAGGCCTATGGTAAATTTACACCCCCCTTCCCCTCTCGGTACAGCTCCCTACTAGCATTTATAACTATTCTTTTTCACAAAAAGGGCTGTATAGAATGAAATGTATCTCTCTAACAAACATGCATGCTCACTCTTTTTTTTGTTCCCTAATCAGCCACCTTCTTAGTAATTCACTCCCCTTGAAGGCAACTAATGTATTGTCCCTTTTTCTTCCATGCACAACCCACCATTTAATAATGTATTTTGACATTCTTTATTGCTAGGGGATGGCTCGGGTGAAAAAAGGAAAAAAAATCAAGATGAGAAATGATGCATTCAACCCTCCTTATGTATAGCCTCTTATCTAGTGCAAATGTGTAACTTCACCATTATTCTTTGATTTACAGGTGGACAGCCCCTTCAAGTGCACTTTTGCTACTGTTACCTTAAAGGGGGGAAAATTACTATCTCCACAACTTCAACCGACCTCACACAATTTACCTCATCCTTGATCAATCTTAGCCATCCATCTAATCACACACATTAAAGGGTAATGGCACCCACTCTCTTTTTCACCCTCTGGATTTTTTACGAGAATAATAATAAAAATAACCTCCCCTAAAATCTTAGCTCGGATGAGATTATATAAGTGAAGGGTGTGCTGATTTCATCACACTCTAGCTTTAGTAATTACACCCATTACTTGTCTTTGTTCCCAAATTATATACGTTGTTGATATTGACACCCCATCGACTAGATGATCCACTCCCCCTTCTGGTTTACACTACGGGCATTGTCTTGGCTTGTTCGCTAGGCAAACACACTCGGATTTCGATGAAATTTTGCTGATACCTAGCTGGGATCCTAAGCTAGCCTAGGGTGAAGTTTGAGACCCTAGCTGATTGATTTGGTTGGGGATTTACACAAAATTGGAGTGCTTAGGGCACGGTCAAAATGGGGTGTCTACAGCTGCTGCTGCTGCAACCGTTCTAGTATGTCAAAGCTGCATAGTATCCTCGAGGGGGTCATCTCTCATTATTGGTCCAAAGCATTGGCTAACGACTTTCTTGAAAATCGTCCGGGAAACAATTCCATTTGCATGTTCAAACCATTAGACAACTTTTCCTTCTAATTGAATTGAAGCTAGGACCACCCTTGTTCCGTATCAATTCCATTAACCCCGAAAAATTTGTCACAACGATTAACCCATCCTTTCAGATCATCACCCACAAATTTATGAAAGTCAATATTTGTATAGCTTTGGAAGTTGGAACGTACCTAAAGGAGCCGATATTTGTTGCAAAACAACTTCACTCTGATCAGCTGTGTGTTGCCTTTAATTTATAAATCAGCAAATACGGTCCTAATGGAGCGTTGTAGAATCTTGGTAAATTGGGTTGTATCGAAAGATTCCAATCGAACAACAACATACTTCAGCATCTCAACAGGTTCACACAACCTCGTGAGCTCTTTTGAATGATGAGAACCGTCTCTCAAAGTTTGGAAATTGTCGTAGAATGGGCTTTTGATTCCAGCTCAATTTGTTGAAGTCTTGTTCCATCTGCCATGAATATTGATACACAAAGCTGAGGATCGTTGCTCCGATCAAGGTTTTAAATCTCGGTTTCGGTACGAAATTTCGGACGAAATCTTGTAAAAATTTCACCGAAATTTTGGAAATTTCCGAAACGTTTCACGGAAATTTCGGAAATTTCGGGTGAAATTTTGTACTTCACCGAAACGTTTCACTGAAATTTCCGAAACGTCACTGAAATTTCCGAAATTTTACAGAAACGAAACGTTTCGGCCGAAATTTCCGAAACGTTTCGGCCAAGTTTGGTACTTTTCCGACTCACTGTGAATTTCGTTTTGTTTTCCACCGAAACCGAAATATTCCATGGCTCCAATACCAATTAATATGATGCTCGGAAGAGTGACTCAGATAATCCCACGTCCAAGGGGATAGCCTCAAGAACAATAAAAGAATAGGGAGAGAAGAAGATAATTTTTCATTCCTTTCTTGAAAAATAGAAATTACGGGTAGAAGCATTTCGGAAAAGTCTCAAAAAGTGCGGTTTTGAACATTTGGTCAAACTGACTGAAGATTCTTGCTGCCGAATTCCTTAGGATTAGCATTTGGCGGTTGGGTACTGGGTACCTGAATAAAAGATCTCTTTCCTATGCCACCTTCCTAAACAGAAAAAGAGTCCTAACAAAGCCAAATAAGGCAATAGCCAATAAGATTTAAGAGCAAGGTTTTAAATCTTGGTTTCGGACGAAATCTTATAAAAATTTCACCGAAATTTCCGAAACGTTTCACCGAAATTTCGGGTGAAATTTTGTACTTCGCCGAAACGTTTCACCGAAATTTTGGTCGAAATTTCCGAAACGTTTCGGCGAAGTTTGGTACTTTTCCGACTCACTGTGAATTTCGTTTCGTTTTCCACCGAAACCGACATATTTCGGCCGAAACGTTTAGTCCGACTAAATCTCCAAATAATAGATAAGTATTAAATAATAACCAATAAATATTATCATGTAATATCTGCTACATTCTCATCATAATATGCTAAGATATGCTAAAGAACTTTTAGCCAAAACTTGATTAGTATTGTCGGGACTTGAGTGGCGAGACATTTGTTTTCAGGTGGATGATGAAGCGGATTCAGCAATGCTTGGGAAGTTCGATCCGGTTTGTGGGCTTTTGCTATTCATTTTCAGATTTAGGTGTATTTTCTCTGTAGTGTTTGTGTGAGTGCGCTCGCACTAGAGATCTGACTATTGCCTGGCTTGCAAGGGTTGCAGGACTATGGAGATTGTATGGGTTGGGCCCCTTGCAATAAGAGCTTTGAGCGCTTAGAAAGCTATGAACCGTACCATTCTTACTCCCTCTCTCTAAAAGCTATTTGGATATCAACAATGGAAATGTTAGCCAAAATGGTTTTACCGTTACTAATTTTTTCATTATATCGTTTTAGTAATAGGTTCATTTAACTTTGAACCTTATTTGCATTGTAAAGGGAAGATAGGACTTGTTCCTTACCTTAATAGTATGCGTGTTCAGTTATGTCATTTTTCTTGCAATACATCTAATCACTTCTTGAAATTAGGGATCTGCTGGACTTGCGGATTGCTTGATAAAGCTCCTTGGAGATTCATTATTAGGACCGAAGGGTTCGAGAATCCATTGAAGAATCTCATATTTTGGAAATCATCTCTCTTGCACAGATGAGGGGCTGCTGTAATATCATTTACCACTCCCAAAAGGCAAGTCGTTTGGCTATTGTATAGTAGCATTAGGATTTTAACCAAAAGGATTTTTGCCTTTTGTTCTTTGTCCATAAATTTCAGATTTTCTGTTCTTTGTCTACTTATAATTGATTAGCTAGAGAGCTTGTTTTGTAAAAGATGGTTAGCTACTTTTCCACTGTTAGGGGCCATCTGTTACCTTATATAATTTTTGCCTAAATGTCGTTTTAGGATTGTTGGATCCCATGATTCCAATGTGCTCATATGTTGAAGAGCCTTTGCATTGAAGAAAGTTCATTGTTTCTGTTTACTTGTACCAAAGATTAGTAATTTGACCCCACATGCACGTTTGAATCACTCTCAAAATTGGGATTTAGGCATCCTTGGATTATATACTCATTAACGACGTTGAGAAACGCTCATTTGAGTTTGAAGATTATAAGTAAAGGTATTGAGTTTCTATTGAAAATTCAGATTATGAAATGACTACTAACTTGCATTTTCTTTATTTTTATCACGGAGGAAACATTGTCTCACTCTCTTTGCTTGGAGACATTTCATTGTGATGTAGAAAATTTAGTATTTGTCCTTAATATCTCTTGTTAAGTGTATTCAGAGCCAGCCATTCACCTCTCTTGCTCATTGCCAAACCAGAAACAATGGGCTGTGTCAGCACTGAAGGAAACTGGGCAGAACAAGGGTAAAGATCAAAATGGGGGAAAAATCAGCCAACTAGAGGAGGAAAGACTGGTCGTGGATTGGGCCAATTGATGGGACCCTTCTTGACATGTTGGTCGCCCCTTTCTTTTGTGGTGAACTCTTGTGTAGAAAGTCCTAACTGTGCTCCAAATCATTCATAGAACCATATGAATTATCAAGAATAGGGGTGTAACAGGTTCATAACCTGATTTTGGCTCGGGTTGGTTGGCCTTCCCCCCGGGTTGGGTTGGGAAAAGCTAAACTAAATCCGAGCGAGAAGACAAGGACATCAAGTGCACAATTCTGATACCGGTCGGGGTCCTCCAAGAAGAGAAAAGCCAAAACGGCCAATGGGCCCACCCCTCACCATCAGGAACCAGCAACCCTATGCTTACAATTCGTCATTACTTGTGTACCCCCTAAACATCCAAGGTAGGTCGTAAGGAGTGAATTGAAGAGTTTTAGATGGGGCCCTATAGACATCCTTCCTCTTTTGACGCTGTAGCCTATTGTTGTTTATAGGATGAAGATGAATCCTGACCCTCAGAGTTGGTCATTAAAAGGGGACCCACAAGGGTTCAAATGACCAGAACGATACAAAGTGAGATGAGGTGATGATGTAGGTGGATTTCAGCAGAAGTAAATTCTGGTTTTGCTGAGGTGCTGAGGCTTAAGAATTTTCTCGGGAGTAAGAGAGTTACAGAAAGACAAGAAGGCAATTAGAAACACAAAAAGGGAAAACCAAAAGGAACAAAACTATTCTCAAAAGATAATATCAACTAAAAAGAGGTCCAACCAGAAATATTGAAACAGGACAGTTTCTGTGTCGAAGTTCAAGATAATATTGACGAAAAATTTCAGAGAATCAAAAGGGAACTGAAATACTGCTCTATTCTGTGAATTGCAGCAAAAAAGAGAAAAAATTAAATTTCACACAGGAATACCAATCTAAAAGAACTGAGATCATTTCTGAATTTCAATATGAATCACACAATACGATAAATAGATGTACATTGTCGATAATGATAGCATTCAATTCTGGCCTAATTTGAATACAAATGTCAGGCAAGTTTCTCTTGAGTTTTGAAAATCGATTGAATTTTCACTCAACTGATCATTTTTTTTGTGATAAAGATTTAAACATAGTTAAAGAATCTTTTTATGATTGTAGGCTGAACAGTAACAATTTAGCTTCTTAATGGCTGGTGAATGACTAGAGAGTATGACGACCAGTTCTAAAAGATTTCTCTAATTTCTGTTTAAATCTTGAAGTGTTCCTATCTTAGTCTGATACTAAAGTGCTAATTCCATTTTCGGCCGTAGGTAGGCTATCGATGTAAAGAAACAAAGGAATCTGTTATTCTAAAGATTTCTTAAGTGTCAAAAGAGAAGTCGATATAACATCAATTTAGCAACAGATAGGTGTGAGTTTACTCTGTTGTGCAGAGTACTAATCTTTTTTTTAGACAAATCTATTAGATTCTAGTTCAGTATAGTGATGTCCTGGAAATAATTTCTGAAACAACTCTTAGTTCCGGAGTTCACATACATTCAGCTAGAGTGAATCTGAACATAAAACAGAGACAGATCCTTAAGGTGATCTACCTGGATCCTAGACTGGACTGATGTTCCATTCAGGTAAAAAAAATGAAGACAGTATTACCTTGTACACTCAGTTCAGAAAGAAATCTTAAAGCTATGGTGTTTGGAGAAACAAAAGTGTAGGAGAAACAGTTCTGGTGTATCTTATGATCGAGAACAGATTAACCTGATCTTCCAGTACAGATTCGAAACATAAATCTAAAAACAGTCTAGATCTAAACTGAAAATTATCACAGGAAGCAGATCTAGAATAGAAATTGAGTAGCAGTAAGTAATTACAGGATAAAGGTGGTTCAGAGTTGGTGATAAAAAAAAAAGGTGGTTCAGAGTTCAACAGTCCAGTTCAGAATTGTTAAAGCTGATGGAAAATCGTGTGATTCAAAGTGAATTCTTACATTGGAACTGTGATATCTGACTACAAGTTACAACACGAAGAATCCAGTTCAAGAACGCATGGAATGAAGAGAAAAACTTGAAAGAGAAACTAAAAATCTGATATGCAACCCGAGAACAATAGTAAAATGAGATGGTACAGGTGCCCAAGTCACAAAATAAAGCCAATTGCTTTGATGTAGATAAGATGATAAGCTGAAAATAATACTAGTAACTGCAGAATTCCGACCTTCAATAGAATAAGTATTGCCTATAATAGGATTAAATTTATCATCAGTGAGTGAATCCTACAGGATGTCAAGCACAAACCTTCAATTCGGATCTACTTTCACTATCTAACAAGATGCACATGTTTTTCTTGAGGAATTATTTCATGGCAAAAGTACATGTTGAGCGCTCTTACTTACTAATTCGTTGGCCTCACCATAGATAGGTAGTGTTTCAAAAATCATCTGCCTTAGATGATCCTAATCATTCATTATATTTCGTGTAAAATGGACGGCTCCTAAAGTTTAAAAAAAGAACAGTGGTATAGAAACCTCCACAAATCGAAGGGTCAAGATGATCCTATAGAGATGATTTTTGACGGTGGAGATAAAAAAACTAAATAGTTTAGACCATCCAGATATTTGGGACCCACTTACATTTGTACTGCCCTTTTTTTTCCTTGCACAAAAATCATATTAAAGCACAATTCTCTCTCTCTCTCTCTCTCAATATGGATAGGTAGAAGTACAAGTGGCCAAGTGGGGACCACTCATTGATCCATACCATTTATTTGCTCGGACATGTTATGAATGGTCCATGTGTCAAAATTCCCTCATTGGTTGATTCTAAGCCCTCCATTTTCGTATGGGTAACCCATGTCAACATTCCCTCGTGGGGGGTTCTAAGCTCTCGTAGTTGTCTTTAAGGGCATGTTTGGCTACCATGAGGGACTGAGCTAGGAACTGAGGAGAGGGTGAGAATAGCCTGAAAAACAAGGCAACAAAAAACTCCACCCAAATTATGATTGATTTTTCCTTGTTTTTTAGCCACCTCTCACCCTCTACTCATTCGTGCCCTCTCAAGTCTCTCCTCCCACCCATCCTACGCCTCTCATTCCACTTGGAGAAACTAATTTTTCATGAAAAAAAAAAATCATTGTTGCTAGACATGGCCTAAATACTTGGTTAGAAAAGTAGAACTGTAATAGATTTCATTCATCAAGAAAATCTCGATAAATCCAAGAGCTAGGATAGTTTAATGGGAAAGAACTTTGAGTTATGGGCCATCCACAGGGCCTAAAAGATGCATGGTTGGTTTGGTTCAAAAATAAAAGAAGCAACGGAAATCCCTTGCAAGGAGGGTAAAGGAAGCTCATCAAAGTTCATTAATATAAATCCCACTTCAAAAGAAGAGAAGTAAGAAACTACACCATCACTTGCACAGCTAGTAAAATAAAAGTCATCGATATTCATTAATTCATACATAATGAAAGTCTTATATCAACACAAAAATCTTAACATTTTTCTTTTTCTATTTCAAAATATTTAGACGACGCGGAAGCTCCAAGAATAGCTTTTCTTTCCCGGAGGCAAAATGCAAGACAGAGAGAGAGAGAGTAGTAGGATTTTTCATAGTTACTAATAACCTAAGTCATCTAATATTTTCTATTTATTTCCTTTCCATTTGCCACATCATTTCCTTTTCCTTTCTGATTCCTTTTCCTTTCCGAGCTAAGTAGCGCAACAGAACAAACCCCTAGGGCATGTACAACTTGCCACCGCATTTGCACCGCCAAGCCTCTGGATAATACTCGGTTGTCACACGCGTCCCAGGCGGAACCGGCACGTGAACCGGCTTACATGGGGTGCATTTTCCGCATTTCGATATACACCGCGGAGGAGACGAACCTGGCCTGCTCAGAAAACGCCTTCTTATGCTCCAAGACGATTGGCTCCTCCTCCTCCAAACCCCCATCTTACCACTTTCTTCTTTCTCCACAGTAGCCTCAGTTCCCTGTCCATAATCATCCCAATCGTTAGCACCCTTGAGCACAATAGCCTACCTATCACTCCATGTTATAACATGCGCCAGTGGCGCATAAGATTTTTGTATGTTTGTTTCAAAGTGTCATTTTCAATTCACAAGGATTAAGTCTTGTTTGCAAGCGTTACAACCTACTGTCGCCTCGATGACCGGTTCACGTTAGCAAAGACCCTTAATGGGAAATGACAAAGTTTCCCAACGTGCTAACGTGCACTGCCTTGTTGGGTGCCATCAGTTGGCCAAGATGCAAGGAACCATTGGGTGGTGATCAAAGATCAACTTATGACAAGATCAACCGTTGTATGGTGCCACCAACGGTTCAGAAAACATGGTGCCGATTAACATTGCAAGGAAATAGCAATTCCCCTCTGTAACGATTCGATGCTACCGGCGTATTTTAGTGCGTGCCTTCGTTAAAAAACTAAAAAGACCAGAAACTCTTCGTAGTATCTCAGTCAAAGAAAAAACGAATAAATAAATAAAGTGCAATAATAAAAACCCACCTGAATATAACACTCGGTTTTTCTTCCAGACAAGCTTTTGATGTCTGCAAAGGCAAAAAATCACAACATTTAGCTAAAAATCGAGATGGGTTGTTCCAAATTCATCCAATCTAGCAAAAATGAAAATGGGACTTTCACCAGAATGAGATTTTTCTCACCAAGACATGAACTTCCAGTGCTGAGAAGAGCACAAACAGAGAACAAACAGATGGAGAAACAGTAAAAAAGAGGCGCCCTTGACAAGAACTTGTATCTCATTCTCCTTAAATCCACCAACATTGAAGACAAGAACTGAACAAAAACAGGAAATAAAAGTGAAAATGAAAGAAGAAAAACAAAGCAACAATCCTCTTTTTTCTTCAACTCCAGATCTAAACTCGGTTTTCGTCCCTTCCCATACAAATGTCAGTGCAAACCATCCTTCCAACTCAGTTTTCTCCGAATCTCTCTGTTTTTTATTTCTCTGTCAAAGACTACACAAACAGAGGAAAAACATGTTCTCCTTGCTCTTTATGAATTAATTATAAGCTCAAGGTTATAGCTTCATAATGACAACTTTGCCCCTCGATGTTTTATTGAGTGCAGCATTGTCATGCTCCACGCCAAGAAAAGGCCAAGTAGTTATATTCGGTTGATGAGAAAAGGAAAGAAAGTGCAACTTTCCATTCTCATGATAAAACCTACACATAACATTTCTATATCCTAGGGATTCTATTTTTGGCCTTTTTTTTTATTTATTTATCATATCATAGGATTTGCTAGAGACCATCCCAGAAGGCATTTTACGGAACGGCTGTTGCATAATAGAGCAGCCACATAGGCTCAGATTTTGTCTTATTCATTTGATTCATTGAGGTGGCTGCTCTCTTATCCAACAGCCAGCCCTTGAATGTGCCTTCTGGAGGATACTTAATTAAAAATAGGAAATGATTTCTGCGCTCTAGTGTTTTGATAAACACGGGCTGCACTTGTTTGTCGTGTAGTATTTAAAGGGATGTTAGAGGATATTACGGTTCTTAAAAAGCTCTTAGAACCCTTTAAATACTCTACACCACGAACAAGTGGAGTGCGTGTTTATCAAAACAATTGAACGTAGAAATCATTTCCCTTTAAAAATTTGTCAAAGGCTATTAATTTTAGGCTACTGATATTGGCAGTACCTGTTTTGATATTTGCACTAACTCAACTTGTCTATTATTATTTAAACATCTGTCAAAGATTATTACTGTTCATCTTGTCTCTTATTATTTAAACAGCTGTCAAAGGTTATTACCGTTACCTAATGCCATGCTCTCATAAGACCCCAAAAAAAAAAAAAACAAGAAGAAAAGACAAGCTGAGTTTGTGCAATTATTAAAAATAGTAGTGCCGATTTCAATAGCCTAATTTTAACCTCTAATTACTTAATTTGTAGAGAATGAAAAACAATGTGGATAAAAAGAAAGATAAAGAAATAAAAGGAAAAGAAGTAGGGTAATATAGTCAATTGAAGAAAATATGATGGGTAAGCTTGTCACGTCCGAGAACAAATAATTGGGAAAAGAAGGGAGAAGAAAGAGACACATTGCTTATTGGAGTCTGCAGATGGTCTGGGGCATCCCTAGGCCTTTTGTCGGGAACACACCTCTCCTCATTGTAAATTTATTTTCATTTTATCTCATCTGTTTTTTCTTTTATCGGATAAGAAATTGAGGAATTACAGTCCTAAGTGTAAATAGCCATTGATTTCCTCTGCTTACCCATTCAATTCCTCGGCAGTAGCTTCTCTCAACCTTAAATAACAAGTGAATGGTTTATTTGCAGAGTGCATTTCAGTTTCTCATTGAAAACCATGAAAGAAAAGTGCCAAATGGTTGTATTTTTAGGCAAAATTTCATTTTTGGGCTCTAGCTACTTGTGCCACTTCTATTTGATTTGATATCTTGAGCCTCTACCTGGAAGGTCCTAGAATCGATTGTTAGCAATCCAATGGTATTTTCCACTAACTCTTTCTTATGAGGAAATGGTATAAAAAAGTCCCAACTCTTCAAACTACCACTTAGATATGTGACACTCACTTGGAAGATTTGGATCATGAGTCAAAAGTTTTTATTGTTTGATAATCTCAACCATCCGACCAGATAATATTTTGCCTCTTGAATAGGGATCGTTGATCAACCTTTGCTGATCGTCAGTCGTCCATTTGTCCTCGAACACCATGTAAGTAAACCACTGACTAGGAGAAGCTAAAAAAATGTTTGGACCTTTTGAGATTGGATCATTTCCAATGCTGCGCTTGTTATTATTTAAAAACCTTTTTCTAATCATCATTGGGAAAGGATAAATGCTAACACTTGTTTTTTTTTTCTCTTTGTCAGTCAAGCAACAATATATGTATGTGTACAAGATTTTAATTGTTCATATGGAAGGCCCAATGAAGATAGACCACATAATCGCAGCAATTGGGTATTTGAACAACCATAAGGGCCCATTTGGATACCTCCCATTTTGTATTTGGATTTGGAATTGAGTTTTGAATACAAATTGAATAGATCCGGCAGCTTATGTATAGGGAGACAGAGAGGGAAGGGGGTACTTCCTAGTGGAGGGGAGAGGTTGAGGAGCAAAGAGTCCTGCAACATCTGTTGATTTCCAATTTCTTATTTCCACAGAAAATTTAGAAATCTGTTTTTTTTCACCGTCAGCTGCTGAATTAGAAATCCAAGAATTTGATCCGATCCAAATTACAATATAAAAAGGGCTGCAAATGTGAGAAATCCAAATCAAAATCTTCGCGACATTCAAAAGGGCCCTGATTGTTAGTGTTGTTTATGGGGTGAAGAAGAAAGAACCAAAAATCCAAAACACTCAGTATGGATTTTGGAAAAATCCGTAACCAAGAAAGGGTTCCTAGAAGCCATGCTTCCATTCACCAAAAATTCCCCACTCGAATATCGTTTTATCCTTTTATTTACAAGATCAGTACAGGATCTTTAGCAAAAGAGTCCATCAAATAGCAACTACTGTAACTACCAATCAAAAAGAAAACTTAAGAACTCCTAAATCCCAAACTACTTACTAATATTAGCTAAAAGAAGGGGATCAAATCATAGAACGAAATCCTCTAGGTAAGTGGGTTTCTTAATACGCCTGTTTTTGCTGAGATATGGGCAAAGGAATCATGGATATAGAGGCGTCAGCATCAGTTGTCAAATGGGTACTAATTTTCTTGATGATGTTAAGATCATGAAGAAGCCCATCACATGCATAGATTTAGAGTTAGAAATATAGAGCCACACGTATAGATTTAGAATAACACTCATAGAGAGGAAGCAAAAAGCATTCTAACATTCCACTTCACTATTATTTTCTCACAAACGGTTTTAGTTAAAATGAAATAACATGGTTTTTTTCACTAGAAAAATGAAACAACTGATGTTTTTTCACTGGAAGAAATTTTACTTGATTTTTCTGCTCAATTTGAAATTTTTTACTCTCACTCTCTCTCATATATATCTTCTAAAAATTATAGTTTCTAGTATATTGGAAAGCTACTAGCTTTTTTTATGAGTTCGACTAAGCTCTTTGCACCCAAATCAACCTCCTTGTTTCATAAATTCCTTAGGTTAGGGACTGAGCCTCTAGTAAGTATCATGCATAATGCATTAACATAAGACGTGCAATGAATGTTCACTCGTCATCAACTAGTAAGTAACATGCATAATACATGAACATAAGACGTGCAATGAATGTTAACTTTAAGATTAATTTAGGAAAATGTTATCAGCACTACCGTATTTGATGAGGGCACTCCTCACTTTATTCAAAGTACAGTATGGTCAGCATCATAGGATGATCCAAACCGTCTATTAGATGGGCCACAGCCTAAATAGGTTGTGTCCCAAAAATCATTTCCATAGGTTGATCCTAACCCTCCAATCTATAGAGGGTTATGATCAACCTGTAACATTCAGATCGGAGGGTTATGATTAACCTATGGACATGATTTTTGGGGCACAACCTATTTAGGCTGTGCCCCATCTAATGGATGGTTTGGATCATCCTACGGTACGGGCCATACCGTACTTTTAATAAAGTAAGGAGTGCCCTCATCAAAATACAGCAGTGCTGATAACATTTCCCTTAATTTATGATAAGTTTCCCTGCAATCTGTTACAACATACTCGTGTTCAGAATTTGTACAATTAGGTACGCATTATTTGATGGGAAATGATATAATGGCCCCCCATTTCTTACCCTGGCCACTTGGTTACTCTTTTGATGCTACAAGGGATGACCTGGAGAAGAAAAGGGGGCAAATGTATCATTTCCAAGGACCACCCGATTCATTTTCAGCCAGAACTCATAACCCAAAAGAAAAACTAAAAGGACAAAATTACCCTTCTTTCGTAACGACCACTTTTCCCTATCCCGTTTTCGCGCCCTCATATTTCCCCGTTTAACGGATTACGGACCTTCCCATTTCAAGAGTATATAAAAAACATGGATTACGTTATTTAAGATTTATACACAGGAAAATACATAAAATAATTGAAAGAGGAATCGTAGGATCGTACGGTTCTGGACTCATGATCTGTTAGTATTGCAGATGTGAAGTGGTGTCAAATCTTGCAACAATCGTCTGATCCTCAGGTTTACTATGTTGAGACTTGAGAGGCTTCCTTCTTTTGCAGCTTTGTTTCTTTTCCGTCCGAATCGCAGGACCCAAAAAACAGATTCTGCAGACACACCTCTTGACGTGAAAACACTCCCCATTGAATCTTCTACAACATCTTTCTCTGTAACATTTGCGATCCCTTGTTTTATCATCATGGGAGAACGAGCTTGTTATGTGAGAGACTAACTTACACTTGAGGGGCCAGACTAATTTACAATTGCCTACATTGGTCATTAGATGTGGGGGGTGGTGCATGGCTCCCCTCTTGCTATATGTGTCTCCGCAGCTGAACCTATCCACATCTCACCCCTCCATGTGGCGGCAACGTGGGAGCCACGAGATACAATACCGGGATCTTTCCCGAGGGACCTTTCTGCCTTCGAAGGCAAACCGGGTTTACCACGCTCTAAGCTCTGATATCATTTGTTTGGGAATTTAACCGGGTAGAACTCACCCCTAAAAACTAGCCATTAGAGGGAGGGTGCCCATTTCCTTATAACCCATCTGCTTATCCGATATGGGACTATTTGCTTTTGCATGGAACCCGAACACAACTTGGGTCGGGCTCAACCCGAACCCATCTCGATCAACCCAGTTTTCGCTCGAGTTGGGTTTGGTTAGGGTGAAATGCGAATCCAATTTAATTTTTGGTCCGGTTAGGTTGTGATCTAGGACAACAGGACCCGAACCCAACCTCCTTCCTCTAATTTTCCTCTAATTTTGAAAATCTTAGAGTAAAGTCTTTTTTTGGCTACTATGTAGTCGCTATCATGTTTTAGCAACTGCATAGACTCAGCATGTTCTTTTCATCTTTAATTAGCTTTTGAGAGCTTTTTGGGAACTAAAATAATCTTTGATAGTTGTTTAAATAATAAAAGACAAGATCAGTTAGTGCAATTTTCAAAACATGGTAGTGTCAACACCAGTAAGCTTTATTTTATGTAGTTTTTCTACTTTTGTCCTCGTCCAACTAGAACCCAACCCGATATGAAAAAAAGGGGTTAGATGGGTCAGGTTAGGATTTAAAGATTTAGAGGCGGGCTGGGCTAGGGTTGACCATCCTTGACCCATGGCTCGGATTGGTTCAGGTTAGTGTATAGCAATGCTATCGTGAGTTCGACAAGAGTTAACCCGAACCAACCCTGTGCGAGTTGCACCCCTTTCCAACAGGGAGTCAGAGGAGCCTAAAAATCAATAGAGAATGCCAAAATCAAAACAAATAATTCGGCGAATCATCCCTTTTGGCATTTTGGACCATTCATGGGTGGAGAGGGGTGGTTATTCGGTTATAACCGAACCGAAATAACCGAAATAATTTCAGTTATCATATTTCGGTAACTGAAACCGAACCGATAAAAAATTCGGTTATTTCGGTTAACCGAATAGTATGAGAAAAGGAGGGAAAAAAACAAAATCTCGGTTTCGATCGGAGGGCTAGGATCATCCAATCGAAATGATTTTTTGAGCACACCCTAATTAACCCGAACCAATCGAAATGATTTTTTGAGCACACCCTAATGATTTTTCGACAAGAGTTAACCCGAACCAACCCTGTGCGAGTTGCACCCCTTTCCAACAGGGAGTCAGAGGAGCCTAAAAATCAATAGAGAATGCCAAAATCAAAACAAATAATTCGGCGAAT
This sequence comes from Tasmannia lanceolata, assembly GCF_043159265.1. Classification (NCBI taxonomy): domain Eukaryota; kingdom Viridiplantae; phylum Streptophyta; class Magnoliopsida; order Canellales; family Winteraceae; genus Tasmannia; species Tasmannia lanceolata. The sequence continues at coordinate 11,339,724 of NW_027518695.1, forward strand.
CATCTCCTTTGGCATTTTGGACCATTCATGGGTGGAGAGGGGTGGTTATTCGGTTATAACCGAACCGAAATAATTCCAGTTATCAAATTTCGGTAACTGAAACCGAACCGATAAAAAATTCGGTTATTTCGGTTAACCGAATAGTGTGAGAAAAGGAGGGAAAAAAAATAAAATCTCGGTTTCGATCGGAGGGCTAGGATCATCCAATCGAAATGATTTTTTGAGCACACCCTAATTAAGTCGTGATCAATCAAATGGACGGATTTGATCATCCTACGGAGTGCCCATATAGCGTTTTTTTATTTTATTTTAGATAATGGTTTTTATCAAAATTTCAGTTATTTTCGTTTTGAGATAACCAAAACCGAACCGAAAAGGAAAAAAACCGAACCAAACCGATCGAACCAATTTGGTCCGGTTCGGTTCGGTTATTCGGTTATAACCGAATAATGAACACCCCTAGTGGAGACTCATTCAAGAAAGAGAGCTGTTAGGAAGACACGCTGTGTGAAGCTTGCTTCCTAACAGCCATCCTCAACAAGCCACATAACTGATAATGCTTTAACTGTGGTATTTTCAGGAGAAGGTTAGGGCCAGGCCTGACACACCCTGTATTCATGTCGTTTCCATTAAACAGAGATTGGTAGTAAGAGGAAATAAATAGCCTACAAAACATGCGGAATTATATGATCTCTGTACCTATTTTCTGTGGGTGTCAAGAGTGCTAGTGGGGTCCAACAGTTTGAGAATCCAAACCATTGACTTGGTAAGTCCTACAATCCCCTGCGTTACTCAATCCTCCAATTTAGAATGATTTTGTAACATTGTTTTTTCGCCTTTTGAGGCGCCTAAGAAAGGAGCTCTTTCGGTAATGGTCCATCTAAGGCCGGCCCCCAAAACTTTATCTTTGTCTCATTACATTAGGCAAATGATATAAGCACGACGGCACGAACGCAAATTGTCTTATATACTAGGAAAAATTGCCAATGGGGGACTCCAAAATACAAGAATTGTGAATGGGGGACACACAAATTTGAAAAATGGTTAAAGAGGGTTGATAACCCACTTTTGAGAGTTTGATAACCCCATTTAGAGAGTTGATAACCCCCTTTTAGAGACTTGATAACCTCCATTTCGTCCCTCTTTAACAATTTTTCAAAAGTGAGTCTCCGTTCACAATTCTTGTACTATGGTGTCCCCCATTGGCAATTTTTCCCATATACTTTAACCAACTTTGAAAGGTACAAAGGCTGCTGACAACTTCTTGAGAATTGTAACATCTCGTTGAGCATATAAGAGAAGGCAAGTTTGCTCCTATCGTCAAAACTTGGTTGTGCCGGTATCACTGCCCTTTCATTATATTTGTTACAAGAGGGCTACTAGCAAAACGTGAGTCCGTTTGGAAAATAAAGACGAAATCCTATCTTCTGACACATGCGCAAAATACAAGGAGGTGAGCTCATATCCACACGAAATGCCAAAAAAAATAAAAGGAATTGACCAAATCATCAGTCAATTCGACTTTCTTCTTTATTTTCCAAGCGAAATTCCGTTTTGGAAGTGTTTTCCATATTACAATCACATTTCACTTGTCATAGTACTAAAACATGCCGAGTCGCCTAGAAACTTGTTTGAGTTTGCTTGCACAACTGATTACTAGAACGAGTACAAACACATTAAACTCACCAGAAGTTTCAAACCTAAAATGTTTTCTGTAATATACAAAGGCATGCATTAATGAAATGTGTAATATAAAATGGCCTGCATTAATAAAATAAAATTGTTCTATTACAACAAGTCACATCAAAATTGTTCTCCATTGTTTTACAACAAGTTACATCACAGTTAATGTTAAAAAAATAAACAAAAAAAGTTACAGCACATTAGTTCTCCTCACCATGGTTTTAAATTTCGGTTTTGGTACAAATTTCAGCTTTGCCGAAATCCTGTAAAAGCTAAGAAATCTCGTTTCTTTGGGCCAAAATTCGGTAAAATAATAAAAATAATATTTTATTGAAATTAAAAACAATATTTTATTGAAATTTAAAACCGAAATTTCCAAAAGTACAGAAATTTGGTAAATTTCCGGAATTATGATTTCGGTATCGACTGAAATCCGAAATTTCGGTCGAAATTTAAAACCATGCTCCTAACCTGTGTGTAGGAATCTCCTTTATCTGCTTTATGATATGAAATACCCCTATCGCAATTACGTTTCAAGTAAAAGAGTATTTTGGTCAGACGTCAGGAAATTTGGATTAGGGTTGTTAAGATGGGGTATAAATACTAATTATGTGGTTATTTCTTTAGAGGAAACCCTAAACGCAATAGGAGAACATTTGTAGATGAACCAAGCGCTACAGGAGACTGTTCCAACCATCGGAGGGATTGATCTAAGGTAAGAAATAGGATTAGATTGTGATTTTGGCTTAAGATATCCTAAATACCTTGATTTTCATAAGTTAAGATTTTAAAATAGGGATTTTCCCCCTTGTATTCATTCTCCGGTGATATCGCAGTGTGATCGTTGGGCTGTTTGTGAACCTCATGTCACAAGCTTTCCAATGAGCCAAACCACGTTCAAAGCCGACGAGAAACGAGTAAGTTATAGTGGATCTAGCAACGAGCCCAACCATGCTCAAATCCGACGAGAAACGAGCATAGTGGATCCACTGACTAAAAGGCTCGATCCATAGTTTGTCTGAGAAACATCTTAAGAAGATGGGGATCAAATACATGCCTCTCATTTACTTTGAGTGCAAGTGAGAGATTGTTAAGCATTATATACCCTCAAATGCCAGTTCTTCGTTTCAAACTTTATGTTACTTATATTTTCATCAATGAAACTATCAAATTTTAGCACTACTATCAAGATTTATGAGTATACTACTAAAATTGCTTTTGTTAAAATGTTTTCAGGGATTTGATAAGGTCCATTGCAAAAGGTTTTTCACGGATGGTCCTTCAATATCCCGGTTTTGGAAGCAGGAGATCACGTGACTTCTTTGGGAGTGTTCTCAATTTTTCCTACTATTTCAAAATGGGGTATTTGTATTTCTATCTTTCTCGCAAAACGTGATAGGAAAGTGTCACTCTCGGGCTTCGGTACCTCCCTAGGGCAATAGATATTTACACTCCCGCTAGAGGTAAGGTAACTACCAGAGGAAAGATGTCTTGTTCTTGAAGTAAGTTATCTCAAGCAACAAAAGCCGTTCTTGATTCATTGTTCCGTTGCTCTTGTTCATTTATACTTGTAGGGCAGATTATCCTTTTTCATGTCTAACATTGAAAGAGATGTTATGTGGAGCCACGGTTTGGTTGGACCTGTTGGGTATGTCTCCCCTTAACAGAGCATGCAGTGACAAGATACCTTGTGAAGTATTTCAACATCAATAACTATCATAGGGGCCTATAAAGAGCATCTGCGTGCCTACACGCACACACCGTGGGTATTTCTTGAAGAGCAAGAGAGATGAACTGTATTTCCATGTTTGTGAATAGATGGGTCCCCTTTTGATTGGATTTTGCTCTCTTTTGCCTTGGACTGACACTCGGGTTGGACTCTAGTGCTCGTCCAATTCTTCTTGGAATGAATTCCTCTCTCTCCATCTCTTTCTCTCTAGTACACACAGTGAACATGTGGATCTATAACATTGGTCAACATTTGCAGTAGGAGCAACATGCACAAGCAGTCTCTTTTTTCACATTTGAGCTTATGTTATTTTGAGTGTACATACTATTAAGGGTTAGTGGGTTTGGTAGTCTGCTAATTTCATGTTGAGCTGCAATCTACAAGCAACAATTGCGATTTGTGGGCATTTTGCATGTCATTAAAAAAATTTGAAAATTAGTTCTTGTGGAAAATGATTTTTTTTTTGTTTCCATTGTTTAGAAAGAAATAATATGGATGTGGTTAATTTAGAGAGATACCATTACAAAGTGAAGGTCCCTCTAATTAAAACTTGAAATGCGGTCGTTAGCGAACAATAATGTAAAGGGAGATGATATTTTCACCCAAGCATTCGGCCCCCTTATAACATGAACAGTGGGCAACTTTAATGCTTTTTGACGTCAAATCACATTAACAGAGCGGGGGGTACTCTCTTTTTTTAATCCAATTCTTTTCTATAATGGCCATCCAAAACTTTAGAAACCCATCTTTTCAGGTAAAAATTTTCATAAGAACTTTGAAAAACAAGCAGTGCCGTAGCTACTAGCTGTGTCTTTATTTTACAAGGGATACTTTTCATGAAAATACATTCAAAGAAAAAAAAATCCAATAAATTTTATTTCCAGCGTAGCAAAAAATGGACGCTAATATTCCTCGATTGTCTTGTGAATCATATAGAGATTTTGGAAGATAAAAACACTTAGTTTATTCTCGCTTTTTTTTTCTTAATTGGTAATGGGTTTGAGGATTGTAACTCCCTTATTTTGGAGGTCCATACCTTCTTTTATTTAGTTGAGTGTTTGAGATTCAGGAATTTATTGACAACTTTGATCAAATTATGCAAATCAAGGTATTAATGGTATTATTTAGAATTGTCCTGTTATAAAATTTGAGATAAAGTTAGAGACATTGCAAGCTTATGGGACCGAGTCCTATGGGCATGTGATCGCTGCCACTTCCCTGGATTATGCTGCAGGCTCAAGGGGTGTGACACGTAAATAGAAAATGATTAAAAAGAGGCTAGGGAATGGAGAACTTCCCATCTGTGTGTGCAGTAGGGGTGCAACTTGGGTCAGGTTGGATCAGATTGAGGACAACCCTAGCCCAACTGGAGATAGCATTCCCTCAACCCTAGACCGACGCAACCCACCTGTAAATCTCTCAACCCTAATTGAACCATCTAACCCGAAATCGGGTCGGGTTGGGTTTGGGTTGACCTAGGGCCAAAAAAAAACAAAAAATACAAGAAAAAAACATAACCTAAAGAAAATGAAGATAAAATTAGAGGTTGGGTTTGAGTTGGGTCAGGTTGCCAAGGCCTCAACCCTAAGCCAACTTGAAATTAAATCAGGTTGGCTTTTCTCAACCCAACTGAGGAAATGCCAAAATCTTTGGGTTCAGGTTGAGCCAACCCAAAATGCACCCCTAGTATGCAGTAAAACAATTTCTCTCTTACACTTTCTCATCTTCCTCTTCTCTTCATAGGAGGAAGAGGATTTTCCAAAGAGAAGAAAGAGAAAGAGAAAGGGGGAAAAGTAGTGGAGAAGAAGAGTAGAGAAAGAAGAAAAAGGGGGGTGGTGGCATAAGAAGAAAAGTATGGAGAAGAGGGAAGAGGAGGAAGAATATGGAAGGGGAAAATGATGAGAGAGAGAGAGAGAGAGAGAGAGAGAGAGAGAGAGAGAGAGAGAGGCGATTAGATGAGTATTAACTATTAAGGTCTTTATTCTAGTACAATAAATCCCTGTTGTCAATAATTTAATCAACTTTTCAAATTTAAGTGTGAAAAAATATTATTGTGAACAACCTTTTTAAATTTTGAAAACGGATCTCCTCTTTGAAAGTGCTTGTGTGATTTTTTCAATCTTAGTTGGTTTCACTTGGGCATGCAAGAATCAATTATTTACCCCATGGAAATCACAGCCATCAATCTGTCTGATCAACGGCCTTCAAAAACAAAACAAAAAAATCAAATGAGTGGCAACGGTCTAGTTTGAAAGTCCATAAGACATTAGGATATTCGTCGAGGTACGATTATCGAGTCAAGGGCCTGTCATTTACTATAGAGGGGGAGCGTTAATCTTAAATATACAATGGGTTTAATGTTGGCCGTCCGATGTCTCATCTGCAACAGAGGAGCCTCGATCTTGGTGTTATCCACCATAAAATAAAAGAGGGGGGGATACCAACCTCCTCAAATTCAAACTCTGCGGCATGAGGTACAGAGAAAGATTAGATTTCTCAATAAATAAAGCCTTTTCTCACTGACCCGATTCTTCCCCAGCAGGATCGCCTTATTCCACACTTTATTTGCCGATTATTAAACCAAACCCATTTTCGGCGATTCTTGAGAAAAGATCGGATTTAGAGAGAGAAGATAAAAAACCAAGAAGCTCTTATTAGCCTTCAGAAATGCTGATATTCTCACTGACCTCGAGCAGAAATGCGTGACCTTCTTGTGGCCCTTTTTTTTGTCTAGATGCCTCATGACTTTTCAGCTGATCTGGGTTCTCTGCATCGATCAGACTATCTTTAGTCTTTCTACATTATTCAGGTGATCATGGTTTTTATACATTTCTATGCAGAATGGTTTTGAAGTTGAAAACTATACTTCTCACTTATTCTTTTATCTTTCTTAGAAGGGTTTTTTACCACAATCAAACTGCTCTGTTCTCTTTGACTGATCTCATGGGTTTTTCCTTCGAAATCCAGGCTATCTTTTCAGAAATCCAGCTTTCCATTGCATTGTGAAATCCGGGTTTTATGTTTCTTGTAGGCCCAAAATCCAGATTTCACTTGTATTAGAGCAATCTCTGTGACATTTCCATACCACATATTTTTGAAATATTTTACAGCCATGGATTCTGCATCAAAAATTACTAAACCTTCATCAAACATCTCCGACATTGTGCACCGATTTGCTAAGGTTTGTAGACTGACATCGATCGGAGTTTTCTCCGGTGGAAACATCGATGATATTCCATCGATTGAAGATGGGAGTGATGCCACTGAAGCAACCAGCTATGAGAATGATGATCAGAAAATTCATCCCCAACCCATTGAAGAAACCCTAACAAAAACCCACCAAGATGTTGTAACTGTAGCAGCAATTTCGAAAATTTTTGCCTCCGTTTCTTCCCTTAAATCCGCTTACATTCAGCTCCAAGAAGCTCACATTCCTTACGACTCTGAAAAAGTTCAATCTGCTGATATGCTAGTCATCTCCCAACTGAAAGCCCTTTCTGAAATCAAGCACTTCTACAGAGAACGGAATGCCAAACCACCATTAAGTCATTCTTCTCTGTTTGCTGAGATTCAAGAATATGAGATCCTGTTAGAGAAATTACGAACCCATGTTCAAGTTAGAGACTCAGAGATTCTTAGATTGACGCGAGAAATTGAGGAACTGGATAGAAAGAATGCTGAATTTGAGGAGAATATCAAACATAGACTTTCAGATGAAGAGAGCATTCTGTTTGATCTGACTCCGAAACGATTCTCGGACGTGTTTGAAGCAGCATCGAAATCTATCCATGACTTTGCTAAGCCATTGATTGCCTTGATGAAAGCTTCAGGTTGGAATCTAGACCTGGCTGCATCATCCATTGAAGATTCTGTTGTGTATGCGAGAAGGGCTGACAAGAAGTATGCCTTTGAGGCCTATCTCTCCCGGAGAATGTTTGGTGGCTCTACTCCTCGATTGGATAAAATTGGCGATGAGGATAACCTTATTACAAAGATTAAAGATCCGTTTGATGCTTTAATTGAAAACCCAGATTCAAATTTTGGGAGATTCTGCAGATCAAAGTATCTCTCAGTCGTGCATTCTTCGATGGAGCAATCATTCTTTGGGAATTTGGATCAGAGAGCCTTTGTATTGAGCAGTGGGCATCCAAGGACGCCATTTTACCAGGCGTTTGTGAAAATGTCTAGGTGGGTGTGGGTCTTGCTGGCCATGGCAGCATCGATGAATCCGAAGGCAGAGATGTTTTTGGTGCGGAAAGGGAGCGGATTTTCTGAGGTTTACATGGAGAATGTGGGGAAGGATGTTGTGGAGGAGGGTGAAGGGAAGTTGAAGGTTGGGTTGATGGTTATGCCGGGGTTTAGAATTGGGAGGACTGTAATTAGGAGCAGGGTTTATCTGTCCCTGTGTGGAGTCAAGTCATCGCTCGGTGCATGTTAGCCTGAGTAGCGTTTGTGAAGATAGCATGTGCCATGTTAGTCACGGAATAGTTGTCTTGTTCTCACCTGTTTTCTTTTTTGTTGGAGCAAAATGCTCCTACAAAGTTAAAATGGATTTGTAAATTTGAATGTTCTTGCAAGAGTTCTTGCAAGACTCCAATGCCTTTGTTATGTTTTTAGCAGTCGTCTATACTCTGTAGACTTAGAAATATTATGAAAGTCACATTGGAAGATTTGAATTGCTTGACCGCTTGAATGGTCTTGGCCCTTTGAGCTATTGTTGAAGGGTAAATGATATCTACACTTTTCTCCTCCTCTCTTGACATAATCTAAGCTCACCCTTGTTCACATTTTATTTCTTAGCGTACACACCTAATTTCTAACCCTAGCAAATTGTTATTTTTATTAAGGGTACTTCTGGGATCAATTTTCAAATGCATGCTCTCTCATATGAGTTGTCCCAGCATCTGCCTCATTCCATTTCTTCAGTAATCACACTCCTTTATTTACATAAAGGACGCCCGTGCTTAATTTTTGCACATCACACTCCTTTATGGTTTAGATGCATGTTGCAGTGCCATTTCTTGAAGATAGTTGGAGCCTCCTAACGTGCAGGCAATTCTGGCAATATTGTCTTCGAGATTCAATCAGCATTATCTCCGAGATATGTTGTGCAGATGTCTTTCTGGCAATGATTGATCCCTCTGGCAGACTAATGTGCATGATGGATTCGAGTAACAAGTTGTAAGGTTTTGTGAGTTTTTTTAGCCGAGAGAAAAGGAGAGTTATACAATTGAACCGAAATAGTATAACTCTTCTCCTGTGGATGTAGGTACGCTACCAAACTATGTTGATCATAGTTTTGGTAGCGTACTGTGATTGAGTTTTATGCATCTCTTCTCGTCGTTTGCTAAACAGAGTTATTTCGAGAGATTAGAGATCTCTCAATTTTCTACAAGATAATAACCAGTACATCAAGATGCATGTCACCATCATTACAAGAGCTGTAATTGAGCTAGCCTTTTGTGCCACCTCACCAGTCAATTACCTGTATGCTAGCTGGCATGACAACTAGCTCTTAGCCGGCAGCTACTAAGAGAACTATAAATAGGACCTCATGCTGTAATTTGAAAGTAGTTCTGGATTTGAGAAAAGTTAAAATTTTGGGAGAGTTTGGTGAGCTTGAGAGCTCTAGGAGTGGAGAGTTCCCTCCATAGATGAGGAACTGAAAGAATGTTTGAGTAAGAGATCTTCAATTCTCATATTTATCTTGTTTTCCATCTTTTTTATTTTTTATTTATTTTTGAATGGTAAGATTTTTTATCTTTTCATTTAGAATGCAATCATTCTTCCTTCTTGAATTTCAGTTCTATAATTTTCTAAACTCACCTTTATAATTCATTACTGAAATAGCCTTCCATGCTTATCAGTTCCATCTACTTCAGTTTATATGAGTTGATTTGGGTCAGATATGAGATTTTTGAATCCGATCACAAGCAGAATTCTGTTTCTGCATGTGACTGTCATTTGGATTCTTTTTCTTTGCATGCTGAAGGAAATTGAGTTTCTATTTGTATGAGAATCCCCGAGATTGATGTTTTATCCTAGCTCTTAAACGAATCTTTATCAATACCAGTGAAGGTTTTGATTTTTTGAAGTTCCGGCTCTGCTAGTCCGAATTGCAACTTTCTGTTTAAACTTCTAACCGAGAACAGATCACCTTTGACAATCGTATACTTTGACATATCAAGATCTTTGAGTGAAGTAATTCAGTTTGGTCTCCCATCCAGATGTCCAACCTAACTTCTGATAGTCTAAGACTCAACAATATACAGAAGAATAATTGTTTCTGCAACAATTTTGGTCGATTATCATATACTGCGCTATAAGTCACATCATTTTTTCAACTTAAACCAGACCTGAATGGACTACAGTTTTGATCGTTCTTAGTAGTAAACCATTACTTCTCACCGAATTTCTTTAGCATGTGAATATTTACAAAATCGAGATCTATTATTCTAGACTAATTCAATTCAGTTCTTAACAATTCCAAATCAACTAATGTTGCATAAGGTAGAAATCGTGAGCATCTGTTTCAGCGGAGTTCAGTTCTAGCTGAACCTGAGAACTGTTTCGGATATGATCTGCATCAGCTTCAAGATAAGTTGAATTGTGCAGAACTTGACTGTTTCTTGTCAAGAATTTGCCTTTAATAAAACCTAGAAGTCTCCTGAATCAAGAGCTAGTTTAGATCGATTCTGAACTAATTATCACTTACAACTTTGACTGGAACTGAGGACTGAAGTTTAAACGACTTCTGTTCATTACTAAACTAAATACTTGCAGCTCTTCAATTTTGTTCACAAAGCCCGTAGTTTCTTCTCAATTTCCTGCAAATGTTAGCTGGGCCACACCTAGTAGTTTCAGATCTATTTGAATCAGACCTTTATTGATGTTTGGAATGAAAATCGTGAGCCACACGCAAAGGTTCATTTCTGATTTAGATCAAACTGTGAGCAGTGGGGAAAATTCAATCCAAAAGTGAATTACATTCAGCTCAGTAGTGTATCAATCAAGGCAGTTTGCAGCTGAAGTTAAACTTCTAGTTAATTCAGCTAATTTGTTTGGGAGTACACTGTGAGCAACAGTAAGAAAAGAAAACTCCAGTTCTGGTTTGAACTAGAAGATCAGTTCAGCATTATTGAAGAAAAGTCAAGCCACGCCCACGGTGTTAGGTATAGGATTGTGTCTGAACTGAACTACAGTCTAGTTCGTATGGCACGTGCAGCAGATTGAAAAATCTTGTGAGTTTCATGAGCAGTTCGGTTCAATTAAATTTTTGTAGATTAGTTCTTTTTTTTTTCTTTTTTTGAATGGTAGGTTAGTTCAAAATTGAACAGCGATTTACACTTCCCTTCTACTTCAGTTCAGTTATGAACCGAATCAAGGGTTGCCATTTACCTCATTCAGTTAAGTCTCCTTTGAATTAATTGGAGCTGAAATCAGAAAAGAAACTCTTGTGCAGAACCAATCTAGAATAGCTCAAATATATGATATATCATTGTATTTTTGACCTGGAACCATATTCAGTTCTGCATGGATTTAACTGAAATTGAGAATTGAAGATTATTTGGTTCAATGGTGATATGATCTAGCAGATAATCCAGTTCAGTTCTCTACTCTAGCTCTACATCAGAATATGTATCATAGCATATTGTTCTAAGTTGGCTTCTAATAGTGCTCTACATCAAGTTTGGTACCAGAGCTTCTCACCTAAGCTAATTTGGCTTCCGGTCGTGCTCTACATCAAAAGTGGTATCAGATGACAAAAAATTCACCAGTTGGAATGATAAAAAAAGGCTTCTTTCTCATGCTGGTCATACTGCAGTAACTTTCACAACAATTGCTTAATTATTGAGAAATAATCACAATATATCCACGTGAGTAGAAGCAGCCCAAAACCAATTAATCTGAACATAAGAAGGCAATTGTCCGACTTTCCAAGACAACCCTAATTGTAAAGGGAAGAAAATAATAGCAATCAATCATGCGATCACAAAAGACACATTAAAAAACAGACCTTCACGCCAGCCCATACTCAAGCAAAAGAGAAACAGGCACCAAAAAATTCAGAATAGAGAACTCAATTGGACCAACAATTGGCTGGAGACAGTTCGAACGGATTGCCATTTCTGTGGCCACCGATGATTATCATTTGAGCCAGGACCAAGAGGATTAAATGTCCCATCATTCTGCCCATTACGAGCACAATTTTTTTGAGGAGAGCAAGTGCTAGGAAGGATACTGACTCCGAAACTGACCCAAGCAAGGATACTGGATCAGGAAAAGAACAAGGGTCTTCATAAATTTATGAATCTTTGGATATAAAATCATATGAGGGTTCTTCAACAAGAGCAAAAATACAGATTCACCAGTGACTTAGCAGTTACTGAACCAGTACATAAGGGGGAGACACTGAAAGGTAAGGATAAACCAAAATTGATTTGGTTGTTGAACTGATAAGTTGGTGATGTTTGGTCAGGTATCTGTGGGCTTCGACCTTCTGCTTGAAGATGTTGATTTGGTCAGCAAATGGAATTTGCATCAGAGGATGAAGGAGCAGCAGAAGAACGAGTAACCAATTGCTGCCATGATTTTTTCTGAACCGTTGGACATGGATGTGAATTTGATACTGCTTTGAAAATGGCCATTAATTGTAAAGCAAAGTCATGCCTCAATATAGTTAACAAAAACTAAACTATTGTATGCCATAAAGACTGGGCATGTTTACTGACTCGGACAATCCTTCGTGCATTTAACCAAAATTTAGACATTCAATCAGAATAGTTCTGGATTTTATTGGATCAGAACTTACATGTCGTTCTAACTGGAGGGTAGCCTTATCATCTCCACTTGAAGATAACTTCCTTGTTACGTGTTCAGAGGAATGCAACTCTCTCCAATTAACAGAAATTTGGACATGATGTCCAGAGCAAGAAGAGTTGTTCACTTTTGTAGCACAGGTTGCAGAAGTAGGAGCACCCCTTCCAAAAAATGTAGCTCCATTAAAAGCTTTTAAGAATGATAGAAAAGATGTCGAAGTATCTAAATCTACTACCATTCAGCCTGTTAAAATTATTCAGGGCCCTGTTTTCGAGCTCTAGAACATACACCTCCATTCTTACCCCAATATTTCGAATTCCCACCCACCGAGGCAATGGCTCTTCGGCATAAAGTCACGGGTTTGCTCCCTGTTGACGAGTGTTCGAATCCCGCCCCCGACTTACCTAATACATGTGGTGAGTGGGTCGTTGCGTGTATCCGTATGTCTACTCCCGAAAGGGGGTGGGGACATCCTACGTCATCAGAAAAAAAAAATAAAAAAAACTTCGAATTCCCAACAAGGTCCCACCTATCCAATTGCCATTCTCCAACCAATCCTGACCGCACATTCACCCATTATCCAACCACATCTTCCCATTCCACATTTTCCCACTCTGAATAAACCCTAATCTCAAGAACAATATAGCCTCAAGAAACCCTAATTCCAACAAGAAAACCAAATTCCAACAATATCCCTAATTCCAACGGAAATGAAGAAAAGATTATTGAAAACTAATATCAAAATTCTTCCACAAGCTATCCTAAGATAAATGCGAGAACTAGGGGTGTCAACGGATCCATTTTGGATCGGATCCACCTATGTCTTAGTCACGATCCATTCAAATCCCTTATAGGTCGGATCAGATTCGGAGTCTTCTTCGGATCCTACTTCTTGTGTCCCGGTCAAGATCCATTTCAAATTGGACCATCCATCAGAGTGTCTTTGATATGAACTCTTAAACTTCCTCAATTCAGAAAAGAATTAGTCACTATATCCAATAACTCCGCCTATGTTTTTCACAACCCGTCCCAAGCCAGGATGAAGGACGAGGGTAGGCATCAGGTTGGCAGCCGGCTGTAAACTTTGCCACTTTTCTATGAAATGAATCCTATAGAAAATTCTATGAAACCTAATAACAACCCATGATTTTGATGAAGAGTAGATTTTATTATTTATTAAAAGAACTCCAATGTTCAACGGTGGGTGACGATAAACTTTCAAGTAACTAATTCTTGTTGATGGTGAGTGGCAAGTTTACAGGAAGGAAAACCGATTGAGGAAAGGAAGCGAAAAAGGTGCCTCGAAAAGGGGGGAAGTGGAAACTCTAAGCTAAGCAAAATTTAGTTAATTTTTATGAAAATACCCCTCCTATAAGACTTAATATAAGAAATATTTTGAGGGTAGTTTAGTAAAAGGACTTCGGATCGTGACTATCAATCGGATTTTTTTGCCATGTCTTGATCACAATCCGAAATTTTTCGGATCTTAGGAAGAGGATCCAAAATATGTCCATGGATCCTTCTAATGTACCTAGATCCTGTCTATTAAGGTTTGGATTCAGACTATCCATCGGACAGTTTGTGTCCATTGACACCCCTAGCGAGAACTGTCAACCCTGACCTATGATTTTCATTTCCACAAAGTGCAACAATCTCAAAATAAAACAAAAAAAATCCAACTAAGCCAAGCAAAAACGAGCCTATTCCCAAAGAATGAGACGACCATAAAAACTCGTGTGCGGTTCAACCCAGAAAAGTCAAGGGTTGTGTTTTGTTTGAGTAGGGTGGGGTTTGGGTTCGGGTTGAGGAAGTTGAACCTGGGTCGGGGTCGGGTTCCAATTGAGGTATCGGGTTGACCCGACCTGCAACAAAACCCAGATATTTTTTTAACATTACCATTTTCTATTTTGTTTTTTTAGAACATAAAAACCTATAGGCAAAAGAAATCACCATAACCGGGTCACCCCACTGGAATTGGGAAATCAGGTCGGGTTCGGGTTGGATTGAGACATTGGGTTAGCCTTCATCAGGTTGAGAGTCAGGTTGGGTTCGGTTTGATGGCTTAGAGTTTCAGGTTGGCTTCATCCCGACCCGAGTTGCACCCCTACTGAAAATCCATAGAACAGAATAGATTGTTGTTGAACAAAGCAAAAATGTTGTAATAATTTAAAATGCTGAAAAGAGGTTGGCTGTTAGGAACGGCATGCATCGGGCCCAAATGTAGCATGTGGATGTGATCGAGTCTGTTGATCCAACCAGAATGACATGTATGGCCCACTTCAGATGAGCTCAAGATGATCAAAGAATCTTGATCCCTTATCGATCAAAAACTTCCTCTTTAGGGGTCTCCATGTAAAGCTAAACCCTGGATTTGTGCAGACCTTTATCTTATCGATGAACGTTTGTCATGGACTAGGATGATATGGATCCCCTCATAAAGTCACAAGATCAATGGTCTCGATTACACATTCATATCCAATGTGGGACCCAACTAATTATCATTAGAATTTATCGCTACTGTCTCCTATAGATGTTGTTAGAATGATTAGATAAGATATGATGAGATATGTCTGCTGGATAATCAAGTATTACATGAGAGTTAAAGGAGAGGTACGGTAGTTAGAATAGATTAGACTTGTTTAGATTAGTCAGGTTTATACATCAAGTGTTTTATATATGCACTTGTTATGAATTATAAGTTTATGACTAATGTAATTAAATAGAGATTAATGAAATCATTCTCTTACATGGCGTCAGAGTTATTGATTCTATCGACCGGCCAGGGGAGAAATCTTGAAGATGGTATGGGCACGATGATGCCCTTTGATATGCGTTGTATGCCTACAATAAGCAAAAGCATACTCTTTTCAGTTGAGTTTTTCTCATTTTCAATTTGAAATTAGGTCTGAGATTTTTGTGGAGGAAGAAATTCTACTGTAATATCTTCAAGGAAAAGAGTTGCAGGCAAGAGAATTTTTCCTCTCTCCTTAAATCTCTTCAACATATCTTGTTGCATGAACCGACTTTGATTCACTCATGAATTCCAACCAAACATTGAAGAAGTTGTTGATCCATGCATCAGATTAATTGGATATCATAGATCAAAGGCGGACCACATCAACATCATGATCAGACAACTAAAGACCATCGGATTAAGCATCGAATAATTTGGATTGACGAGAAAGCTCGGGTGATCGCTAGATCATATTTTTCAGAGGCCTAGCTATCATCTGCTGATAAGAAGAGATCGGACGATGATTAAATCAACGGTCCTTGTTTCACAAGGATCCAAAATTTAGTTAGTTTTAGGGTTTTATTTGTTTGGAATTTTTTGATTGGCTAAAAATCCAAACACGGCATGGTAATAAAAAAATAAGTATATGTATAGTAAATACGTACTCTTTGTCAATAGAAAAACACACACATAGTAGATAGACTTGTCAATCATTTCCAGGATTTTTACCAAGTTGCCCAGCAGAATTATTCCCGAATGTGAACTTAGCAGCCACATGATGGGTGCGATGTGGTCTCCACATGTTATGTGACCATTATTATCTCTAAAATTTCACTCACTAAGTCGACAAACACATGGGGGCTCACATCTCCTCCAGTGTACTTGATTGGACTAAGGACTTAATAAGATAGAGACCAATCATGTTTGTATGGTTTCAAATGCCGTGTTGTACCTGTTAGGTACTCAGTTTTTTGTTTATTATGCTTGGCGGGGTCCTCCTTAATTACTACCACACACCACTACTTTAAACATTTTGTACAATTCGATGAGGACAAGTACAACAGATATATTCACTCTTTCCCTTCGATAGATAATGTGAGAGGCTATTGCCTCTCTTTGCTGTCTCTATTGTTGGTTTTATCGACAACCCCCTCTCTGTGTCCTTATCTAAAATGGTGTTATCGCATGTATATATCTTGAACTCTTGTGTCAACAAATATCCATTAAAATTTCAAAGGCAAAGGAACACGTTAAAGAGGGGTGAATTAAATGGGAGAGGAGTGATTTTATCAAATGCCTAAGTAAGTAAGTAGGGTCGGTTCTCGGTTCTGGGATCCCAAACCCAGAACCGAACCGAATTTCCACCGGTTCGAAACTTTCCGAACCGGAATCGAGCCATATCTAGCTGGAACCGAACCGAACCAAATGTACAGGTTCGGTTCGGTCCCCGGTTTGAACCGGAACCATGTCCACCCCTAGTTAGTTCTTTCCTCCATATAATAAATTTTTTGTTTCTTCATCATTGATCAAGTGTGGCATATCTTCACTACTTTTTCTTCTTTAATCAAGTATTAAATTAACTTAACATAAAAAAGTTTCAATATTAAAATAATCATTTTCAGATACTCTGATATAGGGCACTTGGCCTGGTAGTAGTTTTGTCGATTACTCGATTGAATTTTATACGCACATCTTTTTACGAAGCAACTCATCCTTAACTATCAATAGTTTAGAAGCATATATAAAGACCACAATTTGATGCGTAAACCACTTATACGATACATGCCTTTTTGATATAGACTATTAAATAAACAAGACGCTTCCCAATTTGGGCAACGCTTAAACATGTGTTGATAATATTGTCCTAACCAATGTTATCTGATTCATTAGTTAGAGGTAAGCTTTTTCAGTTATCAAGTTTGGTTTGCTCTAGCTCTACTTAAATTTGGAAATTTGGAGGGAAGATTCAATATAAGAATCTCCATCTTCTTCTTCTTCTTCTTTGTTATTTTTTTATTTCTTGTCTTTTAGTGTTGTCATGACACTTAACCCAAAATCATGTGCGTTGTATGCAGGGAGATGCAACAAATGAAGTAAGAATTAAAGGGAATTTATGTCACAGTGAAGGTGGAAGGATGGTGTTGTTGAAGGGAGATGCACCTTTACTCTGATATAAATTCCCTTTAATTCTTCCTTCTTCTAAAGTGCCAACAACTCTAAAAGTTCTGTTGTTCTGTAGTAATTTCGAGAATTCATAATTTTAGAAAAAATTTCTTAAATTTTCACTCATCAAGGTTCTTTAAAGGTCCTTTTTTGCTTGTTTGAATCAATCCTTTTATATAGGGTCTAGATTCATAGAATTATTATCCGATATGGAATTAAAGCCAAGTAGTAAGGGATTTGCTAGGGAATTTTGCATAAAGGCATTCGCTGTTGATTTTTGCAGATTTTGTCTTATTCATTGAATTCATCTGAAGTGACTGCTCTCTCGTGCAATAGTCAGCAGCGAAGTGCATTTCCCTGAAATCTCCTAGCAAATCCCTATTTATAAAGGTCTAATCTTGAACTTCTGCTGTCTTTTGAATAAAAATAATTTTGAAAATGATTTTAGAAAGCCATTTGAAAGATAAAGTATTCTAAAATAGTTTCAGCTACTGTGTAAAGAAAATTGTTCAAACATCTGGATGAAACTTTTTTTTTTTTGATTGGTGTAACTCAGGTCAGGTTGGGATCGGATTGAGGCCAACCTGAGATAACATTCCCTCAACCCTAACCCAACCCAACCCTAGCCTCGGGTTGAGGACAATCAACCCCAACCCAACCAGCCTCTAAATCTCCCAACCCCAACCCAACCAGCCTCTAAATGTCTCAACCCTAACCCAACAACCCATCTAACCCGAAATCGGATCAGGTTGAGTCTGGTTAGTTTCGGGTTCACCTAGGGCCAAATAGAAAAATACAAGAAAAAACATAACCCAAAGAAAGTCAAGATAAAATTAGAGGACGGAGGTCGGGTTGGGTTGAGTTGCGGAGGCCTCAACCTTAACCCAACTGTTGCCCTGCAAGGCTCAACCCTAACCCAACCTGAAATTAAATCGGATTTGCTTTTCCAAACTCTAACCCAACCCAACCCAACCCAAGGAAATGCCAAACCAACCCGAGCCTTAATCGGGTTAAACCCGTCAAGTTCGGGTTGAGCGCCACCCAAGTTGCACACTTAGTGAAGCCATTGTTAGGACGAAAGTGGGATGTCTACAAAAGGAAGCCAAATCCAAGAATAACTCATCCAATGATTTCAGAAAACACCTCACAACATCTGGGCCCCACTAAGTGGACGGGCTAGATCAGTCAAGGTGGGCCCATCGGTTTATTCCATTTTGAGGTGGAAGACATGAAAAATGAGTGTAAATAATGGGTTCTCGAACGGGCATTAAATGCACAAGAGGACTTTCCGGGCCCCATCTATCCAGTATGAAGTGTCCAACAATAATGCTTTGAAAATGGCTTTGCCGTGCAGGACAGGTTGGAACTTCGATGCTATGAATTGGTTTGAAGGGATTTAGTTTCTGGCGTTGAAGCTAAGTTTATCCCTCTCTGAATATTGAGTTTGAGTGCTTGACTATGATATAGTGATGTTGATATGCTTGGCATGATTTAAGGCATGGTGGATGTCTAATCTAATCTAATCGATTTGCTTTCTCACAAATTGCACTCAAATTAATTAGATTGGACACTCAGAAGACTTTCGGGATCGGCATGTCACATGTAACAAATATTCAAGGGCCCCGTTGGATGCCACCAAAATCAGTCCCTACTTAAAAATAAAGTTATTCTAAAGTTAAACTTATTTGCAAATATGACATTAAGGCCTCTACCTATTAAATACACAGTACTGATGTTGACACTACGATGTTTTGATAACAAGCTGAGTTTGTGAAATCATTAAAACATGGTAGCACAAATATCAGTAGCCTAAATGCACCATCTCTAAAATTACCATGCCGCTCATCAAAACTAGTAGCTCTGGCTAATCATGAAGGTATCAAACCTCGTGTACCATCATCTAAGAGTAGGGGTGTAAACGAGCCGAGCCGAGCCGAGCTTGACCAGGCTCGGCTCGGCTCGGCTCGTTAAGCTCACAAGTGAGGCTCGGCTCGGGCACGGGCTCGGGCTCGGCTCGGTCAGGCTCGCGAGCCTTACCGAGCTCGGGTTATATTATGTTCACACCCCTCATCTTCCCTGGACAGCCCTACTAGTGTAATTTGACTACTTTTTTTACGCTATGGGGGGTGGTCCTAGTAACAAATGGGGTTCCAAAAATGAAGTGACATATTTTGCCCCCTCTTTTCACTCCATGGACAACCCTTTTAATGTATATATTAATATATAATATATATATTTAAATATATTAAATTCTTAACGAGCCGAGCTCGAGCGAGCTTCCGAGCCCGAGCCAAAATTGACACCCTTATCTAAGAGACAACTTTTAGCCATATAAAGACCTTTTAACTTGCATATATAGACTTCTGACACCCTTATCTAAGAGACAACTTTTAGCCATATAAAGACCTTTTAACTTGCATATATAGACTTCTGACACCCTTATCTAAGAGACAACTTTTAGTCATATAAAGACCTTTTAACTTGCATATATAGACTTCTTTTCCGTTTATCTTGAAACGTTGTGATTGATTCATGTAGATTTTTTCTTCTAAATTCCCATGCAAGAAAGTTATTTTCATAAGTCGCCCAAGTTCAAGGTAAATAATCTGTCATATCAAATACTATCATGATCGAAGTGTACTTCACCACAGGTGAAAATACTTCATTGTTGTCTACTCCTTCCTTGTCTGCATAATACTCTGCCCCCGGGAATGTTTTGTACATTTCTCCACCATTTTTTGAGCACCTTCCTTCTTTTTTTTCCCCTCTAAACCCACTTGTACTTGATCACACTCTTGCCCTCTGGTAACTTCACCAGTTCTCAAGTCTAAAAAAATTTTTTTTTTTTTTTGGTTGAGTCCTGTTTTTTTATAAAAAGTTTTTTAGTCTTGATGGGTTGGCCGATAAAGGCCTCAGTTTTTTCTTTTAGGTAGTAGTCAAATACTCTGAGAAATTTTAGGAGTTTTAAGAAGCCATTGGGTAAGTAAGTCTGGTAAACGAAATTTCCCCTCTGCTCTAACTCTCCACGCCTCTGCATCAACAAGGGGTGCTATTACTAATTTTACAAGTGGATCGAAGTTGTCTCCTTTATAATGGAAGGGACCCATCCCTGATGTGATCTCTCTGTCCGGTCCCATCATTTACACTAATCATCATTCATCCCTCATAATGGCAATGATATTGGCATTACTCACCTTATAATTAATGATTAGAATAAAATCAGCACATCAGCCTACTACAGCTGGATTGCTAAACTATCAGGTGCATTAATGATTTTTATAAGCACAAGCGGGGGGTCTTAAGAAAGCTCTGAAGATGTAAGAGACATTTTGAATGTTCTAGAATATTCTGGTAGTCTCATGGCATCAAAATGCCGGTGCTTATATATTTTTTAAAATATAATAGGGGTATTCTTGGCATTTCAACAAATGGAAAGTTCATTATCAAATTGGGAACAATCTGCTTGAGAAATCACAAGAGCAAAGCTGCTCTTCCTTCCCATATAGAGTATATACATACATACATACATACATCAATACATACTTAGCGGTACAAAAATAAATAAAAGGAAAGAAAATACCGGTAAATAAAAATCAACCGGTAAACCGTCCGTAGCCTGTTCACCGTACTCCGTTATTCCATACGCATTCATTCACACACCACCAACCAGTCAAATGCCGAAATCTGACACCCGTGCCGGAACCAGTTCGTATATGACACACAATCGGCTTCAAACAGTAGAAAAAGAAAATGAAAACAGAAAAACCGGTCATCCATTACTGGCGACCGGTGCTTCCGGTTCGATCAAGGCCAGTCGGAGCTTCTTCTTCCAAATCTCATCGTACGTTTCAACATCCCCGCCGGTTTTCTTCACCCTCACCACCACCAAACCCTCCGTTAGCCGGTAAACCTCCACCACAACAGAAAAATCACCATTTTGCCCTTGCAACTCAATTCTCCAACCCTTCTTCTTCCTCACCTCCAATCCCTCCCTTTTTCCCACTTCTTCCAATTTCTCAATTATCTTATCGGCCGGTTTGCCCGATACGAACCGCTCACCGTCCGGCACCGGTTTACTCGAACCGGTAAATAAACCGGAGAGGTCAAAACCGGAAGAAAACGATATTATATCGAATGCGTTGAGATCCCGATCTTCTTCCCCCTCCAGATCCGATTTGTAACCGAAATCTTCTTCGTGAAATTTCACCTCTTTGAATCCTTTTCTAAACCACGGATCTTGAATGATCTCATCGACTGTGATTCTCGTATCGGGATTCGTATCGAGAAGGCGCGATAACATCCGACGCATATCGGGCGATGTCCATCTCGGACACCGAAACTCTCCTTTATAGATTTTCCGATACATAACCATCAGATTCGGATCGTTAAACGGCAAATATCCAGCATTTAAAACAAAAAGAATCACTCCACAAGACCAGATATCGATCTTAGCTCCGTCATAGCCTTTCTTCGCGAGGATTTCCGGTGCCACGTAGGCAGGTGTGCCGCAAAGCGTGTGGAACAGTCCGTCGTTTTGGATCTGTTCCGAAACGGCACTGAGACCGAAATCCGATACCTTGAGATCTCCGTTCTCGTCCAGGAGGAGATTTTCCGGCTTGAGATCGCGGTGAAATACGCCTCGAGAGTGGCAGAATCCAACGGCGGAGATTAGCCGCTGGAAGTATCGACGGCTGAGATCTTCGCTGAATCTGCCTTTAGCGACCTTGGCGAACAGCTCTCCGCCTTTGATGTACTCCATAACGAAGAAAATCTTGGATCTTGTGGCTAAAACCTCGAAGAGCTTCACGATATGCGGATGACGCAACCTGCGCATGATAGAAATCTCGCGCTTAACATGCGCCACTAATCCTCCTCTCATGATCTTCTTTTTACTTATGGATTTGATCGCTACAGACTGTCCGGTCTCAATGTTCCTCGCGTGATAAACCTTCGCAAAGGCTCCGCATCCGAGAAGTTTTCCGATCTCGTATTTTCCGAACAAAACCTCTTTCGCCGACATAGCATTGCCGGAATCTGGTTCGATCTCCGGCATCGGAGATCGAATCTACCTCTCGCTCTCTCTCTCTCGCTCTAGATCTGGTACTCGGAGCTTCTTCAGGGACGGAATTTCGAAATCTCCTCAAATTTCTCCTCGATTTTTGGACGTAGGATTGAAAACAGTTGTGATTTTCCCGAATTGGATTTTCTGTTTGGGAAACTAATTCTTATGGGTGGATGGAAATGAATTGGATACAGTTTTTTCTCTCGTTCGTTCGTTCGTTCTTCTTATTTAAGAACACCGACTTCCTGTGAAGGAAAACCAACACAAATTTTTTTTATTTGAACGCCACACGTGAGGAACGACTCTTTAATCTATTCGTCAACACGTTTTAGACCGATCTATACCGTACACGCGCCCTTTCTTGATCCGTGTAACGCGTTTCGGATTCAAACAGCGGAAAGCCAAAATCTCGAAGAATGTCGTTTTCCGACAGTAAAAAAAAAAAACAAATGATGACGGCAGCGGTACTTTCTATATGTGGCCTAATTTTCAAAGTTTGGCGGAGAATTTTTCGTGGATTATTTTCCCAACCCCTCATTTTGATACAGACACCCTCTCATCAAATTCTTATCTTCTTCACGAAAATTAGATTTTCGCACTCCTTTGTTTTGATATTAGGACTTAGGAGATATATACCGTAGCAGGTGACTTATGGCCGGTTGTACCAGTAGAAGCTAGAAGACCATTAGTTGAGGGCGCCAGCTATAGTTTCTTTCTTTATTTTATATATAACTCTACGATCATCTATCTGTTGACAGCGATCTATTTCTCAAGTTTAATATAAAATGAGGGCTGGCAATATCAAAATAAGGGGGTGTGATTAGTACTCCCATCGGTGGTTGCGTGTAAGTCATTTCTTGGAATGCAATTGCTTGTAATGTAAGTCCATTTGTTGGAATACATTTTCGCTAAATTTTTGCTATATATCGAAGTTAGCGGGAAATTGAAAATCTCTTCTTTCAGTTGTTTATCTTTCAACGCAATTGTGTCCTTATCGCTTCTCATTGTTTTCTATTTTATAGTGTCTCTTGTGGTAGAGAAAATTTTGAAAAAGAAGAGAGGCCACGATAAATTAAAAATACCGTGATTACTTTATAAGGGAAACCAGGAGAAACAAGTGCCATGTGGACGAACAATACTTGGCTCAGGTCGGTGTCTGAGGAACTTTCCTTAGAACCCGTATAATACCAAAGATTGTGGGGTGTGGAAATATCAATTACATGCTTACTTTTTATTTTCAGAAGTAATTGACCCTTGCTATTAAACTATTAGCAAGGGTCCTGTGAGGAAAGTTCCTCTGACCCCGACCTGAGCCAAGCGTCGTGGCATGTGGGATGGCAGTAGTGAGAAGAGATCCGCTCCTTTGCTATGATTTGGAGTGGGTGCGACCCCTCTAGTTTTTTTATGACTACCCTCTTACACTATAAGTGGGTGGCCCAATTAAGAAAAGGGGGTGAATGTATGATTTCCCTGTATAATATATCGGTCCATATATTGCCATAGTTAAACCACTCACATGAAATGACTTGGTTTACCCATGTTATATTTGGAAAAAGTCACGAACAATCAAAATTGCACCCTCCAAATGATGGGGATCGGTGACAAAATCTGGAATTTTTATTAATTTTGGATACTTTATAAAGAGCTTAACGGATAAACTTGGAAAGAGATTAACACAAGAAAACTCAACTCAACTCAACTAAGCCTTTGTCCCAGACTAGTTGGGGTCAGCTAATGAATTCTTTAGAAAATTTCCATGAAGAAAGTGAAAGAGTCTACCCGGCTCAAATTAACTAAGTCTAATCCTAACGCTATTTGGGTTCGTCTACATTGATCATTTTCTTCTATTGTCTCCTATCCAAGGTCATGTTCTCTATTATGTTCCTAGCCATCAAGTCTTTCCTCACTGTTTCTACCTAAGTTGTTTTAGGTATGCCCCTTCCTTGTTTTACTCTATCTTAGCACAGATTAACACGAGAAAGGAAAGAGATATTTCAAATCTAATCTAGTTACCTACTAAGCCTACCTACCTAATTACACTACAACAAAAAGGATATATACCGGCGGTCATGACCGTTGGTAAAACATCCATAAACCGCTGGTGTTAGATTTACCCGCGGTCTAATGTCCACAGCTATATGTTTCGTCGATGTATATATTACCCGCGGTCATAACAGCTACTAAAATGACCGCTACTATATGGAATATATATACCAACGGTCACTACCGCTTCTATATGTTACTTTTCTTCATCGGAAAGCGTCCTTGTACTAGCGGACATAACCGCTGGTGTATGTTGCATGATATACTGGCGGTCACAACCGCTGCTATATGTTAATTTCCTTCATCGGAAAGCGTCCTTATACCAGCGGTCATAACCGCTGCTATTAACTATAGCCGTTTGCTTGTTTCCCTTACACCAGCGGTCATGACCGCCGTTAAATTTCTTTTTTTTTAATTAAATTTATTTAATAATCCCAAAGCATGGGTACAATACATATTTAGATACATACCCAGCTTTACAATACATAGAGAACCTGCTTTACAATACATTGATACAGAACCTTCTTTACAGAGTAAAACAAGAATGCATACACATCACATTTGCAGAAGAACTTTTTAACTTATTTAGAAATTAAGAAGTGAATTGAAATCACCAAAACAAGTAAAAAATCAATAAGGAAATAAAGAAGCTTAGGGCTCTAAGAAGTGAATTGAAGTCTAAAAGGTAAAAAACACCACCGTCGCCGGTGTTGATTCGACGATGCCACAAAGGTGAATAATTCAACTAATATTGGAATGATGCAACTGAATTCATAAATAGCATCAGAAACCCATCACAAATAAAAATCAAATCACAAAAACTGGATAAAAATAAGACGACATCATGAATAACCTTATATCTTCAACAACTCTAGGATTAGATTGATGTTTCTTGCACAATTTCTACAAAAAAAAAAGGTAAATAAATAAGGCAGATTAACGCAAGGAGATATAAAGGCCTCTATAATAATAAAAAGTATAAATACATGATAAATCAAGATGATTAACACACAAAGATATCATCTGAAATACCGATAGTTGATAAACACTCAAAGAGTTAATACTTAATAGTTAATTCCTACCAGCAAGTAGTAATAACATAGCAAAGAACTTGAAAAGTTAAAATATACTGTGAAAAAAGGTCAAAACTCTAAATACAAGCAACTCACACAAAAAGAACAATGAGCAAATAGTACCAAGTACTAAAAACCCTAACAAGCAAACCCATATAAAAAGTAAACAACTCACTAATTTCAGCCAAAGTAACCAACATTGCTGATGAATTAAAATAACCCTAGCTCCAAAATTAGAAAACGGGTAAAATGACCAAGGAGAAGAACACAGTAAAACAATATAGTCCTCATTTAATAACCCAGATCAAATAAAAGCTCAACTCAGTAACAAACTCCTTATGCCAATATTTGAAGATTTTTAACTGGATCAACCAACAAAAAACAAATCCTTTTTTTTTTAAAACCAAACCAAACCAAAGCTGAGTATCTCCACAGATAATACTATAGAAGTTGAAGAGGAAAAACCCTAGATGGGTATCGATTAGAAAACAGAAAGAAATAAATAGGTATTCAAGAAAACCTAAATGGGCACCACAAAACCAAGAAAAGGAAATCAAAATACCAAAAGAAACAAAAGAAAGGGGGGAAACGAAAAACCCTAACTTAGCAATAAAAAAAATCAAAGGAACAGAAGTAAAAAAAGAGTGAAAGAAGGGAAAATCTATTCCCACCAGCTACATCTAGGCCATCATAAACGCCTCTATGAACAGTACCAAAGGTTCCTCGTCCGATTACCCTCTTTATAACGAGTTTTGTGGGGTCAATCAAACAAATGGAGAGAGATAGGGATGGTCGAAACTGTAGAAATAAAGGAAAAATAATGGTCAAACAAAGCAATGGAAGCTTCTATCTTCCTCTGTTTCTTCTCCTTCGTCAATCGAAAATAGAGATTAGAGTTTCTAGGGCAGTTTTGGGCTCCTAATCAGTCGCTGACAAGGATGGAAAAGAGGGAGTAAAAGACCCAAGAGAACTCTCTCTCTCTCTCTCTCTCCCTCTCTCTCTCTCTCTCTCTCTCTCTCTCTCTCTCTCTCTCTCAAGCCCCACCATGTCCAAGTTCATAGAGACTAAATTTTATTGACATGTCTAACCAAAGAAATTAGGAGACTATAGATCACGGATTTCATCTTAAACACTTAGGGGCCATTTGGATACGCGGATTTTAGAATACAGGATTTCTTCAAAATTGTAGCAAAGGGACAAGAGAAGAAGCGGACCGGCCGTCATTTTTTACTCAGTTTTTACTTCTCGCCCTTCTTTTCGATAACAAGAGAGTAGCAGATCCTCCCATATTTCCAGGTTTTAGAAATCTCAGGACGCAGGAGAGATTTTTTTAACCTGAATTTCTCACTTAAAATCCAAGAAACATTGTCATGACAACATACATCTGCTTGATCAAAAACCCTCTTTTACACTGTTTTCAAACTAAAAACTTGGATTCTAAAATCTGCGTATCCAAACGGCCCCTTAAGAAAAACAAAAATCTAGGACATTTGGACAAACAAACATATATAAAAAGGAAAATAAGAAAAGTTGTTCAAGTTCCTTGCATGTCACATGTACATAATCAAACCCAACAAAGTAGTCTGCAACTACAAGTCTAGCCTATTGTCTCTGGACCTGCCACAATTTGATCCTAAAACCTTGGATCAATGAAGTATCTTTTTGAACCCCAAAGACTCAAAGAGAATTTGGAGAATTGCTTTTCGTTTGGTTTTCTCTTTCAGACAAAGCATCCATGTGAATTGGCAATGAAATCATGTAGGTCTTATATAGGGATCCAAGAAAGCAATGGTAGATTACTAGTATCCCATGTGCGATCCATAGTTAATAGTGATCACATCTTAACAATGATTGTTTGGATAGTATACTCCTCAATTAATACTCTCAATTTTGACAATCTTGGTTTTACTTATGGCGCTGATACTCTCAATAGGTATTCAAGAAAACCTAAATGGGCACCACAAAACCAAGAAAAGGAAATCAAAATACCAAAAGAAACAAAAGAAAGGGGGGAAACGAAAAACCCTAACTTAGCAATAAAAAAAATCAAAGGAACAGAAGTAAAAAAAGAGTGAAAGAAGGGAAAATCTATTCCCACCAGCTACATCTAGGCCATCATAAACGCCTCTATGAACAGTACCAAAGGTTCCTCGTCCGATTACCCTCTTTATAACGAGTTTTGTGGGGTCAATCAAACAAATGGAGAGAGATAGGGATGGTCGAAACTGTAGAAATAAAGGAAAAATAATGGTCAAACAAAGCAATGGAAGCTTCTATCTTCCTCTGTTTCTTCTCCTTCGTCAATCGAAAATAGAGATTAGAGTTTCTAGGGCAGTTTTGGGCTCTTAATCAGTCGCTGACAAGGATGGAAAAGAGGGAGTAAAAGACCCAAGAGAACTCTCTCTCTCTCTCTCTCCCTCTCTCTCTCTCTCTCTCTCTCTCTCTCTCTCTCTCTCTCTCTCTCTCAAGCCCCACCATGTCCAAGTTCATAGAGACTAAATTTTATTGACATGTCTAACCAAAGAAATTAGGAGACTATAGATCACGGATTTCATCTTAAACACTTAGGGGCCATTTGGATACGCGGATTTTAGAATACAGGATTTCTTCAAAATTGTAGCAAAGGGACAAGAGAAGAAGCGGACCGGCCGTCATTTTTTACTCAGTTTTTACTTCTCGCCCTTCTTTTCGATAACAAGAGAGTAGCAGATCCTCCCATATTTCCAGGTTTTAGAAATCTCAGGACGCAGGAGAGATTTTTTTAACCTGAATTTCTCACTTAAAATCCAAGAAACATTGTCATGACAACATACATCTGCTTGATCAAAAACCCTCTTTTACACTGTTTTCAAACTAAAAACTTGGATTCTAAAATCTGCGTATCCAAACGGCCCCTTAAGAAAAACAAAAATCTAGGACATTTGGACAAACAAACATATATAAAAAGGAAAATAAGAAAAGTTGTTCAAGTTCCTTGCATGTCACATGTACATAATCAAACCCAACAAAGTAGTCTGCAACTACAAGTCTAGCCTATTGTCTCTGGACCTGCCACAATTGGATGATCCTAAAACCTTGGATCAATGAAGTATCTTTTTGAACCCCAAAGACTCAAAGAGAATTTGGAGAATTGCTTTTCGTTTGGTTTTTTCTTTCAGACAAAGCATCCATGTGAATTGGCAATGAAATCATGTAGGTCTTATATAGGGATCCAAGAAAGCAATGGTAGATTACTAGTATCCCATGTGCGATCCATAGTTAATAGTGATCACATCTTAACAATGATTGTTTGGATAGTATACTCCTCAATTAATACTCTCAATTTTGACAATCTTGGTTTTACTTAGGGCGCTGATATTCCCCTCTCCCCGCCCCTTGACGGCTGGCTAACGTATTCCCACCATTTGACCGCTCTCTCTCTCTCTCTCTCTCTCTCTCTCTCTCTCTCTCTCTCTCTCTCTCTCTCTCTCTCTCTCTCTCTCCACACACACAACAGGAACAGTTGGTGGGCCCAACAGAAAAGAACGTAGGCCCCGCCCATACCACACCATAGGATAATCCAAACCGTCCATTTGATGGGCCATAAACATAAACAGGTTGCGTCCCAAAATATTTTTCCATAGGTGGATCCTAGCCCTCCGATCTAAGTAGAAACTACATCTTATGCAACCTCTATAGATTGTAGGGTTGTGATCATCCTACAGAAATGATTTTTGGGGCACAACCTATTTACATTGTGGCCCATCAAATGGAAGGCTCGGATCATCCTATGGTCTGAACGGTACACTTCATTTTCAAAAATATGGGTGGGGCCTAAATTGGTACGAACCACACCATAGGATGATCCAAACCATGGACGGCTCGGATCATCCTATGGTCTGGACGGTACACTTCATTTTCAAAAATATGGGTGGGGCCTAAATTGGGCCTTAATGTTACTGTACGAACCACATCATAGGAGGATCCAAACCATGGACGGCTTGGATCATCCTATGTTGTGGACGGTACGCTTCAATTTGAAAAATATCGGTGGGGCCTACGATTGGGCCTTGATGTTAGTGTACGACCAACTCCATAGGATTATCCAAACCATGGACGGCTTGGATCATCCTATGTTGTGACGGTACACTTCAATTTGAAAAATATCGGTGGGGCCTACGATTGGGCCTTGATGTTAGTGTACGACCAACTCCATAGGATTATCCAAACCATGGACGGCTTGGATCATCCTATGTTGTGGATGGGCCTTAATGTTACTGTACGACCACAGGATGATCCAAACCATTCATTTGATGGGCCAACCCTTTTGGGGGCACAACCCATTTACGTTATGGCCCATCAAATGGACGGCTCGGATCATCCTATGGTCTGGACGGTACACTTCATTTTCAAAAATATGGGTGGGGCCTAAATTGGGCCTTAATGTTACTGTACGAACCACATCATAGGAGGATCCAAACCATGGACGGCTTGGATCATCCTATGTTGTGGACGGTACGCTTCAATTTGAAAAAAAATCGGTGGGGCCTACGATTGGGCCTTAATGTTACCAACTCCATAGGATTATCCAAACCATGGACAGCTTGGATCGTCCTATGTTGTGGACGGGCCTTAATGTTACTTTACGACCAACTCCATAGAATGATCCAAACCATTCATTTGATGGGCCACAATGTAAATAGGTTGTGCCCCAAAAATCATTTCCATAGGATGATCACAACCCTACAATCTCTAGAGGTTGTATATAAGATGTAGTTTCTATTTAGATCGGAGGGCTAGGATCTGCCTATGGAAATGATATTTTGGGACACAACCTATTTACGTTTGTGGCCCATCAAATGGACGGTTTGGATTATCCTACAGTGGTATGGGCGGGGCCTACGTTGTGTAAAGATGGGCCCACCAACTGTTCCTGTTGTGTGTGTGTGGAGAGAGAGAGATCCAGCCGTCGCGGCGCGGGGGGGGTGGGGGGGGGGGGGGTGGGTGAGAGAATACAAGGGGTGGGGGGAAATATCAGCGCCCTTTACTTAATAAAAACTTTCATAAAAGTACTTAGTTTTTTGCATGATTGAATAATATCAGTGCATACCACGTGCTGTTTTTTTTTTTTTTTGTATACCACATGTTTGAAGAGATAATATTAATGAATAGCTTATTGAGCTACTTAACCTACTAATACTAATTAAACTATTATTAAATGTAATTTTTATATGAGCATACTTCATCTCAATTATAGAGGAGCAGGAGGCTTTAATATATTTTTAATCCCTGAGTTATGGAAAAGTTGTGACGCTTGAATCTGCGTCCATACTACAATCTGAGTTCTCAACCATGGGAAAACTACTTTTTCTTTTATAAAGCCAAAACTCACAACATCTGATACCCGTTGCAAGTAGTCCTGTGACTTAACGTATTTTTTTAAAGAAACTCAGTTAAAAGCTGCCGACATAGGAGATCCGACCCCACCTTTTGCTCTGTTCACATTAACAACAAAAATAAGAGAAGTTTATCCTGTGAGTTACAATAAAGTCTTGCCTTGTCGTCAACAGATAGTCGTCAATTTCATTATGTTGGGCATTCTGAAATTCTTTTTGATGGGGTGTAAAGCTCCAGCCTCTCACAGGCCGCCACCTGTCCTGGAGTAGGTGAACTCCAGCCTCTCACAGGCCGCCACCTGTCCCAGAGTAGGTGAGCTCCAGCCTCTCACAGGCCGCCACCTCTCCAGGACACCTGTCCTAGACACCTCACCAGGTTTTTCCCTATAAATAGGGGTTCAAAGCTGACGGGTAATGCGAAAAAACCCCTCTCCACCCAAAACTCTTAAGACTAGCTCTGCACTCCTGCTAATACTGACTTGAGTGTCGAAGGGCCTGTCCGGAGTAAAACCCGGGTTGGTCTTCTGACCTCGCTTGCCTCTGTGCAGGACTCTGCCACTTCGCTCTCCTTCACTCCGGTCCCTCAGGACTCAGCTCCTCTGGTCATCCAGCTCAGCTCTTACGTCACTGTCGTACCTGTTACCGATTTTCGGTCTAACACTTTTCAAATGAAACGTTTTGGCATTCTTTATTTTTTAGTGTTATAATTCAGAACTGATGCAACACAAATTTTTAACTATTACGTATTTGGAAGTTTGATAAATCTAATAGAAACTTAAGAGAAGACCAATAGAACATGCTAAAGAAGAAGGTAAATAATGTCTTCAAATCTTTCTCCAGCGTTATATTCTGTTTTCAAAGAGTATGGTGGGTTTCCTTTTAATCTTCTTGGGGTTTTCTCCTTTGTAATCGAGCAACTAAGAACAAAAATACAGCGGAAGTAGATTTTTTCCACACCAAGAATGATGGAAGGGAAGAAGAAAGAAATAGATAACTTCTATTTTTTCTTTGAAGCAATAAAGCAGGGCTCAACAAAAGGAAGACCAAAAACGTTTTTTGGAAGCTCTCTCTTTTTTCTTCTTTTTTTTCATACCTTTAAAACCCATGAACCTTCATTAAATAAAGCTGCAGTACCGTAAGAAGATAAATCAAATACCTAAACACAGGGGTGTCAACGGATCCACTTCGGATCAGATCCACCTATGTCACGGTCACGATCCATTCAAATTCCTTATCGGTCGGATCGGATTCGGATTGTTCTTCGGATCCTACTTTCCACATCACGATCACGATCCATTTTAAATCAGACCGTCCATCGAAGTGTCCTATTATGTCTTACTAAGCTTAGTACAACAATTAAATTTTTTTTTTAAAGAGTTAGAATGTCACTCCACCATAATGAAAAGCAGTGATCGACTTCAAAGAAGTGACTAAAAACAGGGGGAAATATGTATCCACTATCCAGTATTCTAAGAAGATAATAGAAACCAAAAACTTAGCAGGAGTTTTCCGTGCTTATTGCTCGGATGCTGGGAAGGGCAAGGTTGCTGCGATGGTGAGGGTGAGGGTGAGGGTGAGAGCAATGACTAGCGATGGCGAGGGTGAGAGCAATGACTAGGGACAGAACATGGAGTAGATGGGTTATGGTTACAGATAGGAAGATGAGATGAGATGTTCCACAAATGGGGAGGGGTTACTTACACGGGAGGGAATAGGAGATTTATTTCGAAAAGGAAATTTCATTCAATAAAGATGGAAACCGGTAACTACTAAAAGAATATGACTATTTTGACGAGAATACCCCCACTTAGCATTGATGTTGTAATGATTTTGAGGGTATTACTGTAAGATGATTTCGGATCGTGACTGTCCCTAAGGACTTTCGCAGCATGCCTGGATCCGATCCGAAAATTTTCAGATCATATGATTGGGAATCCGAAATATGCCCATGGACCCTCTTGGTATGCTTATATCCCGTTCATTAAAGTTCGGATTCGGATGGTCCATCGGACCATCTGGATCCATTGACACCCCAACCTAAACAAACTAAAGTGCCTTATAAATAAAACTTTCCAAAACAAAGCAAACCTAGTCTATTAACTAAAAACAAAAGATAAAATAGGAAACCATAAATACTATCAAGCTTGAATTATTTTCAACAATCCCCCTATTAGCTGCTAAAATCCACCGCCACTAACATCCGCCAATCTACCACTGGTGAACACACAGAAATACCCAAGAGCTTGCACAAACAAGGTGGAGAAAATATATGCCAACAAATCACAACCACCAAAGGAAAGCAAAACAAGCAACCACAAGAAGACAAGAATATACGTGGTTCACCATAGGGTGGTGCCCATATGTACGATCCTAGGGCACTTCTTAGGGAATGAACTGTCGATCGCTAGTTGGTTCTAAGGAGGGGTGTTCGGCCGGCCGCAGGCACCCACACTAAATCCCCAAGGAATAATCTGATTTGGTGACTCCTGAGTTTTTATTATCTGGGCTCTTAGGGGTTATTTTTCGGGGATAACCTTGAAGATCAAGGTGTGTCTACTCGAGAAGCTCTGGCTCAGCATTGGAGTGCTAGACTTCGTATGGTCGCAAATGCATAAAATGAGTTGTCTACACTTTCTTGCAATTGCATTGAATAGCCTTCTTGAAACTGATAACATCTTGAAGATCTTTGAAATATTGTCGTAAGATTGTTGACGAAAACTGGGTAGGGGATGTGAAAGATTTGGTGGAGATATAAAATAGAATGCTGCTTCAATTCAAGGCGCATTACCAAGTTGCTTTCCTTAAGACAATAGATTGATGAGTTGTTATGCACAAGTTTCCACAAATTTGCCTCCAAGCTATTGATGCCCGCTGCCATTATGCACAAATGAAAACAAATCCTAAACACCGTCGGATTCAACAAGTCTATGAGACACTAGTTTTTGTTTCTGCAGAATAACAAATAACCAGAGAGAAAGAAACGAAAATATAACAAAAAGGAGTTAAAAAATCTATAGAGAGATTGGAGAAGGCTATGAAAATTTCAAAGTTGGTGGTCACTACTTGGATTTTTTAGAATGGTAGACTTCTAGTACTCCTTTTATGGACCTTCTGGATCCTTATCACTTTAAATTGCACCTCTTCATCACATTTGATCAATGTGGGCTGACAATCTGACCGTTGGATCATACCTGATTATGATTATACGGTCCAGATAGACTCTAGATCATGATTGTTGGCTAGTATAAAATTTCATTTTGCCCCGTAATGGCTATTTGACCATTGGATCGCGGCTTATCACCAATTGTGGTCTGGATCACACCCGATTGAGTTCTAATCGTTGGTACGAGTCTGGTCATGATCCTGCGGTCTAGATTACACCGACCAAGTTCTAATGTGTCCATCATACTGTCTAGATCGCATTGAATTGGCTTTCGACCATTACCATGCGATCCTACAGTCTAGATAATATCTGATTGAATCCCACCACTGGAACAAAACCAAGGATGATTCTGGGTCAGATCACAGCCGCTCGGGATCAAGCTAATCCGATCACCATACGATAACACCAATCAATTGAGATCATCAAGGATTACGATCAATGGCACTGGTATAATCGGAAAAAATCTGGCGCCTCATGATGATGTGTACGAGCGCGAAGTGCAAAGCCCGTGAAAAAGCAGCACCAGTGCCCTACGGAGCATGCGGTGCATGAGGCAACCCCATCACTTGCAAAATGACATGTGCTTTCAGTGGCGTGTGGCCAGACGGGGTAACCCTACTTTTAAAATAAATTATCCAACACAATGTCTTTACCACAATACGACGGGCTCTTTATAGAAGAGTTGGGTTAGCTATCCCTCATTGATTATCCCGGGACACTTATAATAAATCAGATGAAAAAATCAAACTAAAATTCCTGGACTGGATATGAAGGTCCCATATGTGCAAAGGAACTAAGAAGCATAGGAATATCATGCATCCAACATCTCCCATATCATAATTCTGCTGTGTCTTATCTAGCAGTGAAATGTAACAGGTCCAAAAAGTACTCGTACTACGAAGATAAGTACAAACCCATATCTTCCACCAAGTTCATGAACTAAGGCTTAGTTAGAGCAATGAGGAAAGCTGTGCTAACGTGGAAAGGTTTCCCATTGTTTCTACTTAATTAAAGTTGATAATAACACGCCTGAGCTCTTACCTTTAAAAAAAAAAAAAAAAGACTTAGTTAGAGGTCCACAAAGGATATGAAGGATATGGTTGTTGGCAATAATGTTTTCTCTCACTGGAGGATGCCTAATCCAAAGTGAAATGAAGAGTGTTAGGTGTGGGATAATGGAACTCGGGTAGTTGGGGCTTAAATATAAAAAAAATGGAAGCACATTAAATGAAGCAAGGCAGTGAGGATGGATTTTATTGAGCCTGCTCTTGTTGTTGGGAAATATGGGACCTCTGGACGTGACATGGGATCTAAATATATATTGAGTGGTTCTCACTTGTGCTCCAACAAGAATGGCAACCCATATTTTTGGATGGAACCTTGCAAATCCCTAGGATCAATCAATCAGACATGGGAAGGAGAGAGAGAGAGACGTGGGCTGCAAGTAGACCTGGCAAAAGCGACCCGTGCCCGCGGGTCGACCCGACCCACCCGCAAATTTGCGGGCACGGGTCTGAGTTTTAGTGACCCGCCAAAACTAACCCGCAGGTGACCCAACCCGCAAAAACACGGGTTGGGTCGGGTCAACCCACGGGCACCCGCAAGTCACTTGGCTTTTTAAAGGGTGGTGATTTTGTTATGCTAATCTAGTTAGATGGCTTTTTTTTCTAATGCAAAGGATGGTGATTTTGTCATGCTAATCTATTTTTTAAGGGTTTGATGCCTAAATAGGTTATGGCTGGCACCATAGAATATAAATAGGTTGTGGCTAGCACCATAGGTTGATCCCAACCCTCCGATTTGAATGTTAGAGGGTTGATCACTTGATCCTAACCCTCTATAGATCGGAGGGTTAGGATCAACCTATTGAAATGATTTTTGGGGCACAACCTATTTAGGCTGTGGGCCATCTAATGGACGGTTTGGATCATCCCACGGTGCCGGCTATACCCCCCTCATCAAAATCCAGTGATAATATTTTCCAAAATAAACTACTGTTTGAATTTGCAGGTGACCCGCGGGCCGCGCGGGTCACCAAAATTCTGAAAATGCGGGTCATCTCCTGACCCGACCCGTGTGACCTGCACCCGCATCACCCGCAGGTAGACCCGGCCCGACCCACCCGTTTGCCAGGTCTAGCTGCAAGGCAAGGAGTTTTGAAATTTTCCAAATCTCCCAAAAGTATCTAACGTCTCTTTCTAAAATTGGGAAAAGAAAGGAAGCAGCATATTTTTAATTCAAAGCAATTTCTATTTGAGTCTGGTTAAATTAAGGAACTTAATTATTTATTGCTTTTTAAGCCTTTAGGTGGTAGTAGTTGATTTAGAAAGTAGAGTTTTACTTGGAAAAGAAGTTAGTGTTTTATAAAAACCTATGTGCAAGGGTTGTTGCACAGTTCATGTTTGTTTTATGAAATAAAGAAATTCTTTCTTCTTGGTAGAGAAGTTATTTATCTTGTTCTTCGTGGATTCAACGAGTGCCCTTCGTGGATTCGAAGGTTTATTCCGATCGGTGTTGACATTGATCAACCTCGACTCGTTCTTCGCGCTTCCAGCTACGCCAGGTGGTATCAAAGCCCCGCTACTTTTCATGGCTTCCCACGGAGAACGAGAAAATCAAGAAACTGTGACGGTAGAGATGTTCAATTCTCTAAAAGCTACCGTTAAGCAAATAGCGGAGCAATTGACACAGTTAAATCTTGCTGAGTGCGAGCAACCCCAAATCGATGACAGTGATTGACGACGACACACTCAAGCTTTACCACGAGTTTCCCTTGCCGGTCCTAGAGATACGTATTTTCAAGACGACGATTATTTTAGCTAGGAGGAATTCAAAGAAATCATCCATCCAAGACATGCTCGTGGTTGTGTTCCGCAAGCCACGGCTCGTTATCACGAATATCATATTAAGGTGAATTTGCCCGAATTTAACGGCCAGCTACACATCGAAGATTTTCTTGACTGGCTCGCTGCGGTTGAAAGATTTTTCGACTATATGGAAGTTCCCGAGGAAGAGAAAACAAAGCTTGTGGCGATCAAGCTTAAGGGAGGTGCTTCAGCATGGTGGGAGCAACTTCAACTCTCTCGTACGAGGATGGGAAGCGACCAATCCGGACGTGGGCACGGATGCGTCAAATCCTTCGTGAGAGATTTCTTCCCATTGATTATGGTCAGGTGCTCTTTCAATAGTACCAGAATTGTCGTCAAGGTGGTAGATCGGTTCGAGATTATACGGAAGAGTTCTACCGGCTATCGTCTAGAAACGATATTTTGGAGACTGAGGCACAACGAGTGGCACGCTACAGAGGAGGTCTTCATCAGGCGATCTATGATCAAACCACCCTCCACCCAATTTAGACACTGTCTGAGGCGGTAAAAATGGCAGAACAAGTTGAGACTATGCTTAACCGTTCGGCCCGTATGAATTTTTATGAGAGTCAAACCGTTGTAGAGACATCACAAATGGCGATTCCGATGGCGAAAGAGAAGGCGGTTTTGGATCTTCCTGTTGGGATAAACAAGTCTACCCAAGCATTCCCGACACGAGGAAGAGGATGCGGAGATGTTCCTATTACTTCGACAACGACCCAAAATTCACGACGGGATCCGTACGAGTCACAATTCGAACAGCGGATCATATGCTACAAGTGCATACTACAAATCTAGTCGTTGGTGACGGACATGAAGAAGATGAAGAAGAGCATGAAGAGGAACAAAATACAGAAGATCCCATTCCTACTACTTGTGCTCCAGGACGATCCTTGGTGATGCATCATGTTATGTGCACCTCGAAAGTAGAGTAATTTACGCAATGCAACAACCTCTTCAGATGCAAGTGTATGGTCAAAGAAAGGATTTGCAACGTCATCATTGATGGAGGTACCATGGAGAATTACGCATCAAAGGACATGGTGAAGAAACTGAACTTAAAGATAGAAAACCATCCTATTCCCTACAAGCTCAGTTGGATTTCAAAGGGTAACGAAAAAAAGGTAATTGAACGTTGTCGTATTCCTTTTGAAATTGGTGCTTACAAGGATGAAATTTTATGTGATGTTATCAATATGGATACATGTCATCTTTTGTTGGGGAGGCCTTGGCAATTTGATAGGGATTCAATTCATACGGGGAGAGATAATGTCTTTGTTGTTCGTCAAAACAACAAGAGTTATGCACTTCAACCATTGGCGGATGAGAAGGACGCCAAGGCTTCTCAAGTGGAGGGGCAATCATGTTTGACAATAAAAGAATCATTTGCCAAATTCAAGAAGAAAGTGATTCTTGATGGCACCAAAAGGAAACAAAAGAGACCTACTCCGCCTACAGTTAAGTACAATGTTAAAAAAGAAAAGCATCGGCGTTGTAAGGTCTTTGAAGTTGGAGAGGCTATGACGGCATTGCCAATGAACATGAACTCGAGGTCGAGTTTTCCTCAAGTGGGAGGGAATGACGTGGGCTGCAAGGCAAGGAGTTTTGGAAACTTCCAAATCTCCCAAAAGTATCTAACGTCTCTTTCTAAAATTGGGAAAAGAAAAGAAGCAGCATATTTTTAATTCAAAGCAATTTCTATTTGAGTCTGGTTAAATTAAGGAACTTAGTTATTTATTGCTTTTTAGGACTTTAGGTGGTAGTAGTTGATTTAGAAAGTAGAGTTTTACTTGGAGAAGAAGTTAGTGTTTTATAAAAACCTATGTGCAAGGGTTGTTACATAGTTCATGATTGTTTTATGAAATAGAGAAATTCTTCTTTCTTGGTAGAGAAGTTATTTATCTTGTTCTTCGTGGATTCGAAGAATAGCTCTTCGTGGATTCGACGAGCGCCCTTCGTGGATTCGAAGGTTTATTCCAATCGGTGTTGACATTGATCAACCTCGACTCGTTCTTCGCGCTTCCTGCTACGCCAGAGAGACTCGAACTTATTTTACCCCAGATGAATTAAATGAATAGGGCAAAATTTCTAGGTACCATTGGTGTGAAACCGAATGAGTGCAAGAAGAACAAGTATTGTACATCTTGTTTGTCATGAATTTCCATGAATGAGTACCGAAATATTATTGTATCATCGTTTAATGGTTCATAGAAGAAAAAAAAACACACGGACTGAATGATCTCAACCATCTGATCTTGATCCACCATTTCCTACCGAAATAAGGTTTCAGATGATTAAAAACATTCATTTGGTTCAACTAATATACAGGTGGGTCAATTAGATGGTCCAAATCTAATAATGGGTGTGGGTATGTTTAATCCCTTAAGTTATATTATTTCGTTTATAATTCCTTAAGAAAGAAAGAAAAAAAAAAACCACACTGGGTGTTAGGTACAGCTTATACACATGATCGATCCTCAAATAGTGCATAAACATATGGAGTCCCGATTTACTCAAGCTATAAACCAAAGTAGTAATAACAATGTCTTTGACAAAGTACTACAAATGCAGAGAGGACCAAAGATTAATGTAATAAATAATAACAGAATTTTTCCCACCTCTCTATCTCAAATTCACATAGACAGAGAGGACCCATGATTCCAACAGGCAATAGTTCAAATTAAACTAAATTAATTTTCATTAACAAACACAATATCTTTATCCCCTAACAGGAGAAAAATTAATCATGCGTATGAGAAAAAATAAAATTTAAAAATACTTCAACTTAATAAATAATTTTTTCCTTAATCAATTAATATGCTGATATTATAGATTTTCACCACCCATCAGATTGTCAAACCCACAAATGGTAATACGTCCATTGTTTTCAGAAAACAAAAAATTCCATGAACTTCTATAGAACTATGGCTGTTCTTACTAGTTGACCTCTTACCCAATTAAGTTCTATTTCTACTTTAATTTCATGAAATTTCAGTTCCAAAATACAAAGAAAAAGAAGCAGTCACTAACCAAAACCTCTATAACTAACAACTCATTCAGAGCACCTTCATTGGAAAACATCTTTTACATTCACACAAACATCGACTTTATTATTCTAAGATCAACAACACTTGCTACCGTTTCAATTTTATGGTAACTGAGTCACTAACCATGCAATTTACACCCCAAACATGAACTAGTATATCCAAAAGGTTCTAAGAAAATGTTGAAAATGAAAACCTCTAGACAGGTACTTGTCTAGATCCATGGCCGATGATGGACAACAAGGCGTTCTTCATGACATCCATCGAGTAGCAGCCTCGGTGCCCACCGGCATTGTGACGACTGACCCCGAAACACAAAGGCGAAGTTGGTGATCCGATGGCCTGATCTTCGTCCCCCACCCTAGACGCAAATGACGACATGGGGCTCGCGAAATGCTTATGACCACGGATGTTCGAAACGCTAGCAGGTGATTGGGATGATGACGTTGACAATGACCATGATGATGATGCGGATGAGGAAGAGGAGATAGATGATTTTGATGATAGAAGGGGTTTTCTTGGAGTTAGCCTAGGGAATATGTTATTCAAAGTCTTGGATATTGAGGGCTTTTTTGTGGGATTTTTCTTGCAATTGAAGAGGTAGGAAGGAGGAGGGGTGAGAGGAGGTAGGGTGGTGGAAGAGACTGGAGTTTTAGGTGTGCCTGGTTGAGATTCCCATCTGAATGGGACTGCCCCACTTGCAACTCCATAGTAGACTCTGAATGAGTAGTTAGTCATAGAGCTTTCCTTGGACAGTATCCTTCTGTAGAACTTGTCATCTTGCTTAATTTGGAGGGGGTTTGGGGAATGATCAGGGCTGCTTCTGAGCATCTTGGCTTGGAAGCAACTTGGCTTTGAGTTGGGCTTTTTGAAGAAGGACCTTCGCAACTTCTAGATCTACCTTTGTCGTCTCTTTCGGTGAGTATTAATTTGAGGCCTACACATTCGAAGTACATAATATAACAAGAAACATGGATTATTGACATTAGGATTTGTGACATAATGTGACAATAAACTTAATTTACTATATTGATGTATTTGTATGATTTTGACCATGTCCCATGATACTTCATTCTAATTAGAACTAGGGAAATTCTAGTCTTCGGGTCTTTTTTTTTTGAAATGGTAATATTATAAATGACGGAAAAACGGGAGACCTAGATGGTATGGGAGTTCCATCTAATCTAAGCCTGCATTAATTTTTCGAGTCTGAGTCTATCTTCATTTAATCTAAGCCTGCATTAATTATTATATACTTGTAAACCTTACTCAACTATCACTATAATTCATGGGCTTAATAGTATTATTGGGATCCACACCTCTGAGAGTGTGGTTTAGGTTTTGTTTGGATCCTAATATGCTTACGTGGGTCAAATCAAGCCGTTCGTCACGATGGATGGTATAGATGGGGTTGGGAACTTAAGAATGGTTGGGATAGTTAGGTTTGGAGGTTATGGTTGTGGAGTAATAAATGCAAAGGTTGTGGTCCATGAAGGTTTTTATCATTATTAATGGTGGAGATATGGGCAAAGGGACTAGTATCAATCAAACATTATGATCCTGAGAGAAAGTCACAATCAAAGCTAGAACATATCAACCTTTGAAGATTCATTACGCTCAACAGCTTAAACATGAACTCCGTGAGATGCTTGGGCATTAAAAGAACAAAGGAAAAAAGAAAGAATAATAGCAGCAGAAAAGTCTACTGATCAAATACCACCAAAATTAAAAATTAATAGTAGAAAAGTTGAGTTTTTCATGATCCTTAAAATTTTCAGAGACATGTACCAAATTAGTGACATAATTGAATCTTGTTAAGTTATTTTGATTAACAGAAAATGTGTGTGTGTGTGTGTGTGAGGAAAATGGCATTTTCGCTCCTTAAATTAGGCTTTTCCCAACCAGATCATTTTCCTTACATGATTTGCAAACTGACATGGTGGCTTGCTTCAAATTCAGTGGAATATCATTTCTAATTTTTACCAAGGGAGCTAATATTTAGACCAATTAGTGCTGTTATTTACACCCATTTCATAATTTTATTCATTTGACAACGAGAAATAATATCTCATTTCCCTTTCCTAGCATTTCCAACACCCTTTGTTTGTCTTCTCTTAAAAAAGCGAAGACATTTTTAAGAAGAAAATCTTGCAAGTGGTGGCCTCTACAAGAATCTTGGGTTTTACTATCACTCAGTAAAAGTTATATTTCTGCCGGTATAATTTACCTAGACATACATTAACAAAAATGGATATTTTTGTCCGTTAATGCCGTCCATTCGGATTTTGTGGTTATGTCTGGTTAAAAGTTCGAACTTTAAGATATAGATTGGACTCTGATTCAGATCCAATTGCTGTGCCCAAATCCTGTCCATTTAATGTTCGGATCCATAGGACAGTCTGGGTCTATTGACACCCCTGATTAAAGGGCAATGATTTTTTCGCTCCCACTGTAGGATACTAGGATTAGGGGTGCAACTCGGGTCGGGTTGGGTCGGGCTGAGGCCAACCCTAACCCAACCCAAGAATGCATTCCCTCAACCCTAACCCAACCCAACCCAACCCGAGCCTCGGGTTGAAGATGGTCAACCCTAACCCAATCCGCCTCCAAATCGGGTCGGGTTGAGTCGGGTTGGGTTCGGATTCATCTAGGACCAAACAAAAAAATACAAGAAAGAAAAACATAATCCTGAGAAAATCATGATAAAATTAGAGGACGGAGGTCGGGTTGCCAAGACCTCAACCCTAACCCAACCCGAATTTAAATCGGGTTGGCTTTTCCCAACCCAACCCAAGCCAAAATCAGGTTGAACCCATCCGGTTTGGGTTGAGCCAGACCCAAGTTGCACTTCTATGTAGGATAATGCGCCTGTCTTTCCTTCTTTTAGGTACAGAGTGAGAAAACGCAAAAAGATCCAAAAAATTCCGACCCGTAAAGCCTGTTTCCCGATATTCACCTATTTTGACTAAAAAAATGAGATTCTCCGGATCAATCACTGCCAAATATTCTCACTAATCTTTGTAGGACAAGAATGAGAAGCGTTGCCAAACATGCCCTAGGATTACACACAAAATGCACTTAGAATGCAATCAGTTTGCACACCAAAGTGGACCCCACAATTACTTTATATCAATTTATGAAGGATTAAAGGTTAATAAATCCATCTACATTTCAAGATATTGACCTTCATCCTTGTTTAATATGGTTACTGGCAGATACTCTCAATGGCAAAAAGACTGAACCTATATAATATACAAATTAGGTATAGCAAGCCAGCATTTGGTTCCCATGAGTGAGCTCTATCACTTGTGTAAGAGAATATATCTTACATTGCCTATACAATCCACCCCATGCATGTAGGATGGAAGCTTCAAGTCCAAAAACTTAGCCATCTTCTCCCTGAATGTGGTTGGATGTCTAGTGAGGATGTTGGCTTCCAAAGAGGTTGCTTTGGCGGCTAAGATGAAGGGGCAATCCAAAATTTTGGTATATTCTAATCTCCCCACCGAGCCCGGCGGTCACAATGACCAGACCCCATGCAGTTGCAGCATGGATACCATTATTACTTCCTGTGCTTTTCCCATCGTACCACCGCCAAGATGATGTTGAAGAATTCGCAGATGTAAAAAGAGAGGATGAACCGATCGACCTAGAAGGAGAAATGGATGCAAATGATGAGCCATCAAACCCAGAATCCGAACGTGATGGACAAGGCCACGTGCGCTCTGAGAAACTCTTCTTAGGAGGAGGTGGGAAATTTCTCCTGCTACTAATGCTGCTTCTACTGTCGCTCATGAACATACCTTCAAGGGTGGGAGGTGGTTGTGAATTGTGAAATCTCATACTTGGTTGTTGGTGATGACTCTGATTGTGCCCTCTAGATTGTGATGGCGAGGGGAGTGGTTCGTACTTGCTACAACTTCCAGGCCATGGGATTGCGACCGATACATCTCTACAGTGAAAATGCTCGTGAGATCGAGTGGTAATTAAACCTTTGTTTTTCCCAGTACCACCCATATTGCGTAATTCTTCACGCTTCCATACGTAAACCTGAGAATCTTCGCTTGCACAGACAACATATCTCCCATCAGGAGTGAATGATGCTGATATTTGACTGCTTGTGTTCCGAAAACCTGTCAAACCACAAGCATAAGTAATGGTTAGCAAATAGTAAACACTCGTATGCAGGGAGATATTAATGTGAATATGAGCGCATTTCATCCACGCAAACACCATAGTCGTCTCAAATATCCAATAGAAATTGACAATGATGAACAAAAATGATAAACTTGCCACGTTTGAAGGGAAGCGTCTGTACATGAAACCAGGAATT
Organism: Tasmannia lanceolata; assembly: GCF_043159265.1. Lineage (NCBI taxonomy): Eukaryota > Viridiplantae > Streptophyta > Magnoliopsida > Canellales > Winteraceae > Tasmannia > Tasmannia lanceolata. The sequence continues at coordinate 11,383,813 of NW_027518695.1, forward strand.
CCTTGTAGAATGATGATTAGATAGATCTCATTTAAAGCATGCAAGAGATTAATGAACAAAACATCAACTAAATAGAAGAAAAAGGAAATTTAAGAGAATCACATAATTGCCAATCAAGCTTCATAAATGTATTTTGCCTCTTCACTACGGTTCATTAACATCCATCCACCCAATTGCGCATAGTCAAACACTTGGCATCACCAATTTAGGTCCTTGGCATGACATAAGATGATATCGACTCTTTCCCATGTAGATGCATGCCTTGGCGTATTTTTTCCATTCCTCGGCACCCTTGGTGGCCAATATAGCATTGAACTCCCTGGAGACTCCCTAGGATGTCTCCTAGGTAACTATTGCATGTCTGCTTATGTGATATCTTGTCCCCTCCTTATAACTTCCAAACTAAAATCCACAAAAATGGTGGAATTTTGCTTGAAATTTCTTGGAAATAGTGCCCTCTCTCTCCCTCTCCCCTCTCTATATTGGTAATGACCATAGTTACCAGAAACTCTTAGGGTGGGTGGGAAACCCGTTTCCCCTAAAACGCGTTTCTCGTGGGTGGGAAACTCATTTCCCCTAAAACGAGGGAAACACGTTTCGGAAACGTTTCCAAAATATGATAAAAAATTGGAGAAATGTTTCTGAAACACATGGAAAACTTATGTAAATAAGTGTAAACACGTGATAAACATATGCAACACTCGTAAAAAATACATATGAAATGTGTAGGAATATGTGTGGAACTTACGAAAATCATTTTGGAAAAAACAAATCATTTCCTAAGACGTTTCTCATACGATTTTCTATTGTTTCTCGTTTCTCATTTCTCCTGTATTTTTTTCATGCGTTTCCCGTTTCCGTTTCACGTTTCGTTTCCTGAATTTGTTTCCCACCCTAGTAACTATGGTAATGACACCCCCTACATATACTGCTACTCTATGAGTCTGCCACGCAACCACACTACTTAACACTATTCTCCGAGGTAATTCCAGGCTAATTCTCCTCCATGTTGACCACTTCATTACTCTCTGAGTCTAATCCACCTCCAATTCTCCCAATCTGCAAATTCACTCGGCTTCCTTTCTGTCTTTGAATTCAAAAATTAGTGTTACTTGATTGAATGGCTTTTCCCTTAAACTTTTTCTGGAGCTTCCATTTGTGAGCTGCCCACTCATAGATTATTTTGAGGTAGAAAGCATAACCTTTAAGGTCCCGAATAAGAAACCTTTTCAAGTCTCTTCGGTTTGCCTACACCGCTGTGGGTTGGTGATGACTACCGTTCCTTTCCCCGAAGCGATATTTTTGCAAAACAAGTTTCCCCAATATTGGCACCCTTCCTTCCATCTCACAAGATTCTGTTGGTTGCTTTATCCATTTCCATAGAGCTACTCGCATTCCTGGCTCGAAATCCTTGATCATCTACCAATCGCCCTATCCTGTTAATACATATCTCCATGTCCAATTTCGTCCAGAGCTTGGCACATACCTTGTAACTGTTCCTGAACCTGTAAGTTAGGGAACTTGCACTTTGAGCGACTCCAATCACCCCTATTCTAAGATCTCCTAATTCTTTTAATCCTATTTTCCCTCTTTTGGTGCCTTGAAAGAAATTTTTCCCAACTAGCAATGTCTTCCACTTAACATTCAGTCACATTACTCGAAACTACATAGGGAAAAAAAGGAACCTTGAGAAAGCAAGCTTTAATGGCAGGGAAAATCTCCTAGAAATCGAAGAAGCTTTCAGGGCATGTTCCCATTTCTTGAATCAAATATCAGACTTCCCATAACAATCCATAAGAAGATAATAGATCCATGAATAAATCATTTCATCTGCTGTTTCAGTGCCTGCTCTTTTATTAACAGCGCCTTCATCTCAGGTGAAGGAGAATGGATTTCACATGTTCTCAACAGAATGCAACGGTTGAAATTTATAGTTAAATCTTTTAACTATTGTTGCATTCTAGTATGTGTTCCCTAGATCAAGTCAGGACAACTCATTGTAGATGCTTTTTGCCTAAATAATACCAACAGATTGAAATGTTACGCTTCCTACATGTCGTCATCTCCATCCTATAACAAAATTCCTTATAACACTTTGCATCTCCATATTACTAACGATTCTTCTTCACGAGTCATGACTAAGTGTTTCACCTGTCATCATCCTCCGATCTTCCAACTTTTACAAGTGTTTTTCAGAGTTCTCTTAAAGCTTGCCCTTCTCCACAGCACTAAGACATTCCATAGTCTATCCACAAAATGATATGCTTCAAAGCTACTGATTTGAGTTACGAGAGGCCCGCATAACAATTTTGCAAGTTGAAAGTTATCTCTCCACTAAAAACTGATTTAATACTTGATAATAATAATCCACTACGACAATACATCTTTATCTCTAATAAAAGTATATTTTAGAAATCAATACTTGAACTTAAATAGATTAACGCAAGGTTAAAAGCTACATTATTGACTGGATTATTAGAAGTTAAAACCCTATGTGACTAGGGAGGTTTAAGAAAATCACATTGTAGTCCCCTTCATCAAATGATGACATTATAATTTTGCTAAAATCATAAACAATAGATAACAACAAGCATAATTGTTGTGGAATTTGGACATAATCTCCGTATTCGGATTTTTGCCATAAAAAAGACTAGAGGTCTATAAAAACCTAGAAACTAAGATATTGAATTCCAGATGCTCTGTTTACTCATGATAGACATAAGTTGATACCTCTGAATTTCTGAATAAGATCGATGCCATTGAAGACTCGGATCTGCGAATCAGCAGATGTAATCAACACTTCTGATGGGTTCCCTGGGGCAAACTGTTGAATGATGAATTAGAAATCTTGCACATAAATGTCACAGTTTTAAATTCCAGGTGAGCAAGACAAATAAATTTATTCAAGGATGGAATACAATCAAGAATTTGTGAAGAACAACATAAAAGAGCGTAAATAGAACACCTGGAACCCAGTAATCTTCTTTGCATTGGACTTCTTTTTCTTGCTGTGGATGTCTATTTGGCCTTCCTGATTAAGCTTGCATTCTGAGTAGTCATAAAAAATGGACATGAATATGTAACAGAAGTTACTTCAAATCTGACCAATAAAATGAGTCAACAAGGAGGTAAAACAAATATCAAACTATCAACCCTCATACATCAACCATCATTAGAGAGATAAAAATGTTTTTGAAGTCAAACGTCTCAAGCAAAAAGTTTTAATAACAGGACTTCCATGCTTCGGTAAATTACGTTCAAAAAAGGAGCTTGAAAGATAGTTTAACAAATACCAAAATTATAGAGAAGGAATTTTTTTATTTTGCCAGACGTTTGAATAAATTGAAGTCAGTAAATATTCAAGTAGAACCAGGAGTCTAGATTTCACAGAAATCACAGAAATCAGTGGGTGAATTTTGAAAAGGTGCATACCTGTTGTGTTGTATAAACGACAATTCCCTTTATGTGAACCGACTAAGGCACCCTTCAAAGCAAATATAAACCTCATTACCTAATAATGAAAAAAAATTGATGATGGAAAGCAAAATTGGAATCTAAAGGAGCATTGCTGCACCTGGCCATCAGGAGTGTAGCATGCGGCAGTAACCATTTCATGCAGATCACTCCAATCAACAACATGCCGATCCGGTATACTCCATATGCGGACCTTTGCATCAAGGGACCCACTAATGAAGTATCTATCGTCTATTGGATTGAATTGGATGCAAGTTACTGCAAAACGGAGTAAAAAAAATGGTAAATTAAACATAACAATGGAATTGTGCTCAAGTAAAACCAAACTAGTGTGTAAGTCCCCATGATTATAACATTAAAGCCTTAGATGTGTTAGGTATTTGCTAGGGACCATCGCAGAAGGCATTTCTCAGAACAGCTGTTGCATGAGCCTCATAGGCCCAGATTTTGGCTTATTCATTTAATTCATCTGAGGTGACTGCTCTCTCATACAACAGCCGTTCTGAGAAATGCCTTCTGCGATGGGTGGTACTGTTTTGTTCCTCTCCAACCGACGAGTGGGAAACAAGTCTAATTAGACTAGGCAGTACCTTGACTAATATTTTTATAGATAGACAGATACATACATAACACTGCATGACATGAAAAATAGAGTGAATGGAATAAGCATGGTCAATAATGCATTCTTTATTCAATGCAATCAAGAAATCACTGAGATATGGAAAGTTGAAGAAAAAAGGTCTCACCATAATCATTGTGTGCAAACAGCTTTAGACAAGTCTTGCTTTCCATGTCCCATAGTCTCACAGTTTTGTCCATTGAGGAGGAAAGCAAATGCTGCAAATACATAATAGTTAATTATTAGGTTTACCACTGTATTATGATCTTAAAAGTTTGAAAACCCATATATTAGAAAAATAATCAAAGATCCTTTATAACAAACTTGATACATTGAATGGAGTAGCAGCTAATTTAGCCAAAAGTTATGAACAATCTGCAGCAAGTTTTTTGTTGAATTCCTCGAGAACGGTGGTTCTTAAAGATAAAATGATAAAAGAACAGTTGTACTAAAAGAATAAAATTAGAAGAATCACTTTATATATGGAATTAGTAAGAAACTAAGGATCTTGTCTGTAACAGAGGTTCTCCAATCTTTCCTTTCTTGATGCATCATTGCTAAGTTTTTTGAAGTTAATGGGCATTTGTGATAAGACTTGATCCCCGTGGAGTTAACTTAGATGATGATTCCAATTTCAATTTGGGAAGTGTTCAACGAATGACCGAGAAAGGAAGAAAATAGTTCCTCGTCAAGAATTCAAGATGAACCTCCTAGGTGCTTTATCAAACTCGACCTTGATGTGAGTTCGGTTAGGTGAGTTGGGGCTTAATGCTTGGAGTGGTTTTTAGAGACAATAGAGTGTTGAAGATTATCGAATTTCTAAGACTAGGGGCATTCAAGTTATTTTACCTAATGCTGGATAAAACTCGATGTAACTAATACTTTGAATTAGTGAAGTTATGAATAGAGTTTAGATGCATACTTCTTTCCAATCTTCTATACACTTCTATGGATGATCATCATCAAGAGATTCTTTACATGTATCAGACGAGAGATTTCAAAATCAAGATCCAATGGCCTTCGCCACGACCAAGGTACTCTTTTCTGTTCCTTCCATCCCTATCATTCTTGTATTTTATTCTTACTAGCATTCCTATCCTTCGTTCTTCCTTTCCTTTATTCTTTATTCCTATCAAAACCATAGCATCATATCTCCCCTCCTCTACATCTTTTATTCAAAGAGGTCAAAATCCTTGCATCTTCTCCTTTAAATCCACAAACACTAGCGTTTGCTCTCTTTTCCACCCCTAAAATCCCACAAATTTCTTCTTTAGTTGCTAAGTTGATCATAACTTAAGTGACATGCAATGTAGCAACTCTCTATTTCCTCTATAAAAACATAAGAAAATCCCAATTAATTTTCACATAAGTAGGTTCATTTTAGCATACAACTATAACTTAAAATGGGTTTTACTTATCCTACCAACCAACTAATTTTCATCAACTAAGTTCTCAAAGGTTGCAGACAGATTCTCAAAGAGCTACACCTAAGACCTCAGTCACACATCCTCTGCTGCAACAAGAAGAGTGGGATCAAATTGTTGTAGGTCGTAGAATCCAGTTTTCAGGCAAGGACCAAGCAAGTAGGTTGGTAGTGGGAGTGGCATCTAATTAGAAGATATACGCAAGAACAGGCCCTACAGTTTCAAATTCTCAGTAAGATATTGTTTTTTCTACAATAATTCCATAACAATCATATCCCAGCTTTACCACTCAAACACGAAATCGTAAGAAAAGATTGAAGAACGGGGAGCATATTTCAATTTGACCATCGAAATGTAAAACCAACATGAATAGTATTAAAGGAATTTCACCTTCGCATCAAACTAACCATATGCTTGAGTTCTAGGATAAAAAAGAAGTGAATTCCATAGCGCAGTAAACAAGCAAAAAGTTGAAGGAAAAAGCTTGTAGCGTAGAATGGGGTGGTAAAATGTGGCGCAGACCTGAGATTTGGACCAAGAGAGGTCCAAGACATCATCCAGGTGACCTTGGAAAGAGCACACCGGTTTCTCAGAGAGCGAGAAGATGGTCTCAGGCATGACAACATAATCAGGAATGGAGCTCTTTCTGCTAGAAGATGAAACCTTCCCCCTTCTTTTTCTCTCCAAATGACAACTTTCACCAAGAGGAGGCCTACGATCCGGGGAACCATTAGCAATGGGGTGGTAAAGGAGGCCAGAGTTATTGCCATCTTCTGGTCTTCGTCCTGATCCAGACAACAGAGGCGTGCCACAATCATTAACTTTCCACACATGGATAACACGATCTTCCCCCGCACTCGCGAGGTAACGAGCATCATGGCTAAATTTAATGCTCCATATGGAACCTTGGTGAGCCTGAATCTCTTGGCACATGTAGAGTCCTGTAAGCTCCTTACAAGACTTCCCATGCTGGCGGACTTTCAACAAGGAGGAAGATGAACTACGGCTAGACGACCTCTCCACCATTGAATTTGAATTCTCCCTCTCCCCAACAAGTAGTCCAGTGGTCACCAAATTCGCGACCCCCTTTATATTCTTCAACCAATTCTTCCTGGTGGATGCTTTAAGGATGCTCTTAGCAATAGAAAGATTAGCAAGAGAAAGATTACCATGTTGGTAATCGTTCTTCCCGTCAGGACAAGTTCTAATATTCTCCCTCCTCATCAATTCCTTCACAATGGGAGAATACCCAACACATTGCTCAAATTCCTCCATGGTGAGCTGCCTCCCTGTCTCTAAATCACTCAACTGATTCCATGTCCCATCCTCTTTAAACTCATTCACAATAAACTCCTTCCCTGTGTCCAAATTCTTTATAGTACACAAAAATCCATTCCCACTACTTACAGACGAAAGCGTCTTCTTCTGACCATTTTCCCCATCACCTCTGCTTCTAATTCTCAACAGAGAAACACTACCAGAACCATCATTAGAAAGCAAACTACGAGAGTCACAAAGCGACGAAGGAGCAGAATGGATACGAAACAAAACCGGCGGCAAATCACTCCCAAAAATCTCTTCTCGGCGGCATTTAATGCCTTCTTCAACTACATTGGCATCGGATCTTGAACGAGAAATAACAACAACAGGACCAGATGATAAGGATGAACAAGAACCGTCCTTAAAATTTCCTCCTACTCCAAACCGCGATGGTTTAGGAGAAGCTTTAGCTTTCCCTTCAATTTTTACATTTTCTCTGTTACATTTGCTCGCGAGTCTTAGAAGCTCTTTGTGGCTTCCTAATCCCATTCCTTGTAAAAGGAGCTTGCGCCGCTCTTTAATAGACATTGGCTCTCCCATCCAAATGTGGTAGTCCTCCATGACCAGATCAGAATCACAATCCGCCTCCACATCCGATCGCCGAGGAATGAAGAAATCCGCAGGAGGAGCGACTGCGGAGGCGAATGAGATTCGACTGTCATCGAATTCATCATCGTCTTCATCATCGTCGGATCCTGAAGAGTGAGCAATGTTAACAGAGACAGAAGAGATTCGATCCAGAGATTCGAAGAATCGATCATCATCATCATCCTCAACTTCCAAACAGTCTGCCAAATCATTCTTCGTCATCCTTATTAGTCATTATTGTTCTTTCACTATCTCATTTTTTATTTTTTTTTACTGTTCTTTCTTTCATTTGGAAGCCAAACGGAGATGCGGGAAGGGGGGACGTGTTCTTCCTGTTTTGGATTTTTTTTTTTTTTTTTTTCTAATTTTGTTTGTGGTGGGAAGGAAAAGCGATATTTGGTCCAAAGTTTGGAGATATGTGGTTAACGGTATAGAGGAATTTTCTCCCCTCTTTTCTGCCAAAAATTGCAACAAACGTAAAAATGAAAATTTCAACTCAATATAACCTTTTTATTTGGCGGTTCAAAACCTCCTTTTACAGAGGTTCTTACTCTTTAAATAAGGGAGATGATTTTTTCAGCTCTGCGCCACCCGTTTAACGTGATTTGACATTAAAAAAAACGGTAAAGTCTGCCCACAATTCACTTTAAAAGGGGGGGCGCATAATCCTACAGGGGGTGAAAAAATCATCTCTCTTAAATAATTTCCACTCCATGTCTTGATAATCGCACCAACTCACCTTGTCTTTTATTATTTAACTAGCTGTCAAAGTCATTAGACTGATTACAATTAGGGGTGGCAAAATTGGCCGAACCGAAACCCAACCGAAAATTCGGTTTCGGTTGGTTAAACCAAACCGATTCATATTTCAATTCGGTAGAACCAAACCGACGATCGGTTCGGTTTGGTTCGGTCTAGACAATGATAAATGCGCCCCTTTTCATCGGTTCGGTTTGGAGGTTTAGTTCGGTTTGGACATATATATGTTCGGTTCGATTCGGTTCCGGTTTGAAGTGTAAGCATGTTTGATTCGGTTTGGTTTGGGGGTCAAACCGAACCGTAGCCACCCCAAATTACAATTCCAAATTAAAAACTCTCTTTAAGCCAATTAAAACAGAAAAGACAGGGTGAGTTAGTTCAATTATCAAAACATGGCAGTGCCAATATCAATAGCCATGATTTTTTGCTTAGTTAAAGATGAAAATAGCGGGTTTCTCATGTGTAAAGCTAAGGCGGCAATTTGGGTACAAGGATTTTATAATCTTGGATTTTACGAGCTAAAACGTGGATTTTTTAAGTTAAACCCCATATTTTACAAGCTAAAACCTGGATTTTATAAGTTAAACCCAGATTTATTAGACTGTACATTTTCAAGATTGTAAAATCCACGTTTTAGCTTATAAAATCTGGGTGTTGGCTTAAAAGATCCAGGTTTTAGCTTGTAAAATATGGGTTTCACAATCATGAATTATAAAATCCTTCTATCCAAACGGCCCCCCTAAAGGGTTTTCTTAGGCTGAAACTAGGAGTGGATCAAAGGATACCCCCAGTTCAGAACTTCAGATCGAATTCACCTCTGTCTTGGTCATGGGGCATCTGGATCCCTTTCCGAGTGCTTTTTAAATTTTACTTGTTGGGTCTAAGGTCACAATCCATTCTAAATCGGAATCAGAATGTCCTAGGTAATACTTAAGTTGTACAAGTTAAAGCTTATGATAAGGAGAGGGGAGAGGGAAAGAAACGAGAGAGAGAGAGAGAGAGAGAGAGAGAGAGAGGAGAATGGCCATCAAAACAGAAAGTGGCAATTAAATGTTTGTAGTTTTGTGTAGATTTTTAGATATATATTACAAAAATACAGCTTGTGAATAGACATAAATGAACATAAGAAGTGTATTTTCCTATGTTGGGACCCTCCAATCTTGGATGCTCTAAGTCCGGGTCACAATCCCAAATAAGTTTGGATTCTAGAATATAATCCAATGGACACAGTATCTTGTCCATTCACTTTCGGATCCATCGGACTCTCCCTAGGTCCATTGACACCCGTACATGAAACCTAGTTTTACTTATATTAAAACCCCTGATTGCTGCTTTTTATCTTTTATTGCTATATTTTTTATCCTTTCCCGCTATGTTAAAAAAAGTGGTTTGTTATTGTTATTTTATTTAAGACGGGATTTGTTGATATTGCCTCTCTCTCTCTCTCTCTCTCCAGATTTTTCTTGTTATTTTGTTAGTTTTTCTTCTTTTACAGTCTATTTGTGATTAAAAGATTAGCTTTTGTCGCTCAATTGATTATTATGTTGATTGTGTTGATCATTTCTCTTGTTTTTGAGACTGAAGAGAATTATTGTTTGCTTTTGTGACTACTGCTGAAGAAAATGCGAAGAGGCCGGATGATGAGATATTTTGTGGAGATATGAAATATATTGGATAATGCTTCCGTTGTGCGTTACAACGTCGCTTTCCATTAGACAATATTCGCCCCCACAAGTTGAACATTTTATGTGCACCAATTATCGTAAATTTGGGTCTTTTCAGTACTGTTTTGGAGTGAGTTTCTTCGGTGGGTAAGTTGTGAGTTTCAGGGTTTCGCCTAAATACTATACCCAGGCTTTGGAGAATACAGAGACTGTCGACCCATTCCTTTGGGAGTTGCTTATTACTGGAGTAGTCACAACGAACTATTATTACTTCAGGCTAGTAAAAATCAGTTGTCGACATTAACTACTCAGGTATATACGACGAGATTCTCAATATCAATGTACCATCTAAACATGCTTCTTAGTTTGCTACGTGCAATATATTAGTCTTATAATGCCCTAGCTTTTAAATAAACTGATCTAGCAAGCATTTAAATCTTTCTAATTCTTGATCGTCCTTCTTGGAGATTTCTCCAACCACGATGCTGAGACTGCTTTGATAAAATAATATTCTGGGACTAACACGATATACATGGTGCTTAATTACATGATGGAAATAGTAAACAAGAAGCTTCCTAATGACGTGGTTAGGCAAGATTTTCAATATCCACAGAGAGTGAAACCATCTTCTACTACTATGAGCAACAAGCAAAAGATAATACAAAGGGATAATTGCCAATCCCTTAACCCAATACTTAAAACACTCAAAACTAACAACGTAGAAGATTATACCAAAGATCTAACCTTTCGTTCAAGAGAAGCCCTAGCCGTCTCTCTTCTCCACATGAAAAGCTTTCTTTGTTTTTCTCCTCCCTTCTCATGGTTATACAGAAAAAATATATCAGTTTCACCTAAACCTAACTCCACTCCTAGTACAACTAGGAGAGGGCTCCAAAAAACTACTATGATAGACAAACTAGGTACCTTTAAGATAACACCCAAACCATGACACCTAGTCGCAACGTATGACCGAGGTACAAGCATGGCACCCTCCTAGCAAGGAAGTCTTCAAGTTGAACTTTGATGGTTCGAGTTTGGGGAATCCTGGGCCGAGAGAATAGGGAGTCTCCTTCATGATCACGAGGGGGAACAAGTAGGGCTTTTTCAGGTCTCATTGTTATTGCCGACTCCAACGAAGTGGAGATCAGAGTAGTGCATCAAGGAATATTTAAGGTTAGTCGACCCTAGTATTCATGATCGGGTAATAGTCAAATGCGACTCGCTTAATGTAATAAAATGGTTAAGAGTAAGTCTCTCCCATCCTTCGAGGTTTGCACAGTGGATTGATGAGATTTTGGATCGAGTGGTGGGGTCCTCCATATCTTTTCATCCTGTAAGAAGATCGATGAATAGCGAGGCTGATCGACTAGCTAGGGCATCCATGGAAACTTTCTATTTTCTCCCCCTTGATGGCTTTATGCTTTGGTTTTTAACTTTCTTGTCTTGTTCCTTTATTAGTTGTACGATCTTGATCATCTCGATCGCTGGGGTGTTCCCCAGTTTTCCTTCTTAATTAATACAATTCTTTGCCATTAAAAAAACACAATTAATATAAAAAATGTGAACACCAAATATTTTTTTCATGTTAGATTACTTATATACCACAATGTAAGTGTTATAGAAAACCTTCTAGCTAATAAATGAAATTGGGGATACAAGCATTAAGTTTTATGTTTTCCTTAATCTAGGCAACATTGTTCAAGAAAATAGAACCTGTCATGTGATTCTAATTGATGTTGGTTAGTCAATTCCAGCAATGTTGTTTACCATTCTACTATTTGGTCTGAAGTTAAGTTTATCAATAATCATGGAGAGAACTTAAATTACAAATAAAGAGGAAAACATTCTACCTTCATTTAAAAGGTTTCCACTACCCACAACAAAAAAGGAAAAAAACAAGGGAGAGAAAAGGAAAGAGAGAAAGATAATGGGAGAGAGTCTCCTATCATTCTTTGTCATTACTTCCACTGCAATTCATAATAGCTTGCAACACTGCTTGTTTGACCACTTGGGCATCCATGCTTTCAACTTGTTCTTGATTCTGCAAAATGTTTACACTTTAGTTTGCTTACTAAAACAAATCAAATATACAATGTGCATATAGATAGATTCAAATATAGAAAAACAGAGAAACATACCCCTATCAAAATTCGTATTAGATATATAAAGGGCACAGGATTAGCATAGTTCTAACCAGTAAGGATTTTCAATGATTGTGGAGAAAAAATTCATTGTGTGAGTTTGTGTGTGTGCAAATTTTCTTCTTACTTCTCCTCCCACAGCTTCTAGACGAAAGCTATCGGTACAAGAAACCTTGGCCTCGATCACGTTAAGACCCAATTCCTCAAAGGTCTCCAATATAGACACAAGCAAACCCGGGCTGCTCTTCTCTGAAAATACATTAACTAGAAAACTCTTCTCTAAGGTTTCAACAGTAACCTGTTCACAATAGACAACAAAAAAGGAAGAGGAGAAACCATGTAATCTTCTAGGTATTGGAAATAAGCAGAATAAAAAGAAACCAAAGAAGAAAAGAGAGAAAAGGAGTGGGTGATTAGTCATGTACCATAGGCAATTGATTTTGGTCACTAGGGTTTTGTGAAATTGCAATATCTTGATTCAATCTCTCAACCTTTTGCTTCAACTCTTTGATATACTTGGATGCATCCACTATAATTGATGTTTTATTGAGCTTCCAGAAAAGAAAATAGGATTAATTACAACCTACTTGAACAATTGGCTTTATAGGAATAATACAAGTTAAGGCTTCTAATTTAAGAAAATGAATAACAAAGGACATTTATTGGTTTTATTTGCATGAGTAGGGAAACAGTTCATACACATTGAACTTGTCAAAATTAGAAAGAAGTCATGTAAACTTCTTCTTTTTTTATAGAAACATGGGGTTCACAAAATTAACTGCAAAATGGGATTAGAAATGAATAAATTCTTCTCCCGAACAATCTCGTGTCATGTAAGCATTTATTTGAGCTCCGATAGTGATCCAATGTTCTCCTTTTTATCTTTCAAAGAAAGGGCTGTACATAATCGGCACAACTAATCCGTGAAATAACATTTTAAAAATAGATGAAAATAAAAGAAGGCTTAGGTGCAATTTGTTGCTACAGAAAGATGGGTGTTTGAAAATCATATAACCAAAAGCAGCTATACAGAGAAAAAGTGAAAAGAGTGAAAGAAAATAAGATATAGACAAGTACAAAAAGGTAAATGAGAAAAAAAGAAGGATAATCGGTTATCATATGTTCCTTGTGGTTTAAAATAAGAGAGAAGAAAATGTTTCAGTCAAATGATGGAAAAGGAGAAGAACAAAAACTATGGATGTGAAACAGTTTGATAGAAAAGAGGAGACCATAGCCAATGAATAAAAAGTTTCTGAAATTTAGGCATTACTGCATGAGAGTTGGTAACAGAACGAAGGAGCTGCAGCTTCTCATATAGAACAGCTCTCTTGTTCTCCCTAGACACCATAGCTCTCTCCCTAGCTCTCTCACACTCTCTTACTCTGCAACCTTGGTAGCTTCTTAAAAGAGAAGAGCCCTCAAAACTATATGATCGTCTGATTACTTGTCACATGAATGCCTCAATTACCTCACAAGAAATATAATATATGCTACACCTAATTACCAAACTACCCTAATTAGGTGAGAAAATTAATGCTATTTTGAAATTTTGGATAGTATATTTTCAACGATTCATAAAATTCTGATAGTATGTATTCAATGTTATCTGTAATTTATTTTAAAAATGAAAAATAGGAAAGTAGAGAAAAGTGCCATGAAAATAACGACCACAACAGCTAAAAAAAGCTTCTATTATTGCTGCTGTTGTTGCCACTACTAAATTACACCAATTATCCATTTAAATACTATAATACCATGCAATAGTTTTTTTTTTTTCTTTTTAATGATAAAGAACCGGGGGGGTTAATACCATGCAATAGTTGAAACTGTGAAATACATGTAATACTTAGATTTAGGGGAGACGATATCAGCACAACCATGTTTTGATATTTTCACTAACGCATCTTGTCTTTTAGTATTTAAAGAGCTGTCAAAAGGCTATTACAGTTCCCAAAAAGCTCTCAAAAGGCAAATCAAAAAGAAAAGACAAGCTGGGTCTTTGCAATTATTAAAACATGGTTGTGCTGGATGCCAATTCCCTATGTTGAGGTGTTTTTTTTTAATGGTAATTAAAGAATAGAAATTATAAAAGGAAACGCCCAACATGTATTGCCACTATGATCACGTAAAAGAATCGTTCCTATTTATAGAAATCTAATTTCTAAACTCTATCACTAGCTAAGAAATCAAGATAAACATTATCTCTAGCATCATATCTAATGCTAACTATCCAAAGAGAATAAAAACAATAGAATCGTCCTACATCATCCTGCTGGCCCAAGATTTTCCAAGCTCGACCCATCAAAGTTAAGCTTAAAGGATCCCTCCATCGGTGGTCCCATGACTGTGCGACTATTTGTCTCTGCTCCCCACTGGAGCAAACATCCTGCCACCCTCTCTATAAGTCATCCGCTAAGACGAATATAAAGCTAAGAAGGGCCTTAACCCATGCTATGGTCAACGCTATCACCTTGATGAAGAGGAATTGAGGTGTCTTAACTATGACACTAAACACCCAGGCATTTCTCTCTTTCCATAGCACCCAAATGATAGTTAGCAATGCTGCATTCCATAAGATTTTGCCTCGCCTCCGCCAGGGATTACACAACCAATTTTCCAAGAGCTCAGAAAGCTTGGCCAGAATCACCGAATCTATACCAAATCTACCAAATATATTGCTCCACACCTACCTTGTTGTTTTGCAATGAAGAAACATATGATCCACTATTTCTCATGCCTCCACACATAGGATGCAATGATCAATTATCCATATGTAGCAGTTCTGAAGATACTCCATTGTGAGAATTTTATAATAAAATGAGTTCTAATTAAGCTAAGGCACACACCCTTGGGGGATGCTTATGTTTAGGTGTTTTTGCTAATTGCTACAGTGGTTTCACTAAAATGAATTAGTTTTGGGAGCCCATGATGTAGATGTCATTGATCACAAAGGACCTGATTGTTTTAGATTTTGAGAAATGATTTTGGATACAGAACTGATTGCTCGACTCAAAAACAAACAAGGCCTAAGCCATTTCTGATTTAACTATCCCTTTAATGCCCAAATCTTGTACTGTTTGAGGGACTGGTTACTCATTCAGCATCACATGCTACGCATTGCAATGAGCTGTCTCAAAATGAAAGAAATGAAAAAACAAACAGAAAATAAAACAAAAACAAGTCGGTTAGAGTGGGAAAAATAAGAGAAGATTATGGAGATAATCTTATAGTATCAACAAGTAAGTGTAAAGATGGAGTATCTAGTCGCTCGTGTAGAAAACAACTAAATAAAAATAAGTAAATAAGGTGTGGGTGAAAAAATAACGTAAATACAAAAATGGAAAGGTGGCATTTTGCAAGAGAAGGAGAATCTAGTCTCTCTCGTGATTGATGGGGCATCGATAGCAGCGAAGAAAGCGTCAAAGGATGTTTGGCTGTGAATGCCTCCAAACTCCCTCACGGGGCGAAACACATCTCTCTCTCTCTCTCGCCCTCACACTTTTGTCCTCAATCCCTTCCATTCCACACGTGCCATGCACGTCCAAAATACCCCCTCACATACATGTTACGTTAATATTCCTCTCCCATTCTTTTTTCATCTATTTCTCTTTTCCCCAAATATCTCTTCTTCACCTTCAAAATTTTGTCAACCCCCCCCCCCCCCCCCCCTCACTACAAAGGCTTGTTATTCGATCCATTACATGCACGTAAAAACTATGTGTCAACAAAAATACAAGCAACGAGCATTCATCCAACAATCCAAACCATTAATCTCACTTCCACTTATATATGTGGATGGGTCAGACCCAAAATAAATTGATTAGTTTGGATTATGAAATTCTGTAGACCCAACCATTCAATTTCTAATAAATATGGGTGTGTTCGGCAACTATTCTAATTCTCGCAGAATAAACTGGCAGAAATGGGAGAGTCCGAATTGCTTGAAGCGACTCCGCCAAGCTTCGGAAATCTGATTCTCCCACATTTGAAGAATTGGGCATGATTTTTTTTTTTTTCCTCGTTAAACACAGAAAAGAAAAAAGAATTACAATGGAGAATGATTGCCAAAAATAAATTCCCCTAAAAATGGGGTGATCTCAGTCTAAAGAAGTCTGGAGAAAATGGACGATATCATGATTTTATTTAATTTATGGGGTTCCCTCATGTCTATTCCATTGCCCTTGTATAGCCATTGTCTCCAATACTCACGGACAAACCACGTACCCACCTATTCACATGTGTGCCTCTTTAATCATTACAACAAAACAATCTACCCATACACATACTCCTGCTCCTACCTTTGTCTCTACCCCATCTTAAAATTTATCCATTCATAGGGATTTTAGGGTCTAGGGTTGTGCTTTATCAACCAAACATAAGGTTATCTGCCAACTAATCTCACTTGGGTCATTTCAATGCTTTCAAATTATTGGGTTTACGTCTCATAATTTTTTGTCTCAACTCGTGTAGTGTCACTATTTTACGGTCTAGAGCTTTATAGGGTTTTGGAGTGGAACAATAAATTCAAATCTCGGATGCGTTCTTCCGTCTCAATTGTGGCCTTTGGTCTTTTGAGCTCCAGGATTTAAGGTTTATGAAATTACCTAAATTGTAGATTTCTTCTACAATCTCAGAGTTCCAACTAGCTCTGATATGTGCTTGAAAAATTAAAATGGGAACTATATTTCTTGTAGTAACCAGGGCAAATTTTTGATTGATTGACAAGAAAAATGGGCCCTGCCATGCGTGTAGATCGATTATGCTCTAAATGGTTAATTTATGCCGTGCCCCAAGATTAACTTCCTTGATTACATCAAAATTTGCCTCGAAAATAATGGCTCATGTGTACTAGTTCTCTCTCTCTCTCTCTCTCTACACGCCCACACTACATCAAAATTCGCCTTGAAAACAATTGTGTGTGGGTACTGGTTCTGATGCTGACGGAAATCACCAAGAATAGTTCGGTTCGTTGGCATGGAACAATTTTCTTATTTTTTAATTTGTATTTTCGTTATTTTATTTGTAGTATTTTTATAAGGCATCAAATCTTGCTCTTTTGGCCTGATTTTGGTGTTTTTAGAAAGGTTTTTCGATTGCCTATCTAAAGACCACAAGATTACTCGATTTGGACTTGATTTGGCTAAGTTATAGGCAACTAGTTTTAAGATATGGTAAGTGTCTATTACGGGATTACTATTTTAGGTAATTTTTTGTCAAGTTTTAGATATTATTTATGTTATTTAAGATGTACGGCTAAGATTAGTTGCTTAGGCCGTAAGTTAGATTTTAGAGTTTCTCTTATTATAAATAGATGTTATGAAAGTAATGTACGACTTTTGATTATTGAATGAAATTTGCCTTTAGGCTTTTAGAGAACTTTTTGGTTGCTTGGATTAACACTTGCAGGAGTATTTTCTAGTTTCACTCTGAGAAATTCGACTTCAACGGGATTGAAGTAAATCACATCCCCTTCGACGGTGATCAAAGTATTTTATTCCTTACGACGGTGTTCGAAGGGCCCCTTTTTCATTTATTTTATCAATCTTGCATCTGCTGCTGCGCCACGAAGAGCGTCTAGATTTTTAGACTGCATCAGTTGGTATCAGAGCTGACTCCTTCCTTGGGTTGAAGAAAAAGTTAGGTAGCAAAGTTTGCGTAGATTCGTGATGGCTACAGTTTATCTTCTATCACTTCAGAGAAGAGTTGCCGAATGCCAAGATTGGGAGGTAACACCAGACTTAAAATCGTTTTATTATTACTTTGAGCATAGAATCATATAAAATTAGGAATCCCCACCAATATATGATGAATATTCAGAAGACGAATTTTTAATCGTTGGTAAAAGTTCAGTTGATGACCAATTTATTTTCTATAGTGATGACGTGATTAGTGAATCACTTGAAGCAATAATTGATGCGCCCTATGAAATCTTTAATGGAGAAACAAGAGAAAATGGATGTGACAACATATTAGGTGAATTATTGGAGATTGAAGAAATGGGCGAATGAAAAAATATTATATCAATTTCTTCGTCAAATTATATTGATCCGTTTTTATTGGATGTTGTGCCGAAATCTACAGTGAATATTTATGAATTCAAGTCGGTTCAAGTTCAAGATAGATTATATTTTCCTCTTTGGAATTATGAAGCAATATTTGATCTTCTACAGATTCAATTGATGAATGTTCTTCGATACTTTAAAACTCTAGGATGAGTTTTTTTTAACTAGATGAGTATGATGCGGATGGAAATCACCAAGAATAGTTCGGTTCGTTAGCATGGAACAATTTTCTTATTTTTTAATTTGTATTTTCGTTATTTTATTGTAGTATTTTTTAGGGCATCAAATCTTGTTTTTTTTTTTGCCTGATTTTGGTGTTTTTAGAAAGGTTTTTCGATTACCTATCTAAAGAGCCCAAGATTACGCAATTTGGACTTGATTTGGCTAAGTTATAGGTAGTTTTAGGATATGGTAAGTGTCTCTTACGTGATTACTATTTTAGGTAAGTTTTAATCAAGTTTTAGGTATTATTTATGTTATTTTAGATGGACGGCTAAGATTAGTTGCTTAAGCCGTAAGTTAGATTTTAGAGTTTCTCTTATTATAAATAGATGTTATGAAAGTAATGTAATCGACTTTGGATTATTGAATGAAATTTGCCTTTAGGCTTTTTGAGTTCTTTTGAGAACTTTTTTGTTGCTTGGATTAGCACCTGCAAGAGTATTTTCTAGTTTCGCTTTGAGAAACTCAACTTCGATGGGATTGAAGTAAATCACATCCCCTTTGACGGTGATCGAAGAATTCTTATTCCCTACGACAGTGTTCGAAGGGCCCCTTTTTCATTTATTTTATCAATCTTGCATCCGCTGCTGCGCCACGAAAAGCGTTCAGATTTTTGGACCGCAGTAGGTTCTATATTTATGGATTTACTATACGGCATTTCAAGGCATACTTTTTGCATGAATGAATAGCCAAATTCCCTAGAAAATCCCTTACATTATATTATATGTGATTGGCTAGGGGCCATCGTATAAGGCATGCGAGAGCAGGCACATAGGCTCATATTTTGACTTATTCTTTTAATTCAACTGAGGTGGCTGCTCTCTGATGCAACAGGCCATCCGCGAAATGCCTTCTGCGTTGGACGCTAGCAAATCCCTAAAATAAAAGGGAACTGACCCCAATTAGTGTAATTCAACATGGAATGCAGTTGATTTCGTTTCATTGTTTCTAGGGGTTTCCATACACTTCACTGCGCTAATAGGATCATTATCACCTCTCTCTCAAACGTCTCTCTCTCTCTCTCTCTCTCAAACGTCTCTCTCTCAGACGATGCTTTGACTTGTTCGCTGTATAGACTTCAATTTTTACTTTATTGATGCCTGGGTTAGTGAGTAAGTTATTATAAAATAATTAAAGGAGCCACTATAGACAACCTTCAAGTGTGTTTTTTTCGTAGGTAAGCTGGGATTGAACCACCGACCTCCATGTTGAAGAACAGAGCCTTGGCTCAATCCCAACTTAAAGTTAGGCATGGCACATAGTCTGTTTGTCCTATATGTACAAAATAAAGAAAAAAAAAAGGTCAAATAAGACAAAATTGCAGGTGGAAAATGAAAAAATATATTGGGTTTCAATTAATTAAGATCTATAATATTATATCAACATCTAATCTGATTTATGTTGCATAATGCAGAGCTGTGCGCATTTCCATGGACCCATTTTCCAAATCACATAAAAAATAAAAGCATTGCTTAGACAATTTTTCGTGATATATTTCATAATTTATACTATAATTAAGGAAAAAGTAAATGAAATATCCTCATAGAAAATGTAGAAGAAACCACTTCAAAAAAAAAAATAATAATAATAATAATTTAGAAGATGTTCACTGAATCTTTTTCATGTTAATAGAGAAGCCATAATACATAGTTATGGCTTTTATCAACTAATTAATCCGGTTATTTTTTCTAGGGCGATGATATTTTCAACCCCCCCTTTCTATCATGATTTGACGTCAAAAAGTGTTAAAGTTGCCCACTGTTCACGTTATAAGGGGGGCGGATGCATACTGAAGAGGGGTGAAAATTATCATCTCCCTTTTTCTGTTACTACAATTTCTATTAATTACCATGCCTCCCAATATAATTGGTTTACTGTGTTTCATTTAATGTAACTTATATAAGATAGTTATGGGTTTCATCTGACTTACTTGATAAGGTCACGTGAGTTGTACATTGGGGAAGTACATTCACATGCAAATGTGTCGATGAAAACAAAACTAATTAAAGTAAAAAGTGGAGAGATGAAGGCCTTGTTTTAAGTGGGAACAGCAAAATTTCTCATAGGTACAACCAAAAACATATAAGAAAGGATAAGACAGACACCAAGACAAGAATTCTTTATGAAAATACTAGTAGAGGGGGTTGGGCCTGTAGCTCAATGGTCTGAGGCTTTGTTTCTCAACCTTGAAGTGGCAGGTTCGAACCCAGCTTACCTAACAAAAAAATACTATTAAGGTGATAAAAAAAAAAGTGTGCGTGAATTCCTACAAAATTTAAAAAATCAATTTGAAATTGACCAAATCTTGGGTCAATTTCACCATCTTCTTTATTTTCTAAACATGATCCCATTTTAGAGGTGTTTTCCATAATGTATTGGCTATAGTTTGAACAAAGGAGAAAATTGGGAAATGGTATTCAAGAGAAGACCGAGAGTAGAGAGTTCTTTGAATACACATCTCCCAAAGTTTCACTCTTCAAAGTTCAAACTGCTGTGAGAAAAGGAGCAAAAAAGAAACAGAGAAAGAAACACAGTTTCTATAGATCATTCCTCTTTCCATAAACCATGGAGACACTTCCAAAATGAAAATCTGTCATTAAAACAAAATAGTTTACGTGTGGTGTAAGTATGAATTCCAGTAATGCGTGTAGGTTCTGAAAAGAACGGCAGTAAAAAATAGAGAGAAGGTAAGTCATATAATCAAACCCTGACACCAACACCATGGAAGCTTTTTTATTGCTCTTCAATTGAAAATGAATCAATGTAATTCTGTAAGGATGCAAGTACATTTCCTCCCCATTAATATACACAGGAATCAGTATTAACACAATAATAATTCATATCCTTTGAGACCCAAGAACATTTTTTCTTTGATCTTCTCAATTCACATGGGGAGAATCTCAATCCTGGTTTTGAACCATTTTTTCCATTTACTTGTAGTTGGCCCCTTATTCCTTTGATCTCTGCACTTCATGGTGCCATCAGAATAATTTATCGAACGATTCATAACTGATTTACAAATTGCGAGGGGATGTACTTGTGGACCCATCACTTCAAACTTCTCAGTTTTGGTTCGAAGCCATAACCATATCTATATGCTATCTGATGCAATTGATCGTATCCTGCTAGAACTCCTGCCCCTGCCATTCCTGAAAGCATGTTGGCAGTCACCCCTCTAAACAATGCGGCAAAACCCTCATGGCGAATAATCTGTAAGAAAGCGTGTATGGCATTCTGATACTTGGTAGGCTGTCCAGAGGTAAGCATCATTCTTCGACGCAGAGTATCGAAGGGATATGCACAGAGCCCAGAAAAAGTTGTAACACTCCACCCTAAAATGAAACTGGCAAAGAAATTACCCTGCAACAACAAAATTAGTTGATGTTGAGAGCTTATTATGCAACTTGGAAACCGATATAGTTATTAAAGCTGGTTACCACGTAAACACCCGGTACATTGACATGTCTATATGTATATACAATAACATGAGAAAGAATAATGATTCAAAAATACGGTCATGTTACCATTGTCATCATCACATGTCCACATGGAACAGAGTGAACTAGTTTTACATAAGTGAAGTGTGCCATTATCAACTAAGGGATGAGTGCTATAAAAGTGAGTACTTAAATGATGTAAGGTGGCTTCATGTGACTCAAGTGTATAGAGGGCCCAGTTGCGTGGAACATGGCATAACCAGAAGCCTTGTTAGCATGACACAGGCATATCATACAGGCAGCATTCTTTGGAAAGTACTTTATAATATGTAAGCATGCAAAAGGAAGTAAAATCTTCCTATAAAACTTCGTGCAGGAACAACTCAACTCAACTCAACTCAACTAAGCCTTTGCCCCAAACTAGTTGGGGTCCCAAACTCCGTGCAGGGTACATGGAGATATAAAAAACATATGTAATACAAAAACAGAATAAAAGACATAGGTTAGACTATCCAAATGCCATCTCAGATATGAATGCCCAACATGCTTACCTAATAGCAGTCTTATTAAAAAATTAGGCATCCTAATTACTGAACAAGCAAAATAACGGTAAGGGGTCTATGATGGATCTTCAATCATTGACGTCGAAATATCTAAAGGCAGTAGTTCTGCAACAAGAATTAGAGGGGCATACCTCCAGTGGTCCTACGAGAACGATGGGCTTCATGGTATCATAGATTCCAAAATACAGACCCCTGTAGAGAGTAATCCCCGTGATTGATACCCCAAAGCCCCGATAAAGACCGGCAACTCCATCACTTGATAGGGTCTTCCGGTACACATCTAGCAGTCCCTTAAACTGGCGCTGACTGCTACCTCGGCCTTCCAGTGCATCTGTGCCCAGTCGGGTTCGTGCATAATCCAAATGGTATAGAAAGAAGGAAGTCAGTGCGCCGGCAGCACTACCGGAAGCTACATTGCTCGCTAACCACTTCATATACCCATCTTTCTCCTTTGAGCACCCAAAAAGGCCCCGGAAGTAATCCTTGAACGCAAAGTTGAGAGCCTATAGACAAGAAAGCAATATCCCTTTGTAAAAGTTTCCATTTGATAAAATAAAATACTACTTGCAGAGAAATGGAACTTTCACAAGCAATTCAAACTGATGCATAATTCTTTATTTGACAGTGAAATTCAAATCGATACATAATTCTTCTTTATTTGGCATTGAACCTTGAAATTGTATGATGGCCAACTCATCAAAATACCATCAGATGTTGATTAGCAAGAAGTTCCTATAAACTGGATACATTGAAACGCTGATCAAAATTTACCTTTCATATAGCTAACTCGGATTTCTGCAAGTATCCAGGTGATGGTTAGTGCTTGCCCTGTTTTGAAAGGGACCTATGCTAGATAAACAACAAAACCTTGGACAGTGGTAAAAAACAAAACCATGGTTTTAAATTTCCAAGAAAGGACTGAAATGTTTCTATTCCCATCTCCACCAAAACAAAATTCACATGATTTCCTTTTACATCATTATTTCCTCGAAATTTTGACAAAAATTCCTGAAATTTCTGAAATTTGACAAAAATTCTCAAAATTCGACCGAAATGGTCGGAACGACATAAAAATTGAATGATGTTATTATTTGCATTTCATTTCATTAATGCATAGAATAATATTTGATAGGCAACATCATTGAACTGCACAATAAAGTAATCCTACTATGCATGGGATATCAGATCGGCATAGGACCAATAATACCTCGTAACTTTAGGTGGTATTGACATAGAGTTGGGGTCCTTAGAGGGGATATTGGTGGTGGTGGTGGGATGGGGTGGGGGGTAATTCTGCTCAAATTTTCAAGAACAATTTAAATTAATGAGAACATGCAAAGGCAGCTTAAGTTTTAAACGCAAAGAAAAACGTTAAAGGGGGTGAATTTATCCTCGAGCAGTGAACCATTCTCACAGAAACTGTTCAGAGAGAGAGAGAGAGAGAGGGGGGGGGGGATATCATTTCCCTTTGTAAAAGATTAAAAACTTTCATCATTTGCATATGTTTCCATGTGTTTCCGTGATTTTAAAAGATTTCCACTGAAATCGAAATGTTACTGTTTCTGTGACGACCGAAACCGAAGCCAAAACCGAAATTTAAAACCTTGTTTCCTTGTGGAAGGTTTGAAATATAAACAACACTTGATAACATTCTTTATCAAATAGAGCAATGCCATTCGCTAGTAACCATTCACAAAAATAAAAAAATGTATATGTCTAGATAATGATGTAACAAGAGAAGGTACATAAGCATCAAAATGAGCTAGACGAAGGAATAAATTTCATTTTATTTTGTCATAAAGGAAAGAAAATATGATGATGCTTTCCTAACTAACATGCCTCACTGTCGAAACTAGAGACAATATCAAGAGCCAGAGCAACTAAATGTAAATTATGTAGAGATGGATGACCAAGATGTTGATTCCATAGTTGTAATGAATCTGCAATATGCAAAGCAGCATCAGCAAGGCTACAATCCAGGCAGTCAACGTTTGACTCAACTCCTTCACCAATTGTCTTCTTTGTTTGGAGATTGTGAAAAAAAACAGGAAGAAGGACAAAATGTTATGGAGCAGCCAAGAGCGTTAGTTAGTGTACTAACAGACAGTAAATTAGAAGGAAAGTTAGGCAAATGTAAAACCAATTATAGTGAAAGAGACTTTGTGGGGGCATACAGTCCCTTAACTAATGATAGGTGCAAGAGATCCGTCAGCAAGGGTGACGGAAGAACGACATTTTGACATGCCAAGAAAAATGAAAGTCGATGAGTCACCAGCCATTTAATCAGAGGCACCTGAATCAATTATCCAAGGGGAAGGGCAATGAGAAGTAATAACATTGAGCATATGAGCCACCACAGTCGAGGAAGAGGAAAGGCAAACAGCTGAAGATTGGAAAATCTTGAGCAACTTTTCGTAATCATTCCAAGGAAGTAAAAAATAATCTTCAGTAGGAGGAACAGGCATTTGAGCCTCGCTGGATTCAATATCTGAAGTGTCTTCTCCATCAACAAAATATGACGTGTTATCCCAAGCAGGTTGACAAAATTTATCCCAACAATTATACGAAGAGTGACTTGGCAATTCACAATACGTACACTTTCAATCAACCCCTTCTCGTTTACCATTGTGACTTCTCCCTAAGCCACAACCACGACCACAGCTATTGGCCACAAATCCACAGCCAGCGCCTCCATGCTCAGCAGAAGACGCATGGGCAAAGTACTCATTAATAGATAATTGGAAGGATTAGGATGAGAGACACCCCATTGGAGGCGAGAGTAGAGATTGTTCAACGAGGGCAACTTGTTGTGTACCAAGATTTGTGCACGTACAATCATATTCAAGGCCAGGACCAGATAGAAATTTAGCAACCATGAACTCTTCCCAATAAGAGTATTCATAGAAACACATTCAGTTTGCAGTTCATAATTTGTGGATTGGCTAGGGAAAGCATTTTGCTCTGTTCAGTCCACCATTAGTCGTCTGTTCGGTTAATGACAACAATTCGCCAAGTTTACAGGCCAGATTCCGTAAACTCACGGGCAGCATAGGAGACTGTTAAAGCATAAAAGATTAAATAATGCCATCTCCAACAGCTTAAGCTTTTGGAGTAACTGGTAGTTTAACATGATATCAAAGCAAGGTCCTCGGTTCAAACCTCCTTGATAGCAAAAATCCACATGCAATGGCCAAACCCAAAAGAGGGACCCACATGTGCCACGTGCAGGCCAACCCTAGAAAGAAGGTCCACACTTGAGGGGGAGTGTTAAAGTATAAAAGATTAAATAACGCCATCTCCAACAGCTTAAGCTTTTGGAGTAACTGGAAGTTTAACAGAGACCACGGTATAGTGTTTCAAATATTTGAGTTTAAGAATTCTACCATACCATTGGCATTCAACTAATAACTTTGTCAGACATTTCCCAACCAGAGAACACATATCTAAAAATTGCTCAATTCACTAATTTTGGATCAAATAGCAAACCAATTTGCAGTTCACGGCGAATCTGCTGTGCTCAATATGCTAAATTTAGAGCATGTGGGCTTGCGTGGGAAATTCTTCAACTAACTACCAATACCCAACTTTTATAGTAACAAGAGAAAACTATATAATTTCTCAGAAAAGCAAAAGAAGAAAAAGAACCCAATTATGGGAAATTTCTCAAACAAACAAAAGAAGAAAAAGAACCCAATTATGAGAAGGGTGGAGAGTAGTGTGCCTTAATGAGGAGAATAAGCAGAAAGTTGTCCATACTGGGCTCCTCCTAAGCCGGGTTTTTTTAAACTTAATTTTGATGTGTCTAGTTTGGGGAACCCTGGACCTGCTGGCATTGGGGGAGTATTGAGGAATGACCGTGGTGAGGTCATTTGGGTCTTTGTGGGGCGGTGGGGCCTATCGGGGTGAAGGACTCTTCAGAGGCTGAAGTGAAAGCTGCCCATAAAGGCACCAAGTTACTTGCTAATGAACGGTTAACTAATGTGGTGATTGAGGGAGATTCCCTCAATGCTAAGGTGGCTCAGCGGGTCGGCTTCTCACCCTTGGAGATTTGACCATCTATTCGAAGAAATGCTTGATTGGACGGGATCCTCATAGTTTATGTTTAGGCGTATTCGTAGGTCTGCTAATTCGATAGCATATGACCTGGCCAGAGATGGTGTTACTATGGAGGAGTTGGCCCTTTATGATTCTCTACCACCTTGAGGCCTTGCTACTAGCAGTTGTTGGAGCAAGCAGCTGAAAACAATGGACAGCAGTTGATGGAGCAAGCAGCTGAAAACAATGGATCTAACTAAGAAAATTAGTTCAAAATTACAAAAAATTTCTGACTTGAATGAAGGATGACAAGCAATCTGGATTGTGATATAGTCGTACGTCTTCGAACGCCCACCTTAAAGTGTTATTCGACCCAACTCCGGTGCAGGGATCAGATGACCGAACCACCTCCAGGAACAACAGGAGAATAGATTGTTGGAATGCACCACCAAACAATCCGATCAGGCAAGCTCTCTAAGGAAGCTCTAGAATAGTCTCTTTTTCCTTCGTATCTCTGGATGCTAGAATGAGGGCTCTATTTATAGAGTTCAAGCAGCAACCCAAAGGACACAAATTAAATGTGACCATTCATGAATTTATGAATCTCTTGATGAAGCATGCATGAATCTCTAGGTGACTTTTCATAAATTCAAAGTCCTTAAGAGCCATGCATGAATCTCCACATTCATTGAAACTTCTAAGAATTAATGTTTCAATGAATAAAGAGCCTTGCATGACTCCTAATCCAAAGATTCATGAATGAAACATTAGTATTCATGAATCTATACATACATTGAAAATTGAGCATCTATGAATCATTGAAACTTGAGCATTCATGAATCGCTATATTCATGTATGAGTCTCAACATTAGAGCCCAATAAATAGAAATTCAAGGTTTGAAACTCACGAAGATTTTAGTATTAAAACCAACAATCCCCCACAAGTTTCAAACCTATCAACAAGGTATTAGAGAGCACTAGTCACATTGTGCATAATGAAAATGTCAGAAGACTTGAATTTTCAAATAGATTATCTGAATTGTAGTGCAAGTACATGGTGGACTTAGCCTTGAACCAGCACATTTCTACTTTTCAGTAATCACACATGACTAGATCCAGAGTGCATGTGCATAGTGGACCAAGCTTTCAACTATCACACTACTCACAAACTTGCCTGAAACAAATAGCACACACAGTGCCCGTCTTGGTTCTGCGAGGGCTCTAGGAGTATACCAGCTCCATAGGAAACACATAGTTTCCACCCTAACATAGGTGTGTCCTTTAGTGTGTTCCTGTCAAACACCCCGTACCCAAAGTACTTCGGACCACATTAAGGCTTAAAAGCCAACCTTTTTACTATTACAGATTTCTGTGTGGGCTCTAGCAATCTCTCAGACTACATAGGAGATGGTAAATCTCCACCCGCACATAGGCGAGCTCCTTAGAGTATACATAATACTCAAAGTATACACAATACTCAGGACTCATTAAGGCACTCAAGCCAACCTCAACTCAAACATTTTTCTGTATGGGCTCTAGCAGTCTTGCCTACTCAGACTACATAAGAGGTAATATTCATCTACCCATACATAGGTGAGTCCCTCAGGGCATGCACCTGCCATGCATCCCGCACACAAAGTGCTTTGGGCTCATTAAAGCTTACAGACATCCTTTACTCCAATAGGTAAAGTGCACTAACACAGGAATGGTCTCAAACGATTAATATTAAAGTGCACTAAAATAAATCTATCTATATTTCATTCTTTGAACCATGAACTATATTGGATGGTGGACTAAGCTTTGAACCACTAACAAAGTTCAATGGTAGATACAGATATAAACAGATTACACAGGTATGAGACCCATTCCGACAATCGTCTGCTCAATCAGTTCCCTTTTCAAACCTTTTGTCAAGGGATCTGCCAAATTCGCTGAAGATCGGACGTCTAGCAACGACTCCGTGAATTATCAGCTCATTCAGATAGCCATGCTTCAGCCGAACTGTCATCTTCCTTCCGTTGAACAGTGAGTTCTCAGCAACAACACTTGCAGCCTGATTGTCACAATACACTGTGATCGCAGTCAGTTGCTCCTTCTGTAACGGAAGATCTAACAAGAGATCTCTGAGCCACTCTGCTTCATCTCCTGCACTTCCAAGGGTGAAGAACTCATATTCCATAAATGATTGTGCTATCATAGTCTGTTTTTTAGACTTCCACGACATGGCTGCACCACCCAGGGTGAACACAAATCCGCCTGTCGATCTGCACTTATCCGGTTCTGAGCACCAACTAGCATCTGAAAAACCTTCGACCACTGCAGGATACCCAGAATAGATTAAGGCATGATTAAGGGTAGCTTTCAGATAACTCATCAGTCTCTGAATAGCATCCCAATGTGCCTTTCCCGGATTACTAGTAAACCGACTCAGCATCCGAACAGCAAAGGCTATATCCGGTCTTGTACAGCTCATGGCATACATCAAACTGCCAATCACCCTCGAGTATTCCAACTGTCTGATTGTCCTACCAGTGTTGGGTCCAAGCTTCTTGTTGTAATCATACGGCACATACAGCTCTGGTAAGTCGAAATAGCCATACTTGTTCAGCATCTTCTCAATGTAATGAGATTGAGATAAAGCAATCCCAGACTCAGTCCTTAAGATCTTGATCCCAAGAATTGTGTCAGCAGCTCCAAGATCCTTCACAACTGAGTTGAGAGAAACTTCTTTATAGATGTCACAATCTGTAAGTCACTCCCAACTATGAGCATATCATCAACATACTTTGCTATAAAGGCACTTGTCAGATCCACTGACTCGGAAACCATACCCACGGACAACCTTGTCAAACTTCTCGTGCCACATCTTTGGAGCTTGCTTCAAACCATAGAGAGACCTGATAAGCTTACAGACTTTGTTATCAAGACCTTTGACCACAAACCCCTCTGGCTGCTTCATGTAGACTTCCTCAGTTAGGTCACCATTTAGAAAGGCTATTTTTACATCCATCTGATGTCTCACCATCTTCTCGATTGCAGCTATCGCTATAAGTAATCGAATGGTTGCAATCCGACAGACCGGTGAGTAGGTATCGAAGAAGTCAATGCCTTCTTTCTGAGTGAAACCTTTAGCAACCAGTCTTGCCTTATACTTCTCAATGGTACCATAAGCACGCAGCTTCCTCTTGAAAATCCACTTGCAGCTAATAGGTCGAGCACCTTCTGGAAGATCCACGAGTTTCCAAGTGTTGTTCTCCATCAAAGAGCTCATTTCGTCTTCCACGGCTTCTTTCCAGAGCAAAGCATCTCTGGATTGCATGGCTTCTTCAAATGTTTGAGGATCACTCTCAACATTATAGGTGATATGGCCAAAAGATGTGAACTTCCTTTGTCTCTTAGGCCTTGGCTCATCAGCTTCTTCCACAGGAACATCAACAGGTTCATCATAGATTCCATTTTCCTGAGAGGTAGAGGGAGGAGCAGGAGCGTCAGGGTTAGCTTCAACTTGAACCTCTTCTCTAACATTCTCAGGTGAGTCCTTTAAAGAGATTGATTTGTCCTTGATGAACTTGTCTTCGAAGAATTCAGCATCTCGGGCTTCAATGATAGAGTTGGTGTTGATATCGAGAAATCTGCAAGCATCACTATCCACAGCATATCCAAGAAAAACAGATTTGTTTGCCTTGGCTCCAAGCTTTGGCCTTCTAACATCTGGCACTCGAACATAAGCCAGACACCCCCACACTTTGAGCATTCTCAAAGATGGTCGATACCCGAACCAGAGTTCATGAGGAGAGATCTTCGTCTTGGCATAAGGAACTCTGTTCAAGATGAAGTTGGCTATAAGAAGCGCCTCACCCCAATAACAGGTTGGAAGTCCAGATGTCAGAAGCATAGAATTCACCATCTCGGTGAAAGTCCGGTTCTTCCTTTCTGCTATCCCATTTGACTGAGGAGAATGCCGTTTCAGCGACAATCCCATGTTCTTTGAAGTACGCCTCAACATCTTTAGAGCGGTATTCACCTCCTCTGTCGCTTCGAAGTCTCTTGACTGAACGTCTCAATTGCTTCTCGACTCGAGTTCAAAACTCGACGAACTTATAGAAAGCCTCGTCTTTGGACTTCAGTAGATAGACATGACAGAACCTTGTCTGGTCGTCGATGAAGGTGATAAAGTACTTCATGCCACCTCTCGTAACAAAGCTCTTGAAGCGCATGTGTCAGAGTGGATTAGGTCCAACACCTCTATACTCCTTGTAACACTAGGAAAATGCTTCCTTGTGATCTTGGCCTGCGCACAGACCTCACATTTGCCTGGTTTCTCACCCCTACAGTTGGGTAGAAGGCCTTGTTTACACATGTCATGCAACTCTCTGTAGTTGACATGCCTAGCCTATTGTGCCACAACTCAGAGGAGTAAGCAGAAACAGAAAGTTCATTTACTAATTCAGGGGCATGAGTTACAATTCTCATCTTAAACATACCATTAGTCTTGTATGCATTGCCAAAGTACAATTTTTTAAAGGATAGCACCGCCTTACCACCTTGAAAATCCAAGCGCATTCCAGCATCACAAAGCAGACTCCCAGATACCAGATTCTTGGCAATTAAAGGAACATGCTTCACATCTTTCAGTGAAAGAGTTTTACCAGATGTGAGCTTTACCACCACAGTTCTGACCCCGAGTACATCAACTGAAGATCGGTCTGCCATAGCTACTGATTATGGTCATGCGGTGTAGGTGGAGAATAAGGACTTGTTGGCACAGACATGAAATGTAGCACCCGTGTCTAGCCACCAGTCCGTAACATTAAAGGGATCCACCGCCTTCGAGACCATTGCCACGAAGTTCTCGACCACAGCTACAGACTCCTTCTTTGGTGCCTTGCAGTCATTCGCATAGTGGCCAGGCTTTCCACAGTTGTAGCAGTTTCCCTTCTTCTTGAAAGTCTTCTTCTGAACATTTAGATTAGACTTCTGGTCTACCGCCTTTTTCTTCTGGAACTTGGTTTGCCTTTTCTTCTTCTTCTGGGTTTCACCGGTATTCTGAACGACCATGTTTGCAGTTGTCTTTGATTAGTTATTCGTTTTTAGAACGAATCCTAACTTCATCTTCAATTCTGATGAACCGCTTCAGATCAGAAAGTTGCACTTGCTTTTTCCAACGGTGCATTTCGGTAGAAAAGGACATCCAAGATGGAGGCAACTTATTTACAATTGATCCAGCGACAAAGACGTTGTCGAGCTCCACCTTATCTTCCTTCAACTTCTGAACGAGTTTCTCCAATTCCTTAACTTGAGGTAAAACCTCCTTATCATCTTCAAATTTCATGTCAAGAAATTTGTCGATAAGGTGGGTTTTGGAGAGACGCTCCTCATCTTGATATTGCTGGTCCAAACCATCCCAAATCTCCTTAGCAGAAACCTTTTGGGTATAGACATATGCTAGGTGGTTTGAAAGGCTACTTAGCAAATAGCTCTTGCAGAAGTCAATGTCACGCTCCCATTGAGCATCTTTGGCAGCATCATCCTCACCAAACTCAGGTTTGGCATCGGTTACAACATAAAAAATTTTAAGCAATTGCATGCCGAAAACAACCTTTCGGTGCCAAGCATTGAAATTAGAACCATCAAAGGTTTCCAATTTCAAGTTGCTAAAACCCATAGTAGTAGTATCCATTGTTTTCCAACGAATAACACTTTAAGATTGTTGGAGCAAGCAATTGAAAACAATGGATCTAAGAAAATTAGTTCAAATTTACAAAAATTTACTGACTTGAATGAAGGATGACAAGCAATCTTGATTGCGATACTGCCGTACGTCCTCGAACGCCCACCTTAAAGTGTTATTCGGCCCAACTCCGGTACAAGGATCAGATGACAGAACCACCTCCAGGAACAGCAGGAGAATAGATTGTTGGAATGCACCACCAAACAATCCGATCAGGCAAGCTCTCTAAGGAAGCTCTAGAATAGTCTCTTTTTCCTTCGTATCTCTGGATGCTAGAATGAGGGCTCTATTTATAAAGTTCAAGTAGCAACCCAAAGGACACAAATTAAATGTGACCATTCATGAATTCATGAATCTCTGAGACATGCATGAATCTCTAGGTGACTTTTTATAAATTCAAAGTCCTTAAGAGCCATGCATGAATCTCCACATTCATTGAAACTTCTAAGAATTAATGTTTCAATGAATAAAGAGCCTTGCATGAATCCTAATCCAAAGATTGGTGAATGAAACATTGGTATTCATGAATTTGTACATACATTGAAAATTGAGCATTTATGAATCATTGAAACTTGAGCATTCATGAATCGCTATATTCATGTATGAGTCTCAACATTAGAGCCCAAAAAATAGAAATTCAAGGTTTGAAACTCACGAAGATTTTAGTATTAAAACCAACAGCAGTCTCTTGTGTTTTCCATTGTTTCTCTTTTATGTATTTTGACCATCTCGGTCTTTCTTTTAATGAAATTGGCTACCATTAAAAAAAAGAACCCAATCGTGTTTTCTCTAAAAAAAATCCCAATTTCGACTGGGTAATCAAATCTTCTACAAAAACCCAAAACATAAATATAAAAAATATAATCTATTTGTCTAGAACTAACCCAGACAGACGACGGAAGAAAAAAAAACAATAGATACTTTCTATAAAGAGCTTAGTTTCAATGAATACCAGAAGTCATTTCCCTACATCAAAAACACAATAATACAGAACCAATACATAAAACCATATAAAAAAACATAGCACTACAGGGCAAAAAGAAAAGAAATCATAATAAATAACCAATTTCTTTAGACACAAACAACAAAATAGCAATTAAACCCAATTCACAGCCATAGAGAAGAAGAATTTAAAAAAAAAAAAACAAAACAATTACCTGGGTGGGGAAATATCGGATGATATTGGCCTGATTCCCTCTCCAAAGAGCCAACACACCTTCATCTCTCACCACCCTCCCAAAGCAATCCCCAATCCCATTATAAGGTCTCTTTAATAACCCTCTCTTCAATAGCTCCCCTTGATTCTGTAACAGGAGCTTCACCCTCTCGATGGGGGCCGCTGCGCTCTTGGATATGGTTGCAGCGGCCCCACCCATCATGAAATCAACGGCCATTTTTTCCGATGCCCTCTCGGAGATCCCCATCCCCTTCTCTCTTCCTCCTCACAGGGGGGCCTTGGATGATATAATTTGAATTAGAGGTGGGATTTGCAAGATTCTGGGGCATTGATTATTAGTGATGAGGAATCTCTTCAGATTCTTCTTCGGTTCGTGGACAATATCCAACTAGTGGGTTTCACTGGACGACACTCTGTGGTAGCCCACCTAACCGAAATTGCATCAACAGGAGTTATAGAACCATTCATCTAGTGGGCCCACTATGAAAGACATACTTGGCGAATGATCTTAACCTTATGTTTGCAGGGTTATTAGATACGTTCGCCTCCTTTTCTTCTCAGGTTGAAATTACCGAAACGTACCAAATTTCGGTCGAAATTTCAAAGAAAATCTTAAATTTTTATTCCTTAACAAATTTCAGCCAAAATTCATCCCAAAAAACTGACATTTCGAGCGTCTTTACGGCCAAAATTTCAAGATTTTGGCTAGGTCCGAAAAATATGCTAAAACTGAAAGGCCGAAATTTCAAAGAAAATCTTAATTTTTTATTCCTTAACAAAAATTCAGCCAAAATTCATCCCAAAAAACTGACATTTCCCAGCGTCTTTACGGCCAAAATTTCAAGATTTTGGCTAGGTCCGAAAAATATGCCGAAACTGAAATTTCAAACCATGATTATGCTTACTTCTTTTGCACTATAATCATTTCCCATTATAAGTTTATAACCTTGCATCTTTCTCTTATGGTTAAAATAGAAGCTATTGAAACTGAAAAAGTAACTTTGGCCGTACACTACCCTTTTGTTTTGATATTGTCAGCACGCTTATGTTTTACGTTGATGACATCTACTACTGTATAGCTTGAGAAAAAATGATTTTTTTTTATTTTTTTTTGTGAGATTTACATTACTCTTTTACCATTAACCCATTTGCTGATATCTAATATCTATCTCTATGAGAAATAATTTGAGGGTAAAATCGTAATCAGCATACGAAAAGTACCAACCCCGGGTACCTGTCTATGACAATTACGGAAAAAAAAAACTACCAAGAAGAGGTAAAGACATATGACAATGACAAAAGAACTACTTTATATTACTCACACACTTGCAAAATATTGACGGATTCCGGGCATCTGAAGAGGGACAACAATTATGGAAACCTCTATCGATTGAAGAGCTAGGATCAGCCTATATCGATTGGAGGGCTAGGATCAACCTATATCGATTGGAGGGCTAGGATCAACCTATGGGAAAGATTTTACGGGCACACCGATTGATGTTATGTTCCATCACATGGACGGTTTGGATCAACATATAACCCGATATAGATCGAAGGGTTCGGATCGACCTATGAA
This sequence comes from Tasmannia lanceolata, assembly GCF_043159265.1. Lineage (NCBI taxonomy): Eukaryota > Viridiplantae > Streptophyta > Magnoliopsida > Canellales > Winteraceae > Tasmannia > Tasmannia lanceolata. The sequence goes on from NW_027518695.1 coordinate 11,418,605, forward strand.
AATTATTTTTTGGGCACAACCTATGTAGGCAGTGGCCCATCTAATGGACGGTTTGGATCATCCTATGGTACGGGCCATACCGTACATTTTAATAAAGTGAGGAGTGCGATCATCAAAATACGGTGAGTAGTGCCATTATAAAATATGGCAGTGAGGACATTAGCACTATATATAATTTGAAACCATTGTTGTTACTTGGATGTTCCCGCGCGGGTCGGGTTCAACCCGAATTTGGGTTGGATCGGGTTAAGCTTTTTCGCAAATCGGGTGGGGTTGGGTTGGGAAAAATCAAACCGAATTGGAAATCGGGTCGGGTCGGGTTGGGCTGTTGGGCAACCTGACTGACTCGAAACCTGAATTTGGGTTCCATTTGAAAAAGTTATGTATGTGTGCTTTTCTTTTTCAACACTGAAATAGTCTCCACATTCCACAATGGACGGTTTGGATAATCCTATGGTGCGGGCCATATCGTACTTTAATAAAGTGAGGAGTGTGATCGTCAAAATATAGTAGCGCGGATAACATTTCCATTTGTTAATTGTTAGTCTCTGTTCGGTTTGGATTTTGAGAACCGATTGTGAGTTAAAAACTGATTATTGGTGAATCACTATTGGTTCTCAAAATCCAAAACAACCCGGCTTGAGTTGAGGTGGTCAACAATTGGTACCATATCAAATCGGGTCAACCCGACCGAATCCAAATTGGAAATCAGGTTGGGTCGGGTTGAGGAAATTGCAAATTGGGCTGGGTCGGGTTGAACCCAGTCGGGTTGGAAATCAGGAACTACTTTTCCTTATTAACTATGTGCGGGTCAAATTACGAAAAGTTTGATATTACGAATGCAGGACACCTGTAAAAATATTGACGAATTTTGGGCACTTTAAGAGGAACAACAATTATCGAAACCTCTATAGATAGGAAGGCTAGGATCAGCCTATGGAAATTATTTTAGGGGCACAACCTATTTATGTTGCATGGACGGTTTAGATCAATCTATGATGTGGTCAGTACAATTCTTTGTCGGCCCTTGCGATTTTTTTTTGCTAGTTTTGCTAATATGATGATATCAAAAGAGAACGGTGTGTGGAACCATGGGTTACGTAAGATTAGTTCCACATCGGAAATAGAATACAAAACTTACAGATAAATAAGAGGTTGGCAAAGTTTATTGAAATCGAGCAATGATGATAATTCATGCCTTGTGACTAGGGTTCTGTCACAATCGTCAGATCTGTAAGGACGATTAGGTTTTTCTGAGCTCTTTAGGTATAATTTTTTTTCCCTTTTTCTATTGACCTTTTCATTTAAATTTAACTCTCCCGCTAAAACAATTCGTTTTTTCCCGGTAATTTCCATCTTTTCTCTCTTCCCAAATTTTCATGCAATCTCTAAACCCTAACTACTGATTTGTTTCCAGTGTCATCTGATTTTCACCACGGCGGAGTTGTCTGAGTGCTCTTCGTCTTTGAATTCTACGAATGAAAAGCCCGTGCTCGTTAGTGTCAAAAGGAAACCTTTCCAATCTCGCCTCGATTCTTTCTGTGAGTTTGAAGCTTTGATTTCTGTCTTTTTTTTTGGGTCTTATTTGAAAATGACTGGAGAGATTTTCGTAGAGAACGGGCATTTGATTTCGGAGATTTTTTGGGTTTATAGGGTTGGAGATCAACGAAAGGCCCATCAAGCGTCCTTGCTTGGATTTTGGCAAACTCTCCATCTTTGATTCCACCGGAAAAGGTAAAAGGCGCTTGTCTTCTCTTCTAAATTTTGGTTTTTCTTTTTAAGTTTATGGTCTCAATTGAATTTGCCTGTGGCAGCATTAATGAAATTTAGGCATGGAATAGTATTTTTTTCATCGAAGGATGATAAGTATGTAATGGTCTCTTTGGCTATGCAACCAAATTTCATTTTGGGTGTAAATTTGCAATCTATTTTCTTTTGAGGAATGCTAAACTGAAGGCGCCCTTGCTGCTGGTTTTTGCGATGGGTTTCTTTAATTTAGCTTTCCTCTTTTCTTTTAGAAAGCAAGTTTACAAAAATTGCACAAAAAAAAAATGCAATTTGGGTGTATCTACTATTCACGTAGGCAAATAAAACCAATTGATATCTTGAATTCTCTCTCCCTGTATCTTTTCCTTTCATGGCTGAAGTTTAGCTAGAAAGGAAAAAAAAAAGCTACAACTTACTTATTCTGTACTTTGAAATTATCCGTCACTAACAAAGAAATTTTGTGCCTCTCGAACCACTAAAAGTGATCGATTGACCATGACTTCAGTCCATATGATTTCTAGAGAAATTATATGGTGGGTGGATCAAATATCAAGGGTGGTACCTCCATCGTATGGTTGTAAGGCATTACACCGTGTAAAAACGACCAAATCCTCGGGGGAAGGGGGAGGGGGGGTGCGTGGGTGGGGTTATTCCTCCGTATGAGAAGATTTTAATACGTGGACAGGGAACACTAATAACACAGAATCTTACCAAGTGTGGAGGACTGGAATTGGTCATTTGTCCTTCGACTGTCCTACATGATGGGAATTTGTTGAGCAAAATGAACAAAAAAGAGGACAAAATTCCTGAAGAAGATTGTGGATCCCAAAGTAGAGTTGCTTTTCATCGTAAGAATGATTATCTCACCTATGAAAGAGCGAGACAAGTATTGACACCAAAAGAATATATTTTATACTCGGCTTCTTTGTGGAGAAAATATATTCTCCTCAATCATTTATGGTGGCTCCAAGGAGAGCATGGTGCACGTAGAGATGGTGAGGAAGCTTAGTTTGAATGTGGAGAAACATCCCCAATCATACAAATTGTCTAGAAAGGTAATGTACTTCTTATTGATACACATTGCTTAGTTAATTTTCCTACTGGAAATTATTATAAGGATTCCATGTGTTGCAATAAGGTGCCCATGGATGCATGTGATGTATCCTTGCTTAGGGCATGAATTTTTGTTTTGAAATTTATCCACCACAGAGAACTGATTACTTACGCTTCTAATGGTAGGAAAAATTTCACCATGTTCACAATGTATGAGATTTTTGAGAGAAAGAAAGAGAAGGAGAATAGGATTTGCTTGGGACTTTTCAGGGTTGAGACAGGGATTAGGGTCTGTGATGGGTTAGGAAAATAGAGAAAAAGTATAAAAGGACAAACTCAACTCAACTAAGCCTTTGTCCCAAACTAGTTGGGGTTGGCTAATGAATCATTTAGAAAATTTTCATGAAGAAGGTGAAAGGATCTACCATGCTCAAATTGACTGAGTATAGTCCCGACACTAGTTGGGTTCGTCTACATGAATCAGTTTCTTCCATTCTATCCAATCCAAGGTCATGTTCTCTGTTATGTTCCTAGCCCTCAAGTCTTTCCTCATTATTTCTACCAAGTTGTTTTCGGTCTGCCCCTACATCTTTTTACTCCATCAACTTGGCACGAGTCACTTCTTCTCACTCGAGCATCCAAAGGCCTATGTTGAATATGCCCAAACCATCTTAAGCGGTGCTCTCTCATCTTCTCCTTAATTGGTGCCACCCCTACCTTTTTACGGATGTCTTCATTTTTAATTCGATCTAACCTTGTGTGGCCGCACATTCATCTAAGCATTCACATCTCCGCTACACTCATCTTATGCACGTGCTGCTTCTTGGTGCAAGGTTTAAAATTTCGACCGAAATCCGAAATTTCAGATTTCGGTCAACACCGAAACCGAAACGTTCTGAAACCGAAATTCTCGAAACGTACCAAATTTCGGCGAAATTTAAGATAAAATATTAATTTTTTATTCTTGTACAAAATTTCAACCACAATTACTAAAAAGCCTAAATTCAAGTAATTTCGGCCCAAAAAACGACATTTCGTGTGCCCATTACCGAATTTCACCCGAAATTTCGGGATTTCGGCTAAAATTTTGGTTTAGGATTGGACCGAAATTATCTCCAAAACCAAAATTTAAAACCTTGCTTAGTGGCCCAACATTCTTAGCCGTACACCATGGCTGCCCTCACAACTGTCTTATAAAGCTTTCCCTTTAACTTGGTAGGTATTTTACGAATTTAGAGAACTCTTGAAGCATGCTTCCACTTCAACCAACCTGCTTGTATTCTGTGGTTAACATCCTCTCCAATCTCTCTTTCCTTATGTAGAATTGAACCAAGATAGCGAAAGATATCCCTCTTAGGTACCACCTGTCCAATCATATTTACTACATCGTCACCTCGCCTTCTTACATTACTAAAGTTGCATTCCATATACTCAGTCTTAGTCCTGCTCAGTCTAAAACCTTTGGATTCTAAAGTAGTTCTCCATAACTCTAACTTAACATTAACTCCTGCTTTGGTTCTGTCAATTAATCCTATGTCATCTGCAAAGAACATACACCACGGCACCTCGTCCTAGATACCCTTCGTAAGTTCATCCATAACTAGAGTAAAAACATAAGGGCTTAGAGCTGATCCTTGGTGCAGTCCTATTGTAATTGGAAACTCACTAGACATGCCATCCGTAGTTCTGACGCTAGTTACTTCTCCATCGTACATATCCTTAATCATATCATCAATAAAAGGATAAACTAGTTCAAAAAAATAAAAGAATAAAAGGATAAAGTTATTGTTGGAAAAGTAAGTAGTTGGGAATGAAGTGAATAATGTTATGAAAAGAAGATATAATTGAGAACTATATAGAAGAGCAAGCGGATCTCAGGTTTCGTAGGTGTAACGAGGAATGAAATATTTACCTATTTTAAAACTTTAAAACCAGTCCCTTGTTAAGTGATCTTGATCTATAATCTCTGATACAATGTTAAACTCTTCAACTAACATATGTGAGACGAGAGAAGAAAGAAAACAAAAAAGAGGAGTTTTGTAAATAGGTTAGAGCTCGACATCTGGCGATCACTTTAGAATCTTAGAGCCTTGTAAATATTCTCACCGTGAATTCGTGTGTTCTTTCCATGTCTCTCATGTGTGCTTCTCTGTGTAAGTTCAAGCGTCCTTTTCCTTGGCCTGCACCAAGCCACCAAGCTATGCCACTTGTCCCAAGCGGACTTGGTGTTACATTTGGGTGTTGCACTGAAGTTGAATGTGCATGAGGCAAGAGTTTTGGTAGCCCCTGACAGTCCACTCTACACCTGCAATTCTTTTCTTACCTAAGGAACCCTACCTTCTAAAGAGCTGACATCTTAACAAATATTAAAATAACATGTCTCCAAGGAAAGTGCTTTCATGTTTTAATTTTAATATCCCTACTTCTTATGCTTAAAATAGTTAGATTCCAGTTAAAAATAAATCTCCTAAAACAACTAATTTCTTTGGAAGCTAGATATGATTATCAATAAGAACTACCTGATTATATTTTTCTGGAATTCAATGCAGAACCTGGGGGCCTAATGGGGAGTTTGATAGCTTGTGTTTTTTGGGAGTAAACGGAAGAATTCTTGGAGGATCACAGCTTCGACAATTATGTAGGGGTAATGGAATGAAAGAATAGTAGAAAAGGTAAGGAAACTCCAGCAAATATGGTGGCATCTAGAATGAAGTTCCCCATAATCACCTAGGCTCTTATACAATAAGAATTCCGGGGTTTCGATCACACCTTTCACAATTATGTGGGGCTTGTGGAATGAAAGAATAGTAGAAAAGGTAAGGAATCTCCAGCTAATATGGTGGTCCCCATTGCCATTCAAAAAAAATATGGTGGCCCCCATAATCATCTAGGCTCTTACAAAATAAGAATTCTGGGGTTTCTCAATGGGGGATGTCATGCAGAAAAATGAGGTGGTTGGAGTTTCCTTGTAAAGGATAGGTGTGTTGGTAGAGGGTCATCGCTTCCTACCACCTCGGTGAAGTAAAACTTTGATGGTGGCTTTAAAGGAAGCTTGAAATGTGTTGATTTATTAGATGTGAGGGGCTTTGGGTGTTTGAGGATTCTATTGGTTATCTCCGAATTAAAGGTGACTCAACTAACTTCATTCCTTGGTGTCCTAAAAGAGACTTGGTGTCTTGGATCACGGAGAGTTGCTAATCATTTATTAAATATTGGACTTGAGTATCTCTCTTTCTCTCTCTCTCTATGCTTATCACCGTGGAGTGCAAATGACATGGTGGGTTGTCTGATTGGGGAGCCCATAACCGTGGGATCTATCTGACCACTTTTTGTTGCGTTGTTGGACACTGCTCTTTGTTTTTTCCGTTTCGTTCTTTTCTGTTTGCTCGTTGGTTTTGAGCTTCTGTTCTTTGTGATCATGCCTGTTTAAATAACTTTATGTTATCTTTCAAGAAAGAAACATTCCAAATATAGTGTTTTTTTGGAGAAAGTAACACAAATAGAGTGTATTATATGTTTTCTATATAGATAGCAGGTTTGCCTAAGTGGATGCTTTTCCCTGTGTCTTTTATGCATATGTTCTTTGATTTGTCTTTCAAACTCTTCTCTACTCATCTATTTCGTGCATGTTTTCTTAGAGGAGTTGAAGTCCAAAAAGCTGTTAGTACAGCATGTGGAGACAGCAAGCAGTTCTGAGAACATAAAAGAGATTCTACAATCATTTATGGTCAGTATGTCAGTCTATTTTTACTCTTTGTATTGAGTTATTTTCCAAAAGATTCTCATTCCAATTATGTTGAACTTATTGATTATAATTTTTATGGAACTAGATCGTATCACATCATACGATATCCTGGAGAAGTCTTAAAAATGAATGAATGGTGTGCTATACACTTTATCAGTTGAGAGGTTAAGGTGTTGATGCATGGATCTGTCTCAATATCTGTGATGTATGGTTGGATATTTGAACAATGAGATTATTGGGAAAGTTGCCTTATTTCCCACCCACGGGTGGAAAGGTAAGAAGGCAAAAATGGAAACTGCCTTTTAGGTTTTTTGGAAAACCCAAAATATATAAAAGAGAATCGGTATCTGATTTGACAAATTTAGCATCCCTGAAAATTTTTGTTTCTTTGGCTCTGGGTATTCATCATTGACGAGCTAAAGTACTTAAATATTTGATCATGTTATGGTTCTCATGTGCCTATATATATGCACTTCGTAGACTCCTCATGTTCCTATATATATATGCACATTACATCTTTCTAAAGTGTTTTATTCATTTGAGCAAACATTCAGAAACCCTATGTGTACATTCTAATAATTGTCTTCTTTCTGAAGCAGCCAAATTCTACTGATGAAAATGAATTCAGAAGGAAGATTGAGGAGCGAAGACGAATGTTCAAACAACAGAATGTAAGAGCAACATCTTTTTGGGATCATTTATTTACTATCTATCTGAGAACAACCACCTATAGTACTCCTTGGAGTTTAAGAAGAGTCGCGTGACCGAAATTGTGTCAAGTTTTTGTTGTTATCCAGATGGATTAGGGCACATCAGTTTAGACTTTATGATGTTTTTAAATTGGGGACCACTCAGGGAAATGCTTTCAGTGAATGCAACTCAAATATTGTTGGATGCTTCACATTAATTTTTTTTGTTCTTTTTATTTTAAATTTCAATTTTCACCATGCTGCTAAATTGTCTTTCCATTCGATCACCGCCGTTCATGATTAAAATTATTGGACGGTTATTTGGAACTAATGCTTTGCAAACTTCCATCTTGGCATGCAGAAACAAGATCATCTATGGTCAGTGGCTAGACTAAAACATGAGGTACATACATGTTCTTTTTTCCCTTGTAAATAGTTGTTAAGATTTAAGTTTTAGTTATTGTAGCTGTACTTACAATTGTGAAATGTATCACCTCTCATTTACGACTACACATTTGCAGAATCTATTCTCCTTATTGTACTGCATATATTAGTCATTATCCATATTTTGGTTTAGATAGGTGGTCATTAATGTATCACCTCTCATTTGCGGCTACACATTTGCTGGATCTCTTTGCTTTTTTGTAATGCATATATTGGTCATTATCCATATTTTGGTGTAGATATGTGGTCATTATGAGTATGGCGATCCATGTTCACAACTGGACTTTTAAGGTTCATCACACACATTTTTTTGACTGGTGAATCAATATTAGAAAGAAGAGCAAAAGATACACCTCGACCAAGATGGTCGAGGGCCACATTAAAAAAGAAAAGGGTTGGGACTTCTACACCCTTACAGTAGGAGAAGGGATGACATGCACGCTGAGCTGCCTAAAGAAGGATGTGAGAGAAAATGACCCATTGGTGCTCCACATCAACACAGATTTATCCTCCCCACTCATTATGAACACTCAATCCAACCTCAATACAAAGGATGGCACCATATTTAGCTCCAAGTTGAAGAAGTTAAGAAAAAATAGCACCGTTCACACTACCTTGCCATCCTAACGGACGAAGGACTCACCAACACTCAGCCCCGATCTAATATGACTCTGAAGAACTCGTGGAAATTCACCTTCATGTGTTAGGTGCCACACCATAAATCGTGGCAAAAATAGACCTGCTCGCTATAGCACACTCCAAACCTCATACCAAGATCAAATGAGTCCATGGATCTCTTGATATCTCTCCAAGCGGTAATCCTTCATAAGCAAAAAGAGTGCTCCTTTGACCACCACCCAATACTAGACCCATACTTCCTGGAAATCACCATCATGCATGGCCGATCCATCTCCCCCAAGACTGCCAAATCAACTTTCCAAGAATGCGTCTATTCCTCTCTACGAGACTTGGAATACCAAGGCCCCTGGCCTGCAAACGATCTCCCAGTTAACGAAATGAACTTCCTACTCTCTTCTCTGTCATTCCAAAAGAAGTTCTTCTAGGGACTTCCTACTCTCTTTGGTGTCATTCCAAAGGAAGTTCTTCTAAAGCCGCTCGATCTTGTCAGTAACTCTAATCAGAATCTGAATAAAGACATAAGATTTGTAGTTGATTTGCATGCACTACTTTAATTAACAACTCTCTTTTGTCAGTCCAAAAGAGGTTCTTATAGAGCAACTTGAGCTTGTCAATAACTCTAATCAAAATCTGAATAAAGACGAAATACGAAGTCAAGTTGGCAAGTACTGCTTTAATTAACTTAATTCTACCCCAAGGGAAGAAAGCTTTTCTTCCAAGGGGAGAGCTTCTCAACCCTGTCGGTCACCAGGTCCCAAAGACCTTTATGCATGCAACTCATACAGCGATTACCCAGATAATATGTAGGAATCATTGCTTCCGTGCAACTCAAGAATCAAGTGTATCTATCTCTCCATTCTCCAACTGCACACCCACCATGGATTGTAGAAACCAAGAAATACCTTCTCAAATAGGATCTAACACGTTTTGCAGCAAACATAAAAAAGAAGTGAGAAACACCATCACACAATGCAAAGAGACAAGATTTATGTGGTTCGACAGGGTGCCTACGTCCACGGGAGAAGGGTTTCACTATTACAGTTATGCCAAGAAATAGGTTGGTCTGACCATACTGTCAAGAAGGACTCTAATTATGCCAAGAAATAGGCAGGTCTGACAACTTACTGTCATAGGACCCAAATATGAAGATTTTTACAATCAATCAGGTTTCTACCTTTTTGGTTATGCACAGTCGAATGAGAAGACCATCTGATGCAGCACCGTGAAGAAAAGAAGAGAGAAATAGACGAAAGAGGATAGAATTAGAAGAATAGGGGAAGAAGAGACGAATTTAGGGAGAAGTAGAAGAAGAAGAGAAGAATTGACGAATTTAGGGAGAGGAGAAGAAATCAGAAGAGGGAAGAAGAAAACCAGAATTAGAGGGAGAAGAATCTTTATTCAATATCAATCAAAGTTAACAATAAAGCTCTAAAGAGGCCTATATATAGGCAAATAAGTAACCTAAGAAATAGAAACCTTCTAAAATAAGAATTCCCTAAAAGACTAAACTTCCTAATTCTAAATAACATGGAAAATAAAATCCTAGAAACTAATAACATGGAAATAAAATACTAGAAACTAAATAATACAAAAATAAATCATAATATCTGCATCATTCTCCCCTGCTTGAAAAAGAACTCGCCCTTGAGTTCTAGTCCACCTGGGTCAAATATGTATACAATCCGCTGAAGTAATAGAACACGTAAGCTGGCGGGAGCAATCATCATGTATAACGCTCGAGACAATCGAGAGAAGCATCTGCAAGGTCGGCGGAAGAAGAGGAAAGAAAGGGCCCATGTAGACTCATGCGAACAGAATCTGCGCTGGAGAAGTAAACTAGCTGGGAAGATCGCAACGTACTCCTCCTGGATCAGTGGGATCGGCATAACAGCAATGGGCAGTACCAATCCATAACTAGCCTCAACAAGGTCATCATCTACTGGTATCACATCGGGCGCAATGGAATCAACAACAAAATCATCTGCTAGAATCGTATCCGGTATAGTGATATCAAACGGGTAATCATCCTGATCAATCTGCATAACAAGTACCTCTGTGTCAGCACAAATCCCGACAATCTGCTCAACTGGCTCAAGAATAGTGCAATCATCCGTAATATATTCTCGATCATCTGTCTCAAGTAATGGCTCGTCAAGCAAGGCACTCGCCTTTGACTCATGGTGGTGCTCGGTCGACTCTGCCAATGGATCAACCTCATGCGGCTCTGCCAAAATATATGTCTCGACTGTAGAAGTGGCAAAATCTCTCTCTAGATGCTCGACAATCGATGTGGTAGAAATCTCATAAGCATCATGTGCAACGATGTCGATATCGGCAATCAACTGAGTCTCTAACTCTGGATCGTCCATCTCAGAGCCTGAATCTGAATCTGATGGAATCAAAGGCTCAACGTCGATGATCTCATCAATACTAGCATCGTGCTCTGGAAGAATAACAGCAACGTTGGTGGGATGGATGAAGTAGTGAAGCGGCTCTGCAAATATGACTCGTGCATGCGACGCTCTTGATATCTGGTGGTTGCTACAATTTCGGCTTTTTGTGCACGATGGGCTGCAGCTTTTCTCTCACGGAGGGCTGCGACTTCCTGTTTACGACGAGTTGCCTCTTTGCGTACTACCATCTGCTCGTACTGATAAAGAGCTACTTTCGCATAAGCGTAGAGAAACTCCTCACGAACCTCCTCCCATCGACAGAATGGAGGTTCGCCTAAGTGACGGCCCTTCGCCTCCAAGTATCTCCAATATGACTGAGCTTGTCCTCTTACAGTTTTTCTGAGTTGGTAGATGGGTGTGCGTTCATCATAATCGTAGTACACATAATATGCATCCAAAGCGTAGATCCACTGTAGACATACATCCTCATAATAGCTATAGTGAGTCTGGCCTTTCAAATAACTATCGTCGTACCCTTCAAAATATGGAACATAGGGCGGAGCCATTGGGATCGACGTCGAAAACCGAAGTCAGCCGTCTGATTTGTTTGTCATGTCAAAAGGAACACAACGCCTATCTCGGATCCCAAATCGGATGAGTGAAAGCTGATGATCGGAAGAAGGGTGTAATCAACGGCTGAGATGGGTCCTGAAACTGTGCGGAAGACGATGGTCCGCTGCTGAAAATAGGCTGAATGCGCTCTAAAAGTTGTCACGAACAACTTTCGTGTTGAGGTCGATGGCCAATTTTGAGTGGAAATAGCTCGGGTGAGGAGAGATAAAATGCGATGGGGTAGAGAGAGAAAGCATAGAGAAGGGAGAGAGAAAAGAAAATTCTATTTTTTTTTCTGTTTCTTTTTTTATTTATAGAAGAGGGGGTGTCTGAGGTAAAACAGGGGGGTTAAATCTAATAATACTAATATGAAGGGGTGTGCAAGGAGGAAAGGAGGTTGGTAAATAGGTACTTGTTAATGTAAGGGGCTGTGGGGAGAGACACTAGAGAGAGAAAAAAGAGGAGTGTCCAAGGTAACTAAAGATGGGGCATAAAGATTGTATTGTTTTGATTTTGTGCTCCGTGAGTGACTCACGTGACTGAAAAGTCACATGACAATTAAAGCAAGCAAGAGGGGGTGCCTATGGGAAGAATGGGGGATGTGATAATAAGCTCTTTTCCTTTCTTTCTTTGCTAACGTTAGCTCATTCACGTGACTTTTCAGTTTTGTAAATCAATTAAGAAAAGGAGAAAGGGGGTGCCAAGGAGGGAAAGGGGGGGTGGTAACTATCTCCCTTTGTTTCAAAAAGTAACTTATTATACCACACCAACAGTGACTTAATGGGCAAGTTACTATATCATGTGCAAGTCAAATTGAGACGGTGCCTACTTGCCTAACTTTCTTAAAGAGCTTACCCACTTTCACACATGTCACTGTCATATTGAAAAAGATCTTTCCTAAAAATACTCAAGCCAATATATCCTTCCAAAATCTTCTCATATGCTTGCAAGAGGCAGCCTTCCATTTTTCACAAATCCCATTCCACCTTCTTTCTGTTCCGTGATAGTTGCAGGCCTGGCCGGCAGGAAGAAGAAGCTCCGGGCTCCGGCAAAGAAGGGGCGGGGCGGCGAAGCAAACTTTTTTTTTTTTTTTTAGAGGTCTGATTTTAGGGTTACTAGATGAAGATGAACACGGTGAAAGTTGGATTGGTGTTTGGCTGCTAAAGAGGAAGGGTTAGGGTTTATGATGGAAAGATAAGGAAAGAGGGTATTTGGGTTTTGTTTTAGCCGGGGTTTGGGAGTTCGGTTTAATGGCAAATTGGGCTGATGACAGTTTTAAGGGGAAAGAATTTCCAGGGACTGTTTTCTAATTGGTTGCAGGAAGGTGCTTGGTAGGGCAAATTTCTGGGCAGTTTAGTGACTTCTACAGACTGATTTCTAATTTTAGTGTATCTAGAGGACTGGTTTTTATGGTCGGAAAAAAAGAGAGAGGAAAGATTCACACCTGGGGCTGGTAATGGTGGTGATCTACAGGCGGCTCACTGATGATGGTGTGGAGTTGTGATCTACTAGTTTAGGGCAGCAGGAACCCAGAAATCTGGGTTGTATTTGCAACAAATCCTTGGGGAAAGGGTACTGCAAACCGGTGCAAAATCTGGGTGGAACAAAGATGGTGAAGTGGCTGTTATGCTGGTGGCTGGGGTATGGTGATGGATTAGGCAAAATAGTCAGGGATGGGTGGCCGGTTGGGTTTAGGAGGGTGGTGGTTTGGCTAAGGTTTATTGAAAGAGTTGAAAAAATTGCACAAAATTCTTGGATAGAATTAGAAGAATAAGGGAAGAAGAGACGAATTTAGGGAGAAGTAGAAGAAGAGGGAGAAGTAGAAGAAGAATTGACGAATTTAGAGAGAGGAGAAGAAATCAGAAGAGGGAAGAAGAAAACTAGAATTAGAGGGAGAAGAATTCAATATCAATCAAAGTTAACAATAAAGCTCTAAAGAGGCCTATATATAGGCAAATAAGCAACCTAAGAAATAGAAACCTTCTAAAATAAGAATTTCCTAAAAGACTAAACTTCATAATTCTAAATAACATGAAAAATAAAATCCTAGAAACTAATAACATGGAAATAAAATACTAGAAACTAAGTAATACAAAAATAAATCTTAATATCTGCATCACCATCAGTCAGTGACTCACTGTAAATGGGTATGTAACAAACCAAAGTCAAGTGACTCACTGTAAATGGGTATGTAACAAACCAAAGTCAAGGGAAAGAATACCGTGAAACCCATTCTAGATGTAACATGGCTCAAATCAAGGGAATACAGTCTAAAACCCTCCAAGGAATGCCATTCTTTGGTTTCATCTTGACTAAAATTTTAATAGAAGATGAAAGACATCATTCATCCACTGAGGGCCCAAGCCGGTAAATATCAATCAATCGTTGTTCAGAACCATCAAACTTTAGTAATAGCCCAAAAAAAGAATCATACGTAACAGTGAAAATACAAAACAACAGCATAACTCTATATGTACTCCACAAAATGAAGCAGGATGAAGTTATTGTGACTAGATTCCATCTTAAAAGACGACCACTAGAAATCCCTTGAAATCCAAAAAATCACCTTAACACTGTTCTAATATTGATTAAAAATACTACAAATGCCTACAAGCTAAGATCTTTCAAATGATACCATTTTCATGGGGTTTCTACGTTTCTTTGGAACTGCCATTTTAAAAGAAAAAGGTTTCTCATTTTTATAGTTGGATGTGAAAGACATGTATTTCACAGTATCTGGAGAGATAGCTCACTAATAGACTGAGGGATAAGTAATTTGACTCATTTACATACAGATCATGAATGTTTCCTCCCCTCTTCAATCAACTGTCTCACTCTGGTCTCCCTTGATCACTTCAAGCCTTTTCAGTGGAGAGAAGATTGTGATATAAGATGAAAGAAACTAGGGTTTCAGGGTCTCTACTGTGACACCTTATTGAAATGATGGATGGAGGTTTTGTCGAAATTCAAAAGAAGCATTTACTTCTTTCTATATTTCATTTTATTAATCATATGCCTCTAATTGTATTTTAGTGTAGTACTACATATTTAGTTGAATAATCAAGAATAAAAGGGGGGAGATGAAAAAAATATCCTCCACAATCTCAATGGAGACAAGGGCTTATGCTGGGGAAGGTTGGATTATATGACATGATATTCTGATAGTTCCACTTTCATCGGTGGATATGAAGAAATGATTAGTGACAGTTAGATTTTCAGTATGAGGCTTCATTGGTTTTTTTTTTTTTTAACTATTATCAGGATCTGGTGAAAAGTGCTCGTTTTGAGCAAATATGGAAGAGCCGCAGGGGAAACACAGAGACATGTCATGATGATTCAGTAAATGAATTTTGTCATCTTTATGATGTTGTCCGTGTTGATGTCGAGGAAGAAGCATCCAGCAAGGTGCAAGAGCTGGAGTAGGTTCTGCAGCTTTATCTTTCTTCAATCAGTTATTTAATTTTATTTTTGGTTGCATCCTTGCTTTTGTTTTAAGTGGTTTGATTTTTCTGATTGTGATACAGAAGTGCGTCGTTGGAGGATAATGCGATTTTGTGTAACTATCTTCCTTTAATAAGAGATTTCCTTCCAACTGCTGCTGCCGAGATTGAATCTGATATGAGTACTTGCTCATCCAAAGAAGGTCCCCATGCTATCATTTTCTTTATTGATGCATTTGTTTGTATCCTTATTTTATGTTTATCTTGTCTCTTTTTTCACAATCATTGATCAAAATCTAGAATTTGGCACAATTTAACTGTCTCAAGGCTTAAGCCATTATAGTGCTCACTGTATAAATTAGCCTTATGAAATTTTTTGGTCTTAATTGAGGCAAATTTTGCATGCTTTAGCACAGACAGATTTCTAGGTTCAATTCTCCTCAATTGATAGAAACCTAATGATTTTTGTTGTACTTTATTTTGTTTTGAAGTTTTCCTTGGAATATTAAGAGAGAGAAAACAAGATAGAGAGAGGAGAGAAGAGAAATGAATTCATGGAATATATGAAAACAAAATATATGAAAGGCATAAGCCAATACTAAAAGGGGAGTAGAGATACAACCCGATAACCAATAATCATTTACAAAGAAGGCATGTCATTCCAAATCTTCAAGTTAGTTAAAGTCCGCCCAAAATTTTAAACTTATCACTTAAATTATTCCCTTCCCATTGCAAGTGAAGTTTCCATTTGGTGTCCGTGCATCCATGCATGTATATTTGAAAAGATACAGTTGGACCCACATTATTCGATGATCCAAACATTAATTTGTTGGGCCCCAACATAAATAGAACATGATCGAAAATCATTTTCATAGGATGATCCTAACCGTCCAATATCTAGAGGGACAGCTCATTATAGAAGCCTTTACAGATCGGCAGGTTAGGATCATCCTATGGAAATGATTTTCGAGCACGCTCATTTATGTTGGGGCCCAACAAATGAATGTTTTGGATCATCGAATAATGTGGGCCCGACTGTATTATTTTTTTAAATGCGTGCACATATAAAAATAAGCACTCAATCATTCTAAATAATATCACAGTTTTCCAAAAAAATTCTTCTCGATTTCTATGGCTGGGGGTCAGCTTATTAAGCTACTGAATTACAGTTAGTGTGTCTTTCTATCCATAGCTTTGAACATTGCATTTCTTCATAGTTTAATCTAGTCCAGACAACCATGAGCTCTACTTCTATAGCCTCACCTCGCCTCGCTGCAAGGACCTACAAAAGGCAATTGAAATCACCATTAGCCCCTACAACCAATATTCCATCTTTTTTATAATATTGACAACTTTCACTTTACTACCCCCATCAAATTTAAGCGTAGGCCTAGGCCATCCAAGAATTTGAGAGGAAAAGAAGGGGGGGGGGGGGGGGGGGGGGGGGGGGGTGTTTGAACAACGATCCAGTCGGAAATGATATTAGAAAATACGTAGTTTTAGATGCACGTTCCGAGAACTCGACAATGAAGTTTGGATTTACGGTTAATAACATTGATTCAATTGGCATTGACATAATAGGAATATTTTTTCTATTAAGGAGGATGACTTCAGAATCACATTATGAAAGCTAAATTAATATATACTGTCAAGGCTCATTTCATTGGCATCATACGTTTCGTTTCTCGTAGATGATCTTCGTCAGGTAGTATATACAATGCCTCTGTTCAGTTTGCATATAGAATAGGAACTTGATGTAATTTTGTTCTAGCATTTTTGGTGTCTTTTTGAAACCCATGTCAGTTTTCTGTATGATATGCTTTGAGAGATATTTTTGAAGTTCTTTTTTGTTCTGTGTATCTGAAACCGTGCTTAATGGTTTGTCTCTGAGCGTTGGACAGATGGCTATGTTTATGACTTGTATACTATGGGGGATGATTTGACTAATGCAGAGGAAGATCATTCAACCATGTATCCACTGTAAGTATTTCAGATTATGCCTCCAGTTTTCTTTCTCTTTTTGTCTTATTGAACCTTGAAATGGATTTCAACTTGAGATGATAATGATATACAAATTTTGTCAGGGTTCAAGTAGATGATGATGATTATTATGATGGCCCAAGTCAATCTGAGTATGAAACTGATGATTCAAACGGTATCCCTTCTTTCATTAATTTTGTTTCAAGATAAATTCACAATATCTTTTTTCTAATCTTGGTCCTGTTTGGGATGCAGCTGAAGATAACCCACTGAATGATTATCCTGATGAAGAATCATCTGATGATGAGGAACATGGGAGTAGAAGCTCCTATGATCAATCATATGAAGAGTTTGTTGATGAAGATTACTGGAAACCCCGTTGATGCCTTCACAATGGAATTTCCACCACGTTAAACATGGTTTGAGAAAGTTGAGAAAGTGCTGATTTGGCTCAGTTTTAGTTCCCATTTTGTTGTTGCATTTTATCTTAGCAAGCATGCTGAAGGGATGGCAGATTAACATATGATCATTTAAGTTTTAGACTCTTCTCTGTGAATATTTTTCCTGTCTTTGTATGAAAATTACATTTTTCTCGATAAAATAAATTCAGGCAACTGATATTGGCACTTCCAAGTTTTGATAATTGCACTAAATCACCTTGTCCTTTCATTCTTAATTTGCTTCTAAAAGATTTTTTGGAATTTGTGTTAACCTTTGACAGCTGGTTAAATGGCAAAGGATAAGATGATCTAGTGCAATTATCAAAAGATGGTAGTGCCCCGTTAGCCTAATAATATTATGTTCAAATTCTTTCTTTTCCCAATTGTCAATTAGAAGATTTTGCTTGTACGGATTACTATCGGTTTGATATAGTGCGTGGGGGGAGGGGCGGAGGGGTTGTTGTTTGCTACTGTCCATCACAGAAAGCATTTTCCAGGGCAGCTGTTGCATGAGAGTGCTGCCACATCAGATGAATTAAATGAATAAGACAATCTGTTGACAAGTGAGCATGTGTCTGCTCTCTCATGCAACATCCGTCCTGCGAAATGCTTTATGTGATGGTCCCTAGCAAATCCCTTATGGTTTTCATTTGACTTACTTGAAAATGTGTACATTGGGGAAGTACATTCACATGCAAATGCGTCGATGAAAACAAAGTTAATTAAGTAGAAAGTGGAGAGATGAAGGCCTTGTTTTGTGTGGGAAGAGAAAAATCTCTCATAGGTCCAAAAATTTATATGAAAGGACACAAGACGAGAATTTTGGATGCCTACATGGCTATATAGCTCCAAGAAAGTACTAATATTTTGGCTATAGTTTGAACGAAGGCACAGTGAGAAATGGCGTTCAAGAGAAGACGGGATTGGAGACTGCCCATTAAATACACATCTTCCACAGTTCCACTCTTCAACTTCTATGAGTCTGAGAAAGGGAGCAAAAGAGAAGCAGAGAAAGAAAAAGAGAGTTTCCATATAAAAATTTTATGTTTTTACAGCTTGCTCAGCAGGGAAGCTCTCGGAGAAAGGGTGAATGCGGAAGCTCACCTTGCCCCCCTTTGCCGTAAATGATGCAACCAGAGGTATGTACCACCTTCCCTAAAAGATTTCCTTCCTCGCATTTTGTAGGCCTCGTAGCTTTGCAAGCAAACCAGCATCTGACCCATTCCATGCATAGCTTGCCATTAAATGATCCAGATACTCATTTGCACATCCTCTTCTTAGCACTGTAGGTTCCATCGGTTTGAATCCAATCCGGCACTTACTCCAAGTCATCTGCATTGGATGTTATTAAATGAATCCGATACCCTTGTTAGAGATCAGAAACCTATACCCCAGAACCACCAGTTTTTTTTCTCCACTGGTGTTTTCGTTTTCCTTTCTACTCTCTTCTACACAGGTTCCACCCATATCTTTTCAACATGGACACTACAAAGCCACCCGAACCAAACTTCACCCCAATGAAGGATGCTGCATGAGCTGTTAGCAGAACAAGAGAATCAAGATGCCATAAAAACGCCGGACAAAAAACAGCTAGTCAGCTAAAAACCCAAAGTCCCTCGGTCAAAAAGAGTAAAAACAAACAGCAAAAAGATACTCAAAGCATTGGACCAGAAAGATGTGTTGAAGCCACTGCTGTCGACACTCTCCATTGCTGAAGTTCGCAGTAGGAACGGAAAATGAAGCTGCCATCCAAAGATTGGAGACGAATGCAAAAATGGAAACCTGGAATCAGGAGGAAAAGCATCCCACCAATCTCTGTAAAACAGTTTCAGTTGAGAAAAAACAGTTTTTATTCTCACCTTTTTGGGCATGTATTTGGCATGGATTTCTAAAGTTGTTGATTGTTTTCTCCTCAACTTTACATGCCCAGGTGAGTAAGATTTGGTTTATATAAGACTATATGTATTTAAAAGGCCTTAAATAATGCATTAATAATGCATTTTCTGGGTTGAAGTTCTTAGTTGGTGGCCTGTTCAAATACAATTCAACAAATCATATTTTGGAAGTTCAGCATCTGTAGGAAGAGCATACTGTAATGGAGATTGTGTTTTTCTGTCACATCCTTTTGTTTATCAAAACCCTGCAAAGAAAGAGGCTTTGTGATCGCTTTGTGATCTTTCTTTTTCAATAGGTGTGAATGCATAGATCTTTTGTCATGCTTTCTCTCTATGTTCTTCTGTTACCTAAGATCTCTTGCATTCGCTATAATTTGTGCAGAAAAGCAACTTTTGTGTGATCATTTCTCATAGCAAGTTCAAAGCTATTTATTTGCAGGCTTTAAGACTTAGTTTTCCCATTTTATTTTATAGTTATATCTAATTTGGTGTATCATCTGTTTTTTTTTTTCTTCAATCCCTTATCTGCGATCTGAACCCAAACTCCCCAAAGAATTCTGAAACTGCTCACATGTTGGAACATGTTCAGTGAGAGCAAGCGAGAGTATAATCAAAGAGTGTGGGAGATAGTGGAGGAGAATTGGCGTTTAGCTTTGCATCATTTCAATCTTTAAAATGTTAGCTTCTTATATGGCTTAGATCTGTTTGATTGAGAAATCCAAAGCTGAAAATGTCATCACCCTGTGTCTTCCACCATCTCCATTTCTATTTCCCATGTTGGTAGTCATCTCATCCACAATTTGGCTCCATTTCCCCGCCACCTCTATGCAAATATATGTTTCCATAAAGTGAGAGTAGATATATGGTTCTGGTGCTCCCTATTTTTATTTACCACATGAACATGATTTTTTATTTGGAGATATGGCTTCCATTGTGATATATTTTGTTCTTTTACTTGCAATTATTTTGGATTTTATATTAGTAAGATGCGGCCAAGAAACCGACTTCTAGCTCAACTGGTTGAGCACTTGTGAAATGGTGATCGACCACAATATTTCTCAAGAGGATGGTGGTTAGAACCCACCAAGATTTTTATTGCTTGACGTCTTCTATTTGGATTTTATCTCATTCTATCTTATTTAGCTTTTAAATTGTCTCTTTCTAAGATTAGAGATAAATAAAGTCCAAACAAGTGGCATATCTAGTTTTTATAGGATGTCTAGAATTAGGTGTACGCACAGGGCCTACTATATTTGAAGGTCCAAACCGGACGAGTCATTTGTTGGGCCCCAACATAAACAGTTTATCCCAAAGAAAAGTTATCCTAGGGCCCATCTTGTTCGAAGATCCAAACCGTTCATATGTTGGGCCCCCATATAAAACAAATGAATGATTAGGATCCTCAAATAAAGTATGCCACAGCATAATTTCCAAAAATAAACTCATATTATCCTCCTCCATTTCCAGATTTTCCTGTGCAAGCAGCTTAAAAGGAAAGAAGGCGTATGACGCACTTCGCTTAGTGTACAAGCACCTCTAAGATACCAACTATATCATAATAAAATAGGAAACAAAGAGACAAACAAAAAAAAATCAAAGTCAAGGTTCCCTACTGGCTCTTCACATGCAAAGCTCAGACCCCAATTCATTCTCTTACTCAATCAATAGAAATTAGTAAGGTGTGTAGATATCAAATTCGATACCCCTACCCAAGTTTACCGTTGGCAAATTCCATCTTTCCATTCAGCCCACTCCATCTGTCCTCACTTTGGATTCCTTTTCACCCCCCCCCCCTCTCTCTCTCTCTCTCTCTCTCTCTCTCTCTCTCCACCTTTTGTCTTAATTTCATCATCGCCGCCCTTCTTTATGAACGCACATTCCTCCAACCCAATTGAACAAAAAAAAAAAATTGCAACGGTTCGATTGTAATGGGACTCTGTAATTTCTAACAATGTTGAATATTTGTAGGCTCTTCTTCCTCCTCTTCTTTCTCGGATTTTTAAAGGGTACTCAAACAGTGGAATTTGATTTTGGGTCCATGACTCTAGACAGTCTGAAACTGATCGGAGATGCCCATTTGAAGAACAACACTGTTCGCCTCTCGCGCGATCTTCCGGTGCCGAATTCCGGTGCCGGACGAGCTCTCTACAGCAAACCCATAAGATTCCGAAATCCTGACACCCATTCCTCTCTCTCCTTCTCAACCTTTTTTTCCTTCTCAGTTATAAATCTCAACCCCTCTTCCATCGGAGGCGGTCTCGCATTCCTTATCTCGTCATCTGATCAGTCCATCGGTGACTCCGGCGGGTACCTCGGTCTTGTCAATGCGACCGGAACCGCCGATCAGATCCTAGCCGTAGAATTCGACACCTTGATGGATGTTCAGTTTAAGGACATAAATGGGAATCATGTTGGTTTGGACATCAATAGCATGGTTTCTTTACAAGTTGCTGATTTGGATTTGGTTGGAGTAGATCTCAAGAGTGGGAATTTAGTCAATGCCTGGATAGATTACGATGGCGCGAATCGGGTTTTCAATGTCTCTGTTTCTTACTCGAATCTCAGACCGGGGACTCCAATTTTATCCTTAGATCTTGATCTAGGACGTTTTGTTGGGGATTTTATGTTTGTGGGTTTTTCGGGTTCTACTCAAGGTAGTACAGAGATCCATTCTATTGAATGGTGGAGCTTTTCTTCCTCTACCTCGGGTTTTTGGCCTCCGCCACCTCCTCTGCCAAATTCAACGGTAACCCCAACGGCTAGTCCTTCAAATTCAAGCTCAATGTGGACTCCAACGGCTGATTCTTCGAACCCACCACCGCCTTATTTGGCTCCTTCGGTTTCAGTTACGGGCAATTCAGAAGAGACTAGCAAGTCCTCTTGCCAGAACCAGCTCTGTGAAAAGAGGGCTGGAGCTATTGCGGGAGTGGCAATTGCTGGGGCTTTTTTTATGGCCATTTTCGCAGGTTTGCTCTTCTGGGTCTACTCTAAAAGATTGAAATCTAATAAAAATTCAGTGTCTCTAGCATCGGAGATTATCAGAACCCCGCGAGAATTCAGCTACAAAGAGCTGAAATCTGCGACGAGGGGCTTTGATCCTGTGAGGATTATCGGCCATGGTGCGTTTGGGACTGTCTATAAAGGAATAATTGCGGAGACTGGTGGTTTGGTTGCTGTGAAGAGATGTAGCCATAGTGGGGGTCAGGGAAGGACTGAATTTTTATCTGAATTGTCAATTATAGGAACTTTGAGGCATAGAAATCTTGTTAGGCTCCAGGGTTGGTGCCACGAGAAGGGCGAGATCCTACTAGTCTATGATTATATGCCCAATGGAAGCCTTGACAAGGCTCTGTTCGAAGCCATAACGCCATTGCCATGGCGGCACAGAAGGAAAATTCTCATGGGTGTGGCTTCTGCGTTGGCTTACTTGCATCACGAATGCGAGAACCAGGTGTTACAATGGTTTTCCCTTATTTATGTTATTTCCATATTGCATTAGGTTTCCCTAAGGCGGCCCTATACGTCTGAGATTATGACAACCAGTGGTGAGCCCCCAAACCGATTATAGGACTCAAATTAGGACTCAAATTGATGTAATTTGAGTCAAATAATCGGTTTGGGGGCTCACCATCAGTTGTCATAATTATCTCAAATGAACAAGGCTTAATTTTTTTTTCCTATTTTCCTTATTTCTGTTTTCTCCATTATCCTCTGTTTTGATAGAATTGTGTTCTATCACCAGGTAATTCATAGGGATATCAAGGCCAGCAATATAATGCTAGATGAGTGGTTCAATGCGAGATTAGGGGACTTTGGTTTGGCAAGACAGGTCGAACACGACAAGTCGCCGGATGCTACAGTGACAGCAGGGACAATGGGCTACTTAGCACCTGAATATCTTCAAACAGGGAGAGCTACTGAGAAAACTGATGTTTTTAGTTTTGGGGCTGTTGTTCTTGAAGTGGCTTGTGGGAGAAGACCCATTGAGAGAGATGTTGAGAGGAGTCATAGTAATTTGGTGGAGTGGGTTTGGAGTTTGCATAGAGAAGGGAAGCTTTTAGAGGCTGCTGATAAGAGACTTGGAGGGGAGTTTGATGAGGAGATGAGGAGGGTGCTACTTGTTGGGCTTGTTTGCTCACACCCTGATCCAGTTTATAGGCCTGCTATGAGGAATGTGATGCAAATACTAGAAGGAGAGGCCCCATTGCCTTATGTCCCAATATCAAAGCCTTCATTGAGTTTCAACACTAACCATCTTTTGTTGAGCTTGCAGGACAGTGTTTCTGATTGTAATGGGATGATAACTATCTCCACTTCCTCCTCTGGTAGTTTCAGTGGAAGGGAGTGATATTTTTTTCTTTGCTAGTTTTTTTCTTATTTTTCCTTTTTGTTGTGCATTAACTTCTTCCTATGGTATATAATATTTATTAAATTCTTTGGCGAGTTTATAACAAATAAAAGACAGATGTGAGCTGATGCTGATGGTGCTTGTTGAAAGACTGATGAATCGATATGGCTTCGATATGGCTTATGGGATTTGTAACACTTCGGGTTGACTAGGTTTCTATTATTTATTAGTGGAGAAATGAGGGTGGCAGTCCCTTTCTCTTGTCAATTTGCGTCCCCACACTTGCAACCCCCGCCCCCCTCCCCCCGCCCCTCCCTACACACACGCGTCGCGCACACAGATAGAGAGAGGGGTCACATCCCAATTAGTCACAAAAAAAAAAGTAGCATGATATTTCTGAAATATCTATCTGTGGCATCATTCAATCCAAAAGACTATTTTGCCGTCAATGCTTCATTTCTTTCATTGTTCCTCATCTTCTCCGAACAATCACTCCTCCTGCGTGTATGTTTGTTGCACGGGCAATTCGTAAAGACCGCCACCACCTTCTGCAGCCTGGGCACAGTCGTTCTATGTTTGCATGCAAAATATATCTCTTAATTTTTCCTCACTTTGAAGAAATCAGTGAAGAATACCCAAGTCAGTGACGAAATGTGTTCAATCCAAAGTCGAAAACTCGAAGCAAGTTTTGAAGATACTGGATCGAATTATAATTGGGAAGCCATCGGAGTGTTGAAAAATGTGGTTGTGTAAGAAAACATGAGGGTGGATCTTGAAATTTTCTGGTCGGGTTGGGTAAAAACGGGTTCAAGTCGAGTTAAAAAATATCGAGTCATGTTGGAAAAAGATCGGGTCGAATCAGTCAAGGTTGGGATCTAGTCAGTTAATGTTGGGGTCGAACCGGTTAAAGATGAGGTTGAATTGATCAAAGTTGGAGTCGGCTTGCTAAAAAGTTGGGGTTGACAGGCAAAAGTTAGGGCCGATTCAGGAAAAGCTAGGATCGTGTGGAGAAAAGTTAGCGTCGACCCCAATTTTTCTCTAGTCGATCCCAACTTTTGCCAATCAATCCCTATTCGATACCTACTTTTAGCGAGTCAACCCAAACTTTTGCTAAATCGACCTCAACTTTCACGATTTGTATCTCGATCGACTAGTTTGACTAGGGGTTTTGCAGTAAAATTACTTTTAACTGTCCCGAATAACTAAAATGAGATAGGTGTCCTTCCCCAGAGGCTGATGACGTTGGTCATTGTTCTTACATTGTTTTCCGGATGGTTCTGTTTTTTAAAGAGATGGTAGAGATAGTTGATAAAAAAAAATGGCGCTATGGATAACTCTAAAAATTATTTAAATATAATTTTGTATTCAAATGGTTTTGAAGTTAAATTTGATTATTGTAAATAATGATTATAAAAATTAAAATTTAGTAAATGACTTCCTAAGAAGCTTTAATGTTCCATTTGCATATAATATTATGGGATTTGCTAGGGTCCATTGCAAAAGGCATTTCGCGGAACATCTGTTGCATGAGAGAGCTGCTAGCCAGCCACCCCATGAATGATGACAAAATCTGTTGGAAAGTGAGCCTATGTGGCTGCTCTCTCATGCAACAGATGTTCCGTGAAATGCCTTTTGCGATGTACCCTAGCAGACTTATTTGCAAATAAGAACCGAGCATAGCCCAAAGAGGCCTTTATTCTTTCAAGGTCTAAGGATAAATACGAGAGCGTAAGTCATTTTGGGGTAAATTATTTCATATGAATTTACTTACCCTATATTGGTTTACTCTTGAATTAGTTTACGTTGTTCCAATCTACAAGGTAAACTAAGTAGTTGTTTGGTTTCCAGTGTTCCATTGTGGCTAAGCTGTCAAGGGTAATCGTACAACTTAATTTTTTTGAACAATTCATTTGTAAACAAATATATTCGAGGGTCAGTATCAGCTTTCAAGGAGATTTTGCTATGTCTTTTTCACAACAGTTGTTCAAGCGGCTATGATCATTTGATTAGTGCTTCTATAAAAAGACAAAATATAAGTCTTTTCTTCATAGACAAGGAAAGATCAACACTACCTCGTAATAATTCACAATACCAAGAAAATCTTCACTCTATACCACCATTGTTCAAGCGGCTATGATCATTTGCTCAGTGCTTCTATAAAAAGACAAAAAAAAAATAAGACTTTTCTTCATAGGCATGGAAAGATCAACAATACCTTGTAATAATTCACAATACCACTAAAATCTTCACTATATTGTTCCCACCGTTGTTCAAGCAGCTATGATCATTTGATTAGCGTTTCTATAAAAAGATGGAAAAATAAGACTTTTTTTCATAGGCATGGAAAGATCAACAATGCCTTCCAATAATTCACAATACCTCTAAAATCTTCACTATATTGTTACATTTTACTTGCAGATGCTACGCGATAAGCATGAGAGAGAGAGAGAGAGTACGCGACTTACCCAACCTTCGGTTGAAGGATAGGCGATGATGATGTTACATACAAGTATACAACCTCCTAAGGGGTAAGTCACATAACTTTCGGCCATTTGAACAACCACCACTTCTTCTTTGGAGGTAAATGGATGTGTTTACCCTTTATTTACCCCCACTAGAATGTACACTTTAGGTGAAAATCAGTGTAAAACATCATCCTAAAATAAATTTTATGCCCATTTTTAGGTGAAAATCAGTGTAAAACAAATTCGTTTTATGCTTTTTTTTACGTGGATAGAAACAGAGGAAACACTTCCATGATCGGATCTCATTTTGGCTGAAAATATGAGGGTAAAAGTGATACTCATACCCTTATCCAAGGGTCAAATTTTCACACAATCTAAGATCTAAGTACACATTGGATCGGTTTCCCAAATTCTCCGGCGTAACTCTCCTCTGACATCGTATCTTCCAGATGGAGAGCTTCAAGCCGTCATTAGTCGCTCTATAATCGAAAAATTAACCCTATAACAAGAATATTTTCTCTCATTTAAATCAATTCAAGATTCAACCTAGGACTGTTTTGTTTTGTATACGTGTGGCACCGTTTTATTTTAATTATTTTTAAACAGAACTATTGCCCTTATGCTAGCAGTTCTCTTCTTTTATTTGGCAATTAGGTAAGTTATAGCGATAATGTGGGACAATTACTTTGGTTGAATTTGCACATCTTTTTTATTTAGCTCTCAAAGGTTGTTATAATTCCGCAAAAGCCGTAAACATCGGATGGGAAATTTTTTTCATGAATATATCATCTCCCTTACTTCCAGTGAGCTGCCAAGCAAATCAACAGTGACTATTACTCTTATTTTCAAGCCACAATCTATCTTGGAAATGGGGTGATAAGTAGTGTCAACCATTGTATACATGAGGCAAGTGTAAGGGATTAGGATCACAAGATTAAATTAGTATGATGAAACCAAGAAAGAAAATAATGATATGACCCTTAAGTTCTCCAATTCTTAAGATGCAAGAAACATTAATTATCACACATGATGCTTAACTTGAATCCCTTTTCTCTTCCTTTTTCCTTCCGAAGTTTCTACCTAACGAAAAAGAACATATTGTGGGGAACATACATTATTGTGGAGAGCTGATATTCGTAAACCTATGTTTTTTTTTTATGTTGGCAGCTGAGCGAAATGACATCTTCGTTTTAATGATAGCACTAGTCTCTTTATCTCATTCCTTTCTATTCTTTTCCATATTGAATTCAGTGCCAGTCTTCTTTCTCATAAATTCAGCCCCATAATCAAGTCAGCCTTCTAAAGGTCCTCAGCATTCAGTTATTTACACTACAAGAAATTGGGGATTTACAGGCTCTCATGACCGGTGATAAAAGTAGGCGGTTTTAACCTCGCAAATTAGCCTAAAGTTTTAACCGTCAGAAATTCATAACATGTCTTGCCACCTGCAGAAATTCAAACCATATATAATGACAAAAATTTACCCTCTGATGCATAATCATTTGATTAGATTCAAATTAAGGATATATTATTTATTACACTTCCAAGAGAAAAACACAACTAAAAATTAAATTCACACTTCAATCCAACACTCTCTCGCTTTGTCTGCCAGTCATGTTGAGATGGCACCCAAGAATCCCATCACGCAACAGAGAGCCAAGTGATAATTGATTAACCAGCATGAAACCTGAATAAACAATACCCATGAGATTTCCCACAGCCTCCAAAATGAAGTGATACAAAACAAGATAACTAGAAATCCCAATTAATAAAGAAGGCGACTTGTATCCAATATGTAAAGCTTATTAAAGTATACTTTTGGATCATCATGGGATTTCCCACAGCCTCAAAATATGAAAAGTTGTTTGTTAACAAGTGATGGATGGTTAATGTCAGCCTACAAAATATCATTTCCCTGTATTAGACATGGTGCTTTAGAATTTTCTCACCTTTGGAAACTCAAGACAGAAAATAAAGGGAAGTGATAAATCCACCCCTTTTCATTACTTGGGACACCAGTGTATTTACGACTGGAAAGGGTACTGTTGTACTTCACATGGGAAGGATTCAACGGATTTGATTGCCACGTACACTGCAGTTGGATGTGTAATGAAAAGGGGCGCATTTATCATTTCCCAAAATAAAAATACCTCATGATTCTCTATTCATCTCAAACTTGCACTAAAATATAATTCCACAAAAAACGGAGGCTTCAATTTTCAAAACTAAAATAAATAAAAATGCAATTGAAGAGAATAAAAGAGCATTGTTCGTGCCACTTTGCCACATAATAAAATAAAATAATAAATAAGGCCCAGGAGAAAACAAACCTACCTTCTTCCAATGGAATCATGAAGTTTTACAATCAGAAAAGAAGGCCCTCAAATAGTTAGTATACCCGACCCCACCTTGGGTATCCATCGGGTAAAATAAAAACAGCCCCCCTAAGAGAATTTTCTTGGACCAAATAATAAATGTGATCGGCCATATAATCGTAGTTACATAGGCCGTTTTTTCCCAAAGCGAGTTCACCACCAACTGTAGCCATACCGTACGCTAAAGTTTGTCCCTTTTTAATGCATTTACCCCGCGGAACTCAAACCTCCACGCTCTTAAGCACGAGATTTTGAGTGGAGAGTTGTTCAACGGTGATGGATTAGAACGGGGATCTAAGTACGAAGCACCTTCAAAAGATAAGTGGCGATAGAAAATTATGCTGGCTCTATCATTTTTTTCGCTATCGTTTTTTGAGAACAACAAAAGGTTCCAACAAAATGGATGAAATGATTTTTTATTATCTCAATTGAAGTACATTCTTTTATGCCAGTTAGTAAGAGTGATATTGAACTAAGAAATAGACCCTATAAGCTAAAAGAGGGATTGTAGGCGCATCTTGGATGATCGAGGGCTAGATGGTCCAATAGTAGTCAGAGTGATCAGATTACCCAATTCAATGACTAAAAACTTAAGATTTGTGATTTGATCACTCATGACCATCGAATTCGGATTTACTCAGATCAATGGTCGGAAAACTCTAACACCTGACCAGACCATTGAAATTGCTGAAATCAATGATCAGGCCGTTCAACTTTTTAGATTGGTGATCTGTACAAGATTACTGGTAAGGATTTTTTTCAAATGATCATTTATCCCACAATTGACAGGTGATCTGATTGACTTCAAGATTAACCGCTCTCATTGATATTATCTGGTTGACGTCTGTGGTCTTGAATTTCTTTTGGGTGCCGAAGTAGTTTTTTTATATTTTAGACATCTCATAAGCAACTAGTTTTTTTTTTTTTTTGAAATGGCAATATTGTACAAGATAAAAACGGGAGCCCGAGATGAGCCACCCCAAGAATACAAAGAATAAACAAAAGAAAGAGAGAAAAAGATACAGATATGCACTATAAACCTAAAGGCAGCAGATAATCAAACCACCTCTAGCAATTATGCAGAAACCCCCCTCCGAGCAAGTAAATCCGCCTTCTCAATAGCCGACCTTCTGACATGATTAAACACAATAGATGATCCCATGATTAAATCCTCTATTTCATAAAAAACGGCCAGGAATCTCCAAGGAGGAGCCACCCCTCCCTTAAGCCACTGAATCACATTCAAAGAATCTCCTTCCACAATAGCTTTATCCAATATGCCTCTGTTAAGACTCTTAATACCATGATAAGCAGCCCTAACTTTGGCTTCCGATGCATCATAAAAACCAATTGGACCGGAGAATGCCCAAATCACGTCTCCACAATCATCACGGCAAACACCTCCCACCCCGGCAGGACCCGGATTACCAAAACTTGCACCATCAAAATTCACTTTAAACATATCATGAGGACGGGGCTCCCATCTTTGCACTATTTGAGCTCTCCTCTCCCTACTAACACATACCTCCCTCCACCCTTCAAGTTAAAACATACTAGTTAATATTTGATTTAGCCAGTTGTTAATATTGGCTAAGTTAGTTCATTTTTAAAGTAATACATGGAAAAAGAATCTGACACAAGTTGGATATGGAGTCTAGAGTCCAAATCTAGAACATTTTTTCTCTTATTGGAAACCAGTTTTAAAATAAAGTGCGGCTTTCCTCGCAAGCATAGAACGTCCTTAGTTTTATTAGCTTGCTGTTAGGAACGGTCAAGTTAGTTTCCATTTTGAAAACATCTTAAACTAAATACTAGTTAGCAGTTGTTTAACTAGTTTGGTGAAAGTTGCTAATCTTAGTTCTAAATAGGACAGAGTTCCCCAATATGGACATCCAATTGAGTTCGTATGCGAAAGCTTTTTTATCCAGAATATATTGTTGATTCCTAGTATGGGACGGTTAAGTCTTAGTTAATGGTTTTAGAAAGTTCGTTTGATAGATTTATGTTCTTCAATTTCGTTTAAAATAATTATTGTTGGTCATTAGATTGATTTGTTTTGGGAATTAATCCGCACTGTGTGAATTTGAAAGCCTACTCCAGTCGAGATTTGTATGATTCAATAACAATACACTGGAATTCATCGCCCTATTAATTGCATGTATTCTTCATGATTTTAGACCTGGTTAGTTCATGATGTAGATATGCTATTAGATATATTATGTGAGCATGTTCCAATGGATTTCTATGCCTGATTGTTTTTATTAACATCATGTTCTTTAAAAAAAACATTTACTTAGAAATATGTTGAAAAATGCTACATGTATTTTCCATGGATTGGGAACTGAATGCTATGTCAGGACTATTTTTCTAAAATTCATATGTGAATTGTGAACCATGTTAAACCTAATGATGAATCAACTGTGAATTCATGGGTTGAGTATTTGAGAACGGATAACTTGTACTCTCAGGCTTGGTATAGAGAGTATTGACTGCTAGTAACGTTGACCTCTGGCGACGATTTTGTCCCCACACCAGCTAGTGGATATGGATATTGGCCGTGATCACGAAGACCATGGTCGAAACTTGGGGTGTGTTCGGCAAGGCTTCTCATTCTTAGCCAAATAACCAAGCAAGAAATGGATTGATGAGATCTGGGAAGCGACTTAGAGTCCGCAGAATCCCATCTTTTTATATTGGGTGAAAAACATTCAAAAGTAAAATTTTTTTTAGAAACGGGCCTGTGGTGGGTCGAAGCGCCAAACAAGAATTTTGGGATTTCCCTATTTTCTCTCATTTTGCGCCTACAAAATAGGAGGAAACAAATTTTATAAAGGGTGCCGAACATGCCCTTGCTTCCCCCACAGCGTGAAGTTGGGTCATCCTTAGACTGTGTATCGCGGGCTAGTCGTCGGCCACGTTGGGCAGGCCACCGGTATTACTTCGCTGGTGCGGATGTTGATATTGATTATTGCACGCCTTTTCATACTTTTGATTCCATGCGAACATATGTTTGCATTTGGGTACACTGCCTACCAATAGGGTGTGATATTGGCCACAAAGAAGACTGGTGAGTGGTGAGCTAGGAATTGAATTTGAACTAGAAAATGTTGAATTGAATTACAAAACTGGCTTTCCCAAAAGTGAGTTAATGAACGGAGCTGTTCAAACTGATTCCATTTAAAAGCATCATGTTTATTCGTGAGAATTCATGGTATTTAATGTTAGAGTAATTAGGTCAAGCAAGAGGTTGCTTGAAGCATTACACCCAAGGTATCTAATTTGGAATACCAAGTTTGTTGCCTCAAGCCCCTATATATATTAGATACGCTAGGGTTTTAATAGGTTAGTGGGCTTTAGCCCAAATAGGTCTACTACACCGGTCCATCATCTTATTGGGCTTATATTAGAACATACATGGGTTATATTATATACCAAACAATCTCCTCCTATGTTCTACATATAGCACAATCCAATAGATAGATAGTGTAATGTTCAAAACAAAATATTGAATCATCCACATCACCATATGGTCTATATCATAAAAGATCTGTAATCCAACTGAAAATATGAATCCAGTCAGTTGTGTAAAACACTAAAGTATCTAGTTCTACCTGAAGAAGAACTTAGTACAATTCCATAATTCACGAAAGTATCTAGTTCTACCCGAAGAAGAATTTAGTACAATTCAAAATGGCTGAAAAAATATCAGTATCACTCTCACCATAAGCATCATTGTCAAGTTTCAATAAAGAAAAAGACCTAAACAACTTCTTTTGCAAATAACCATTCCTAATTGTCAAGTTTCATTAAAGAACAAGACCAAATAGTTTCTTTTGCAAAGAACCATTTCATGTTTCTTTTTGGAATGTTACAATCATCTTATCCATATTTGAGTTAAGATGTATCATCAAGTTTGGAATGTACAACCTTTTCCAAAAATGATATGTCATCAAATGTGGAATGACACACAACAACTGTAAACATCATCGAAACATATCAAGTGCCTATCTTGGCCAAAAAGGGAGATTCGAAGATTCAAAATAACATGGATGTAGGTTAAGTCATGTCTATACAGACTTTAACCCCATCTCCCCCACAGTTTTGAATATTCGATCTTTGTTCAGTCCCTTGGCGAGAGCATCGACCATATTATCCTTCGATCTCACATCAATCAAAGTGATAATCCTGTGTTGAATGAGATAATTCAGCATGGCATGTTTTAGCCTAAGATGTCTCATCTTACCATTAAAGAGTGAGTTCTTCACAATCGTAATTGTAGCTTGATTATCACACAACACACTTAATGAACTAATCCTTAACTGGGTCAGTGGAATGTCCATAACCATAATCAAAAGCTTTATCTCATCTGCTTTCATTTGTAACTGAAGCTAGAGCATAAAGTTCCAATTCGACTTCCACACAACAACAGTAGATTTGTTGTCCCCTGATTCTGATCCCCATGATTCATCAGAATATTCTTCCACGAGAAGTGGATGGCCACCTTAGTTTTGAGCATACTCTTGAGTACACGAAAGGTATCTCATCAGCCTCATAAGGGCATCTCTATGCTCATGGCCAGGATTGCTAGTAAAACGACTCAGCATGCCAACTATAAAGGCTATGTCTGGCCTAGTGCAACTCAAAGCATACATGAGACTACCAATCAGTTGAGAATAATCTAACTGATTCACAGTCTCCTTCATTAGAGATCAGCTTCTTGGTATAATCAAATGGTGTCTCAATCGGTTTGCACTCACTGCATCTCCATAGAGAAAGTAGTTTTTCAAGATAATAGGCTTGGTTAAGGGAAATCCCTTGCCGGTCAAAACTTACTTTCATACCAAGAAAGGTGTCAACAACACCCAGGTCTTTCATGTCGAATTCTTTACGCAAAGTTAGTTTCACATGACTCACCAGAGAGAGAGAGATTGGAAACAAGAATAAACATCTATATACAAGGAAATAATCATGACCTTATTCGACACAAAACGATAGTAAAGGCATTTATCCGAGTAATTGATTAGAAAACTCAAGCTCTTTACTACCTTGTCAAATTGTTGATGCCACAATTTAGGTGCTTGTTTAAGACCATACAAAGATTTGTGTAACTTACAAACTTTGTGCTCGAAACCTTCAATGACAAACCCTTCAGGTTGGTTCATATAGATTTCCTCTGACAGTTTTTCATTGAGAAAAGCTGTCTTTATATCCATTTGATGCACAATAAAATGCTCAATAGATGCCAAAGCAAGAAGAATTCTTATCGAGGCCAAATGACAGACCGGTGAAAAAAAAATCAAAGTAGTCTATCCCACTCACTGGAGTATAGCCCTTAGCTACTAAACGTGCTTTATCTCGAGCTATCAATCAATCAGAATTAAGTTTCTTCTTCAATATCCACCTACAGCCCACAATCTTAGCCCCGTTTGGCAAATCAACTAGCTGCGAAGTTAGATTTTGCAACAGAGAGCTCATTTCATCATCAATGGCTTCTGCCCACAACAAAGAGTCCTAGATCTCATCGCTTCCTTATAGGATGATAGATCATTTTCTAAATGGTAGGTCACAAAGTCCTCATAAAAATTTTTGGGTACTCTATCTCTTGTAGAAACTCTTACAGGAACTGAATTAGAAATCAGATTGGGATAAGTGTCAGAAGTAACTAGTTCAGACTCAACCGGCAATTCTGTAACCATCTCTGTATCGCCTGGTATGGTCAAACCCTGATCTCTAAGAAATTTATTCTCAAAGAAAACTGCATCTCGAGATTCTATAACCATATTTGTTGATAGATCCAAAAACCGAGCAGCAACTCTATCTTCTGCACCTCCAAAATAAACACAAGTATTTGTTTTATTTCCCATTTTAGGTCTCTTAGGGTCTGATATCTTTACATAAGCAATACAGCCAGAAATCTTAAGAGTGTCATATCTATAAGGATGCTTATGCCGTAACTCGTACGGAGTGGAGGAGCATTTTGAGTTTGGCACTCTATTCAGTATGTGATTTTCAGTCAAAGTTGCCTCTCCCCAAATGCAACTAGGCATGCCAGCTGACATTAACATGGAGTTGAACACTTAAGTTAACGTCCTATTCGTACACTCAGCTATGCCATTTGATTGAGGCGAGAGAGGAGCAGAAGTTTCAAGGATTACGCCCTGAGAGGCACATAATTCCTTAAACCATGTCAATGTGTATCTTCTCCTTCTCTATCACTCCTAACTCTCACACTTGTCAAATGTAATGGACATATATAATGGTATCTTATGAGTATTAGTAAGTGGAGACCATTTTCTTATAGTGCACATGTCCCAATCGGTTGTGTAATAACTTAGGAGCAGTTAGCGATGAACTATCATAACTAACAGTCTCATTATCTAAACTCAAATCAAACATACCATCTATCAAATATGCACAATCAAAATAGTATGAGTTAACAATCAAAAGTTACTCTACCACACAGAAATGAGGTACATATGCCAGCATAGTCTTAAAAACTAAGAGAAATTAAATTCTTTTGAAGAGCAAGAACTACTTTAACAATTTTTAAAGTTAGTATTTGTCCTGAAGAAAGGACTAAGTTCGCAGTACCAGCGTGAGGCACCTCTACCTCTGCTCCACTGGCCACTGTAACGGTCTCTTTCGCGGCAGCAACATCAACTAGTAGTTTTTTTGGAGTTGCAAACATGACAAGTGGCTCCTGTATCTAACCACCAATCTGAAGAAGTACTGGCCTTACCATTGCCCAACATAGCAACAAAACTCTTAGGCTCAGTCTTACCCACCATCATATGAGCTGCCTTCTGTGGTGTGTCAGATTTAGACTTGTTAGGAAGACTACAATCTGCTGCAAAGTGATCACATTTTCCACAGTTGTGGCACTTGCCTTTCTTTTCTGGAAGATAGGCTTTTTGGCCTCCAACTTGGGATTGTCACTTTAGGTGACTTGGATTTTCAAGGAAATTTCTTGAGATTTGTTACCGCGTTAGCAGCAGACTGTTGCTGTCTAACCATCTCCAAGTTATTCCTGACTCGATTCTCATCTTCGATTCCAATGAATCGTTTGAGATCATCCAGTCCCACTTACACCTTTTTCCTATACATTTCATTTTTAAAAGAATGCCATTGAGATTCATCAACTTCTTCATTCATTCGTGTCAGCAAAGGTACCCAAAACGGTGTAAAAATAATTCGTATATTTTAGACCGAATTGAGTCTTTCACTTCCATGAATTAAACTCAGATCCACCAAATGATTGAAGTGTGACCATCTGTAGACACCCCATTTTGACCGGACCCAAGTTCATGTTGATTTTCCAAAAAACCTCGCCAAATCAATCCATTAGGACCCCAAATTCAACCCTAGGCTAGGTTAGGGTCCCCCTTAGATCCCTGTAAAATCTTGTTGGAATCCGAGCTTGTTTGTGTAGACACCCCATTTTGACCGTGCCCTGCACCTCCATGTTTTGTGCTTAACTTTTCCAAATCAGTGGGTTAGGGTCCCAAATTGCACCCTGAGCTAGCTTAGGGTCCCACCAAGGTCCCTGTGAAATTTCGTCAAGATCCGACCACGTTTGCCTAGCGAACGAGCTAAGTGTAGACACCCCATTTTGACAGGACCTTAAACCCGCGTATTCGAATGAAATCCCGAGGTCAGGCGGAAAATGAATGAATGTGGGGCCCGCTGATATGGCACCCGCTTGTGTGGGGCCCGCTTGTGTGGAACCCGCTTGTGTGGGACCCGTTGATGTGGGACCCGCTGATGTGGGACCCGCTTGCGTAGGGCCCGCTTGTGTGGGGCCCGCTGTTGTGGGACCCGCTTATGTGGTTAAAGAGAGAATAAGGACAGTCATCATTTTCTTTGTTTTTAAAGTGGGCGTAATGAGTGGTTTTGGTTTTCGCACGGCATCCAATGCCATTTGAAAATTATTTTTTATTTTTTTATTTATGATTTTGCAAAAAAAATGGGAAATGGGGGGGGACAAGAGGGGGACAAAAAAAAAAACTCATCATGCTCTCTCATGATGAGTCATGAGAACCTCCCCAGTCTTCGTCTCTCTGGCAGTAAAAAAAACACCAGAGGAGAAAAGAAGGGAGAAGGAGAGAGAAAAACCAGTGGGAAAAAACCAGAGAAAAGACGAAGGAAAAAAGGAAAAGAAAAAAAGAAAAAAAGAAAGAGGGAGAGAAAGAGAGAATTGCAGAGGGAGAGAGCTCATCATCTCCGGCAAATCCGCCGGAGATCCAACCTTCATCTCCTCTTCCCTCACCGGCCGCCACCACCGCCTTCTCCGGCAACCTCTACACCTCTAATCCTACGGCTTCCATTTTCTCCGGCCGTGTTCTGATCGTCTTCCCCCATTTTCCTCCGGCCTTTTCTGCAAATCTGAGATTCATTTTTTCCGATCTAAGCTCCGATCTGAGATCCTTCTCTGATACTTCTCCGATCCATCTCCGATTCATTTCCGATCCAAACCTTAGCTCCGATCGTCTTCTCCGATCTTTGTAATCCGTCGCGATCTCCTCAATTTACTGCAAACCTATTCTCTTACTGTTGATCGAGGAAGAACCAGAGTAGATTGGACCAAAGCATAGCTAGAATTGACTAAAAGAAGGTATTTCCCTTCATAATTCTTCTCATTTTATTTTTTATATACTTTCAATGCTTATGCTTAGAACTGGAAATTTAAATCATGTTTTCTCTGGATGTTAGCTTTTCCTGTGTGATTTTTTTTATATATACAAAGTTTATGTTTCAGTTGATTGTATTTGAGTAGATTTGATTAGGAATCTGGTTTCGTTGTTTTAATGGATGTTCCTAACAATTTGGTTAAAATAAAAAAAAAAAAAAAATAATAATAAGAGAAAAAACTACTGTGAAAGGAAGTCTTCGCTGGATTTTCTGAGATTTTGATATTTCTAGTTATGGGGGCCCGTTTGTGTGGGACCCGTTTATGCTGGTGTGGGGCCCGCTTGTGTGGGGCCCGCTGATGTGGGACCCGCTGTGTGTGGGACCCGTTTATGTGGGGCCCGCTTGTGTGGGGCCCGCTGATGTGGGGCCCGCTGATGTGGGACCCGCTGTGTGTGGGACCCGTTTATGTGGGGCCCGCTTGTGTGGGGCCCGCTGATGTGGGGCCCGCTGATGTGGGACCCGCTGTGTGTGGGGCCCGTTTATGTGGGAACCGCTTGTGTGGGGCCCGCTGATGTGGGACCCGCTGTATGTGGGACCTGTTTGTGTGGGACCCGTTTGTGTGGGACCCGCTTGCGTGGGGCCCGCTGATGTGGGCCCATTTGTGTGGGGTCCGCTGTGTGTGGAACCCGCTTGTGTGGGGCCCGCTAATGTGGGGCCCGCTTGTATTCAAAGAGATAAAAAGGACATCATCATTTTCTTTTGATTTTTAAAACGGGCATAATGAGTATGTTTTTTTGTTTTCTCTCCCCCTCATGATGACTCATGATGAGTCTCCCTCCGATCTCTCTCTCATTCCCTTACCCTCTCCACTGTTTTTCCCACCACCCCACTCACAGTAGTTTTTTTTTTTAAAAAAAAAAAAGAAAAAAACAAAGGAGAAGAATAAAAGTGGCGCGGATCGAATAACGGCCGGATTTTCGGCTTCCTTCGGCTCTCGGATTCGGTGAGAAATTCCACCACTGTAAGTATACTGTTTTTCGAATTTTTCGGAAATTATTTGGTAATTTTTTAGATTTTTGCATGATTTTTAAGCATTTAAATGATTTTAATTCATTATTAAATGTGTATGCTTAAAATCATGATCTGCATGAGTGTTTCAAATCCGTTTCGTCCCAAAATTTAATACGATGTTCTACTTGAATAGAGTAAAATAACTGTTAGAACGGATCGGACATTGGATCAAAGGTTTTCAAAAATTTGAGTGAAGAGTGGTATTTTATTTAAAATAAGGGTGAGTCTTAGCCTTGCTTCCCCCTTTGCAAGGGCAATGATAAGGTTACTTGGAGCCCATTTTTGTGTGTGTTTGGGAGACCCGCCCGGTCTCATTCTCTCGTTAGTCCTCTTTGTGTGCCGTTTGGTTTTGGGAGAACACCCTACTCGGCTTGGCTTCATACCCCTGCCCTTATGGGTATTGGGTTGCACATTTGTTGCACCCTAGGGCTAGGTAGCTGTCCGGCCCGGCTGGGTGTTTTACCTTTGCCAAATATGCACAGGGTCTCTTATTCCTTTTTACGTCATTTGTGTCTCAGAGACAAGCATTGTCTCATGTAGAGAGTTTCCCCTTTAGGAGGCTTACCTAGCCTCATGTTAGAGTGGCCTCCCCTTTTAGAGTTGAGTCTTTAACTCGGTAGTGTTATTAGAGAGTCTCTGACTCATTTGTTCCCCCCCTTTAGTGTTGTTAGTTCGGAGTTTCTCCTTTAGAGTTGTTGATTACTTCGCTCTTATTAGAGACTAACTCAGTCTTATTAGAGCTTTGCTTGCTTGGGATCTTGGATCGTTTTCTCTCTTCTTGGGACGCTATCTTTCTTGTTGTGGTTCGTCTCTTTGAGGCGTTAGTTGCTTATTCGGGGTTTCCCCTTTTGGATTTAGGGCTTTGCCCTAGTTTATGGTTGTTCTTGCGTGTTCCCTTTAAGATTGAAAACATTTAAAGGTCCTAAGCATTGGAAAAGCTTTAAAATCCAAAAACATTAGAAATTTGAAAACTCAAAAATATTAGAAATTTAAAAAAAAACATCAAAAACATTTGAAAAACCGCAAAAAAAAATATAAAGTGTTGAGTGTTTCTTTTAGAAGCGTAGTTTGAGAGTTCGATTTTCGAACTACGTTGGCTTGATCCTCTCTCACGAGGTACGTAGTGCAGCTTGGGATCCATATCCCAAGTCCAGCCAAACTTTTTTGTAAATAAATGTTTTAAACCTTCTTCAAAAACCTTTAAAATCTTGTTTTCAAAAGATCTTCCTCTAGAGTTAGGAGTTTCTCCTAGATAGAGAGTTTTAGAGTTAGGGTTTTTCTTTTGATAGGTTGTTTGATTGTTTGTTTGTTGTGTGCTTGTTTTAGAGTTAGGGGTTTGTCCTAGAGTTATAGGAGCGCCTCCGTCCGGTCAGTTGGCGATTCACATCGCCGACCGATGACTAGGTCTTGGATACGTTAGCAATCCTATTGTTTTCCTTAGGGCATACAGCCTAGTTACACGTAGGTTGTAGGAACCACCTGCATTAGCCTAGGGCTAATCTGCATTTAGTTAGGGCATATAGGGTGTCCTAAAATTCACAATTCACTGGAATTTAAATAATCGTACAATAAACTTTAATAACTAGTCCGGTCTTTTAGATCGAGTCTAGGATAGAGGTCTAGGTGTCTTAGGCATCCTAGCTTAGAATAGGCGCGAAGAACTACGTTGCCTTGATTCTCGTGGAGGCGGGGATACGTAGGCTTCTTTGGATGAATACCAGACCATCCGAGGACTCGGGCTAATAATTTAGAGTCTTAGGATTTGTTGTATTGTTATTGTGTGTTTTGATGTGTTTTTCTTATTTTCTAGTACTGATCCTATACCTTTTAGCTATAGCTTGCATGTGATTGCACATCAGAACTTAGACACCCATTAGGCATGTCACTCATAACCTAGCTATGCTTAGGTGCCACATCTTTCATTTTATTTTATGTGTGCTTATTATTTTATCCTCAGGAAATGCATGCTTAGGTAGACGAATCCTGAGGATTGTTCCCATTTCACATGATTTTTACCCAAACTTCTTTGGAGTTAATAATAAATGGCATAAGAGACCAGGTGCTTGCACTTGGGCGAATTGGGGGCGCCTAACCCCTTCCCCATTCGTCATCAGGCACGGACCTTTTGTATCTCTGGTTATCCATTGCAAACAGAGCATTTGTTTTGGTTCCATGGCATGTCCATGGATGGCGACTCTGAGTTATTTTTAGATATATCTCGGTTTCGAGCCCTGGCTCCGGATCAAGATATATCTCTTTCTTTTTGTATCGCCACTCGTGCTATGCTGTGAGGGTGGTATCCGTTTCGAGAGTTCCTTGGCAGAGCTCTCCTTCACGTTGTGGAGATCTTAGAGGATTGCTGTGGGGACCTCGCGTCCCTCGCCGCACTCGTCCTCGGATCGGGTTCCACAGGCTGGCGACTCTGCTGGGGACTTCTTGGAACATTGCCTAACTCTATAAAATGCCATTTTTACTAACTTTGGAGAAATTTGAGCTAAAATTATTTTAAATGGGAACTCTATCGCTTAGAATTCAGGGGCACCAGACAAGTGCGTAATTAAAACAAGGGATTCACACACTACACATCATGCATTATCATATTTTTTATTTCTTTCATTGTTTTTTATTGTTTTTCATTATTGGCTCCACGGGATAGATTTAATGCGTGCCCGACTGGGATGTTATTACACCCTGATGGTACTGTTGAATCTATTTCCAAGCTATGCGCCGGTGCTGCAGCCGTAAACACTGGGCGTACTTGTGTTTACAGCAGCCGATGAGCAATGAAGCATACTATGTATAACATTGGGCGTACTTTTGTTATACATATTAAGTATGTTTCATACGCATAGTACCCATTAGATTGAGTCCGGAGCCCTATTTTGTTTTATATATTATGTATATACGTACTGACTTAGTGAAACCCAACTAGGAGGTACCCGTGTTTATATAAGTATATTGCATTCATATGGGGTTGAACATGTGTTGCTCACACATGTGAAGCTTAGAGTTAGGAGCCTTGTCCCATTTGTAGACTAGGGTAGCTCATTTTACATGGCTACAGCGCGGTCCTGGTACACTCACTAGTCTGTCGCAAGTCGAGATTTTCTCGACTCCGTTAGATTAGATTAGGGCTGGTGCCCCTGGTTAGGGTGTGTATATATATATATATATGTGTGTACATATATGTGTGTATAGTGTATTATTCTTAGATTATGGCTTATCCTTTCGAATAAGGTTTCCTTATCTATTTCAGTCATACCATCCTTTCAGACTCGGTCGATGATTCTTGCTCTTGCTTGGTCATCATCCAGATCGCGGTCTACCCTGTCATCTTTATCATATGATTATTCCTGTATCTTGGATTTATATCTGTTTTGTCAGCTGTCTGATCAGGGCCTACTTTCCACTGAGGTTTTCTGGTCTATTATCCCCGATTAGAGTTTGTTCACTATTTCTTTCTTGGATCAGGCCAATGATTCTTGTTCACCACCTTTTATAGCCTGGGTTCATTTCTTGATTCTTTGTTATCCATTCTTTTTGCTAGCTGTTAGACCAGGGCCTGTCTATCAATGAAGTTTTCTGGTCTATCCATTAGCCACATTGTTTCATTCCCCAGCCTTCAGACCTGGTCAGTAATTTTCCTCTATCATTATTCTAACTATGGTCTGCCTTTTGTCTCTCGAGTGTTTAGTTGTGTCGTTCCTTTGTACATAACTTATTTGCTGAGTCGATTTCTAGTTACCTTCTTGTACCTACACCATTTGTTGAGTTGATTGTCTAGATTAGGACCCATTTCCGGTGGGTATTCCTGGTCTAATTCTTCCTATCTACATTCTCTTGATTTGGTTGGTGGCATTTCCCTTGCCATTGTTGAAACCATAATCTGTCATCTCGTCGTCATTCATTGCCAGTCTTTCATGTGATTACATCTCCGTGGTGACCATATTCTGCTTACTGATTGTGTGCTTATCTTGCCATCATTATTTGAGTGCAAGTATCCTTGCTGAGAGTCCTACATTACTGAGTTTCTATTCATTTACCCTTATGTTGAGTTGTGAGGATCACCCTGTATAGCCGTCATGCTGCCGAATTTTATATAAACACCTTGAGCGTGATCGCTATCTTTTCAGAGTTATCGATAAGCC
This sequence comes from Tasmannia lanceolata, assembly GCF_043159265.1. NCBI lineage: Eukaryota > Viridiplantae > Streptophyta > Magnoliopsida > Canellales > Winteraceae > Tasmannia > Tasmannia lanceolata. Next base: position 11,460,737 of record NW_027518695.1, read on the forward strand.
ATGAGTTTACTCTACCACGATCCTTTTAGGGCCGTCATGCTGCCGGATTTTACTCAACTCATTTCCAGTATGATTGTTATCCTTTGGGATTATTGATAAGTCATGTGCTTACCCAACCATGATCCTTCTTACAGTTCTGCTGTTGGTTTTATCCAAGGGAGGGATGAGTTTGTATTATCTCTTGTTTCAACTTGTGTATATCATTTTCATGAGATTGCCTCATACTAAAATCAATTTTTGTCAATTCCATGACAGGAGTCTGACCTAATTGATCTCACCCATTGGTTAAACCAGTTTCCTTTCATTTCACCTAATCAAGTCAACAGGACTTATATCAGAGTTGAACCCCAAGTCATTGACATCATGGAAGAAGGTGTACTACTCATATACTTTCAGTTCCAGTTCGTCATTATCGAAAAAAAAAAAAAAAAAAAAAAAAAAAATGTCCTGTGTTGTTAAGGTTTGTCTTTCATTAAGTTTGTACCAACTTTCTTCTCTCAAAGTTGGTAAGTCTTACTATGTTAATGTCAAAAAAAAAAAAAAAAAAAGTGTGTCATGTTTGTCAGTCGTGTTCATTCATAGTCTGTTGTTTTCATCCTTTGTCAAGTTCAATGTAGAGCCCATTGAGGCGCGTCGAAAAAAAGAGAGTTACTGATGTACTTAAGAGTCTTCGATTCAATAAAGTTTTTGGTTTGGTTTCAAGTCTTCGATGTTCTGTGATTCACTCTTTAGATCTAATGTTTAAACAACTAAAGACGCCCTCTTGGATGAGATTGCAGACGAAATTCCCCTCGAGATCTGAAAAGGTCAAACGAGAGGAAGAGCGTCTAGCATAGCCACTTGAAGAAGAAATCGAAGTTATCGATAGTGGTATCGAAATCCGAAACTCGGGAAAGATGGATTGGCAAAACGTTATCTCCCGAGGAGCGTGAGGAATTGATAAACCTATTTAGAGGGGTTCAAGGAAGTCTTGTTTGATCCTACAAGGATAAACCAGGTGAATGCTCTGGTGTGATCCAAGACAGGGCTCCACCATCTTTAGACATCAAGTTGAAAGTGAAAATTTTAGAAAGTGAAGCGTCAGACATCCTGTGGAGCTGATGAAATATTGAGAGAAGATTTTCAGAGGGAGTGGAGCACAGTGGTTGAAGTTTTGCCAGAAAACCGCCAGACTCCTCGAAAAAAATAAAAAAAATAAAAAAAAAATCAAAGTCTTTGAACCTTAAGCAAAAGAGCTTGTACATCAAATATATCAGGAGGCCATCATTGGACGTTTGAGCCTTAATAGCCAAAATCCTAACGTTTTAAAAGCCTTTTGAGAACCCTTTGGGCCAACAATTTAAAGCCAATACTTCTTTTCAAACACATTATAAACCCGGGGCATTTATGCGCCCGAACTACGTCGGACCTGATCCCCATCTCTTCAGGGGTACGTAGGCAACTTGATTAATTCAGGTTCGGTCAAACCTTGGGATAAAATCCCTTTCAAAATTTTGAAGCTAAATGCTAAACCATTCTTTGAAAAATCCCACAGCGAACTACGCGGATCTGATCCTCCATTTTTGGGGTACGTAGGTAGTCTGGCAAGACCAGATTCGGTCCAAATCGTTTGAACTTTAAATATCCCACCCCTTTTGAACCCAAGCCCACCTAGAAAGTCCTTCTGGTGAAACAAGCAAAGGTTCAAGGCAAATGAAAGCAAAAACAGAAAAAAGAACGAGAGTCTGAAGACCCACTAGGTTGAAAACCCGAAAGGGCGGCCTAAATGAAATCATGTGCTTGCTAAGTCATTAACCAAAGGGATTGGCTTATGCAAAGTAAGGGTAGCGGTCTGCTGGATTGAAATTTTGAAGAGGCAATCTAGTCAGAGGCGAAGAATTCCCATGAAGAGAAAATTGATGAGATACCGAAGGAGTTCTTCAGTTGTGCAGAATTTTCAAAGTTTGAGTAGTGACTTCTTTTGAAGAGAGAAATCAAGGAGACGGAGAAGCATTCTCAAACAAGGCAGGATCCCAGAATCCGAGTAGTGTCGGCAAGACTTGCTTTGATACTTTTCTAAACTAGGGGCATTAAGACTGAGCAATCCGAAGGGGTTAATAACCATGACGAAAATCCCGATGACGGAAGGAAGTGCCTCTTGACATAGTTTTCGAGATTACTGTAGGAGTGGCTAGCCTTACCATAAAAAAATAACATATTTTATCTAAAAGTGAATCAAAATGTAGTCGAGTCCCTTGAATAATCTATACCTTCTTTGATAGAGTCCTTGGGAGTCTATTCCTCATTCATATTTGTTTTCTTTCAAGGTTAAAAAGTTGTATGGCACTGGAAGGAAGGGGTGTATACCTTCCAAAATGAAAGATCCTGGTTTAGGTATCCTACTCTGACAGACTGAATATGTCAAGTTTCATGCAGTTGGTAGGGGAAAGAGCGAACCTCACATAGTGGTCAATGAGAGGAGAAGTCTTTGAGCTTAGCCATTATCCCATCTTTATTCCAAAGAAAGAACCCATGCAAATCCAAAATTTCTTTATCTATCCTTGTTCTACTTTCCTTGAGACTCTTGTCATGGAAGTACAATACACTAGGGGCATCTTTTATGACTTGCGTCATAAAAGATATCAAGCATACAAAGGCAATCAGTGCCAGTGTTTACAACAAGTTGAAGTAAGAGAGATGCGAGCACGTCTTGAGCCAAATCTTTGAACTCTTCAGATGAGCCCTCTTTCTTAAAAGAGTCAAGTTCTAAAGAAAATCAATTTCCCCAGCGGAATCTAGAATTTGCTCCCACAATCGTCAAACCTTAGCAGAATGCTTTTCACTTGTTAAAGAAGGGTAAACACCTGAAAGCCCCGTCAAGTACTTAAGTCCGATCCTCAGCAAGGAACTCGTACTCCCATTTTTCTTAGCAAGAGACGTTTAATCCCAGAAAAATCAATTCTCCAATCAGTAAGTCTTCTGTGTAGGTCTTATGCATTCTTGGCTCTTCGTGGTCTACCATTCAAGTATACCATGGACCCTTGCTTCCCGAGTGGCTCTTCGTGATCTGCCCTTCAAGTTGTATCATGGACCCACTATCCATACTCATTCTATCCATCTCCAGTGCTTGTCATTATCCTTGTTCATTCTTGGCTCTTCATGGTCTACCGGTCAGGTACACCATGGACCCTTGCTCTATGAGTGGCTCTTTGTTATATATCCTTTAAGGTATATCATGGACCCACTATCCATGATCATTCCATTCATTCCCATTGCTTATCTTTGTTCCTATTGGGCTCTTTGTCGCTCATCGCTGCGGACCCCGGGTTTAATGCTTGGCTCTCCACGGTTTATTGTTGGGAACCCCCGATTCCTTTCCAGCTGGGCTCTTTGTGGTTGATTACCATGGACCTCAGATTTATTGCTAGGCTCTTCATGGTTTATTACCGTGGACCCTCGATTTTTGTCATCTTGGCTCTTCGTGGCATAATGCCACGGACTTTTGATATTCCCTGTGCGGCTTTTCATGGTTATTACTCTGGGCCCTCGATTTCCAGTTTCTTTTCAATTATAAAAAAATAAAAAAAATATAAAATCCTCATTGGAATTTGGAATTCAGATTTGCAATTTTCAAAATATAGGCAGAGTTTTTGGTTTACTTGTTTAAAGGGGCCAGTGCCCGCAAGATTTCATCAAATTTCTTTGAGTTGTACTTTGGGTAAAAGTCATGTTTTCCTAATCGCTTCTAGCTATGCTATGTTTTAACTATTTTTCATCCTCTCTGACCTCTAGGAGGTTATGTTAGGAGTGATCTGACCGTCATTTTCAGAATAAAAAAATTCGAGATATCATCACCCCATCCGGTATCGAAAGTTTGAGTCTCCTCAAACATTCTTTACCCGTTTTGTAATCCGGTAAAGAAAGTTTGAGTCTTCTCAAACATTCTTTACCCGTTTTGAAATCCGGTATTGAAAATTTGGGTCTTCTCAAATATTCTCTACCCGTCTTGTATTCCGGTATTGAAAGTTTGAGTCTTCTCAAACATTCTTTACCCGTTTTGAAATCCGGTATTGAAAATTTGAGTCTTCTCAAATATTCTCTACCCGTCTTGTATTTCGGTATTGAAGGTTTGAGTCTTCTCAAACATTCTTTACCCGTTTTGAAATCCGGTATTGAAAATTTGAGTCTTCTCAAATATTCTCTACCCGTCTTGTATTTCGGTATTGAAGGTTTGAGTCTTCTCAAACATTCTTTACCCGTTTTGAAATCCGGTATTGAAAATTTGGGTCTTCTCAAATATTCTCTACCCGTCTTGTATTCCGGTATTGAAAGTTTGAGTCTTCTCAAACATTCGTTACCCGTTTTGAAATCCGGTATTGAAAATTTGGGTCTTCTCAAATATTCTCTACCCGTCTTGTATTCCGGTATTGAAAGTTTGAGTCTTCTCAAACATTCGTTACCCGTTTTGAAATCCGGTATTGAAAATTTGGGTCTTCTCAAATATTCTCTACCCGTCTTGTATTCCGGTATTGAAAGTTTGAGTCTTCTCAAACATTCTTTACCCGTTTTGAAATCCGGTATTGAAAATTTGAGTCTTCTCAAATATTCTCTACCCGTCTTGTATTTCGGTATTGAAGGTTTGAGTCTTCTCAAACATTCTTTACCCGTTTTGAAATCCGGTATTGAAAATTTGAGTCTTCTCAAATATTCTCTACCCGTCTTGTATTTCGGTATTGAAGGTTTGAGTCTTCTCAAACATTCTTTACCCGTTTTGAAATCCGGTATTGAAAATTTGGGTCTTCTCAAATATTCTCTACCCGTCTTGTATTCCGGTATTGAAAGTTTGAGTCTTCTCAAACATTCGTTACCCGTTTTGAAATCCGGTATTGAAAATTTGGGTCTTCTCAAATATTCTCTACCCGTCTTGTATTCCGGTATTGAAAGTTTGAGTCTTCTCAAACATTTTTTACCCGTTTTGAAATCCGGTATTGAAAATTTGAGTCTTCTCAAATATTCTTTACCCGTCTTGTATTCCGGTATTGAAAGTTTGAGTCTTCTCAAACGTTCTCTACCCGTTTTGTATTCCGGTATCGAAAGTTTGAATCTTCTCAAATATTTCTTTACCCGTTTTGAATGATCTGGCTCTCGATTCCAGGATAAAAACTCGATGTATCCGGTATTGAAAATGTGAGTCTTCTCAAATATTCTCTACCCGTCTTGTAATCCGGTATTGAAAGTTTGAGTCTTCTCAAACATTCTTTACCCGTTTTGAATGATCTGGCTCTCGATTCCAGGATAAAAACTCGATATATCATCATCCTTCCGGTATTGAAAGTTTGAGTCTTCTCAAACGTTCTCTACCCGTTTTGTATTCCGGTATCGAAAGTTTGAATCTTCTCAAATATTTCTTTACCCGTTTTGAATGATCTGGCTCTCGATTCCAGGATAAAAACTCGATGTATCCGGTATTGAAAATGTGAGTCTTCTCAAATATTCTCTACCCGTCTTGTAATCCGGTATTGAAAGTTTGAGTCTTCTCAAACATTCTCTACCCGTCTTGTATTCCGGTATTGATAATTTGAGTCTTCTCAAATATTTTTTACCCGTTTTAGCACCCGATAATTAGCCAAGTGATTCTTGGTTTAAATTGTCAATCAAAATCTTCATTCTTCAATGCAAGCACCGAGTTAAGAGTCAGTGAGAAGTTATCTCCCCTTTGCTTTTAGTCTTTGAGTTTCATAGTGTTACTTTGATATTTTACCTTTGTGAATACCATTTTAGAATCAAAACCCAAAAAAATTATTTTGTTTTGACAATCGGGTCGGCCAAAATGTGTTGTCTTGTCAGCTTTGCCAATCGTGTGACAAGCACACTCTGCCAAAGAGGGGCATCTGTAGACACCCCATTTTGACCGTGCCCTGCACCTCCATGTTTTGTGCTTAACTTTTCCAAATCAGTGGGTTAGGGTCCCAAATTGCACCCTGAGCTAGCTTAGGGTCCCACCAAGGTCCCTGTGAAATTTCGTCAAGATCCGACCACGTTTGCCTAGCGAACGAGCTAAGTGTAGACACCCCATTTTGACAGGACCTTAAACCCGCGTATTCGAATGAAATCCCGAGGTCAGGCGGAAAATGAATGAATGTGGGGCCCGCTGATATGGCACCCGCTTGTGTGGGGCCCGCTTGTGTGGAACCCGCTTGTGTGGGACCCGTTGATGTGGGACCCGCTGATGTGGGACCCGCTTGCGTAGGGCCCGCTTGTGTGGGGCCCGCTGTTGTGGGACCCGCTTATGTGGTTAAAGAGAGAATAAGGACAGTCATCATTTTCTTTGTTTTTAAAGTGGGCGTAATGAGTGGTTTTGGTTTTCGCACGGCATCCAATGCCATTTGAAAATTATTTTTTATTTTTTTATTTATGATTTTGCAAAAAAAATGGGAAATGGGGGGGGACAAGAGGGGGACAAAAAAAAAAACTCATCATGCTCTCTCATGATGAGTCATGAGAACCTCCCCAGTCTTCGTCTCTCTGGCAGTAAAAAAAACACCAGAGGAGAAAAGAAGGGAGAAGGAGAGAGAAAAACCAGTGGGAAAAAACCAGAGAAAAGACGAAGGAAAAAAGGAAAAGAAAAAAAGAAAAAAAGAAAGAGGGAGAGAAAGAGAGAATTGCAGAGGGAGAGAGCTCATCATCTCCGGCAAATCCGCCGGAGATCCAACCTTCATCTCCTCTTCCCTCACCGGCCGCCACCACCGCCTTCTCCGGCAACCTCTACACCTCTAATCCTACGGCTTCCATTTTCTCCGGCCGTGTTCTGATCGTCTTCCCCCATTTTCCTCCGGCCTTTTCTGCAAATCTGAGATTCATTTTTTCCGATCTAAGCTCCGATCTGAGATCCTTCTCTGATACTTCTCCGATCCATCTCCGATTCATTTCCGATCCAAACCTTAGCTCCGATCGTCTTCTCCGATCTTTGTAATCCGTCGCGATCTCCTCAATTTACTGCAAACCTATTCTCTTACTGTTGATCGAGGAAGAACCAGAGTAGATTGGACCAAAGCATAGCTAGAATTGACTAAAAGAAGGTATTTCCCTTCATAATTCTTCTCATTTTATTTTTTATATACTTTCAATGCTTATGCTTAGAACTGGAAATTTAAATCATGTTTTCTCTGGATGTTAGCTTTTCCTGTGTGATTTTTTTTATATATACAAAGTTTATGTTTCAGTTGATTGTATTTGAGTAGATTTGATTAGGAATCTGGTTTCGTTGTTTTAATGGATGTTCCTAACAATTTGGTTAAAATAAAAAAAAAAAAAAAATAATAATAAGAGAAAAAACTACTGTGAAAGGAAGTCTTCGCTGGATTTTCTGAGATTTTGATATTTCTAGTTATGGGGGCCCGTTTGTGTGGGACCCGTTTATGCTGGTGTGGGGCCCGCTTGTGTGGGGCCCGCTGATGTGGGACCCGCTGTGTGTGGGACCCGTTTATGTGGGGCCCGCTTGTGTGGGGCCCGCTGATGTGGGGCCCGCTGATGTGGGACCCGCTGTGTGTGGGACCCGTTTATGTGGGGCCCGCTTGTGTGGGGCCCGCTGATGTGGGGCCCGCTGATGTGGGACCCGCTGTGTGTGGGGCCCGTTTATGTGGGAACCGCTTGTGTGGGGCCCGCTGATGTGGGACCCGCTGTATGTGGGACCTGTTTGTGTGGGACCCGTTTGTGTGGGACCCGCTTGCGTGGGGCCCGCTGATGTGGGCCCATTTGTGTGGGGTCCGCTGTGTGTGGAACCCGCTTGTGTGGGGCCCGCTAATGTGGGGCCCGCTTGTATTCAAAGAGATAAAAAGGACATCATCATTTTCTTTTGATTTTTAAAACGGGCATAATGAGTATGTTTTTTTGTTTTCTCTCCCCCTCATGATGACTCATGATGAGTCTCCCTCCGATCTCTCTCTCATTCCCTTACCCTCTCCACTGTTTTTCCCACCACCCCACTCACAGTAGTTTTTTTTTTTAAAAAAAAAAAAGAAAAAAACAAAGGAGAAGAATAAAAGTGGCGCGGATCGAATAACGGCCGGATTTTCGGCTTCCTTCGGCTCTCGGATTCGGTGAGAAATTCCACCACTGTAAGTATACTGTTTTTCGAATTTTTCGGAAATTATTTGGTAATTTTTTAGATTTTTGCATGATTTTTAAGCATTTAAATGATTTTAATTCATTATTAAATGTGTATGCTTAAAATCATGATCTGCATGAGTGTTTCAAATCCGTTTCGTCCCAAAATTTAATACGATGTTCTACTTGAATAGAGTAAAATAACTGTTAGAACGGATCGGACATTGGATCAAAGGTTTTCAAAAATTTGAGTGAAGAGTGGTATTTTATTTAAAATAAGGGTGAGTCTTAGCCTTGCTTCCCCCTTTGCAAGGGCAATGATAAGGTTACTTGGAGCCCATTTTTGTGTGTGTTTGGGAGACCCGCCCGGTCTCATTCTCTCGTTAGTCCTCTTTGTGTGCCGTTTGGTTTTGGGAGAACACCCTACTCGGCTTGGCTTCATACCCCTGCCCTTATGGGTATTGGGTTGCACATTTGTTGCACCCTAGGGCTAGGTAGCTGTCCGGCCCGGCTGGGTGTTTTACCTTTGCCAAATATGCACAGGGTCTCTTATTCCTTTTTACGTCATTTGTGTCTCAGAGACAAGCATTGTCTCATGTAGAGAGTTTCCCCTTTAGGAGGCTTACCTAGCCTCATGTTAGAGTGGCCTCCCCTTTTAGAGTTGAGTCTTTAACTCGGTAGTGTTATTAGAGAGTCTCTGACTCATTTGTTCCCCCCCTTTAGTGTTGTTAGTTCGGAGTTTCTCCTTTAGAGTTGTTGATTACTTCGCTCTTATTAGAGACTAACTCAGTCTTATTAGAGCTTTGCTTGCTTGGGATCTTGGATCGTTTTCTCTCTTCTTGGGACGCTATCTTTCTTGTTGTGGTTCGTCTCTTTGAGGCGTTAGTTGCTTATTCGGGGTTTCCCCTTTTGGATTTAGGGCTTTGCCCTAGTTTATGGTTGTTCTTGCGTGTTCCCTTTAAGATTGAAAACATTTAAAGGTCCTAAGCATTGGAAAAGCTTTAAAATCCAAAAACATTAGAAATTTGAAAACTCAAAAATATTAGAAATTTAAAAAAAAACATCAAAAACATTTGAAAAACCGCAAAAAAAAATATAAAGTGTTGAGTGTTTCTTTTAGAAGCGTAGTTTGAGAGTTCGATTTTCGAACTACGTTGGCTTGATCCTCTCTCACGAGGTACGTAGTGCAGCTTGGGATCCATATCCCAAGTCCAGCCAAACTTTTTTGTAAATAAATGTTTTAAACCTTCTTCAAAAACCTTTAAAATCTTGTTTTCAAAAGATCTTCCTCTAGAGTTAGGAGTTTCTCCTAGATAGAGAGTTTTAGAGTTAGGGTTTTTCTTTTGATAGGTTGTTTGATTGTTTGTTTGTTGTGTGCTTGTTTTAGAGTTAGGGGTTTGTCCTAGAGTTATAGGAGCGCCTCCGTCCGGTCAGTTGGCGATTCACATCGCCGACCGATGACTAGGTCTTGGATACGTTAGCAATCCTATTGTTTTCCTTAGGGCATACAGCCTAGTTACACGTAGGTTGTAGGAACCACCTGCATTAGCCTAGGGCTAATCTGCATTTAGTTAGGGCATATAGGGTGTCCTAAAATTCACAATTCACTGGAATTTAAATAATCGTACAATAAACTTTAATAACTAGTCCGGTCTTTTAGATCGAGTCTAGGATAGAGGTCTAGGTGTCTTAGGCATCCTAGCTTAGAATAGGCGCGAAGAACTACGTTGCCTTGATTCTCGTGGAGGCGGGGATACGTAGGCTTCTTTGGATGAATACCAGACCATCCGAGGACTCGGGCTAATAATTTAGAGTCTTAGGATTTGTTGTATTGTTATTGTGTGTTTTGATGTGTTTTTCTTATTTTCTAGTACTGATCCTATACCTTTTAGCTATAGCTTGCATGTGATTGCACATCAGAACTTAGACACCCATTAGGCATGTCACTCATAACCTAGCTATGCTTAGGTGCCACATCTTTCATTTTATTTTATGTGTGCTTATTATTTTATCCTCAGGAAATGCATGCTTAGGTAGACGAATCCTGAGGATTGTTCCCATTTCACATGATTTTTACCCAAACTTCTTTGGAGTTAATAATAAATGGCATAAGAGACCAGGTGCTTGCACTTGGGCGAATTGGGGGCGCCTAACCCCTTCCCCATTCGTCATCAGGCACGGACCTTTTGTATCTCTGGTTATCCATTGCAAACAGAGCATTTGTTTTGGTTCCATGGCATGTCCATGGATGGCGACTCTGAGTTATTTTTAGATATATCTCGGTTTCGAGCCCTGGCTCCGGATCAAGATATATCTCTTTCTTTTTGTATCGCCACTCGTGCTATGCTGTGAGGGTGGTATCCGTTTCGAGAGTTCCTTGGCAGAGCTCTCCTTCACGTTGTGGAGATCTTAGAGGATTGCTGTGGGGACCTCGCGTCCCTCGCCGCACTCGTCCTCGGATCGGGTTCCACAGTTTGATCAGCGAACGGATCGAAACAGTGTCGTAGTTTAAACCTGTAAAGGGGGTAAATAATCTGCAGAGGGGGTGTATTTTCGAAAATCAAATAATGGCTTTTTGTCTTTCTCCTAATAAGACAAAGCGGGAAGGGTGCGATTATTAATTCGCGCGCCTTATCAAAAATAGTAGTGCCATTATCAACAGCCTTCTTTTTATATATAAAAAAAAAATCAGAAATTCGAAACTAAAAAAACATTTGAAAACTTTAAAAATATCAAAAATATTTGAAAAACATAAAAAACCTTTAAAAAAATCTAAAGTGTTGAGTGTTTCTTTTAGAAGTGTAGTTTGAGAGTTCGTTCGAACTACGTTGGCTTGATCCTCTTTCACGAGGTACGTAGTGCAGCTTGGGATTCATGTCCCAAGTCCAGCCAAACTTTGTTAATAAATGCTTTAACCCTTTTTCTTCAAAACCTTGTTTTCAACAAGATCTTCCTCTAGAGTTAGGAGTTTGTCCTAGATAGAGAGTTTTAGAGTTAGGAGTTTGTCTTTTATTTGTTGTGTGCTTGTTTGTGTTGTTTTAGAGTTAGGAGTTTGTCTTTTGTTGTGTGCTTGTTGTGTGTTTGTGTTAGAGTTAGGAGTTTGTCCTAGCTAGGAGCGCCTCCGTCCGGTCAGTTGGCGATTCACATCGCCGACTGATGACTAGGTCTTGGATACGTTAGCAATCCTATTGTTTTCCTTATGGCATACAGCCTAGTTACACGTAGGTTGTAGGAACCACCTGCATTAGCTTAGGGCTAACCTGCATTTAGTTAGGGCATATAGGGTGTCCTAAAATTCACAATTCACTGGAATTTAAATAATCGTACAATAAACTTTAATAATTGGTCCGGTCTTTTAGATCGAGTTTAGGATAGAGGGCTAGGTGTCTTAGGCATCATAGCTTAGAATAGGCGCGAAGAACTACGTTGCCTTGATTCTCGTGGAGGCGGGGATACGTAGGCTTCTTTGGATGAATACCAGACCATCCGAGGACTCGGGCTAATAATTTAGAGTCTTAGGATTTGTTGTTATTGTATTTCTTTTGATGTGTTTTCTTACTTTCTTGTACTGATCTTATACATTTAGCTATAGCTTGCATATGTTTGCATCAGAACTTAGACACCCTTTAGGCATGTCACTCATAACCTAGCTATGCTTAGGTGACACATCTTTCATTTTATTTTATGTGTGTTTATATTCTTTATCCTCAGGAAATGCATGCTTAGGTAGACGACTCCTGAGGATTATTCCCATTTCACATGATTTTTACCCAAACTTCTTTGGAGTTAATGAAAATGGCATAAGAGACCAAGTGTTCGCACTTGGGCGAATTGGGGGCGCTCTTCGGACCTTCTCCATTTGTCATCAGGCACGGACCTTTTGTATCTCTGGTTATCCATTGCAAACAGAGCATTTGTTTTGGTTCCATGGCGCGTCCATGGATGGCGACTCTGAGTTATTTTTAGGTACATCTCGGTTTCGAGCCGTGGCTCCTGATCAGGATGTATCTCATTCGTTTTGTATCGCCACTCATGCTATGCTATGAGAGTAGCACCTATTTCGAGAGTTCCTTGGTAGAGCTCTCCTTCACATGTGGAGATCTTTGATGATTGCTGTGGGGACCTCGCGTCCCTCGGCGCACTCGTCCTCTCGGATCGGGGTCCACACCATCTCAAAAGGAATAGTAGTCTTTTCCATTTTAGACTAACTACAAAAGTAAATATGGAAAGAGTGCACCTGATTGGCGAATCACGAGAACCCAATCCAAGAGTCAAGTCCAAGACCCGAACCGCGAGAACCACAACGAGCCGCGTGAACCGGACGAAGAGAAACCCAATCGGCTGATTGCTGATTGCGTATCGCGAGAACCGAATCGCGGACCAAATCCAAGACTAGTCCAAGAACCGAATCCAAGAGAATTTCGACAACACCTTTCTGCTCAAGAGGGTGCCAGCAAGAAATTCGATCCAAGAGATCAAGCCACGGATGAAATTTGACAAACCCCCAACCAAAATGCCACCCAGCTTCAACTAATTGGAGGTAGAACAAACCACGCCCAAACGAATTTGGAGGTGGAAAGAACCTTTGGAAAGAACCCGCGCCTAAATCTAATTTGATTGGGAAGAGATCCACGGCCAAATCGAATGTAAAGTGGAGGATACCCAAAAAATTTGGGGATAAATAATAGGCGTTTCCCAAACAGAGACGTTTCCAAGGTGGAGATAGGTTTCTGCCAACAAAAGCTCCTCCCAAAAAAAATACTCGGCCAACTGGATTTTACCCAAGGCAAATCCTCTACCAATAAGGATGGTACACATAGCCTTGCAAAGTGAAAAACACATGCCTCTACCAATAAGGATGGTACACAAAACCTTGCAAAGTGAAAAACAAGATCAACTCTTATAAAAAGAGAGGGTATGGTCGGTTAATCTTGATGCACAAGAGTTCAACACAGACCTTCAATCCTTATCTTGTGTGGAGTTGCAAGATGGCCACATCATCTCTTCAAGAGATCTCTGGTACGTACAAACCAAAAATAGTTTGTATAATAGAGGGACGAAAGAGAGGGTTCCTCGATGTATCCAACACGAGCAGAGAGGAACAAACTCCGTGAGAGACGTATCTGTTGTGTATACGTGTTGGGGAATACAAGAGAGAAAGAGTCAATCGACCTCTTCTTTGTCTGGATGTTGGGTAATCGAAGTCGATCAGGGTTTGATAATGCTTCAAGATTGTTAGAGTAATTAGGTCAAGCAAGAGGTTGCATGAAGCATTACACCCAAGGTATCTAATTTGGAATACCAAGTTTGTTGCCTCCAGCCCCTATATATATTAGATACACTAGGGTTTTAATAGGTTAGTGGGCTTTAGCCCAAATAGGTCCACTACACCGGTCCATCATCTTATTGGGCTTATATTAGAACATACATGGGTTATATTATATACCCAACATTTAAAATGTTTGTTGATCTTCTTCAATTACATTGAATAAATTGATATATTGCATTCAAAATGCTTGTTGTTTTCTTCAAATATGTTGCATGCACTGATTTCCTCTCGTGCATGATAAATTCCTGTCTATATAGGTTTCTATTAGCTGGCATGGGATTAGGCAACCTGCCTGGCTATAAGCTCATTACGTGGTTAAAAAGGATTTCAAATATTGAGGAGCAGTAGACCGATTGTCGTTGGATCCCTGAGTGAGAGGATCACCAGAGTGGGACTCATTTTCAGTTTTAGCCACATCTTTTCAGTTTATTTAAGACATTTTACTTGAGGTATTGGTAATGAACGTTAGAGATGATTTTGAACTCGTCATGTCATACTTGATCTTAATGTTTTAAATAGATTTTATTTCTGCAAATTTATTTAGCAGCTCTGTATGTTGTGTATGGAAAAGCGAGATGCCTTGCATGCTCATGGGAGCGACCCTATGACTGTTTGACGGCAGTCGCACATGCTAGTAGGGTTCTTGGGTCGGGGCGTGACATATATGAAATGTATGAACCGGTAAATCATAAAAAAATAGAAGGTTCAACCCTCCTAACTATGCTTCAACCCTTTCAAGTATCTCTCAATCTCAATTTATTGCTTCTTACTTTCCCTCAAGCTGTTCCTTGTCATTACCTTGTATAATTCATCCGTGTAATGGGTCACGGACTTAGTGTCTTGCATCCAGTACTTGTTGATAGTTAAAGGGGAGAAATTCATGACAAATCACTATTTAAACTCTGCCCATGATGCAATGTAAATAACCCATTCCCCATTCACTTGTTGTCCTAAGGTGTGTACATTTGATCAACTGAAATTAATTCCAAGGTCGAGCTGAATTGGGTGACCTTACTGGGATAGTCCAATAGCACCAGTAATTTATGAGTTGTGGAAGTCTTGAGAAAAAATGCACATTAAAACCCGCTCCATAACAGAACAAAAACCCTCCAAAACATGTCTACAACTTTCCAAACCAAGTCAGAGAAACTTAGATATGTCGACACTCTGTGACGTATTCTAAGAAGAAACCATCCGGAAACCATAATTTTACTCTCTGCGCCTCAAACCTATGATGCCACGATGTGCTCATTCCCTTGAACTAACAATTTTATTATCAATTTACCATACTACCCTCAGATGAGTGCGAAAAAACAAAAACCCCGAAGCCCATTCTGGTCAAATAGTTAAAATTGAGAGTGGTAGTTGTGCCATCGCTATCTGAAAGTCAGATAGAATAATAGAAAAAAGTGATATCTATTCGCCCAACATCTTACTAATATATAACGAAGACAACTCTCTTTGTATTTTCTCTGAAGAAAATATGAGTTGCTGGGAAGCTGGAATTTCCATATTAATGGGTGTAATCCTGAGGAAGAGTATTTGCAAATTTCAAGAACTTGGGCATTTCATTACAAACTTCATCTCAGTTGTTGTAACAACGATCCGGTTTTCCGGTGTGGTATTCCGGCGACCAACGCCAGTTTCCCGGTGGCACTCTCCCCGTTCGTCGATGATCGCTAGGCATGACAGGTAGATTTTATTTTTATTATTTTCAGAGAGATAGTTAATTGTGTTTTTGAAGTGGACGTACGTGAGGATGTTGTAGATTCTCACACGATGTCTTTATTGAAATATGATATCTTTTTGGTGGTTTTGCATGTTGGTGTTGGAATTTGTACTATTTATTCAGACTTTGATTAATGAAGAGGTGTTTTTTTTAATGGAATTATGGTGACCCAAATTAAATTGAATCTTTTATTGAGGGTTGTAGCCTTTGGAGTGGGTGCATTTGAGGGAAGGGGATGGTTCTTTTAGTGGGTGAAGAATTTTTGGGTCAGATATTGAGGTTAAAGTTGCTTGTTTGTCGTCGCTAAACAGGTTTTTAATTTTGTTAAGATAATTTTGTTGTTAATTAAGTTTGTGACATCTGGTTACATTTTCTAAACTTGACTCCGATGGGTATAGGGAACTTAAATGGTTCGACAAACTGCATCCTCCCAGTGAGGGATTTTTTAAGCTGAATTTTGATGGTTCAAGTTTGGGGAACCCAGGGCCGGTTGGAGTAGGTAGTCTCCTTCGCGACCATGTCAGCCTTTTGAGTTGGGCTTTCTCAGGCCCCATTAGATCCAATGAGGCGGAGATTAGGGCAGTTCATCAAGGAATAAGGATGATAGACCTTAGCATGATCGGGTCTTCGTGGAAGAGGACTCCCTCAATGTAATAAATTTTTTGAAGGGGAGCCTTTCCCAATCTTTAGCTGATGAGATTTTTGAGTTGGGGATTCCTTAATCTCTTCTCATCATGTTAGGCAATCGGCAAATAGTGAGGCTGATCATCTAGCTAGGGAGGGGGTCATTAGAGCGGCATTAGAAGTGTTTGACTTCCTCCCTCCATGACATAGTGCGTATGGCAATTGTTTTGGGGTCTATAGATTTTTTTTCTCTTTTTATTGGTTTATTATCATGATCGGCTCAATCGCTGAGTTTTTCCGTTCGCTTTCTTTTGCAATATAATTTTTTGTCATTAAAAATAAAGAAATTAGAAACTTAAACTGGTAAAATTTTGTAATTGTTAAAGGGGACGAAAAGTTGAAACCAATGCAAAAAGAAATTATAATGGAATATGCAATATATATGATAAAAATTTGTTAGCTAAAAATGTTAATAAGCGAATCGAAGAATGGGTGTAGAAAGTCTAAGCTGACAGAATGGGTGATGCAAATAGTTTACTCATTGAATGATCAAATTAGCTTAAAATAACTTGTGGACAAGATAGCACTACAAGAAAAGCAAGTTTTACCGGCATAAATCTCCTAGAGTTCTCTTAAAACAGCCAAGAGAAATTGTTCTTCCCGACATATAACATAGATATAACTTAATATCTCGACGGTCATTAAAAAATTCTGGGAGAAATCATTTATCCTGGTGGTTTTAAGTGACCCCTACCTTCTCGCCCCTTTTTTCTTTCCCATCTCTTCCCACTCCCGGGGTGAAATCTGATCATCGCATCGATTGAGGACAAGAAGAAGAAGAAGAAGGAAAAAGATCAGGTGCATTTTTTCTATTAATTAAATAGCACCCTGCTATAATTTAAAATTACTCAAATAGCACTCTAGAACTAAATAAAAGATTCTTTTTAACACTAATGATAGGCCCCATCTTCCTAGCTAAGACCTTGATTCTCAATTTCTCATGAAGGATGGTAGCCATCACCCCTCACATGTGCTAATGAGCTATTATTAGCTAAAATAGAAGTTGAATTTAAAGTAGACTTATCAAATGATGACAAAGGAAGGAGAAAACCTTAAGGTTTCTCAACAATAGCGATTCAAGGAAAAAAAAACAGAATAAAATGAAAGGGGAGATAAGCCTAGGAGGGTTTTCAAAAAGAGGACACAAAAATACACCAAGGTAATGATGGATCTTGGCTGCGATAACATGTTAAAAAAGAGGACACAAAAATACACCAAGGTAATGATGGATCTTGGCTGTGATAACATGTTAAAGAAGGTAAGAAGAAGAAACCTTGGAGAGATCACCCAAGTAGTTAGACTAGATGTTGAGAATAAGAACATAAGAAGAAAAGGAAAAGGAAGTAAGAAACAATAGAATTGAAAGAAAATAATACCTAAACTTTGACGTCCAAACCCAAGAGCCCCATGATGCTTAAATATTTTCTTAGCCTGGAATTGTGCTAAGGCCCAGGAGCGGACCTGTAAATTTTATTAATACTTAAAAAAATGATACATCGGTCTTGAGAAACCTATCAAGACAGAACTCAAGACTAATATAAAACAATTTCACACTAAAAAAAGAGAAAAGAAACGAAATCTGATTGAGGAAAAACTATCTTCGTCAAATTGGGTAAGGCCAGTATAACAAATCTGCTCGCTCCTCTCGTTACTTTGGGAAGATCCCTCCATCTGTAGCACTACCAGTTTACTTGAGTAAAACACGCCTCGTTGGCCAAGGCTTTAGACGTACAGTTCATCTCTTGTTAAATGTGAGTTATGGTTGGAGAGAGATCCCGCATTAGCTCATTAATCTTGTTCCAAATATATTTTATTTTCCAAGGTATTGTAGAATATTTATGAACAATAAGATAATAACACAAAGAAAGATAGAAGAGGCTTTTACTATTGGAAGAAGAAATAATGTCACTTATTTTATTCCTTCATTCTACTGTTTCTACATAAACCAAAATAACCTCAATTGCCTTTAAATAGATTGTTGTTGTACGTGTGCAACACCAACACAAAAACTCTCGATATCACAATCCTAATTAAACATTGACTCTAAATAGATAAAGCTCTCACTTTATAAAATATCTACCGACCTTCTAAGAGTTAGTAACAAAAGATAATAACATGAAAATGACTCACAATTCTACTTTAGAATAAAGCAAACCGACTGAACTACAAATACTAAAATCGTGAATGACTTGGGTGACTTGGTGGGCCCCACATGGTTGAACCGTTTGAATTATATTTCCAACACACCCCCTTAATTCAAACCAGGTGAATGATTGTACTCCAATCATATGACAAAATTTCTTGAACTTTTCTTCTGGCAAAGCTTTAGTGAATATATCCGCCACTTGACCTTCAGTGTTGTAATGCTTCAATTCAACTTCTCATTTGGTTGTAACTTCTAAAAATGAAATGATAACGAATCTCAATGTGCTTCGTCCTCCCTTGATGAACTGGATTCTTTGTTTAGGCAATTGTGGACTTGTTGTCACAAAACATCAACGTAGGTCCACTTTGTTCGTCCTTCAAATCATGCAAAATTCTTCGTAGCCAAATTGCTTGACAAGGTGTAGTTGTAGCAGTAATATACTCAGCTTCCGTGCTTGAGAGAGCCGTAGTAAGTTGCTTCTTGGATGCCCATGTTATGACACCCGATCCAAGGCTAAAACAATAGCCTGTTGTGCTTTTCCGATCATTAATGAAACCTGCCCAATCACTATCAGAAAAACAAATCAATTTATTGTTAGTGACTTTTGAGTACACAATACCAAAATTAATTGTGCCTTGGATGTATCTCATAATACTCTTTGCTGCCCCAAAATTATGCTTGCTTGGATTGTTCATAAACCTGGAAATAATGCTAACGGCAAACATAATATCTGGCCTTGTATGAGTTAGATAAATCAAACCACCAACAATGCTTCTAAAATTCTTCTCATCTGCTTTTTTAACCCCATCTTGTAAAGTAAGTTTCTCATTAGTATTCATAGGTGTTTTTGCAGGTGTACAATTTGTCATACCAAACTTTTTCAATATATCCAAAGCATACTTTTTCTGACATAAGAAAATCCCATTAGATCCTTGAATGACTTCAATTCTAATAAAATAATGCAGTAGACCCAAATCTGATATTTTAAAATTTTTTAGCATGCTCTCTTTAAATTCCTCAACCATATCAAGAGAACTCCCAGTGTATATCATATCATCCTCATATAAGCAAATAACTAGGATATCATTACCATGAATTTTAACATAAAGAGTTGGTTCACTAGCACTCTTTTGAAATGAGCTTTCAAGAAAATACCTGTCAATTTTACTATACCATGCTCGTGGCGCTTGTTTAAGCCCATAGAGTGCCTTCTTCAATTTGTACACTTTATGTTTGATGCCTTTGATTTCAAAACCTTGAGGTGTTCCACATACACTTCTTCCTCAAGTTCTCCATTAAGAAAGGCTGATTTCACATTAAGCTGAAAAACTTGCCAATTCTTTTGAGCTGTTAAAGCCAAAACAGTTCTAATAGTATCCATTATAGCAACAGGTGCAAATGTTTCAAAATAATCAATACCTGACTTTTGTGCATAACCCTTTGCAACTAACCGAGTTTTGTGTCTTTGGAGAGAACCATCTGCATTGAACTTTGACTTGTAGATCCACTTAAGTCCAATTGCTTCTTTGTTTGGAGGTAAATCCACCAATGTTCAAGTGTTGTTCTTAGTAATCGCATCAATCTCTTCCTTCATTGCATCACACCATTCTTTTTTTTTCACTGCATCAACAAAACTAGAAGGATCCATTGAAAAACAGGCAAGCTCACATGAATCATAAATATCAGCAAAACTTCTCATTCTCATGGGAGAGGAATCACCAAATGAACTTGGTGACTCATCAGGATTTGGTAAACAAACATCAAGAGAAGGAGTTTCACTTGACGTGTTTCCATTTAGAACACATAAGGGGACTTCAACATCATTTTTCCAATTCCACGTTTATTTTTCATTAAAAATAACATCACGACTTATGATCAATTTTTTGAAAATAGGATCATAAAGTCGGTACCCTTTTGTCTCCACACTATAGCCAACAAAAATACACTTTCTACTTTTATCATCTAACTTTTGTCTTTTTTCAGATGGAATAAAAGCATAGGCTATAGAACCAAAAATTTTAAAATGACTCACATTGAGTTTTCTCCCACTCCAAGCCTCATATGGAGTTTTTTCTTGAACTGCTTTTGTGGAGCTCGATTGCATAGGTACACCACTGTGGCTACTGCTTCAGCCCAATAATCATTAGGCAACCCTTTGTCTTTTAGCAGGCTCCTTGCCACCTCAACAAAGGTTCTATTTTTTCGCTCTGCGACTCCATTTTGTTGTGGGGTATAACTTGCCGTCAATTGTCTTTTGATTCCACTTTCTTTACAGAAATCCTGAAATTCTTTGGAAATAAATTCATCGCCACAATCAGTACGAAAAGTAATAATAGAATGACCACTTTGGTTTTCGATAAGTGTCTTGAACTGTTTGAAGATAGAGAAAGCCTCATCTTTTTGTTTTAGAAAATATACCAATGTCATCCTTGAGTAATCATCAACAAATAGAATGAAATATTTATTCACACTCAAGGATAAAGTTTGCATAGGGCCACAAATATCGGCATATATATTATCATCAACAGCTTATATGCCTTCCAAGACTTACCACTTGAAAATTGCTCACGGTGGTGTTTTCCCAAAACACAAGCTTCACAGACTTTTCCATCATATTTCAAAGAAGGAATACCAACAGTCATATTCAATTTTTGCAAAAAAGACAATCTACCAAAATTCAAATGTCCATATCTCCTATGCCATAACATAGAGTCATCACATGCACTAAAAGCATTGAATACTAGTTTTGAAAACACTAGTGGAAACATCTTGTTTTCTGTCATCTTAATAGACAAAACTAGTTTCATACTTTTCTTATCATAAAGTTGACATTCTCCTTCAAAAATAGCACGATACCCCTTTTTATCAATTGACCCAAACTTAGCAAGTTTTGAGCCAACCCAGGAACATACATAACATCTTGAATTTGTGTTTCTTGCCAACCAGTGTAGAAACCACGATGGGACCATTTCCATGGGCATTAACATGATTGTTATCACCCATCCTTACTCGTGGTTTGACAGTTTCATCTATTTCAAGAAAATAATCCATGTTCCCGGTTATGTGGTTACTACAACCACTATCTAAATACCATATTTCATTATTCAATTCAACATTGGCAGTTAGACATGACAAAAATACGTTATCTTCTTTTTCAACTTTTTCATCACTCTTTCTTTTCATGATAATTTGCTTGTTCCGTAGCCTTTTGATGACATTTTTTTCAATATAACCATACTTTTTGCAATAAAAATATTGTGGTAAATTTCTATTTTGATTTCCACTATCCTTATACCAGCAATCCTTATCACTATGATTTGATCTTTTGCAAATAGAATAAAATAAAGAAGTAGATTCATGGTTACCTCCACTTTAATTTTCTGATAACCACTGAATTGGCCTCTACCTCTTCCTCTGCCGCGAAACTCACCACGTCCACGGCCTCTTCCTCCTCGGAATCCTTTATTTGAATCATCAGATCTTTTCTTCGAATCCACTTTTGATTGAAACACATGTTCTAGTGGATTTTCTATAGTCCTATTCAATCTTTGCTCATGTGCTTGCAAAGAACCCATTAATTCATTCATAGAATATGTAGATAAATCTTTAGACTCTTCTATAGCAGCAACTACATGATCAAATTTATTTGGAAGACTCCTTAACACTTTTTCAACAATTTTTTGATCATCTAATTCCCCCCCCATAAGTTCTAATTTGATTTACAATAGAACTCACTCTAGAGAAAAAAACTTGAATTGATTCAGATTTTTTCATCATCAAATTCTCAAAATCACGACGAAGGATTTGTAACTTAACATAAATTACCTTTGTAGTACCTTGGTATTCTTCTTGAAGCAAATCCCTTGCTTCTTTTGATATAGTTGCAGCCATGATCCTTGAAAATATTGGTTCATCCATGGCTTGTTGGATGAGGAAAAGAGCCCTTGCATCTTTCTTTTTACTCTCCTTCAATTCGTTCTTATGTGCCGTGATCAATCTTTCCGCTTCTGCAAAATTTTCATAACCACTCTCCACCAATTCCCATAATTCATAAGACATACATAGCGTCTCTTCTTAATTGACCAAAATTGAAAATTATCTCTTTTAAATAAAGGAACACTTTGTTGAAAATTTGAAGAATTGGTGTTACCTGCCATGTTGCGAACTTACCGAACCCTTGCCGGTGTTTTCTTAAATTCGCCCTTGCTTTTCTGCACTTTGGAAATCCCAAGACCTTTTGCTTTGATACCAATTTCTAGAATATTTATGAACAAAATATAATAACACAAAGAAAGATAGAAGAGGCTTTTACTATTGGAAGAAGAAATAATGTCACTTTTTTTATTCCTTCATTCTACTGTTTCTACATAAATTAAAATAACCTCAATTGCCTTTAAATAGATTGTTGTACGTGTGCAACACCAACACAAAAACTCTCGATATCACAATCCTAGTTAAACATTGACTCTAAATAGATAAAGCTCTCACTCTATAAAATATCTACCTACCTTCTAAGAGATAGTAACAAAAGATAATAACATGAAAAGGACTCTCACAATTCTACTTTAGAATAAAGCAAACCGACTCAACTACAAATACTAAAATCGTAAATGACTTGGGTGACTTGGTGGGCCCACATGGTTGAACCGTTTGAATTATATTTCCAACAGGTATCCAGAACTTTGATTGGGCTTTCTACTATATATGGTTTTGCTGTTAGATTCCATAGAGATATGGTGCACATCTCTTACAAAGCCTCCCCGGACCTGATCGCTTTCGGTTCCTTTTGGTCGTTCCATCCATGTTTGGTTAATATGTTCTCAGGCTTGGAAGACTCCAGTAAATCATCAAAACTCCTCAACCCTTAGCCATTGTGTCAGCAAGTTTACACCAATTCCATATCTCCAAATCAGCCTTGCATATGTCTTGTTTAAGTTTAGAGTGTTTGTAGTAAGATCGGGAAGCAAAATTTGAACAATAAGTGACAGATGAAACTCAAGGATGGTAAAAGCAAGAGGTTTACCGTAATATCAAAAGAAGTTGAAATTTGAATTGGAACACAAGGAGACTAAGCAAAAGGTTTACCATAATATGTCCAAAAGAAGTTGAAATTTGAATTGCAACGTAGAGAGAGAGAGAGAGAGAGAGAGAGAGAGAGAGAGAGAGAGAGAGAGAGAGAGAGACCATCTGAGCACCATGCATCCACCCACTTAGTGGGTTGTAATTCGAGGAGTCAAAGCGTGTATCCTTTGGGTATAGGCTCTAAGCAATTTCCTTTGGGTGAACCTGGAAAAAATGGCAATCATCACGAAGAACTTGAGAAATATAAGTAAATGCCTAAACTAATAACCACAAAATGCTTTTTTTAGGTCGGTAAGGCGGGGTTAGGCAAGACCCCTACCAGAAATTAGAAAATAGAAGAGGGACTTACAATCGAGTATAGCTAACTGGAATAGGGTTTTTTGATTTTTTTTTTCATAAAACAGTGAAAGATAAGGTTTATTTCAATCTCTCTTGACTCCATCTTTTATTTGCTTGACTCCATCTTTCTTGAAAGTTAGGGTTTCTCCCTCCGACTTGGCGCCTATCTCTCTCTCTCTCTCTCTCTCTCTAGTTCCATGGATTCTTCTCTCTCTCTCTCATAGGGTTAGGGATGATCCTAACCCTCTTGATTTTCTTAATAGGTCAGGTTTTTTACTTTTTAAGAATAAGGTTTGATGGTTTGATAATAGGGTTTGATTTGTCTCTTCTAGGCAGGTTCTTGATATCACACTTCTTTACTGGTTCCTCTTTGCCTTGTTCAGGTATGATGGTTCTGATTTGCTTTTTATTTTTGCATTCTTGATTTTGTAGCTAATGGGTTTTTGGATCTTAGATCAATGAGGAAAAATAACTTGAAATATGTGAGATAGAATGATTGTGTTGATGGGTTTTTGCAGATGAGGTTTCCTTGAAAAGTTGTGTAGACACCCTATTTTAACCGGCCCCTAAAGTGCCAAAAATTGAATAAAGTTCCCAAAACCCGAGTCTCGAAACCAAATTTAGAGTCAAATCCCGAAGCGTCCGTAACTAATCCCGAAATTCCCAAAACCCGAGTTTCGAAACCGAATTCAGAGTCAATTTCAAATTCTCAAAATCGATCTCGAAATTTCAGAAAAATCTAGTCCTGAGTGCGAAAGAACCAGAAAGGTCTAAAATTCCCTCGTTTACAAAACATTTGGAAAACCCTGAAAGAGATACTGATATTGTTTTCCTTCATTCAATGTTGAAGGAGGGTGGCTTATCGAAGCAGAGATGTTCCCATGTCAATTCCCATGTACTCTTAACCCAAAAGAGAAATGGCGAGCTAGGGGAGTGCGCTTTTTAAAAAAAAAAAAATGGTTGTTCTCTTATCATTTACTTAGTTAAACCAGGCTAGAAGGGCAGTTATTTAGACAAGGGATGTGTGCCAATACTAATCCTTTGTGCCATATGAAAAATGGTATATTTGCCCCTCCCCTTTGCCTAACCACCCCTATAGGGTAAAAGAATAGTCATAAATTCATCTACAAGGGGCTGTCCATGGAAAAAGTAGGGGCAACAATGTCATTTCCTGTCTAAAGAGGATCGTTAGGGCTTAAAAAGAGAGGAGTCTTCTTCATTTTGGCAAAGGAGGGGAGCCCCATCATTGCAGTTGCAATAGAAATAGAGGGGAGGAGAGAATTTACAAGAGGAGGGTTTGTGTGAGAGAGAGAGAGAGAGTGAGACAGAGGCAGAGAGAAGGGTTTACCGAATCTGCCGGATCTCCGGTCCAACTCCACCTTCTCCGGCAAAATTGTGCCGGAATCCGGCCTGCTTCCTCTTCCATCTCACCACCTCTACCCCCATCTTCTTAAACCCTATTCTATTTCCCCTTTTCCTACCATCTTCTTCCCCTCCATCATCACCATCAAACCCCTTTCGTTTGCAGAGGGAGTCGAGAGAGAAGCATGGAGAGAAGATCCATTCTCCTCTGGCAAGGTTGCCGGAACTCCGGGTAAATCTCCACCATCTTCTCCGTGCTGATTTCTATTCCCACCAGATCTAACCCATTTTGCCCCAAACCCATCTTACCTTCTTCCAGGTAAAACCCATCCCCTCTTCTCCATCCATCATCTCCAATCCAGCCTCCATACCCTCTTTCTTTTTTTTTAATCTATTCAACCCCCGTTAACAGCCACCACCATCTTCTCCAGTAATATCATCGAAATCCGGCAAACCCCACCAGAATCCGAGCCATCGTCTCTCTCCCTCTATCTTCATTTTCTTCCACCATCACCACTACCATAACCTCGATTTCCACCCTTTTATCTTCATCACAACCATCACCTCCATCCTTGTGACCAATCTGAGCCACCATCTTCTCCGGTAGCATTACCGGAATCCGGTCACTCCCACATTCTCTGACCATCGCACACCTCCATTCTCAACCCTATTTCTTGGCCATTTCATCCATTTTTACTCTCTTATCCAACTCCATGACCCTGTTTTCCCAGCCGAGCCTCCATTAATTTCAGCCACCATCTACTACATTCATCACCCTTTTGAATTCCCATCACCTCCATTTTTTTCGTCAAATGCCCATTTTCTCTGATTACCACCACCCATAGCCACCACTTCTATACCCTTTGCCTCCATTATAGCCACCCACTCCACCGATTGGATCCCCATTTCCTGTCATCCCAGATCTGAAATTGGGTGGGATTAACATAAGAAGAAGAAGAAAAGGGAAAGGAGAGAGATCTGAGAACTCTCTGGTTTTGTGGAAATTGAAGAAAAGGAGAAGAGTTTACTTGGGTGGAAGAAAGATTTTTCTTGGGCATTTTGGGCAAAGAGGAGAAGACGTGGCCAAGAGGTAATATTAGTTCTATCTTCTCCTTGCAATTTCATTTCTTGTTTAATCTTGTGTGGGTAATCTTGGCTTTGATGTTTGCTATGTTTAGCAATTTGTTGCTTTACAGCTTCTTTGACTTCTGTTCCATGATTGGATTTTGGGAGGTATCTGTATGAAACCCATTTTTCTCTTGATTGTCATCTTTCTGCTACTTCCTTTTGATGAATCCTTTAAGTTAGTCCTAGCTATTAGAGTCGTTTTCTAGGGTATACATTTCACTCCCTGTTTTGTTAAATTTAGATAGATTTCATGAAAGGACTACGTACATATGCTCTCTCTGTTGTGTCTAGTATTCTATTGGGCCACAATTGGACATCAGAACCCGTGCAAGGCATCAAAGTTTTCATCCTTGGTTTATAAATGAGAGAGTGTGATCATTGAAATACGGTAAGACCTTCATTGCTCAAATTATGATGATGTACAGTCCATAAGCTGTTCAAGGTCTTTGCAACATAACTCATACACGAGAAGGAGATAACACATGTTCAGTTTCGACATATCGTGTCCCTCTGCCCTGCTATGTGTGAATTGTTGAGCTAATATTTTTCCTAATGATAGATTTCATTTCTTGGTCTAGATTACATTTCCTACCCGTGGTCTTTATTGGAGTGCAACCAAATTGGTAGTGCCATTATCAAATATCGAAATGTGGAGGCCGATCGTGGATCATATATTGTATAAGCCAACACCCATGTGATGCCCCCTTTGGATTCAGATTCTGTCAAGGGGAGAGATCACTTAAAATACAAGTGAACCCTCTATAGATTTCTTAGCCCGTGACCCATTAGCAAATGGAGTTTATATTTCCACTGGAGAAGATGGAAATGTAGTCTCATTCCCAACTTAAACCTCACTTTGATACTCAACTTTTGAAGTGTACCGAGGCTATGTAAGGGCAGGGATCCAATCCCTTGCATCCTTACGTTTTCACTTCCTGACCTTTACAGTAGGCATCTAAAAGACATGTGTATGTTCGGATAGAAATGTCATAGGTTTTGCCCTTTATTCTAATTTCTTGTTCTGGACTTTAAGGGTAACTTGCACATTTTACCTTCCAATTTCAACTAGTTTTGAGCTTCAATGTCCCATTTTCCTTGTCTCATTCTCTCACTCTACTGGTTCTTCTTCTGTTTTTGGGATCTTCCTCGGTGTCAGGAAATTCCTTGGTCTTCAGGACTTTGACCAGTTTATGGACGATATATCGATTTTGGGAATATCTTGTTGGGCTTGAGGCTATGACGGAATGTTTCTTGAGCCACCCCTTTGCCACTTTATGTCTCTTTTCTTATCTCATCACTTCTCATGGGCCTTAGGGGTTTCCTCTTCTTTGTGGTCGTTATTTTTGACAGGGTTCGGGATTTCTTCTTCTTCGGGTTCACTCTCCCCACGTTTTTAGGGATCCTACTTGAGCTTCGGGATTCCATCGGTTATAGGGACGTTCCCTCGAGTTTCTTCTTCATTCAGAGTCATTCTCCTTATGTTCCTCGGGATCCTTTTCGAGCTTCAGAATTCCCTCGATTGCAGGAACACTTCTCTCGGGTTTAGGCGATGACGGACGGCAACCTCTTGAGCCAAAACCCCCTTACAATCAAAAGGGATAAAAATACATAAAAATCAAATAACAAAAATCCAAAAAACATAAAAAAACACTCAAAGCGTATTTCGAAAAGCTGTTTCGAACTACGTTGGCTTGATCCCTTTTCACAGGGTATGTAGGCAGCTTGGGATTCTCGTCCCAAGTTCAGTCAAACTTTTTGTAACGACCCGGCTTCCGTTGCCTGAGGTCGCTACCAAAAATCACGACATTTTTTTTTTTTAAAAGGCCATTAGATAACAAATGGCGGAAGCAATAATTAAAACTTAATAACATAAAACCTTGCCATAAATATTCGCTCTTAACAATTAAATCATAACCATCCATCAACTTTCAAACACTTCCATCTTAAATGACCAAATCAAATCTATAGTATCTTAAGTCAAAAATCAAACCAAATAAAGAAAAACAAAACCTTATTAACTACGACTCTCGGTTATGACAACTGTGTCAAACCGAACACAAGACTCCAACTTTCCCCTTTCCCGCATGGGTTTCGTCAAATATCTTCATTAGCAAACGCTCCTTCCTCTTCACCTACAATTCCTGTAGGATAAGTGGGTTAAAAGCAAGTAAAGAAAACTCCCAAAATAATGAAATTAAGCGACATGAATCTACAACACAATATTTTCTACAATAATGAAACAATAATAAAACATGACACAGTAACAATCTTTTATTCGATAATAACAAAACGATTTAACTGCAACATACAAAGCATAGCATGTATTTTAAATGTTCTCCCCTTTTTCCCCAATGATCATGCGGCGGTCCCCCATCGACTTTATTCTCATTTTCTGCGATGGCTTTCTAGCCTGGCCGGTGATCATTGACCATCAAGGACCCTCCGTTCCCTAATGGAACGTGATCCACTTTAGGATTTCAATCGGTTCACCACGAGGGTTCCTCCCAATGCATCGCCCACCAGCTGTCGTACGCTCTCAGACTGGTTGGCTTTTGGCTTTTCGCCCAAGGTTGGATCTAAGGGTTCTCCTTAGTCCTCCCTCCCATTATTCCAAATCCTAAATATATGTACGCTTATTTTACAACAAAACTTTTCTTTACAATCATTATCAAAATTCACAATTATTTTCCAATTCCAAACAATCATCTATTTACACATGCTTGATTATCCGTATCATTACTATACAAAATAAAATGTTAAAGTCATATCAAAATTAATAGCATTATTAAGCGAGTAATCAGAACTTGCCTTGATGCTTGGCGCTCGAAAAAACGGCGATCCCTAAATGAAAAAGCACAATATTCAACCTGAACAGTGTCACACACATACAATGTCATAGATGTATACAAAAAGGTTCACGGGTTCTAGGAAATAAATAATCCGGATTGAATTAAGATGTTTTGGAGTTGAGAGAAAAAGTGGCTATGGATGAAGGCTGGAGATAAGGGTTTGGGCATGGAATCAACGTGGGTGTGGGTCTTTGTTAAATTATGTTTGAAGGTTTGAATATATTCCAAGAATGGTTGCACGGCTCACACCAAGGATGATCCAACCGTCCAATTGATGGGGCTCACACTAATGATGATCTAACCGTCCAATTGATGGGCCGTCCAATTGATGGGGCTCACACCAATGATGATCCAACCGTCCAATTGATGGGCCGACCAATTGATGGCCAAGTTATCCAAAATTAGACAAACAAAATGGGAACCCACCTGTTAAATACCCAAGCACATATCGGGTTGCATATACTCACAGTACTCTAGTCATTAAAAGGTATAGCATAAAGTGGAAATTATAACATTAAAAATATGGCAGCGACAATATCAGAAGGAATGATATAGTCACCCACTGTTTCTACCCAAGCCACCCCTTGTAGTGGAAATACATTAAAGGGAGGTGGTCTAGGGAAGAAAAAGGGGCTGATATATATCACTATCCTTTTATGCATATCTTCTTTAACTCTATTTCTCTCTTTTCCTAACCTCTCTGTTTTTGGGTTCCTGGGCTGAATTTGTGAAAGGTTGATAACATAAAAAAATCTGAATACTTACTTGAAATTGAAGATTGAAAAGGTAAGCCTAACTCTCTATCTTCCACTTCTTATTCTTCTCTTCTTCTTCTTCTCGATTTTCTGATTCTCTGTTTTTTTTTTTTATAAGAGCGCAAGCACAGTGGGGAAAAACCCACGAGGATGGGTTTTTATAAAACCCACAAACTTGCATTTACACTGAAATTATTAACCATAATTAGATTTAAATTTTTAAACCTACCTTAATAAAGAGGCCCACAAACTTGCATTTACACTGAAATTATTAACCATAATTAGATTTAAATTTTTAAACCTACCTTAATAAAGAGGCCCACAAACTTGCATTTACACTGAAATTATTAACCATAATTAGATTTAAATTTTTAAACCTACCTTAATAAAGAGGCCCACAAACTTGCATTTACACTGAAATTATTTATTAAATAAAGTAATTACGGGGAAAATATGGTTTAGTGCATCTTAATAGGGTACCATTAGTAAAACTTAAGTGATTTAATTAATGTGCAATATTAAAATATGGGTCTTTACACTTTTCAATAAAATCATTTAAACCCTTCAATAAAATCATTTAAACCCTTCAAAAAATCATTCAAACATAAAAAAAAAATTCTTTCAAACCTTTTAAAACAAAAATCAAAATGGGCAGGGATGGTGATTGCCAGGTCACTCGGAGCCCTCTTTTCATTCTATTTCTGATTTTGATCGTGGTTTTTCGGTTTTCAGACGTTTTATCGGGTTTAGGGACGGGTGACGATGTAGCGTGGCCCCTTCACAGGGATTGTCCTCGCTGAGCCCAACAATAGGCTATGATGATCGCGAGACTTGTCCGATCTTTAGCGGATCAGGATCGCTGGGCTTGATTCCTTTAGAATCACCCCCTGAGCCTATTGTAAATCCCCTTTTCTTTTCCCTGGTATGTTTGGTCTTCACATTCCGTTGATTTTCTGATTCTTTTCTTTCCTTGCATCCTTTAACTTGTTGTGTGTTTGTCTTTGCTTCCTTATGTATTACTTTTAGCTTGTTTACCTTTTTTACCATGTGATTGATTACTATTTTCTTAGAATTATCTCTTGTATAGGCTCGCATGTTAGTGTGTTTATTTTATTGCTTTGGTAGTTTACTGCCGCGCTTATCTGTCCTCTCATATGCTTAGTTGTAACATTTATTCATTCATCTTATCTGGATTATCTGCTTAGTTGTAGCTGTGCATGCGGATGTTACTGCTTTTCTAGATGTGATGAGTTAGGATTAGATGCGATGAGTTAGGATCTTGATGTTTATTTTCTTTTGCCCATTCGCGGGTCATGCATGCTTAGATAGACGTTTTCTCGGGGATACTCGTTCCCATTTCACATGATTTTCGCCCAAAACTCTTCAAAATTAATTAAAAATGACATAAGAGACCAGGTGCTTGCACTTGGGTGAATTTGGGGTGCTCTTCGGATCTTCCTCATTTGTCCAGGCACAGACTTTTGTATCTCTGGTTATCCGTTGCAACAGAGTATTGTAAGGGATCCATGGCCCATTTCCTTGGATGGCGACTCTTCTTTGTTATAGGTACATCTTGATTCCTGGCTAGTCCCTAAATCAAGAAGTATCTCATTTATATCGCCACCCAAGCTGTGAGTGGCATCATTTCGAGAGTTCCTTGGTAGAGCTCTCCTTCACATTGTGGAGATCTTAGAGGATTGACGTGGGATCTTGTATCCCTCGCCCACCGTCTTCGGGATCGGGGTCCACAACTTGATTTTTTGCAGATGAGGAAAAAAACGGGTGATCCCGTGGGTCGACCTGGCCCGTACGGGTGGGGTCAGGTCCACATTTAGTGACCGTAAATTTTCCGGGTCATTTTTTACCCGGCCCGTATGACCCAGACCTATACGAATCGGGTCAAACCCGGCCTGGCCCACCCGTTTGCCAGGTCCACCTTTCCCTTGCTTCTTTGTCAGCTTCCTTTCCAACTTTAGGTCCGTCTTCCTTAAAACTTTTTGACTCAAGGTACTCTTTCAGTGGTTTGGTTGAAATAATTATCCAAAGCTTCAATTGTTCTGGTGAAGGAAATTCCTATGACTCCGGGTAAAACAGTATTCCTCTGAATATTTGGTGGAGCTTCTAAGACAGATAAATAAAATAAAATAAAGGCGTTCAATCATAAAAGTGGTGAACTGAAAGCAAACTGGGTGGTCAAAGTCGAGAAAGAGGAAAATGAATCCTCACCTCAGCCACTTTAGCCTGAAGATCTGGAGTAAAGTGGTCTTCCAGAGTTATAACAACAGAGTATGGAGATGCATGCTCTTTTATTTATTTTTTACTCTTTCTTCTCTCTACCAAACTTGAGCCCAACAACACCTCATGGGAGCACTTACAGCCTTGAACCACGAAACCATGTTGGAGATGCATGCTCTTTTATGGACCTCAAACATTTGATTAGCTCCACCGTAGCAGTCAATGTCCTAGAGTTATGCATTAATCGAAATGATTTTAAGCAGAAACAAGGTGATGGATATATGATGCAAACACATCACTAGTTTTTTTTTTTTTTTTTTTTTTTTTTTAAATAGCGATTTGTATTAAATGAAAAGGGAGCACCCGAGAAGGGGCAACCCAGAGAACAAAAACAAGAAAGAAGAAACAGAAAAGAAGAAGAAAAAAGACAACAAAAATTACAAAATTATACTACGGGGGAAGATGACCGAACCAGAGAATACTCTCCCCCCCCCAACTCCCTACTTGGCTAACACATCCGCCTTTTCGTTTGCCGACCTCCAAACGTGTTTAAAGACAATAGCCGAACCTGCAACAAAATCCTCAATTTCATCAAAGAACGCCAAGAATCTCCAAGGAGGAGCTTCTCCACCCTTCAACCACCTAATAACATTCAATGAATCCCCTTCAACGATAATATGGTCTAAGACTTCCCTACTCAACTTCATAATCCCAAAATAGGTCGCTTTGACTTCCGCCTCCGAAGAATCACACACACCAATAGGGCCAGAAAAGGCCCGAAGTATCTCACCAAACTCATCACGACAAAGCAGGCAACTTGCTTTAGAATGATCAAACTAAAAAAGTACAAATTGAATTTTCACATTACAGGTAGAGAGAGTTGAACAAAGCTACTTTGAGAAATAAATACGCAAACATCAAAATTCAGACATGCTCATGAGCACCATGAAAGAGACGCATGTAAGTACTTCCATTGAATTTGAATGGAAATCCAATGTAAATCAGATCATGAACGGATTGTAGATGATTTGTACTTTGCCAAAAAAAAAAAAAAAAAACTTAAACCTTAAAGTCCACATAGGAGGAGATATGAAGGATTTGACTGCAAAACTTAAGGCTCAGCAACTGAATGGTTTGGATCTTCGAACAAGGTTGGCTTCATTGTAATTTTTGAAATATATGGTCACCTACGAACATAAATATAGACTGGCGCACCTCACATACGTGCACACATTATATATAACATGTATTTTTTAGAAAATACACCCCGTCAGTTTGTTTGAAGATCCAAACCATTCATTTGTTGACCTTCAACGTAAATAGTCTATGCCCCATAAATTATCTTGATGATCTCCTAACCCTACAATCTAATACGACTGACACTATATATATGAATCTCCATGGATCTAAGAGCTAGGATCATCCTAGGGAGATGTTTTTTGGAGCAAGGCCTTTTTACGTTGGGTCGCAACAAACAAATGGTTCGTGGATCTTCGAACAAAGTAAGCCTAAGAGATTTAAAAAAAAAAAACATGGTGATCACAGTCAAATTAAGATCTAAACCATTCATTGTTTGCCCCACTAAGGGTTCCTGTTTAGAGAGAGAGAGAGAGAGTACCGTTTGTGAGAATAGAGATTTTATGCAGTGTAAGCTTCAAAGTCAAGTATTTTTCAAAATGGACCGCACGACCCGCAACATAGGGTGATACCAACTGCCCATTTTGAAGGGCCACAATGTAAATATGATCCCAACCCTTAGAGAGGTTTCCATAATATGCAGTTTTTCTGTAGATGGGAGGGTTAGGATAGAGGTTTCCATAATATGCAGTTTTTCTGTATATGGGAGGGTTAGGATCATCGTATGGAAATGATTTTTTGGGATACAACCTATTTACGATGGACAGTTCAAATTGATTTTTTGGCTTTTGTGGGGACTTTGCCCCCTTCTTTGTCCTGTGCATGTGTCACCAGAAAGACCCTCGTCTTTTTTTCCAAACGGGATTCCCGTTTTGCTAGCAACCCACATAACAAGATAATGCTTTAGATGAATGGAAAAAAAAGAAAAAAGGTGGGATAATGACTGAGAACCAGCTTTTCTTATTTTTTTTTTGCCTAGGTGGGAGACAGGGAGGTGAATGGTCCCTTTCTCTTTTTGGCTTTCTCTTAATGGCTTTGCTCACATACAATGCTGCTACATGCATAATACGGTGAGTGATCAAGGCAAATGGGGCCCACCGTGGGCGCAAAAATCTAGTGCCAAATGGCGTAACAGATAGCCAAGCATCTGATGCTTTTCTTGGCCCAATCCCAATCGTTGTCAGGCAAAGAGCTGGCCTTAGTTCCGCCCAAATAGCACTCTTCTTCTCATCTTAAATCTTACAAAAAAAAAAAAAAGAAGAAGAAAGAAGCCAAACCCATCTTCATCTCTACACAATTGAAAGGAAAAATATATTGATTTTAAGAGGTGTGTTTTGATCTTGATTTGGAGATGAGTAGTAGTAGAAACACTACATATAAGTATTGCTTTTGTTTCCGAAGAAGATTCAGAGGGGCTTTAACAGAGCCCCCAGAGGATATAAAGAGAGAGTTTGAGAGATGGGCAGAGAATGGGGTGATGGGTGTGGATGGGTTGCATCGATTTCTCTGTGAATTTCAGGGTGAGGAGAAAACAAGCAAAGAAGAGGCCCAATATATTTTAGATCGTTTCAAACATCACAATGTTTTCCGGAAGGGATTCAATCTCGACACCTTCTTTCGCTATCTCTTTGGAGAGGACAATCCCCCTCTCTCACCTTCCCTTGGGGTATGTTTGTTATCTATCTATCTATCTATCTATCCATCTATCATCATTTAGATTAGTAGTATAAACTAGAATTTCCCTTTCCTTTGTCTGTTATGTTTTTAAATGATATTTTATATGGTGCGTGACTATCAAATACTGTACGGGCCACTCTATAAGATGATCCAAACCGTTCATTTGTGGGGCCACAAAGTAAATAGGTTGTGGTGCCCAAAAAATCATTTCCATAGGATGATCCTAACCGTCCGATCTATACAGGGAGTGCGTGTTTTGGAAACCTGTATAAATCGGAGGGTTGGGATTATCCGATGGAAATGACTTTTGGGGCACGTCCTATTCACGTTGCGGCCCAACAAATTAACGGTTTGGATCATCATAGGGAGTGGGCACTAGAGTAATTTTAGATCATCCTTGGATTCAATGCCTTTTCCCCAAATTCTTTTCCATATGCAAGTAATCTGTGCTTGTTTGCGTTCAGTTGTTTAACTTTGGTAAAGGTTGGAGTCCTCAGGGATGAAATGATGATTGTATTTGCTCAGCATTTTAACTTTTTGATTTTTTGCATGGTTGCTTTGTAAAGTATCTTAGATAAACTCAAAGTGTTGATACCAGACCATTCCTATCTATGCCTAACTACTATTTAATTTGAATTCCTCTTATTCTTACATAGTTGACAATGTATATTTCATTTCAGGTTCACCAAGATATGACTGCTCCATTATCCCACTATTACATACATACTGGCCACAATTCCTATTTGACTGGGAACCAACTCAACAGTGACTGCAGTGATGTACCAATCATAAAGGCATTGAAGAGAGGTGTAAGAGTAGTTGAACTTGATATGTGGCCAAATGCAACAAACGATAATGTGCATATTCTTCATGGGAGGTATGGAATTAATGTGGGAAGCCTCCCAATTCTGGCACTCTTCTGTCCTAATTTCGCTGCAAAGTTTTGACATTATGCTTCAATAGGATCACTTCCTTTGCTAATGCAAGGAATAGACGATTTTTATGTTCTGAACCTAGAGCCAATATCGATAATTCAAGAGAAGAAGGAACATTATTGAAGCTATAACTTGCAAAGAGATCTTAAAAGATGAAACTTGCTTGAGATGGCACTCTTCCACTACACTATTCTGTCACTCTAACCTTGAGGTTTTACGACCTTGTTTTTAAGTCTGAAAGGAAACTTTATGCAATCAATTAAGTACACATTTTTGGAACTGTTCTAGTTGGTGTTTCGCAGTCACTTGCCGGGTTAAGACTGGAATTCAAAGTGATGAAAATTCAGGAACAAACTATGTCCATGTATCATCCTCTAGAGAGATCTGTCCTTGTCCCTAAAAAATGGTCAGGATGGTGGTTCTGATAGTGATTATGGCCCTAGCTGTGGCTAAGGTCATGGTGGAGGTGATGTTAATGGTACAAATGAAAAAAATGCATATGTTGGGAAACCAAATAAATGAGATTTGCCAGTTAGAATCTCCATGAAAGACCCCTATTTGTAGGAACAAATGTAATTAGCAAGACCTCATACTGCCTCTACAGTGACGGAAATCTACCTTTACAGATTGATATTCTTAGGTCTTAGAATGTCGATGTTTTCAAGCCCTCATACTCACTGTACCCCTTCGCTGCCGGTATCTTCATCATGGATCATAGAAATATGGGGCTGATCACATGAAAAATACGTGTCACATAACTCTTGCTTCCTTTTTTTTTTTTTTTTTTTTTTTTGAGAAAGTGTAAAGTTAGTAGACGATGTAGTAACCATTGAAAGTAGCTTGCATATAATTCATATGTGAGCGTACATATATAGTTGTATGATATATATAGGGAAATGATTTCTGTGCTCCAGTGTTTTGATAAACATGCGCTCCACTTGTTTGTCGTGTAGTATTTAAAGGGATGTCAGAGGATATTACGGTTCTCAAAAAGCTCTTAAAACCTTTTAAATACTACGCGACAAACAAGTGAGCACATGTTTATCACAACAATGGAGCGCCGAAATCATTTCCCTATATATATATATATATATATATATATATATATATAGAGAGAGAGAGAGAGAGAGAGAGAGAGAGAGAGAGAGAGAGAACGGTTTCTGTACACATGTAGATAACTTATCTACACACTAGCTTAAAATACAATGGAGGGCATATTGTTTGGGTGATCCAAACCATTCATTTGATTGGCCCTCACATAGATAGGGTGTCCACAAAAAATCAGCTCCATAGGATCATCCCAACCCTACGATTTGTGGAGGTAAAATGGACGTGTATAAACCTTCACAAATCTGTCCATTTTTATATATATATATATATATATATATATATATATATATATATATATATATATATATATATGAGAAAACGGTTACTACACACATGTGCAGATAAGTTATCTACACACTAGCTTAAAATACAGTGGAGGCCCACATTGTTTGGGTGATCCAAACCATTCATTTGATTGGCCCTCACATAGATAGGGTGTGCCCAAAAAGTCAGCTCCATAGGATCATCCTAACCCTTCCAACCGTGGAGGCAAAAAATGGACAGATTTGTGAAGGTTTATACACGTCCATTTTACCTCCACAAATCGTAGGGTTGGGATGATCCTATGGTGCTGATTTTTTGTGGACACCCTCTATCTATGTGAGGGCCAATCAAATGAACGGTTTGGATCACCCAAACAATATTCCCTCCACTGTATTTTAAGCTAGTGTGTAGGTAACTTATCTACACTTGTGTGTGGAAACCGTTCTCTCTCTCTCTCTCTCTCTCTCTCTATATATATATATATATATATATATATATATATATATAGAGAGAGAGAGAGAGAGAGAGAGAGAGAGAGAGAGTGATTTGCTAGCGTCCACAGAAGGCATTTTGTGGATGGTCTGTTGCACGTCAGAGCAGCCACACAGCCCTGAAAACGAGTCGGGAGCGATCAAAGGTGATAAACGCTTGATTGTATTCTTGATTGATTCAATTGATAAGGAGAGATAATGGTACCCCAACTATGCCCAAGGGCTGCCGTGTTTACCATTTTCACCAGTGTTTAAAAACACGGATGTGACGCGGAACGCGGCTAAGAAAAATCCTCGTCGACTAAGCGCAGATGCAGCCAAGAATGTGGTTATAACTCGGGAGAGTCAAAGGAGTTTTTAGAGATTGTAGGGCAAAACGCGGAATGCGGTGGTGCAATGCAGAATGCGACCAAGAAAAATCCTTGTCGACTCGGGCGAGTTCCTTGGCTTGTCAACGAGTTTTTAAACACTGGTTTTCACCAAGCGAGCTTTTCAGAGAGGCTTTGGGGGGGGGGGGGGGGGGGGGGATACTTGTGTGAGATGAGATTTATGCTCCGCTCGCCCTCTAATTGCCACTTTATCCTCTATACACCTACCCCTTCGCCGAAGCTTCTGGCTTTTGATCAAGGCCCGTAGACTCCCTATGTTCACGAGAACGGACAGCTATGAGCTCCTATCTGTCAGATTCGTTAGATCATGATAGAGTCTTCGCGCTCTACTCTGGCGAATAGTCCAGTGAGTGTGTTCGGGTAACACTCTTAAAACATAATAGAATTTCTAATTATTGTCTCATAGCACGGGTGAATAAAAGCACTTACTACAAAAATATGCCTTACTCAAAACTTCAAGTTGTAGTGGAGAAACACCAGATGAATCAATCTTTGATGCTCCAATTTGTTTATCTTCTTGAAGTGTATGTCTTTGAAAGTACTCTAGTTCCTTTTGCATGCTATCGAACTATCCTCCTCTCTTTGAAACAAGAGGCGGTTCCGGTTCTGCCCATGCTTCAAACAATTTTGTCTTTGTTTGACATTAGCATTTGAATTGCAAATCTTTGCAATTTGGGACATCATTTGCCAATTTGTGTCTACATGCAAAGTGCAATAATAGAGTTGACTCACTCAACAATGCCTTATTAAAATTTCAAATCTAATTAAAACATAATATAAACACATAATAATTAACAATATTAATTAATTTACCTAGACTTAGCTTCTTTCAGTTGTGGATTGCCATAGCCAATGACATCAATGTTAGTGATTGCGCCTATAATTTATGCGGTCTATATAAGCCAAAGGATAGAAGTACTTTTATGTCCTCTTGTAATTGTCTACAGTCCATGGCCATATATGGAATTATCCATTTATTTAATATATAATGGAGAAGGAGACGAGTTGTAGGGTTTGTCTTGGAACTCTTTGCCCAGAGACAGTTAGTGTGATGTGGTTTGCTCTCCCCCCCTCCCTTGCCCAACCCTCTCTCTCTATCTCTCTCTCTCCAAGCTACTAGTTTGTCAAACGAGTAAACTTCAAGAAATCTTTTCTTGTGAAGGAAGGGATACACCCATCCAGTCGATTTTTTATTTATGTGTATATATATATATATATATATATATATATATATATATATAGTCCTTCATATCTCCTATGTGGAGTTTAGGATTTGTATAAGTTTTTTTTTTTCTTTCTGTTTTGGCAAATTACAAATCATCTATGAGTTTTTCATGATCTGATTTGCATTGGATTTCCATGCTTCTAATTTGATTCTTTTACGATTTATAGTTCTTTTGCTCTTGTGATTTAAAATAGTTAGTTTGATTCATGACCTGCTGAGCACTTTATGAGGTGATTTTGAGGTTCTTGTACAGAATATTGTGAAGGTATTCAGTTCCTCCCTTTGGATTTGTTATCATTTTTTACATAATAGTGGTTGTTTCAATTATACTTTAGTGATCTATCAGTGTTGGCCCAAGTGATAGATCTAATTCCATCTGTCAATTTTTATGAAATAAGTGTTCCCTTCGCTCTTAGAATTCCATTTCCGCATCTTTGTTGAAGGTAATGGAATGATGAAGAGGTTATACAGGTCTGATATAGAACCCTCTTATGGCAAGGAGATGACTCACTATTCCCAATATCAAATGGGAGTTGGATAACTACCGACCTATTGCTCTCAACGTTAAATATACCAGAAATTAGATATAACAGATGAGGATCTTTGATTCTTAACAGGATTGAACACTTAAGGTATAGAGGGTTCCTGTACAGATTCTCTTCCTCTAGTTGTGGTTGTCTACAACTATATTAGAGGTATGCTGAGCAAGAGAGAAAGTGCAAAGCTTTTCAAAGGAGGTAGTGATGTAAACTCTTGTCTACTTGTTGTATATAGTAGTAACTAGAATTTAATTAGGTTGCACCTAACATTTGTCAACTGCCAGTGACACTATCTACCAGTAATCAATGTCATTGACATGGTTTAAATTGTTCACATGTGTGTCAATTTCGACGGACCTGTGTCGACATCCATTGGCACCAAAGTCGAAGTCCAGTTCTAAGTTTGATTCCTTGATGTGCACCCGCATAATAAAAATGCCTCATATATCACAAAAGTATTAGTACCATTCCATTAATAAGATGAGTTAGTTGAGCAGTAAAAGAAATGGCACACTCATCAATTTTCAAAAAATATTTATTCTTAAAATGATCATTATTGTTTTATGCGTGTCACTAGGTGTTTGATCTTGTTAAACCATTATGGATGGTTGTCTTGCTTATGTGATTGTTTCTAAGTGTATGTTTGTACTTATTTTAGTATTTTTTGAGGTTTTATCTTAAATTTCAATAATTTCCATGGACTTCCCTAAGCTTCTATGATTTTTACAAGATTTCCATGGACTTCTATAGGCTTCCACAGAATCCTTCCACTTTCGTGGGGACTGAAGTCCATACAAAATCCGAAATTTGGAACTTAGTCATGTATCCATGGATCTGGTTCCACATCCGAGTGTATGATTTTCCTTTTGAAAAATGAAAAGTACTAAAAAGTAGGAAAATTAAATAAAAACAGTACAAATAATGAAATGTTACTATTCTGCAACTACTCAACAGTCAACATCACTTATCCATGTATATAGTGCCAAATCAATGCATTTATGATGTTGCATTAGAAACATAAAATCATAGAAAAAGGAAAAAATGTTAAAGCATTAAAATATACTAGTCTACCATAGTTACATCATTGATGCATGGATTACAATATTATTACAGGTCTACCTCTAAATCTAGAACACATAAAATGCAATATCTCAAAAAGAAAAGAAAAAAGGAAAGTGGATGCTTTGTCTGATTTGACAAAATTTCTGCCCCAATCAATGTTTTACGGTCGCTTAATCACCTTCAATTGTATTTCTTTGTTTGATTTTGAGAATCAAAGCAAATAAAATTGGGGAAGAATGACGGGGAAATGAGTTTTTCTTATCTTTGAATCATTATTTTAATGAAAAATTTAAAGGAAACATGCCATCTTTTCTAATACCTTCAGAAGTTTTAGTTTGTCTTTAGAAGTTGGAGTTCGTCTTTTTTGTAAAATTTGGACAGAAAAATGTATTCTTCTTGCCAATTTGATGTTCGTTGTCTCATAATAAAATTTAGTTTTGCTTAGTGATTATCTAAGGGTTGCAGCGAACTTAATTTGGGTAGACTGGACTGATTTGTGGGTTTAGGATTTTTGGTACTGTTTATGTATTCATAATTGCAGCAAATTCAATGGAAAGTACTTACATGTTTCACTTTTATGGTGCTCATGAGCATATGTTTGAATTTCGACGTTTACTTATTTATTTCTCGAAGTAGCTTCGTTGAATTCTCTCTACCTGTATTGTGAAAATTCAATTTGTATTTTGTGAGATCTTATTTATTTCTCAAAGTAGCTTTGTTGAATTCTCTCTCTACCTGTATTGTGAAAATTCAATTTGTATTTTGTGAGATTGTTGATTTTCCAAAGCAATTCCCCTTCTTTTGTTCGATTCCTAGTGATTTGCTTGTATTATATATGCATCACCTTTATTCTGTTTAAAATCATTTCGATTAATGGATTACTCTAGGACTTTGACTGCTCCGGTGGAACTAATCAAATGTTTGAGGTCCATAAAAGAGCATGCCTTCTCTGCATCTCCGTACCCTGTTGTTATAACTCTGGAAGACCACCTTACTCCAGATCTTCAGGCTAAAGTCGCTGAGGTGAGGATTCATTTTCCTCTTTCTCGACTCTTACCACCCAGTTTCTTTTCAGTTCACCATTTTTATGATTGAACGCTTTTTTTTTGTCTAGATGGTCCACGAAACATTTGGAGATATACTGTTTTACCCGGAGTCAGATTGCTTACAGGAATTTCCTTCTCCAGAACAATTGAAGCATCGGATAATTATTTCAACCAAACCACCGAAAGAGTTCCTTGAGTCAAAAAGTTTTAAGGAAGATGGACCCAAAGTTGGAAAGGAAGCTGACGAAGAAGCATGGGGAAAGGAGGTCACAGACCTTAAAGTTGGACCTGTATCTGATGTTACGGTGCACTTAAAAGTTACATTCATTGTGTTATTCTATTGATATAGTACACTTTATCCGACCTATTAACATCCATTTCTTTAAATTCTTCCAATTTGCAACTTGCGAGCAGAATGAGCATGATCAGGGTGAATTCAATCATGATGAGGAAAATCATGAGGATGGGGACCACAAGTTGCATCAGAGGTTAGCACCGGAGTACAAGCAGCTAATTGCTATTCATGCTGGGAAACAGAAAGGTGGGGTGAAAGACTGGCTAAAAGTGGACCCCTCTAAAGTTAAACGTCTCAGCTTGAGTGAAGTAGAACTTGAGAAGATCGCAATCACTTATGGAACTGATCTTGTCAGGTATTTAATATACTTATCCAAAAGGTTCAGTCATGGAGATTTGTTTGTGTGCATATGTGGGTACAAATGTACAATTATAGATTATGATTCCACTTGGCATTTTGGGGTTCATAGTTCAAGCATTTGCTTAAATTTCTGAAGTTCTTGGTGATGATTGCCATTTCTTTTCAGGTTCACCCAAAGGAATTTGCTTAGAGTATACCCAAAGGGTACACGTGTTAACTCCTCGAATTACAACCCTCTAATTGGGTGGATGCATGGTGCTCAGATGGTTGCATTTAATATGCAGGTTAGTCTCTCTCCCTGTGTTGCAATTCAAATTTCAACTTCTTTTGGACATATTATGGTAAACCTTTTGCTTAGTCTCCTTGTGTTGCAATTCAAAGTTGAACTTCTTTTGAATATATTATGGTAAACCTTTTGCTTTTACCCCTCTTCAGTTTCATTTGTCACTTCTTGCTGAAATTTTGCTTCACGGCAGCTAAGAGAACTGAAAATACAGTTCAGGTTATATTTCATCTCATTAAGTACTTGTTAGAATATTTTAGCCTCTAGTAGATATTCCATGAGAATGCATTTCTTCTCAAACAAGATTGGAATGAGTATACAATATGTTAATTTATATTAGCTTCCTTAGTTGCACAAAGTCATAGATGGTGCAACTGTTCTAAAAAAGTTAAGAAATCGGATCAGCTAGAAACTGTCTGAATGAATGAAAAAAATTAAACTTTTTGAGAGATAGGATGTTTGCATTGCTTGTCATTGCTTTTACATGCATAGTTTTAAATTTTGTACGATTTCGGATGGGACCGAAACCGAAATTTGCTTGAAATCCAAAATTTTGGATTTCCCAAGTTTTGGCTGAAATTTCAGAAATTCAATTTAAAAAAAAAAAACTAATATTTTTATGAAAATTCTGCCCAAATTTCCGAAATTTTGTAAATGATTAATTAATTATTATTATTTTTTACCGAATTTCGGCCGAAATTTCGGTTTTAGTCAAGTCCGAAATTGGGACCGAAACCGAAATTTAAATCCATGTTTACATGTATGTTTTTAAGGTTATTAATTACCGGTTAGAACGGCGGCCATCAACTTGCAGCTATTTTAATCATCTTTACATTGATTAATATGTATGCATCATGGGCTACTGTAGTGTATTTAGATTGAAAGTATTCATAATGGGAATTGATTGGAGTGAGCAATATGTTGAAATCCATGTATACCGGAGGGGAACATTTAAACCTGCTTCCAACACGTACCACCACCTCAAGGAATTGGAAGGATATTCTAAAGGTGTGGCTGGATCCAAAATAGTAGATGGTTGGGTAAGTTCTTACTACAAGTACTCCAAAGCTTAGAAGCACAAAGCGGGTGCGGGTGCGGGGGCGGAGGTGGGAGTGGGGGCGAGGAAACGTGGGGGTCTAGAAGAGTCCAAGTTTGGGAGCGTCATGGGAGCGTCTATGTAATATTTTCTTTATATATCTTTCAAAATTCAAGTACATCAAAAAATAATAGTTTCTAACCATTTTCATATGTATTTTTCAAATTTTAAGTACATAAAAAAAGCAGTAATTTCTAACCATCTTCATTTCCGTGCACTCATTCCTCGTGCCGTTTGAAGATGCACAAACCTTTGTGCTTGCTCCAATGAAGTTCTTTGAAGAGTTCAAGGAGTTTGATGCAAGAAAGTAGGTGATGGTGGGACTTATGGAGTAATAGAAGCAGGCTTGGAGCGTCATAGGAGGTTCCTGTCCCTTTGGGGTCGCGCTCCCTGGAAGCTCCTTCCTAAGGAGCGCCGAATCAAGGTTCCGAGGTGGGAACAACACCCCGAGGGAAGATTCCTGCTTCTAAGCTCCAAAGTTACGAAGTGTTTTTTCATGACAACTAGCCTAGCTTGAAGGGTAGCTCTTCTTAATTCCATGAGTGTGCAACTTGAAGGTTTTGACACCATTAGAGACATGTATGCCAATGATGAAGACTTTTGTGAAATTTGGAAGCTTTGTAGACAAGGGAAGTATGATGATTATCTTCTCCTAGATGATTTTCTCTTTTAGGGGATTCGCCTTTGCATTCCAAAATGCACCCTTAGAGAGAATGTTATTAAAGATCTACATTCTGGAGGTTTAGGAGGACATTTTGGAAGAGACAGAACTATTTTTCTAGTGAAAGAGAAATATTTTTGGCCTACCATTTACCGAAATGTGACTCATTATGGGAGGAGGTGCCGAATATGCCAAACATGCAAGGGACCATAGATAGTTTCAACACTTCCCCATGTCATCCTGATTGGCCTGAGTCAACTCTCTTTTACCTTAGCCGCATTCTTGTCCGAGTCCGCATTTTACCCTAGTCAATCAAAACTGCTTGGTCTCTCCTAAGTTACGACCACATCAACCGTGTACTCGGCCGCATCGTGCCGAGTTGAGTAGGATTTGCTTTCGCCGCGTTTTGACCCACATCTGCTTTCTGAAACAATGAATTAGACATCCACGATTCCTTCCTTTCCTTTTTTTTTCAAAAAAAGTAAAATAAAAATGATGATTAATAAGAAAAAGATTGTGCCACTTCAAGTTATTTAAACAAT
This sequence comes from Tasmannia lanceolata, assembly GCF_043159265.1. Classification (NCBI taxonomy): domain Eukaryota; kingdom Viridiplantae; phylum Streptophyta; class Magnoliopsida; order Canellales; family Winteraceae; genus Tasmannia; species Tasmannia lanceolata. Next base: position 11,505,572 of record NW_027518695.1, read on the forward strand.
TGTTAAAATCGAAAAACAATTTTTGATGATACTTGATGCATTTGGAGTAGGGCTGCAACTCGAGCCTGGTTTTACCCGACCCGCATCGACCCGACCCGAAAATAGCCTGGGTTGGGTTCAGGTTTCATGGGTTTCGGGTCGAGCCGGGTTGAGCATTCAAAAGCCCGCATGAATCTCGGGTCGAGCCGGGTTTGAAGGGGCCCGACCCGACCCGAGTTACATAAGTTATAGTATGTACATTTTTTTCTATTGTTAGTTAAAAGTTAAAAGTGAAAACCCACGCACCCACTGTTATTGTATGTGAGTAATTTCTGCTTCTATGAATTGAGTTGATTCAAGTGTTTGATTCAGCATTGTTTGATTGTTATTACAACATTGTTTGATTCAAGTGTAATGTGAGTGTAATTACATCATTGTTTGATTCAAGTGTAATGTGAGTGTAATTTCTGCTTCTATGAGTTGAGTTGCCTTGCCAAATAAGAATTTTCCTTAAAAAATTGCGTCAACGTTAAAAAACCCGACCCGACTCGAACCGACCCGAGATTTATCATGGGTAGGGCCGGGTTTGGGAATCGTGGGTTTTCTGAAAAAAAACCCGACTCGACCCGACCCGAGATATTTCTCGGGTAGGGTTGGGTTCTCCAAAACCCGACCCGCCCGACCCGAGTTGCAGCCCTAATTTGGAGTTGTTTCCTGGGTTTTTTTTTTTCCTGTGATGAGGTCGGTCATCTCATCTTATCTTTTTCAATACATTACCTTAACCTTTCATATAGAAAAAGTCTATAGAAAAAGATTCCATTTGCGTAATATTTGACTGCTTAGATCAAACCCGTGTTGTTTGCATTAGTATCACCATCATAGGTTTAAGCAAAAGTATTTACATTAAAGCTTAGTAATTACAGAACCAAATCATTTTCTTCATACATGATTTCTCATAATTTTGCTGGCATCATTAAAGAATCAAGTGGGTCTTTCTGTGACAGGGATTTGGAAGATCACTCTGGTTGATGCATGGAATGTTCAGAGCCAATGGAGGGTGTGGTTATGTAAAAAAACCTGATTTTCTGTTGAAGACTGATTCAAATACTGAGGTCTTTGATCCTCAGAAACATTTTCCTGTGAAGAAAACATTGAGGGTGAATATTTTCCCGCAGAACTGACTTTTTTGAGTCCTGAGTATTTTCTTTTGCATATCCAACTCTGATTTGAGCTCCATTATTACTAAACAGGTGAGAGTATATATGGGAGATGGATGGCATTTGGATTTCCGTCGAACACACTTTGATGCATACTCGCCACCAGACTTCTATGCAAGGGTAAAATGATGAATCTCTAATCTTTTGCTCACACATCGCGCCTTGGTTGCTCTTAAGGTTATCTACTGCCATGAGCTGCGCTCGGGTAGTCAAGTACTATTTACTTCAGGAGGACAATGTAGACCACCAATCTCTCACTGAAATTGTAGTCGACTTTTAAACAAAACTGGTGAAGACAAATTAATATGTGCCCATTCTTTACTGATTTATTCTGTCCATTTATTTCTGCATGTATTGATGTTTCTAACAATCTATAAGCCAAAAGAGTCCTTTTTTTCATTGAAAGAGCGAAAGATTGTCAGTCTCTCATGTACTATACTCATAAGCGCGGCATAGGGCCACCATTAATGTATAGTACTTTTGAAAAACAGAAAGTGTGGGAGAAATATCAATGAACCACACCACAAAAGTTGTGAAAACATGGATAGTGCAAAAATGTAAAGCCTGTATCCACTAATCAATCTGTCTACAGGTCGGGATAGCAGGAGTACCAGATGATACCATAATGAAGAAAACAAGAACTATCGAGGATAACTGGACACCTGTTTGGGATGAGGAGTTTACGTTCCCATTGACTGTTCCAGAACTCGCTTTGCTTCGGATTGAAGTGCATGAGTATGATATGTCTGAGAAGGATGACTTTGCTGGCCAGACTTGTTTGCCTATAACAGAGTTGAGGTCAGGGATCCGAGCTGTGCCGCTTTGTGATCGCAAGGGAGAAAAGCTCAAGTCTGTAAAGCTACTTATGAGGTTTGAATTTGTTTGAGATTGCTCCATACTTGAATTGATGTTCAGATTTTCCTGCAATTATTCCTTGTGTTTATTATATTGGCCATATATACCTGGCTTTAGAGCTCTAAATGTTGTATATTTCTACATGAATCTTTTGAATGCATTCTGTATATTATAGTACTCGTTTCTACTAAAGCTTCAGTGATATAAATGTTTTATGTTGCAATCTAAATGTTGTTGTAACGTCTTGTTGCTTTATTTTATGATTAGCACATCATGGAATGGGTCGGACAATCGACAATAAATGGGAAGGGTGTTTGATTGTTGATTTTTCGTCGAGTTTATCTCGAGTGCGGTTGTTTTGTTCATCAACTTTTACAGGCCTTGATCTGAGTAACAAATTTCTCCCATATACAGAAAAATTCTTGAAATAATCTCAGAATCTTTTATGCCAGGTATTTAAAAAAATAAAAATAAAAATTTATGCCCGGTTTCAAACTTAAAAAAATTCATGAATAATTCAAAATTTCTAGCGTCTTTGAATTACACACACATAAAAATGGTGGTCCTCGCCCCATAAAAATGAGGTGTAAAATGGTGGACCCCATCATATACATGGTTTTAGGTGGAGATGGTGCACTCCACTATATCAAAACATGAGGTGTTACATAATTCCATAGAAAATAATATTCAATGAAGAAAAAATCCAAGGTCTAGTAGGTTTGTAATTTTTCTTGAAAAGGAAAATTTTTATTTTTCAAAATAATTTCCATGAAAAATGAGTTACAAAATGCTGAAAATTTTATTTTTGATGGAAACAATTTCAAAAAAATAAAATAAAAATATATATGAGTTAAGTGAATCTACACATACGTGTAGCTAACTTAGCTACACCGACGGCTTAAAATACAGTGGGCCCACATTGTTTGGGTGATCCAAACCATTCATTTGATACGCCCTCACATTGATAGGGTGTGCCCAAAAAATCAGCTCCATTGGATGATCCCAACCGTTCAAACTGTGGAGGCAAAAATGGACAGATTTGTGAAGGTTTTTACACGTCCATTTTTGCCTCAACAAATCGTAAGGTTGGGATGATCCTATGGAGCTGATTTTTTGGGCACACCCTATCTATGTGAGGGCCCGTCAAATGAATGGTTACAACACCGAGACAATGTGGGGTCCACTGTATTATAAGGCGTCGGTGTAGCTAAGTTAGCTACACATGTGTAGCTACACTTTTCTCTATATATATACTAGTGTGTAGGTAACTTACTTGTGTAAGTAAGTTACCTACACACTAGCTTAAAATACAGTGGGGGCCCACATTGTTTGGGTGATCCAAACCATTCATTTGAATGGTCCTCACAGAGATAGGGTGTCCACAAAAAATCAGATCCATAGGATCATCCCAACCCTACGATTTGTGGAGGTAAAATGGACGTGTATAAACCTTCACAAATTAGTCCATTTTTTGCCACCATAGTTTGAATGGTTGGGATGATCCTATGGATCTGATTGTTTGTGGACACCCTATCTATGTGAGGACCATTCAAATGAATGGTTTGGATCACCCAAACAATGTGGGCCCCCACTGTATTTTAAGCTAGTGTGTAGGTAACTTACCTACACAAGTGTGTAGGAAATGTTTTCTCATATATATATATAAAGAGAGAGAGAGAGAGAGAGAGAGAGAGAGAGAGAGAGAGAGAGAGAGAGAGAACGGTTCCTACACATATGTGTAGATAAGCTATCTACACACTCGCTTAAAATACAGTGGGGGCCACATTATTTGGGTGATCCAAACCATTCATTTTTAAAGCCCTCACATAGATAGGGTGTCCACAAAAAATCAGATCCATAGGATCATCCTAACCATTCGAACTTTGGAGGCAAAAAATGAACTAATTTGTGAAGGTTTAAAGACATCCATTTTACCTCCACAAATCGTAGGGTTGGGATGATCCTATAGATCTGATTTTTTGTAGACACCCTATCTATGTGAGGGCCTTTAAAATAGATGGCTTGGATCACCCAAACAATGTGGGCCCACACTGTATTTTAAGCTAGTGTGTAGAGAACTCTCTACACATATGTGTAGGAACCGTTTTCTCATATATATATATATAGAGGAAACTGTTGGTGATCTTAAGCTCACCAAACTTATGGTGAGCTAGCTTGCCCAATCACATGGGGGCCCACTTTGTTAGGATGATCCAAACCATTCATTTGAAAGTCCCTTACATAGATGGGGGGTGTACCAAAAATCAGCTCCATAGGATCATCCTAACCCCTCCATTTGTGGAGGACAAAAATAGACAGACACAACTGTCCATTTTTGTCCTCCACAAATGGAGGGGTTAGGATGATCCTATGGAGCTGATTTTTGGTACACACCCTATCTATGATAAGGCCTTGCAAATGAATGGTTTGGATCACTCCCCAAAATGTGGGACCCATGTGATTGGGCAAGCTAGCTCACCATAAGTTTGGTGAGCTTAAGCTCACCAACACTTTCCTTATATATATATATATATATATATGAGAAAACATTTCTTACACACTTGTGTAGGTAAGTTACCTACACACTAGCTTAAAATACAGTGGGGGCCCACTTTGTTTGGGTGATCCAAACCATTCATTTGAATGGTCCTCACATAGATAGGGTGTCCACAAAAAATCAAATCCATAGGATCATCCCAACGTTTGGTATTTCCCTTTTTTATTTCGAAACTTCTACTCAGGCTCTGGTCACTTGTTTTCTAGCAGCAGGAAAAGAAAAGAAAGAAAAAGAATCTGACATGGAAAACTGGAAAAGAAAGGAAAAGAAACTGTGAGAAAATTCATTTTGTGAGAAAATTCCGTTGTTCACTTGGCCGAGAAAGGAAAAGAAAGTATGCAGGCAAAGTGGTTTTCTCAGGAAAGTGATTTTCTCACCCTTTTGGGTGAGAAAATCTAGAGGGAAAGTGCAAGAAAGTTCGTTTTCCACGTCATTATTTATATTTTCCACCTGTGTAATTATGCTTTCCCGAGAAAATAAGTGAACGGCGGAAAATGTCAAATCATGTCCAATCACGGAAAAATTTGGCTTTCTTTCTTCTCATTTCGTTTCTCAAGATGGCAAGTGAACAGAGCCTTATGGAATGCTTTGTTGACCTGAAAAACTATTCCATGGAATATTAGTGGAGCCAATAGTGAGAGATTGGTGGAGAGAGAGAGAGAAACTTGAGAGGCTGTGGCTGAGGGGGACATGAAAAGCCCCTCAAAAACAGGGGAAAAACTCAAACTTGAAATACTGTGTTTGGGATTTTGAAGGTCATGTGAATTCTTGCTAACTCTCCTTAACGTACAGTTAGGGACTATAACTTTGAATGTGGGGGACATCTAGTCTCTCTTTCAACTTTCGTGAACTTTGATGAGAACTTTGAGTGAATTAAACTTTTGGGAACTTGCCACTAACCGTGCATTTTTGGAGTTCTGCAAAAAAGACGCACACGACTCATAATATGCCCAATTCCTCAAATCCGCTAAAAGTCGTGTAAATCCATTGCAACTAACCCCCCAAACTAGCCGTTTGAAACAATTTTTGAGGGGTATTTTTGGGTTTTTCAAAAAAATAAAATACATTTTATAAAGAGGGAACCGGACTAGTGGGCCGCCCAACCAAGCCCGGCACGGCCCGCTGCTTCGTGCCGTGCCGGCACGGCACGCGTCACTGTAGCTATCCGTGCCGTGCCGTGACTTGCGGGCCACCTTCACGTGCATCGTGCTAGCACTCTCTATTAATAATGACTAACCAAATAGAAGAGGGAGGATTCGGCCAAAGGTGGTTGAATGATATTATAGACGATTTTATGACTTGGCCCTCGACAACTATTTGAGTAAATAAATATCTAAAAATTGGTGATCCATCAATGCAAGTGGGACATCGAAAAATAAAAATAAGAGTAGAGGAAGAAGAGTATGCTACGTATGTATGAATAGACATCATGCAAGGCACGGCTGGATTTGAAAGCGATTAGGCAATTTTGCACTGACTTTCTCAGAAGAGAACAGACACCTAAGATGAATTAATTAAGACAGAGATTTTCTATGAGGTGTTGTTCTCTCCTAAAAGAAGGAGCCGCGAAATTGCTTTTTGCCCAATTGACTAACAGCTCCCTTGATTTTTTTTTAACATGAATACTTTAAAGATGATCAGATAAATTGACCTACTTTAATCAACCTAATTGGGATTTACACATAAGGAGAAGTTAGTATTGGAAATCTGAAATTTGGTGCATGGTATGGTATATAAATATATAATGATAAAGTTTATCTGAGTTTTAATATGGTGTCCAAGCGTAGCTGCGCCTGACCAAGGTCTCACCCTTTATATTTTATCCAACCTGAAAGCTCACCACTCTATTATCTTGTATCTCATCAATCAGAGACTTTATAAGAGGTTGTCCTTGAATCAAGTACCTAGGGTGACAACTATGTTGTAACCCCATTACGTGCAGCTATGCTCGTGCATCATATAATTTAATTTTACAACTTCGATCTATCAAGCAAGAAGAGAATATATTAAATGGACTGATATCCGCACTTAAACATTTTGATAATGGAACTAATCACTCGGTTTTATCTTCCTTTTGGCTGAGAAAGCTCTTGGGAAATATAATAGACGTTAAAAGGTGTAAAATCGAAAGGATATTGCCATTACCAAAAGTCTAAATTCATGAGAATATTACCATTATCAAAAGTCTAAATTCATGAGAATATTACCATTATCAATATATATATATATGTTAGTGTCGATATCGGTCCCCTATATTATTGTGCTTGTTTTTCCTCTTACAATCAGAGTTTTTAAATAGGGAAATGTTATCGGCACTACTGTATTTTGATGAGGGCACTCCTCACTTTATTAAAAATACGGTATGGCCCGCACCATAGGATGATCCAAACCGTCCATTAGATGGGCCACAGCCTAAATAAGTTGTACCCTGAAAATCATTTCCATAGGTTGATCCTAACCCTCCGATCTATAGAGGGTTAGGATCAACACTCTAACATTCAGATCGTAGGGTTACGATCAACCTATAGAAATGACTTTTGGGGCACAAACTATTTAGGCTGTGGCCCATCTAATGTACGGTTTGGATCATCATATGATGCGGGCCATACCGTACTTTTAAGAAAGTGAGGAGTGCCCTCATCAAAATACAGTAGTGCTGATAGCATTTCCCTTTAAATAATGAAGACCCAAATGTCGTTAGTTAACCTTCTATTTGACAAATGAGATGAGTTATTTGAGTTTTTATACGGTGTAGGCACGTATAGTCATAGTCCAGTAATTTCAAAAAGAACTGTACGGCTTACACCACATGATTATCCAAACTGCCCGTTTGATGGGCCACAACTTAAATACATAGTACCCCAATAATCATTTCCGTAGTGTTGGGAAAGTTGCCTTATTTTCCACCCACGGTGGTTGCTTGGGTGGGAAGGCAAAGGCAAAAATAGATATGTCTATTTTTAGCTTTTGGGGAAAACTAAACTATAAAAAGAGAAGTGTTGTTCTCTTGGGTTGCGGCGAAGCAAGACGTCTTTGGTGTGTCGGCTGTCAAAGGAGAGAGAAGAAAAAGAGCGAGAAAGGGAGAAGAGGTTTTTCATCTCGGGGTTTTCTCTTGGGTTCTTTTTTTAGGTTTATCTCTCGTGTTATCTCTTGTGTACAGTCTTGGGTTTGAGAAGCAAGGAAAGGGTTGCGGGTTTGTGGGTTTGCAATAAATTAATCCATTGTAATCCTTGTATATTGTTTTTCTCAAAGTGGAAGATCGTATTTCTCGCCCGTGGAGTAGGCTTGGCCGAACCACGTAAAATATTAGTGTTCATCTTGTGGCTTGTTTGTTATTTTTCTTTTTCCGTTAAATTTGTGCACGATCGGATTGGATTGCCCGGCAGATTTTCTCAACACATAGGATTATCCCAACCCTCCGATCTATAGAGGTTTCAATAATATGTGTTTTCTCTATAGATCCTAGGGCTAGGTCATCCTATCGAAATGATTGTGCCCATCAAATGGAGGGTTTGGATAATCCTATGATGAAATTAGATTTTAATAATGATAAAACAAAGTACACGAGGAGGGCATGGCCCGTCTTGCTTCGAAACCCTCGAGAGGAAATAGCTAAAAATGATAAGAAAAAAACAAACTCACCAAACCATAAAATCTTTGGGCCTTCTGCACAAAAGCAACCTGGATTACCTTTTGCAGCTTCATTTATGTTGAGTTCAACATAGACTCTTTGGGCCTTCTCACAAAAGCCACGTAGTGTTTTTTTATTTGGATTAGTTTCCTTCCATCCTTCTGAAGCACTTCTCCTTCCATAATTCCCATGTCATTATCGTAGTCGTGTTCTCAACAATAAAGTCACAGCAAGGCAGCAAGGCTTGTTATTTTCAAGGGCCTTGAACCATAATTGCAATAACCTGCTTTGAATGCATGGGAATTGAATGATAGGTATGTCAAAAAGAACGGAGGAAAAAGCCCACACATTGGCTTCCAATTTCACCATTTCACCATCAATAAATAGGTGATCAAGGGATTTGGTTTTCTTGCCAGGGCAGCAATTACACATTGTTGCAAGATGGATATTCTTCTTTATATTATCATTAACGGCCACAAAATCGTTAAAAACCTTCCATATAAAGCAACATATTTTCATACGAATGTGTAACCTTTGAAACAACCAATTACTCCAAAAGCTTAAGCTGTTACAGTTGGTGTTATTTAATCGTTTATACGTCAAGACTCCCCTTGATGTGTGCGCCGTTCGCCCGGCAGATTTTTAATATTAAGGAACTGTTGGGTTTTGAACCCAGACATGCAGTAAGGCAATACCTTCGAGACCATGTGAAACAACCAATTACTCCAAAAGCTTAAGCTGTTAGAGTTCGTGTTATTTAATCATTTATACTTCAACAGCGGTTAGAGGGACAACCTGTTTTCCATCCAAAACTAATTACCGCGTAGAGGAGGTGCTAGAGAGAAAACCACATGGGAGAGAAAATCTCCCTATTGCAATGAAATATAAGGGAGAAAGCACGTAAATCATATTTACGCAGAAAATACGCAGAGCCATCCCCTTAACATCCCAAGTGGAAACACATAAAAAAGAGAGCAGTGACATGAAAAAAAAAAAGAGGGTGAAAAAAAGGAAGGATTAGAGTTGTGCCTGCTTAAGTTGAAGGGCTTCGGGGATTGGAGCATGACACAATCATCCTTTGGGTTTGTGTGAACTTTACCTATGGGCAAAACATACATGAGTGCTGCTACGGAAACCGAGAGTGGAGCCTAACAAATCCCCACATGCCACATGGCATGGGAGGGGCAGTTTTGCCATTTTGATAGAGAAAAAAAGCCAAAAATCAAGGGAAATGATATCTGCGCCAAGGTGTTTCAACATCCACTTGTTTGTCGTGCAATATTTAAAGGGATTTCAGAGGATATTATGGTTCTCAAAAGGCTCTTTAAACCCTTTAAATACTACACGACAAACAAGTGGAGCGCAGGTTTATCGAAACACTTGGCGTTGATATCATTTCCCAAAATCAAGGGAAAGATTGCTAATGTGTTAGGAGGCTTTTTGTTCGGTTCCACTCGTGGTCCCCAGATAGATAACCCTATCATTATTCAACATATAGTCTTGCCTATTGGGTCATGTCACAGCCCTGTCCTTCAAGATTGTGATATGAGGACTTGGGCAGAGTGGGTATTGTTTGACTTTAGCTTCTCTATGGTTCTGTAGATTGGTTCATACCATGACCTTATCCCTCAAAAGACCAAGTTGTACAACTTGGGTGGTACGACTTGGGTGATTAAAGCGTGCCATATATGTGACATCCAAGTAAGGAGTTGTGCAAAAGTGTCACGAGATTTTATCTTAATCCGGAGAGCGAGCTAGTAGCACATCAGTGAGCATTAATATTACGCTTCAAGACTTGTCATGTTTGGAGAGCAACATGGCCATATAATGGAGATGACTAGATAGCCTTACCATGTGGTATGCTGGGGCACCCCATGACGTTGTTGAGCAAGTGATGTAAATTGGTTGTGTTTTCAGTATAGCTGGGTTTTACATTTTGGGCCGAGTTTTCTCGTTGCCCTTATGTTTCCATCAAAGGGTAAATTTATGTTTTAGAACAAATTCATCATAAGATTAATGAACAATTAAGCTTAGCTCTCCTCCATAGCTATTAAAGAGTTAGCCCCAATTCTATATATGCCTACCAAGCCAGATTTAAACCATCCATTTAACAGGCCCCAACTCCGACGGACAATGGCCCGAGTACCAATCTAATCGACCCATGATAACTATTTAATCATGAGAGATACCTATGTAACAGTCGAATCCAACGGCATAATTTGATCAAATTCAGGGCCATTGCCAAGTGGAGCACATTTGATCAGGGGTCAGATTGATTGAGGAGCAAGTGGTAAAATTGAAAAAAGAAGAAGAAGAAGAAGAAGAAAAAAGAAGAAATGTTTTTTAATTGATTCTTTCAAATGCATTACAATATAGGCCGATTATTCAATTGAAGGATGTCGTGTTTAGCCTGTCGAGTTTTGGGTATTGACATTAGAATGCAAACAAAGCTCCATTACTTCCTCCGTCAGGTTTCTTCCACTCTCGGCCGGCAATAAAAATCTCTCTCTCTCTCTCTCTCAACAATCTGTCTGGTCTAATTTATTGGGGCTTTTATTGCGCTCTCTCTACAATCAAGTTATTTACTATGGCTTTTATTGCAGTAAGGAAAGGGATTAATTTGAATGAGGTCCCCAGACTCAGAGAGACATTGACGGATCAGTGGGGCCCACATAAAACTGTGTCCAAATGAGCAGCCCGAGTGCTTACACGAACATTCATTGATTGCCACTACACAATAAGAAAACAGAGTTTTAAGTTGTCGTCAAGGCCTCAACTAACGAGACAAAACTTTAGTTGGATTAGGTGATGGGGTATAGCAAAAAAACAAGAGATATTAATACTGGCAATAACTTAAAGAATGCAATGAATTGGCACTTCTCTAAGGATGTCAAAGGACCCGGTTCGGATCTATGATCGGATCCACATTTCTTAACCACAATCCATCCGGATCCATTAGGCCCTATTTGTTTTGGATTTTGAGAGCCGATCATGAATCCAAAACTGATTATTGGACTCATGATTAAACGTAGATTTGGGTCCAATATTTAGTTTTGGACTCACAAACAAGGCCTTAGCGGTCGAACCTTTTCTAAATCTAGGTCATGATCAATTTCAAATCGGACCATCCGTTCCTACTTACATTGTACGCAGTTTGGGCTTAGAGTAAAGAGAGGAAGAGGGAAGAAACTTGCTAGAGATGGGAATTATCATCAAGACAAAAGGCGAAAAGAATGAAATATTGTTTGTAGTTCCCTCACCACACCGTGAGGTAACCGTCACATCGCCTATATCCTTCACAGCATGGATAGAATTATCCATCGTGACAACCGCATGATTTCCATCATATTTCCACAACCATATAAACTTGTTTCGATTTCCCGTCGTGTGGTGCGAACATCCAGAGTCAATCAACTAACCGTTCTCGTAATCAATAGTCTTCTTTCCTGAAGAATTATTTGCATACACTTGACTCTTTACAATAGGAGATTCTTTGGGTTTTCTTCTCGGGTCTTCTTCTTGGGATGTTTCTCTTGGGTTTTCTTTCAGGTTTTTTCTTGGGTTATTCTCTTGTACGGTCTTGGGTAAGAAAAGCAGGGAAAGGGTTGCGGGTTTGTGGGCTTTGGGTTTATCCATTGTAATCCTTGTATAATGTTTTCTCATAGTGGAAGATCGTGTTTCTCACCCGTGGAAGTAGGCTTGGCCAAAAAACATAAATTTTGGTGTTCATCATATGGCTTTGTTTTATATCTTACTTTTCTGTTTAATTTGTGCACAATCGGATCGGAATTGCCAGGCAGATTTTCTCATCAAGCGATATCAGAGCTATGGTTGGAGCGATCGTCGAGGCCAAGTGGAGTGATTGTGGATGTTGTAGTTGGATCGAGGTTAGAGCCATCTTCGGGAATGGAAAGATTGTCCAAGAAGTTCGAAGTAATCTGACACGGCAGTAAATCGAGTTCTACCCAATTCAACATTGACAAGTTTAACGGAAATGACTGTTTCATCCTATGGTTAATGAGGATGAAGGACATCTTAGTTCAACAGAGATTAGCTAAGGCGCCGAAGGGAAAGGATGGGAAGCTGATGATGATGACGGATGTCGAGTGAGAAGACATTGAGTCAAAGGCGGTCAGCATAATTCGACTGTGTCTGGCGGATAACGTTATGGAAGACGAAGATGCGCCTAAGTTATTGGAGAAGTTGGAAAAGCTTTATATGCCAAAAAGCTTGGCCAATCGGTTGTATCTGAAACAATAATTATACGGGCTGAAGATGCAGGAAGGCTGGAATCTTTGAGAACACATTACGTTATTCAACAGGCTTGTGGATCAGCTCCACAAGGTTGATGAAAAGTTGAATGAAGAAGACAAGGTCCTTTTGATTCTTACTTCACTTCCTGATTCATATGACAACTTGGTGACAACTTTATTGTATGGTATGTATATGATAAAGCTAGAGGAAGTTACGGCATCGCTTTTATCGAATGAGACGCAGTGGAAGTAAAGAGCATGGGTTGTTTGTTCATGGTGGGAATCAAAGAGGAATGTCGTCTGATAAAAGATCAGGAAAATACATGTTAAGATCTAAGGTCATCGGAAAGGGTGTGCAATATTATCATTGCAAGGAATATGGCTACATCAAGTGGAATTGTCCAAAGCGAGCTGACCAGGCGGACAACGGTGCTACAAATGCGGTGGTCGCGGTAATAAATGAGCAGAGCGAAGAGGTTGGAGACGTTCTCATAGTCTCCACATGTAATCACATTTCTCCTCATGATGAGTGGATTTTAGATCCAGGGTTCTCTGTTCATGTATGCTCCATAAGGGAATATTTTGATATGTTCCAAAAGACAAGGGCAGGTGTTGTGCCTTTGGGTGACGGGTCTACTTGTGAGGTCACGGGAGTTGCGACGGTGAAGATCAAGATGTTCGATGGAGTAGTTTGTACTTTGGGTGGTGTGGTATATGTCCCAAAGATGCGTAAGAATCTAGTGTCTCTTGGCCGGTTGGACTCCAAGGGTTGCAGGTATTTAGCTGCAGGTGGAGCCAAGAAAATCACAGGCCGCTGCATGGTTCTGACAAAAGGAGAGTAGTGTAGTAGATTATATCATCTAGTTGGGGACACGATGACTAGTGTTCCCAAGATCTCATTGGCTGGGTGAAAACAGGATAATGGCGTGAGCGCGCATAGGGTCTCTTTCACATTAGGTGCATAGACGGGTTTTCCAGTTTCAGACGATGATGAGAGGATGACAATACCTGCGTTGGGGAGTATGGATCGAGATTCCTCTTCGGGGTTGACAGCTACACATATGCATTGGTTGTGTTGATCGAATCGGGAAGTATCTGAACTACGATGATTCGATGGTGTGTAGCTAGTACTTTGGAAGGCCAATGGTGGTTTACGGCGACAATAGACCGGTAGCGACATCAACAGAAAATCTTTAGGTGGCTTGGAAAAAAGCCAAGGTAGAGATTGTTAGGAAAGTTTCCTTACTTCCCAAGCTCAACTGGGAAGGCAAAACGGCGAGAACCTATTCTTTAAAAGGCTCTTGTGCATGAACATCGAGAGAGGCATGGGAGTCTCTTGGGGTGTGTCGGCTGCCCCAAGGGAAGGGAAGAGAGAGAAAAAGAGAGAAGGAAGAGAGAAAACGAGAATAGAGAGAAGAAAGAGAAAGATAGAAAGAGAGGGTATCTTTTGTGCGTTTTCTTCTAGGGTCTTCTTCTTGGGATGTTTCTCTTGAGTTTTCTTTCGGGTTTTTTCTCGGGATATTCTCGAGTAAGAAAAGCAGGAAAGGGTTGCGGGTTTGTGGGTTTTGGGTTTAATCCATTGTAATCCTAGTATATTGTTTTTTCATAGGGGAAGATCGTGTTTCTCACCCGTGGAGGTTTGGCCAAACCATGTAAATCTTGGTGTTCATCTTGTGACTTGTTTTATAATTTTACTTTTCTGTTTAATCTGTGCACGATAGGATAGGATTTTCCCTGCGGATTTTCTCAACAGATAGAGCTCCTAACAACCATTCAAAAATGTATTTAATAAAGTGGGGAATGAGATTAGAGAAAAGGGAGAAAGAGTGAGGGATTTTGACAATAGAGAGAGAGAGAGAGAGAGAGAGAGAGATAGAGAGAGAGAGTAGCTACTTGTGGAGATGATCTCTAGAGAACAAAACTTTGCTCCAGATCAGTTTGAAGGAACATCATCCAACCCTTCTAATAGCAAGGGGTGTGAAAATATCAATTCCATGCTTACTTTTTTGTTTTAGAAGGAATTGATATTTCCACACCCCTCACCAGTAGAGCTATTTGCAAGGGTTTGGAGGAACTTCCTCCAAAGTGCTCGAGCAAAGTTTTTTTCATCTTTAGATACCAGAGAGGAATAGATGGAGATGTGTATACCTCGTTGGAGACTTTTTTGAAGGACTGACTTGTTAGAAAAGAATCCGTGTAGTGGTTGAGAAGAAGATAAGAATATGCTTCAAGGCGCGTAAACGCTCTCCTTAAGACGATATTCACCCCCACCAGTAGTGTGCAAAGGGGACCACGAACTCGCCTCCAAGATACAATGAAGCCAAGTTTCAAACCGATTGCTTGACGGCGTTCTGCACTGACCGGAATCAAGCCTGAATCACCTTTGAATTTTTTAAGTAATTGATACACAAGTGTTCTATTTCTGCAGAAAACAGAATACTTGAAGAGAACTTCTAAAACAGTAAAAACATAAACTTTGTAGGGGTTTAGAGAGAGAATTGTGCTGGAAAAAGCAATTCTGGGTATGTCAAAGTAGAAATCCGAATTCTATATAGAATGAGTATTTTCTACTGTTTTTATAGAACTTCTGGTGGCTTTTCCCGTTGGAAAACACCCTTTCTGGATATCCTTTTAATGGGTTTGAATTCTGACCATTAGATCGTGTCTAATCGCGACTCTACGGATCATATCAATCCTGGAGTGACCGTTGGCTTGTTTAAAAAATCCTTTCAACTCCGAACCGCTAGATTGCCCATCCATAGTATAGATCGCACCCTTTGGGCCTTTGACCATTGAGTAGATGAGACACCATCCAACGGTCATCTTCCACTAGCCGTTACACTACGATCCGACGCTTCGGATCGCACCGCTCACGCACTATCCATTGGAGCCCCTAGGCCTGCTGGGCTAACCGTTGGGCCCGAACTCAGGCCTACCCCAACCGAACCATTCGGTCTACCCAATGCAAAGTGCGCCTAAAAAAAGCGCTAATAAAGCGCCCTATAGCCCATTGCCCACGCGCGTGTGCGCGTGTGCGAACGTCCCACGGTTCAACCCAAGGCTAAGACCCATTGTACACCATAATTAAGTAGAGAAAAGAGTAAAGCTTTATAAGCCAAACTTTTTCTTTCTTATGAGTCGGTACGGGACGATCTTTTTCACACTACTTTTGCACTTTTCTCTTTCTCTTGCAAAAAACAACTCTTTCCAAAGAAAAGTTTTTCCTTTTCCAAATACTATCTTTTGACCAAAAATAAGATTTTGAAAATCAAAATTTCTTTCCATGCGTGGAAAAGAAAGCTGCATCTGACCTTTTTAGCTGGAAAGATTTTCGGTGTGGGAATATGCGAATATGGAAAGTGCTATTCCACCTTGGACTCCCTTTCCTTCTACTACAAAACAGCAGGTAGGAAAAGAGTTTCATTTCATCTCTTTCCACCTCTTTCTTTCAAACCAAAATGCCCCTTAGATCAATCTATGGACCACATTGGGTCCCACATAGGAAAATGTGGGTGGGTGTAATCGGGACCATTGATCTCCGTGGAATCCTAAATGAGGCCTATCAGGTCATGAGGCCAGCATCATCCGATTAAGGAGAAGCCAATGGGATTTGTGTTTTCTGGTCAAAATAATAGACCCAGTCAACATTCACATAACACGTGTGAGGCTAAATTAGCGACCGTTGGGAAAGAGTCTCAAAGCCCATTTTATACTTGTCATAGACTAATCAGCAGAAGGAGGCAATGAAAAATAAAGAAAGTCGGAAGAGAGCATTGCCCAAAGAGTTAAGGTAGGGGGAGGAGGAATTAATTAACTATAAAATGCAATTAATTAGCAACTAAATAGTTTTATGAATAAATAAAAAAGGAAACGTTGCAAATTGTACTCCTCATGGGGTTTTAATGTAGTTTATTAGACTTCTGTTGGCTGACCCAGTTGTAGCACGTAAATAAGACTCTCTCTTTCTTTCTTTCTTTCAACTGTCTATTAACAAGATGTTTATACAATGGGAAATGATATTTTCACACCCCATTCCTCTCAATTTCTACCCAATTTTTTTACTTTTCTTAAAAAATATTTTCCTAGGAATTAGTCAAACAAAAGGGCGTGGAAATAATGAAAAAGTCTTTCAAAACTGAAATCGTCCAAGAAATAAGAGATATAAACGATAGCTAAAAAGTCTAAAATGACCTTATGTAAGGGTTAAGTTACAAATGCCTTCGTCACAAGAGTATTGTTGATGTACTAAAGTCACGCCCCCTTAAATATCTTTAGTCAATTTAGTATTAGAGGAAGGCTAAAGTAAAGGGCGCCCTTAAGAAAACAAGCTGCAAGAGTGTCCCATTGGATCCACGTCACTCATTGCAATAACTTTACATCTATGCTAACAATTAAAGAGATGACACTCATTTGGGAAAGGAGGAACAAAAGCGTGGAAGTGCAATTACTCACCATCTTCTCTCTTAAATCTGTAAAAAATAAAATAAAATAAAAAAATCACCTTGTCTCTAGAGTCCCTCGTCTAGTCGGCTCTTACAACAGCACACAAAAAGAAGGGAAATGATATCAGCACTGCCATGTTTTGATATTCACACGGTCCTAGCTTGTATTTTTGTATTTAAAGGGCTGTCAAAAGATTATTACAGTTCCCAAAAAGCTCTCACAAGCAAATTAAATACTAAACGACAAGCTAGGACTGCACGATATCAAAACATGGGAGTGCTGATATCATTTCCAAAAACAAAACAAAAAACAATTATCCCAAAATACCGTTACTTTGAAACCAAATTGAAAATTACCACGGGGCACCCAAAGATCCCACATTGGAAAAGTTAATGGATCCGGATGGACTTATAAGTCCTTGGGCACCCTCCTCTTAACAGTTAATTTTTAAGAGCGAGTTCTACATGGGTCCCAACAAGTGGTATCAGAGTAAAATCCTTGAGGAGGGAGAGATTGTTGGGGTTCCATGCGAAAATAAAAGATCCCACATTGGAAAAGTGAATGGATGTGGATGGACATACATATACTTCAAGGAAATCTTTATAACATTTTAAAATTCTTTCAAACTTTTTTTTTTCTATCGCCATATCTTAACTCTACTCGAAGAAACAAGACATTGCAAATGACACAATCGGCAAATGTATCATTGTAAACGAAGCACAAGCAAATCAGATAGGATAAAACGACACAATTGTCAAATGTCACATTGTAATTATCATAATACTAGTAATAGTAATTACTATTAGGGATTTGCTAGGGACCATCGCCGAAGGTATTTCACGGACCAGCTGTTGTATGAGAGAGCGGACACCTCAGAGAGTAAGATGAAATCTGTTGAAAAGTGAGCCCATGTGGCTGCTCTCTCATGCAACAACTGGTCTGCAAAATGCCGTCTACGATGGTCCCTAGCAAATCCCATCCTAGAGACGACTTCATTTTTTGTAAAGTGATGATCCTAGAAATAAAAAGGAAGGTTTTAAATGACCAAACTATAGCGTGCTTGGTTGCACAAAATATAGGATGGATTAGGGGCTTTACTTGGCATTTGGGTGCACATCACCAAAATCCCTTGTTTGATTGCTGATGTGGGTGCTTAAGAGGGAGGAAGAAAAAAAATTAGAACTCAAGAATACAACGAGAGAAGAAGAACCAAAATGTTAGCAATGCTCAAACCAATTGATAGCATTGACATCCCAGGAGACTCCCAGAGGTGTCTCTTAGCTAATAATGTATGGTGTCTCCCTTGTCCTCTCCTTAGGATATTTAAGTCAAGATCCACAAACTGGTGGAATTTTTCTCGGATTCTCTCTCTCTCTCTCTCTCTCTCTCTCTCTCTCTCTCTCTCTCTATATATATATATATATATATATATATATATATATAGAGAGAGAGAGAGAGAGAGAGAGAGAGAGAGAGAGGAAAGTGAAGCTACACCGCCGGTGTAGCTAACTTAGCTACACCACCGGCTTAAAATACAATGGGCCCACATTGTTTTGGTGATCCAAAGAATTCATTTGATTGGCCCTCACATAGATAGGGTGTCCACAAAAAATCAGATCCATAGGATCATCCCAACCCTACGATTTGTGGAGGCAAAAATGAATGTGTAAAAACCTTCACAAATTTGTCCATTTTTGCCTCCACAGTTTGAAGGGTTGGGATGATCCTATGGAGCTGATTTTTGGTGGACACCCTATCTATGTGAGGGCCAATCAAATGAATGGTTTGGATCACCAAAACAATGTGGGCCCACTATATTTTAAGCCGGTGGTGTAGCTAAGTTAGCTACACCGGCGGTGTAGCTTCACTTTCCTCATATGAGCTAGAGCTCAGCGTGCGCTAGAGCTTAGAATACCCCATCTCCCATAGTTGTTTGACTCATCCAACCCATTCATTCTATAACACCTCACATCAATATGGTATTCTTAAGAAACCATCTCCAAACCATAATCCTAACCATTCGATCTATAGGAGCGTAATTTCTAGCCACTCATTTTAAACGTCCACAAATCATAACCCTAAACATAAACCATAACCATAACTATAACCTATAAAATTAATGAGTTGGATCCCAACCAACTATTATATATATGGTTTGTGAGCTCTAGCAGGCTGAGCTGTTGACAACCAAACACCACTTAATACTAATTCTCCAAGGTAAGCTCCAGGAAAATCCAATGCTTCAAGGGGTATCTATGCTGTATGTAGAGACTTAGTCGACACAATTGAGGTTGGTATGGTCGTTGGAGAGAGAGAGAGAGTCTTCAACCCACCCAACCGCTTGATATATTATTATTTAAAATGAATAATTAACTAAATTTTATGATATCAGTAATTATTACTAGTGCAGGAATTAGTCTTAAACTCTTAATACAACATCGTTGAATCCGGCAAATTTGTGAGGTCTGACCCAGATAGATACTTTTCTTGTTAATCTCACCACAGGCGGCAAAAACCTGTAACCTCTTCAATCCAAACAATTCCCATTCATTCATTTACAGAACAACAACAACAAGAAGAAGAAAAAGAAGAAGAGTTGCATGGAACTATGGTTAGATAGTGCTCTTCTATAGCACAAGACTTCAGCTTTTGTCATGCCGATCCCATGGACACGCCTGTTTGTGTGGTTGTGGCTTTGTATACTCAGTGCTCACCTTGTCTCTGGCAATACCAACCCCAAAGATGGTAAACTTGACGTGCTTTAATTTCTTCACACTTCCTTTCTTCTCTATGATTTAATGAAATTGGGTTTTTGTTTCTCTTCCTTTTTTTTTTTATAGAAGAAACATATGTTTCTGTTTTTTTACTGTTTTCTTATTATTTCTCTTTCAATTTAGTTAGTCTTTCTCTATCTAATTGGGTATCTCCCTCTGTGTAACAGACACGAGAGATTCTGTTCTCTTTTGATTTAGTTAGCCTTTCTCTTTTTAAATGGGTATCTCTCTGTCTGCAAGAAATACAGAAGAGATGATCTTTTCTTTTCTTTTCTCTTTTGATTGATCTAATCCAACCCACATACTGCTATTTTGGGATGAGTATTCAGTTAGTTTTGTTCTCTCAATCTGTTTGCAAATGCCCATGTCTCATCTACTACTAGTAGTCTAGTAGAATTTTGCATGTAGAACAAAACAAGGACAAATGAATCCCATCTGTTTGCACAAAGCCAACGCAAAACCCGAATTTCTTTGTTTATCAAGCTAAGAGGAACCTTGGATCATCCATAGTGTTACAACAAAAAGTAGGCCAAGGAGAATCAGAATTGAAACCCAAAAAAAAAAGAAGAAAAAAAGAGCCATGAATTTGGCACTGAGGCCTTGGTTCAGACCCGATGATTTTATTAGAGAAATCCAATGGAGAAGGACCCAAACAGGCTCACAAGACAAAGAACAGAAAAATTCTAAGAAACAATCTATCCTTAAGAATGAAGACAGGGAATCCCAGCTCTGTTTGGTTGCTTGTGGATGGGTGGGAGATTAGGAGAAGAAGAAGTCAATGGGAGATCAAAAGGAGATTAAAAGAAGATCAGTCAACGGGGAGATTAGGAGAGGATGTAGGGAAGGTTGTTTGGTTGCTTAAGATTTGTGGGTGATCTCCCAGACGTCTTCTCAACTCTATCTCCCCAATATTTTCTCCTCAAATTTCTACGTTTTGGTAAAATTTGGGGAGCGAATTTAGAGGGCGCCACATCACCTGACCGGCTCCCGACAACCCCGGTGGTCAAAGACCCCAAAATAGCTAAAATGGCGACCAAACAACCTTCGGCAAATTAGGAGAAGATCATTCCCCCATATTTTTCTCAAAAATAAGTAACCAAACAGAGTAGGCTATCTCGTTACTCCTTTTTGCCTCTAGGCAGATCTCTCTGATAGAAGAGTCGTTGGATTGGTCTGGTTCTGACAAGCTTCATTAGCCATGAGTGTTTATCTTATTCAAAATTGTTATGAAAAACCCCTCTTCAATGGTGATCTGCAATTTCAATGGCAAGGCAAAACGGAAGAACCAAACACAAGCAAACATACAAAGACACAAAGGTTTATGTGGTTCAAAGCCTACATCCACGGCAGAGGCGATGAGAAAATCCACTATAAGAACAAGAGATTACAAGAGAAGATCAGTATCTCTCACCAAACCCACAAGAAACCCTAATACACCTTTTTCCCCGAGCTCTCAACCCTCTTCACAAAGAGAAGAAAACGAAAATAATCCCTAAAACCCCTTTATCTAAAGCGGGCCAAAACTTATTCTATTCGGGCCGAAATCACTTTAAAATGGGCCGGGCCAAATGGTTGGTGGTGAATAAACACACCACATCCGGGTTGCACACAACATTTCGGACCCCAACCGGTTTGAATTCAAGACAACCCACTCAACAAAAATCATGGAAAGTCCCAACATCATATCATTCTATTGCACAGTTTTGCCTCCAAATTTATAAGCAATTCTGCAACCCATTTCGATTGTAAGGCCTTGAGAGTGAATGGAAGAGGAACAAACATGAGTTTACCTGTTTATCTCTATTCTATAATAATAATAATAATAATAATAATATTCTGATACAATGAACTAATAAACGGATAACTTTTGCAGCTGCTGCACTCAATTCTCTGAAGCAACCATGGCAGAACACACCACCGAGTTGGGGAAATTCAAATGATCCTTGCGGTGGGGCATGGACAGGAGTCAACTGCAGCAATTCCAGGGTGATTGGATTGTGGGTATCTTTTGTGTTTGTTTATATGTTTCAATTCATTGATGTGTTGTGTTATTCTCTTGGCCTGTCTATTCCTCTCCCCAATAAAACTACTTTTTGGTGTTTACAGGACACTACCAAACATGGGCATCAAAGGGGTTTTGAGTGGAGACATTGGACAACTGGACCAATTGACATCCTTGTGAGTTTGGTTCTTCTTCTATTAGTTCTAAATACTATTGCTGCTGCTTTAGGATGCAAGAGTTTCTAGGACTTTGAGTGGTGCTGTTTTAAATAGGGTCCACATATGTATTACGAAAATTTTAAACCATTAAGTCATTAGAGGGTATTTTAGTCCAAAATATTAGGTTTGAAGCACAAAATAGGAAGATCTGTGAAAACATTTTGAATAAGAATCAGGAAGATAAAATGACCAGATTGAATCATAAATCATAAGATTTCCTGGTCTTAGTTTAAAAGCACAAGACCAAATAAGATTTGATTACTTGGTCTTGATGGAACATACTAAATTTTGGTGTATGTAAGATGGAAAAGAATTCTTAGTATTCTAACTTCACTCAATATTTCAGTCATATCCCTTAACTACAATGCAAAAAAAAATGACCATTATTAATGCATATTTTTACCAAATAAGTTTCAAGTCAGTAGTGAATATATTTCGGTAGGATTGGAATAAAAATCATTTGATGTTAACAAAACTGCATGCAACTATAACTAATAGTGGAAGCAGAAATATTAGTTGCGTTTGTGATTTTAGCTCTCTTTTGATGCCCTCATTAGTATGTTCTTATTTGATCTGTGCCTGCTATACTGAATCTCTCTGCACTGCAGGGACCTGTCTTTCAACAAATTCACTGGTACTCTCACTCCAGCAATAGGGAATCTAAAGGAGCTAACTATCCTGTAAGATCCTGATTCCAGTCAATGTATTGATTACACAATGCCAATCAATATATGGGCAAATGGCATCTCCCCATGTTTAATCATTAATGAAACTTACTGACACAACTTGAATCAATTTATTTTCTCTTGCAGGATCCTGGTGGGTTGCGGATTCACTGGTAAAATCCCACAAGAAATAGGCCAACTATCAAATCTCACATTCTTGTAAGACCTTGAAACATTGCAGTCTCTGTAATGCATAATATATCATATGATAGAAGCCTTGACCCATCTAACAGAGATCTAATTACCTTGATTGAACTCTATCTCAGGGCTCTAAATTCAAACAGCTTCACCGGAGAAATACCTGCAACTTTGGGTTCGCTTTCTAATCTTTACTGGCTGGACCTGGCCGAGAATCAGCTAACTGGAACTATCCCTGTATCGACACCAACCACCCCCGGCTTGGACCAACTTCATATGGCAAATCACTTGTAAGTGTTCTAAGTTTGTTCACGCCCCTCACGAAAAAGGAGTAATTCCATCTGGGTATCATTGCACAATTATTAGTATTTGGAGCAAACACAATGAAACTACTTACATTTATACAAATGATTTTTTGAATTTATGCTTTGTCCAGCCATTTCAACAAGAACCAGCTGTCCGGCAACATTTCAGCCAAGCTTTTTAGCACCGAAATGGTGCTGCTACACATGTGAGTTGCTACAGACAAATTGTTCTCCTGCTTTCGTTTTTCACTATCTCACTTGGATACTTTTGTTTCTCTGCTGGCAGACTATTTGATTCGAATCAATTAAGTGGGGAGATCCCAACCACAGTGGGACTTGTACAAACCCTTGAGATTATGTGAGTGACCTACCATATCTGTTTACTTAACCAACTCACTCAATTTTGGTTCTACGAACTGGGTAATTACATGTAACTTTCCCTTGTTGCAACAGTCGGCTTGATAGGAATTCTCTTAGTGGTGTAGTCCCTTCCACCATTAGCAACCTTACGAGGATCAACGAACTGTGAGCATTCCTTTGAACAGTCACCATCTGTACATGCTATGCTTTTCAATGTCGGCTTTACTAATGCCTCTTTCATATCTCTTTCAGGCATTTGGCGAACAATCAGCTGATAGGCCCGGTACCAAACCTGACCACACTGAGCTCCCTAAATTATGTGTAAGATAATGTTTATAAATGATTAAATAACATCAACTCTATGTTATTCAAAAAGAAAAAAAATAATTCCAACTCTAACAGCTTAAGATTTTGGAGTAATTGGTTGTTTCATAGATAAGGAGCTCTAACAGCTCCCATAAATCAAATCTCGTCGTGTTTAAAATGCGGATACGACGCGGAACGCGGCCGAGAAAAATCCTTGTTGACTCGGCGCGGACGTTATATATATATATATATATATATATATATATATATATATATATATATATATATATATATATATATATATATATATATATATATAACGAAAAGAATAAGTATCAAAGAAACAACATTTATAATTATCATCGTAAACTAAATCTTTAGTGATATGAATCATATATTTCTGCAAAAAAAGTAATACATTTAGGGACATGATGCATTCAACCATTTTTCTTCCCCGGGCCACCCCCTTGTAGTGTAAAAGAGTAATCATAAATGCACTAGAGTGGGCTGGCCCAAGGAAGAAACAGGGGCGGGTATATCACTTATATTATTTTTATCATGGATGGTGAAAAACATATATAGGCAATATTAAACATTGAACCACAAAATATTACACATTATTGGGTACTATGATTGTATGTTTGGAGTTATTTTCCAGTGTGTAAGGAGACCCAAATATAAGTCTATCAAATCAATGGACGGTTTTGATAATTGCACTAACCCAGCTTGCCTTTTCTTTTTTAATTTGCTTGTGAGAGTTTTTTGGAAATGTAATAACATTTTGACATCTGTTATTTAATAAAACACAGGATGAGTCATTATCAGTAGCCTAAAAGATATAGGGAAATGATACATCTGGCCCCTTTCCTTCTTTGGTCCACCCCCTTGTAGTGTAAAATGATAGCCATAAATACTGTAGAGGAGTCTGGCCCAGGAAAGAAAAGGGGGTGAATATATCACTTCCCAATAGGTTAATGATGGCAGGTGAGAGAGAGGATGTGATAAAGCATGCCAGTTGTACCCCACCTATTCCTCCTACTTAGCTTTAAGTTTACTCTATTCTTTCTCCACATCTTACACGTATAATAAAGCAAGTCAGATTGCATTTACTCGAGATAAGTCTTCGATTTGGCCAAACCCAGCCCGACTCGGCCCGGACTCACCGGGTTTTTAAACACTTAAAATCTGACAATTTGAACAGTGTCTGCTAGTTCTTCTCTAATCATTAGACTGATGCCATGGACTCTTCTCCAGGGACTTGAGCAACAATTCATTCGATGCATCAGAAGCTCCTACCTGGTTTTCAACCATACCATCTCTCACTACTCTGTGAGTTTTCAACTTGCGCATTTAGAATTTTGGGATGGCAGAATTTGTACATACTAACCCACCTCACCCTCTTATTGCTGGATGGTGCAGGGTCATGGAAAATGGGAAACTTAGTGGACAGATACCGCAAAATCTGTTCAACTCTCCACAACTAGAGCAAGTGTAAGTTAGTGTAATGGAAAAAAACAACGATAAAACGATTGAATAACACTTCCAGTTTATCAAATCGTATGCTAATTTGATTCTAATAAATTTGTAACAGGCAACTAATGGGCAACTCATTCAATGGCACTCTTGACATGGGCAATAACATCAGCCCACAGCTGACACTTGTTGATTTGAGAGACAACAGTATCTCATCTGTTACCGTGGGTACTGGATACACAAACACTTTAGAGTGAGAGCATATTTACAAACCAGCTTTTCGTATGTGTATGTGAGGTTTAAGCATATTGGTTGTGTTCTTCTTTTGCTCATATGTATGTTATGTTTCTTTCAATTTCAATCAATGGATTGCAGACTTCGTGGTAACCCAGTTTGTAGTCAGCTCATTCAGTACTGCCACCTTCAACAACAACAACAAAGTGCATATTCAACCCCAATTAATTGTGGTTCCGGATCATGTTCCACAGAGCAGAGTGTTAACCCTGAGAACTGTGAATGTGCCTATCCATATGAAGGACAAATGATTTTCAGAGCACCTTTTTTCAGTGACTTGTCCAACTCCACCAGATTCAAATTACTGGAACAGAAACTGTGGACAGCACTTGGTCTAAGTCCTGGTTCGGTGTCGCTTCAGAACATCGTTTTCAACAGCGATGGCTATCTTCAGGTTCAGCTGAAACTCTTCCCTGCCAGTGGTCAATACTTTAACTATACAGAAATAGGGAGAATTGGGTTTGATCTAACCTCTCAAAATTTTAAGCCTCCCAACGAGTTTGGACCTTGCATTTTCATTGCATCTCCGTATGTTTTTCAAGGTACTTTATACTCCTTTCTTTTCGAAGTAAGAGAATTTGAATGATTCCCATTTCTCATAACATATTATTGTTTCTTTTCAACAGGAAGAAAAGTAACTTCAATAAGTACAGGCGTTATTATTGGGATAGCAATTGGTTGTGCTCTTTTGGTCCTCGGGCTCCTGGGTGTAGGAATCTATGCACTCCGTCAAAAGAAGCGGGCAGAAAGAGCAATCGAACTAAGCAAACCTTTTGGTAATGTCTACAAAAAAAAAAAAAAAACTTGAAGGAAATATTATGATTACAATTTATATCGTCTGATACATCAACATATGTTTTAATGGGTCACAGCAACCTAAAGAGTTTGTTTCCTTTAAGTCTTGAATGGGCTCAAAAGTGAGTTGAATATTCATGAGAAGAGAATTAAAAATTCATACTCAAACAAGAATTCACCCAAGTTTAAACTGAGCTGACTTAAGGCACAGATTTGGGTGGGTCAATGATTGACCTGAGGAGTTTCTAAACACTGGAATCGAACAGTATTTTCTTTTTATGAGTTCAAAAATTCCAAGCTGAAATTCGACTTTGTTAGAGTTCTAGAGTACCCAATTTGGTTTTCTTTGAGCTTTCACATTAACTGACATGTTGGTGATTTCTTCAAAACTAAACTTTGCTTTTAAACTGTTATGGCATTCCAGCATCTTGGGGGCCAACTGGTAAAGACAGTGGAGGTGCACCGCAATTAAAGGGAGCCAGATGGTTTTCTTTTGATGAACTCAAAAAATGCACCAACAGTTTCTCAGAAAACAATGAGATTGGTTCTGGAGGTTACGGCAAGGTGATCCTTTTCTTTGCAAATCCTTGCTTAACAGCTTATGAAATAATTCTTCAAGTTCTTATTAGTATGGCTTGTTTTCTTTTGTCATTAGGTTTATAGAGGAATGGTTCCGGGGGGTCAAATGGTGGCAATCAAAAGATCACAGCAAGGAGCCATGCAAGGCGTATCCGAGTTTAAGAATGAAATTGAATTGCTTTCTAGGGTTCATCACAAGAACCTTGTTAGTCTTATAGGCTTTTGCTTTGAGCAAGGGGAGCAGATGCTGGTCTATGAATTTATCCCAAATGGAACACTTAGGGAGAGCTTGTCTGGTGAGTAATCTTTAACACGTTTAAAAGAGAAAATTTTCCTTCTCAGCTTTCATCTTTGTCTTGAGTGGTTCAGCAATGTTGCTTAAATCGTTGATTGTAGGGAGAAGTGGCATCTATCTGGACTGGAAGAAGAGACTTAGGATTGCTCTAAGCTCAGCTAGAGGTCTATCTTATCTCCATGAGCTCGCTAATCCTCCGATAATTCATAGAGACGTCAAGACTACCAACATTCTTTTAGATGAAAATCTAACTGCCAAGGTTGCTGATTTTGGCCTGTCAAAGCTTGTATCAGACAGCGGAAAGGGACACGTTTCTACTCAAGTTAAAGGCACATTGGTAAGAATTTCAGCCAAACTCATCAAACCTCGCCGTTATTTACTGCTGGCAAACAGTACTCATTCTGTGTGGTCTCCCCATGGAGTGTTGCCGAAGTTTTATCACCGAACTCTTATTGTTCTTGGCGAATCTTAATCACAGATTTCTTAATCAATAGAGCACGACATGAGTCAGTAATCTGGAAAGTTTTCATCCTCAAAATTCCAATACTTTAGGATTCACTACGACACTTGTAAATCTCTTTTATCTTGTTTTTTTTTTAAATTGCTACTGTAACAATTTTACAATTATCATATGTTTTGAGTTTATCGATTTTAAGCGTAATTTTTTGTATGGAAATAAAACATTATATTGATTAAACCTACTAAAATTCTCAATACATTACCCGTTATAACAATTATTAAAATAAATTGGTGAACCCACGAATCCTTTTTTTTTTTTTTTTTTGAGGTTAGCCAAATCCTACACTCATTACTCATGTCCGATTCCGACACTGGTACTCATCCTCGTCCTCATGCAACATAGCTGAGTACCTGATCAAGTGTTTTTCGTTACATGATCATGACAAAAAAATTAACCAAGATCATGATCAAGTCAAGTTGACCTGGCCTATTTCTCTCTAGTTAAGTAGAATTCTTAACCAGTTGGGCATTTGATCACATTCTAAATATTATCTAGGACTCCCTCTGTGAACTTCTGGTTGGTTTCCTCTGAATGAAATCTCATTTCCTTTGAAAAAATATATATTATCTAGGACTGCGAACTTCCACCTGATTTATTGTTCTGTCTATGCCGATCTGGTTGCAGGGTTATCTGGATCCTGAATATTACATGACTCAACAACTGACAGAAAAGAGTGATGTCTATAGCTTCGGGGTGGTTATGCTCGAGCTGATAACTGCTAAGCAACCGATAGAGAAGGGAAAGTATATTGTCCGTGAGGTGCGAATGGTAATGAATAAAAATGAAGAACTTTATGGCTTGAAGGAGATAATGGATCCTGCCATCCGCAACGCAACCAATCTCATAGGATTTGGTAGGTTTTTAGAGTTGGCCATGCAATGTGTTGAAGAATCAGCTGCCGACCGTCCTACAATGAGTGATCTCGTGAAGGAAATTGAAACTATATTGCAGAACGATGGGATGAACTCAAACAACACTTCTGCCTCTTCATCAGCTACGGACTTTGGATCTTCAAAGGGGCCTCTACCCCATCCTTACAATGAACCTTTGCCAAGAAAGGATGAAAAAAGTGATCCCTTCGACTATAGTGGTGGTTACACATTTCCATCCAGCATTGAACCCAAGTAGGATTTTTACACATTTTTTTTGTCATTTTCAATTTCAGTTGTTTTCCTTTTTATTTTACTCAATATCTGTAATATTTGTTGAATTCTACTGCTGAATGAAGACTGAGCAAGCCGAAAATGCCGCTCTATTGTATTTTCGTGCCCCTCATAAAAAGCTAATTTCTGTTTACCATAATCCCGTATGACATGTGATCCTATCAGGAATGTGAAACAACCAGTTACTCCAAAAGCTTAAGCTGATGGAGATGGCGTTATTTAATCTTTTATACTTTAACAAGGAAGGATATGGATACGAAGAAGAACAGGCCGATTCTTTGGCGCTGTTTACATGGCTTAATTTCACCATTTAATGTGCTTTTTAGTCTTTATTTTTCTTCAACAAATATGTCACCAGTCACAACTGCCTATGACATGAATCAACAACATCAGGGGATCTAAACAGGACTATTAAAAGAACAGGGATGATGTCATGAAATAAGCAATCTCTGTCCCTTTTTCTACTGCCTTTGCATTTTATAACAGTAAAATTTCCAAGAAATAGTTGGAGTAATCATCAGTATCGCACAACTTTTTTCTATAATTTAAGAACATGTGTTCTTCTCTGTACATGTCAATCAATCCAAAGCATCCAATTGGCAGTTGTAATGCTTGAAAACAATTAACATTCTGTAATGCTTTTCTAAGACGAAAAAGATTTTGACTTGAGCAAAATGATCTCAAGCGACGCGAATGGAGACTCATCTAATACCATTGCGTGGTAACCCTGGAAGGGCTGGTATCGGGGGTGTTATCCGGGACCATTTCGCGAATATCTTTATGACTTTCTCGGGGCCACTGGAGGACTGCGACGCGAATGAAGCGGAGGTGTCGGCTCTCTTGTTTGGTTTGCAGTGGTACGCCCTGAATGATCTCGGACCCCTCATTGCTGAAGGAGACTCATCTAATACCATTGCGTGGGCTGGTAACAAAGCTTGTGGCCCTTGGTGTCTCGCTTTCAAGATTGATGAGATCAAGGATTTTGTGGCATCTATTCGACCTGTGCTCAAGCATACTCGTAAATCGGGTAATGATATTGCGGATGGGCTTGCCAAGGATGGAGTGGATCGCGACTCTTTGCTACTCTCCTCTAATACAGTGTTGTAAATATTTTTTTGGGTTTTTGTGGCCCTCTTATGGGTGGGGCCTTTTCGCTTTGTCATTGTTGATCTTGGGGATGTCTCGTCCCTTTGTACTCTCTCTCATATAATGCAATTTTCGTTACCTCTTCAAAAAAAAAATCTCAAGCCATTAAAAATTCTAAATTTTTTAAAGGAGAAGAGACTGCCCTAGTCTTAATATTTCTACACAAATAATCCAACCATGCAATGCCACATTTTCCCTTCTGAAACCAATTCTGCTATACCATGACTCATCTAATGTCTAGTTCCATCCCCTTTCTACTGAACTCTAATGGTAGAAGTGGTAGCTCTGTTTTGTCAAAACTCCATCAGAAAACTTCAGGGAATACCATTGCACACTCTCTCAGCATTTTCTACTGCTTTTGATGGTGAATTGCCCCTGAGCAGACAGAATTAAATAGGGATTAACAGGAGAAGAATTTGTAAAATTATTAGGCAGATACATGTCAAAAGTCAACTTTACTTCATTGATTTGCTATCCATTGTGCATTGAGAGAACTAGAATTGCAGCCACTCTTGTCCCTCTTCGTGATCCAAGGGAGATCAGGGCTATGTGGTACCAAGTTTAGGATAGAAAATTCAGTCCATAAGGACTTGGATTGATCAAATTCAACACCGCCCCTGTTTGGATGCACCACGGTGTCCTAGTAGAGTAGTGGGTTAGTAGTCAGCTGGTATAATAGTGTGGTAAGTAGTCAACTGATTTCATCATCTGCTTGGCTCCCTTCAACAATTCTGCTCCCTAACACCATTTTGGGTTCCAAAACATTTCAGGCCACTAAATACTTGTTACAGGCAGAGATGAATGACATAATATGGACTCTTTTGACAAATGTTGGTTGTCAATGGTGGATTAGTAGTCTTTTGTAGAAGAGAGAGACAGAGAGAGAGAGGCGATAAATACCACAACTCTACTACCAAAGAACTATATTTTTAAAAGTTTATTCATTATAGAGTTAAAAGGGGGCCACCTCAGCAGACAAAGGATTCACAAGTAGAATAATCAGCAAGTAGAGAGAGGGGGCCACTAAGTAGAAAACTACTTAGTAAAGTTTTCTAAAATGTACAACCAAACCGACAAAAAACATAAAAACCAGCTGGGTGCAACCGCATAACCCCCAGCTAGCTTCGGCCCTACTTGTTTTTTATTTTGAGAAGAATTGTGAGTCCAAAACTGTTTATTAGACTCATAATTAAACGTAAATTTGAGTCCAATAATCAATTTTGGACTCACAATCGGTTCTCAAAATCCAGAACAAACAGGGCCTTCTTCTCTTTCTATAGGCAAAATATCATCAGTTGAAGAATAGAAATCCTATCAACGCTGACTGCAACTCTTCCCTTGAGTCGTCCACAAGTGTCAAAACCATAAAAAAACTTCTCATTTTTCCCAACATATAATCAGTTTAATAAATTCTCCTCAAGAAGGCATACACGAACAATTCATAAATTCCTTGGTTCGCTCTGAATGAAGTAAACAACAACAGCTTTTTCTTTCTCCTCCAATCAGTTCCAGAGAAGGAAACAAGAGAAAAAAATAAAAGAAAAGGGGATCACAACAAGCAATTGATTGCTTACACGTCCCATTACTTAATCAATTAAAAAACATAAAACCCGTTTCCAATAACTAAGCTGTAACTAGCACTAGAGAATCAGAAGGCATATCTTCTTGAGAATCTAGTGATGCCTCCGATGCTAAGATAGCTTACTTAATACTTTCTCATAGCTGCATCCGGTCCAGTCCCATTGCATGAAAACAAATGTCATCCGAGGCCAAGATAGGCTCAGATGCAGAAACATAATGGTTTAAGCCTCAAATATCCTTAAATGCCGCGAACAGATCTCCATGAATATAATCATTATCAACCAGGCTCACCAAATAGTAACTGCATTCTACCTGTAAATGAGAATTGGAAAAAGGGGAGGTTAGACAATTCAAGTAAGCCTCAAAGAGGTTAGGACAAATGAGAGACGGCTCTTATTATACTATGAATCAAAATAAGAATTGCACTCATTTAAATAATAAATAGGAGAAACAATGAAAAAGCAACAAAGAAAGATAACAATTTTTTTTTTCATTTTTTTTAGATAGGTAAGCTGGGTTTGAACCTAAGGCCTCAAGGTCGAGAAAACAAATTTTTATTATGGATAGAGTTTTCATTTTATAAAAAAAATTTATTGTTTTATTTGTTTCTTCAACTGACCTTCAAGTGAATTTTAGAGTTGTTTGGGAAAAGCTCCATTCAATATGCATAAACAATTCTTTTAGGCCATGTTTGGCAACCTTGAAAAAATATTCCATCCGAGGGACCGAGAAAGATTTGAGTAGGTGGGGGTGTTGAGAGCATCATCAATCCCTAAAAAAATACTGAAAAAATACCTACTTAATGCCTACCTATCTCTCACAAGTGATTCAACAAATATAACCAACCATAAAATATTTTTTCAAGGTTGCCAAACATAATTTCACTAATGAGGCTAGGTTGAAATATTTTAATTCTTGAAGAAACAAAAAGGAATGAAAACGCGAGGAAGAGTTCTGAATTGCATGAGAGAGAGAGAGAGAGAGAGAGATCACACACTACCTGCTGCAGTATTTTGCTGGAGGGGTCACCGTCTGGAAACAAGCATCCCCATCCCTTCGTCCAGATCTCAAATGCTTCATCCTTCCATACCATAAAGCTCGCAGGATCCACGACTGTTGGTTGAATGATCTCCTTAGCAGGGAAAACTCCCCATGTCACTGCATTCACATCATTCAAGCCAACATTTGACACACATTTCCCTTCTTTGTTCACAGCAATATAGGTGAGAGATGGCAAAGTCATGCATTTCTCAACCAGTACATTTAACTTGTCTTTGGAGCAGAAGAACTCTAGATAGGCCTTCTGATAAACATACCCAGCCGGTCCACCCCATCCTGCCAAGCATGATAAAAAGAGAGAGGTCAGTTGTTTCCGTAGAATAGAAAAAAAAATCTCTGATATAACTTCTATCTGAGTTTCTATCCAGGTACAGTTGCAGAGCTACATGTAGCATGAGGGGGGCAGCTGCCCCTGTTGACTTGGGTCAAACTCCTTAATAGGCCCAACTCAAGTTTTGTGAATCGAAAAAATTTTCAATTGACAAGACGGGGTTGAACTGTACCTGGATATACAAATTGCAGGTATTTTTCAATTTTCAATTTTCAATAACTCAGAATTCCAAATCAATTCCAGGTATTTTTTAATATTGATTGTGAAGACAGTATTAGTGGAGCATATACAAATTGCAAAATGATAGTGGCGGATAACATTGGCAGATCAGTTATACAAATATTTCACTTACCATTCCAAAAAAAAAAAAAAAAAATATTTCACTTACCAACAGAGGGAGAGACAGATTTCTCCCCATTGACTGCTGGTTGGCTATTGATGGTAAGAAAACCCTTCAAGTTAACTTGTCCCAATTGTTCATTAATGATCTTCGACTCTGGTTGGAGCCCATCTAACTCTGACCACGGACTGCTTTTAAGTTTCCCAAGGCAGTAGTTCATGAATCTCTAACATATCAAGATGCGGACAAGAATTGCACAATCCGTGTAAGGTATTCCATAGACGGGTCATTCAAAGCTAAAGAATATGTTTCTATGGCAAAAGAATTGAAAATATTACCTCATGGATATCTTCAATCGAATTCAATGGGACAACCCATTCTTCCTGAAGTTTCTTATTGCGAGAACGTGGCCGCATGAACTGCCATGAGGGTTGTCAATTAGTGTCAAATGCTTCCTAAAAGTACAAATCATAAGAAAATGGGACACAGGTGTAAAAGTTCTCAAGTAATTATTCAAATGCTATTACCAGAGAAAAAGAAACAAAAAATGGTAGAAAATATACAAATGATTTGTGCAAGCACATTCCCAGGTGTGTTGGAAACTGAGAGACAAACAAGACATTTGTGTAGAGACAAAATGAGCCATAAAGGCCATCAAATAGAAATAGTTGGAGATCAGCCTGCAGCCCAAAAATAAGAACCAAGAAAAGGAACCCAAATATTTCCAAACATATATCTTCGGTTTTGTAGAAAAGTACGAGTGATACTTAACAGGGACTCCACTTTGGCCGGCTCATGCAAATTCATTGTTGATTAAAAGGAATACCTGGCTTACAGCCAAGGTTTTAAATTTCGGTTTCGGTGTCGGTTTCGGCCACCACCGAAACCGAAATATTTCAGTTCCGGACGAAATCATGTAAAAATATGTTATGATTTCGTTTTTATTTTTATTTTATTTCAACCGAAATGTCTAAAATTTCAGTGTAAATTTTGGTGATTTCAGTTGAAATTTCGGCTATTTTGATGGAAATTTCTTAAATTTCGGTGGAAATTATAACATTTTGGTGGACATTTTTAAGTTTTCAGTGGAAATTTTGTAAAAACAAAAAGGAAAGAAACGACTTCATGTGAATTCATTTCGGCCTTGGCCGAAACCGAAATATTTCGACCATTTCGTTTCGTTTCGACCGAAATTTAAAACCATGCTTACAGCTCAGAAATACAGGCACTTGGTCCAAGAATGACTCCATGAAAGAGACTGACAAAAAAAAACAAAACCTCTTAGAGTGCCACTTGACACCTGCTCCTATATTATCCAAGCAAGCACACCTCCACACTTGCATCTTCCAAATCATTTTTATCGACACCTTATGTTTGGAAACTATTATCTTCGAAGCCATTATCAAGAATTCAAGACCCAATAGCCGAAGGTGAAAAGAATCCCCAATTTCACGAAGTTAATTGTTTTTCTATTTCTACATTCTTCGTGGGATTTTGAGAACGAGATCCCTACCGGTGGCGGTTATCGCACCAATTACGGAAGCCCAATCAGTGGCCACTATAATGATAGGATCGTATCACCATTGGTCGTGTATACGGAGTAGGGGCCAGGATACAAGAAGAAGCTGACCTGTCCAGAGAAGTGTTTCATGTTGTATAAATATCCCCGTAAGAATTACGGTGGCAAGGGAGAAGATGACAGTTGCACCAATGATTCAAACAAGTTTGCTGCCTGTGGTTACAGCAAGGATGGAGAACGAAAGGGGGGGGGGGGGGGGGGGGGTTGGGTTCTTAATGCATTACCGACTGATGCCATTTACCTTGTCATTTACAAATGAAACAACAAAAATTGGGGGAGGAATGGTTAGTAGAGGGGTGGAATTATCATTACTCATGTACATATAATATATATATATATATATATATATATATAGAGAGAGAGAGAGAGAGAGAGAGAGAGAGAGAGAGAGCGAGAAAGAGAAAGAGGGATTATATAAATATATTTTTAGATAAAAAAAGAAATGTTTCCTGATCTTTTCCTGAATTTCTACAACTACTATGTACTGGACTACAGCTATTGCCTGAGTATGTCTTAAGCATATAAAATGATTAGGAGTAGGACCAAAGTGGTATTGAAATCTGAACAAGAGATACAAGCGGGGTAGAGTCCAATTACAGATTACCTGATGGTCAGTAAGTGCTCCATATGATGGATTACCAGAATCACCCCAGCGACCACGCGGGTATTGCTCCCAACCAAGGGTCCTAGATATGTAGCTTTTTGGACGATTAGCCCTGCCGTCATTTTTCAAAGAAAATCAAATTCTGTTTATAATAAAGTAAATCCTAATTGCAATTTGATATTCATGTGGGCCAAAAGTATGCTTGTTAGAAGGATAGAATACCAAAAAATAGGCCGAACATCTTCTTTAACACGGAAGATGTTTGTAGGGCGCCTCCATGGTAAGGACCTCGAGATCCTACTCTCATCTATTAGCCCAAGATTCTGAAAAATGTAAGCCTCTCAGATAGATACACAGCCAAATAAGAGACACAGTATGAAAATACTATAACTTCTTACTGAAACAATTTAATGCCAAATTAAGAATCACCTTTAATATAGCTAAGGCTGATTTTTCCATGTTCAGCGTGTAAAGATGCAGAGTCTTGATCCCATGAGCTAAAATCTTCTTGCACATTTCAGTTCCAAGGTGTATTCCATAGGCCTTGACAGCCTCCTCATTGTCTTTAATAGGCTCTAAGGCAGCCATAATATCAAAAGGTACCTACAATATGAGCATTTATACAAACACCACATGTTAACAAAATACTCATACCACCTAAACGATCTCTAACATGTGTTATCTACATCGTCAAGAGGTCGTCTCAAGTACTGAATGATTTAGATAGCATGCTGGAAGAGTTTAAAACCTAGTTGGCTTTGGTCTCAGCGGAGTTGGCTCGACTTACCCACTGGGAAACTGGACTTAAGAAAAACAGAGGATTCTGCCGAGAACCAATTAGGTTTTTTTTCGGTTGTCTTATCCCTGGCTTGGCTGAGTTTCTGCTAATTTTACAGACTTCTCTCTGACTCAAGTGACTTGGCTAAATTTGCACCAAGTTTGAGTTCCCGAACTTTAATCAGAAGAAAATAATATAAAGACAGGAATAAAGAATATCCAAAAAAGGTTGATTCCAGAATGGTATTTACCTTGTCACAATACTCATTGAGAAATTGAACGATGTTTCATTCAACAATTAACCTAATCTACAGCCCCATGAAATCCAACAAGAATCCCTGCATGCATCTTTCCAATAAAGTTATGGTGCAGAAGGTAACATACCCTAGTTTTGCAAAACCCAGTCATGCGCAAGAAGCCCCTATAGTTATTAATGGGCATAATGCCCGGAACGATAGGGCATGTTATTCCAACTTGTCGGCAATCATTCACAAACTTCAGGAAAACATCAGTATCATAAAACAGCTGAGTGATAATAAGATCTGCACCGGCATCAACCTATTTGAAAAAGAAAAAGAAAAGAAAACCACTATAAGTATGGGGCAGAGGATATAATCAGCACAAAAGAGCAGCAATACAAATACCAAAACACTGTCCAAGTTCCAAGTACCATAAAGAATACAGAAGCATTGCTTGAAGTGAGGTGAGCTAAATTAGGAAAACCTTCTACATTTAATAAGAAAAATAGAACAAAGATAAGAATGTCAATTGATGCGTTAAGAGTACAAGAACTGGGCTCTGCAGCGTGCCTTTGTTCGCTGAGTTGCAGAACAGCTTTCCAATAGTATATGTAGTGTTGAGCATTATTTTCAAGGTGTGTGGTGGACTGTTTTGATCAAAGATGGCAACTGATAAATCTATCAGTTTAACCAGTGTGTCTCCGAACATGGAGATCATCAGTTCTAAGCATATGGAAAACCCTAGTTTGCAAATCACTACCATTCCACTAAATGTTATGCATTTTTTAGAGTGGACAAGTGCTGTAAAACTATTTATTGGAGGAAAACAAAATGGTTTGATTATAGCTCTTAAACATGAAGATCCCAAATACATTGGTTGGGAATCCAATAACCTATGGTGATGTCTTGGTTATGGAATTCCACAGAACCTCAGATTCTCAGGAGCCTTTATTTTGTTTCTGCTAGCTCTCCTATACTTTCTTTTCTCTATTAGTACCTGAGTTTTTAGATTCTTGTGGTGATTGCAGATTCATAGAATGGGTTTTGTTTTTTGTTTTTTTACACCAGTTAAACAAAAGTCCTCAAAGGATTATCTGCTCATTCTGACACAATATTCAGTTTCAACTTCTAAAACTTTTTCCAGTCAATAGCTAGTGGGTTAGCCTCATAAATCAAGAGTGAAATAAATTAATCTGATCACATGTTGAACTCTCTACACCATGTATCTTTTCAGCAAAACATGGTTTTTTGCAGTATGAGCATTAGAGAAGTGCCTGAACAAAGCACCAGATCTGTTTGGTATATAAACCAAGAATCCCCACCAATGAATTTGACAAGAAAGAGCACTTGGACATACCTTCCTCTTCAAATAAGCAAGATCATTTTGGTATGCTTCTAAAGTAGCCCTGCCTTCACCTTGTATCATGTCAGGATGTGCCTCTGGGATGAAATAAAAATTTCAAGACACGCAACAGCTGAGGAATGGATCTCAAAAGGCAATGGGAGTGCATGTTTCAAATGCAGCAATTTAAACTGACCTGGATAACCTGCAACAGTTATGCCAAAGTAATCACCGTATTTGGCTCGCATATGCTTCACCTGCACATCAAGTATAGTAGCCAAGTTTATATTGAGGAAAACATAGTAGGAAGTAGAAACCATCACTAGACACAAGGACTTGAAATTTCTATAGGTGCTCAAATCCCAGACAATTGTGCTCAAAAGATTACTGTTTTGCATATAAGAAATTTGTGGAGCGGCATAGAAGCATTGAAAAGGCAAAATGAATGAACAGTAGATCAATGTGCATCGCCTGAAGAATTTATAAGGTAAATATAAGGATTAGCCTGATAAAGAATCTCATCAATAGAGAAGCAATGATTCTCTCATGGAAGGACAATTCTCAAGAAGCAAATACGACCCCTGTTCCCTTATATAGCGCTCACAATTTTGCTCTAAAGATAGAGAAGGATAGAGAGGTTTCCAAAAATTGAGAAAAAAAAGGACAAAATAAAGAACAATACCAGGTCGAGGGCACAGGCGAATCCACCCTCTACTTGAACAAACTTATCATGTCCATGAGGAGGATCCCCCCGAAGGGCCAAAACATTTTGAATGCCATTAGACTTGATGGTATCCAGAGCATGGTCGATCTTCTCCACGGGCATGTTCGTGCATGTCAAATGCATCATCGTCTCTACACAGATCTGTGATTAGAAAGAGGCAACAGAAGCCAAAACAGACACATATGAGAGAGAGAGAGAGAGAGAGAGAGAGAGAGAGAGAGAGAGTAGCTCAACAGAGATCCGAACGGATATAACCATAAATTGCTGAAAATGTGAGAGGGAGGAAAATCAGATCTCCAACTCTAAAAGTATATTTCTAAATAAGCAAAGCTGCAAATCATTAATTTCCAAAAAAAGAAAAAACAAATACAGATCTCACAACGCAATCAGTCCGGAACACCAATGCAGAGGGTCTTAAGACAATATTCAAGCAATTAAGTAACAGGAAAAAGGAAGGAACAAATCTAAGATAGTAAGATCCGATGGATGGAAGGGAGGATATGGAGAAATGAGAGGGTAAAAATGCAGTGTGAGTTCCAATCCAGAGAAAGGAATTGTGTAGTGATGAGAGATGATGATTACCATGTTCTGCATCTTGTTGGAGATATCTAGGGTGAGATCTGCGGTAGAACCACCGGCTCCCCAAGTAATGTCGCAGAAAGAAGGGTTGTGAGACACCATACGATCCATCCTCTCCAACATATTCTCGATCCCATCTTCCGTCTTTGGTGGGAAGAATTCGAACGAGAATACTACCTTTCCTTCTACCTCTGACGCCTCTCTAATCTTCTCTATCACCTTCATCCTCTCTCGCGCTCTCTCTCTCTCTCTCTCGGCGGGTGTGTATTCGTATATTAGAATGAAATTTATTCCTTCGTCGCTTCCTATAAAAGGAGCAATGATAGAATGAAGGGGCAAAACCAACTTGAAATTGGTTTTTTTATGGGTGTCATCCACTCTTTTAGGGGCCATCATAAACGAAATTGACCAATTAGGGCGCCCTTGAAGTTGGTTTTTGCCAGGGCGCCCCTCGCTTCATTCTATCATTCCACAAATAAAAGTTATTCATTGGGTCCCACTTCTGCATCATCCATGTCATCTGATCTGTTGAACCAAAGGAAAGTCGTAAGTTCGACCAAATAAAATTTAGAACACCTTGATCAGATGATCATAGGCTGTTGATCCATCAAGACTCGTATAGTGTCCCACCAAGAAAAAACTGAACCATCGATTGTCTTCAGTCGATGGGCTCCAATTCCAAGACGCAGGCAGGCACGCAGGTTATTTCTGCATTCATCAATACAACAATAATAACAATACAAAACAAGAGAATTACAAGCTCTAAGACTGGACAGAAAGCCATCCATTTCCCTTACATTTCATTGAGAGGTTACAAAAAAGGAAAAAAAATTACTATACAAGACGGCAACAAACATATGTATATGCCGTGATCCTAGGCCGCCCCGCCCCCTCCCCACCGCCATCTCTACCACTAAATAGGGTCCTTTCGTTAGCTGCCCTTGTCTCCTCCATTAGAGTCCTCGCCAAAATGTTTCTCGGTCGCAAAATGCATCTTTATGGCTGCCACAGGGTCTGAAACACCATTACAACCTTCTACGAGGATCCCTCCCCCAGCAACATTCATCCCAACCACCCCCCTGCCTTGCTGTTGGAAATCCAACACTGTTTCAAACCCATTCTGTTTCGGCAGCTCCGAGAAGACTTCTTGCCTGTTTACATCCACTGAGAAGGGCCGCATGTTTGTCCCCTCATAGCTTCTATATACCTGATAATCTGCCAATCCACCATTACTATTAACATTTCTCCTCACAACAGCTGACATTGGCTGCTGCTCTATTCGACACATGGTTGCTGGATAATCACTAATTGATGATGGATATTTAGCACACGAAATAGCAGAATCCGGCAATGAAGAGAGCCCGGTTTGTATTCGGTTCCCGTCCCAGAAACCATGACTTGTCATTGGGAATTCCTCTCGGCCCAACTGACCACTTGACTCTAGCTTCGTTGTAATCGAAGTTGCATCTCTTTTGTGTTCCGAGAACTTCAAGCTGAATGACTGGTTTGATTTAGGAGATGCAGCCTTTTCATTATTTTCTTGTGGTGAACCCATTTTATGTGAAGACGACAGATTGCTAACAATCCGGCCAAAAAGTTTGAAA
Organism: Tasmannia lanceolata; assembly: GCF_043159265.1. Classification (NCBI taxonomy): domain Eukaryota; kingdom Viridiplantae; phylum Streptophyta; class Magnoliopsida; order Canellales; family Winteraceae; genus Tasmannia; species Tasmannia lanceolata. The sequence continues at coordinate 11,546,359 of NW_027518695.1, forward strand.
TCACCAGTCCTGAGTGATTGCTCTTCAATCTCGCTGGAGCTTCTCACCTGCTTGTCCAAAATCTGATGACAAGATCTTAGCTGGTCATTTGTTTGTTCGTCACTCTTCGGAAGAAATGAAACCTCAGATACTAACTGGGGGGATTTTGTGCCATTACATTTTTCATGATTTAAGTCCGGTGTAAATACCTGTGTAGATTGGGAATTCCGGTTGACCTTTGAGATGTTATGGGGTACAACCAGCATTTGACTAATTAAATCTGCATCACCATTCTTGTTCAACACTTGCAATGGATAGCCTTTGAGTATCTGCAACGACTGATCACCCCGATTCAAAGACCGATTGCCCAACAGGTACTGCTGATAAAATTCTGTATCTATATACTTCTGATGCTGTTTGTGCCCATTCTTGTCAAAGTTAAGAGTTGATTGTGTAGATTGATGAAGATGGTCCTCATAATGATGGATGCCAGATGAATCCGACAACGCCAAGTTTCCGGGCTCAGAATGACCATTCACCTTCTGTTCCCATGAAATAATCTGAGACTTGAGATTACAGGATAACGGTTCGAGCGACATCTGATGCCGGTGATTGGAAATGAAGCTCAAACCTGGCTGGACATTCACTCCAGGTGGTGAAGAATTTCTGTTCCCTCCTGAATGTGATATTGAGCAACAAGTGCTACTGGACTTATTTGCATATGAACAAGTTTTTCCATCCCTTCTGCCATCCAACTTAGCTTCATCAAGCACCGCAAATTGTTGTGGCTCTGATTCAGTTTTAAGCTCCATGTCACAATTGCTTGATTGTTCCATCTGCCCTTCTCCAGAAACTCTGATAGCTGGAGTGACTGCCTCACAAGTTCCATTTTCTTTTGCTTCAGTATCAACAAACATATCTGCGCCTTCATGGAGCTGCATGGTGAGGTTACAATCAGATGGACCATCTGATGCAAATGCTGCTCTATCCCCCACTATAACCTCGGGAATTAAACAGGAATGATCATCCTCTCCCTTCAGTAAATTGTTTTCACCATTAAAAGCCAACACCTGCTTAATCCCTGCATGGTCGTCATCTGGAACTACTTTTTCTACCACATTGCCAACTTCCAAATTTGATCCACCTCTGTCCATCAAAGGCTCAGGCAAATTCACATCCACTAGGGAACAAGATTGTGTGCTGCAGATTGCAGAATCAATCTCCACCACACAAGCATCCTCTGCGTCACTCCTACCTCCATTGGCATTGCTTATTGGTGTTCCTTCATTGACAGGCCCTGGATGGATCACATCCAGACCAAGAGATTTTCGAGCCTTACTGAAAAACACCTTGCATTGATCCCTCGTTCTTGTCTTGACACATTGTGAGATGCTAGCAAAATCCCTGCCGTAAGATCTCAGGGCCATGATAAAACTAGACTTCTCCTCATCTGTCCAATCAACAGAATCAAATTCCCCACAGCTTTCATCTGAACAAGTATCCTCTTCATCAATACTCTGTGAAAGTTCAGGTGTGAAAGGTCGATCTATTATCATATAGTTCATTTTCTGGCCTTTCCATTCTTGAAAACCCTCCCCAGGGTCGACAGAACTTGTAATACAAGAACTCATTGCTTCTGAAGATAGACCACCACAGATACCAGCCAATACATCAGCCGCAGCAGTTTCGTACTCATTCCCAGGAATATTGGCACTACTTGTTCTTTCTAAAATGCCATCCTCCCTGCGTGACATTTTACACTGATAATAGCCACCCAAAATGGGCCTACCAGCATAAGTAAGCTGAGTTCTTTTACTCTCATAGGCATGGGCTGCTACCCCCAATATAGGAAGTGATGCAGCATTCCTCTCACGATTCCACTTCTTTCCTGTAGGTACAAGGTAATTATTAGTAGGGAAGCACCTCCCTTGCTTTTTGAGATCCAATCTTTCCCTTATTTTCTCAAAACTTTCTGATTTATGGTATTTGTAGTAAAACTCAACACAATCTGCTGTTGTCTTATGGTTGAGAAAAGAAGCAATTTTTGAGAAGTCCTTCCCAAATGTGGCGAGCACGTCCATGAAAATTTCCTTCTCCTCTGGTGTCCATGGGTTTATCATTGCCCTTTCTTTCTCAACTATACAAGGATCATAAACAAATCCATTACTTGTCATAAACCTTGAATGCCTCTTATCATTCTCATCCAAGATTAAAGCTGGCATCTTCAAATTATTCCTGTAAAGCTTAATCTGGGAATCCAAAAGCAGTTTTCTAGTGAAATCTACTATCTCCGTAGTAGGAACCAGGGTTAAATTACCTGCTGCAATAAGACAAACATGTAAATGGGATGAGACCACAAGATACCACAGGTATGATGAAATATTAATTATTTAATATCTGTGTCCCTGACCATTGGAATTTAAAATTAGGCAATCAGAGAATGGTTGAACAATAAAGTGACACACTAATAAAAGGTTGTCATAAGTATCGGATCATAAATTCAAAATTATCAGCTACCCCCTACTAGATTGCAAGGGGCCTACACCAAGGGAAGTTCTGAGGGTAATCCAGAGAGACATTTTTTACGCCCAGTTTGGTCGTCCTTGGATTAACCTTTTTTTTTTTTTTTGAAAAGTGACTTTTTTATATTTATACCATGAAATATACATGGGGACCAGTAGTCCCACTAGACATTACATAGTATGAAGATCCAGGGGAGCATAATTCTGGACCCCAAAAGAAGAAACATAAAAGACTGCATATGAACTTCCTCCAAACAATTCACAAAACTCCTTCAACATCTGAACTTCCTTGCATATCAATTCTACCAGCGACCCTGAACTATGCTCTCAGAAACATCCATCAATTGACGCACCATGTAGTTCCCACAACAAGCATTCTAACAAAGAACCCAAGGAATTTATATGCCTTGAAATACATCAAGAACCTAAAGCATTTTTTTCACCCACCTTGGTAGATTAGACTTCATGGGTAGGTGGTTATCTAGGGGAGAAAAAACTCCCCTGAGCAGCATGGGACCGAGTCCCTCAAGCACACTCAGATAGACCCAACTACAGCTCCTTTTATCTTCCAGAAAGTCCACCTCAATCACCATCTATATATAGGCCCACTAAGGATGGGATCTCATCAATCAAACAATCCTAGCCATACCAGCAGTGATTTGCAAAAGGCTGGTTAAAATAAAAGCTGTCCAACAATCCACATTCAAAGAGCATAAGTGCATTTGACTTGAAGGTTAGAACCTAGAATTATCTAATCAGTGCTGGTTCATCCACATGCACAGAGGAGACGGGACCGGAGTAGCCATTCATGTTTTGGGACATCCCTTCACCCATGATGGAAAAAAATATGTTAAGCTTCAAGGCATGAGATGTTTTGCCCACACGATATCTTGGGAGTCCTTCGACCTGATTGCTTCGTCCTTCTAAAGCAGAAGCCGTTGTTAAAAGCACTTGAAGATAAATCAGGACAAAGAACAACTACTGAGAAGAGCAGTAGAAGGTCTAGTTGGCTTTCTAAATTATATTCGTTGGGGCTTACCAAATATTACTGAGACTTTCACAAGAAGCCTCTGCTACAAATTATATCCCGTAAGTAGTAGACACATAGGACATGCACTGTTTGCACTTCTCTTCCCGAAGACTTTACTTCATCTGGCCTTAGATAATATTATGATGACCATCCATGTCTAGAATGGTAAAAGGATGATGAATCACTGAATCAGCCTAACCATTCATCTTCTCGGTTTACTCTTTCTATAATCAGCTAGTTAACTGGGCAAACACCTTACCACCTAGAAAGATATTAAGACACCAAAACAAATATAGAAAGACAAAACACAAAGCATTCAACACCTACAGGATTTGGATCAACTCTTAAGACCTAGGGCAACACTAATCAACATAACTAAAATCTAAAGATGCCCCAAGCCCCCAACAGACAAGATCGACTAATCTAGACTTTCAGGGAAATTTGATAGAACAAATGTGTGCAATAGATGAGCTACCTAAAACCTACAATTAAGGGTGACTCTATTGGAACGTCTACCGAACACTCGGAGGTCTAAAAGTAATTGAACAATACCAATATGGTACAAACTGGTGCAAAACCGGTGGTAGCGGGTGATTCCTGTAAAACCTTCGGAGCTTAATAGGTAAGTCTTGCAATTAAAGTAATACAAACTATATCTTAAACAAATTAAAACATTCAGGAATATTCAAACAGGCCAAGTACGCCTACTTTTTGTTAGCTGTTAAGATAACTCAACAAGTGAACTTATAGACTAATCTCAAGCAGACATGGACAATAACAATTCTCATTAAAGGAAAGAAGATGCATATAAATTGTTGCAATAACCATAAGGGTCTGAATGCAATCTGATAATAAGACAGAAAATAAATCCAAGGCCAAAAATCACCACCTATGTAGGAAAATGGGTCTCAATGGGTAAGGGTATGTAAGAGTAGCAATACTATGGGTGAAGCTAATGGTGGATAGAAGAACATAAAGTGTGATCAGTATGGTAAAAGGAAGGATCTCACCCGAGTAGATCAGCCCATCAACCTAGAATCTCATGCAATGGAGGCCCAAGAGAGAGGTGGAGAAGCTCGGAAGGTCCAAATTGCCAAGGTAGCGTCAAGTCGTCAACTAGCACCACATAGTGTCCAGAGAGGAAAATAATGAGACAATCAGCACGTGCAAACCCCCGAAGTGCAAGCTAATCAAAGCAGAATATCGATTCCAGCAAGGTGAGGAAAAGTGGGTAAAGGGAGAATCAACAAGATGAAATGGATCAACAAGAAGTGATGATTGGTGGTGGGAGGTGACTGTTTGATATGAACAGTCCCTATCTAAACCTCAAACCGCCATAAAGACTGTAGGATCGGCCAAGAGATGAAAACAAGAGAGAAAACTAGTGTACTGTTTCTTAAAAAGAACTACTAATATGGTTTTAAATTTCCACCAAAACCGACACAAAACAACCGAAATGTTTCCACTTCTATTCGCACTGAAACTGAAATGACTGACATGAATAAACCTAATAGTACTATATGATTACGTATAGCATAATTATATTTATATGAATTGCATGCGAAATGTGGTGCATCAGTGCATGTATTATGTATAAATATTTATATGAATTAATGTGGAATTTGGAATGTACTCAATTATCAGACAAGCGCAACAATACATGTCACTAGGTGTTCGATATTTTTAAACCATTTGGATGGATGTCTTGCTTATGCGATCGTTTTTAAGTGTGTATTTGAGCTTATTCTAGCATTTCCCGATGTTTCATCCTTAAATTCTATAATTTACACATGTTACCATATGTTTTCATGATATTACATGATTTCCACCAAAATTACCATCCGAAATGTTTCCGTTTCCGTGCCGACTGAAACTGAAACCAAAATCGAAATTTAAACATTGACTACTAATATTCTCCTGCACTAAAGTTGTAGAAGATATCATTCTAAGCTCACTTCGTAGCAGTGGCACTTCTATTATTATCGACTTATTTTTCAAAATCACACCTTATTTCTACCAATTCTTTCTCGAACCAGCTGTAGATATCTAAATCTACCAGCATTTCTGAGTCAAATAAAATGTTTAGCTAAAAGTTTAACTAGAAAGGCGAGCCTTCTAGAAACATTTCACTGTCCAAAAAACACATTAAATTAGTTTCTCTAATGCTCATCATTGTGTCTAGCAATTTTCTTAAAACCAGGAATAGATACGTGAAGCTATTACAGGCTTCTTTTATTAAAATAAAAAAAGTATAGGTCAATGCCTAACCAAACAGATCCTTATGAATTCAAATATTTCAAGTAAATCTTTTTGTGAGAGGTGAATTTCAAAAAAATGGAAGTACTAACACGTGCTAAGGGCATAGATGAACCTGAAAATATCTCTTCTTGCATTGGGATTCACTCTCTGGTTGCATTTATAGAGGATTTGATTTGTCATTACAGCTCCGGGGGTTCTTCACAAATCTCCTCTGTAATCATTTTTTTTTTGTTTTTTGAAAATGCCTCTGTAATCATACATGGCCAACCCCGTGCAAAAGACATGAATCTAAAAGTTTAGCTTCCTTCATGGCAAATCTCTGCCTGATTTGCACTTCACTAATTCCTACCAGAAGGATTTTGATTCGCATCATTTGGATCTTCAAATGCTATTGCACAACAATCATACTTGTCCAAGCCAATTGGTCAAACCAAGCAGGAGCATTCAACTTCGATATATTATTGTTACATCTGTCATCATCCAACATATGATATCAATAACATTATCAACTATGAGAAAAAAGCAACATCCCACCATTGAGAAGCCTGTACAAATACACTTGGTGATGGCTCCACAGATGCAATTACTAATCTTCCTCCATGTCCACTCATTCATGAAAATTGTCAGCAGCATGAAGAAAAGAACTGTTTTTAGGGGTTATCCCCTGGACCACATATGATAGAGTAGACATTTGACTGCTAAGAGTGCAACAACCTAGGGGTGTCAACAGGCTGGACAGACATGTATGGGCAAAAATATCTTGTAATTAGGACGGGGCAGAACGAAGCCGGTTCTTTTTTATTTCACCCACTGTGGCCCCAACCTGGCCCCTATTGAAACCTTTTTTCACCCACTGTGGCCCCAACCTGGACCCTATTGAAACCTTTCACCGGACCCCATACCGATGTAATACTAACACTTGAATATTCATATAGTGGAAATACAACATAGCCGACCACACACTTCAGAACATCTACAATTGAATCCCATAGTGCTTATCAAATAATGAAAGGAATGTTTCAGAATTTAAGACACCGGTAGAATGGAGAAGAGCAATAAAAAAGGCGGCCCAGTGCACGAGGCTCCAGCCATTGCAGGGTCTGGGGAGGGCTAGATGTACGTTTGCAGAGAGGCTGTTTCCGTGACTCGAACCCATGACCGCCAGGTCACAATGGAGCAACCATACCAGAAGAACAGTAATATGGAATAAATGAAGACTTAACACACTTAACCACCAATTGAGATGCAGAAACTGTGATTGCAACAGAAAGACAAAACTGCAGCAGTAAACCTTCAGTATTTGTTTTTTGTACTAGTCCAGTTATGAGTTCCCCAATTAGTAACTATTTTAATATACTTCCATTTGCATTTGATCTAAAAATAATAATAGCAAAGTTGAACTGAAACCTTAAAAGAAAAACTCACCAGGTGAAGTAAATCGAGAGCGGATGGAGGAACGGTGCTTTTGATACACATTTTGAGATGAACGACAACTTAGCTCAAATCGTTTCTGTGATTTTGCCCGCTGCTTCCTCACAGACAGTAATCGCAAATCTTCCTTCCACATGTGGTGGAATGCCCTGAACTTAAGCGTAAGAGCTCGTTCTTTGAATCTTCGGAGAGAGTTATGCATAGCAAGCATTTCCCTAATGCGCAAATTGTTTTGCATGTATGATGCATTGTCTGTTGCCCCCCAAATGTCAAACTGGGGTAAATCCGCGGGCAGAAGTTTATCAAATGCTTCATTTGCTTTTCTCGCAGAATCCTTATTAGAAGCCAAAATTGATGAAGTGCAATCTGCTTCCACGTATAAACTTATGAGAAAAGAAACATTAGCTTTATCACATCTCTCACTTAAGCAGGTAGCACCAACCTCACCACCTAAATCAGCTGAATTTCTCCTATCAAAACAATGTCCTCCGGCAGAATAATCATCCAATTTCACCATATCAGATGAAGAAACTCCCTTCTCCACAGGTAATACTTCACTACATTTAGATGTAACCGTTCCTGGGCTATCAATATCCACGTTCTTAACTTCACCGTGAACTTCCGTGGGATCATTGCATAAAGATGGGGCCCCCAGAAACAAATGTGCGGCAGAATCTGGTTGCTCTTTACAAGGTTTTGAGATGCTGTCAGCTTGTAACAACAAGGATGGAGTTGGACATGTACCATTGGTTTCGGATTCTGCATGCAAAGACTTCAGTTCATTTTCAAGCAAATCAATCTCACATTCAGTCTTCTCCAATGCCTTCGAAATATCATTCTTTATCAACAGCAACTTAGTCAAATCGGTAGATCTCACAAAATTAGAGTCCCCAGAGCTTGCATCCTCCATTTGTAGCAAGTTGGCAAGCCGAGAACTCATACTACTAATTGAATCAAGCTCTAAATGTTCTAGACTAAAATAGTCTCTATCAGGACAATTTGGAAACCCATGACCAGGCGAATCCGTGAAATGACTCATATAGATATCATTATTAGAAACCTTGAAATAAGGCTTATCTTCCACACCTGTTGCATACCAACAATCAGAATGATTAATAATGACATTCAACAGTTTAAGGAGAAATGCCATCATCATATTATTAAGTCGTGATCAATATTGCAATTTCATAATCAAAACACCCATAAACAAGCAGAGTAGTCACAATACATCTCACGAAAGTTGGTACAAGTTGGAGGGATTCAAATTGCAAGAGATTTTTTTCCCAGAGAAACGACATGTACCAAATATCGACTGTTTAGCTTGTATAGGAATAAGCTAAACAGGAGGGAAAGCCCTTAAAAGATATGCCTCCAAGAAAACAATTTGTATTAAATTTAAAATTAAATAATAGAAGTTTTCTAAATAATAGAAAACTGGAATGATAATACTCAACTCAACTCAACTAAGTCTTTGTCCCAAACTAGTTGGGGTTGGCTAATGAATCCTTCAGAAAATTTTCATGAAGAAGGTGAAAGAATCTACCCGGGTCAAATTGAGTAAGTCTAATCCTGACAATAGTTGGGTTCGTCTACATGGATCATTTTCTTCCATTCTCTCCTATCCAAGGTCATGTTCTCTATTATGTTCCTAGCCATCAAGTCTTTCTTCACTGTTTCTACCCAAGTTGTTTTCGGTCCTGCCCCTTCCTGTTTTTAATCCATCCACTTGGCATGAGTCACTTCTTCTCACTGGAGCATCCAAAGGCCACGTTGGATATGCCCAAACCATCTTAAGCGGTGCTCTCTCATCTTCTCCTCATTTAGTGCCACCCCCACCTTTTTACAAAATTGGAGTGATAATGCAAGTGCAAAATAACAACAGTTGCAAAAACAAGACAGATGGGGACTCAGTACCAAACATATAATTTATCACGTGTAGAATAGAAAAAACATCAGATGTAGAAATTTCTAGACAAAATGCCACAAAAAACATGGGGTGAATGATACAGCCTCAGAAAGTGAAGCAAAGTTCAACCCACAACATACCAAACATGATATATCTAAAATAGAAAAGACGACATGAAGAAATATGCACAGAAACTTGAACAGAAAATCTGAGGTATAGAATAGACAAATGTTTGGATCATCTGAAAGCAATTCCAACTTTAGTGATTAAAAAGTAACAATTAATACCAAAGCAAATTGAAGAATGTGGCTGGCAGTGCATAGTTTCCAATAACTCCATCAAGTTGATGACTTCCGCACAATCCAACTTGTAGCTGAGCATAGTTGACTTCTGATCTTACTCTCCACTAAAGCTCAGCATCTTTTCTTCATGTTCTTTCAACTAAAATCTAATTAGTTCCTTCTTCTTTCTACATTCGAAAACCCTAAACGCAATGCTCATCCCCTAGTCGAATCTCACTTCCTCCTCTTCTCATGTTCGAGAGTCCTAACCTCATCTCTTCAACACCCCATTCTTATCCTTCACAAACATAAGAAATGTAACCTCCACCCTTTGTCAACCACAAAAAGCCAAAACCCCTAATTCGCTTCCCTTCATGATGCTCCAACCCAATCTCTCCTATTCGTGAGTCCTTAAAACTCTCAAGAGGCCTCATGGATCCTCACACCCCCACCTAGCTCACTTCTAAGTATTTTTCAAACACCAAGCACTGCCCTTCGTGGAAATCCACTCTCCTTCCTCTTTTTTTTTTGAATGGTAGCCGATAATATTCGAATAAAAAAGGGGGACCAAGATGGTCAATACATAAAGCAAGATAAACAACAAAAAGAAGGAAAAAGAAAATACAAGATGAAAATCAGGGAGGGAGAGAATAAAAAAGAGCTAGCTCTTCCCTAGAAACACCATCTCTGGCAAGGCTATCAGCAATCACAATAGCTGAGCGACGAATAAGGTGAAAAGCAATAGAGGAAACTCCCACCCTGTCTAGCATCTCGTCAAAGTAACAATCAAATCTCCAAGGATGGGAATGGGTGCCTTTGAGCCACCGGATGACATTAAGAGAATCCCCTTCAATCGCCACTTTATCCATTTGGCTTCTATCCGACAGCTTTATGCCTTGTTGAATCGCTCTCACCTCGGTCTCTTGAGAATCGACCACTCCAATGGGACCCACAAAGACCCAAATGACCTCACTGAGGTCATTCCACAACACACCACCAACACCAACGGGACCGGGATTCCCACGACTTGAATCATCAAAGTTGAGTTTCAAGAACCCCGGGGAGAGGAGGGACCCAGTCCTGCACGATTTTATTCTTGATCTCCGCGCTGTAGCACACCTCTCTCTACCCGTTCCATAAGTCATAGGCTGAGACGAACTTAAAGATCGGGAGACATTTTACCCATACAAATGACTTTAATAAAGAGGAAGCTATAACTTTTGGATACCCCATCATTTCCTTTCTTTCCATCGAACCCAAATAGTTGCTAGAAAAGGTACCTCCCACAACACTTTTCCTTTCTTTTTCCACGGCACAGAGGACCATACAGAAAAGGCGTCTATGAGCTTTGCAGGAAACACCCATGAGATACCGAGCCTACTCAATAATTTTCTCTAAATCTCTCTTGCGAGCTTGTAATGTATAAATAAGTGGTTAACACTCTCCCCATCTTCCAGGCAAAGGGCATAGTGGTCAATGATGATCATCTTCCTTTTGTACAAGAAGTTGTCAGTTTGGATCCTTTCAATAAGAGCAGCCCACTCAAAGGTGCATACCCTTGGTGGAGCCTGGATCTAGCAACATTGGGAAATTCAGAGCTTACCATGAGGTGATGGTAGAAGGATTTGACGGAGAAGATACCAGATGAATCCCAGATCCAAACCCTTTTGTCCTCCCCATCCTTTTTTATATAATCGTCTTCTAGCATTTCCAAAAATCTTGCAATAGACAGAAGTTCTCTGTCAAAAAAAGTTCCTTCTAAATTGAGGCTTCCACACCACCCTCCCTCCTCTCCATGATTTCCATCACAACGCTGCTTTTGTTTATAGCTAGTACAAACAACTCTAGGAATAGAACTTCCAGCGGTTGAGAAGATGGTGTAGGAGCATCCCCTGTGAATGCGACCTTGAAAAGAGAGCATCCCCTTTCTTCTATCAGACTTACGTCAGAAGAACACCACTTATCAAGCCAGAACCTTATCCTTATCCTTCCTTCATTGATCTCAAACTCTCACTCATCACTTTGCAACCTTGAAAATCCAAAACCATCTCTGATACCCTCACAAACCCAAATCCCTAGATCTGAAGCTCTGCTAATTTTCTCTCTCCCAACAATCTTCTTTGGTAAACAACATTTTTGTCGATTTTCTTATATCATGCCATCCTTTCTCAAGCCATCACCATCTTCTTTCTTCCCCGATTCTCTCTCAGCTAGTCCACATTAAGGTTACCAATGACAGCTACCTTCTCTTGAAGAGTCAGATTCTACCTATTACTTGTGTGGAGGGTATTATTCCACATCTTCAGGGACAGATTATAATACCACCTGATATTTATATGAAAAAGATGTTTGATAACAAGGACCCCAAGGATAGTAGAGTGAGAGATGAATCTGAAATAGAGGCATGGCATGCAAGGGATCAGTTGACCATTTCCTATATCAACTCCAAACTTGTTAAGGAGGTTCGCGCACACAAGGTTCTGAAAATCGGTATCAAATCGTAGATCGTAACAGGTTTCGAATCATTTCGGATCGCAAATTATAAGATATTTCAGTTTTACATATATTAGAAAAATATTAAAAAATATTAAAATATTAAAAAAAGTCAAAATAAGAATAAAATGAGTAATTATCTATTTTCATTCAAAATTATTAAATTAAATATAAAATTCCATGACTAGTAATCCAAAGCACAAACTGTATTCATCAAACAATAAATCACTAAACAAAGCACAAACTATATTCACCATACAATAAACAGTCGTATAATTTATCACAATAGTAACCAAAACACATACTTAATTCTATAATAATCATTATACAATTAATCATCATACAAAGAAGTGTCAACAATAAACAAAGCATATTGAAATAATTTCCATGTTCAAATGACAATCAGCTCTCAAAATCCAAAACAGATCGAATCTAAATAATTGAAACAAGGAGAATAAACTAGAAAGGTAAGTTGAAGAACTTACATGGCGACTATATCATTCAAAGAGAGAGAGAGAGAGAGAGAGAGAGAGAGAGAGAGAGAGAATGAGAATTGACTTGGAGAAAGCCTGAACGAAAGAAAATGAACGATTGTGATTTGCAATACAAGAGATGCAATGTCAATTCAAGGAAACTGCCACAATTGATAAAGGAGAAAGAAGCTAAAAGGAGTGGGTAGAACAGGCCCGTGAAGCCATTAACTTCATTCACAACACATGTTCAATGGACCTTCTGAATCTCTACTGTAATATCGAAAACGACAAGGACGAAGCTGATGAGTCTACATAGACCCATGAGACAACTTTTGCCGGCCACCGGTTCCAAACTTTAATTTACATCGGAAATGCGTTCGACGGCAAGATTATATTTGCCAAAAGATTAAGTTGTCAAAGCGTTCTTGTTCGGTGGATAAGACATCACTTCTCTACTGGCAACAGCATCACTTCTAGTAACTCAATAATGACTCCCATGACTGCTACTATGCTTTCTTCCAAGCAAGGATAGAATGATGGGGAGCATCCCCAGCATTAAAGGGGTATTTCTTTTTTCAAGTGTCATTTAAGTCTTTTAAGCAAGGTTTTAAATTTCATTTTCAGTTTTGGTCAGCGCGGAAACGAAAAAAAAAAAATTTCGGTTTTAGCTGGAAATTTCTATGGAAATCTTGTAAAATCATGGAAACATATACAAATAATAAATTGTTAAGATGAAACATTGAGAAATGCTAGAATAAGCACAAAGATATGGCCACAGTGTGATTCTGCAATCCTTGTGGAGTGATCCTACAAGACCAGAATGTTGTAATGCTGCCTTATCATTAAAAAAAAAAGGAATGTTGTGATGCTGTCTCAGATTCAACTTTGAATATAGGCTTCTTTTCTAGTGAGTATTTTTTGCTGGAATCCTACACTGAATTTTGAGTTAAAAAACCTCCGTAAGAAGGTCTTATAGTTTTTTTTTAATTTTACTACATAGCTGGAATTTTCCCCTGCATAACATAGCAAAGGACGAAGTAAGGTGAATAGAATCTGAAAGCAACATGCTAATGACCCAAATCTCGGATTCAGGCCAAAAACCCAGAAGTCAATCCAACCAATTATAGATGGAACCAACATGAATATAAATAGAAGCAATAAGTAAATAATCTGCACAACCAAGGAATTGCAGAAATACGCATTTTCAGCAGTCACAGGAAAGGAGCAACACAACTAACCTGGTGACGAACTGCAGGCAACAGAGCAGGGACTTGTTGGCGATGTGCATTCCGAGAGACCCGTGACTTTCGGACTTCTATCGGGCAAGATCATACTACCGTTATTCTGAACAATTTTTGTGCTGTTAGTGAATTGGACCAATCCACTCTTGCTGGTTATTTCCTCGGGGCCTTCAACCTTCTCTTTTTCATACTTTGCCAGCCCTTGGCCCCATCCAAGGCGTTGTTTCTTCCGGGGACATGATTCTTCAAACTGTGCGGCCGTTGTTAAACCTACAGCTGGATCCCCAGAAGGGGACTGAGCCGGAGTCGATTTTCTAGGCAATAACTCGGGCCTCATGTCATCGGAATCAGCTCTGATACTCTTGGAGCTGGTTGAATGGCTGAAACCAGAGCTACGAGAAGATAAACTACCAGAACGTGTCCATTTCAGAGGCTTCCATGCAATCGAACCCAGCGAGTGGTCTTTACCATATATACGGCCATTCCCCAAGCCATCCACACTACCCAACTTATCATGCTGATCTTTCAAGTGGGGTTGATTCCATGATAGGTTTTCAATATCAGAATGAAGACGAGATGTATGTGTTTGCAGATCATCAACTGACCTCTGAGCAGTTACATCGTGATGTCGTGCGGATGAGTTAAGGGCAAGGGCATCACCAGCCTCCCAAGAATGATGTTGCTGATGGTGATACCCTTTCCAATCCTTCTGGATACTGAAAGATCCCTTGTTTTCCCTGCTGTTCCTGATGTATCTCCCTTCTGAGCGGGACACAGATGGCCTGAAGCTCTCATCTTCCACCATCCTCTCACTGGATCGAGACGATGTACACCCATGACCAGATTCTTCAGGAAAGTGCTGATAATTTCCCTGCTTACCAGGACCTTCAGCAGAAAATATTTTAACAGAAAAGAAAATCACAACAAATCAAGACTGCGGCAAATTTTACAGATCTTGCCCAAAACAGCAACCAAACAAACAAATAAAAAAAAAATGATTCAGCACAAAGGAAGAAACCCTAAGATCTACAGGCAGAAAAAGAAAAAAGAATATATTGCTCAAAATCCGATCCGAAAAACGATTGCCCCTGCTTTGTAGAGAATGGAAAAGCCACAAAGACGAAAAAGCGATGGTCATCCCAAAATCACAGGGGGCACCGTCATGAATAAAGAGAGAAATAGCTAAACCCTAACCCTAACCCTAATCATGGAGAAAACAGAGATAGAAAGAAATACCAAAAACCTAACCCTAATAATCATGAAAAAGGACAGAGAGATGGATTATAGAGGTTACCTGGAGGCCGGCGAAGATCTTCGGAGCCTCCGCGAACGAAATCGCGAGATCCATGGTACGCGTCCCTCCATCTAGCAACGGGAGCTAGGGCATCAGATCTCTCGTGCTTCTTCTCCTTGAAGAAATCTTTCCGATCCCAAGGCAAGGGTTCCGGCGGCATGAAAAACCAGTAAAGAGCATCGGCCAAGAAGAATAACAAACCAAAACCCCAAAAAACCGCTTCTCTGAAAAATCTAGGGTTTCAAAACACAAAATCCCAAACAAAAACGCCCATCGATGGAGACCTTTCCCCTCCGTGATGCAGAACCAGATCCAGAAACATAAGAACATAAAAATCGGCCGCTTCTCCGAAAAATCTAGGGTTTCAGAACACAAAATCCCGTAAAAAACGGCTATTAATGATCTCTTTCTCGAACCAGATCCAGAAACATAAGAAAATAACAAACGATATCTTCTCTGCAAAAATCTAGGGTTTTAAGAGCACAAGAATCTAAACGAACAAGATGAGAAGAAAAGGAAAGAGGAGTGGGGGCGAGGAATATAAGCTTTTTCTGTGCTAGGGCAAGATGAAATTGCAAAAGAAAGCACAGATAAATCTAGGCCGTCCGTTCCTTGCGATCTGGTCTCTCTCTCTCTCTCTCTCTCTATTTTTTTTCTTTTTTTTTTAATCTCTCAAACGTGAGAGGATAAAAGACAACACAGGCTGGAATTGAATAGAGAGAGATAGAGAGGGAGAGAGAGACCGAGAGGTGTATCTAGTATCTACCAGGGCGCCAATAAACCGGAATTAAATCTTCTCTCGTGTCCGCTAAATTTTATCTTTTTCTTTTTGCAACTCACCTCTCTTTCTTTTTACTAAACTCGGACCCCCCTCTTTAATTAAAAGCTTTTGTTTCTGCAAATGGCCCTTGAGTTACGGGAGAAATTACGGATACCCCTCCCTCACGGGTGCGCTTTGTCCTACTTGAGATATAATATCCACACTCCCTTGTTTTTATAGTGGCACTCTCCCTATTTTTTATACATACTCTATATTTCTAGGCAATTGCTAGGGACCATCTCAGGTCATTTCGCAGTTTCTAGGGCTGGCAATTTCACCCATAAAAACGAGGATCCTCCCCCGCACCGCGCAGGGCAGAGATTCCCTAATTTGGACAGGGACAAGGATTTTAAAAATTCTCCGAAGCAGGGACGGGGATGGCTTTGGCCTCGTCATGATTCAATATCTTGCATTATGCCATTATCAATATGTAATTTGCATCATAAAAAAATTATATTTTTAAAATTCCAAATCTGCCATTTGGCCTTTGCTTTTTAGTGACAGGCGGGGCGGGGGTAGGGGTTCCGCCCCCGTTGCCAACCCTATTTTGCGCGCTGACTATTGCATGAGGGAGCAGCTACATCAGATGAATTAAAAATTTGGCACTCCCTATTTTATATAGGCACTCCCTATTTTATACCTATGATGGAAATGTTTATATTACTTTGAAGTAAAAATTTGAGCGAGGATCACTTTCTCGATGAACTAAAGATTCATTTCTTATGCATTTGATATGGTTGGGTCAACGAGCAAAATTCATCTCAGACAATTCAAACCCTCAGTTTGTGAGGAAAATAAACAACTCCGTGGCCATGCTAGCAGGGAATTTTTATTTTTTTTCATGATAAATTAGTGTCTCTAAGTGATGAAAGAGGAAAGGGCGGGTGGAAGGAGGAGAGATTTGAGAGGGAACTATTGCAATAAGGGTAGGATGTGTTGGGTATATAATATAACCCATATATGTTCTAATATAAGCCCAATAAGATTATGGACCGGTGTAGTGGGTCTACATGGGCTAGAGTCCATTAATCAGTCATTAACCCTGGTGTATCTCTATATATACGGGTTGGAGACAACCAACTTGGTATTCCAAACTAGATACCTTGGGTGTAATGGTTCAAGCAACCTCTTGCTTGACCTAATTCCTCTAACAGGATGTTGGGCAAAAATCAGGAAAAAGTTGATCTTATTTTGAGTAGACTTTTTTTTGTTTTCCGTTTTTTAGTTCATTTTTATTTTTGTTTCCTGATTTTTAGCCACTTCATCACTTGGAGAAACTTGTTTATCATGAAAAAAAAAACAAATTTTTTTTTAAATCATGGTAGCCAAAAGTGCCCTATGTATTCATCAAGAAACCCTCAACAAATTGGAGAGTAGAATCCTCCAATTAGAAGAACTGACACTCTACTAGCAAACTTTTGTAGGGGAGAAGATGAGAAAGGAACGAGACGTCATGGATTGGCAACAAATAGCAAAACCAAAGGAAGAGTGAGGCTTGGATACGAAATCATTGTTGGAATTAAAATCTAGCCCGTGGTTTTAAATTTCGGTTTTGGTCCCAATTTTGGCCTTCCCGAAAATAAAATTTCAGCCAAAATCCTGAAATATCGGCTGAAATTTGGTAAACCCGAAATTTCCAAAATTTGGTAAACTTGAAATTTCGGATTTCGTGAAATCCCGGTTTCAGTTTCAACCGAAATCAGAAATTTTGAACCATGGTCTAGCCTTCATAATGAAGGCAATGAAGGCTCTACAATCCAAAGAGGCGCCCTTGAAGCTGGGTTTTGTCTCGTTTTCCTCTAAAGTAACATACTCGATTGTTGAGCCTCTAGCTCAATGGTAAAGGCTTTGCCTTCTTCCTACCTTGAGAACCCCAAAGAAGACCTTGAGGTCCGGGTTCGAAGGACGTTATCCCTTAAGTTTTAAAGGCAAAAAAAATGTTAAAGGGGGAGAATTTATCCTCAAGCAGTGATCCCCTCTCACATAAACCGTTAGCTGGAGGGGGAGGGGGGATTTTATCCGTTTACGTTTGGTTGCTAGTAAAAAACAAAAATCCACTAGGGGACTTTTTTAACCAAAAAAAATCCAAAAATTATCTCTGTAGGATTTTTATTTTTTTACTTTTTTGATGGGATTTGTTAGGGACCATCACAGAAAGGCATTTCGCGACTGGCTATTGCATGTGAGAGCAGCCACCTCCGATGAATTAAATGAATAAGACAGAATCTGCCGAAATGAAAACCTACGTGGTTGCTCTCGCATGCAACAGCAAGCCGCAAATTGCCTTTCTGCAAAGGTCACAAGCCAATCCCTTTCTTATTTGAATGGCATTCTGCTAAAGAATTTTTTTTCTTGCGTAAGCAAAAAATAAACGCAAGTTTAAATTGCCTGTTATTCGACCAGGCAGCCCATCTCTCCTATAAGCTCTGGGGCACGTTTCTTTCTTTATTTTTTTGTTTTCCTCTCTGGGTAAAACTTTCACTCAGGCCCTGCTTGAATTGCAGGAATTTTGTGAAAAAAGTTTGAAGTGGAAGAATATTTCTAAATTTTCCTACTTTTTTCCCCAAAAAAAAAAAAGATGATTTAACCAACCCTACTCAATTTTTACTTGGGAGGGCCTTCAATTTATGTTCCTATACATAAACCAAAATCATATCATTTTCCTCTTGATGGTAGAAAGAAAAAAATTTCCACGATTAATTTTCCATCAGAAATGTTTATCTTGCAATCCAAACAGGAAGGAAAAATATCAAGCATGAGCATACATTAGGCCATCCAACATTGCATAAAAAAGGGTCACTGCATCCCAAAACAGGAAACTTTTATGCTTTTGGAGCCAAGGAAACCCCAACATGTAATAAACATAGAATCACAAATATATATTAAACAAACACCAAGAGCAAGCAAGAATCAAGTATGAGGTAACGAGTTCAACCATTCAGTCAAGAAGAGAGGTATCATCAACATGACTTAAAAAAGTTCTTACACGAATGCATCCTTCTCTAGCAATTTCAATACCTCCTGCTGGTCGTTTAGCTTCGCAACGTCGATGGGGGTCTTTCCATCCAAGTTTTGAAGAGTACTGCAGGAAAAAAAATAAAAAATAAAAAAATAATGTTTGAAAACAGACAAGTAAATCACTACCAACTAGTGGGTCAGTGACTTACACAGCAGCCCCATGATCCAATAAAAGAGCCACACACTCCTTCCTGCCATAACCAGAAGCGTAATGAAGAGCAGTGTTTTTGTTGCTGTCCAAAGCATCCACAGTTGCTCCAGCCTCAAGGAGTATCTGAGCACATTTCACCTGAGTAACACCAGTTCAAACTGTTCACTTCCATGTTTGTTTTTTTCTTTAACATGAAGGGCACGTTTGGCTACCATGAATTTTTTTCATGATAAATCAGTGTCTCCAAGTGGAGATGGGGATGAAGCCGCTAAAAATCAGGAAACAAAAAAAAAGAAAGTAGTGTTTCCAGTGATGACGAGTGGCAAAAAATCACAAAACAAAAAATTCTACTCAAAATCCGATTGGCCGTTTCCTGATTTTTAGCCCCTTCTACCACTTGGAGAGGCGATTTCCTGTATTTTATTTTTTTGGATTTTTAGCCGCTTCACCCAACCACTTTGGAGTGACCAATTTATCATGAAAAAAAAAAATTCATGGCTGCCAGACGTGCCCAAAAAAATTCACAGGGTCGAGTTGACCCAAAACAGGTAATAGACAAGGGTCCTTTATAAATATATATGACAGCAGCCAAAAACTAAATAAGATAACAAATCGGCAGCACTAAAATGGCCCATGAAAGGTACCACATTTTTACCAATCAACAGCTTCTTTAGCCAATGCTTACTTCCATTCAAAGAAATTACATACTAATACTGATAGTTTCAACTTTTCATTCTTCTTAATCCAATTTTAAAAAATAGTAAAATACCAAATAATTCAGACAAAGCCAGTTGAAATGTACATGTAATCACAATCCACTGTTCAATATGCATGCAATTTGACTAACACATGGATTCAATTGGATAACATGCCAACAGAACTTGATCAGATATGATCACCATATGCCAATAAATGAATGAAATTGCTATCTAAGATCAGCATAAGTATCCATGCAATCCACATCAACATGATGGGTTATGCCTAGGATTTCATTGGCAAATTGTACTTCACCAAACCATGTAGATATGATAATCCCTCCAAACTTGGTGAAAAATCTAAAACTGATGATTGCATATTCAATAGTACTAGAGCAGAGAGTACATTGCAATTATGGTTTTCATAATAAAAATTGAAATGAGAATGCTTCTACAACACTAATTTTCGTGTTGAGCAACTTAAATCTTGTTGTCAGTAGGATAACATTGCTGTTCGGAAAAGTCAAAGTGAACAAACTATGGTCAAGCAGAACCTATAATACCAAATGCATGTTCTCAAAATTGTAAATCAAACAAAGGAGATGTAAAACCAAAGAGGGAGGCTTGTTGATCAGAAGAACTCTGAAAAAACTGCATTTGAGATGCTTGATTGTATATGCACTTCCATTCCAGCACCCCACTGGTTAAGGTCAGAAAAATAAAGAGGCGGAATGGTGCTTCACTTTCTATTTGTATTAGCAGAATGCCCTTGTTTTCATTTCATTGTGCTTCTCTTCTCAGTGTCCCATGTGAGGCAACCATCCAAAGTGTCGGGTAGGTCAGCAAGAGCTCTTTAATAGGGCTCTAGTGCAGATGAAAGGGTTTGAGCGGAAAATTGACCGAATGGGTGAAGCGTAGCCGAGGCTAAGGGGCTGGCAATCACAGATGGGAAGAACAGACTTTGATGCCTCTTGCTTTAGGTAAAACCATTGGATTGGAAGAGCTGGCAGGGTTATCTAGGTGATCGGTGCAAAGGGTCTATAAAGGATCATAAGCACAAGACAAAGGTGAGTTGTGAGTTTGATGGGGGGAGTAGGTCACGGTTGTACAAAGTACGAAAATGATCATTAGGATTGATCCCGACAGTGATTGTGTACATCCTCAGACTCCATAAATACATAGCGTGTTTCTCAGTGGTGTCTTACTTCGGATGAGCTATTTTATGTTTCAATTTCAAACTAATATCGGTCTTATAACCCAAATAGTAACTGAATGGAAAAGGTCTCCAAGTGCAAATTCATAGCTGTATTTGTAATAGGAATGCACGAATGCGTGTGTTTGGGTACCCAACTCAAGTGTTGTAGCATATTTAATGTAGGTATTCTAATGAACCTTTTGTTTGTGTTGAGGTTAATTTTGGAGTTAAATTTTGAGAGTTATTCCAGTGTTATAGGGACCAAAGGCTATGAATGATAAAAGGGTTAACAACCATTTACAGACATGAGAGCCACACTGCACCTGAAGATAATAACATTTGCAACTATGGCTATTGTTTTTTGTTTTTTTTTTAATGACAAGCATTTCATTAATAAAAAAAGGAGAACCGAGGAGGTCCACCCAAATATAGAAAAGAGAAAAATGAACAAAAATAAAGAGACAAAACAAACAAACAACCATCCTATGGGGGCAAGAAATCAAACATTTGAAGGTCCTGACTATTTAATCCTTCCCTGGCTAGCCTGCAATCCCATTTGTTGATCTTCTAACATGACCAAAGGTAACCAAGGAGCACTCCACTCTATCTCTGATCTCATCAAACAGATGAGCAAACCTCCATAGGGGAACAAAAGAGCCCTTGAGCCATCATATGACAATGAGAGAATCACCCTCCACTATCAATCGGTCTAGGCTATTTCTATCCACAGAGGCGATTCTTTTATGAGCAGTCCTAACCTCCACCTCACTAGCATCCACTACCCCAATCGGTCCTGAAAAAGCCCAAGAGACCCCCCCCCCCCTTGAATCTCTTAGAACACCCCTAATGCCAGAGGGTCCCGGGTTTTCGACACTCGACCCATCAAAATTAAGTTTCAACATTCCATTTGGTGGGGATAGGGGAACAAAAGAGCCCTTGAGCCATCGTATGACAGTGAGAGAATCACCCTCCACTATCAATCGGTCTAGGCTATTTCTATGCACAGAGGTGATTCTTTTATGAGCAGCCCTAACCTCCACCTCACTAGCATCCACTACCCCAATCGGTCCTGAAAAAGCCCAAGAGACCTCCCCCCTTGAATCTCTTAGAACACCCCTAATGCCAGAGGGTCCCGGGTTTTCGACACTCGACCCATCAAAATTAAGTTTCAACATTCCATTTGGTGGGAGGGGATGCCACTTCTAGATAACTAGTGGCCCGGACTCCATACTATTGCATACCACCTTCCATCCCTCCCATAACTCAAACGCCGAACCAAAGCAGAAAAGAGGAATGGATTTGGCCAGGCAATGGTTAAAGCAATAACTTTTGTGAAGAGAAAATAGAAAGACTTTGCCACACCTTCAAATACTCTGTCATTTCTCTCTTTCCATAGCACCCACAAAACTGCAAGAAAAGAGAGTGACCAAAGGACCTTTCTTTTTTTCTTCCCAAGGAGTCAAAGTCCATCCTTCAAACAGCTCTTTAATAATCGCCGGGAACACCCACTCTATCCCAAATCTTGACAATATGCCACCCCAAACCTCTCTAGCTACTCTGCAATGAATAAATATATGGTCAACCGACTCTCCCGCCTCGACACACAACGGTTTCCTCATATGTAGCTTGAAGATCCTCGCAAAAGCAATGTTCTATAGTAAAAGTAAATGTTCTATAGTTTTGTTTTACTCTCTTCAATCTCTATCTTGAAGATCCTGGCAAAAGCAAATGTTGAAAGTTCACTCATGGAATTGTCGAGATATTCTACTATTCCTTAAAATTTATTCAAAGAAAGATGAGAGCCTATAGGAAATAATTGAAGAGGGTCAAGCACGTTATGAGAATGTATGAAAACAAATCATACTTTCCTATTGCATCAAAGCGGTCCTTTCCCAACTATGTTTCCTCATA
Organism: Tasmannia lanceolata; assembly: GCF_043159265.1. NCBI lineage: Eukaryota > Viridiplantae > Streptophyta > Magnoliopsida > Canellales > Winteraceae > Tasmannia > Tasmannia lanceolata. Next base: position 11,569,058 of record NW_027518695.1, read on the forward strand.
TGTGTTCTCCTCTTTCACCAGATATTGTGAGCTCCGACTACAATTGTCAAAATATCTAGATCTAGGTCTCTTAGGGTAGAACATTAGATAGTTTACTCAAAAGATGTATTCAGAATTAGATTATGTATTTGAGACATCTAATTGTAGATAGTGAACTAGTTTTGACTGATTGAATGTAATTCTACATTGCAACCATGAATATTTCCCAGTTTGGTACATAACTACATTACATATATACAAAGCCTTGTTGCTAGCAAGGTTTTAAATTTCGGTTTTGGAATGCATTTCGGTCCTCACCGAAACCGTAATTTCGGTCGAAATCTAACATGCCAATTAATTTAATAATATATTTAATATGAAATTTCGAACGAAAAATATTAAATAATTAAATAAATCAGAGATTTTTCGGCTGAAATTCTGAAATTACCACAAAATCCGGGATTTCTATAAATCGTCTAACCTTTCTCTCTCTCATCTCTCTCTCCACATAGAATTTCAGCTTCGGGGGATTGCGTTATTTGCAGAGAAATTTTAGGGGATGGGAGGATTTTGTGGGTTTTGGCAAAGGAAGGTAGGAAGATTCTCTCTCTCAAACACGCGTAACTACTCTCTACGCCTCTTCCACGTATCCCCTTTCTCTCTACGTGTCTCTACACGTCTTCCACGTATCCTAAGACTTAGGGTTTTGCAATCATTGCTAAGAGCGAAGTGCTTTCGGATATTTCAATCGAAATTTTGGCCGAAATTGATTGAAATTTCGCCGAAATTTCAAAATTTCAGCCGAAATAAAGTATCATTTTGGGTATTCATGATTTTGCGTTCGGTGCTGACCGAAATCCGAAATTTCAGATTTCGGTCGAAATTTAAAACCTTGGTTGCTACATTGCGTGAAAAAACCATTTTATCCAAGAAGATATGATAGTTTGCAGAAATAATAGTTATTTTTTCTCCCAGAAAAAAAAAAACCATACCTCACCATAACCGCATGCAAAATGCAATGCAGTCCTTCCCTCTGAATCTTTTTCATCCTTGTCTGCTCCAGAACCCAGTGTATTCTTCAGACCCTAATTAAGGCACATGTAAATGAACTTTAGAAGCTTTGTGTAGAGAACAAAGGTAGACAATCAGATTCGAACTATATCAAGATATAAATAACACAAATTTCATACACAAGCTGACATGTCTCATCACAGAAAAGAAAAAGAAAGATAGATGTTCAAAGTTTCCTAATACTTAGAAAATTTTGGGAGAGATAGTACTTTATGGTGCATGCAGATGTACACCCAAACTGCAATTTAGGTATGAATCTAATAGATCATGACAGAAATATTAAGGTGCTTGACAAATTTGGCTACCGCAATCCAATTTAATATCAATCGGGGAAAGGGAATAATGCACGAGACTTTATCTTATTGATAAATTATCCCATATTGCTGGAAATTTGGTTGGAGAAAATGAGGGTTACGACGGGTCTTCGAACAAAGAACACAGAATCCAAACACCACAAAGTTTCGAATTACTGAGAAAATTGGAAGATAATACTTAAGAGTGCATATGGATGTACACCCACATTACAATAAACGTACGAGTCTATTGGATCATGACCGCAATATCAAGGCGATTGATAAAGTTGAGTAATGAAATGCAGTTTAACACCAATCAGGACTTCAAGGTGAAGAATTAATGAACTTCAACCTGTATTGGCGATTTATCTAGGATTCATTCCAAACAGAAGAATGGGTTGTCACTGGGAATTCGGTTGGAGAAGATTAGGGTTGAAATGGGCCTTCGAACAAAAAAAAACAGAAAGGAGAAAGAAAAATGGACAAAATGCCCCTCAATTTTTTCTGTTAAAAACCAAAGTAATTAGTCTTCTCAACATTTTCATATTCTCCTTCCTTTCCTAAAAAAAATAATTGCAACTAAATTAGGCCATTAATGGGCAAAGTTACATCATACACTTAAAAGTTGCCACTCAAATTGCGTCTTTTCAAGTAACAGTTATTTGAAATTGCTATATCCAGACACTACCTACACAAATGAACCATCGGCTTGACAAAGAGTTGAACTTACCAAAGCAGCACAAAATAATACATGATAGTATTCCCAATGAAATAGCAATAAACTCCAATTAGAAATGGAAAATTAACAGAAAATTTGTTACTACTTTATACCCCTACAGTTCAGCTCCTACCATTATCTGGGGAAATGTTAACGCAGTAGGCATTATTACTAATGGCATGGCTACTACTTTCTATCGTGTTCACCTTGAAGAGGGATTTTCTCGACTACATACAGGGCATTCTTTGCCTTTAGAATAAGCAATTATTTCTTCCTAGATAATCTCTACCTTATTTTCTTCAGTATTTTTTTTTGAAAGTTTGCAACCATATAATCTGAGGGAAGTTTGCAACCATATAATCTGACATGCTGAGATATCCATACAGTTATGTCATTAGCGTTAGAAGATATGTTATTCTGCGATATTAGCTAATAACAGAAAAGAATAAAAGAAAACAATTAAATTTATTTAAATAGAAATTCATAAATTTATTTAAATAGAAATTCATCAAAATAATGTACATATTATATTATCTCCAGAAGGAAAAAAAAAATGAAAAATTCATCAAAACAATGTACATATTATATTATCTACAGAAGACAAAAAATGAGATACATTCAATCTTTGATTCAAATAACCACCCCAACAAGTGTTGGGTGTCTGCTGTCATTCACTCATACTTTCCACCATGTCAATTTATTTTTCGAAAGAAGAGTATCCTCCTTGCCACATAGCTCAATGGTCGATGCCAAAATTTGTTTTGAACAAAGGGAGCAAATTAATGCATAGTGCAAAGTTCAAAACATAAGGAACAAAAAGTATACCTCCACATCACCAACACTGGCAGTGTGATGAACAGTAGATTCATCCTCATACCCAGTTTCTTCTTCTGCTTCTTCTGGTCCAGAAAGTTCAGTTGAAGTTGCTGCCTCCCCTGAAGTAGGAAGGCCCATAGCCTGGCCTAACTTTTGTAAAACCTCAGGATCATTCCAGTACCTAAATCCAAAGAAAGGGAAGTGAAAAAACTAAAGAGTGCATTTTTAAGGGCGACATTTAAAATGTTATGAGGGCAATAATCCAATACTATAATAGTATCCTGAACCTCATCATTGCAGATGGGCCCCCACTCTCAATCTCATCTAGAATAGGCTTTAGAGATGGATCTTCCTTGACGCGTGCCATTCGTTCTTCAAGCTCCTCTTTGTGGGATGGATTAGTGAAATTCTCTAGAACGGCAGACATGGAAGGATCCTGTAAGAACACGAGAATAAATTCCCATGAAACATAAATCTATATAATCCTTTCATTATATGTAGTACAGGAATGTCTAACTGAAAGAACATTAATACCTGTATAAGAGCATTGCCAAGGCGCTCAGCCATGGTCATGAATTGAGGATTTTGCATGACCTGTTGCATTGTAGAGAGATATTGCTGTGTATCCAACTCAGGGATACCATCTTGGCCTGCACCTTGAACACCCCTTTGGAGCTGCTCGGCCATCTGGTTAAATGCAGGATCTTTTGCTATTTGTTCCGCTAATTCCTTTATGGTAGGGTCCTATGTTTATGAAAAGTTTTCATATAAGTATATTATCCAATATGTTTAAGAAATAGAATATTACAAAAAATTAGAAGGTAGATAAATTGAAAACATAATCCCAGTTACGAGCCCAGAGAACTACCAAAAGTACAAGATTGTGATGATCAGTGTGTGCAGAAAAGAGTTGATAATATAGATATGAAAATTATTACCGCTTATTCTGAAGACGATACTATCCATGAATGCCAATGTTGTAGGTGCGGTTCTCATACTTCAGAAAAATAAGTAATAAATATGATACTTGTGTCCTTGGAAGATATTCATAATATCACAATTTAAGAACCTGCTTGGTAGTTTTTCCTACATTCATGGTTGTCAACCCGTGACTCAACTCGTGGCTCGATTTCTTAATTTTCTTACTCGTGACTCGTAAGAGTTTTTTGACAAGAACAAAAATTTAGTTGAAAAAATATAATTATATTATATATGAAAAGATGGAGGCATGAAACACATAAAAGAGCTGTGAAAAGGTTATTACATTTACCAAAAAGCTCTCAGGAGCCAATTAAAGAAGAAAAAGATAGCTGGGTTTGTGGAAATATCAAAATATAGTTGTGCTGATAACATTTCCCTTGTAAATTTGTAATTTGTAAAAGGGAAATGATATCAGCACAACCATGTTTGATATTTTCACTAAGTCATCTTGTCTTTAGCTTTTAAAGAGGTATCAAATATCAAAATATAGTTGTGCTGATAACATTTCCCTTGTAAATTTGTAATTTGTAAAAGGGAAATGATATCAGCACAACCATGTTTGATATTTTCACTAAGTCATCTTGTCTTTAGCTTTTAAAGAGGTATCAAAAGGCTATTACAAGTTCGAATAAGTTCTCACAAGACAATTAAAACAGAGAAGATAAGATGAGTCTGCGCAATTATTGATCCATGGTTATGCTGATATCACTTCCTTTGTAAAATTCTAGATTTTACAAGCTTAAACTTAAAGTTTATAAAATATGAAAAAATTAGAAATTGTTAGAAAAATATAACAATTAAACGAACCAAATATGTAGAAGATACAACATTTACGTAAAAGGAAATCACTATCAGCTGAAATGCTTGTGTTGACCAGCGTCTAACAAGATGAATAGTTTTTAGAGACCAAATTATGAGATTTTTTTATCGGACTTTTGGGATTTAATAATGTTTGGACATGATAGAATTTATGAATTTTTAAAACTGGAAATATACCCATCATTTGGAAGTTAAGATTTTGACCCGACCCGTTTTTTCGAATTTTGTACTAAAGCTGGAAAGTTGACTTTTTATCCTTTTAGATTTTGGGCTTGAAACTATTTTTAATACATTCAAATGGAGGGTATTCCCTTATTTACATGTAAATCTTACATGTAAATACTAAGAAGAGGAAAGGTGGAGAAGGGAACCAAGTAGAAATTTACAACTAGGGTTTTAAATGGACAATAAAATAGTAAAGACATTTACTTAAATGACTTTACATGTATTTATTAAGAAGAGGAAAGGAGAAGATAAGAGAACCAAGAATAAATTTACAACTATGGCATCACTCGTACGAGTTGGCCCATTTCGAGTTGAGTCAAGGTGACTCGTACGAGTCACTACACAACTCGTAAGAGTTTCCAACACTATCAAGTCAACTTTCCGAGTCAACTCGAAATGGATCCGACTACTCGACTCGCGAGTCGACTCGTACAAGTCAAACGAGTTTGACAACTATGCCTACATTCAGCTGATCAGGTAGAAACTCCAATGCACAGTCCACACTTACGTCCAATATAACTATAGCACACTCCCTATCTTGGCGAATTGTATTGAATAGTTATAATTATAAACCTATAATCCACTTAAGATTGTCCGGCAACAGCACAAACAAGGAAAAAACAGTATAAAGCATTGACTGAAATGATATGCCCAGCAGAGAGGGGTAGACCATGGAAGTTTGACAACAGTGTTATTCATGATGGGAGGAGGAATGTAATCTGAAAGTAGGTTCGATATCAATATATGATCTCACATATGTAGGTTTGATATCAGATAAAGGGGCTGTAATCTGAAAGTTTCAGGGCTGTTACGGTAAAAATCGAATTGTTACAGATATAAGCAGCATGTTTATATATCAGCATCAGCATTAAATAAATTATGGGCGATAATAATGAATATTCCGAAATGGCCTCCGTTGAAAAAAAAAGGACGGGTGGGATGGTTTTGAACAAGGAACACTTCGCAGTCAAGGACTGTTTTAACACACAAATTTCAAAATCCATTTCAGGTTGAAAGAAATTAGTTCTTGAACAGGTCTATGAACAAGTCAGATAGGCAATAAACCTGTGACGGAAGTATTATCAAGGACAGAACGGAGAATCTGGACACTTAATGCGGGACATAATTTTCAAAATCTCTAACAGGTTTGTAATTAAACTGAATAGGTCTGGATCTAAATCTTAGTCGATCCCAACTAGTTTGGGACAAAGGCTTAGTTGAGTTGAGTCGAGTTGAGTTGGGGTCTGGATCTAAATCTGCAGCAGACGAATCTATAACAGATTTAGTATAATTCTGGTACAGCGGGGTTAAAAAAACAGGGTTTAAGGTGGATCAAGACAAGCTGTAAGACTATAATGACTCATGGGATGTGAGGGTCAAAAGTATGGACTATATGTGATACAACGAGTAAGGATAATAGAGTTTAAAGGTTCTGGGCAGATAGGCAAATGGATTAAGCTTAGGCAACGGGTAGGGATTGGTTCTGGTTCTTGTGGAACAAATAAGGTTACTGGGGGGGAGAATAGAGTTTTGCGATGATTGAAAGGCAGCAGGTTGGTTTCTGGCTTGCTCGAGAGGCTTAAGGCGAGGAGGAAGGATGCCGTGGACATAGTAGGGCCTAAACTAATCCTAATTACTTGACTGGGAATGCTAAATTTAGACTACAAATAGGAAACTCTCATCTTAACTTTGTCCTTAACATACTAATTAGGAGCTTGTCTTTTAAGGAAATCCCCTAATTAAAGAATCCCAAAATTATACAAATAATCAAGTGGGGAGAAAATCACACATTAGGCATAAAATCTCATAATCTAAATTATTACAAGCCATGCTTCAAGTGTCCTCTCATCATGTGCATTGGTGGGCTAATTGAAAGGTGGACGTGTTAACCAGAAACGAAATGGCAAGGCCAATAGTGCTTAGGGAATGGTGAGGCCAATGGTTCTTACTAGCGAGCTAATTGTTTATTTGAGCCACTTAAACATAACAAATCAAATAATTATAAGTAGGTTGAAATAATTGTGTTTTCGTAAAGAAAATTCGCTATTATTAGAAAACAAATGATGCATTTTCCACAAAGTCAAAGAACCAACCAACGGTACTTACTGACGAGCTAATTGTTTATTTGCGCCACTTAAACATTTTTTTTTTATAATAGCGATTTTATTGAGAAGAAAAGACCGAGGTGGTCGAATTACACAGAGATGAGAAATTAGACAGACATATTTGAAAACTAACAAAGCAAAACATTAAGGTGGAAGAGAATCAAACAGCGCTAATTCGTCCATGAATACAACATCTCTAGCAGGAGCATCGGCAACTAAATTGGCCAATCTGCGAACGTGATGGAAAATCAATGGTGAGGACCCCAACCAATCGAGGATCTCGTAAAAAAACCGATCAAACCTCCATGATTGATTCAAAGAGACCTTTAGCCAACAGATGACATTTAAAGAGTCCCCTTCTACGATCACATTAACCTGATGATCTCTAGCTATCAGCTTTATGCCTTGATGAACTGCTCTCACCTCAGCCTCCGAGGAGTCCGCCACTCCAATAGGCCCCGCAAAAGCCCATAGAACATCTCCATTCTCATCCCTCAAGAAACCTCCAATTCCGGCCGGACCCGGATTCCCCAAACTTGATCCGTCAAAGTTAAGATTTAAGAAACCGTGTTCGGTGGGAGCCCATTCTTGCACCACAATTCTTCTAACCTCTCCACTAGAACACACCACTCTCCACCCTTCCCATAATTCATAGGCGGAAACGAATCTAACTGGCGGAGTAACCTTCACCCAAGCGGTTGAGAGAGCAATTACTTTAATAAACAAAAATGTAGAGTTTTTGCAACACCATCGAAGACTCTAGTTATCAATAGGCTGAAATAATTGTGTTTTCATAAATATAATTTGTTATTATTACAAAAAAAAAAAATGATGCATTTTCCACGAAGTCGAAGAACCAATAAATGAAAAAAGATAAAGACATCCCTGATGTTTCAACACCAAAATAGACATTGAGGTCAAATTATACAATACTGCAGTATTTAAGTATTTATAAATCATTCAACAACGAGGATAAAAATATGTTTCATATGTCATATGAATTTCACGATGACTTAGAGCTGATATGCTGCAAAAGATGCAATGATGCCATTACTTAATCAGAAAAACCACTAATGAGAATGTACCTAATAAGGTTTGACATGAATGAATCTTGATTTACATTACTCATGCAAAGTCAGATAAACATTTTTAACCAAATAATTACAATGTTAATATTCTAATAGTTTATAATGTTGAGAGAAGGGTGGTTGGGGGGGGGGGGGGAGAGGAATACATTGAGCAGACCAGACATGGCAGAAAAGTCAAAAGGATTTGCAGGAAACCCTGGTCCTGCCCCGGAGGCAGCCCTTCTTCGTCCTGTCTGTGGGTCAACAGAAGATGCCTCGGTTTTGGAACTCTTGTTCTCCGTTGAAGATGACTTCTCATCTGAAAGACAAATGATATATTGTTAAGAAGATAATTCAAAAATAAAAAATAATAATGAAAATACGGATGAACCATCCAAAGCATTTCTTTCTTTGCATCAACATAAAAAATGCATTAACAGAATCCTTGACCCTTCTTATACAAAAATAATAATGAAAATACAACAAATGAACCATCCAAAGAATACAATTCTTTGCATCAACATAAAAAATGCATGAACAGAAATTAGATTCTGACCAACAAGAAAATAGCCAAAATGTGCATAAATAACTGGGAGTAGAACTTACTAATGCACAATAATAGTCTCTTTCTACTTAAATAATGAAAATGCCTAACTCTACACACATGACTACCAAGAGACAAACCCACCACCCCTTCGCCCAACCAAAAGGACAATTACAGAAAAATATCTAAAGAAAGGTCGGGCTAATAGTTGAACTTCCTATTCTACATAATGAGAGTAACAAATATTTGATTACTTGGAACACGGTTCATTCCGGTACATGGTACGGGGTACGGTACGATGGTAGCCCGGTACAGGGTATGATGAGGTATGCTGTGTTGGTTTGCTATTCGGGGTCGCAAGTCAGTTTGGAGCAAGGAAGCAGGATTCCTCCCTGGGAGCCTTCGATTCCCGCTTTGATTCCCGCTTTCGATTCCCGCTCTGGCAACCTTGGTTTGGAGCGCTAATTCGGACTCACGCGCGCGCACATACACACACATATATATAATTTCATATATATTTACAATAATATTATTCCATAGTACATACTACATACATTTAATACACAAAATATAAAAACCTCATGTATGTCATACATATTTTTTTCATAAAGAAAGTTCTCATTGGAATATATGAATATCCTTCCATAGTCCATACAACATCCATCTAATAAACAAAATTAAAAAAAACCTCATGTATGCCATACATTTTTTTCAAAAAGAAAGCTCTAGTTCTAATCCAATCCAAAATATATAAAATTTCTAGCTCTCTCTCCATCTCTCCCTTAGTCTATATGCATCTCTCTCTTTCTCTCCAGCGGGTCACTGCGGGTCGTCATTTTTGACAATCCAGGTTGCTAGCGACCATGCTTGGGATTGTGCGATCTCGGATCGCGGGTCGGAGGGCGGACGACGAATCCGGTAACTATGGTTGAAACTAAAGATGAGGATGGCACATTCAAGCGTCTACGTTAGCGTGAAGTGTTTAACGTATGTTCCTATAGTTTATCAATCCATTTAAGCAACATCAAACTTTTCTTCAAGGTTTTTTCAATGGTAAATTTTCTTCAGAAGTTCTCATTAGTTTGATCATGTAGCTATTTCTCTGCTTGGTTTGGCATATTCCCTGCATGCAAACCCCAGTCCAATCATTAATTGTAGATTCCTCTATTAAATTGTATCCACAAAACACTTGTTATAAAAAATCTATAGCGCGTGGAGACTATTGGATTCCCAAATAAATGGAAAATTACAGAGATCTCTTCTAGGTAAACTCTTAAAGTAATATGATTTAACTGAGAGCTCTCCTGATAAATCATAGGCTTTGATCAACCCATCAAAACCATGGAGGTAATCCTCGGCAAGAACCTTCAAGTTCACTGCCTTTGGGGAACCTCACACAAAAGAAATATCTACACACCATTCATCTAACTAAAACAAGATACTTTTCCCATCCTATATCTTGATTCTTGAATTAAAATCCCTTAATAAGAAGAGAAAGCACCTCCTTTACGTTATTCTATGTAGATGAGCAAGAAGAGTTCTACCCACATAACCCAACAAGGCCTTCCTTCTATTAAAATTTAATTTACAAGTCTTTCCTTAGAGTCCTTTATTAATGGAGAGTCTCCGCCACCATTTTTCCAATATAGTAGAGTTTAACACTTTAATATCTTTAGTTCCAAGGTCACAATCCCTTTTGAACAAACACAACAGTGACAAATTTCAAGGTGGGCCTTTTGAACTAAGTGTTTCCATTCGAAAGCAAATTTATTTATAGCATATCCTGTAACAACCCGGATTTCGGAGTCCCGAAACACGGCCCGTTAGCTAAAAGACATCAGTATACATATAATATATGAGAATAGAGTTCCTAAGGTGTCACCTCATATAGCTTATATGAGGTGGCGCTTAAAAACATAAGGGGCCTACTTTGTTTGGATGATCCAAAGCATTCATTTGATAGGCCCTCACATAGATAGGGTGTGCCCAAAAAATGAACTTCATAGGATCATCCTAACCCGTCCATTTGTGGAGGTTGAAATGGATGGGTATAAACCTCCATAAATTTGCCTATTTTTAACCTCCACAAATGGAAGGGTTAGGATGATCCTATGGACCTGATTTTTTGTAGGCACCATATCCATCTAAGGGCCTTTCAAATGAGTGGTTTGGATCACCCCAAAAATGTGGGCCCCTTATGTTTTGTGAGCGCCACCTCATATAAGCTATATGAGGTGACACCTTAGGAACTCTATTCTCATAATATATATATATATATATATATATATATATATATATATATATAAAGTAAAAACCAACATAAAAGTAATCTCAACCATTGAATAAAATAATTTAAGACTTACAGAACATGGAAGTAGAAATTTAAAACAATGAATAAAGGGAAACTAAACCAAAAATTACTAAGGCGTCGCTTCTTCGCTAGTTCACATCCTCTCCGTGGGTCCTTTTGAATTTTACAAGTATCCATATCTGAAATTTTTATTTTTGGTGTAAGTTTCAACCACAGAAACTCAGTAGGGAAAAGAAAGTTCTATATCATCTAAAACCATGAAAAGAACAGTGATAATATATACTTTAATTCATTTTCTCCATAACATTAACATATATTACTACTTATTAAAACATGGTATAACATTACTACATCATATCTTAAAGTGGGTCTTCTTTTATCATTTTCACTTTAAAATAACATGATCCATACATGGAATAAAACCATTTTTTTAGGAAAGTAAACTTATGCAAAAACGCATCATTTGAATATCTCATCTTAAAGTTGTGCACATAGACGAGATGGGCTTAGTCGAGAAAGGTATGAATGCCAATACCCACCCCTCATAATATCCACGCCTAAGGCCCATCAAGACAGTGGTACGAGAAGGTCATAAACATATCATCATCATCATCATAACATACCCAGTCCACCCGATTTACCGGTGTGCGAAAGGGGGTGCCTAGTCCAGCCAATTTACCGGAAGCGACTTAGGCGGACACTGCGCAGGCCCTCATATACTTGGTTTAAGGGTTCCACCCTAAGGACGCGGAATGAACCTGCCCTTTTCATAGCTATACGGCATTCCATAGTGCTAATAGCTCTTAAAACATTTCTTTCTTGTTTTGCAAAAATGTTAAAATATGACATATACATAGGATCTTGATTTGCAAAACTATGTGTGATGTTCTTGAAGACCCATGATGCAAGGCCAAAACCCACATTACATACACCCCTTATCATTCTTTTAATCATATGCTTCAACATTAAAATAAAGGGATCAAAATAAAATGTCCAACTTTATGGGCGGATCAAATAAAATAAAAATCGCATTTTATCAACTACTACATATGCATGTCAATATCAAAATTAATGCGGTGGACTAAAATAGCCTATCTTAGAGTTGAGGATCGTTCTTATTCCATGTTCTAACAATAGTTATTCAAGTGCAGGATTTTATTTTTAGGATAGCATGTCCTTTCCCACATGATTATATATAATATCGTATTACTCCCATTTTCTCCCATTTTCTTTTGATCCATCATTAATTCATCAGTTAACTTGGAAAAAGTTCTATCATTTTGTGCTTCCATGTATGGATAGACTTCTATAGCTTTTCTTTTCTCTTTTCTTTTCTTTTTTTTTAATAAAAGTGAACCCATCTTTTAATGAATGACAAACATGTCCCTATTGAGTACGTACACTTTGGCAACAATTGAAGGTGTGTGAGGGAAACCTTTTCTTCTTCATATCCTTTTTCTTTGAGATACTAGATATAGGTATTTGATATTAACAAGCTATTTAACATCTAAATAAGATTTTACATATGACTTGTGAATTCAGGCTATTGATGTTGGCTATATCATGTTTTGATGATGGGGTAACACACATTGCCTTACCAACTGTGGAAAGCTACTACAATACAAGTACCCTAAATTTACTATATAATATAATATTACATATTTCTCTTGACCCATTATCCCCTCTTCTTCTTCTTTTTTTTATACAAGAAGCAAATACCAAAGATCAACCTAATAACTTCAACTTAAGATTAAATCCAATCTACTTCGTTTTATCATAACACGAAAAAGGGCTTATATAGATATTACTAACAGGCTTTTAAAATGATAAAAAAAATAACTTTAATGATATAGAAAAATAACCTTCATGTAATTCAAGGACATAAAACGTGAATTTTCACCTACCTCTTCTCCTTCTTCTTATTCTCCCTTTTTTTATCAACAGTAGTTTTTTGTTTTCTTCTTTCCAATAGTTACAGGTGATCTCGTTTTCTTTCAAATTTGGAATTTTTTTCTTTGAATGATAAGAAGCACGCTTCCACCTCATAGCCAATGGCAAGCGATCCGTTAAAACAACCCCCGCCCACTAAGAGAAGATATAGGAATAGACTTCTATAAAATCTGGGCTTTGAGGGTCCCACAAAAAGAGAATGAATCGTGTCACAAGAGGTGTTTAAATAGTATCATATGAGAAGCTTGATCCAACCCACAATTGACATTAGAATTATCCAGACCCTTTATTCGGTTGGGCTGGTGGAGAAAATCCCATCACTCAATTAATGGCATGCAAGTGAACGGTTTGGAAAAATGAGCTATCATTGGCTCATCCACCGGCAAATTTTATGAAAATATTCTAACTGACTTATCACAATGGAATTTGCAGGGCATAATTCTTTAGCCCATCAAATCAGAAATAGAAACCTCCTCTTATCTACTTAACCCAACAATCTATAACTTGTTGATCATCCTAATGTAAACAACCATGTTGGCTGACCCATCTATGTAACTGGAATTTAATACCCAACAATTAAACTCATCACAACAGACACAATGGGGCCACATGGATATTGATTTCTATACATACCCATCTCTCTCCATATAAGATTTTATATGGTGAAAACCCCTATAGTTTAGTAGTTCTCAAAACTACTATTGTACGGCTTACACCATATGCTGATCCAACCGTCCATTTGATGAGCAATATCGTAATGAGGTTGTGATTGGCCTATTCTAATAAAATTTCCCAAAGCAAATCAAGAGACACCTTTATCCAATAGAATTTTTAATAATTCTTAAGCAATGACTTTCTAAAATAGGATCATGATTGGGACGGTTCTACTCCTAAATTAACTCAACTAATCCCTCCTACTAACCCACGACTAGCACCAATCTCGTAGAATCCCAACTTCCTAAAGGATGTGTCAAAACTTATCAAATGGGATCTCTCTCCCATTCTTCTCAACGACCCAATTTCCTAAGAATAAGGAACCAAAAGAAGACAACATAAATGTGATTTTGAAACTCCTAAAAATTAGGAAAGAATCCTAGAGGTTCAGATCACTTCCTCCCATACTTTGGATGCCCAGATTATGCTTGTAAACAATTCTAAAACAACTGTCATTTTGGTAATGACACACCTTTACACGATTTTACCTAAAAACTAATGGACTAATGATGGACGTCATATATCCTTGAATTAGTGGCTAGATGAGATCCTTACTAAAAGCATTAAAAAAAAGTTGGCATTTAAACCATATAACTTCTTAACTAGGATAATTTCTAAAACAAGTAACTTCTTAAAGAATCTGCACATGAACTCTAGCTATCAAGATTTAGAATTTGTTTACAAATCAAAGCCAATTAAGATTCATTAAAATTAATCTTTAGCTGCAATCACCATAATTCTTACATATAGTTGGATACGTTCTGTCTCAAACATTGATTTGGGGAAGGGGGCTCTGAGAGGAGAAAGTCAGGTTCAGTTCTGGATAATTACATAGATAGCCCCCATCGGGTTCATGGGGAACCTAGCAACGCAAGCCATATTTCCAACACCTCATTAGTAATTGTTTTCCTAACTTATAATAGAAAAGCTAAGCCACTGTTTATTATAGATTTTGGGAATTATTTTGTGTCTAAACTAATTATTAGATTCAAAATTAAACATACAAAATACAATCGTAGCCTCTTATGATAAAGGCAGCCTATAAAAAAATTTACTCATACTTTAATTTTGATAGCGACACTCTTTTTAGAAAAGCTTCCCTATCAAGGGGCCGGGTATTACATATCCAAGTTTTCAAGAACCTAGGTTGCAATCCCAAACAATATAAGATAATAAATAGATACATTCAGAAACTGAATCAGTACAGATTTTGCTCGCAACCCAGATTTTGACCAGGGATTGGAGCCAAAGCATGAGCGAAAGAGGTATAAAAAACCAACTGTTTCTAACCAAGAAATGGGCAGGTAGTATGAGAAAAAAGAAAAGAGTTGTGGGGAATGTTGGTGAGAGAAATTGTGATGTAGATGAGGCTCAATTCAATGTAGGATCGTTCGACACGGATGGTTTTAAGTCATAGGGGTATAATACGTATTTTCTTCAAGTTACACTTAAGTAAATTAAGTGAACTAGAGTAAAAAAGGGCACACCACACTGCCACACATTATTAAAGTAATTGTTCACAATACTATTAACAGGGTTTTGTAGGGAGATTTAAGTGGGGTTCTTGTCAAAAGTGAGAAGTTTTTAGTTTAGGGTTTTAAAGCTCTCTCTCTCTCTCTCTCTCTCTCTCTCTCTCTCTCTCTCTCTCTCTCTCTCTCTCTCTCTCCACACACACACATATTATAAATCGTAGATAGATCCGTGCCTCGGTAAGAGAGGCAGGTTCACCATCTACGACTACATTTTCATCACGCCCAAGAGCCACAGGAAATCATCTAAACTGATACTAAAAAGTGTTATTAGCACCCAGAAATTAATTGAGGCATCATGAATTCTTATTATTATCAAGGCCTCTCTCAATAACACAAGTCATAGTAGAGGAGTTTCTATATGGTGGTAAATTGTCCAGAGACCAGAGAAACAAAATTAATCCAAAAATAGTGTCAGTACTTCTTTCAATGGCAATAAAATCCCTAAAATCGATATCTTTTCAAAGTAAAATAAGCAAAATTAACAGAACCCAAAAACAACTCACAAAATCCGATTCGTTTCTGCAGATCTTAAGCTAAATCAATATTTTCTTCAGTAAGAAAAGAAAAGAAAAACTCACCTTGATTTCCAGACATGATTGCTTGAAATCGAGAACTACAGGTAACCTTTTAGGAAAAGAAAAGGAAAATCAAGAGATTTTCCAATCAGACAAACCCTAGATCCGTCTGGGAAAGTATTTTCCTATCGCCTAAACCCGAGACGCTCTTTAGCCGCTACCCTGCTTGATATTTGTAGAGCGAGTAATACCGACGAATTATGTAATGCCACGGATAAGATCGGGAGAGAGGTGTATGGGGCGAAAGTTTAAGAGCCACACGTATGGGGCCAAAGTAATCAAATAAAAATGAGGGGTGTGTGACTGTGTGAGATTTTTAACCAGAAAGTCCCTATTTTATAGACGGAAATGATATCAGCACGACCATGTTTTGATAATTGCACTTACTGAGCTTGTCTTTTCTTTTCAAATGGGTTTGTGATACCTTTTTGGGCTGATATCATTTTACTTTGGAAAACATCCTCTAGTTAATCATTATAAATCACTTTTTTCTTAAAATGTTGGAATTAAATGAATAATTTACCCAATCAAAAAAAAAAAAAAATTGAATAATTTCCGAAACACCCTTTCTCTTCTCCCACATGATGAACACAAACCGAAATCCAACCTACTTGGAACTTGGAAGCGCATCTAGCATCACCTCTTGTTTTCTTTAAATTTGAAGAGGAAGTTCAATGGGTACATTTTTCTTCAGTTTTTAGGGTTCTTTGTTGCTAGGAAAATTATATGGAAAAATCTCCTAGGAATTTCTCATAGCATCAACCATAACAAACCTAATAAAAATAGGGAAATGATAATCTCCTTACATAGATAGGGTGTGCCCAAAAAATCAGCTCCATAGGATCATCCCAACTTTACAATTTGTGGAGGTTAAAATGGACGGCTATAAAACTACACAAATCTGTCCATTTTTTAGCTCCACAAATCGAAGGGCTAGGATGATCATATGGAGTTGTTTTTTGGGCACACCCTACATATGTCAGGGCCTATCAAATAAATGCTTTGGATCATCCAAACAACGTGGGTCCACTGTGTTTTTGGCCCGCAGACTAGAGAAGGTTCTCTCTAGTCGGTTCCTCATTTTTTTTTGGTGGGCGAACTGGGTCAGGCAAGACCCCTACTAGAATTTTAAAGGAATAAAAATTACAATCGAGTATGAAGGGTCTGCA
This sequence comes from Tasmannia lanceolata, assembly GCF_043159265.1. Classification (NCBI taxonomy): domain Eukaryota; kingdom Viridiplantae; phylum Streptophyta; class Magnoliopsida; order Canellales; family Winteraceae; genus Tasmannia; species Tasmannia lanceolata. The sequence continues at coordinate 11,585,927 of NW_027518695.1, forward strand.
TTGGAATCCTTAGACACAATATCTAAGAGATCAAGAGGATTAATGGCTACCAAACTAATATCCATCCCTTTACATGAGCAATCGGTTTTAGACAAGTAATCAGCAGCTTCATTGGCTTCCCTCCATGTGTGAGAAACTTTCCAGTGAATGAAGGCGTTGAGGAGGCCTCTAATTTCTGCCCATAAGGGTCGAGCACGCCATGGGCATTCAAACTCTCCAGTTATGAATTTAACAACCAGCATTGAATCTGATTCAACCCATATCTTTGTGACATTCTTGAGATTTGCAAGAAGCAGACCTTGGTGAATGGCTTCCATTTCCAGCAAGTGTATGGGAGCAAGTTGAGTATTCATGGAATAGAATCCTATTATATTGCTTTGACAATCTCGAAGTATATCCCCAATCCCGGCGATTTTATCAGTAAGAGACGCATCTGAGTTCAGTTTGATAATTCCCATACTTGGATATTCCCATTTGCAGAATTTTGGTTTTAGAATGGATGGGAACATCGGGAGAAGTTCTCAGCAATCAGGTTTTGCTTTATAAATTCTATCAACATTTGAACTCTTGCTTTCTGCTCTCCTTCCTACATTCTTGTTTGCTAACTTTATAAATTTACTTCATCAAACGAATCTAGGTGGGATCTCTATTAGAGAAGAACGATGTGAGCAGGGGCGGAGCCAGGAATTTACACTTGGGGGGCCGGACTAATTTACACCTGCTAAGCATTGGTCATTGGGGGGCCATGCCCCCTAAACTAGCCAATCATGCATGTACAGCCATGCAAATAAAAGGGACTATGCTAGTCATTGGGGGGGCCATGGCCCCCCTCATGCTATATCTGCCTCCGCCCCTCGATGTGAGGAAGAGCTCCACCAAGGGCGAGTCGAGAGCATCCACCGATTCATCAAGAAAAGAATGCCACTAGACAAATTGCTACCAACGGCCCTATTCAGATGCCACAACCTTCCTTTTGCCTGTCCAAAAAAAATAAAGATGTGAACAAAAGCTCTACCCGTGGTGAAAAAAATGTGCCCACAAATTCATCACGAGAAAGAATTCCTTCACCAGAATTGTTACCTCAATGCTTCCAACTATTGGGATGAGACCCCTATTCCACTGCTATATGGTACCCACATTCCAAAACCAATCAAAATCATAACTATGTGCAACTATTAGGTGGAATCCTATTGTTAAATTTTATTATATTTCTTCTCTTTTTTCTACATGAAAACCAGATGGGGCAACATTTACCACCCAACGAGTGGAATGATGCAAATGTTGACGAAAATGCTAACAAAAACAGACTTGGATTTGGCAAGTCAGTGAGATATTGGTATCTGTTTCTGTGATAAACATATAACCAGAGATAAAACAATAAAAAGAGTTCAGAAAACTATAGATAGGACCACCTCGGTTCCTTCAGGACCACCTCGGTTCTGTTTTTACATATATATATATATATATATATATATATATATATATATATATATATATATATATTCTGTTGCCCTTTTCAAAAAAAAAGAAAACTATAGATAAGAGGAAGACGGCTTAAAAAATTCAGACGTTGGTAGTCCTACTTGGATTTTTCGGAATAAACTGCAAATGGTGAGTTTTTGGTCTATTTATAGGCCTTCTTATTGCCTTTCACATTGAATTGCACCTTTTTGGTGACACCTCATCATGTGGGCTACTTATTTGACCGTTAAATCACACCAGATTGTGATTTGATTGTTGGTTGAAGTAACAATCCAAGTGCAAAGTGTGCCAAACAGTGTCACTAGCACTCTACATCCCACGCCACTTGCAGGCACCATCCCGCGGTCTCGCCATTTGCAAAACTTTTTAATTTCAAATAAAGAGAGAAAAGTAGAGGGATACTGCCTCTCCACTTTTTAGTCCATGTCTGGCAACCGGGAATTTCTTTTACGGTAAATTGGTTTCTCCTATAGTGGTGAGAGAGGAATAGGGGGGGGGGGGGGGGGGGGAGAAGGAGAGACTTGAGAGGGCATGATTGAGCGTAGTGGCTTAAAAACCAAGAAAAGGTTGATCATATTTTGACTGGGGTCCTGGTTTCAAGTTTTTCTTACCCTCTCGTCACTCAGCCCTCTCTTATCTATCATTCTCCCACCCTCCCCTCACCTCTGAATAAATAGCTAATATTCCAGGGGAAAAAATTCTATGGTAGCCAGAGCGTGCTCTTAGTCTTCCGTAAGCCTTTTTCTACATCTCTTTCAAAACATCCATTTTCCCAAAATAAAATCTTTTTATTTTCAAAAATCTTTTTTTTTTAATTTGAAAATTTCCAACAAGAAAGAGGCAACACAAAGGCCTGAGGACTAAGAAAATAAATCCCTAAAAATAACTTAAAAGAACTTGACGAAAAAGGGTTGGCATTAACAGTCAGGTACATACATTATTGTTAACGTAACGAAAACAATAATCTTAATGTCATGGAGAAATAGATCAACTATTTACCGAGGATGACGAATTTACAAGCAAACTTTCTTCTAAAGAGTAATATGACATGCCATTGATGCCAACCTCAGGAGAACCTCCTTCTTGTCCTATTGCTAAGATAGTACCACTGAAATTATCTACACAAACTTCAGGCAAAGGAGCATCACCCTCCAAAAATTGCATCACTTGCTGCATGCTCGGTCGGGCCACTGACTCCGGGTGCGAGCAAAGCAAACCAATCTTCAACACCAGCTCAATTTCCTCCTCCACAAATTCAGACCCCAATTTTGGATCCCTTGCCTCACTAATCACCCCTCTTCTCCAGCATTGCATTACCCAATCCACTAGAACTGGCTCCTCTAACAATATTCGAAGCTCAATCGGCCTCCTCCCACAAGTAACCTCAAGCATGAAAGCCCCAAAGGCGAACACATCGGTTTTCATCGTCGCTTTGCCTGTTTGTGTGAGCTCCGGTGCGATATAACCCAGAGTTCCAACTACGTGCGTAGTTCCAGGATCCGAACCATGATTATATAACCTTGCGAGGCCAAAATCGCCTAATCTTCCATTCATCTCGCGGTCTATTAATATATTGCTAGCTTTGATGTCTCTGTGAAGGACGACTTGCTCGCTTTTTTCATGCAAATATATTATCCCAGAAGCTACTCCTTTGATTATTTGGAACCTTTGGTTCCAATTAAGCGTTGTTTCTGGTTCATCAAAGAGGAATTTGTCAAGACTTCCATTGGGCATGAAGTCGTAGACCAAAAGTAGCTCTCCTTTACGCCGGCAATACCCAAGGAGCTGCACCAAGTTTCGGTGCCGGAGCTGACCAAGGCATACAATCTCTGCCACAAACTCTCGCATCCCTTGTTTCGATTCATGAGAGACTCTCTTCACCGCGACTTCATTTTTGGTTGATGGTAAGACACCTCTATAAACCTGACCGAAACCTCCCCTTCCCAATAGTTGTTTGTCGGTGAATCCGTTGGTGGCTCGAAAAAGATCCTCATATGAGAACCTGTGAGGCCCGTATTCGAGCTCCCAATCTTCACGTATTTCTGCAAATTTCCTCTTCCTTCTTAGTTTAACACCTACTAAGATGGTGGTTAGTACTAACACCACCCCAATTAAGGGCAACCCAATTGTCAAAATTCTAGACGACTTTTTCGCTCCTGTATGAGGGAGTGAAGGAAGGCTAGAGAGATCCAAAGCTGGGGCTTCCCCGTTCATCTTAAAGCTCCATCCGAGAACATAATGTGACGATACAATTGTACCGGTAGACGAAGAAAAGCCAACATACATGGAGTCTAAGATGATCGGCGAAAGATCAACATCCATAGACAAAAGAGGAAGATTGGGTTTAGACACGTTGATCGGCGATAATGTTACATTAATTTGCTTTTCAATCCCATCATATTCCACCCAAACCTGAATCAATTTTTCACTTTTAAGACTAATGTTCTTAAACCCATCTGCCCCATTTGTGTAATAAGCCGCCGGAGAGGACATCGAAGAGTTCAAGCTATTGACATCGATTCCCACATGGTTGTCATTGGTCTCTCCGAATTCGGGGTTTAAGATCGTATCGAGCTCCACTGCGAATATATGATTCGATGAATTTCCAATGTTGCTCAAATTGAATAGGCCCAGAAATTGGGCAGCTGCAGCGTTAGAGAGCGAAAAGGAAGGGGAAATGGTGAAGGCCAAACCATGGCCAGACCTATCAGGATACACAGGGACAATTCCACAGACGAAAACAGTAGAGAAAGAAAGAAAATTACTTTTGGAAGAGTTCTTGAAGTGAAAAGGGATAGAGTAGAAGGCATGACCTTTTCGCATCTCTGTCTTGTTGGTAAGCTTTAAGAGGCCATTGGACATGATCTCGGCCGTGCCGTCCACAATCATGTTAGCACCCAGAAATCCATTGTAGGTAAAACCATCTTCATCCCTGGAGGCTCCCAATTCAATAATAAGGAGAAACAGAAGCAAAATCTTTACAATCATGGTGGAAATCTCTGAATATTAGCCTCAAAATACTTTGGTTTCTTTCCCACTATAATCTCTGCAAAGAAATCCAGGGCGGGACCCTCGCGAATTCAGCCGCCACTGTGCAGTATAATCTTCTCAAAAATTTTGATTTTAAATAATATTAATGAAGAACGCAGTCCGCAGACGAAATCTTATCATTGACTATTTATTTTATTTTATAAGATATTAATGAAGAATTTCAAAGGTGATCGCACTCAAGCAAAAGTTATCAACTTTGGGGGACCGCGCTCATTATTATTGTAACGAAGGAGAACAGTTTCGTGGAAATAATCAAATTTGAGGACTTTTGTATCAATAGAAGGGCTTTGACGCTGCCTTTTAGTTTATTTTGGTAAAACTACTAAAAACCCCTACATCATAAATAATCTACCAGAATACCCATAAAATTTTCTTAATCATGAACACTTATGTCCACTGCGTTAAATAATTTTAAATTTTTTAGCTACCAATGGCCTTAATAATAAATAAAGTTGGGTTTTGTTAACAAGTGTGCATTGGGAAAGGAATTTTACACATGTTTTGATAAAAATAATTCAAAACATTTGTAAAATTCTCAAACAATGTGAAAAATGATTGGAAAATTTTGTTGAAAAGCCTCACTTAAATGATTATTGATTAATGCTTAAGTTTATTAGTGTTGAGAAAATCCGTCGGACAATCCGATCCGATCATGCACAAATATAACGGAAAAGTAAAATAAACAAGCAAATCAAGCCATAAGATGAACACCAAGATTTTACCTGGCTCAGCAAAGCCTACTCCACGGGCGAGAAACACGATCTTTCAATATGAGAAAAACCAATATACAAGGATTAAAATGGATTAATCACAAACCCGCAACCCTTTCCTTGCTTCTCAAACCTAAGATCGTACCTAAGAGAAAACCTGAGAGAAAACCCCGAGAGAAACCCAATAGAATGCCAAGAAGAAAACCCAGATAGAAAACCCTCTATTCTTCTTATTCTCCCTTTGTCTATCTCTCTTCACTTCTCTTTTTCTTTTTCTCTTTCTCTCTTTCCCTCTCTTGATTTTTCCACCCTCCAAAGAAGAAAGTCACTTCCTCTTTTTAGTTGTTTCCAAGAAATCCAAATAAGAGGATTTCTATCTTTGCCTCTTGCCTTCCCACCCAAGCCACCTACGGTGGGTGGGAAATAAGGCAACTTTCCAACAATTAACATTCTTGGCCCATGCTATGCATAAGTGTAAAATAGAAGGCCCCACGCAATCAAAACATGAGGTGTAAAATGGTGGGCCCCACCTAATTCATGGACGGGTGGAGATATGAGACCACCACATCAAAACATGAAGTAAAATGGTTAGCCCCCCTTGATGCATGGGTTTGAGGAGAGTTGATGGTACACTACCCATCAAAACATGGAGTAAAATGGTGGGCCCCATGCCAATGCAAGGCACAGTTGATGGCTCAACCCATCAAAAGTAACTTTATCTTGAATCAAGGATGAATTTGGTAAAGAAAAAAATTAAAAGCTAAATTAAAGGTAGATGTCAATAATATTGGTAATTAAGAAATTTTTTAGGGCATTCTTATAGATACTTTTTCATGCAGGGGGGTTATAGTAGTTTTCCCTAATAAGTAGTAGAAATAAGAGAATATATTTGGGCCTGTAACTCAATGGTTGAGGCTTTGTTTCTAAACCTTGAGGTCGATTCTAGCTTGCATGCCAAGAAAACAAAAGAATATAAATTATCACCAGTGGAAAAATGTTGGTTCTTAGTCTACCCAATATGATATAAGTAAATCATAAACTTAGGGAAATGACATCACCACTACTGTATTTAGATGCATGATGGCACTCCTCACTTCGTTAAAAAGTACGGTATGGCCCAGCACCATAGGTTGATCCAAACTCCTCACTCTATAGATGGGAGGGTTAGGATCAACCTAGGTAAATGATTTTTGGGGCACAACCTATTTAGGCTGTGGCCCATCTAATAGCGGTTTGGATCATCCAATGGTGCGGGCCATACCGTACATTTTAATAAAGTGAGTGAGATCATCAAAATACCATACTTTTTAATAAAGTGAGAGTGCGATCATCAAAATAGTGTAGTGGTGATGTCATTTCCCTGAACTTAACGAGCATAATTATTAGAGCCCCAACTTTGCTAGGAAAAGTCTCCATGTTGTACAACCAAAAATGTCCTTAGAATTCTTCATGGGGCCGGGATTGCAACTGCCGAGTAGACCTGGCAAAAACTACTCGTGCCCGCGGGTCGACCCAACCCACCCGCAAATTTGCGGGCACGGGTCGGGGTTTTAATGACCCGCCAAAATCGAACCACGGGTCACCCAACCCGCAAAAACATGGGTCGGGTCGGGTCAACCCACGGGCAACCCCAGGGTTTTCGGATTTTTAAATATTTTTATTTAAAAAGAGGGCATTACTAAGCATGAATATTTTTCAAAATGGACGGTACAGCCTACACCATAGGATGATCCAAACCGTGCATTTGATGGGCCATGATGTAAATAGGTTTTGTCGAAAAATCATTGCCATAAGATGATTCTAACCCTCCGACGAGAATGATTTTTGGGGAACAATCTATTTACGTTGTGGCCCATCAAACGGACGGTTTGGATCATCCTATGGTGTAGGCTGTACCGTCCATTTTGATAATTAGGAGGTGAATTAATACAAAGAAGGCGGTGAATTTATCACTGCCCAAAAAAAAACACTGTTTTGGCAAAAAATGCAGGTAACCCGCAGGTCGACCCAACCCACCCACACTGGGTCGGGTCACTTGGTTGCTAACCTGTAGGAATACGGGTCATTTTGACCCGCACCTGTGTGACACGCGGGTAACCCGACCCGACCCACCCGTTTGCCAGGTCTACTGCCGTGTAAGACCTGCATTTCAAAAACGACTTCTGATCCGTCCTTCCCTGGAATAAGCCAAGGTGACTAGTCAAACTGAAGAAAAACATGTGCTACTTCATCAGTGCCTTCAAGATGGGTCCCATGAAGGATGACTTCATTTATTTTCGTTGCTCGTCAGTAGACCTTTTACAGGCGGCATTCAGTATCGATGTGTGGAGAATGTAATACAAGAAAAGCAAAGGTGTTTGATGTTACTTTGAGATTCCTACTATGTTTTCAAGGATTCTATTATTGTTTCTCCTTATGAAGTTAGGACCCTCTAATCAGGAGGGCGTTTCATTCACATACAATGGATTCCTAAATGCTAACATGAGCCTGGAGGGCATAGCCGAGATCATGCCCAACGGCCTATTGAGGCTCACCAACGATACAAACGTCAAGAAGAAGGGACATGCTTTCCACTCCATTCCTCTTCATTTCAAGAACACTTCCAACGGTAACGCTCTCTCATTCTCTACAGTTTTTGCCTTTGCAATCGTTCCCAAGCATTCTGATACACGTGGTCATGGAATGGCCTTTGTCATCTCTCCTTCTGGGTCTCTCCCCACCGCTCGAGATTCTCAATTTCTGGGCCTCTTCAATGTGACAAGCAACGGGGATCCATCAAATCATGTTGTTGCTGTTGAGCTTGACACAGCCCCAAACATAGAATTCTATGATATCAATGACAACCATGTAGGGATTGATATTAACAGCTTAAGGTCTACAAAATCCTCCCCTGCAGCTTATTTTTCTAATGGAAATGGTGGGCTTAATAACATTAGCCTTTCAAGTGGAAAAGTAATGCAAGTTTGGGTAGAATATAATGGTTTGGAAAACCAATTAAATGTAACAATATCGCCGATAGACGTACCTAAGCCCAGCTTGCCACTCTTGTCTTTGAACATTGATCTTTCGTCAATCTTTCTAGATTCCATGTATGTTGGCTTCTCTTCATCCACGGGAGTGCTTGAAGAATCTCATTATGTTCTAGGTTGGAGCTTTAAGATGAACGGAGACTCTCAACCCCTTGATCTCTCTCGCTTTCCCTTGATTCCTCGGACTGATCTTAAACAGAAGTCCAAGGTTTTGACAATTGGGTTGCCTTTAATTTCAGCTTTTTTAGCATTGGCGGCAATCTCTACTGTCATTCTTATGAGTAGAAGGAAGAACAAATCTGCAGAGTTATTAGAAGATTGGGAGCAAGAATACGGGCCTCACAGATTCTCGTACAGGGACTTATTTGCTGCCACAAAGGGCTTTGGAGACAGAGAGTGTTTGGGGATTGGAGGTTTTGGTAAGGTGTACAAAGGCATTTTACCCAACTCTGAAATTGAAGTTGCAGTGAAGAGAGTCTCTCATGATTCTACACAAGGAATACAGGAGTTTGTTGCAGAAATTGTGAGCCTGGGTCGTCTCCGGCATCGTAACTTGGTACAGCTACTTGGCTATTGCCGTTGTAAAGGAGAGCTTCTCTTGGTCTATGACTTCATGCATAATAGGAGTCTTGACAAGTTCCTCTTCGATCAACCCAAGATGCTGCTCAATTGGAATCAAAGATTTCGAATCCTTAAAGGTGTAGCATCAGGGCTTCTGTACTTGCATGAAGAATGGGAGCAGGTTGTGCTTCATAGGGATGTCAAAGCTAGCAATGTTTTGCTTGATGCCGAATTCAACGGAAGATTAGGCGATTTTGGCTTAGCAAGATTATACGATCATGGGTCCGATCCTCGAATTACCCGTATTGTGGGTACCCCAGGTTATATTGCACCAGAGCTCTCTAGAACTGGCAAGGCAACCACAAGAACTGATGTGTTCTCATTTGGGGTTTTTATGCTTGAGGTTGCTTGTGGAAGGAGGCCTATAGCAGTTCAAGCATCAACGGAGCAACCGACATTGGTGGATTGGGTGTCAGAGTCGTGGAGAAAAGAGGCGATTTTAGAGGCAAGTGATCCAAAATTGGAAAATGATTATGTAGTGGAGGAAATGGAATTGGTGTTGAAACTCGGCTTGCTCTGCTCGCACCCATTGTCACAGGCTAGACCAAGCATGCAACAAGTAACGCAGATTTTAAATGGTTTTACTCTACTTGAACTTTCATGGGGTGATTTGAAAGGAAGTGTTTTATCACGAGTGCAGAGCAAAAGTTCTTTAGATAATGGCTTGTTATATCCTTCTCCGGACGATAAGTTTGTGGCCACTTCATCAATGGTAGAGTCAGTCCTTTCTTGTGGCCGTTGATTGCATACAACAGAATACTTACATTTGAGTAGTGTACATTTTTTTCTGACCCACACAGAATAAAGCTCCTGATTGTAGAGAATGTCTATTTTTTGTGTGGAAGCTTGTAAAGCTTCATTAGATATTTTTTGTGTTGAATGATATAAATTTGTACATGAATGCTAGCTGTAGGTGGAAGGTCTTCAAACGCATGTTACACACTTTGGAAACCTTCTATCTATATACAGTCAAGACTCCAAACAATCAGAAACTATTCAGATTCATTTGATACTGTCAAAAGTTGTTGTGAATCATTTCAAATCGGGTTGATCTAGCAAAAATACGACAGAAAAGATTAAAAATCGGATTGAGTCGGAAACAATCCGCTTGAATTGGCAAAAAATCATATGTAAAAGGAGAAAATTAGAAAAAAAATTCTTATTGAGTCGTCCAAAGCGGTTGAAGAAAAAAAATATGAGTTGGATTTCCAAAAAATTGGATCAGATCGGTAAAATTCGAGTTGAATCACTATTTTGTTTGATTTCAGCAATTATTACAGTTCAACCTTATTTCTTGACATTTTAATCTGTTTTTTAAGGATTTGAATCTTTTCTTCTTCTTCAGTTCGACCTAATTTTTGCTGATTTAACCCGACTTATAGCAATTCAACTTAATTTCTTGACGATTCAACCTGATAATTGGTAATTTAAATATTTTTATGGATTCAACACAATTTTTTCTCGTTAGGCCCGATTTATTGTCGATTTTTTCTTCTTGTATATTATTCAGGGCCTAGTGTGAGGATTGATCCAGGTAGACGAACTCAACTAGGGCCAAATGAACCGAGCTGGATCACGAACATGTTTGGGTTCGGCTCATTAAAAGCTTGGCTTGGGCTTGTTTGTTTACTAAACGAGCCGAACCCGAGCCAAAAAATTAGGCTCGTCAAATAAACGAGCCGAACTCGAGCTTTGTATAGTTCGGCTTGGACAAGCTTGTGAACATTTTAGGCTCGGTTCATAAAGCCGAGCCGAGCTTTAAAGCTCGGATTATGTTCATTATATATATATATATATATATATAGAAAACGGTTCCTACACATATGTGTAGATAAGTTCTCTACACACTAGCTTAAAATACAATGGGGGCCCACATTGTTTGGGTGATCCAAACCATCCATTTTTAAGGCCCTCACATAGATAGGGTGTCCACAAAAAATCAGATCCATAGGATCATCCTAACCATTCGAATTGTGGAGGCAAAGAATGGACTAATTTGTGAAGGTTTAAAGACATCCATTTTACCTCCACAAATCGTAGGGTTGGGATGATCCTATGGATCTGATTTTTTGTAGACACCCTATCTATGTGAGGGCCTTTAAAATGGATGGCTTGGATCACCCAAACAATGTGGGCCCCCACTGTATTTTAAGCTAGTGTGTAGAGAACTCTCTACACATATGTGTAGGAACCGTTTTCTTATATATATATATATATATATATATATATATATATATATATATATATATATATATATATGGTATTTATTTGATGTGTTTACTAAACAAGCTGAACCTGAACCCAACCAAGCTCGAGCCTGGCTCGGGTCGGCTCATTAAGAGCTCGGCTCGGGCTCGTTCGTTTACTAAACGAGCCGAGCCGATCTGAGCTCGAGCTTTGTTGAATTTTGGGGGAACCGAACACGAGCCCCAAAAAAAAGCTCATCACGAACATGAGCCGAGCCTCAAACTAAGCGAGCCGAGCATGAACCCCCCAATGTTCGGCTCGTTGCAGCCCTAAACTCAACTACTGTCAAGATTAGACTTAGTCAATTTGTGCAGGTTAGATGAATTCACCTTCTTCATGAAAATTTTCTAAAGGATTCATTAGTCGACCCCAACTAGTTTGAGACAAAGGCTTTGTTGAGTTGAGTTGTATATTATTCAGGGCCTACTGTTGATGATTTTATATTTTTACATGTGAACCTAATATTGCTGATTTTTACTTTTTCTTATGATTTAGTACCTAATTTTACCGATTTTTTCCTTTTCCCTAGAATTGCTGATTTGGGAACCGACTGAAGAAGAAACATTGATCATTGTAATATACGGGTGTATCATTAATTGGCATCACAGCTTCAGCTATGTGCCTCTCCATTACTCACAAGACCTACATCCTAATTAAAAAAAAAAAACGGGTGTAAATAGTATTGAAAAAGCAATATTCAACGCTGAGCATTTGATCTTCTTAATACCTGATCCTCTTGCTCGTGGGTCTCTTTCTTTACTATATGTGCAATCAGATCTTCTTAAAAATTTTAATGTTAAAAGATCATATTATTTTAATCTTAATGAAATCATATCAATGATTTTTTAAAATTTAAATGATATTAATGAAGAAATCCAGGTGAGATCATATTGACTATCCCCATTTATAGCCTATATATATAATCAACCGATTCAGGTTGTGGAAACCATCTTTGGTCTGTAAATCAAGTAGAGCATGTGTTTTGAATTGGTGAACCAAAGAATTATTAGAACAGACTAAATTGATGACTTTTGATCAATCTCTCAGATCTCAGGACGGATAATTCTTCATCTTCTTTTTTGTTTGTTTGTTTAAGACGACGGTATAGGACGGTAATTAGACAATTTTTTTGTGCTTCTCTCATCATGAAGGATTGACCCAGTCTATTGATTTTTGGAAGCCAAATAGCAAACCAATCCTGACTTTGGAGAAACGGGTGGAATGTATGTGGCTGGGGGGACCAAGAAAGCCCACGCCTATATCCTTTTTTTTTGAACAAGCACCATCAATGCCTAAGAAATATTTTGGAACCGATCGTTGAGAAAGTTCTTGAGAGCTTGAATGGCTGTGCTTTTGTTACCTGTGGGACGACCGTAGTGGTGGAGCCATCCGTGGATGTAAATAGGGAGTGGTCAGCTGCAGATTGTTTAAAATCAGCATATTGAAGGGCCGAAAGAGAATTTTTAAACCAGTTTCGCGAGGCTTGTTTGAGGCCATAAGGGATTAGTGCAAACGACAAACCAAATGCTCCCCCATGCTACGAAAACTTGGTGGAAGAGTCATATAAAATTCTTCATGTAAAAATGTATTATTAACATCATCAAGTTGTTATAGTGGCCATTGTTTTGACAGCAGTAAGGGCAAGCAAGCAATGGACAATAATTAATTTGGTGACGGGAGCAAAAATCTCATGGTAGTCAAGGCCCTCTTGTTGACTGTAGCTCTTAGCCACGAAGAAAGCATTGTTCTCTCAATGGAGTCACTTATATGATATTTGATTTTATAAACCCATTTGCAAGCGATCGGAACTTTGCCAGATGGGAGAGGTCAATGAGTAAGTATGATTCTCTTTGTTGTTTCCCAATTCTCTTTAGAATAACAAAAAAAGAATAAAAAAATCAACAGGGGTTGAGTGTTAGATTTATTTTTCTTCAAAAAAATACCAGGGGCAACGAGAAAAATCATCCACAATAGTAAAAAACAATGAGCATCCGATAGCGAAGTGATTGAAAAATCATCCCAAATATATCAACATGAATTAAGGAACATCTATTATTTTCATGAGGAAAGGGCAAACATCTGTGCTTAGCAAGAGGACAAACAAGACACGAAGAAGAACAACAACTTGACAGTTCATCAAAAGCTTTTGATAAATATAAAAGCTTAATCATGGAGGGGATGTCCTAAACGCCAGTGCCATAGGTCAATAGGAGTGCAATGTTGTGCAGCCAAACAATAAAATCAGAAGTAGGATGATAATTGTAAGGGTAAATTACATTTACACCCCCTCTAGTTTCTGACACATCCACTTCAACCCCTATAGTTTAAAACGTGACAAAGACATCCCGTCTAGTTTCGTTTTGTTATAAGTATACCCCTTCCCTCAACTGGCCGTTACGTTAACCCGACGGAACCACAGAAAGTAACCAAGGTTGATATTTTATGGACCAAAATACCCCCGTATTGTGTTCTCTTTGTATAAGGCATTTACATACCGTTTTTTTTTTTTAATATCTAAAACAGAGCTTCGTTGTGGAAGAGGGAACTTCGAAGGGTAAGGGTTTTTGTCTGGACACACCTCCCACGTGTTTACAGGTATGTTTTGTGATTTTATACTACATCTATGTATTTCATCATTTCCCTTTGTGCAAACGAAGTAATATACTGTTAATCACGTCTGTGTGGTGAAATTTGTTACTATTTGAGGCAGAAAAGTTTGTCATTTTATCCAATATATTTTTTGTTGTTCTGTAAACCTAATGTTACTTTTTAAAAAATCCTAATGTTTGTTGTTTACTTGGCTGTGATTTGTTGGGGGTTTTCTTGTGTTTGATTTGTGGGGTTTTTTTTTTTGTATTTGAGTTCTGGGGGTTTTCTAATATTTGATTTGTGGCTGTGATTTATTTGTCAAAAACCCTTGTAAGTTAGGGTTTGGAATGAGTTTTATTAATAGAAACTCTACTGTTAATGTTGGTTAATTTACAAGTAAGAAACCCTTATAAGTGCATTATAAGGGTTTGCCTAATTTGGAAAAAATGACAGTTGGGTAATTTTTTGGCCTAGGTAGATGGCATCAGCTGGTTCCTCTTTGAGTGGTAAGCACTCACAAGGTTCTGCCTTCATACCATGCCATTGTGGATAACGAGCGCCACTAAGGACATCATGGACTAGCACTAACTTCGGGCGAAGGTTTTTGGGGTGTTCTGGGTATGAGGTGAGCAATCTTTTGTGAATAGTCATACTTTGGATATGAATTATGGGGTAACTCTAAATGAGCTTGTATGATTTCAGATGGATGCTTCTTGTGGTTTTTTCGAATGGGTGGATCCACCGATATGTGTTCGAGGAAGTGCTATCGTACTGAAGGTTATACAGAAGTTCTCAAATGTGCTGGCGGAGCTTGAAAGGTTGGACGCTGAAGTCGACAAGTATCGTCGCAGAGAAAAGATTTTGCGGACCTTACTTGCCATGTCATGGGGTGCTGCTCTTCTATGTGCTGTTTTCTTAGTGGGTGTAGTTTATTGGAATGTGATTGTGAGTGGGAAGAAATGTAATACCCATGGATTTGTCTGTATTGAAATGATGTTTTGAAAGACTTCTAATCTAACTCTATCTATGTAGGAAATGTGTTAAAGAAATGAAAGTGGATTTTAATCTATTTCTTATCAAGATGCTTGGTCTAATTTCGGTTTTTACTTCTTAATTGGGAGGTCTGAATACTTCATAATGGTTGGTCTGAATTACTAGGTTCAATTACCATGTTGACTTACCAACTATGAAAGGAATTCAACCAACATTAATAATGATTGAATGTAATCAACATCAATTGCCAGCACCTTCAATAACCACTGTGAATTACCATGTTCAATTATCAGGTTGAATGAGCTGGTTGAATTACCATGTTGAACTACCATTTTGAATTACCAAGTTGAATTACCATGTTCAATTACCATAGCATATACCATCTCAACCCATCTGAACCATATAAGAAGACAGACCTAGACCATATAAGAAGACAAACCATATACCACCTCAACCATTGCCATTCAATATAACACATGTGAATTGTACGGTAAGCATTACAACCCATCTGAACCCTATGCCATTCCATACAAACCATAAGAAGCAGATACCATTCAATAGAAGCATAGAGCACCTGTTCATTGAATACAACCCATTTGAAGCACCTGTCCATTGAATACAAGCATGAAGCACATGTTCATTGAATAGAAACATGAAGCACCTGTTCATTCAATACAAGCATGAAGCACCTGTTCATTCAATGATTCTGCTGCAGAGCACCTGTTCATTCAATACAAGCATGTAGCACATGTTCATTGAATACAAGCATGTAGAATATGTTCATTGAATACAAGCATGAAGCAGATCCCATTCATTACAAGCATAGAGCACATGTTGATTGAATATAAGCATGAAGCAAATTCCATTCAATACAAGCATAGAGCACCTGTTCATTTAATACAACCCATGGAAAAATATCCATTCAATACAAGCATAGATCACTTGTTCATTCAATAGAAGTATAGACCACCTGTTCATTTAATACAAGCCATGGAGAAATACATGTCTGTCATTTGCATTACAAAGAAACGTATACCATCTGAAACCAATGTCAAATTACACCTGTTCATTACAAAAACCCAAAACCCTCAACATGCAAGAAGAAGACAACCAGTCGGCCCACAAACAGTCATGAACAAGCAACATTCTGTATTGACCCCCCAAGTATTCATGAAGAACATAGAAAAAATAGTGTTTACATAACATTGTTAACATAACATAACTAATCCCTGCAATAAACTTCCAAAACATTGGCCATCTTCAACTTGAAAGTAAGCATGCCCATCAAAAACCCTCCACCTGGAGCTGAAGACATCTATGAAGAGAATCCAAACATCACTTCCCACCTGGAGCTGAAGACTGTTGGGTCCCAAAATAAGGTACAGAAGTACTTCCAACATCAGAAGTACTACTAGTAGCACCAGGTGCACTTAATTTGCGAGGTGACCCATGCTTTCTTACTAACTTGAATGGATTTGTAGGTCTTCTGGGTTCATCTGCATCCCTCCTCCTCCTCAGCTTCTTTGGCCTTCCTGGGGGCCTTCTTATTGGAGGTGGGAGGACCGGGTCCATGTTTAAAGATGGCCACTGCTCCATACTAAGCATGGGGTGAATCAGTTCTTTGTAACTCATCTGGAAGGCATCTTTTTGGTAGCAGGGGTCGACATATTTCTCTACAGTCTCATGCTGGTAGAAGATGGCTGCAATAGCATGCATGCATGAGATACCACTCAAGTCCCAACTCCTACATCCACAAGTCTTTTGCCCTAAGTTAACAACATATTGCTTTCCATACCTTTGGACCTCATACTCCTCCACACCAGACCATTCGACATGGCAATCACAAGCCGCAACCTTTGCCTTCTCCAACTTCTCTTGTATTTTCGGGCAGATAGGTCCCCCATAACTCTCCATATCCGATCTCTGCTTCTGGAATCTCCCCATAAGAAGCCTTCTTATGGTTTCCAACATCGTTAGAATGGGCTTGTCCCTAGCAGGTAGAATAAAGGCATTGAATGTATCCGACAGGTTGTTCACTAGAAGATTGCATTTTGGCCTAGGGCTAAATGCTGATCTTGACCACAATGTAGGATGAATTTTCGTAAGATATGCATGAACTTGCTTATCAAGCTTCTCCATCTCTGCCATGTGCCTCTGAAATTCAATCGGAGTGCTAGCATATGCTGCTGCCCACATAGTATCCTTCAAAATCTTACCCTTAAACTCCGCCTTAAAGTTGCTATACATATGCCTGACACAAAACTTGTGGTCCGCATTTAGCAAGATATCTTCAAAAGTTTCAACCAATCCCTGCAATAACAAGGTGATAGGTACAATTATAGAATTCTAGAATTAAAAGACAACTACATTACCATATAAACACTTGAAACTGTAAGTAAATGATGTATACCTTCTGTCTGTCAGAAATGAAGGTCCAACCATGAGTCTCAATTTGACCAATGTCATTGAGGAGTGTTTTCAGAAACCAAGTCCATGACACTTTCAATTCAGCCTCCATTATTGCATAGGCTATTGGGAACATCTGATCATTTGCATCATTCCCAACTGCACTTAAATGACAGCCATCCAAGCCTATAAAAGGCCTACAACCGGCCAAGAATCCCGACCTCATAGCATGGAGACTGATATATAGCCTTTGAAAGGTTGGAAACACATCCAAAGTAGGCCTCTCAACCTTCAACTTCAAACAGCAACCTGGGTTTTTAACCCTGACAAGATCACAGTAGTCCCAAATTCTAGCATATTGCTCAACATACCCTCCTTCAATGCATTCTAAAGCCTTCCTCTTGGCCCTATAAATCTTTGACTTAGGTACATCAACCTTGAAATCTCTCTTAAAACTCTTCCGTATTGCATGAACATTTCATTTGGGATCATCCCTGATCTTCTCAAGATATTTTGACGACAACCAAGTAGAAGAAACATGGTGGTTGTTACATGATCTAGGGCACTTATGAATGGAATTGAAAGTTTTTATTTGAAATCCTTCTCCCTGTTGCATATGAGATGTATGTATTCTCCAACTACATTTGCTCTTGCATTCTGCAGTAACTCTGGAAGGCTCATTCTTGACATACATGTAGTCAAATCCATACTGAATTGCATACTCTTTCAATGCAGCTCTAAACACTTTGTGGGAGCTGAAAATCATCCTCACGGCCAACAATAGCTTCTCCATGTCCACATGCTCATTGAACTCTATCTTGGGTTCTCTTTCATCTGAAGAAGATATTGGACTTCTAAGGTAATACTCATCTTCCTCATCTTCACATGCATTTGACCACAGAGGATCATCAGGTATAACCTCCTCTGCACATGCCCCAACCACATCTTCCTCTTCATGTACATCATCTCCCACAAATTCAGCTCCTCCCAAAATATCAGCAGATTCATCGACATAATCAGACTCACTGCCTAGTCCACAACTACTCCCACTGTAATCTGACATTCTAGAGGCAACAAAATCTTCATCCTCTGAATCAGAGTCTTCAAAATCCTCACAATGTTCATCACTACTATCTGATGGAATGGGGGTGTGCTCTTCATCATCGACAGCTTCACCATGCCTCTCACTACCACCTGTTGGAATGGAGGAGCTACCACCTATTGGAATGGAGGTGCTACCACCTGTTGGAAGGGGGGTTTGCTCTTCATCATCGACAGCTTCACCATGCCTCTCACTACCACCTGTTGGAATGGAAGTGCTACCACCTGTTGGAATTGAGGTGCTACCACCTGTTGGCATGGGGGCCACAACTTGCCCATGCAAACCTCCATCACCTCCCAGAACATGTCCTTGTGATGTCCCTCCCAAGACATCAGCTACACTTGCTGGCAATGGGGGAGTGTCAAGATATATCTGAATTGTAGACTTCCCTTTATGAAGGTCTATCATTTCTAGGACATCTCTGTCTGAATCAATCATTCGAAAACCGCAATGCTTACCTCTCCCTGGGACCCTATGGTACATAAACAAATGGATAGGAACACCAACTATCTCTCCCACCATGTCTTGCATTTCAAACAATGAAAACAAATCTGGGTCGATGTCATCGATGTGCTTCACAGGTCCCCCTTTATACCCCCTCTTTTTACTGTCAAATTTTCCACCATGATGCACCTCGAAAGTGAGATACCCAGGGGCCATCACTGTCATATAAAAGGTAAAGAACAAAGTTAAAATACACTGAAAGGGACAACATATACGCATTGCATTTGACTCAATAGTGATAGAAGGGGACAATTTCAAAGCATCATATAATCATTTCAAATCAACATATAATCATTTCCAGTAGGGGACCACTACATATACTAATTTGCATGGGGACAACCCTAATTTTAAAGCAAAAGCATTGACTTTGCAAAGGGGGAGCACAACATACACTCCCTTACAGTGGGAGAGCACAATATATACCCAATTGCACTGTTAGACCCCTAATTAGAAAGCAAAAAACATTAACTTTGCAAAGGGGGGACCACAACATTCACTCATTGCGCAGAGGGAGACCCTCTTTCAAAGCATAAATCATAGAATTTCCAGTGGGGGGACCACAACATTTGCACATCTGCAGTGGCAGACCCCTATTTTCAATCCAAAATACATGGATTCTCCAGGGGGGACCACAACATATGCACCCTACTTTCAAAGCAAAAAAAACACTGAATCTCCAGTGGGGGAACCCAACATGCTTAATGTGAACACAAATATGCAACACAGATACCACAACAATCTAAGTGGGACCACAGTAACACCATATGCAAGACAGATAGCACAAAAAGCCCTAAAAAAGGGGCAAAATGACATCTTTCTCACAAATTGGGACCACAACATAGCGTTTCTTCACAAACAAATTTGACATTCCACAAAAACTAATAAAATACTCATAAACCCTAACTAATATTACAGTTTACATCGAAAGAACACCTAACCCGACAATTTTTCATTAAAAAATCACAGAAACTTTGTTTTAAGTGGGAACTTTGGAATCAAGCCTTTAAAACTTCATAAAATATTTAGAGACAAAAGGGTTTGTAAAATATTTTAACACCTACCAATCATTTTCTACAATATTCCCACAAATCGACATTAAAAGACAGAAATCTTCCAAACCTGAAACGCTTGGAGAAGACGAATGTTTTAGAAACCCTCGAATCGATGGTTCCAAGGTTGAAGATGACAGGAAATCGTCGTTTGTCTTCCACACAGTGAAAACCCTAGTTCCGCCGAGTAAAAACCCAAAGATAAAAAACCCAACTGTTGTTTTCTTCATTTTCAGTCGACTTAAAACAGAGGGCAAATGAGTCATTTCACGCGCGTCGTTTGCACTGTCCAGTGAAAAAAACCCAAAAAATTAGAGGGGATGTCTTTGTCACGTTTTAAACTATAGGGGTTGAAGCGGATGTGTCAGAAACTAGAGCGGGTGTAAATGTAATTTACCCTAATTGTAAATACTCGAATTTACCCCTTCCTTTAAAATTCGCCCCCCCTTTTTAATCAAGGGTATTTCGGTCATTAAGAATTTAATTAGAATTAGGACCTCTTTAGAAAGCCTATAAATAACCTCTTAAGGAGAATTTCACAACCATTAAGAAACCCTAAACCATTTGCTCCAGACGTAGGAAGAGATTTGCGTGCAGAAGAAGAAGAAGAAGAATGCGATTTGGAAAGAGAGATCTCGGATCGAGGTAAGACTTATGATCTTTATTGATTAGATGAATAAAAAGAACCCTAAAACGAGGATCTAATTAGACTTGTTATTATAATTTAGATTGTTAGGTTTGATGTAAAGAATCATATAAGAATTTATGTATAGATTTATGGATCACTATGAAACTAAGAATTTAGTTTTGAAATTCTAAGAATCTAGGTTTGGGTTATGTCCTAAAAGCTTAGATTAAATATGGTAATTAGATTTGAGAATTTTAGAGCTTGAAATTGGGTTCTATGGATTCCTCTTGTCGATACGAATCCAACAGATCCAACCTCGCGCAAATCGGATGTCAAACGAAGGAGTTATGGCTGTTTTAGTGTAAAAATCGTGAAAAATCGCGTTTCAGAGAAATCTGCGTCCGCGCATGGGGCGGACGTCCGGAAAAATGGCGGACGTCCGGAAAAATGGCGGACGTCCAGGTTTGGCAACAGTAGATTCCCGGACGTCTGGCGCGATAATTTCTCCAAAACTTCAAAAATTCATAACATATTCGTTTCTTGTCCGTTTTCGACACTCTTGTACTCTACGGACATGCCGGGAATGAGTGCTTTCTGTTAAAAATAGTTCCAAGGGGTTTTGAAAACTTTATAATGATGATAATCCCAAAATACTAAGAAGAACCCTAGGACGGTTTGCTGATTTTTTTCCGAAGAAGCACCAAAGGGTGTCTCATGTTAGTAGGAATATGCATGTGTTTAATGGGAGTGAAAGTAGCGATAAGACTCATGGAAATATTCTTACTTTTGATTGTAGGTGATTATAAAAAGGGAAGTAGTTCGATTTTAGGGTACGTAATTTCGTACTACTTTAGTGTTGCGATTTACCTTTCGAACACTATGCCATTGTTGCTTGTGAATCCCAAACTCTCTGAATCTTTGGAGCCATTGATAAGCTTTAGACTTAACTTGGGTCTTGCATGCTAATTCCTTTATTGTCTGAAATCTATTGAATCTTAAGACAAAGAGACTGACATTGAATGCTTTTCCCAATATATGAAACTTTTATGAAAACCCATTTGTGATTCCTTCATACTTATGAACTTTGACCACTGTGTGACCATCTACATTGACTTGCTTACTTAGCGCTTGCGCTAAGGATCTAAGGATTCAGAGTCAAACTTGGATTTGAAAAAAACCTTTCCCTTTTTAGCCGGAGTCAAAGTGTACCCCTTGATTAATCTTATGAAAAACCCATGTGAATTACTATATTTGAATGTCATATGAACTCTATTGAACCCTGTTATCTAGTACATATTTCAGATGGAATAATTTGGATTTGTGAAACCCCTTTCAGTTTTTCTAACTATATGAATCTTTGAGCTATCAGACATTCTCTCTATATGAATCCACTTTGGAACTTATGTGAAACACTCACTTTGAACTGTGAACACTTCCTTTTGGACAATGTGAACTTTGAACACCTTTTTTCGAAATGTGTGAACTTTGAACACCTATTGAGAGGCTTAGATTATATGAACTCAGAAAAAGACCCCGTCGGAGGGGCACAGGCTTTGGCCTATATATGAACATAAAAACTATGATTCCGCCAATGGGGGATAAACGTTGGCCCCGTCGACAGGTATATGAACCTAGGAACTAGTTCTGACACCGTGGGCGGTCAATAACTCGCTTTTTGGACCCGTTGGCAGTCGGGGTTACAATAACTTGCTTTTTGGACTAAGCCGATGATCTCGGGGTGTTATCGTACCTATATGAGTTTTTCTTTTGTGACCCTCAGAACCTGTAACTCCCTTTGTTGTGACATTATGAGACATCTTTTATGAACTTTGCTTCTAAGCTATTGCTCTTGTGTAGCTTGTGTCTACTTTATTCATTATTGGCCTTCGATCTTTCAAACAGTGTGACTCTTTAGTTGTGACACTTTGACCTGTGTCTTTATGAACCTTACTCCTCAATATTGAACTTGTGTTAATCATTTCACTTATGACTTGTACCTTTCCTATGGTTGTGAACCCCCTTCTTTTGTAGCATGCAATGATCTCACTTTTGTAGTGCGTTATTATGTACTGAGCTTTTCAGTTGGCTGTGATTATATTATCATTTCAGAGTTTGATCCTCATGGAACGGGCATGGAGGCGCAGGAGTGACCCTGATTTTTTATTTTGTTATTTTAGTGCTTTGCATTATTTAGACAATGAGTATTGTTAAGATTATTGAGACTGTGTTATTTGATTCTGTTACTTTGATTTATGGGATATTGGGTTGGATGAGAGATTTGGAAAGAAATTGAGATATGATCATTGGATGAATGTAAAACATTTAAATTTGATTATTTAGATTATTGCAGGTGGTTTTTGATACTTGCTTTGCTAGTCTTGTACGCTTGTGAAGCTTGCTTTGCAGGTGTACGGCGCTGTCGCACCATTAAGCCTTGTGTTGTGAATATGTATGTGTATGTGTGGCTTGGAAGCGTGACAATAATGGTAAAGTCCGCCATGTTCCTTATCGAGTCGAATCATCTTCTTCATGGCAAGGTCTTGAAAGACACAGAATTCCAAAAAAAATATAACAGCACAATTTAAAGTCATTGTGAGCTTACTGACAGATATAAGATTGAAGGCAAATGCAGGAAGACACAAAACACTGTCAAGAATAGTGTGGGAGAAAGAATAAACTATTTGGGAGACTAATAAGCTTATTTGTGGGGATGGTATTAATACTGGAGAATGATTGAGTGGAAAAAGTGATGTGATCTGATGCACTAGTATCAATTACCCTATAAGATGATGATGATGATAAAATTGAACAACACGAAGACATACGTGTGAGATTAACTATAGGCTGAGGAGCATAGATAGTAGCCGTGTGTAATCTTCAGCCATATGCTGAGGAGTAATGAGGAAAAATGATGATGCAATATCTTTATTTCCCTTGGTGTTTTCAATAGAGGTAGAGGCAGCATTGGCTCCTCTTGGTGGCTAACCAATTAATTTATAACATCTAGCCTTCATGCTTACCACTTGCTTGCAATGATCACATCGGGCACGGCTTCGTCCCCTATTCAATGTATTAGCATTCTGGGTACCCACAGAACCGTCTTTGGCCACGACAAGTGTTGTAGCATCCGACTGCATAGGGGTTGTGATATGAAGCTCTCTTTACTTCTTTTTTCTTGAAGGATAGGAGAATAAACTTTGCTAACTGGGAAGAGCAGCATACGATTCATTCAGGCCCATCAAAAATTGGTAAACATGTTCCTGTTGTTGGTACTCTAAGAGTGTCTCTGAGGCACCACATGTCCAATCTGGAATGGTGGTATAAGAGGTGAGCTCATCCCAAAGAGATTTCAGTTTGGTAAAATATATTGTAATTGATGATTGGCCTTGAAAATGAGCACATATGGAGCACTTGTTTTGAAAAACCCTCAGAGGGTTTCCTTGGGAGAATCTTGCTTCCAGATCATCCCAAACCTCTTTGGCTGTTTCGGCATAAATGACACTATTGGCAATGACCGAAGAGACAGAATTGAGCAACCAAGAAAGAACCATATTGTTCCCACTGAGCTGAGTGCCATAAAGAAATCACAATTTATTTTTAACCGAAAGGACTATTCTCATGGGACGACACCAAGTGGGATAGTCATTGCCATTTAAGAGTTGGGAAAAGATTATGACGTCGAGGCTGTTGGAAGGATGTAAATAATATGGAGAGTTGGAATCGGGTCCATTTGATTCACTTGCCACGGTGAATGAATCCGCGGGCAAATACAATCTAGCCGTAAAAATGGGAAGCGGATGAGAGAGTATGATAAAATAAAACTTACTGGTGATGGGGTACAAAGAATTCGAAAGCAAATGCTGAAACTCAATGAAAGGTCCACAACAACTTGATGAACAAAACAAATCAGTGATCCATGGTAGGCTCTGATACCAAGTAAAGTTGAATCAATGAAAAAAAGAAACAAAAGGAAGACGAAAGGAGAACTCAAACCGATGCGTGGTTCAGCAATTTTGCCTACATCCAGGGTAATGAATTTGCTTTCGTCCTTGTTGCTATACCACCCATTTACATCTTTATATGAAGAGGCAACTGCCAATTAAAAAGGAAAATACACAACATAAAGGGGAAGATATATAATATGAAAGAAGTAATGTTGGGAGGTGATTTGGTAATTTACCAAATCACAGCCTCTAAATATGGTGTACCCTCATCAAGGGAAATGTAGGACATGTGCAAGTGTTTAACATGCCCTTGCAGCCCTTGCATTTGCAGCTAGAATTCAAGAAATTTGTATGATTCTACACATAAAACATATAATGCGTCTCTCTACCATTCAAGAAATGTACTTTACTCATACACAAGTTATTCTCTTGTATGCAGTCAGCGGCCACTAGAAAGGAGTGACTCTAA
Source organism: Tasmannia lanceolata (assembly GCF_043159265.1). NCBI lineage: Eukaryota > Viridiplantae > Streptophyta > Magnoliopsida > Canellales > Winteraceae > Tasmannia > Tasmannia lanceolata. The sequence goes on from NW_027518695.1 coordinate 11,610,751, forward strand.
CATAGATGATGTAGCCACAAACGTATCTTCCGAAGAAGGATATGGCAAGCCATGATCGAAAGAATTTTTGCTCTGCCCTCGTGATAAAACACTACCATTCAAACCATCAGACGAAAGTTCAAACATTGTAAAACCGTTTAAAATCTGCATTACTTGTCGCATGCTTGGCCTAGCCTCTGCCATGGGGTGCGAGCAAAGAAGGCCAAGTTTCAACACCAACTCCATTTCCTCCACCACATAATCAGTCCCCAATTTTGGATCACTCGCCTCTAGGATCGCCCCTTTTCTCCACGACTGTGACACCCAATCTACCAGTGTAGGCTGCTCTGGGGCCGCTCGAAGTGATAAAGGCCTCCTTCCACATGCAACCTCAAGCATAAAAGCCCCAAATGAGAACACATCAGTTTTTGTAGTTGCCTTGCCAGTTCTAGAAAGCTCTGGAGCTATATAACCCGGGGTCCCCACAATACGGGTCGTTCGAGGATCGGTCCCATGATCGTATAATCTCGCTAAGCCAAAATCGCCTAATCTTCCATTGAATTCACCATCTAGCAAAACATTGCTAGCTTTGACATCTCTATGGAGCACAACCTGCTCCCATTCTTCGTGCAAGTACAAAAGCCCTGAAGCTACTCCTTTTAGGATTCGAAATCTTTGGCCCCAATTGAGAAGCATCTTGTTTTGATCGAAGAGGAGCTTGTCTAGACTCCCATTAGGCATGAAGTCATAGACCAAGAGAAGCTCTCCTTTGCGACGGCAATAGCCTAGTAGCTGTACCAAGTTCCGGTGCCGGAGCCGGCCAAGGGTCACAATTTCCGCAACAAACTCTCGCATTCCTTGTGTAGAATCATGTGAGACTTTCTTCACTGCAACTTGAATTTCAGAGTTTGGTAATATGCCTTTGTACACCCTACCAAAACCTCCAATCCCCAAACATTCTCCGTCTCGAAAGCCCTTCGTGGCTGCGTATAAGTCCCTGTAGGAAAATCTGTGAGGCCCGTATTCACGCTCCCAATCTTCTAACAATTCTGCAAATTTCATCTTCCTTCTAACTATAAAAACAACACTAGAGATCACCGTTAACGCTAAAAAAGCCGAAATTAAAGGCAACCCAATTGTCAAAACCTTCGATTTCTCTTTAGGACCTGTCCTAGGAAGTGATGGAAGATGAGACAGATCAAGGGGTTGCGCATCTCCGTTCATCTTAAAGCTCCATCCCAAAACATAATGAGATGCTATAAGTGTTCCCGTGCCAGAAGAGAACCCCACGTACATGGAATCTAAAATGATTGATGAAAGATCAATGTTCAAAGACAACAGTGGCAGGCTAGGCTTAGATATGTCTATAGGAGATATTGTTACATTTAATTGCTTGTCCAAACCACTATATTCTACCCAAACTAGCATAACTTTTCCACTTGAAAGGCTAATGTTATTAACCCCAGCATTAGAAAAATAAGCTGTAGGGGAGGATTCTGTAGACCTTAGGCTGTTAATATCAATTCCCACATGGTTACCATTTATATCCCCGAATTCTGAGTTAGGGGCTGTGTCAAGCTCAACAGCAACAACATGATTTGAAGAATCACCGTTATCACTCAAATTGAAAAGGCCTAAGTATTGAGCAGATAAAGCAGTGGGGAGAGTCCCCGAAGGAGAGATGTAAAAAGTCATTCCGTGACCGTTTGTATTAGCATACTTGGGGACGATTGCAAAGGCAAAAATTGTAGAGAATGAGAGAGCATTACCATTGGAAGTGTTCTTGAAATGAAGCGGAATCGGATGAAAAGCATGGGCTTTGTCGGGAAGGGTTGTATCGTTGGTGAGACTCAAGAGGCCATTGGGCATGATCTCGGCTATGCCCTCCAAGGTCATGCTGGCATTTAGAAATCCATTATAGGTGAATGAATTATCCTCCTGATTAGAGGGTCCTAACTTCATCAGGAGAACTAATAATAGAATCTTGGAAAACATAGTTGGAACCTAGTTCCTTTTAGTCTCACAGTCTCTATATCATGTAAATGGGAGAGAGGGATACAGACGTTAAAGAAGAAAACATGTGACTTCACTTTTATTCTCAGGTGGGTCGAACCACTCCCCACCCACAGGCCACAAACGAAGAAAGTAGTCAGAGAATGTGGGTTTAGAAATGCAGGTCTCCTACGGCGGGCAGTGGGATGTGATGACGTTTTTTGGAACGCAGGTCTTCTATGGCGGCTGGATGAGAAAGATAATCGAAAATGCTCTCTCTTTCACTACGAGCAGCCGCTTATTTTTTATTAGATTTTCCTTTTTGGGGAAACTATACGATTGATTGATACAAACCTACCTCTATTTTTGCAATAAATACAGTTAGACTGGCAAAGGGGAGTCAAACGGGCGACGTAAAAATGACGGTGGAAAATTTACAGGTCACGTCACGATTCTTGCACCCGCACCCTGCCCATGCGGGCCTGGTCGACCAACGAGACACCCTTTTTTTTAATTTTTTGTGTTTTTTTGGTTTTGGGCGAACAAAAAAATTAGGGAAAAAAAGAAAACAAACAAACCTTCAACTCCTATGCCTACCTCACATGGGACGAACTAAAAAAAATAAGGACAAAAAAAAAAGAAAAAATCAAAAGTTGAAGTTTTGAAAGATGTGAAGAACATTGTGAAGAAAGACAGACGCAAAGTAGATGGAGAAGGCGAGGAAGATAGAGTGATTCAGTAGCAGGAAAAAAGAACTCCACCCACACAAGGCATCTGGTTCTGCACCCATTTTGTACAGTTTGTACAGAAGCCATAATGAGAGAGACTGAGAGGTGAAGTGTTTTCCTGATTGCTGTCCCATCCTATATCTCTACTCTATCAGACTTTTCAATATTATAATCAGGAAATCTTGATCAGCTTGGTTTTTACTGGCATATAAAATCTTTGATCGTTTTGGTTTTTACGGGCACCCCCAGGTCCACCCGGCCCGGTTCAATTTCGATGTGACCCGTTCAGGCCGGGTGAAATTTCTACGCGTCAGTGATTCAGTGACCCAGACGGCCAGACCTTGCCCGTACGGGTGGGCAGGGTGGACCCGTAGGTCCGGGTCACTTTTTTGCCGCGTCTAAATACAGTACGACCCACACCATAAGATAAGATGATCCAAACCGTCCATTCGTTGGGGCACGAGAAATTATATCATGGGTGGCTGTGCAAGCACGTGACTTTTAAAAAGTACGGTACGACCCGCTCCATACGATGATCCAAACTATCCATTTGTTGGGCCACAATGCAGATAAGTTGTTACCCAAAAATCATTTAATGAATCTTCTATAGATCAGAGGGTTGAGATCATCCTATGTAATTGATTTTTGGGGCACAACCTATTTCCTTTGTGCCCCAACAAATGGACGGTTTGGATCATCATATGGAGTTGGCCGTACCGTACTTTTTAAAAATCACGTGTTTGCATGGCCACCCGATAAAATTTCTCTTGGGCCTCAATGTTATAGGTTGTGCCCAAAAAAGTCATTTCCATAGGATGATCCTATCCCTCCAATCTATAGAGGCCGGAAACTTGAATAGATCATTGTTGTTTGGGTGAATTTTTCCCTAATTTTTTGTTCCCATTCTCATATAGAAATGGGAGCAAAGGATATGGAATGACTTATATTGGATGTTGTTTTCCTTTCTTTTTTTTTTCTTTTTTTTTTTTAGAAGCATTCTGGATAGATGATTAATGAACTAAGATCGATGAATTTTTTGTCCATAAACAGAGTGCATATGCATCTGTCTTCAATCAATCTATGACGGATCTTTAGGATTTATTTCTTAGAAATAACCAAAGTTATATTGGATTTCTTGTGAATGAGATTTGGAACAAATGTTTTTGGTGTTGATAGTCGTGAATTCTTGAAAACCAAGTTGATAGTGTAGGATCCCTGTATTTAAAGAACTAGGGTCTGGCATGCCCGCTTTCGTGTTTTCCTGGACTTTCACTTGTAAAGATGCATGAGGCTTGGAAATTATTGATCTTGTTCGTGATGAATTTGAATGCTCAATTGTCTTTCGGCTAGCAAAATGACTGTATTGTTCATGCTATGTTATGATTGGGTTCTTTAACATATTGCATTATCCATGGGAATTCCTATCATGCTGCTTACGGATGGGATTTGTATTGTCACCCTGCATTATGCGTGGAAATTATGGTTTTGATCATCATGCTGTGTCATGCATGGAATTTACTTTCACACCGGCTTACCCCATGGGGTTTACGTAATGAATGGAAAGGAAAGTCATCTGTTTGGGGACTGTATCTCATAAGGCTGGAGTATGAACTACTCCCGCCAATGGCAGGTAAAACGTTGGTCCTGTTGACTTGCATCCTGAGAAGTACGTGCCTCCGATACCGATGACCAGTCCACCGGTGATCTGCAGTGGTTTTCCATATTTGATATTTCAATGTTCTCAATTAAAGGGTAAAATGGTTGAAAGATAGCAAATGTTTGATACTTCGGTATTCCTAGCTACTGGGAAAAGAGGATGAAAGATAAGAAATGTAGGAATGGCAACTTCTATAGGGAGCCTCTCACACCGCCAGTTAAAGTAGGGGGTTCATTTTTTTTTTTTGAAATGGTGAAAAATATCATAAAAAGAACAGGGGGGGGGGGGGGGGGGGACCGAGATGGACCACACCCGAGAATACAGGAAACAAGAAAAAGAAAGAAAAATTACAAAATAATACTCACGGAGGGAGAAAATCAAACCATTCCAATTCCGAACGACTAACTCCACCCCTAGCCAAACCATCCGCCTCTCCATTAGCGGACCTCCGCACATGATTAAACACAATACTCGAACCCGAGATTAAATCCTCTATTTCATCAAAAATAGAATAGAATCTCCATGGAGGCAACACCGCCCTACTTAACCACCGAATCACATTGAGAGAATCACCCTCCACAATAGTTTTGTCCATGTTCTCTCTATCAATTCTTTTGATACCTTGATAAGCCGCCTTTATTTCGGCCTCCGAAGCATCACATATTCCAAGAGGGCCAGAATAAGCCCACACAACTCCACCACAATCATTGCGAAACACACCTCCAACCCCGGCCGGTCCCGGGTTTCCAAGACTCGAACCATCAAAATTCATTTTAAGCATTCCACAAGGAGGAGTCTCCCACCGTTGAGCAATCCGAGGCCTATTATCCGAACTAAAACAAACTTCCTTCCACCCCTCCCAAAGGTCATAAGCCGAAACAAAACGGAAAGCCGAAAGACATCTCGCCCAAGATATTGATAGTGCAATGATTTTTATGTAAAGCCAATACGGAGATTTGGCTATCCCTTCAAAAACACGAGAGTTTCTCTCTTTCCAAATCACCCACCACGTCGCAAGCAAACAAATATTCCATAATATTTTTCCTTTCTTCCTCCAAGGCACAAAACCCCATTGATCTACCAAATTCGGAATAGATGATGGAAAGACCCAAGCAATACCAAACCTCGAAAGTATGAGACTCCATAGCTGACGAGTGAAGGAACAATGCATGAAAAGATGACCCACAGATTCCCCCTCATTCAAGCATAGAGGGCAATGGTCAATGAGCAACATACCACGCTTTCGTAGAAAGTTAATCGTTTGAATCCGATCGCGACATACTGCCCAACCGAAGATACAAACACTAGGCGGACAATGAAATTTCCATACCTTGGCTGATATAGAGGATACATCACCAGGCACCAAGAGAAAATAGAAAGATTTGACAGAGAAGATACCTGAAGATTCCGCAGTCCATATTCTTTTATCCACACCATTCCTCTTAATGTAACACCCATCAAGAAGCTCAAGAAAACGGGATACCGACTCTAACTCCCTATCAAAGAAATTCCTCCTGAAAACCGGGGACCATACAAGTAGGGGGTTCATAAGACTAACAACTTAGGTACATGAGATATTCCTCTGCATAGTTATTAATGGGTTGCATCATATGTTTTTTTTTTTTTGAAATGGGCAACAGAATATATATATATATATGTAAAAACAGAACCGAGGTGGTCCTGAAGGAACAAAGATAATGCATCATACGTTTTGATGTTCCTGGTTTTTGAAAACTGGAGATTTCGATGACAGGCTATTGGCACATGTACCAGTAATGTGGTTTTCATTGCACGATCATTGCTGAATGTGTTAGAGCTTGTTTTACCAGCTATGGAAAATAAGGGTTCTGATGTCTTGCTATTGCTCACTTATTTATACATCATTTGAATTTTATCGTTTACATATTGGTTATTCATCATGGTAACAATGCATTGGCCTCCCAATTTTTTTATGGAATGCCTAGACTTGCTAAGGATCCCCATATGACATACTGAGCATTAGCTCCCTCCGTTGTTACATTTTTACAGATCCCTAGTACTAACCTTGCGTAGGTTGAGTTTCTCTGCGGACGGACAGGGACAGTTGAGTTGTAGTTCGTTACTATTTTCCTTAGGATTCAGTGAGTAGTTCTGATAGATGGAGTAACCTTGTTTTGGTATTTTATTTTCTATTAATTTTTTTTTGAAAATTAACTTATATTAAGTAGCGAAGGAAACAGGGGACAAGTTGTCCCCGGGTGACCCATGGCCCATACAAACATTGGTTCAGTAGTAGTACACAAGAGTCCAAATCAATACAAATAGTTCATGTAATTCCAATCCCCGTGGCCTCCGTTCTTGTACAAATGCTCATTGCCTCCCGCGTAACACCCTCTATAGCCAAACTATCCGCAGCTTCATTTGCAGACCTTCTGTGTTAGTCTGACTATTTACTCTTCATTTGCAGACCTTCTTGTATTAAATTTATCGAGGGGGTGAGATGAATCTAATAATTAGTCAGACTATTTACTCTTTTATTGGAAATTGAATGTTGGTTTGAGTTAACTAATTTTGGAGTTAATGGAATTATTAATTGCACAATATTCTAGCCTTGCTCCTCTGTGGGTTTTTCTACACACACAAAAAAAAATAAAAAATGATGCGGGTGGCAACCTTCACTAAATTTAAAAGCTTTACTTTGTGTGGGGCAAAGGAAATGCACACGAATAATATACTATTTATTCCACGTAAGTATTCAGCGGCCACTAGTAAGGAGTGACTCTACCATCGATGATGTTGCCACAACGGTATCATCCGAAGAAGGATATGGCAAGCCATGACCGAAAGAACTTTTGCTCTGCTCTCGTAATAAAACACTACCAGTCAAACCATCAGCGGAAAGTTCAAACAGACTAAATCCATTTAAGATCTGCATTACTTGTCGAATGCTTGGCCTAGCCTCTGGCATGGGGTGCGAGCAAAGCAAGCCAAGTTTCAACACCAACTCCATTTCTTCCACCACATAATCATTTCCCAATTTTGGATCACTTGCCTCTAGTATTGCGCCTTTTCTCCACAATTGTGACACCCAATCCACCAATGTAGGCTGCTCTGGGGCTGCTCGAAGTGATATCGGCCTCCTTCCACAGGCAACTTCAAGCATAAAAGCCCCAAATGAGAACACATCAGTTTTTGTACTTGCCTTTCCAGTTCTAGAAAGCTCTGGAGCAATATAACCTGGGGTCCCCACAACACGGGTAGTTCGAGGATTGGCCCCATGATCGTATAATCTTGCTAAGCCAAAATCGCCTAATCTTCCATTGAATTCACCATCTAGCAAAACATTGCTTGCTTTGACATCCCTATGTAGCACAACCTGCTCCCATTCTTCGTGCAAGTACAAAAGCCCTGAAACCACTCCTTTAATAATTCGAAATCTTTGGCCCCAATTGAGAGGAATCTTAGTTTGGTCGAAGAGGAACTTGTCAAGACTCCCATTAGGCATGAAGTCATAGACCAAGAGAAGCTCTCCTTTACGCCGGCAATAGCCAAGTAGTCGTACCAAGTTCCGGTGCCTGAGCCGGCCAAGGCTCACAATTTCGGCTACAAACTCTTGCATTCCTTGTGTAGAATCATGAGAGACTCTCTTCACTGCAACTTCAATTTCGGAGTTTGGTAATATGCCTTTGTACACCCTACCAAAACCCCCAATTCCTAAACATTCTTTGTCTCGAAAGCCCTTTGTGGCCACGAATAAGTCCTTGTAGGAGAATCTGTGAGGCCCATATTCACGCTCCCAATCTTCTACTAATTCTGCAAATTTGATCTTCCTTCTAACTATAAAAATGATGCTAGAGATGGTTGTCAGTGCTAAAAAAACAGAAATTAAAGGCAACCCAATTGTCAAAACCTTTGATTTGTCTTTAGGACCTGTCCGAGGAAGTGACGGGAGACGAGACAGGTCAAGGGCTTGCGTGACCCCGTTCATACTAAAGCTCCATCCCAAAACATAATGAGATGCTATAAGTGTCCCCGTGCCAGAAGAGAACCCCACATACATAGAATCTAAGATGATTGATGAAAGATCAATGTTCAAAGACAACAGTGGCAGGCTAGGCTTAGATATTTCTATGGGAGATATTGTTACATTTAATTGCTTGTTCAAACCACTATATTCTACCCAAACTAGCATCACTTTTCCACTTGAAAGGCTAATGTTATTAACACCACCATTAGAAAAATAAGCTGTAGGGGAGGATTGTGTGGACCTTAGGCTGTTAATATCAATTCCAACATGGTTGCCATTTATATCCCCGAATTCTGAGTTTTGGAGTGTGTCAAGCTCAACGGCAACAACATGATTGGAAGAATCACCGTTATCGGTCAAATTGAAAAGGCCTAAATATTGAGCAGATAGAGAAGTGGGGAGAGCCCCCGAAGGAGAGATATAAAAAGCCATTCCGTGACCATTTGTATGAGCATATTTGGGGACACTTGCAAAGGCAAAAACTGTAGAGAATGAGAGAGCGTTACCGTTGGAATTGTTCTTGAATTGAAAGGGAATCGAATGAAAAGCATGGGCTTTGTCGGGAAGAGTTGTGTAGTTGGTGAGCCTCAAGAGGCCATTGGGCATGATCTCTGCTATGCCCTCCAGGCTCATGTTAGCATTTAGAAATCCGTTATAGGTGAATGCACCGTTCTCCTGAATAGAGAGTCCTAAGTTCATGAGGAGAAACAATAATAAGATCCTAGAAAACATAGTTGGAATCTCTAAATGGAAACTCAAGGACCTTAGCTTTTCTAGTCACAACCTCTGTATCATGTAAACTAGGGAGAGAGATGGACGTTGACGTGGCGGGTGCTTATTAAAGAAGAAAACAAATGATGCCATTTTTGTTGTCGTGAGGGGCGCACCCACCCAAATATTGAGTGACGCCGCACCCACAAACAACGAAAATAAAGGTCCTAAGGCCAATGTGAAAGGGACTCATCAAGGAGCTTATGTTTGGAAAGCTAATACATTCGTCCCCAGTATTTAATTGGGATAGCCCCTTCTAGTGTGAAAGAGTAATCAGAAATACACCAGAGGAGGCTATCAAAAGTAAAAGAAAGTGGCGAATATTTCACTTCCCCCTATGTTTTCTAGAGTGAGAGCCGAGAATGCGGGTTTTTGAAATGCCGGTCTTCTGCGGTGGTTGGATGAGATGTCGAAAAAAATCTTCTATGGCCGTTGGGCATGATCATTGCTAGGGGTGGACATGGTTCGGTTCGGTTCGGTTTTGGGCTAAACCCAGAACCGAACCATGTATAATCGGTTCCCTGAAATTGGAACCAGAATCGAACCATATATCTGTGGAGCCGAACCGAACCAGAACCATATATAATCGGTTCGGTTCGGTTCTGGGTTTATCCAACCTTCACCAATGGCCCTGTTTATATATGAATTACAAGCACTAACAGTAACAGTAACAGGCACAAATTTGGGCAATGCAAAACTTATATGAAGTATGAAGAAGTACAAACAGGTGGGATAATCTTGCACAAATTTTGGCAATGCATGAAGCCATGAACTAGAAATTTGGGAAATAATCAGGCCCTAATATCCAAAGCAAACAGGCCCTCATTAAACCAACTCGGTTCTCGGTTCGATTCTCGGTTCCGGGATCCCAAACCCAGAACCGAACCGAATTTTCACCGGTTCCTGGATTTTGGAACCGGAACCGAACCATATAGAAATGGAACCGAACCGAACCAAATGTGCCGGTTCGGTTCAGTTCCTCGGTTCGAACCGGAACCATGTCCACCCCTAATCATTGCTATGCCCTCGAGGCTCATGTTAGCATTTAGAAATCCATTGTAGGTGAATGCACGCATCTTTGTCCTGATTAGAGAGTCCTAAGTTCATGAGGAGAAACAATAATAGGATCCTGGAAAACATGGTTTGAATCTCAATGTAAACTCAAAGACCTTGGTTTCTGTATCATGTAAACTAGGGAGAGAGATAGACGTTGACGTGGCCGCTGCTTATTAAAGAAGAACACATGTGATGTTAATTTAATTGTCTGCAGGGGTGCAGCCAGATATTCAATGATGCTGCACCCATCAAACAAAAGAAAATAAAGGGCCTAAGGTCAATGTGAATGGGACCCATCTTGAAGACATGAATCGAGGAGCCTATGTTCGGAAAATAATACACTCGCCCCCATTTTTTTGTTGGGATAGCCCCTTATAGTGTAAGAGAGTAGTAATGAATACACTAGAGGGGGCTGTCTCAAGTAAAAGAAAGGGACGAATATATCACTTCCCAGCTCCCACCATTTTTTCCTGGGTAGACGATTAAAATAGCTGCGAATGCGGGCTTTGAAATGCCGGTCTTCTACGGCAGTTGGATGGCATGACGTTTTTGGAACGCAAAGTCTTCTATGGCAATTGGATGAGAAAGACAATAGATAATGCTCTCTCTCACGTAAGGAACAGGTCTAGCCGTTTGTTCTTCCTCGGTTTCCCATTTGGCTGTGGGCACCACAAGAAAGTGGATCGGTAACGCTGCTGCTCAAATCTGGCCAAGTGAGTGAATGGCCCGGCTGTATAGGTCCCACATTCTATTCAGCCTCGACTGCAAGAAGGTTGGCTCCGACCTGTGACCCTAACGGCCAAACAGTTAGGGGCACCCGTGGTTTGGAAATTCAGGAGAACCCTTAGACACTCAGGTTATATAGGAGGCAAACATAATGAGAACTTAGTACTGGGATTTGTGCATTACCTTGGGTTTGGAGTGGAGAGTTCCCTTTTATAGACGGAGGTTTCTTTTTTCCGGGGAGTGATGTGCTGGCGACGTGGTGTGGTGTGGTGTTAATCGTTGGTAAAAAGGTGCTGACACCTTGCGCATCGCGAACATTAGGGGAGGGTGATTGGAGACTTTTGGAACGTGATATGGCTATTAGCAGTGGCTGGTACAAGGAATGAGGGTGATTGTGAAGTACTGGCAATGTGCTTTCCTTGAATAGGTGGCGGTCCCTGAGAAGCAGCCTGCGCTAGTGAGTTGGCATGCAATGAGAGGTCCCGTATGGCCCTCGGTAGCGTTGCACTATCAGTGTACGGGCAGGTGATGATGACCCGGCGTGCTTGTGATTATGTAGACAATATGTTGGATGATGGTGATGGGCTCTCCCCTGCTGAGGGTCAAGCACTAGGTTGGAGATAATAGGGTCCTAGCCGGCTGAGGGCCTGCTTTCCCTCAGGGGGACGACGGGGGGCCAAGTGACTGCATCCGGCCACGGGTCTTGACATTGAGAATATCTCTCTATGTGTGGAGATCTAGGGCTTTGCGCTTCTGAAGGTCCAATGCCACATGTCGCCATCTGGCCAGTTGTTAGATTTTAAACCCTACATAATGCATCCACTTCTTTGATTGGTACAGGTCGAAGAAGTAGACTCGGTGCATCAGGCGATGTCTTTTCGACAATGACTGACCGGAGTGGCCTGCTGCGTCCGGCGAGGATAAAAAAAAAGGTTAAAGGTGGGGAAAATGAAATCTGATGGACTCGCGACCTTCAGCAAAAGTCCCTATTGGGACCAAATAGTCTCATGTGGTGGGAGGGGGGCTCTTTTTATTTGTCAGACTCGGTCGAGGAGCATGAAGAAAGTAATGGTTTGGCTATATATGATGACGTGCTCAAATGTGGGTTTCCCTCCCTCTATTCTTCTTAGAGGTTTGTAAGGTCTACAGGGTTAATTTGGGGCAAACCGTCCCAAATGTATGGTGGGCACTTGTCTGCTTTGCTTATCTCATGTGGAAGCTGAAGAGACCGACTCACATCAGCGCCTTTAGGTGGTGTTTCAAGATGAGGGTGTGCTATGTATGCCATAAAATCCGGTCATTGAAAGTAGTAATTAATGATAATTTATTCATTCATGACATCTATTGAGTATTTATTGGAGTGTGTGATGTGCTTTAGACACACTTTTATTCTCAGGTAGCATCGTAGGATCTGTCATGAATATAGAGATTATGTGGCAGGGAGATATGACCATTGGGTTAAGATTGGACATCTCGTACCTGTACACAACATGTATCGATCTTGCCACCATACACGCATTAAAGTGGCCTATCTCGATCTCTGGGGTAGTTGACCCTAAGTAGGTGGAATGGGTGTAGTGATTGGATCAGATGGTCATATCTCCCTGCCACATAATCTCTATGTACATGATCAACCCTACGATGCTGCCTAAGGATAAACATGTGTATGGAAGCACATCATACACTCCAATAAATACCTAATAAATGTCATGTACCAATAAATTGAAGTTTCAATACGATTGGCTTTTAGGGCATACACTTTAACAATCTCCCACTTGCACTCAAAGCCAATTATGTACATATCTAAGACCCATGCCCTCCAGATGTTTCCCAAATATCTTCCGCGAGCTTTGGTCAATGGATCAACCACGTTATCTGCTGAAGCTACTGTGATGGCTACATCTTTTCTTTTTATGATCTCACATTTCCCATGATATTACTGAAGGACGTGCTTCAACTTCGGGTGAGATCTTAGTTCCTTTATTTGCACTTTTGCCCCAAAATAGTTATACAACTTAGTGAAGGGCCTTTCAACATGGAGAATAAACCCGAGTTCGTCATGCCGCCTCAATCGTGGGATTCGACTCACTGTTCCTTTAGCTAGATCAAACACGAAACCCTTTCATGTCACTAAAGTAAGACTCTGATCCAATCATTTCCACCAAAGACCAAGAACCAATGCCCAGTTCTCCTTAAGGTACATAGAAATATGCTTCACCACCATCCAATGCTCACGACCAGGGTCAAACCAATATCTATTGATCCTTACAGAGTGAGACACATCCGGCTTATTACACATCAATGCGTACATCAGATTGCCCACAACAAATGTATAGGAACAGTTGTTAATCTTCCGCTTCTCCTCAGACATCTCATGGATCATCATCTTGGAGAGCCTGATTCTGAAAGAGAGATGGCTCTCGATCGAGACTACTAGTTGTGTCACGATGACTCTAGAGAGAGAGAGAGTAAGTACAGGTGAAGCCTACCTTGTTCAAGATCTAAACAATTCAAATGTTATGCCCCACCAAATGTTCATGTTTGGGAAGAGAGACAAGGTTGGACTTAGTGTTGTACCGGCTGTAGCTTTCCAACCAGTACAGTGGGTGAAGTTATCTTAGAAGGGGGTGAATTTATCACCGCCTGAAAGTGATATAATCATCCCTATTTTACACCGGAGGGAACTGTTGACAAACAGATAAAATGGGCGAATATATAATTTCCAGGCAGTTTGGTTCTCTTCTAGCCTTGGAAATGACCCCACCCTTGATTGACATCTTGTCTGCTAATGGACGGCAGCATCCAGAAGCCAGACTAGGTTCTTGTTGCCACATGGAAGAGATAATACTCTTTAATACGGTTTTAACTTTTAAGCACAGCTCTGGGAACATCGAAACTGAAAAGGAGATTGATATATAGTCGAAAGGAGATGAAGGTATCCGCAATCTCTCGATCCTTCATCTTCTTATCCCTGCTCTTGTTATTTGTCTTCTTTCATATGATGGCTGAGGAGAGCAAGCAAACCGATGTCCCCCAAGTGCAACCGAACCAACAGCGTAAGTTCCCTTTGTTCTCCTAGTATTCAAGTGCAATGCTTAAAAACAATGACATGCGGTTATGTCAGAAAAGAGAACCTGAAGCACCAAATCAATTGGGTTATGCTACATTTAAATATGGTGTGAGCAATCAATATACACATCAAATCTTCAGAATTTAAATTTTGATGCATTTCTTGGCATTTCTTTCTTAAGTTATTTTACCCCTATGGATATAGGTAGTTTGTACATTTATTATTTATATCTTGAATTCTAATTCTACGAACAATTATAATCCTTTGTGCTCTCGGGTATCATGTTCTTTGTAATCTGTATCTATAATCGAGGTTCTTGGTTCTTCCCTCTTTACCTGTCTATGATCTAATCGTCGGCTCTTCAAGTTCCATTTGTAGGTATTTTAATTCTAGAACCGGATTATTTTGCGGAAGATTTAGCCTATCAACTTTCTGAATCAAATTCTGTATCCCAACCATCATGACATCCTGTCTACTGTCACTTTCTTCTTGCCACTGTTGCAAAATCTATGTAAGATGCGCACAATTCACATTCCATGTATCGATGTAGATGTCATGGGTTCAAACTCAATTGCTTTCCCAAATGCACTGAGAAGCTAATATGAAAGCAAACTTAGCCAGCACACAAAATCTGAACTTCTCTTCTCAATAGAAGGTAAATCACAACAAGTCTGAAATGTCTCTGCCCAATGTCACTGAATTATTCCCGGCCAAGATGACAAAGCTAAGAAACTTTTTTGAAAGATCTGATACCACTTTTGATGCAGGTGCGGAACACCGGAAGTGTTGTTGGTTGAGGTAGGCAGAAATGGTTCGCACTGTTTCAGAAGAGTTGGTAGATGCAAAATATATGACAGTTTATTGAAGCATGTTCATTCATAGAGAAGCAACTAGGAACTGTCAGAGATCATTACTCTAAAAATGGAAATAAGGCTGGTGAATTCCTTGTGAAAACATTTCCAAATTGAATCACAAATGTCCAATTTTTACTCAAGTTCAGAGTACTGAACTTTCTGCACTTTTTCCAACTAGTAGTGGATTTGAAAACAAGCAGGAATTCACTTATTCTTAGTCACAACGTAGCTCTAGGTTAAAGCTATGGGCACCAAAACTCAAAGCCAGACCTAACTAATTCTCAAGAGAAATCACTAACAGTCTAATTGAAGTTTCAATGAGAGAAAACTCAAATTCACCACAATTATCAGGTCATAGGTAGCTCTCGGTTAACATTAAAAACTGGCAACAATAAACTTGAGCATTCACAATTCTCAGGCCTACTGAAGGATTTCGATAGAGAAATTTTCGTGAGTTACTAATATAAATCTGGACCAAAAATTCCAATATCTAGAGAGAACCAATTCAAACATTCAACGGAAAGTAGGAAACACCTTCAAGAACTAGTAATTCTGGTTGTAACAGAGACTTGGAAACCAATTCTCAGGCCTTTAACTAGCTCTAGGCTAAGAATGAATTGTATGACAAATTATCAGTTAAAAACTTCAAGATCTGAGAGTTGCTTGATCTCCTTCAGTTCTAGTATGATTTTCACTTTAATACTCAGGTGAAACAAAGATTAATGTAGATCTGAGAATGGCTTCAAAGTAGTGAAAATTGGCAAGTGTTGTAGCAGAAATCTGCTATGCAGAGTTCACTAACTCTCGGTTTGGTGAGATCCGAGGCTAACACTCATCAAATTCTCATAAATCTCATGAAATTCAAATCCAAAATAGTATAATGAGTTGCCTGCATTCAAATCTACGAAGAAACTATCCTGGAACTTAGATCTAGTTCTCAGTTTGTGCAATTCTCAGGTGTGCAAACCAAGATTACGAGTTCTGCTGATTTTTTGTCAAATTCAATTGAACTCCAAGAAATTTCATTACCAAAACTGATAAAAGAAGTGATAATTATGAGTTAGACTTATAGAACTAATGAGTATAATGGAAATTCCATACAAAAATTTCTAGGAAATCCAACCTTCAATCAAAAATAGCGATGAGAAAAGAACTTGTGGAAATTTGAATCTCTCACGGAGCTTCTTGAATTAAATTTCGAATGGATTTGTGAGGAGAAGCAAAATCCTATGAGACAAATCAAATTCCTTGCAAAAAACAAGGAAATTATAAAGTGAATAAGAGAATAGTAATCTCCAATGCGAACAACTCTCTTTCTCAAGAGAAATCTCAGCAGAAAATCTTTCTGGCCGAAGTGTTCCGTCCACAAGAAATCCATCCAGATCTCAAATCTGTTTTTTCCAATTTAAATCTCATCAAAATCAATTCAAAAACTAAAGAAAAGAGCGGGAAAGGGCTTTATATACTCAGCCCTTTTACAACTGAATATGTAACTAATTAAACTACCTCAAGTCATGTAACAGCACATGTGATAGCACATTTTACCTAAGAAGCTTCTTCAGTCTCTTGAGGCATTGGATCTTCTTTGGATGGTCCATCTACCTTTGTACTTCCCCTACGATTTTATCCATAGGATCGCCATCTGAAGATGCTCCTCAATTAGTTCTCCCCTTACTTAAACTTTCTCTCTTCATATATTGGTAATCGAGATTCCTTGATGTTTTTATTTAAAAGAAAAAGAAAAAAGATGGGTTCTATAAAATGGAATAAGGGTTAAAAGTATTTCACTCCTCTCTTCTCCTGGAAGAATTTTTCTCCTCTCTAAGGATCTTGTTTTTGCAAAGGAGTTTCATATAAGGGACTGATAATACATTGAACGTAATTTCCATCGTCCATCGTGGAATGCATCTGAGGAAGCTACTAATTCAAATCTATTGGGATAAAATCTTGAGAAGATTCGGATCTTGGCAAGGAGTAGAGCAAGTAGAGAAATCATGGTTTTGATCTTGATCATGAGACATCTGATCCGTTTAATTTATTCATTGATTATATCTATATGGCATGTATATGTATATGTATATGCATATATACTACAACTTAGATCTTGGGCTTCTAGGAAAATTGTAACGGTATTTCTCATTAATATCTCTATTCCGATCTTTAAGAATGAATGAATGTAATCTCTCAGTTTGCAACTTACAATAACATCTTTACCATAAGAAAACCCTGATCTTGGATCGAGCCTGGTAACCTCCTACTCGCAAACTAGTAGAAGCAGGCTCCCTCGGACATATTCAAATTCTTACACAACTTTCTATGCTAATTTATGTGAAAATTGACTCGAGAATGAGTGAATCCATCAAACGATATCCTTTTTTTATCTTCCACATGAAGGTACATTTGAATGTACTGCTGTCGAATTTAGTTGTCTTGAATACAGAGAAGTTGTTAATTGTCCCATATGATAGATTGAAGGAGTTTATAAACACTTCACACTTAAAGTATTTTCGCTATTTTGCGTGATTTAACACGAGCCGATCTGAATTAGTGTTTAATTTTGTAGCCATATATCTGATTGAAAAGCAAAGTATTACCCACTCCAGTAGCCATGAATCCAACCATGTAGCTGCCTTCTGTTAAAGATTGACCTTTAACATTCAGAGCCATTAACAACAAAACAATGTTATTCTCTTCAATCTCTGATGACAAATATCAAACAACTACAGGAATTGGAAAATTTTTCATCCCTCCAAGAATTGGTTGTTTCATTGATTACAATATGAAGGTTTTTGTCAATATTTATTTAGAATACCTCTACTTGCCCATTTCCTTCTGTCTCTGTAGCTGTATCATTTCGGTACTCCTTTTAATAAATTTCTATTCATCTAACAAACAGAAAAGACACCCACTCATCAATGTGAAACATGCATTTTGGATCTTGTTGCAAATATTTCTCATATCACCCTGAAACCTTCTTCAGCCATTAGTCTTTATCCCGACACTGCTTTTCTTAGGATCGGCCAGTTCAAGTTAGATCAAGGTATTTACCAGTAGCACTCGACTAGTTCTGGTTCATCCTTTTTTTTTTTTTGTAATCTAGACAACCTAGGCATAATTCGCTCGATAAGAGTTTACATGATCGGTTAAAACATTGAATTGCTAAAAGGACACAATTCTAGTTAAATTCCAAAATTCATTTATAACAATGACTGAAACAAGTACATCCTCGTTTAATATTTGTGGCTGATCATCTTGCTAAGGGCGGAGTGTCTAGGTAGTCCATATATGCGAGGAAATATCTGTCCCCTGTGTAATCTTGTTTTCTTATTGTATAAGGAAAACAATATACAATTACATCCTCATTCCATATAGTTGCCTGTATTGTCCATCTGTCTTTGAAGTCAGATTGTATATGATCCTCAGACTCTGAAGGTGTGGATACTCTATTCCACTAACTACTATAAGATGTACAGTCGTAGAAAAGGAAGAGCAGTTCACCTAATTGCAACCATTCATTTCATATATCATTTCTTTTTTTGACCATGGACAGGTATCTCACCTCCTCCTTAAAAAATTCTTCAGATTAGACCTGACACAACACTTTTCTTTCTATGACAGCGTTGGTGTCCAATGGAGTAGATGGAGGAGAAAATGCAAATTTAATTGAAGTGACTAGAGCTCCAAAAACATCGTGGCCGGAAGTTGTTGGGCTCACCGCAGAAGAAGCAGAGAGAAGGATTAAAGAAAATATGCAAATCGCTCTCATTCATGTGGTTCCACAAGACAGTTTTGTTACTATGGACTATAACCGACAGCGCGTCCGAATATACGTGGATGCCTCTGGCAAGGTCTCTAGGCCTCCCAGAATCGGTTAAAGTTTTTAGGGTAATCATACTTTCTGGTTTGTATGGATTTGTATTGCCATCAGATTATTTCGTTTGTATTATTATAGTAGTTTAGTGTTGATTTGTTTGGCCTGTTCTTTTCGGACCTCGTTTTGAACATGCAACGCATCTTATTTTAGAGCACTCTTGTTTGTCACAATAGCTCAAGGAATTGTAGTAACAAACCAAAATAGTTTTCTGCACCAAAGATGAGTGTATCTCGATGAAAATCTTCGGATTCTGCAATGAAATATACCTGAGGCATGAAATTTTCATAACTTTTAGCTATTACAACTGATGATCTGACATCCAAGGCCCTGTTTGGCCTGCTAGTTTGAGATTATGACAACTGATGGTGAGATTCTCAAACGAATAGGGCCGTTGGATTTTGAGAACCGATTGTGAGTCCAAAACTGATTATTGGACTCAAAATTAAACGCAAATCTTTGGGCCCCACAAGACTTATATGTGCAATCTAGACCATTGATGTTATAAAACGCAGTGAACAAAATCCACATGGTTGGGGTGGGCCACATTTATGGTGATAGGTGGAATCAATGGAACCAATCACATATATCCACCTGGATGCACCTAGTACATCTGTCTTCTCAAGCATTTTCTACAAGGTCCATATAAAAATGAATGGTTTAAATCATCTAATACAGTGGTTTAAATCATCTAATATTGTCCTCAGGTCCCCAATGTACCTTTCATAGTATCAATGAAAATATTTGTCATCTTTAAAAAAAAAACATCTAATATTGTGGGACCCTATATTTTCTTTTCTGCACTTGCATGGTCAGCCCTCCACTGTATAAAAACTCGTTATTGGATTATCAAATTCTATACACCCTTGAAGTATTGTTTAAAAAGATGAGGATTTGCTAGGGACCAATCCAGACAGCATTTCGCGTGCCGGCTGTTGCATGAGAGAGCAGCCACCTCATATGAATTATATGAATAAGACAAAATCTATCGAAAAGTAAGCCTACACGGCTGATCTCATGCAACAGCGGGCCTGAGAAATGCCTTCTGCAATGGTCCCTAGCAAGCTGAAGAAGTCAAGAATTCAAGATGAATACATATGGTCTGGTAAATACCTAGTCATTCTCATAAAGAAATGGGGATTTCTTCTAGCTTTAGAAACGACACTACCTCTTGATAGAGGACTTTGTCTACTTATGGACGACAGCATCTAGAAGCCAACGACCTTTCTTGTTGCACATGGAAGAGTCTATAATCTTAACAAGGTTTTAAGGGCGACTTTGGGAACCCCAAAACTGATAAAGAGATTGATATATAGTTGAAAGGACACGAGGGTATCTGCAATCTCTCACCCTTCTTCTCCCTGGTCTTCTTATTCTTTTTCTTTCATATCATGGCTGAGAAAAACAAGCATACGGATGTCCCCCAAGTGCAACCAAACCAACAGAGTAAGTTCCTTTCGTTCTTTGTTCTCCCCTCTTCTATCTCTATTTTCTTTCTTGTCATGGCTGAAAAAATACAGCATAAGAGAATTCAATACCAATGCTTAGATAAAAAAGGAGAACCTGATGCACCTAATCGATTGAGATGAAGTGATGAGTCAGATCCACACCATATGCTACATCTAAATATGGTGTGACCAATATACACAACAAACCATCTGAATTTAAAATTTGATCCATTGCTTGGCATCTGTTTCTTATGTTATTTTACCGCAATGAATAGTTTTATATTTATGTCTCAAGTTATAATCCTACAAACAATTCTAATACTTTGTCATATGGGGGGGCTGTTGGGGGTTCCACGCAAAAGCAAAAGATCCCACATCTTGGATTGGCTTATAAGGGCCTGCGCACCCTCCCCTTAACGGCTAGCTTTTAAGGGTGAGTTATATCTTGATCCCAACAGGGGTCCTTGTAATCTGTGCCCATATTGAAGGTCTTGGATCACCCCTAAAAAAAATATTGTTGAGAAATCCATCAAGCAAAATCTGATTCGATTGTACGCAGAGAAACAGAATAGTTGAAACAGACAAACCACAAGATGCAAGTACCAAGATTTCACGTGGTTCGGTTAGGATGCCTACGTCCACAGGCCAGAACACATTCTATCATTATGAGAAAACACAAAACAAGTATTACAATGAGAACCTAAAACCTGCAAATTGCAACCCTTTCCCTTCCTTCTTAACCCTTTCCCTTTCTTCTCAACCAATATGTGAGGCAATATATGTTCCCTGTGTGATCTTGTTTTCTATGACATTTTAATAAAGCTTTTCTGTTGCAGTCAAAAAATCCAAGGAATCTCATTGCCTAGTAGCGGAGGCAAAGTAGAATATAGTCCTACAAGGTCTAATTCTAGCAATCCAAAAGTACTCAAATAACTCAAAAGCCTAAAGGCAAAGACGGGAAACAAGTCCCATATTCTTCAATTTCTATTTTCGTCATTTTATTTGTAGCTTACGATTTATTCATCAAATCATGCACTTGATTTTGGTATCATTAGAAAGCTTTTTCATTACCTATCTAATAAGCCCATGATCACACTCTTTGGATGTTGTCACGCCCCGAACCCAAGATCCCCGGCCCATCACACGTGACAGCGTGCTGCCCACCTGTAGCTCAACCTTGCGGGCACGCAAGGATGACAATCGAACAACCGCCTGTACAATAAATATGCAGAGCAGCTAAAAGGGTAACATGAATTAAACCATAATTAATCTATAAAATTATTCTCCACAAGTCACTACCCATAAATGTACTCTACGGGAAACTTATTAATTAAAACCAACATAAATAGAGCTGTCATTGATTCTAAACAAAATAAAGGGTTCTGATAATATTCCAACTAAGCTAAGTTCTTAATAAGGAATGATAAGTCTATGACCGGAAATGAAATAAAGAACTAGAAGGTTTAAACTGGGAACAATCCTCGCCTAATCACCAATCTCCTAATGTGCACCGCTAACTCCACGACGGATCACCTAATGTTCCTCTTGATCTAAAAATTGTTAACCACATCATGAGCACAAAATCCCAATACGAATCCCAACGGCTTGATCAGCTAACATGAAAATAATGTATATAATTTGGGTAACGTGCTAAACGTGCTTGAGATCATTTATCAAATAGAAGTTCGAAGGAATTACTTGAAATAAAGTAATATGAACATGCATTGATAATAAAATTTGTTCGATAATCAGCAAAATAAAAATCAGTTTCGCAAATTTATCTGACGAGATTAAGTTCAAAATGAAATACATTTCAAGTTATTTCTATCATTTCAAAATAGATAATCATCGGAAATCGAAATCAATCAATACATCTTCTATCATTTGAAAAATGTAGAATCATTAGAACTTGAAATCGATCAGTACATTACTAATTATTCGCCAGTCTTCTCTGAGGCCAATATCACACCCTATCAGCAAGTAGTGTACCCAAAGCGAACACACGTTCGCACAGACTCGCAAGTCTAAAAGGCGCACACTAATCAATATCAACATCCACATTAGCAAATCAATACCGCTGGCCCGCTACGCATGGTTGACGGCTAGCCCGGAACACACGGGCGGCTAAGGATGGCCCAACGTCTGTTGTGAGCAATCTAATTTCAACCATGGTCTACGTGATCACGGCTAGTGTCCCTCCCCACTAGAAGGTGTGGGTACAAAATCCTCGCTAGAAGTCAACGTTACTGGTAGTCCAACACTCCATACCAAGACTGACAGTACAAAACTAGTTCATTGAAATTTCACAGGTGATTCATCATCGGGGTCAAAACATATTTCGAAAACTTGTTTATTCACATCCATAAACCTGTTTCAATCAGTTTTCATAGTTCTAAAACCAAGGAAATACAATTAACAAAGTAGTTTTCATAAAACATTCTTACACTCATTAGATAGGTAATAAACAAATCTTACTTATCATACCAAAATCAAGTCAAACAGATACGATTTAATCCCTAAAACGTAAGCCACAAATAAGATTCAAATCTTACTTTCACGCCACATGTTCTTTATCATTCTCATATGCATCAACCTCCTTTGGTTCAAAAACTTGTCCTCAAGTTTTGAAGTATCGAAGACCATTCATCAAATGAAACTCTCAAGGATCAAACACTGCTTCATAATCTCCAAGACGAAGGGATAATTCATTTTGATCTTGAACAGACATGAAGCCATGAATATCCATTGTAGGATTCAACATAGGATATAATAAAAATGGATGGATAGAAAGTGATTAAAAAATAGATGTAATTTTTTTTCCATCGACCTATCTTTTCAATTTCTGTTGGCCCACCTATGTGCTGTCAGATCCAATTTCTTTTCGTTCTTCATCTATTATTTTACAAAGCACGTCAACCATCGCTTCAAGTGAATCATTGATCACTTTGCCACCATCAAAAGTCAACGATTCACATTTGAAATTTTAGCAAAGATTAAATATCCACCATCTTAATATTCATCATATATTGGTGGTGACTCTCATTTTATGATTTCATGCTCTAAGTAATAATAAAAATGATTTTAAGTTCTATATTACCTACCAATTTTGACATTCAACAACTCTCGGATATAATTTGTAGCCATCTCGAATCCACGTAAACATTGCTAACAAACTACTTTTTTAACTCAAGGAAAGTATATGTTCTGATCCCAACTGATGTAGTCTAAAATTTTGAGGGATCTTGTTGCATAGCAATGGAGGCAAAGTAGATAAAAATAAAAAAGAAAATGACCCTTTGATCACTGTTGTAGGGAATTTGAGCGCCGCTGAAAGGATTGAGATTTACTTCGTTCAAGTTGAAGTAGAGAAAATACTCCAGCAAGTGTTAATCTTAGCAATCCAAAAGTTCTCAAAGAGCTCAAAAGCCTAAAGGCAAAGTTCCATTCAATAACTCAAGGAAGTCCATTACAATGATTTGATAACACGTATTTATAACAAAAGAAAACCTCAAAGCTAACATGAACCTAAGCAACTAATCTTACCCACCAAAAAAAAAAAAAACTAATCGTAGCCGTTCATCACGTGCGGCGTGAAACAAGTTCATTATTCTTCAATTTTTATTTTCAGTCTTATTTGTGTCTTACATTTTAAGTATCGAATTGTGTTTGTTTGACTTGATTTTGGTATCATTGGAAAGATTTTTTGATTACCTATCTAACGAGCCAAATATCACGTGATTTGGATATAGTTTGAGGAAGTTATGATCGTTATAGGAAGGTAATATATTTTTACCAGGGAATTTTATTTTAGTCAAGTTTTAGCTTTTATTTAAGTTAGTTTAGATGGATGGTTGAGATTAGTTGCTTATGTTTTAAGTTAGCTTTTAGAGTTTATTTTCTTATAAATGCATGTTATCAAATCATTATAATAATGGACCTCCTTGAGTTATTGAATGAAAATTTACCTTTAGAAGTTCTTTGAGAACTTTTGGATTGCTAGGATTGGCCCCTACGAAAGTATTTTCTAGATGACGAAAATAGAAATTGAAGAATATGGGACTTATCTCACGCCGCACGTTCTCGATCATTTTGTCCGCATCACTTTCCTTACTATGTAGGAAAACCAAAAAGTAATCAATGTCGTAGTTTCATATATTGTTGGCACTATTGTCCTCGATCATTAATCATGCTATCTCCTTGCAGCTAGCATAGCCTGGACAGGTTCCCCATCTACACCTTAAGAACTTTTCAGATTACTGAACTTTTCATTGGATCTTATACAACACTTTTCTTGCTAGCGCAGCATCGGTGCCCAATGGCGTAGATGCAGGAAAAAATGCAAATTTAATTAAAGTGAACACAGCTTCAAAAAAGTCATGGCCGGAAGTTGTGGGGCTCACCGTAGAAGAAGCAGAGAAAAGGATTAGAGAAGATATGCCAAATGCTCGCACTGAGGTGGTTCCGCCTGACTATAGTATTAGCTTTGACTATAACATACAGCGCGTCCGAATACACGTGGATTACTCCGGCAAGGTCAATTACCCTCCTGGAATAGGTTAATTTTTTCTTTATAATCATAGTATTTGGTTTGTATGGATTACTATTGCCATCCTATTATTGTGTCTGTATTATTGAAGTTGTTTAATGTTAATTTCCTTGGCTTGTTCTTTTTCCACCTTGTTTTGAACATGATACTGCGCTTTATATAAAATTACTCTTGTTTGTCACAATTTGCTCAGGTAATTGTAAAACCAAACCAAATAAGCTTTCTACACCAGAAATGAGTGTATCTCGATGAAAGTCTTTGGATTCTGCAATGAAATATGCCTAATTAAGCAAGGCCACTCAAGTGTAAAAGGGTAGTCATAACTCACAAAAACACTAGAGGGCGAATATGGCACTTCCCATAAAACTATATACAAATAATTTCGAACACTATTGAAAGAGGCCTTTAAATAATAAAATTGTTTTACCAATGACATTAGGGCTTCTTTAGATACATCAAAAATTTGTTCCTATATTTAGGCATCCAAGCAATGAAAAAAAAAGGAAAGATATCTTAACTGATTTATCTCCTTCAAGTGTCCAACCATCACAATTTTTCCAAAACTAATAAAAAGCCTCACACCCAATCCATTCCATAATAACCCCATTAGATTATATAGGGCATGTTTGGATATTCGGAAAAGTAAATTAAGGAAAATACTATTTAATTGTTTTGAGTTTTTTCTTTCTGTATTTTGTTTTTCCATAATTTGGTTCACATCCATCCATTTTCTAGAATTTCCAATTCTGCATTTCGATAACCCACTGGATGAACTTAGGGAAGCCAATCATGGCCAGAAAGAACAACCCCTCACTACTCCGTTTCTCGGAGAAAAGGAGGACGAAGTTTAAGTAAAGAAAGGAAAAGAGAGAGAAAGGAAGAGGAAGAAGCAACCTCCGAATTGTGATGCCAAGTTTCAAGATTCGTAGAGTAGAGAAAAGGTGAATATGAAAAATTGTAGCAAATGATGGGGTTCAAGTTTCAGGTTTGATGGAATTGGTTAAAGGTTAGAACATGACTGGTAATTTCAAAATCTTTTTGAATTAAGTGGTCAAAAAGTAAGTGTATGGCATCCACTATAGGATGATCCAGACTGTCCATTTTGATGGGTCACAAGAAAATTAGGTTAACTACTGGAAAAAAGAAAAATACGTTGTGATAAAAAAATATCTTTTCAATAGGATGATCCTAGCTCTCCGATCTGGAGAGGAACTATATATTATGGAAACCTCTATAGATCGGAAGGCTGGGATTATCCAATGGAAATGATTTTTGGGGCACAACCTATTTATGTTCATGGTTTTAAATTTCGGATTTCGGTGTAGACCGACACCGAAATCGATTAAAACCGAAACAGTCATTTATTTCGGCCGAAATTTTGGTTTTTCCGAAATTTGACCCAAAAAATCTGTTTTTTTTAATATTAATTTAATATTTCACCAAAATTTCGGTCTTTCGACCGAAATTTCAAATAAAATATTAGTTTCGGGTTTTGGCCAGATTTGTTTATGTTGTGGCCCGTAGGGGTGTAAACGAGCCGAGCCGAGCCGAGCTTGGCCAGGCTCGGCTCGGCTCGTTAAGCTCAAAAGGTGGGCTCGGGCTCAAACCAGGCTCGGCTCGGCCAGGCTCACGAGCCTTATCGAGCTCGAATTATATTAATTTTACACCCCTCATCTTCCCTGGACAGCCCTATTTAGTGTTTTTTTACTACTCTTTTTACACTAGGGGGTGGTCCACGTAACAAATGGGGTTCCAAAAAAGAAGTGACATATTTTGCCTCCCCCTTTCACTCCCTAGACAACCCTTTTAGTGTATATATATATATATATATATATATAAATATATTAAATTCTTAACGAGCCGAGCCGAGCCTGGCTTAACTCGGGCTCGGCTCGTTAAGCTTAACGAGCCCTTAACGAGCCGAGCTTTTTTCGAGCCGAGCTCGAGCGAGCTTCCGAGCCCGAGCCCGAGCCAAAATTGACACCGTTAGTGGCCCGTGATCAGATGGACCCGTTCAGAGAGAGAGAGAGAGAGAGAGAGAGAGAGAGAGAGAGAGAGAGAGAGAGAGAGAGAGAGAGAGAGAGAGAGAGAGAGAGAGAGAGAGAGAGAGAGAGAGAGAGAGAGAGAGCATTCTTGATGGTCTTTCTCATGCAAGTTTAATGTAACATGCATTCCAAAAATGCCGCCCGATAAAATCCCGAGGGGCGCGGGGGGATATCAGTTCCCATTCCAAAAACGTTTTTCTCATACTAGTTTGACTGAAGAAAACGTATGATACACGATTGGTGCCTTCCACATGGGTCCCATTCAAGAGTGAATTTCCTATTTTTGGTGTTCGTCGGTGGACCTGCTGTAGGCCTCATTCAACAACTTGGTCACAATGTTTTCTTCTTAAATTGCAAAGGTGTTTGATGTTACATTCAGATTCCAACTATGTTGTTCAGGATTCTGTTATTGTTTCTCCTTCTGAAGGTAGGACTCTCTAATCAGGAGGACGTTTCATTCACTTATAATGGATTTCTTAATGCTAACATGAGCTTGGAGGGCATAGCTGAGATCATGCCCAATGGCCTCTTGAGGCTGACCAACAACACAAGCCTACAGGACAAGGCCCATGCTTTCCACTCCATTCCTCTTCATTTCAAGAACACTTCCAACGGTAACGCACTCTCTTTCTCTACAGTTTTTGCCTTTGCAATCGTACCCAAGTATGCTCATACAAACGGTCATGGAATTTCTTTTTTCATCTCTCCTTCTGGGAATATCCCCACTTCTCTATCTGCTCAATACTTAGGCCTCTTCAATTTTACCAACAACGGTGATTCTTCAAGTCATATTATTGCTGTTGAGCTCGACACACTACAAAATTTAGATGTCCTGGATATAAATGGCAACCATGTTGGAATTGATATTAACAGCCTAGTGTCTACAAAATCCTCCCCTGCAGCTTATTTTTCTAATGGTGGAGTTAATAACATTAGCCTTTCAAGTGGAAAAGTGATGCTAGTTTGGGTAGAATATAATGATTTGGAAAAGCAATTTAATGTAACACTATCACCGATTGATATAGCTAAACCCAGCTTGCCACTCTTGTCTTTGAACATTGATCTTTCATCAATCATCTTAGATTCCATGTATGTGGGTTTCTCTTCATCCACAGGGACACTTATGCAATCTCATTATGTTCTGGGATGGAGTTTTAAGATGAATGGAGACGCTCCAGCCCTTCATCTCTCTCGCCTTCCCTCGCTTCCTCGTACTGGTCCTAAAGAGAAATCGAAAGTTTTGACAATTGGATTGCCTTTAATTTTGGTTTTTCTAGTGTTAACGGCCATCTCTACGGTCATTCTTATAGTTCGGTGGAAGATCAAATTTGCAGAATTATTAGAAGATTGGGAGCACGAATACGGGCCTCACAGATTCACCTACAGGGACTTATTCACGGCCACAAAGGGGTTTCAAGACAGAGAGTGTTTGGGGATTGGAGGTTTTGGTAGGGTGTACAAAGGTATCTTACCCAATTCTGAAATTGAAGTTGCAGTGAAGAGAGTTTCTCATGATTCTAAACAAGGAATGAAAGAGTTTGTCGCCGAAATTGTGAGCCTCGGTCGACTCCGGCACCGGAATTTGACACAGCTACTTGGCTATTGTCGTCGTAAAGGAGAGCTTCTCTTGGTCTATGACTTCATGCCTAATGGAAGTCTAGACAAATTCCTCTTCTACCAACCCAAGACGCTGCTCAATTGGGATCAGAGATTTCGGATCATTAGAGGAGTGGCTTCAGGGCTTTTGTACTTACACGAAGAATGGGAGCAGGTTGTGCTTCATAGGGATGTCAAAGCTAGCAATGTTTTGCTAGATAGTGATTTTAATGGAAGATTAGGCGATTTTGGCTTAGCAAGATTATATGATCATGGCACCGATCCTCAAACCCCACCGTATTGTGGGGTTTTAATGCTTGAGGTTGCCTGTGGAAGGAGGCCTATAGCACTTCGAGCATCAACAGAGCAGCCTACTCTGGTTGATTGGGTGTCACAGTCGTGGAGGACAGGGGCGATACTAGAAGCGAGTGATCCAAAATTGGAAAATGATTATGTAGTGGAGGAAATGGAGTTGGTGTTGAAGCTCGGGTTGCGTTGCTCTCACCCCATGGCAGAGGCTAGGCCAAGCATGCGACAAGTAATGCAGATTTTAAACGGTTTTACTCTGTTTGAACTTTCTTCGGATGGTTTGAATAGTAGTGTTTTATCACAAGGCCAGAGTAAACGTTCTCCGGACAATATGTCTGTGGCCACTTCATCAACGGTCGAGTCACTCCTTTCCAGAGGCCGTTGAATACATACATGGCAAGAACTTATATGACTCTTGTACATTTTCTCAGCCCCACACAAAATTGAAGCTCCTAAGAAGGTTGGAAGCTTGTTAACCTGTGATTCTTCTTTCTTACAATTTGAAGAAATCATGGTTTTGCTATCTAGTACTATTTTTAGGTTTTATTCGTCGATGTTGGGTTTATTTGGTAGGGAATGCAGTTGATCTAGGGTTCTTTTTATTTTCTAGGAGTCATTGTCAGTCCAAATGGGACAGCAAGGGAAACGATTCTTCACCAGTTTTATGCCATGAAAGATAACCAATATCTCCACAACCTAAGTAGAGATTTTATGCCATGAAAGAGTATCCAATGAAGAAATCAACAGTCTGGATTTGATAATTCTACCGCATTCAGACATGTTCGAGTGAACATTGTATGCTCTATCAATGTTCAGTATATATAAACCAAGAGGGAGAAGCATCCAATTGACTTGGATTAGCTTGGGGGTCGGTGCCTAAATGATAACTCCAAATTTGCTAAATATGAAAGAATATAACTTGGGTTATTTCACCCAATTTTGTTGGAAATTAGTGGCAATCTTAGCAATCCTTTTTGTGATTTTTTGAGTAATTTTATGCTTGGATGCTTTAGGCCCTGTTTGACAACCGATTGTGAGTGGCAAACTCATTATTGGACTCAAAATTACATTTAGATTTAGAG
Organism: Tasmannia lanceolata; assembly: GCF_043159265.1. Lineage (NCBI taxonomy): Eukaryota > Viridiplantae > Streptophyta > Magnoliopsida > Canellales > Winteraceae > Tasmannia > Tasmannia lanceolata. The sequence continues at coordinate 11,640,487 of NW_027518695.1, forward strand.
TCTAATAATCGGATCTCACAATCGGTTATCAAAATCCAAAACAAACAGGGCCTAATTGGAATTTGGAACTTCATTTCTTGTAGACCAGATTTGCCAAGTTGTTGGTTTTTTTTTTTGAAATGGCAGGATGAGTTCATTAAAAAAGGAAAATGGCCGAGATGGACCACAACCAAAATTACAAGAAAACAAAACAAAAAAACAAAAAACAATACAATTCTCAAGGAGGAAGGAAGTCAAACCACTCCAACTCCAACCTCCTAACCCCAGATTTGCCAAGTTGTTACGCAAAGAATCAGTGCAACAAATTACTTTCTCGGGTGTCGAAATTTCAGCTTAGAATCCCCCCAGATGCTTGCCTGACTTTACGTTGTAGATGTACCTGTTGTATCAATATATATTCAAAAAAATTCAAAAATTCTGTTGGAAGGTGATATCCCTTCCTTTTGGTTGGATATGTAACGTTTTCTTTAGTATCCTCGGATGTGCTAATAAAAATAGCAGTATGTAAACTTTACATTTTTTTTTATACTGCTAATAAGAATAGCAGTATGTAAACTTTACATATGCCAGGAGCATAGGTAAAGTTTTGTTTAGTATCCTCGACGTGCTAATAAAAATAGCAGTATTCCAGTGTTTTTCTTTTATTACGTCTGTCCCCTTTCGTTCTTGATTTTAATTTGTATTGCATGATTTTCTCATTTCAGGATGAATTTTATTAGCAAGCGGTTTATCATGGTTAGATTGTCATTAGTATTGCACTGTTTTCTCATTTCAGTACTGAATTTTATTAGCAAGCAGTTAACATGGTTAAAGTATTCAGTGTCTTTTTTAGTTTGTGATAGTTTATTCATTGAGGACTACCATAAAGGTGTATGGATGACCTTTTCCCTTCAATGGAGTCAATAAAGGTCCTCATTAGTCAATGAAGAAATTGGGCTGTTAAGCCATTGGGAGCAAGTCTTGACTTTTTTCACCTTGGCTTAGTGGTTCATCTCTACAGATAATGTAAATGAATAATCTTTATGAGATATCAAACCTAATGCTCCATTTGGTTATCAGGTGGAATTAATTGGAAACCGAAGAATTATGTGCAAAACTACTCAAATGGTCTTAAATATTGCTATAAAATGGATCATATAGTGGGACTTAATTATTCTGAGATCTAAACCATTCTTTTAGTGGTCTCCATCACAGATAAGTTGTCGTGAAAAAAGCTTTTTGAGATTATGATTCTAGCCCTTTGATCTAATTGGTGTTAAATGGGCTGTTTAGAAAAGATACATTTACGCCCTACAATGTGTGGTCAGTGGAATGCTGGAAATCAAATACTTCGTACGTTTACCCTGCACATTAGAACAATAGAAATTAATTAAAGGGTAAACCAATACATGATAAGTTTACCCTTTGAAATTTCCTCTTTCAAAAACCAAGATCAAGATCCATCTGAGAATGAAACGAGAATGATGATAAAGATTGATCACGAGTTCTGTCGCAAATCCAAAAAGTGCAGAAATTATGCTTGTATTGGTCGGTCATTGATCCCATTGTTTTCCTTAGGAAACACAGCCTAGTTACACATAGGTTGTAGGAACCACCTGCATTAGCTTAGGGCTAATCTGCATTTAGTTAGGGCATATAGGGTGTCCTAAAATCCACAATTCACTGAAATTTAAATAATCATACAAGAAACTTTAATAACTGGTCCGGTCTTTTAGATCAAGTCTAGGATAGAGGTCTAGGTGTCTTAGGCATCATAGCTTAGAATAGGCGCGAAGAACTACATTGCTCTGATTCTTGCGGAGGCGGGGATGCGTAGGCTTCTTTGGATGAATACCAGACCATCCGAGAACTTGGGCTAAATGGTTTAGGGTCTTAGGATTTGTTGTGTTGTTATTGTATGTTTTGATGTGTTTTCTTACTTTCTTGTACTGATCCTATACCTTTAGCTGTAGCTTGCATGTGTATGTCCACTAGAACTTAGACACCAGTTAGGCATGTCACTCACAATCTAGTTGTCATTAGGCGACACATCTTTTATCTTACTTTATGTGTCCTTATTACTTCATCCCCTAGTCATGCATGATTAGGTAGACGTTCACTCGGAGATATTTGTTCCAATTTCACATGATTTTTACCCAAACTTCTTTGGAGTTAATAAAAAATGGCATAAGAGACCAAGTGTTCGCACTAGGGCGAATTGGGGGTGCTCTTCGGACCTTCACCATTCGTAATCAGGCACAAACCCATATATATTTCTGGTTATCCATTGCACAGAGGATTTGATTTTGGGGTTCCATGGCGTATCCATGGATGGCGACTCTGAGTTTATTTTAGGTATGTCTAGGTTTCGAGCCTTGGCTCCGAATCAAGACATATCTATTTCTTTTTATATCGCCACTCGTGCTATGCTATGAGGGTGTCATCCGTTTTGAGAGTGTAGACACCCCATTTTGACTGTACCTTGACCCTCCAATGTTTGAACAAAATCCCAACCCGTGTCTCGAGCTCGAGCCGGGCGTAGTTTAAAGAAATGTAAAAGGGAGTATGAATTAGCAGGGCATGGGTGTGCCAATACTGGCTTATCATAGGCCAATCAAAAAAAAAAGAAAAAAAAAAGATTTTTATTCCGCCCCCTGTTTCTACCCGAGCCACCCCCTGTAAAGATAGAGTAGCTAAAATACACTAGATGGGGCTGTCTAGAGCAAAAAAGGGGGGGCCAAGCATGTCATTCTCCAAAATAGGGGTTTGGGCAAAGGGGAAATCAACCCATCTTTGAGGGTATTCTTGGATGTTCACATTGCTTGCTTGAGAAGCAATGAGTCTAAGCCATAGGATCAACAAGGAAAAAGGTGTGGATAGGATGAGGTGAGAAAGAGATTTTCTAGGGTTTGTGAAGGCAAAGGAGTAGATCAAGGGTGGGGATCACCCAAGGAAGGGAAGATACCACATAGATGGCTAGGATTAGACTTAGGGTTTTAACCCTAAGTATATAGCAAAGGGGAGTTCTTGCATGAAAGAGGAGGAGCTCATCCATTTTCAAGAAAAGAAAAAAAAGAAAGAAAAAAAAAAAACCACAGCCGCCGCCTTCTCCGGCGAGCTTGCCGGAATCCGGCAAGTCCACAACCTCTCCATCTTCCTCCTCCACCCGCACCACCATTTCCTCCTCCACCCGCACCACCATTGCTAGCCACCTCCACCTCTGCAAACTCGAACCCTAGCCTCCATCAGCAAAACCCATTTCAAAAAAAAAAAAAAAAAAAAAGAAGTCACCACCATCTTCTCCGGCGAGCTTGCCGGAATCCGGCAAGCCTATCTTGAGCCACCACCACCGGCCACCTTTCAATCTCCACCTCCATCTTCCCCTTTCACCCACAATCCCCACCTCCATCTCCCTCCCTACAAAACCCTCTACCGAAACCCATTATTTTTCCACCACCACCGACCACCTCCTTCGTCTTATTTCTGTTTTTCTCTCCACCAGCCACCACCACCCACCACTTCGAAAATCCTCCTCCATCTCCACCCTCACCTCCCTCCAAACCCAAAACCCAAACCACCATCCTCCACAGCCACCACATCAAAACCCATTTTTTTTCCACCACCACCGACCACCTCCTTCGTCTTATTTATTTTTTTCTCTCCACCAGCCACCACCACCTCCAGCCACCACCACCCACCACTTCGAAAATCCTCCTCCATCTCCACCCTCACCTCCCTCCAAACCCAAAACCCAAACCACCCTCCTCCACAGCCACCACATCAAAACCCATAAAAAAAAAACAAAAAAAACACCACCGAACCACCACCCTCTCCAAACCCATTTCGCCAACACCTCTGCAATTCCACCTCCACCATCATCCACCTCCACAGCCGTCCATCCTCCTCCACCGAGCTGCCACCCCCATCTTCACCCTCTCCACCACCACGGCCAGCCGGAATCCGGCGAGGCCAAACCCACTCCCGGCCACCAACCCACCGAAATCCAAGCCACCATCTCCCCCCATTCTATCCCCTCTATCTTCCACCATCCAAACCCCCATCACCACCCCCATCTCCGACAGCCACTCCCAAACCCACCTCCATTTTTCAGAAACCCCCATGTCAGCCCCACTGCTGCCCCTGTTTCAACACCGATTCTGTCCCCATTTCAGCCCCATTGCTGCCCCGGTTTCAGGTATGTTTCTGTCCATGGTCCACTCCTCATTGCTGCCCCTGTTTCAGGTACGTTTCTGTCCATGGTCCAGTCCTTGTTGCTGCCCCAGTTTTAGCACAAATCTGTCCCTATATTCAGCCATGTTTAGCACAAAAATCTGTTCACAATTCACCCCTGTTTTAGCACAAATTCTGTCCCCAGTTCAGTCCATGTTGCTGCCCCTGTTTTGGCATAAATTCATTCCGTGTTTCAATCCCAGTTTTGGCACGAATCTGTCCCATAGTTCAGCCTCGGTTTTATGCACATTCCTAAGCACATTTCAGTCACATTTTTAAGCACATTTCAGCCCCTGTCTTAACATGTTATGGCTCGTCTTCATTATGCTTCATCTTCATTATCTTAAACTGACAAGTATTGTATCTCCTTTCCATTGTGCTTGAACTGAAAATCAAAATCAAGGTTGGTCCATCTAGAAAATTATATTGTGCTTGTCCTTGAGTGATTCACTTTGTGATTTCCACGGTGTTGTCAAATGAGTTTCGGGTCTCATGCTTTGCCTTTAATTGAGAATTGTGGAATGGTTTTGCATGCATTTAGCAATTCATTTTTCTCAGTGGCTGATGTATGTATGTCTGTGTGTGTGAGTGAGTTGTGTATGTCTGTGAACATAGGTCTATGCGTATACATGTGTGTGTGTGTGTGCGTGTGCGTGTGTGTATGTGAGTGTGAGTGAGTGTATGTGTGTATTCTCCTAGGTATGGTGATCCTTACACTGTCCAGTTCCGAATTTTTCAGTTTTTGACCTCAAATGCTCAAAACTTTCAAAAATATACATTTCAATCTTGTAGATCTCGGCGAGCCGGTCAGTTCGACATATGGCGGCCCAAATTTCGCCAAAAGACGAGAGAGTTATGCTCGTTTAAAGTTTTCAGTTCATAATGATGTTTTCGGTCCAAGTTTTTTAGAAATTATCATGTCGAGTAATTTTTGGGGTGCTTTTGCTCAGAATTGTTCGAAATTGTCAGCTGGAAAAGTGTTCGCTATAATATTTCCTAAAACTGTCTTCTTGAGCAAATGTTTCCATAAAGGCTTTTTAATATGTCAAAAAATACTTACAAGCTTCGGACTTTCTGAAAAAACTGTCATTTCTGCAACATCAGCTTGTGGGCCATTTTTAGGCTATTCCAGGTCTGTTTCGTCCGAAATCATACAAAGAAAAAGTGTTCTTCACAAGATTTTCTAATACTTTGTCAATGAGTGAATGTTTCCAGAAACGATGTTTTAAGTGTCAAAACTGAGCCCGAACTTTCAGTAAAAGTGCTAATATGTCTTTTAATGGCGATGGATCGGAAGAGGCCATTTTCCGGCCGCTTCTGGCCAGATCCAAGCGAAATGGTCAACTGAGAGAATGTTTCTTATGCTGAGATCTACAATTTTGATCAGTAGAGTTTTTGATGGTTTTGATGTTTGGGGGGTCTAAAAGTCAGTGCAAAGTTGCATTTTTCACACTATATGTCATAATTGTGCTATTTCTTGAAAATCATGAATAACTTGAGCTCAATTCAATTTTAATGATTGTTTTGGATGTTTAGAGCCTGGTAGCAAGTTTTAAATCATATATTGAATCATTCCCATGATTTGTTTGGTATTTTTGACCATTTGTGGTGAAAATTACATGTTGGGTGAAAATTTCACCTTTTCTTTTTTTTTTAGATTGTTTGAGCCTATATTGATTCTAATGCTTGTATTGGGATATGATGAGCATGCTATCAAGTCACAAATCATATATTGATCAATTTTCATCATTCACTTTATATTTTAGAGCCTTATTTGCGAAAATTGCATGTTGTGCATAGTGCTTTCAATATATATACATATATATATATTTTTATCCTAAATGAGTGGAACCCGTTTTATATGTCAACCTAGACATCTAAACTTCTAGAATCACTTCTAAATCATGTCTAGACCTTTTAAATTCCATTGAGCCTCATTTTATAAAATCCTTTTTACAGTTGAAGACCAACTTGGTCTGTCAGTTGCCTAATCTTTTTATCCTTGCAAGGGCGATGAAGGCGTTAGCCCAAGCCCATCCTTAGGGGACTCTCTTAGTCCGAGTAGACCTCCCCTCATTTGTTTCAAGACTTGCCCAGTCTTTTGGAAACCCTTAAACGTTGTCATTTAGAGCCCCAATTTAGGGAGACAAGCTATGTCTCAGGTAAGCAAAGTCACATTCTTTTAGAGAGACATGCTTTGTTTCGTAGAAAAGCTTATCCTCAGGGAGACAGGCTATGTCTCATGTGATAAAATTCAACCCGTTTGGAGACAACTTTGTTTCATTGGTCATAATTGTCCTCCATCTCTTTAAGAGACATGCCTTGTCTCATTAGCATATCTTTTTTTAGAATTTCCAGTTTGAGAGTCAGTCCTTCAGTCAGTCCAGGAATTTTTTCTATCATCATAGGGGTTAGGATTCTGTCCATCCTCTCATCAAGTCGTGATCTTTACCCGCTCCTGCAAGGTATAGGATGTTGTCCAACCCTTGCCGAGTTATTTTCCTGTTCGTTCCCCCGCAAAGCATAGGATGCGGTCCAACCTTTGCGGGATTCCAGAAGTCTCCCTACCCGTATGATGATAGGATTTTATTCTCTGGTGTCAAAAAACAACAAAAACATTTCAAAAATACTTGAAAACAACAAAAACATTTCAAAAACACTTAAAAATTCAAAAACATCTGAAAAATCAAAAATCTCAAAAAATCTTGAGTCATGTGCAGAGTAGTTAGGAATTATGTCCGAACTACGTTGGCTTGATCCCTTTCAACAGGGTACGTAGTGCAGCTTGGGATCCACATCCCAGGTCCAGCCAAACCTTTAAAAATAAACATTTCAAATATTCTCAAAATACAAAAAACTTCAAAACCTTTTCAAAAAGATCTTCCCCTAGAGTTAGGAGTCTGTCCTAGATATTTAGGGTGTTTTAGAGTTAGGAGTCGGTCCTGATTTGTATTGATATGGTGTGTCCTGTCGTGTGAGTGTCCCTAGAGTTAGGAGGCCTCAAGTTGATCGGTTAGACATTTAGTCGAATCGATGGCTAGACTAGGAAGCATATAGTCAACCCATGGTTTTCCTTAGAATGCACAGCCTAGGTACACATAGGATGTAGGGCCCACCTGCATTAGCCTAAGGCTAATCAACTTGCATTAGTTAGGGCATATAGAGTCCTAAAAATTACAATCCACTTGAATTTAAGCAATCGCACAAAAAGCTTTAAAAATCAGTCGAGTCTAGTGGATCGAGTCTAGGATAGCGGTCCTAGAGTTTTAGGCATCGTAGTTTAGAATAGGGCATTGAACTACGTTGACTCCGATTCTTCCCGAGGCCGGGATACGTAGAGCAGCTAAGATGGACGGCCATCTTGGTCCGAGTCAAGTCTTGCATTAGAGTTAGGATTTGTTTTCCTGTTATATATATAGTTTATTTGTGTTATGTATTTTGTTGTGTTTCTCTTATTTTTATGTACAGATCCTATACCTTTAGCTGTAACATGCATGTGCTTGTCCACCAGAACTTAGACACCAATTAGGCATGACACTCATAACCTAGCTATTCTTAGGCGACATATCTTTCATTTCTTTTGTGTGTGCTTCTTATTCATCTCCGAGACATGCATGATTAGCTAGACGTTATCTCGGAGATATTCGTTCCCATTTCGCATGATTTTCGCCCAAAACTCTTCAAAATTAATAATAAATGGCATAAGAGACCAGGTGCTAGCACTTGGGCGAATTGGGGGCGCCTAATCCCTTCCCCATTCGTCATCAGGCACGAACCCTATTTTATATCTCTGGTTATCCGTTGCAACAGAGCACAGCATGGGATCCAGGGCCCACTTCCTTGGATGGCGACTCTTCTTTGTTTAAGGTACGCCTCGAATCTGGGCTAGTCCCCGAATCGAGAGGTATCTCACTTTACATCGCCGCTCATGCTGTGAGGGGCACTCTTTCGAGAGTTCCTTGGTGGGGCTCTCCTTCACGTGGACGATCTCCTGAGACTCGCGTGGGGGCACGTCCCTCCACGCCCGTCCCGGATCTGGTTCCACAGACTGGCGACTCTGCTGGGGATTTCTTGAAACATTGCCTAACTCTGTAAAAATGCCATTGTTACTAATTTTGAGGAAATTTGGGCCAAAATCGAGTTAAATGGGAACTTTATCGTTAGAAATCCAGGGGCACCAAGTAGGCGCGTAAATAAAACAAGGGATTCACACATCGCACATCATACATTGTCATATTCTTTATTTCTTTCATCATTTTCATTATTGGCCTCAGGGAATAGATATGACGCGTACCAGATGGGAACCGTTGTATCTATTTCCGAGCTATGCGCCGGAGCTGCAGCCGTAGACACTGGGTGTGCTGGTGTTCTACAGCAGCCGATGAGCAATGAACATACTTTGTATAATGCTGGGTGTGCTGGCGTTATACATCAAGGGTATGGTCATAAGCATAGTACCCTGCAGAAATGCCCGGGCCCTACTTTTATTTCATTATATTATGTATATATATTAGTTTCTCCCTTTAGAACCAAAATTAGGGAACCCTTGCTAGGACACTATATATATGTACTCATATAGGACGAACATGTGCGACCAGCATATGTAAGCCTAGGATAGAAGTCAGCCTACCCATGTAGTGTAGAAGGGTAAGTCACACCGTGGTTACCCGCCGCGTTATCTAGTACACTCACAGACACTTCTGGGTCAAGATTTTCTTGGCTGCGCTAGATTAGACTAGGGTTGGTGCCCCTGGTTAGGATGTATATATATGTATATATTTATTATTAGATTAGGGCTTGCTTCTTAGTTAGGTTTCCTTCTAATCTAATCAATTTTTCCCCATCTATCCATTCTGTGGATTATCATCAGATTCTTGGCTCTTTTAGTCATGATCTGTTTTCCGTAAGCCTGATCATTTGATCGATCCTGATCAGATCACTCCGCATGTCGATTATGAGTCTATCTTGCCATCATCATTACCGGAGTGTGTCTATCTTGCTGAGAGCCCTGCTTTATCTTGACCATGACGGCATACTCTTCATGTTTAGTTGCTGAGACCCTCCTAGTATAGCCGTCATGCTGCCGATTTTCTTTCAGATACCTTGGGTTTGGTCATTATCCTTTAGACTTGCTCACAAACTCTATGTGCTTATCTTACCACATTTCCTTGCATAGATGTTATGCTGCCGGATTTTATCCATGGGAGGATATACTCGTATCATCTTTTGTCTCAGCTTGTATATGGGATTTTCATTTGATTGCCCTATATTGAACTCTAGTGTTTGTCGATTCCATGGCGAGAGTCTGACCTTATTGACCTCACTCATTTGCAGTACCTATTTCTATTCAACCCACACCAGAACCTATGGCTGAATCTGGAAATACTCTGGCCGAGATGAATGAGTTGATGAAGTCTATGCTCCAACAGATGAATAGTATGAGTGAGGAGATAGTCCGTCTGAAAAGTGATAGAGGTTCTGCTTCTGAAGAACCTGTACCCCGGCAAATTCCACTTATACCTCCCCCACCTCCTGCAATGGCCAGGTTTGCTGTTTTGAATGTCGAAGACGATGTCGAGGATGAGCAGTATGCAGAAGATAATTGTCTCCCTCATCTGGAGAGAGCCAATGAGGGCAGAGCGATAACAGATAGGTTGGATAAGCTAACCCGAGAAATGGAAAGCATGAAGTTCCAAGGCCCTAAGAAGTTGAGCATGTCCGACTTCATGATAGTCCCGGGAGTTGTTCTTCCTCCTAAGTTCACAGTACCTGATCTTGACAAGTATGATGGGACGGGATGCCCCACCAGTCATCTGAAATCTGTCATTCCTCTTCTACAGCAACATGGACTTTCTCCAGAGCAGATTGCCCTCGTATTCCCTCGATCTCTAGTCAGAACTGCAAAGAAATGGTTTTTGAGTCTGAAGTCTGAAGAGATCCGAACCTTAGAAGACATTGCTAACAAGTTTGTGGATCAATTTTCCATGGAGGAAGGGATAGAGGTAACCAAAAGGGATCTGAAAATGTTGAAACAGGGGCATAATGAAACTTTCACTTCCTTCATCCGAAGATGGAGGAGAAAAGCTGCTCAGATGACCCACAGATTGTCCGATGAAGATCAGATTAAAATTGTGGTGAAAAATCTGTCTCCACCGTATTACCATCATATGGCTATCCAATACTTTCTCGATTTCAACTATCTCATCAAGACGGGAATCCAAGTAGAGGATGCACTGGCTAAAGGCCTAAAGACAAGGACCTCAACTGATGTTAGAGACGGAAAGAGGACTATGGTAGCAGCTGAAGAAGTCAGTAATGTGGATACCTCCCGTCAACCTTTCAAGAAGGTGGCTCAGAAAAGAAATAAGCCTATTCAGAAACCAGGTAAAGAGATTCCTCCATTGCCGAAGAATTTTGAAAAAGCTTTGAGAGGATTGGTCGAAGTGGGTAAACTTGAACTTCCTGAACCTTCTCCTCCTCCAAATCCTCTTCCTAGCAACTTTTATGAACGAGACTTCTGTGAGTATCATCGAGTTCATGGACATTCAACCAACAGTTGCCAAGCCTTGAAGCATAAGATCCTAAAACTTATCAAGGATGGTAAGGTAGTTGTTGGAGAACCCGGGGCTATCAAAAAACCAGTGCAAAGATCAGTTAGCCCTTTACCGATGGTAGGAGCTATCTCTACAGATGAGCCATTATTGGATCCTGCATCCCTTATTCGTCCTATCTCAGAAATGCCACCTGTTCCATCAAACTTTCGACCAATGGAGGAATCTTTTGAAAGGTCGGCCCTCATCCGAATGGAAAACTGGATGGTTAAACTCTTTGGTCAGATGTCCATGTTAACTGAAGAAGTGAAGGAGATGAAAACTCAGATACGATATCTGTCTACCGGATGTGATTCAGCTCCTAAGCAGTTTGCCGATATGGGTACTATGACAGAAGAAACATCAGTTCAGAGTTTAATTCTTGACAGATATGTTGATTTGCATAGTGGGACGAAGCCTGTATTTGTTCCCAGTGAAGTTCAGAATGTTGAACCCTATCGTCAACCTTTTAAGAAGCCAATCATAGCAGTGGAAGAGAGGATGGGTCAGAGACTGAGGAGGGAATGTGCTCAGCTACCATGTTCTCAGGAAGTTATCATGAAGAAATGGGTCAGCGAAGGTCGTTTGACACTTTTAGATCCGAAGCTTATTCCTAACCCACTCCCCAAGCACTGGAGAAGAGATCAGTATTGCGAGTACCATAGAGGTATTGGTCATACAACAGAAAAGTGCCTGGCATTGAAACACAAAATTCAGGACGAGATAGATGAAGACTCTTCCCTTCTTCCTGAACTCTGTGCTTTCATGAATTATGCACCGGTTAGACCTATTCAACCCTTCAACGGTTCCACCACCTCTGTTTATGCTGCATCAAAGCAGAGGGATGCATCAAAAGGGAAAGAAAAAATGTCAGAATGTGAGCCTCCGAAGAATGTCAGGGCAGAGAGCATGATGCCACCAGCAGGTTTTCAGGGACAGTTTGGGCCAGGTCGACAGAACTACATGGGACCACCTCTTCCGAGATTCCTATACCAGGACCGAAACCACTAGCCGACAACATCATGGAGAAAGACGTGTACTTCTGAACTTCAGTGCCTAGTCCTTGTCCGCGTCCAAGTGTCGTGTTTCAAGTGAGGTGTTCCAAATGTCATGTTTCAAGATTTAACTTCTATCGAGTGTATACCAACTCTTGTGTTGAAGGTTGGTGAGTCATAGTGTCAATGTCAAAAAAAAAGAAAAAAAAAGAAGGGGGTGTCCTGTTTGTCAGTCTTTTTCATTTAGAGTCGGTGTTTTATTTTCTGTCAAGTCTGATGAAGAGCCCACTGAGGCGTGTTGAGAACTATTGATGTACTTGAAAGTTTTCAATTCAATAAAGTTTGATTTCAATATCTTCAATGTTTTATGATTCACTCTTGGATCTAATGTTTAAAATAACTAAAGACACCCTCCTCGGACGAGGATGCCGATGAAATTCTCCTCGAGATTTGAAAGATGATCAAACGAGAGGAAGAGTGTTGAGCAAAGCCACATGAAGATGAAATCGATACCGTGGATAGGGGTATCGAAATCCGAAACTCGGGAAATAAGGATTGGAAAAATCTCCCGAAGAGCGCAAAGAATCAATAAACCTATTTAGAGGGTTCAAAGAAGTGTTGCTTGGTCCTATGAGGATAAACCAGAAGCGTGCCTTGGCATCGTTCAATGTGAGTCACCTTCGGCTTCAGACAGGTCAAAAAAGCAAAAAAATTCAAATGAAGAATACCAAACATCAAATGCAGTGAATGAAAAATTGAGAGAAGACTTTCAGACAACAAAGTCATGAGCATAGAGCATGAACCCCAAAAAGAATACTTGGGCTATACATTGCGATGGAATTTCAAGTTAAAGCATTCCAGGCGTAGGGGCATTCCCCACATCCAAGCAAAAAAATAAAAATCAGAATGAACAAAGAAAAATAAGATAGAATCCAGAGAAGAAAGGAGAAGGGAGCATGCCCCACGTCAACTCCTCAAGAACGTCAGAATCGCAGGAAGCAGAGTCGATAAATGGATTGAAAATTTCAAAATCATCTTCAGCATTCATAGAAGACCCAGAGCCGTAGAATCCCGAATATCAGTGCGAGATCCCAAAGAAAAAGTGGGAATTCAATCAGTCTAGCTTGCACAGTGCAGATGAAGTCTTGCCAGGAAATGCCGCCAGACTCCTCAAAAAAAAAGAGAAAGGAAAAAAGTTCAAAGCCATTGAACCTTAGCCATTCAAGAAGCTTGTATGCCAAAACATCAGAAGGCCATCCTTGGACGCCTGAGCCTTAAACGCCAAAAATCCCAAGTTAAAAAAAAAATCCTTTTGCGAACACCTTCGAGCCTCAACAAAATCAAACATTCTTTTCAAACACCCGCAAATTAGGGGCATTTCGGCCCGAACTACGTCTGACCTGATCCCCAACTCTTCGGGGGTACGTAGGCAACCTGATCAATTCAGGTTCGGTCAACCTTTGGGATAAAAATCAAATTATTCCCTTTCAACCTTTGGGATAAAAGTCAAATTATTCCCTTTCAACCTTTGGGATAAAAGTCAAATTATTCCCTTTCAACCTTTGGGATAAAAGTCAAATTATTCCCTTTCAACCTTTGAGCTTAAAAGCCAAATCATTCTGTTCCAAACCTCAGCGAACCACTCGAACCTGATCCTCCATTGTTGGGGTACTTAGGCAACCTGGCCAATCCAAGTCTAGTCGAAACTTTGAAATCCAAAAGAAATATCCAACCGTTTTGAACCCCAGCCCACTTAGAAAGTCCTTCTGGTGAACAAGCAGAGGTTCAAAGTCAAGAACAAAAAACGATGGAGTCTGAAGACCCGTTAGGCTGAAAACCCGAGAGGGCGGTCTAGGCAAAATTTAGGGTCATTCACCCGCTAAGTTGACAACTGAAAAGTCAGCTTAGGCAAAAGTTAGGGTATCGAGCCCGCTGGATTGAAAACCCGAAAGGGCGAACCAGGCAAAAGTTAGGGCAAGCGGTCCGTCAGATTGAAAACCTGAAAAGGCAATCTGGTCAATGGCAATGACTTCCAGCAAAAAGTGAATCATTGAGGTGGAGAAACAGTCTTCAACCAGGGTAAAATCTCGGAGTCCAAGTAGTGCCAGCAAGCTTACTTTAACATTCCTCTAAACTGAGGGCATCGAAACCGAGCAATCCAAAACGGATAATAACCATGACATAAACACCGAAAAAGGAGAGTTGTGCATCTTGACACGGTCTTCGAAATACTCTAAGAGTGGCTAAGCCATACCCTTAAAAAATGACACATCAGATCCAAGAGTGAGTCAAAAGCGAGTCGAGTCCTTGGAACAATGAGAATCTTCTTTGATTGAGTCCTTGGAAATCTGTTCCTCCTTCATATTTGTGTTCCCTCTCCTTGCGAAGTCCAAACTGTCAGATGCTGGAAGAATGGGAGCGTGTCATCCAAAATGCGAAGAAAATTCAGAGTAAATCCTGGTTTAGGTATCAGAAGGGGCGGGAGACATCTTGTTCAAACCTACCCGAGACCTTAAGCCTCCAAAAGTGAGCCATGCGAAAGAAGAGATTTTCAGACTCAGCCATCATGGTTATTGTCCTATTCTCTCCATACAAAAGAACTTTGCATCCTCGAGCCTTCATGAAACGAAGCATCTTTTCTTCAACCATCATTGCCCTGCCTCCTTAAAACTCCTGTCATGGAAACACAATATACTAGGGGCATCTTTTATGACTTGCGTCATAAAAGATATCAAGCACACAAAGGCAATCAGTAAAAATGTCTCAAGCAAGTAAGGATAAGAGGGGTACAAGCACATCTCAAGCCTAACCTCTAAACTCCTCAGTTGAGTCCTCTCTTCAGAAGAGTCAATTCTCTAAGAAAATCAGTTTCCCAAGCGGAGTCTAGAATTTGCTCGCGCAGCCTTCAATCCCCGGCAAAATCAGACAAAATGGTCAATACTCAAAACCTCAGCAAGTTACCTGTGCCTGGTTCTCAGCAGAGATCGCACACTCCTAACGTTCTCGGCAAGAGACAATCAATCATGTAATGGAATCGATCGAAATCTCGATTTCTTGAATCAAAATTGTTTCTCCTTGAGTTTCGTGTTCTTGATTCTTAGAGTGGTTTGATCATGATAACAGTCTAATCATTCCGCCGTGTTGATCTGTCAAGATGCTATCTTCCCAGATCCCAATTTAGGTTTGATCATGATAACTGTCTAATCATTCCGCCATGTTGATCTGTCAAGATGCTATCTTCCCAGATCCCAATTTCGGCTTGATCATGATAACTGTCTAATCATTCCGCCATGGTGATCTGTCAAGATGCTATCTTCCCAGATCCCAATTTAAGTTTGATCATGATAACTGTCTAATCATTCCGCCATGTTGATCTGTCAAGATGCTATCTTCCCAGATCCCAATTTAGGTATGATCATGATAGCTGTCTAATCATTCCGCCATGTTGATCTGTCAAGATGCTATCTTCCCAGATCCCAATTTAGGTTTGATCATGATAACTGTCTAATCATTCCGCCATGTTGATCTGTCAAGATGCTATCTTCCCAGATCCCAATTTCGGTTTGATCATGATAGCTGTCTAATCATTCCGCCGTGTTGATCTGTCAAGATGCTATCTTCCCAGATCCCAATTTAGGTTTGATCATGATAGCTGTCTAATCATTCCGCCGTGTTGATCTGTCAAGATGCTATCTTCCCAGATCCCAATTTAGGTTTGATCATGATAACTGTCTAATCATTCCGCCATGTTGATCTGTCAAGATGCTATCTTCCCAGATCCCAATTTAGGTTTGATCATGATAACTGTCTAATCATTCCGCCCTGATCATCTGCCAAGATGCTATCTTCTCAGATCCCAATTCAGGTTTGCATATCTTCGACCTTTCGGTTCATTCGCAACCAGGTCAATCCTTGAGTTTTGACTCATTCGCAGTCTCGCTCATATCCTCGACCTTTTGGTTCATTCGCAACCAGGTCATAGGTTTGATCATGATAACTGTCTAATCATTCCGCCCTGATCATCTGCCAAGATGCTATCTTCTCAGATCCAAATTCAGGTTTGCATATCTTCGACCTTTCGGTTCATTCGCAACCAGGTCAATCCTTGAGTTTTGACTCATTCGCAGTCTCGCTCATATCCTCGACCTTTCGGTTCATTCGCAACCAGGTCATAGGTTTGATCATGATAACTGTCTAATCATTCCGCCCTGATCATCTGCCAAGATGCTATCTTCTCAGATCCAAATTCAGGTTTGCATATCTTCGACCTTTCGGTTCATTCGCAACCAGGTCAATCCTTGAGTTTTGACTCATTCGCAGTCTCGCTCATATCCTCGGCCTTTCGGTTCATTCGCAACCAGGTCATAGGTTTGATCATGATAACTGTCTAATCATTCCGCCCTGATCATCTGCCAAGATGCTATCTTCTCAGATCCAAATTCAGGTTTGCATATCTTCGACCTTTCGGTTCATTCGCAACCAGGTCAATCCTTTGAGTTTTGACTCATTCGCAGTCTCGCTCATATCCTCGACCTTTCGGTTCATTCGCAACCAGGTCATAGGTTTGATCATGATAACTGTCTAATCATTCCGCCCTGTTTATCTGCCAAGATGCTATCTTCTCAGATCCCAATTCAGGTTTGCATATCTTCGACCTTTCGGTTCATTCGCAACCAGGTCAATCCTTTGAGTTTTGGCTCATTCGCAGTCTAGCTCGTATCCTCGACCTTTTGGTTCATTCGCAACCAAGCCAAAATCTTAGGCTTCCGACTCATTCGCAGTCAGGTCTATTTTCTAAACTCTTGACTCATTCGCAGTCAAGTTAATCTCTTTGACTTCGGTTCGTTCGCAACCAAGTCATCATTCTGGCCTTTTGGTTCATTCGCAACCAGGTCAAAATCTCGGACTCTTCGGCACACTCGCTGCCAAGTTTATTGCCGATTTCTTGATTCATTCGCAATCAAGATAATCTCCCTGACTTCGACTCCTTCGCAGTCGAGTCAATCTTTCAATTCTCAACTCGTTCGCAGCTAAAACCAAATTCCAGCCTTTTGGTTCATTCGCAACCAAGCTAAAATCTTAGACTCTTCGGCTCATTCGCTGCCAAGTTTCTTGCTGATTTCTTGATTCATTCGCAATCAAGCTAATCTCCCTGACTCTGACTCATTCGCAGTCGAGTCAATCCCTCACTTTATAGTTCATTCGCAACTAGGCCAGTATCCCTGATTTTGGCTCCTTTGCAGTCAAGTCAACCCTTCGCTTTTCGGTTCGCTCGCAACCAAGCAAATTTTTGACCTTCCGACTCATTCGCAATCAAGTCAATTCTCGGCTTCTGGTTCAATCGCTACCAAACCAATATCTTTCCCGGCTCTCTCGCAACCAAATCAATCTTTTAAGGTTCTGCAAGAGAGGCTATCTCATCCATATATCCATTATTGAGTTACGAGTTCAAGAGAGGCTATCTCACCAGCGTTTGTAGAGTCAGAGTCCGGTGAAAGGCTATTTCACCATGTTATCTTTGTGAGTATCATTTTCAAAAAAAAAAAAAAAAAATTCCAAAATAAAAAAAAAAAAAAAACCCTCTGATTTTGGGCCAATCAAAATGTGTTGTCTGTTCAGCTTTGACATTCGCGCGACAAGCACGCTCTGCCAAAGAGGGGCATCTGTAGACACCCCATTTTGACTGTACCTTGACCCTCCAATGTTTGAACAAAATCCCAACCCGTGTCTCGAGCTCGAGCCGGGCGTAGTTTAAAGAAATGTAAAAGGGAGTATGAATTAGCAGGGCATGGGTGTGCCAATACTGGCTTATCATAGGCCAATAAAAAAAAAAAGAAAAAAAAAAGATTTTTATTCCGCCCCCTGTTTCTACCCGAGCCACCCCCTGTAAAGATAGAGTAGCTAAAATACACTAGATGGGGCTGTCTAGAGCAAAAAAGGGGGGGCCAAGCATGTCATTCTCCAAAATAGGGGTTTGGGCAAAGGGGAAATCAACCCATCTTTGAGGGTATTCTTGGATGTTCACATTGCTTGCTTGAGAAGCAATGAGTCTAAGCCATAGGATCAACAAGGAAAAAGGTGTGGATAGGATGAGGTGAGAAAGAGATTTTCTAGGGTTTGTGAAGGCAAAGGAGTAGATCAAGGGTGGGGATCACCCAAGGAAGGGAAGATACCACATAGATGGCTAGGATTAGACTTAGGGTTTTAACCCTAAGTATATAGCAAAGGGGAGTTCTTGCATGAAAGAGGAGGAGCTCATCCATTTTCAAGAAAAGAAAAAAAAGAAAGAAAAAAAAAAAACCACAGCCGCCGCCTTCTCCGGCGAGCTTGCCGGAATCCGGCAAGTCCACAACCTCTCCATCTTCCTCCTCCACCATTTCCTCCTCCACCCGCACCACCATTGCTAGCCACCTCCACCTCTGCAAACTCGAACCCTAGCCTCCATCAGCAAAACCCATTTCAAAAAAAAAAAAAAAAAAAAGAAGTCACCACCATCTTCTCCGGCGAGCTTGCCGGAATCCGGCAAGCCTATCTTGAGCCACCACCACCGGCCACCTTTCAATCTCCACCTCCATCTTCCCCTTTCACCCACAATCCCCACCTCCATCTCCCTCCCTACAAAACCCTCTACCGAAACCCATTATTTTTCCACCACCACCGACCACCTCCTTCGTCTTATTTCTGTTTTTCTCTCCACCAGCCACCACCACCTCCAGCCACCACCACCCACCACTTCGAAAATCCTCCTCCATCTCCACCCTCACCTCCCTCCAAACCCAAAACCCAAACCACCATCCTCCACAGCCACCACATCAAAACCCATTTTTTTTCCACCACCACCGACCACCTCCTTCGTCTTATTTATTTTTTTCTCTCCACCAGCCACCACCACCTCCAGCCACCACCACCCACCACTTCGAAAATCCTCCTCCATCTCCACCCTCACCTCCCTCCAAACCCAAAACCCAAACCACCCTCCTCCACAGCCACCACATCAAAACCCATAAAAAAAAAACAAAAAAAACACCACCGAACCACCACCCTCTCCAAACCCATTTCGCCAACACCTCTGCAATTCCACCTCCACCATCATCCACCTCCACAGCCGTCCATCCTCCTCCACCGAGCTGCCACCCCCATCTTCACCCTCTCCACCACCACGGCCAGCCGGAATCCGGCGAGGCCAAACCCACTCCCGGCCACCAACCCACCGAAATCCAAGCCACCATCTCCCCCCATTCTATCCCCTCTATCTTCCACCATCCAAACCCCCATCACCACCCCCATCTCCGACAGCCACTCCCAAACCCACCTCCATTTTTCAGAAACCCCCATGTCAGCCCCACTGCTGCCCCTGTTTCAACACCGATTCTGTCCCCATTTCAGCCCCATTGCTGCCCCGGTTTCAGGTATGTTTCTGTCCATGGTCTACTCCTCATTGCTGCCCCTGTTTCAGGTACGTTTCTGTCCATGGTCCAGTCCTTGTTGCTGCCCCAGTTTTAGCACAAATCTGTCCCTATATTCAGCCATGTTTAGCACAAAAATCTGTTCACAATTCACCCCTGTTTTAGCACAAATTCTGTCCCCAGTTCAGTCCATGTTGCTGCCCCTGTTTTGGCATAAATTCATTCCGTGTTTCAATCCCAGTTTTGGCACGAATCTGTCCCATAGTTCAGCCTCGGTTTTATGCACATTCCTAAGCACATTTCAGTCACATTTTTAAGCACATTTCAGCCCCTGTCTTAACATGTTATGGCTCGTCTTCATTATGCTTCATCTTCATTATCTTAAACTGACAAGTATTGTATCTCCTTTCCATTGTGCTTGAACTGAAAATCAAAATCAAGGTTGGTCCATCTAGAAAATTATATTGTGCTTGTCCTTGAGTGATTCACTTTGTGATTTCCACGGTGTTGTCAAATGAGTTTCGGGTCTCATGCTTTGCCTTTAATTGAGAATTGTGGAATGGTTTTGCATGCATTTAGCAATTCGTTTTTCTCAGTGGCTGATGTATGTATGTCTGTGTGTGTGAGTGAGTTGTGTATGTCTGTGAACATAGGTCTATGCGTATACATGTGTGTGTGTGTGTGCGTGTGCGTGTGTGTATGTGAGTGTGAGTGAGTGTATGTGTGTATTCTCCTAGGTATGGTGATCCTTACACTGTCCAGTTCCGAATTTTTCAGTTTTTGACCTCAAATGCTCAAAACTTTCAAAAATATACATTTCAATCTTGTAGATCTCGGCGAGCCGGTCAGTTCGACATATGGCGGCCCAAATTTCGCCAAAAGACGAGAGAGTTATGCTCGTTTAAAGTTTTCAGTTCATAATGATGTTTTCGGTCCAAGTTTTTTAGAAATTATCATGTCGAGTAATTTTTGGGCTGCTTTTGCTCAGAATTGTTCGAAATTGTCAGCTGGAAAAGTGTTCGCTATAATATTTCCTAAAACTGTCTTCTTGAGCAAATGTTTCCATAAAGGCTTTTTAATATGTCAAAAAATACTTACAAGCTTCGGACTTTCTGAAAAAACTGTCATTTCTGCAACATCAGCTTGTGGGCCATTTTTAGGCTATTCCAGGTCTGTTTCGTCCGAAATCATACAAAGAAAAAGTGTTCTTCACAAGATTTTCTAATACTTTGTCAATGAGTGAATGTTTCCAGAAACGATGTTTTAAGTGTCAAAACTGAGCCCGAACTTTCAGTAAAAGTGCTAATATGTCTTTTAATGGCGATGGATCGGAAGAGGCCATTTTCCGGCCGCTTCTGGCCAGATCCAAGCGAAATGGTCAACTGAGAGAATGTTTCTTATGCTGAGATCTACAATTTTGATCAGTAGAGTTTTTGATGGTTTTGATGTTTGGGGGGTCTAAAAGTCAGTGCAAAGTTGCATTTTTCACACTATATGTCATAATTGTGCTATTTCTTGAAAATCATGAATAACTTGAGCTCAATTCAATTTTAATGATTGTTTTGGATGTTTAGAGCCTGGTAGCAAGTTTTAAATCATATATTGAATCATTCCCATGATTTGTTTGGTATTTTTGACCATTTGTGGTGAAAATTACATGTTGGGTGAAAATTTCACCTTTTCTTTTTTTTTAGATTGTTTGAGCCTATATTGATTCTAATGCTTGTATTGGGATATGATGAGCATGCTATCAAGTCACAAATCATATATTGATCAATTTTCATCATTCACTTTATATTTTAGAGCCTTATTTGCGAAAATTGCATGTTGTGCATAGTGCTTTCAATATATATACATATATATATATTTTTATCCTAAATGAGTGGAACCCGTTTTATATGTCAACCTAGACATCTAAACTTCTAGAATCACTTCTAAATCATGTCTAGACCTTTTAAATTCCATTGAGCCTCATTTTATAAAATCCTTTTTACAGTTGAAGACCAACTTGGTCTGTCAGTTGCCTAATCTTTTTATCCTTGCAAGGGCGATGAAGGCGTTAGCCCAAGCCCATCCTTAGGGGACTCTCTTAGTCCGAGTAGACCTCCCCTCATTTGTTTCAAGACTTGCCCAGTCTTTTGGAAACCCTTAAACGTTGTCATTTAGAGCCCCAATTTAGGGAGACAAGCTATGTCTCAGGTAAGCAAAGTCACATTCTTTTAGAGAGACATGCTTTGTTTCGTAGAAAAGCTTATCCTCAGGGAGACAGGCTATGTCTCATGTGATAAAATTCAACCCGTTTGGAGACAACTTTGTTTCATTGGTCATAATTGTCCTCCATCTCTTTAAGAGACATGCCTTGTCTCATTAGCATATCTTTTTTTAGAATTTCCAGTTTGAGAGTCAGTCCTTCAGTCAGTCCAGGAATTTTTTCTATCATCATAGGGGTTAGGATTCTGTCCATCCTCTCATCAAGTCGTGATCTTTACCCGCTCCTGCAAGGTATAGGATGCTGTCCAACCCTTGCCGAGTTATTTTCCTGTTCGTTCCCCCGCAAAGCATAGGATGCGGTCCAACCTTTGCGGGATTCCAGAAGTCTCCCTACCCGTATGATGATAGGATTTTATTCTCTGGTGTCAAAAAACAACAAAAACATTTCAAAAATACTTGAAAACAACAAAAACATTTCAAAAACACTTAAAAATTCAAAAACATCTGAAAAATCAAAAATCTCAAAAAATCTTGAGTCATGTGCAGAGTAGTTAGGAATTATGTCCGAACTACGTTGGCTTGATCCCTTTCAACAGGGTACGTAGTGCAGCTTGGGATCCACATCCCAGGTCCAGCCAAACCTTTAAAAATAAACATTTCAAATATTCTCAAAATACAAAAAACTTCAAAACCTTTTCAAAAAGATCTTCCCCTAGAGTTAGGAGTCTGTCCTAGATATTTAGGGTGTTTTAGAGTTAGGAGTCGGTCCTGATTTGTATTGATATGGTGTGTCCTGTCGTGTGAGTGTCCCTAGAGTTAGGAGGCCTCAAGTTGATCGGTTAGACATTTAGTCGAATCGATGGCTAGACTAGGAAGCATATAGTCAACCCATGGTTTTCCTTAGAATGCACAGCCTAGGTACACATAGGATGTAGGGCCCACCTGCATTAGCCTAAGGCTAATCAACTTGCATTAGTTAGGGCATATAGAGTCCTAAAAATTACAATCCACTTGAATTTAAGCAATCGCACAAAAAGCTTTAAAAATCAGTCGAGTCTAGTGGATCGAGTCTAGGATAGCGGTCCTAGAGTTTTAGGCATCGTAGTTTAGAATAGGGCATTGAACTACGTTGACTCCGATTCTTCCCGAGGCCGGGATACGTAGAGCAGCTAAGATGGACGGCCATCTTGGTCCGAGTCAAGTCCTGCATTAGAGTTAGGATTTGTTTTCCTGTTATATATATAGTTTATTTGTGTTATGTATTTTGTTGTGTTTCTCTTATTTTTATGTACAGATCCTATACCTTTAGCTGTAACATGCATGTGCTTGTCCACCAGAACTTAGACACCAATTAGGCATGACACTCATAACCTAGCTATTCTTAGGCGACATATCTTTCATTTCTTTTGTGTGTGCTTCTTATTCATCTCCGAGACATGCATGATTAGCTAGACGTTATCTCGGAGATATTCGTTCCCATTTCGCATGATTTTCGCCCAAAACTCTTCAAAATTAATAATAAATGGCATAAGAGACCAGGTGCTAGCACTTGGGCGAATTGGGGGCGCCTAATCCCTTCCCCATTCGTCATCAGGCACGAACCCTATTTTATATCTCTGGTTATCCGTTGCAACAGAGCACAGCATGGGATCCAGGGCCCACTTCCTTGGATGGCGACTCTTCTTTGTTTAAGGTACGCCTCGAATCTGGGCTAGTCCCCGAATCGAGAGGTATCTCACTTTACATCGCCGCTCATGCTGTGAGGGGCACTCTTTCGAGAGTTCCTTGGTGGGGCTCTCCTTCACGTGGACGATCTCCTGAGACTCGCGTGGGGGCACGTCCCTCCACGCCCGTCCCGGATCTGGTTCCACAGAGAGTTCCTTGGCAGAGCTCTCCTTCACATTGGATGATCCGAGAGGATGTAGGGACTAGTTTCCTCATCCGTCTCGGATCGGGGTCCACACTAACCCAAGATGATGCTCAATTGGGATCAGAGATTTCAGATCATTAGAGGAGTGGCTTTAGGGCTTTTGTACTTGCACGAAGAATGGGAGAAGGTTGTGCTTCATAGAGATGTCAAAGCTAGCAATGTTTTACTAGATAGTGAATTTAATGGAAGATTAGGCGATTTTGGCTTAGCAAGATTATATGATCGTCGCACCGATTCTCAAACTACAAGAGGAAGATGAAGCGTGGCTTCAATCATTATATGAAGATCGCTTCCAATGGGTTCCAATATTCTTAAAAGATACTTTTTATGCAGGAATGTCAACGTCACAACGAAGCGAACGTATAAATTCTTTCTTTGATAGTTATGTCACGTCGAAGACTTCATTGACAGAGTTTGTGAAACAATATGAGATTGCTACGAAGAATAGATGTGAGGTAGAAATGGAAGCCGACTTTAGAACCTTAAATACAACACCTACATTAAAGATTGGATCACTCTTTGAAGCCCAATTAGCATCTTCATATACACGATAAATGTTTAAGAAATGTTAAGTTAAAGTTTTTGGAATAGCTGCTTGCATCATAATAAGTAGTGGCGAAGAGGAAGAAATCAGAACACTTGTGATAAACAATTTGAGAAAGAAAAAAGCGTTATAAAGTTTTATGGAAGCAATCCACAAGCGAAGTGTGTTGTATTTGTCGTATGTTTGAGTTTGAAAGAATCTTTTGTCGGCATACAATGTTTATCCTCCAGATATCATTAATTCAAGAGATCCCATCTGACTATATATTAAGACGGTGGACTATGAATGCAAAGAGTCAACAGATCTTTCGTGAAAGTCGTAATATAGAAGACAATGAGCGCTTCAAATGCAGGGTACAACGTTTCAACTATCTTTGTCAGATTTCTATTAAATTTTCAGAGGACGCGTCGTTATCTGAAGTGAGCTTCAACGCTTAATTGCGTACTCTCGAAGATGGGCTTGAAAAAAATTAAATTGAAAATAAATCTATTGAGAGACCTCTATACACTAAAGTAGATGTTGATAATAGTCATTGTCAAGGTGATGAAGGAGGTCAAAAACTAAGAGTGAGAAGTCCTCTAAAATAAAAAACAAAGGGTGCTCCTAAGAATAAAAAGTGGAGTGGAGTTTAACCACACTAAGACAAGGAAATGCAGTATTTGTAAGAAGTCAGGTCACAATGCCAGTACTTGCAAAGAGGTTAGTAATATTTTAATAGTTGATATGCCATTTAATTAGGATGTTTTTAAAATTACTACTTTTTATCTATGACTTCTACCGCGTGCCTTTTAAAAGAGTTTATTGTTTATGCAGGAGCAATTCAATATTGGCAGTCAGAATCCTTCCAACTACTATAGCACAGAGTGATTTTGCTGTCCGTGTGAGAGCGATTAGAATTTTTTAAGTGAATTTTATTTTTTTTACGATTTATTGATCCATTAACTATACACTATTTGGTGTCTTTAATCAGGAATCATCATATTCACAAGCCAAACAAAATAACAAAGAGAGAAAGTTTTATTATTGCCATGTAAGATAAACATAAGACATTACTTTATTGACTTTTATATATATTTTGGCATCTTCATATTTTAATGGTTAAATTGGTTATTATTGCCGGTTAATATAAATGCGACTTCATCCAATGATAGAGTAAATATGATCCGAAATTTTGCCCATGTGAAGCTAATGCGGGTGACTAAGAGCTAAGAGAGAGAAGCAAAAAAGCTACATAAGGGGGTTTTAAGCAAGAACGTCTCCTGAATATGCCAAGTTTGATTTCCGTTATACATAATGTGACTCTTATTTGCAAGTCTTAGAAGTTCCAAGTCATGCTATGACTTGATAGACTTGAAACATGTTCTTTACTAATAAATGCTTTTTTTTGTTTCTTAATGTTAAATCCCTGCTTTCTCAAGTATATATGCTTATTGAAGGAGCCAAATGCGCACACTATTCTGTGATTCTTAGAGAGGGAGGGATGGAGTTATACCGATTAGTGACCCTTAGAGAGGCTAAAGTCATTGAGTATCTGGTGAGATAGAGGTATAGGAATAGTTTCTTGGACATTAGGTTTAGGGAATCTTATATGTGTATCATTGTTATTTGTTCTATGTTCGTGATGTTTGTTTCATTGGTCACGTGACTGCCTTGGTCATGGCCTATCTTCTTAGTAATAAAATCTCACCAGTTAAAAAAAAATTATGATGGGCGGCTACACAAATCCATATTTTTCACAAAGTATCGTATTGCCCGCTCCATATCATTGTTATTTGTTCTATGTTCGTGATGTTTGAGTTTTTTTTTCTCTCTGGATTTTGTTTTTCCATAATTTGGTTCGCATCCATCCATTTTCTAGAATTTTCAATTCTGCATTTCGATAACCCCCTCGATGAACTTAGGGAAGCCAATCATGGCCAGAAAGAACAACCCCTGCTAATCACCACGGTCAATCTTGATCTTCACTATTTATTTTTAATGAATCTTGGCATTTAGATTAGGGATAAAGAGCTTTGTTCATAATCTAGTTTAAACCAAGTTTCTTAACAAAGCTCACCATGGACCCTTCTCATCTGTCTGGACGTTATAAAAAAACCCTCACTACTACGTTTCTCGGAGAAAAGGTGAATATGAAAAATTGTAGCAAATGATGGGGTTCAAGTTTCAAGTATGAAGGAGTTGGTTAAAGGCCAGAAAATGACTGATAATTTAAAAAGGGCAGTGATATTTCCCTCCTCTTGGTGGATGATCCAGACCGTCCATTTGATGGGTCAAAAGAAAATTAAGTTAACTACTAAAAAAAGAAAAATAGGTTTTGACAAAAAAATATCATTTTAATTTTTGGGCACAACCTATTTATGATTTATGGGCATTCTAGATGGTCTTTTTCATCCAATGACATGCATTCCAAAAACGTCTTTCTCATGCAACCGCCCTACACCACTTGCATTTCAAAAGTTCATTAAAATAAGTTGACTAGTTTGACTGAAGAAAACATGTGCTCCACTATTGGTGCCTTTGACATGGGTCCCACTCAAGAATGAAAAATTCTATTTTTGTTCCTCGTCGGTGGACCTGCCCTAGGCCTCATTCAACATCTTGGCCACAATGTTTTCTTCTTAAATAGCAAAGGTGTTTGATGGTACGTTGAGATTCACACCATGTTTTCCAGGATCCTATTATTGTTTCTCCTTATGAACTTAGGACCCTCTAATCAGGAGGACGTTTCATTCACCTACAATGGATTTCTAAATGCTAACATGAGCCTGGAGGGCATAGCTGAGATCATGCCCAATGGCCTCTTGAGGCTCACCAACAATACAAGCCTACAGGGCAAGGGCCATGCTTTCCACTCCATTCCTCTTCATTTCAGGAACAATTCCAACGGTAACGCACTCTCTTTCTCTACAGTTTTTGCCTTTGCAATAGAACCCAAGTATGCTAATACAAACGGTCATGGAATGGCTTTTTTCATCTCTCCTTCTGGGACTATCCCCACTTCTCTATCTGCTCAGTACTTAGGCCTCTTCAATTTTACCAACAATGGGGATTCATCAAATCATATTGTTGCAGTTGAGCTTGACACACTCCAAAACTCAGATATCAGGGATATAAATGGCAACCATGTTGGAATTGATATTAACAGCCTAGTGTCTACAAAATCCTCCCCTGCAGCTTATTTTTCTAATGGTAGAGTTAATAACATTAGCCTTTCAAGTGGAAAAGTGATGCTAGTTTGGGTAGAATATAGTGGTTTGGAAAAGCAATTTAATGTAACAATATCTCCTATTGATATAGCTAAACCCAACTTGCCACTCTTGTCTTTGAACATTGATCTTTCATCAATCATCTTAGATTCCATGTATGTGGGCTTCTCTTCATCCACAGGAACACTTATGCAATCTCCTTATGTTTTGGGATGGAGCTTTAAGATGAATGGAGACGCTCCAGCCCTTCGTCTCTCTCGCCTTCCCTCGCTTCCTCGTACTGGTCCTAAAGAGAGATCGAAAGTTTTGACAATTGGATTGCCTTTAATTTTGGTTTTTTTAGTGTTAACGGCCATCTCTACTGTCATTCTTATAGTTAGGAGGAAAATCAAATTTGCAGAATTATTAGAAGATTGGGAGCACGAATACGGGCCTCACAGATTCTCCTACAGGGACTTGTTCACGGCCACAAAGGGCTTTCAAGAAAGAGAGTGTTTGGGGATTGGAGGTTTTGGTAGGGTGTACAAAGGCATCTTACCCAATTCTGAAATTGAAGTTGCAGTGAAGAGAGTTTCTCATGATTCTAAACAAGGAATGAAAGAGTTTGTCGCCGAAATTGTGAGCCTCGGTCGACTCCGACACCGGAATTTGACACCGCTACTTGGCTATTGTCGTCGTAAAGGAGAGCTTCTCTTGGTCTATGACTTCATGCCTAATGGAAGTCTAGACAAATTCCTCTTCTACCAACCCAAGACGATGCTCAATTGGGATCAGAGATTTCGGATCATTAGAGGAGTGGCTTCAGGGCTTCTGTACTTACACGAAGAATGGGAGCAGGTTGTGCTTCATAGGGATGTCAAAGCTAGCAATGTTTTGCTAGATAGTGAATTTAATGGAAGATTAGGCGATTTTGGCTTAGCAAGATTATATGATCATGGCACCGATCCTCAAACTACCCGTATTGTGGGGACCCCGGGTTATATTGCTCCAGAGCTTTCTAGAACTGGCAAGGCAACTACAAAAACCGATGTGTTCTCATTTGGGGTTTTTATGCTTGAGGTTGCCTGTGGAAGGAGGCCTATAGCATTTCGAGCATCAACAGAGCAGCCTACTCTGGTTGATTGGGTGTCCCAGTCGTGGACGAAAGGGGTGATACTAGAAGCGAGTGATCCAAAATTGGAAAATGATTATGTAGTGGAGGAAATGGAGTTGGTGTTGAAGCTCGGCTTGCGTTGCTCTCACCCCATGGCAGAGGCTAGGCCGAGCATGCGACAAGTAATGCAGATTTTAAACGGTTTTACTCTGTTTGAACTTTCTTCGGATGGTTTGAATGGTAGTGTTTTATCACGAGGCCAAAGCAAACGTTCTGTCGGTGATGGTCTGTCATATCCTTCTTCAGACAATATGTCTGTGGCCACTTCATCAATGGTCGAGTCACTCCTTTCCAGAGGGTGTTGAATACATACATGGCAAGAACTTATATGACTATTGTACATTTTCTCTGCCCCACACAAAATTGAAGCTCCTAAGAAGGTTGGAAGCTTGTTAACCTGTGATTCTTCTTTCTTACAATTTGAAGAAATCATGATTTTGCTATCTAGTACTATTTTTAGGTTTTATTCATCGATGTTGGGTTTATTTGGTAGGGAATGCAGTTGATCTAGGGTTCTTTTTATTTTCTAGGAGTCATTGTCAGTCCAAATGGGACAAGGGAAACGATTCTTCGCCAGTTTTATGCCATGAAAGATAACCAATATCTCCACCACCTAAGAGTAGATTTTACTACAGTTGAAAGAGTATCCAATGAAGAAATCAACAGTCTGGATTCGATAATTCTACCACATTCAGACATGTTCGAGCGAACATTGTATGCTCTATCAATGTTCAGTATATATAAACCAAGAGGGAGAAGCATCCAATTTACTTGGATTAGCTTGGGGGTCAGTGCCTAAATGATAACTCCAAATTTGCTAAATATGAAAGAATATAACTTGGGTTATTTCACCCAATTTTGTTGGAAATTAGTGGCAATCTTAGCAATCCGTTTCGTGATATTTTGAGTAATTCTATGCTTGGATTCTTTAGGCCCTGTTTGTTTAAGATTATGACAACCGATTGTGAGTGGCAAACTCATTATTGGACTCAAAATTACATTTAGATTTAGAGTCTAATAATCTGTTTGGATCTCACAATCGGTTGTCAAAATCCAAAACAAACAGGGCCTAATTGGAATTTGGAACTTCATTTCTTGTAGACCAGATTTGCCAAGTTGTTTTTTTTTTTTTTTTTTTTGAAATGGCAGGATGAATTCATTCAAAAAGGAAATTGGCCGAGATGGACCACAACCAAAATTACAAGAAAACAAAACAAAAAAACAAAAAACAATACAATTCTCAAGGAGGAAGGAAGTCAAACCACTCCAACTCCAACCTCCTAACCCCACTCCTAGCCAAGGAGTCCGCCTCCCCATTAGCAAAGAGGAAGGAAGTCAAACCACTCCAACTCCAACCTCCTAACCCCAGATTTGCCAAGTTGTTAAGCAGAGAATCAGTGCAACAAATTACTTTCTCGGGTGTTGAAATTTCACCTTAGAATTCAGTCATTGACACTTGCCTGGATTTACGTTGTAGATGTACCTGTTGTATCAATACATATTCAAAAATTCTGTTGGAAGGTGATATCCCTTCCTATAGGTTGGATATGTAAAGTTTTGTTTAGTATCCTCAATTTGCTAATAAAAATAGCAGTAGGTAAACTTTACATTTTTTTTTTTATACTGCTAATAAAAATAGCAGTATGTAAATGCCAGGAGCAGATGTAAAGTTTTGTTTAGTATCCTCAATGTGCTAATAAAAATAGCAGTATTCTAGTGCTTTTCTTTTTTTTACGTCTGTCCCCTTTCGTTCTTGATTTTAATTTGTATTGCATGATTTTCTCATTTCAGGATGAATTTTATTAGCAAGCAGTGTATCATGGTTAGATTGTCATTTGTATTGCACGGTTTTCTCATTTCAGTACTGAATTTTATTAGCAAGCAGTTTAACATGGTTAAAGTATTCAGTGTCTTTTTTAGTTTGTGATAGTTTATTCATTGAGGACTACCATAAAGGTGTATGGATGACCTTTTCCCTTCAATGGAGTCAATAGTCAATGAAGAAATTTTTAGTTTGTCAATATTCACTAAGTAGTTTTTTAGTTTGTCCTCATTAGTCAATGAAGAAATTGGGCTGTTAAGCCATTGGGAGCAAGTCTTGACTTTTTTCACCTTGGCTTAGTGGTTCATCTTTCCAGATAATGTAAATGAATAATCTTTATGAGATATCAAACCTAATGCTAATGCTAATGCTCCATTTGGTTATCAGGTGGAATTAACTGGAAACCGAAGGATTATGTGCAAAACTACTCAAATGGTCTTAAATATTGCTATAAAATGGATCATATAGCGGGACTTAATTATTCTGAAACCATTCTTTTAGTGGTCTCCATCACAGATAAGTTGTGGTGCAAAAAGCTTTCTGAGATTATGATTCTAGCCCTTTGATCTAATTGGTGTTAAATGGGCTGTTTAGAAAAGATACATTTACACCCTACAATGTGTGGTCAGTGGAATGCTGGAAATCAAATACTTCGTACGTTTACCCTGCACATTAGAACAATAGAAATTAATTAAAGGGTGAACTAATACATGATAAGTTTACCCTTTGAGATTTCCTTTTTCAAAAACCAAAATCAAGATCCTTGTAAGAATGAAGCGAGAATCACGATAAAGATTGATCACGAGTTCTGTTGCAACTCCAGAAAATGCAGAAATTATGCTTGTAATGGTGGGTCATGAATCTCCAAAGTGGGCAGGAATTGAAATAATAGGAGGATGGCTTTAACAAGAGCTTACAAAAGAGAAGAGATGACTATCCTCAAACGGTTTGCAAATCCTTGGAGAAGCCACAACTACAACTAGTCAGCTAGTCAACTAAGCTACAGAACAATGGCAGCAAGTTGTCTCTTGATGATCATGGGCAGACTATCCAACTGACAATAATCTCGTTGCTTGAGCTTGTGGAACAGCAAGCAAGAGTTGGGTGATTGTTGATGTTAGATGGCATAGCAAGCAGAGACCATGTAGTTTTGAACAAGCCCACTCACATGGACAATAGAAGTAGGAATGACAAGCAGGGATGTGGTTGTTTTCTCTGCAAAACAGGGCTCTCTTTGGTGTTTGTAGGTTCTGCAACAGCTGAACATTGGAGATTTCTTGATGATGAACTGGCCAATTCACAAGTAGCTTTTGGCTGTGTTACAATCAGTTTTCCTTATTTAGATTATTTTCCTTATTTACGTTATTTCCATATTCTAGTAGGTTTCCTTAATCCTTTTTCCCTATTTTCCTTATTTATGTTTCCTAATTTACATTCCCCAATTACTATATAATGTAGATGCCGTATGGCTATTCAACAAGAAATAATCACAATTAGTGCAGTTAACACATTGGAGGTTGAGTTCCTCGAATTAACTCATTGGAGGCCTAGGTTTCCTCGAATTAACTGACTGTTTCCCTCTTTCTCTATCATCTTCTCTATTTTCTTTTTTGGTAGAATAGTGTTCTATCAGGATGAAATGAAATGCTTTCATAAGAAAAGCATGAGAATAGGAGTATAATTAGTGCCAAGAAACAATTTTGTTTCCCACAACTCTCTCTCCAAGAATTTCAAAATTGTCTCACAATTTTCACATTCATAAGAGATTAATTTCAGTGAAGAAGAATTCCTTTCACTTTTGATTCCCTAGTTATTCCATCATCCTTTGGAAACTAATCCAGACTTCAAAACGAAATAGATACTTCTAAAATATCTCCCCCTCATGGGCCGTTTGGATATGCGATTTTAGAATCTTGGATTTCCTCACAATCCTGGATGGGAGACGAGAGAAGGAGATCATCCTTCGTTTTCTGATATCTTGCCTTCAGGATGGGGGAGAGATTTCTAAAATCTGGATTTTCTTACTTAAAATCCAAAATTTTAAAAAGAAGTGAAACAGATGGTCTCCTTCTCTTCTTGTCTCCCATCCGGGATTTTGAGGAAAATTCAAGATTCTAAAATCTGCCAATCCAAACGGCCCCCACATGTTCAACAAAATAGGAAACCAAACAGCCCCCCACATCTCAAACATGTTCAGCTAAGAACTAGGGATGAAATAATTAAAGAATTAAGACCAAACTATCCTAATTCAACCGAAACCTACCAAAACAAAACTAAAAATTAGGGAAGCATATCCTTGTTATTTGCCAAAAATATCTAAACAAAAACAAAAGATCAGTAATTTGAGAAGCAGTGAAGATATGGCAGTCTTTTGGCCGGGAGTTACATCATTAGATGTCCGTTTGACATATTCAACTGTTGATGTCGCATGTAGCAAAGCAGAGAGATTAATTAAATTTAAATTATAATATTTTTCTGCTAATAATGATAATGGCCAAATTTGAAAGCATATCTTTTGATAAACAGCACCCGAGATCGAATAATTTACTTTCTTTATATTAATAGAATGACAGCCAAACACATTTTTTCACCGTACATTACATGCTTTTTACATTCTTTTACCTGTGGGCCACATCATTTTCAAGGGGAAAGAAGATTTCAGTTGCAACCAAAGGACCCTACGACTTTGTTCTGTGTCACAAAAGCCCGGTTTTTGTAGGGATTTTCCTCGGGGTTTACGTACCACATAATAAAAAACCTCTGTTTGGTTGCCATTCAACTGATGAAATTCATGGAGACTACAAGGGATGTCTCATGGCTGTCTCCTTGTCTAGTGAGGTGTCTTCCTCCCTCCTCTTCTTCTCTCTATGTATATTGGTAATGACACCCCCTGTCACAACTCTGCGTGGTTAACGACCAAACACTACTTACCACTATTCTACGAGTCCTTAGAGAGGTAAGTTCCAGGTAAATCCAAGGCTTACACCTTATAAAATCTCTTGTTATGGAAATGCGAATGATATGAACTCTGTACGATGGGAACGGATATGAGTGTAAATACAAACTAATCTTTGGTTAATTATGTAGCAGAAAATTCAAAGGAAATTAAGACGGAAAAGTAGAAGAAGGTTAGGTTTAAGAGGAAAGAGAAATGAGTTAGGTCCAACACCGACCCGTACGGCTTTGATGCTGACGTAAGCCGTTCTCTTTGAATAAGAGTCAGTCTAGGAGGACGTGTTTCTACGACGCTCGTTCCTAACAACTAATTAGAGTGCTTGACCTTTGTAAAAACATGCGAGACACATTAATGTCATTAAAGTCTCATTCGCAGACACGCTATGCAATATGAATGTCATTATCGAAAAACAACCAACGAACCGAAAATGATATTTCCACCCCCTCTTTCCCGCATTTCCACTGATTTTATTTGTCTTTTCAATCCCCCAATTTTTTACTTGGGACAGCCCCTTTATGATTATATATATATATATATATATATATATATATATGAGAAAACGGTTCCTACACATATGTGTAGAGAGTTCTCTACACACTAACTTAAAATACAGTGGGGGCCCACATTGTTTGGGTGATCCAAGCCATCCATTTTAAAGGCCCTCACATAGATAGGGTGTCTACAAAAAATCAGATCCATAGGATCATCCCAACCCTACGATTTGTGGAGGTAAAATGGATGTCTTTAAACCTTCACAAATTAGTCCATTTTTTGCCTCCACAGTTCGAATGGTTAGGATGATCCTATGAATCTGATTTTTTGTGGACACCCTATCTATGTGAGGGCCTTAAAAATGAATGGTTTGGATCACCCAAATAATGTGGCCCCCACTGTATTTTAAGCTAGTGTGTAGATAACTTATCTACACATATGTGTAGGAACCGTTCTCTCTCTCTCTATATATATATATAAATATATATATATATATATATATATAGAGAAAGAAAACGGTTCCTAAACATATGTGTAGAGAGTTCTCTACACACTAGTTTAAAATACAGTGGGGGCCTATATTGTTTGGGTGATCCAAGCCATCCATTTTAAAGGCCCTCACATAGATAGGGTGTCTACAAAAAATCAGATCCATAGGATCATCCCAACCCTACGATTTGTGGAGGCAAAATGGATGTCTTTAAACCTTCACAAATTAGTCCATTTTTTGCCTCCATAGTTCGAATGGTTAGGATGATCCTATGGATTTGATTTTTTGTGGACACCCTATCTATGTGAGGGCCTTAAAATGAATGGTTTGGATCACCCAAATAATGTGGCCCCCACTGTATTTTAAGCTAGTGTGTAGATAACTTATCTACACATATGTGTAGGAACCGTTTTCTCATATATATATATATATATATATATATATAGAGAGAGAGAGAGAGAGAGAGAGAGAGAAAAGTGTTTCTAGTCCGGCCGACTAGAGATCATTCTCTAGTCCGCCACCCAAAAACACATGGGTCCCACATATTTGGGTGACCTAAAGCATTCATTTGATAGGCCTCATTATAGATAGGATGTCCACAAAAATTCAGCTTCATAGGATCTTCTTAACCCTTCGATTTGTGGAGTTAAAAAATGGACAGATTTGTGGAGTTAAAAAATGGACAGATTTGTGGCGGTTTATAGCCGTCCATTTTAAGCTCCACAAATCATAGGGTTGGGATGATCCTATAAAGCTAATTTCTTGTGGACACCGTCTCTATGTCAGGGCCCATCAAATGAATGCTTTGCATCACCCAAATATGTGGGACCCATGTGTTTTTGGGTGGCGGACTAGAGAATGATCTCTAGTCGGCCGGACTAGAAACACTTTCCTCATATATATATATATATATATATATATATATATATATATATATATATGTAAAGAAAACGGTTCCTACACATAAGTGTAGATAAGTTATCTACACACTAGCTTAAAATACAGTGGGGGCCACATTATTTGGGTGATCCAAACCATTCATTTTTAAGGCTCTCACATAGATAGGGTGTCCACAAAAAATCAGATCCATAGGATCATCCTAACCATTTGAACTGTGGAGGCAAAAACTGGACTAATTTGTAAAGGTTTAAAGAAATCCATTTTACCTCCACAAATCGTAGGGTTGGGATGATCCTATGGATCTGATTTTTTGTAGACACCCTATCTATATGAGGGCCTTTAAAATGGATGGCTTGGATCACCCAAACAATGTGGGCCCCCACTGTATTTTAAGCTAGTGTGTAGAGAACTCTCTACACATGTGTAGGAATCTTTTTCTCACATATATATATATATATATATATATATATATATATATATATATATATATATATATATATATGATCAACCATAGATAATATGCTCAGATTAAACGGTTAGTCTTCGTACGAACCATATATAATGTCCTCAAATTGAATGGTTAATAATGAGATTTTATATGGTGTGTGGGAGGTGAAGTCCAGATTTTTCTTAAAAATGTACTGTGGGGCTAACATCACAAAGTAAATGGGTTGTACCTCCTAAATCATTTACATAGGCTGACCCTAACCCTCCAATCTATAGAGGGACCACACATTACACAAACCAATATAGATTGGAGACTTTGGATCATCCTATGGAGATGATTTAAGGGGTGCAGCCTATTTTAGTTGTGGCCCAACAAATGAATGGTTTGGATTGTCCTATGAAGTTGGCCTCAATACTTATTCAAAAATACTTGACTTCGTGCCTGCACACCATTTAAAATCACCTCTAGTAACATATGTTGCACATTTATTTTGATGGGTAAGCTAGAGTTAGGCAAGACCCCCGGGCGGAAATCGGGCGGATACTAATCAAAGGGCTGAGATTAAACAAGACGGGGCTGGTCTAAGAGATGGGATGGAAGGTAGAAAAGAAGCAGGTACGGGGCTGCTTCGATGGTGAAAATTCTTGCATAAAACAAGATGGAAGGATACGGGGAAGGTAGATACAAAACTAAAATTATTTTAGTTTGTAAATTCAAACAAAGGAGAAGATGAAGAGATAGAAGGAATTCAATTCCAAAAAAAAAAAACACAACTTTTATTCATAAAATCCAGCCCTTTCGTTTACAATTGATATCCTTTTATAGACTTTGGCTTGGACGTTTCTTTCTTCTCCTAAAACTAGGAAAGATAAACTAAAGCATCCTAAATTTTCTCAAATTCCTAGAATTTCTAAGAAGTCCTAAATTATCTCTAAAATCCTAAAATAACTCAAAGTCCTAAATTTTCTCAAAAATTAGACGACCCAACTCCAAGAAAATTCGTCCAAATAAAGTTACTAAAACAGATTCTAATAATTAAAAGAAATCCTTCAGAATATTAAAATTAAGAGAGAGAGAGAGAGGAGACTAGGAATCCACGCTTTTGAAAGACATCATTTTTCTCAGCTCCCGCATAACCACCGGAAAAAGAGGCGAGGCAACAACAGAGGAGACTAGGAATTTGATCCTACTCTCCCTGCTAGTCCCCTCCGACCCACTCATCCGCACACCCAGAAAAGAACCCGCGCCTTGGTCCTGGTAACCCTGATCAAATCCCTCCTCCTCTAGCTGTCCTTTATATTGATTGGTCGAAGGATCTGACTTGGGTGTCGAAGTGGTAGTCCGGGACCCACCCCGGAACCCCTGACCCCCTTTGTTTGTGATTGCAGACCCCGCGAAGGCCCTCTACCGACCGCAGACCCGGATTCGGACGCCATCATAAACCAAAAAAGATAAAAAAAAATATCAGGTTTCACTCGGGTCGGGTTACCTTAAGCCCTCAACCCAAACCAGACCCTAACTCAACCCGGGTTGGGAAAACTCAACCCGAGCCCAAAAAGACCCGACTTTTTTTGTCGGGTTGAACCCAAGTCGAGTTGCACCCAACCCGAGTTGCACCCATATAATGCGTGTGAAAATTGCACACATCTGTCTCTCTCTCCACCGACACATTATATATCCTATTATTTTTTTTGTTGGAAGTTGTATAGAAATATCGTGAAAACATGCTCTATATTGGTTCCCTTTTCTCCTACAAACCGTAACAAAACCCTCCTTCCCTTGCCACTAAACCCTCAATCTACTCTCCAATGGCAAGAACTCTAGGACTTTTATGGGTTTTTGTCATTGTCTCAACCCCAGCTTTCTCCCAACTCAACGAGTTTTTCTACAGCGGATTCAGCGATGTGGGTACCAACATAAGCTTAAACGGATTTGCTGAGATCCTGAAAAATGGTATTTTACAGCTGACAAACCATACGAGCCGATTGATCGGCCATGCTTTCTACCCTTCTCCCCTACAATTCAAGAACATGTCCGATGGAAATGCCTTCTCTTTCTCCACGGCTTTTGCTTTTGCGATCGTCTCCGAAGACCTCAACATCGGCGGTCATGGCCTTGTCTTCACCATCTCCCCCACAAAAGAGCTCAAAGGCGCCCTTCCCAGTCGGTACCTCGGCCTACTCAATTGCACCAACAATGGTAACTTGTCAAACCACATCTTCGCTGTGGAATTCGACACCGTCCAAGACAAGGAATTCGATGACATTGATGACAACCATGTTGGTATAGATATCAACAGTTTGCAGTCTAACAAATCTGTTAGCTCCTTTTATTTCGTTGGTTCGAGCAAGAACGACCTTAATCTCAAGAGCGGAAAGACGATTCAAGCATGGATTGATTACGATGGCGCGAGAAAGCACCTCAGTGTAATGATTTCGCCCTTCTCTTTGAAGCCCGAGCCACCGATTATATCAGTTGATTTAGATCTTTCCCCGATTATACATGATTCCATGTATGTGGGCTTCTCAGCTTCCACAGGCCGCGTTTCTACAAGCTCCCATTATCTATTGGGATGGAGTTTTAAGATGAACGGAGTAGCTCCCTCTCTCAAACTTTTTTCCCTCCCTTCTCTCCCAAAACCCAGAAAGAAAAACAAAACTGCAATTATCATCGGAATTCCATTTTCAGCTGCTTTTATCATGGCAACAGCCATTTATATGTTTAAAAAGATCCAAAACTCCGAGGCGATCGAGCCGTGGGAGCTTGAATACGGTCCCCACCGCTTCTCTAACCGAGAACTGAGGCAAGCCACAAAGGACTTTCGAGACAAAGAGCTCCTCGGATTCGGTGGTTTCGGACGGGTTTACAAAGGAACCCTCCCGAATTCGAAAACACTAGTTGCTGTCAAGCGCGTTTCCCACGAATCGAAACAAGGTTTAAGAGAATTCGTGGCGGAGATAGCAAGTATAGGCCTACTCCGTCACCGGAATCTTGTCCAATTACAAGGGTGGTGTCGAAGAGGAGGCAATCTCCTCCTTGTGTATGATTTCATGTATAATGGAAGCTTAGATAAGTTCCTCTTTGACAAACCGAAATCGATTCTGAATTGGGAACAAAGGTTTAATATTATCAAAGGGGTTGCATCGGGGCTGTTATATTTGCACGAGGGATGGGAGCAGATTGTCATCCACCGCGACATAAAAGCTGGCAATGTGTTGCTAGATGAAGATTTGAATGGACGTCTGGGAGATTTTGGTATGGCTAGATTATACGAGCATGGAGCAAACCCGAACACTACCCAAATGGTGGGGACTCTGGGTTATATGGCTCCCGAGCTAACACGTACCGGTCAGGCCACGACGAGCTCGGATGTGTTTGCTTTTGGGGCTCTGCTGCTGGAGGTGACATGCGGTCGAAGGCCGATTGACCAGAAGGCGATGCCGGAGGAGATGGTATTGGTAGAGTAGGTGTGGTATCGATGGAGTGAGGGGAAGCTTTTGGAGGTGGTGGATAAAGGGTTCAAGGGGAATTTTGTGGGTGAGGAGGTGGCGATGGTGTTGAAGTTGGGGTTGATGTGTTCGCATCCAGCACCGAGCGAGCGGCCTAGCATGACGGATGTGATGTGGTATCTGGACGGGAATGCGCAGGTGCCGGAGGTGTCAAAATATCCGCCGGAGGATTATGAAGGGACTAGTCGCGCATTGGATGATTTTGTTAATTCATATCATTTGTCGTCGGAGAAGTTTGAGACGTGTTCGAATGAGCCGTCCCCATGGGTTGATTCGCCTCTGAACAATAGTGCTAGTAGCTCGAGGGAGAACGACTTGTCATGAGAAAGAGAGAGAGGGAGAGAGAGAGAGATTTATCACTTTATATCTTTGTTTTATTTTGTTTATGTATACTTTCATGGGTAAGGTAGGGTGAGGCAGACCCCTACCCATATATTAAATAAAGAAAGATGATACAACAACAGGAGCAAGACCACTACCTAATCCTTAGAACAATGTCTAAGGAAGTGACTGAAAAAAATTCATATGCAGTGCCTAATTGATTTGGTGACATGCCTATGTAGTGTGACTAAACTCTTTACATACAGTGGATAATGTAGGCCTCCAGTCATATTCATTTGTTTGTCTTGTGGACCCTCAAGGAGTGGCTATATCGATGAAATCAGGGAGATCAGCTCTAGCCTCTATTTAAACACAAATTCGGGCATAACATAATCTGCTTGCTTCTGTGGTCTCTTGTCAATATAGAGTGGTTTTCCAACTCCACTAGTAATTTGGCTTAAAGCAGATGCTGTCCAATAGTCCAAGGAGAGGCTTGGAAGTCGAATTCAGATGGGAATAGAGGTGAGATAGAGCTTTTCCAGGGGCATGCCAGGGTACCATTTACGGAGGATGAGTGTTTGTCATCCACTGTTGAGATCTGCCTGTGGACCCCGATCCTGAGAGAGAGAGGTGGGGGACGAGCTCCCAACGGCCTCTGGATTATCCATGTGTGAAGGAGAGCTCTACCAAGGAACTCTCGAAACGGATGCCACCCGCATATCATAGCACGAGTGGCGATAAATGAGATACCTCTTGATCAGGGATAAATCCTCAAACCAAAATATACCTAAAACAAACTCAGAGTCGCCATCTATGGATAGGCCATGGAACCCCAAAAATTAAATATCCTCTGTATACCATGGATAACCAGAAATATATATGGGAGCCTGAGTACGAATGGAGAAGGTCCGAAGAGCACTCCTAATTCGTCCGAGTGCAAGCACTTGCTCTCTTATGCCATTTATTATTAACCTTGAAGAGTTTTGGGTGAAAATCATGTAAAATGGGAACAAATATCCTCGAGTGGACGTCTACCTAAACATGCATGACCCAGGGATAAAATAATAAGAATGCACAGAATAAATGGAAAAAATGTCGCCTAATCACAGCTAGGTTATGAGTGACATGCCTAACTGGTGTATAAGTTATGGTGGACAAGCACATGCATACTACAACTAAAGGTATAAGGTTTGCATAGGAAAGTAAGAAAACACAACAAAACATACAACTCAACTCGACATCACATACGATACAATAAGACAAATCATAAACTCTAAACATACTCCTCGACTCTTGGATGGTCTGATGTTCATCCAAACCACTTACGTATCCCCGCCTCCACGAGAATCAGAGTTACGTAGTTCTTCGTACATATTCTAAGCTATGATGCCTAAGACATCTAGACCTCTATCCTATACTCGACCTAAAAGATCGGACTAGTTATTAAAGCTTCTTGTGCGATTATTTAAATTCCAGTGGATTGTGGATTTTAGGACGCCCTATATGCCTTAACTAAATGCAGATTAGCCCTAAGCTAATGCAGGTGGTTCCTACAACCTATGTGTAACTAGGCTGTGTGTCCTAAGGAAAATAATGGGATCACTAACGCATCCTAAACCTAATCATCAATCGGCAATATGAATCGCCAACTGACCAGACGGAGGCGTAACAAACTCCTAACTCTAACACAAAACAAGCAAAACACACAACACATCAAAGACAAACTCCTAACTCTAAAACTCTCTATCTAGAACAAACTCCTAACCCTAGAGGAAGATCTTTTTGAAAACAAGGTTTTAAAGTTGTTTGAATGATTTTTTGAAAGATTTACAAAGTCTATTTACAAAGCTTGGCTGAACTTGGGATAAAGATCCCAAGCTGCACTACGTACCTCGTGAAAGAGGATCAAGCCAACGTAGTTCGGAAAGAAACTCTCCTAACTACTCCTAAAACTCTTTAAAGCATTCCAAATGATTTAAGGTTTTTGATATTTTCAAATGTTTTTGACTTTTGAATTTTCAATGTTTTTGAATTTTAAATTTCTGATATTTTTTAAATTTTAAGATGTTTTCACCCTTTTGGTCAAAGACCTAAGGGAACACATAAAGCAACACATTAGGACCAAACCCTAGGGCAAAGGGGAAACCCCAAACAAATGAACTCACTAAAAGTGAAATGACCTCAAAACGAGTAAACTAGTGTCAAAGATAATGAAATGATCTAAGATCCCAAACAAGTCAAAGTCTAACAGAACTAAGCCAATCTCTAAGGATAAAATCCTAAACAAGTAATTCTAAAAAATGGCTATAAGTTCGTCAAAGACACTCTAAAGGAAGGGCAAATGAGTAAAAGATTCTCTATCACTCTAAGAGGGGGTGCAAATAAGTCAAGGTATGACTAATAACCCTACAAGGGCACTGATGAGACTGAGCAAGTCTCCTAGACATAGAGGACATAAACAAGAGTGTTAGACTACTAACAGACCAAGTTGGTCTTCAACTAGTAGGAGTACAAGTAGGGGAGGTTCTATAAATGAGGCACTGTATGCTTCCTATGGGTACCTCTCTATTATAACCAAGGTTAACTCCCTAAAAGGGGAGGCTCTAAGCAACGAGGCTTGTCCCCAGAGGAGAGCTGCCTAGCGAGACAAATCATGTCTCCTAAAATGGAGGGCTCTAGATAACTCTTTCATTGCCCTTGCAATGATGGGCTACTAATGTCTAATGTCTAAACATGTCTAAAAGGCTAAGCTAGCCTACTAAATGAAAGAGGGAAAAACTATTAAGACTGAGGAAGTCCCCTGAGGATGGGCTTGGGCTAGCGCCTTCATCGCCATTTTGCAATGACATGCTCCGAGAATTTTAAAAAATACATTTCACTTTTGCAAACATACAAATTCTATAAACAATTTATATCCATAAAGACAATTATATTGAACTGCTACCACTATACATTACGAAACATGTGGAGGTAAATTAATTTTAGAGCATAATCACAAAATCAGATAAATATATTGGACATTATAATGAGTGCTATCTTATTAAATACCTTGGTTTAGTGATTAACAATATTTTTCGAACCATAATAGTGAGACAAATAATTGGATTCTATTTGCAAGCATGAAACTTTAAGCCAAAAGTTGTCATTTGAGGTCGGACTACCATTTCAAAATAAAATAAAAATTATGCTTCATACCAATGGCTTGCTTATGGACCATACATCATCGAGCTAATATAAACAAGACAATAAACAGTTATGCATATGCTATAATTCAAGACAAGGAAAGTAACAAATCTGTGAGGCTATTACAATACAACAATATCTATAGCATCACCTTACCTTAATGATTACCTCGAGCTTACCTAAACCACATCGTTAAACTATCCCAAGGGCATGAACTAAATCAAAATAAGGTCAGATTCTTAGGAGATTTCCAATAAAGGAGATTACTTTAAAAAAATAATAATGAGATCAATGCCAAAATCATACGCCCAAATCACCTTGGTATATAGACATTTGAGGTTATACTAAAAAATATAAAGTTCAATTTTACAATACCCATGACTCCAATTTAGTACAGTGTGAATAATAAACTAACAGAGTGATCATGATTAGAATTAGGGACTAAGATCATGTCATCCCCTTTGCACATATGCACTTACTATTTCAATCATACGCACATTAATTAAAAAAAAAAACGAGCCAGGCTACATAACTACATAACTGGACTGTTTCATTGTACATCACATTTGCACACTTCAAAGTCCAACACTTAAAGGAAACTAAGAAAAAATAGAGAACAGGTTCAGCTTTTTGTGCATTCCATGTGAGACAACATTACAACGATACAGACACACTTTCATAATAACAAATAAAATTCAAGCATGAGAAAACACATGTCATTGACGAGCTTTCTTAGAGAATTTCGAAAGAGAGCACTTCACATTCAGTCAATAGTAAATCAGTAACAGATGTCTGTTGCATTAGGATAATCATGAACTGAAAGTTCACTAATAGCTCAATACTTCATACGAATCTGAGCTCCTATATGGTATCCAAATTAACATGGGCATGCACTCTAGAGTGGTCTTGGGAAAAAATTTCAGCAAACAATTCAACCTGATAGTATATATATATATATATATATATATATATATATATATATATATGTTCTCAAGCTTATAAGGGAGTAAACTACTTATAATTAGGAAGAAGCACTCAAATACATATGAACTTATGACAACCAAATCAATTCAACCCACATTCCCATGCCAAGAGGTATAAGACTTTGCATAACAAAATTATCTGAATTCATTCAGTCTTTAATTTCCTATAAAGATAGCTCAGTTTTCCAAACCCATCACATTGGAATCAGGAAATAAAACTTGGCTTGCTATCAAGAGCTCTTTTAATCCTAAAGAGAATTTTTGCAATTCGTCCAAAGTTATTTTCAATATAGCATGTCATTGATGATAACAAAACTATCATAAGCTAGTAAGATAATGTGAATACCAAACTGATAAAGGAACTGTACATATGAATGATTTGAAAGCTATAAACTCTAAAGCGACAAGGGGACTGTACCTACAAATGTAAAATGACAGATTACAAATATCATGGTAAGATTTTGGCTACCATTACCAAATTTACCATTTTCTTGAATACTAGAGTAGGGCCTGACAAATATTGCAGGAACATTGACAACCCATTCTACAACAGCTGAGACAGTAGGTGCTAAAATCATGAACTGAAATTATACAAAAAAAAAATGCCAAATCATGGACTGGATCTTGTGTCAAAACATAGCTGAGCTATGGGCTTTATTATGCTAGAATGAGGTTAAAACAGGGATTTAATCATACAGGGATTGAACTATTTACCAAAGTAAGTGCCAAATCATGGGCTAGATTTATGCCAAAACAGGTGCCAAATCATGGGCTGGATTTATGCCAACACAAGTGTCAAATCATGGGTTGGATTTATGCCAACACAGGTACCAAATCATGGGCTGGATTTATGCCAAAACAGGTGCCAAATCATGGGCTGACCTTGTGCAAAACAAAGGCTGAATTGTGGACTCGAACTGTGCATAATAAGAGCTGAAGCATGGGCTATCATATACCATATAGCATTGACAATTCTACTTGTAACCATGACTCATTCAAGCACACATATAGACACACACACCTTCATAGCCACATCTTCACATACACATACACTTACGCACATTGACTGACAAATATTCACTTATGCACATATGCCCATATGTACACATATCTACACATATATGTGTAGGCACATGCATATGCACATATACATAGACATACACAAATAAACTCACACTGTTTTCATTTTCAAAAAGTGAATGAAGCCAAAGATGCTGTGCCACTCTATAACCTGATAGAAATTACCTTTCCAAACATGACATCTGCCAATTGGGCAGCACAGAGTATATGTGTCTGTCAAACATGGTTTGTCATGTACCCCAAAACTGATGTTAATTATTGTAATCCTGTGAGAAAATGAATCATTTTAAGCTTGAATCCTTTATACCACTATTCCTTTGAACAACAGTGTTTGACATACAGACCTCTTATAAATATAAGAAAATATTTCGACTGATCCAAAACCATATATAGTACACAAGGTATAATAAAAGATATAACAAAGTAGATTTTGCCACTCATACAGAATCACTGGGGTTTACCGCAAGGGATCAAATAATTTTCCATAAAACAAACATTTATCTAACCACCAAGGACATGGAGACACAGAGTTA
This sequence comes from Tasmannia lanceolata, assembly GCF_043159265.1. NCBI lineage: Eukaryota > Viridiplantae > Streptophyta > Magnoliopsida > Canellales > Winteraceae > Tasmannia > Tasmannia lanceolata. The sequence continues at coordinate 11,685,448 of NW_027518695.1, forward strand.
TAACTTTTTGTCTTAATTTTCGTGAATTCAATTTCTAATATCATGCTTATGGCTATCATTCTAGGGTACACATAACTTTTAATGTTATCAACCATTCAACAGTACAAGAATATTTAAAGTAAAACACATTCAAAAAAAAAATTCTATTTTTTTTATATATTTTTCAACAGTATCATATTCACAATGACACAGGTGCATAACCATCAATAGATCACAATCGTAGTTTAAAACCTTGTCAAAATTCGAGAATATGAGAACTCAAACTCAAAGAATATTAATACCTCAACTAAATAAGAACAATTATATCCTACTTCTGTCCATCCCATGAAAGACTACCATTCACAAACAATCTTGTCATTAACTTTACCAAAATACACATAAAATTCTTTCTCTATTCTAAAATTTCTGATCATACTCTTCACATCAGCGAAGAAAATTCACTTAAACAAGATCCACTTGTATAATAATAACAAATTCATCACCTTAAGCAACTAATTCCAGCAAGTTATTCAAGTAATTAACTCAGTCACACTTATCAGTGGATATGATATGACTAAGCATTAGGCAAAACAAATCAATTACCTGAAATAGATGAAGAAAAATGCTTCAAAAAAAATAAAAAATCAGAGAACTCTTGTAAATTGATAACAGAGCTTGTACCAATGGTGAATCAAGATCACTATGACCAAATCAGCACCAAAATAGTCTAAATCGAAGCACGTAAGCTTTGGATCTGAGATTCTTGCTTGTTAACTAAACTCTCAATTTTTTCCTTTTCCCCTTCCTTTACAAAAATTGCATTTGATGATCACCACAGCTGAAAGTACTAAAGTAACTCAAACAAAATGGCTGAAATTCTGATGAATTACACAAATTTGTAAAATCTAAACAACAAACAACTAAACCTAAGCTCCACACGCTCAGATTTGAGTTAACAAGGGTTAGAGCTGACGGAAAAATGGCTAGTTTCTGGTGAATCTAAGAAAGTAGAAGGAGATTAACGTTCAGATCTGAAATCTTAGGGGCTGATCTAAAGAGGTTAGGATTTGAGATGAAGATCTAGGGTTTCTAGTTGTAGAGGAAGATGGATCTGGACAAAATGAAGTAGAACAAGCACCATGCTGAAAAAATATTGCCGGCCGGAGCTTGCCAAATATCGGCAGGAAAAAATGGATTCTGGATTGGATCTAGGTTTTATGAGTTATGGTTTTAAACTAAAAAGGAAGGAATTCTACGGTTTTGAGGATGTAAGAGATAAAAGAGATGATGCCATAAGCTAAGAACAAGAGAAAAGATGATAATATGATCGGAAACCTAACGGAGTTCCAAAATCCGGCCGGAGATAGTGATCGGAGAAGATGAAAATGAGGTTTAGGGTTTAGAAAAAAACTCTCTCTCTCTCTCTCTCTCTCTCTCTGATTTGGAAAAAATCCCCTCTATTTTTTTTTATATACCAAAAACAATGGTTATGATATCGGCACTACCCATTTTGATGGGCGTGCCAGAATTTGATAGGCACGCCAAACCGAAGCTCAAACGAGCTAATTCACCCCCCTTCCATACGAAAATGATATATTTAGAATCTTTCTCTTCCCTTGGACAACCTTGCTCAGGATAAACCACCCTCCATTTCCATGTGTTAAAACAGAAGTAATGTATTCCTCATTTTTCCTTTTGCACAACTCCTTTCTTCAATATTTCAACCACTTATTTGAAAGATGCAATAATGACACAAGATCAACTCAACTTATTATGCATTCTTTAGCAATTTTTTACAAAATTTTATAAGAACCTACTAGTGCTCCTAATCTATCCTAGGGCAAAGCTTGGAATACTAGTTCACTAGTTTAATAGGGTTTTATTCAAAACAAGGTAAAAGGGGTTCAGTCAAAATGGGGTGTCTACACTGCCTCCAACGCTCGAATGCAGTCATCAAGGCTTGTACATTTGAATAGAAAGAAACTATTTGACAAAGTATTGACTTGTAACCCCCTTTCAACTTACACTTCTTGGAGAGATGGTCTTTCAGTGCAACGAAGTAGGGCCTCTTTCTAAGAAAATAGCCAACCAAGCAGTTGGCCCATTTCTTCTCCGCCTCTTGGATCTCCTCAGCTAATTTGATTTCTATGTTGCCTTCTTCATCTCTAATGGGAGGGATGTAGTTCAGTTGCGAAGAGTCTTGGCTTTGTTGATTTGCAAAGAGGGGGTTATAGAAGAGGTTCTTGGTCTTTGGCTTTTCAGTGGGTTTAGCAATTACTAGAGCTCCCTGATCGTTTTTGGTTAGTGCTTCTAAGGTTGCAAGCTTGTTGGTACAGCTTAGCGGGGTAATGATCAAGTCTTTTCCTCGACTTTCTAAAACTGTCATGGTCAACTGGTTGTCGCCCTTGCACATTTTTATATTTTCCTTTGCCGTGATTGGAGCTTTTGACGTATTACTAATTTGTGACCCATCCTTCAAGGGGTCATTAATCTTTTCAAATTTCGGTATCTTCAACCTCAAATTTTTTCCCTCAATGGTCATGGTGCTGTGAAGCTTTTGGTTCGTCTTGGAAGATTACTGCAATGAAACGTGGTTTTCAGGCGTTAGTGGTGGTTTTCCGATGGAATTTATGCTAGCTCATCTTCTTCGACATCGCGTTGAAGAAGAGCTTTTGACTTGTGCCTAATTCCTTTCTACTTCTTTTTTCTTGGTCCTTGATGAACTGGTTACTATTTCGTTCAAGGGAGTGGGAGTGATATTAAGCTCATCCACAATCCTCTTCAGCAAATCCATTTTTCATACAATGACATTTTTGGTGGGGATGTCAGTAGTTCATCTAATTTTCCCACTTTGGCTATATCCTTCAAATCTTTCACCCATTCACTTATCATAGGGGAGTTTGTAGAGCTCGACTTGTGGCTAATGAGTTGAGCTATAGATAGTGATGGGGGAGGGTGGCTCCAAGGATTTACTGTCACGCCCCCAAGCCACACACATACACATACATATTCACAACACAAGGCTTAAGGGTGCGACAGCGCCGTACACCTGCAAAGCAAGCTTCACAAGCGTACAAGGCTAGCAAAGCAATAATCAAAACTATATGCCACAATCTAATTAACTAAATTCAAATGTCTTATACTAATCCAATAATCAAATCTCGATCACTAAAAGCCTCTCATCCAACCCATAATCCCCAAAAATAAAATAACGAAATCAAATAACATAGTCTCAATAAGTCCTAAACAATACTGACTGTCTAATAAAAGTAAAAGCACTAAAAATAATGATGGTTGGAGATTGGGATCACTCCTGCACCTCCTCGCCGGTTCCACGAGGATCAAACTCTGAAAATAATAAACCACTGTCAGCTGAAAAGCTCAATACATAATAACGCACTACAAAAGCGGGATCATTACATGCTACAATGAAAAAGTTCACAATAGGATGAAAGGTATCAGTCACAAATGAAGCAATTATGAAAAGTTCAATAAGGAACAAAAAGGTTCATAGGAGCATAGGTCAAATGTCACAATGTTCAAGGGATCACTGAAGGGGATCAATATGGGTTCGTAACCACCCTGAGATCATCTGCTTAGTCCAAAAAGCAAGCTATTGTCACCCCGACTGCTAACGGGTCCAAAAAGCGAGTTATTGCTTACACTGACCGCCCATGGTGTCAGAACTAGTTCATAGGTTCACATACCTGTCGACGGGGCCAACGTTTATCCCCCATTGGCGGGATCACAGTTCACATATAGGCTAATGCCTATGCCCCACTGGCGGGGGTCTTTTCTGAGTTCACATAACCTAAGCCTCTCAATAGGTGTTCAAAGTTCACACAGTTCGAAAGAAGGTGTTCAAAGTTCATGGCAAGTGTTTCAACTTGATTCCAAAATAGTTTCACAATAAAGATAATTCAATATTCCAAAGGTTCATATATTTGAGAAAACAAAAGGGTTGAGCATGCAAGATCCAAACAAAGATCAAAATTTATTAATGGCTTCACAAGTCAAAGAGTTTAGGGTTCACAATCCAATAATGGTATAGTATTCAAAAAGGTAAATCACAACACTAAAGTAGTACGAAATTACGTACCTTAAAATCGAACTACTTCCCTTTTATAATCACCTACAATTAAAAGTACAAATATTTTCATGAGTCTTATCGCTAATTTCACTCCTACTAAGCAAATGCATATTCCTACTAACACGAGACACCCTTTGGTGCCTCTTCGGGAAAGAATTGGCAAACAGTCCTAGGGTTCTTCTTAGTATTTTGGGATTATCATCATTATAAAGTTTTCAAAACCTCTTGGAACTATTTTCAACAGAAAGTACTTATTTCCGGCATGTCCGTAGAGTACAAGAGCATTGAAAACGGACGAGAAACGAATAAGTTATGAATTTCTGAAGTTTTCTAACTACCGGGGTGGGGGGGTGGGGGGGGGGGAACTGTCGTGTCATACATCCGGGAATCTACTGTTTGCCAAACTTGGTATATACGGACGTCCGCCACATTTTTCGGACATCCGCCCCATGCGCGGACCCAGTTTTCCCCAAAACGCGATTTTCACCGTTTTTGTCACTAAAACGACCATAATTCCTTCGTTTGACATCCGATTCGTGCGTGGTTAGATCCGTTGGACTCGTATCGATAAGAGGAATCCATCTAATCTAATTTCACACTAAAAAATTCTCAAATAACAAGATTTCTATGGATACAAACAAATTGATCTTGAGTTTTTTGGGGGGTTCAACACGAAACGAATCCCAAGGAATCTAAGATCTACCATAGAGTTTGCCATAGACTAAAACCAAGGCTCTAATCATATCTCTTTTCACATCAAATCCCTAGTTTAGGGTTCTTTTCATTCGTTTAACCATTAAAGTTTAATAATCTTACCTTGGTTTGCGATCTCTTTTCTTGAATCGCGCTCTTCCTCTTTTTCTCCACGAAGATCTCTTCTTACGGCTACAAAGATGATTTAAGGTTTCTTAATCTCTCACAAGATGCATTTATTGACTTTTTTAAAGAAGCCCTAATCTAAATCTAACTCTTAAGGACAAAAACGCCCCTCACTAATAGAGGGGGACAAATTTTGATGAGAGGGTATTTTGGGTATTTACATTTACTATCATCTTCCTCCATGTACTATATGAAGGAAATGGCGGGAAAAAGGGGAAACTTACCTCTTCTTATTCGTTATCTCAATCTTGAAGGAGAAAGGGTTGCAGAGGAGACCTCAGACATGCCAAAACCATCAACCCAAACCCACTAGATTTAAAGGCAAGACCCTTAAATCCACTACTAATTCCACTGCTAAGGAAGAAAGACCAGCCAGAACGCAAAATCCTAAAATCTCCAACCTCTTTCCTTTTGTAGCCGGAATCACTCCTCTCTACAAATGTTTTAGAAACAAAACCCTAGATTTCTTCTCCCTTCACTTGAATGCAGCAAAAAAGTGATAACCTTAGAAATTGGGGGAAAAGGAGAAGAGAGAAGAATGCTTAAGATCTCGGCCGCCACGAACTCCTCCTCTCAAGGGATAATACATCTCGCCATGAAATAGAGGGTTTTTCACCATTTCTTCTCCTCTACCCTTTTACGAGGAAGAAATGGGAATTTCTTATGAGCTGCAGATCCACAAAATAGAATTGAAGAAAAGCCTTAATTTTTCATGCTTCAAACAACTCAATACCCTAGGATTTGCTCGATCTCTCTCTGCTTTCTCATACAAAGGAAGAAGAAATGAAAATGAAAACCCTAGAGCCGCTCTTAGGGTTGCTCAAGCATCTCGGCCATGAAACACATTCATCACATCTAATTGAGTAAAGATTAATCCAACCAACACAATAGCTATGTACAAGATGCAACGTTAGTACACCTAACCAAGGTTTTAAATTTCAACCGAAATCTGAAATTTTGGGTTTCGGTAGATGACAAAATCGAAATTGGGTAAAGTCGAAATGTTACTTTATTTTGACCGAAATTTCGAAATTTCAAGTTTTCTTGAAATTTCGGTCCAAATTTTAAGGGATTTCATCCAAAAATCTGGATTTTTTTATAATTATTTGATATTATCCCGAAATTTCGGAAATTTTCGCCAAAATTTTAGAAATTTCGATCGAAATAAATTGGGAGAAAAAATAGCCGTCTGATTTTGCTAGAAATTTCAAAATGTCGGCTAAAAATTCAGTTTCGGTGAGGACCAAAATGCATTCCGAAACCGTAATTTCAAACCTTGCACCTACATCATTATCCTCCACATATGTGGGCTCTCTCTCTCTCTCTCTCTCTCTCTCTCTCTCTCTCCGGATTGAACTGTTGCTAAAAAATGAAAACACGTAAATTCCTAAAATTAGGCAGAGAGCTTGCATAAGAGGAACGTTCCAAAGCCATGGATGGGATGCAGATTGGAAGAAGAATGTCTATGAAGTTTAGTTTCTCCTGCGATGTAGATCCAGGCATGGTTTGAAATTTTGGATTTCGGTCAACACCAACACCAAAATGACTTAAATTCAAAATTACTGAAATGTACAAAATTTCGGTTGAAAGTTAGGAAATTTCGGCCCAAAAAACCGACATTTCTCCCTTCTTTTCCAACTTTCGGCCGAAATTTAGGGATTTCAGCTCGGTCCAAAATTTATGCCGAAACCGAAATTTCAAACCATCGATCCAGTTAGGAGAAACCAAGTCAAGTTTTTTTTGTCTTTTAAAAAAAAAAATATTAACTTTTCTAATTGAATTTAGGGTGATTTTGAAACGCCCAGGACCACATTATAATAAAAGGCATTTTTGTCAAAATTGCCACTCGGGTAGTACTTGAAATTGTGAAAATTGAGAAGGGTAATTTAGTCAATTTGGTTTGACCTAGGGTTTCCAGCTACTATATATACATAGACATTTGCTAGGGACCATCGCAGAAGGCATTTAGCGGCTGAGCCGTTGCATGTGATCGTTGTCACTTGACATGAATTAATGAATAAGACAATATATGAGCCTGAGGTGGTTGAGATCACATGCAACCTAGCCGGGAAATGTCTTCTGCGATGGTTCTTAGCAAATCCCTATATACAGAAATTTCATAATTGGGTTCACTTTCTCAGACGAGACCCTAGAGGAAGAAAGAGAGACGACCGAGGAAGATTTTCTGAAATCGGAAGATGGGTCATGAGGTAAGAAGTTGAATCCAATAATTTATTTATGCAAAATATTATTGATGGCATGTAGGATAGGTCCTTTAGGAATTATTTAATGGAACTTTTATCTTGTTTTCATTTTTGCCCACCTAATGCAGGAGCCAAGCTACTCATTGTGTCCCACTAGGCATGTGATGCAGTGCCAACATGGCAGCCATGTCATGACCTGGTGGTTTTGGTAGAGTTCCAAGGTGCTTTCCCGCAACAATGTTGCTGGTCAGACCCTGATTTGTGGGCTTGTAAATGGCAAAATTATAGAAAGTGGTAAATTACATAGTTGTAGGTTTTCTTGAGATCTTTCCAACAAGTATTTTTGCTCGAAAATTGGACATATGGTTAGAAAGTTATACTAATTTTAATGGACTGTATCTGTGGGTTCCCAAACCAGTCACAGTTAGTGAGTACCAATGCAATTAATGTTATGTTAGTTCCCAAGTATCAAAGTTAGTGAGTTAGTTAAAGGCAAGAACGAAATATGATGAGAGTGGAGTTTTCAAGAAGTTGAACAATATGACCGAAGTTAAAAATGTCAACAACTTCCATGCACGGACAGGCAAAAAATGTTGAGCCTATGACAGAATCGTGGGATGAGCAGAAGGATGGTTTTGTCTTTTTATGGTACGACGAACCTGATTGGTCAATAAGTTGAAAATCGACTGCCTTTGCCTGTTTTTGTGTTGTCTCATTCAAAAGAGCCCACAAAGTAGTCATCGCAACTACCTAATTAATGCCATTTGTTGTGATGCACACGGCCAAAGGAAACAAACGGCTGGACCTGTTCATCTTGAGAGAGTCTTTCTCATCCAACGGGCGGGTTGGGTTCAGCGGGTCATGCAACAGGGGGGTTGGGTTCAGCGGGTCAAAACGGGAGGGTAAAAAATGACCTGCATCCCTACGAGTCAGAACTTAGGTGACCCACACCCACTGTAGGTGGGTTGGGTCAACCCGCAGGAAACCCGAAATTTTTTACCAAAGAGTTTTTTTGTTTTTGTTTGGGTGAATAAGGAAATTATAGCAACAAAAAAGAGAAGAAGAGACATAGAAAAAGAAATGCCTGGATTACCCCAACTGCAAACAGATCCTCGTCCTTTTCATACTAGATTGCATTTCCTCTTAATCTAGAACGTCAATTTCTCTTCTTTCTTTTATCTAGGTTGTCAGCTTGATACGAAGTACATATAACACATGTCAATTCCGAAATACGGGTGCTCGAAGGTTCACCCGACCCAGCCCATGTTTTGGCGGGTTGGGTGACCCGTGCCAACCCATACTCGCAAATTTGATGGTGGGTAGGTTTGACCCGTGGGCTTGGGTCGATTTTGCCGGGTCTACTTGCCGTAGGCCTCAGTCAACGTCTTTGTCACATTGTTTTCTTCTTTAATCGCAAGCCGTGACCCGTGCCAACTCATACTCGCAAATTTGAGGGTGGTTAGGCTCTACCGGGCAATTTTGCCAAGCCTACTTGCCGAAGGCCTCAGTCAACATCTTGGTCACAATGTTTTCTCCTTTAATCGCAAGCCACCATTAGTCCCTCAACATCTTGGTCACAATGTTTTCTCCTTTAATCGCAAGCCACCATTAGTCCCTCTCTCTCTCTCTCTCTCTCTCTCTCTCTCTCTGATTAAGAAGATAAGGAAACTGTAATACAAGAAAAGCTAAGCTCTTTGAGGTTACATTCAGATTCCAACTATGTTCTTCAGGAGGATTCTATTATTGTTTCTCCTGATGAAGTTAGGACCCTCTAATCAGGAGGACGTTTCATTCACCTATAATGGATTTCTAAATGCTAACATGAGCTTGGAGGGCATAGCTGAGATCATGCCCAATGGCCTCTTGAGGCTCACCAACAATACAAGCCTACAGGACAAGGGCTATGCTTTCCTTACCATTCCTCTTCATTTCAAAAACACTTCCAACGGTAACGCACTCTCTTTCGCTACAGTTTTTGCCTTTGCAATTGTCCCCAAGTATGCTAAAACAAACGGTCATGGAATGGCTTTTTTCATCTCTCCTTCTGGGACTATCCCCACGTCTCTATCTGCTCAATACTTAGGCCTCTTCAATTTTACCAACAATGGGGATTCATCAAATCATATTGTTGCAGTTGAGCTTGACACACTCCAAAACTCAGATATCAGGGATATAAATGGCAACCATGTTGGAATTGATATTAACAGCCTAGTGTCTACAAAATCCTCCCCTTCAGCTTATTTTTCTAATGGTGGAGTTAATAACATTAGCCTTTCAAGTGGAAAAGTGATGCTAGTTTGGGTAGAATATAATGGTTTGGAAAAGCAATTTAATGTAACACTATCACCGATTGATATAGCTAAACCCAGCTTGCCACTCTTGTCTTTGAACATTGATCTTTCATCAATCATCTTAGATTCCATGTATGTCGGTTTCTCTTCATCCACAGGGACACTTATGCAATCTCATTATGTTCTGGGATGGAGTTTTAAGATGAATGGAGACGCTCCAGCCCTTCATCTCTCTCGCCTTCCCTCGCTTCCTCGTACTGGTCCTAAAGAGAAATCGAAAGTTTTGACAATTGGATTGCCTTCAATTTTGGTTTTTCTAGTGTTAACGGCCATCTCTATTGTCATTCTTATAGTTAGGTGGAAGATCAAATTTGCAGAATTATTAGAAGATTGGGAGCACGAATACAGGCCTCACAGATTCTCCTACATGGACTTGTTCGCGGCCACAAAGGGCTTTCGAGACGGAGAGTGTTTGGGGATTGGAGGTTTTGGTAGGGTGTACAAAGGCATCTTACTCAATTCTGAAATTGAAGTTGCAGTGAAGAGAGTTTCTCATGATTCTAAACAAGGAATGAAAGAGTTTGTCGCCGAAATTGTGAGCCTCGGTCGACTCCGGCACCGGAATTTGACACAGCTACTTGGCTATTGTCGTCGTAAAGGAGAGCTTCTCTTGGTCTATGACTTCATGCCTAATGGAAGTCTAGACAAATTCCTCTTCGACCAACCCAAGACGCTGCTCAATTGGGATCAGAGATTTCGGATCATTAGAGGAGTGGCTTCAGGGCTTTTGTACTTACACGAAGAATGGGAGCAGGTTGTGCTTCATAGGGATCTCAAAGCTAGCAATGTTTTGCTAGATAGTGAATTTAATGGAAGATTAGGCGATTTTGGCTTAGCAAGATTATATGATCATGGCACCGATCCTCAAACTACCCGTATTGTGGGGACCCCGGGTTATATTGCTCCAGAGCTTTCTAGAACTGGCAAGGCAACTACAAAAACTGATGTGTTCTCATTTGGGGTTTTTATGCTTGAGGTTGCCTGTGGAAGGAGGCCTATAGCACTTCGAGCATCAACAGAGCAGCCTACTCTGGTTGATTGGGTGTCACAGTCGTGGCGGAAAGGGGCAATACTAGAGGTGAGTGATCCAAAATTGGAAAATGATTATGTAGTGGAGGAAATGGAGTTGGTGTTGAAGCTCGGCTTGTGTTGCTCTCACCCCATGGCAGAGGCTAGGCCAAGCATGCGACAAGTAATGCAGATTTTAAACGGTTTTACTCTGTTTGAACTTTCTTCGGATGGTTTGAATGGTAGTCTTTTATCACGAGGCCAGAGCAAACATTCTGTCGGTGATGGTCTGTGATATCCTTCTTCGGACAATATGCCTGTGGCCACTTCATCAACGGTCGAGTCACTCCTTTCCAGAGGCCGTTGAATACATACATGGCAAGAACTTATATCACTATTGTACATTTTCTCTGCCCCACAAAAGTTGAAGCTCCTAAGAAGGTTGGAAGCTTATTAACCTGTGATTCTTCTTTCTTACAATTTGAAGAAATCATGATTTTGCTATCTAGTACTATTTTTAGGTTTGATTCGTCGATGTTGGGTTTATTTGGTAGGGAATGCAGTTGATCTGGGGTTCTTTTTATTTTCTATGAGTCATTGTCAGTCCAAATGGGACAGCAAGGGAAACGATTCTTCACCAGTTTTATGCCATGAAAGATGACCACTATCTCCACCACCTAAGTGGAGATATTACTACAGTTGAAAGAGCATCCAATGAAGAAATCAACAGTCTGGATTTGATAATTCTACCACATTCAGACATGTTCGAGCCAACATTGTATGCTCTATCAATGTTCAGTATATATAAACCAAGAGGGAGAAGCATCCAATTGACTTGGATTAGCTTGGGGGTCGGTGCCTAAATGATAACTCCAAATTTGCTAAATATGAAAGACCATAACTTGGGTTATTTCACCCAATTTTGTTAGAAATTAGTGGCAATCTTAGCAATCCATTTCTTGATATTTTGAGTAATTCTATGCTTGGATGCTTTAGGCCCTGTTTTTTTTTAAGATTATGACAATCGATTGTGATTGCCAAACTATTTAGTGGACTCAAAATTTCATTTAAATTTGTAGTCTAATAATCGGTTTGGAACCAACAATCGCTTGTTAAAATCCAGAACAGACAGGGACTAATTTGAATTTGGAACTTCATTTCTTGTAGACCAGATTTGCCAAGTTTTTAAGCAGAGAATCAGTGCAGCAAATTACTTTCTCGGAAGTTGAAATTTCAGCTTAGAATTCAGTCATCCAAGGTTTAAAATTTCAGTTTCGGACCTTGAAGTTTCAAAATTTCGGTCAAAATCTGGTACCAAACCCGAAAATATTATTTTATTCAATATTAAATTTTGGCCGAAATTACCGAAATTTCAGTTTTAATTTTGGTGGAATATTAAATTAATATTAAAAAAAAAGATTTTTTGGGTCAAATTACGGAAAAACCGAAATTTCGACCGAAATTCCGAAATTTCGGTCGAAATAAATGACCGTTCAGTTTTTACCATTTCTGTGTCGGTTTCGGATTTCGGTCGAAATTTAAAACCATGCAGTCATCAACGATTGCCTGGCTTTACGTTGTACATGTACCTGTTGTATCAGTATATATTAAAAAATTCTGTTGGAAGGTGATCTCACTTCCTTTTGGTTGGATATGTAAAGTTTTGTTTTTAGTATCCTCGATGTGCTAATAAAATAGCAGTATGTAAACTTTATATTTTTTTGATACTGCTAATAAAATTAGCAGTATGTAAACTTTACATATGCCAGGAGCATATGTAAAGTTTTGTTTAGTATCCTCGATGTGCTAATATAAATAGCAGTATTCCAGTGTTTTTTCTTTTATTACGTCTGTCCCTTTCGTTCCTCATTTTAATTTGTATTGCATGATTTTCTCATTTCAGGATTGAATTTTATTAGTAAGCAGTTTATCATGGTTAGATTGTCATTTGTATTGCACGGTTTTCTCATTTCAGTACTGAATGTTATTAGCAAGCAGTTTATCATGGTTAAAGTATTCAGAGTCTTTTTTAGTTTGTGATAGTATATTCATTGAGGACTAACATAAAGAGGTGAATGGATGACCGTTTCCCTTCAATGCAGTCATTAGATGTCCCCACTAGTAATGAAGAAATTGGGCTGTTAAGCCATTGGGAGCAAGTGTGACTTTTTTTCACCTTGGCTTAGTGGTTCTTCTTTTGCAGATAAAGTAAATGAATAATCTTCATGAGATATCAAACCTAATGCTAATGCTCCATTTGGTTATCAGGTGGAATTGATTGAAAACCGAAGAATTATGTGCAAAACTACTCAAATGGTCTTAAATATTGCTATAAAATTGATCATATAGTGGGACTTAATTATTCTGGCAATCTAAATAATTCTTTTAGTGGTCTACATCACAGATAAGTTGTGGTACAAAAAGCTTTTTGAGATTATGATTCTAGCCCTTTGATCTAATGTTTAGAAAAGATACATTTACGCCCTACCATGTGTGGTCAGTGGAATGCTAGAAATCAAATATTTCTTACGTTTACCCTGCACATTAGAACAACAGAAATTAATTAAAGGGTGAACTAATACATGGTAAGTTTACCCTTTGAGATTTCCTCTTTCAAAAACCAAAATCAAGATCCATGTAAGAATGAAGTGAGAATGACGACAAAGATTGATCACGAGTTCTGTTGCAACTCCAAAAAATGCAGAAATTATGCTTGTAATGGTGGGTCATGAATCTCCAAAGTGGGCAGGAATTGAAATAATAGGAGGATGGCTTTAACAAGAGCTTACAAAAGAGAAGAGATGACTATCCTCAAACGGTTTGCAAATCCTTGGAGAAGCCACAACTACAACTAAGCTACAGGACAATGGCCGCAAGTTGTGTCTTGATGCAAGAATCATGGCAGCCTATCCAACCGACGGCAATCTCTTTGCTGGAGCTTGTGGAACAGCAAACAAGAGTTGGGTGATTGTAGATGTTGGATGGCATAGCAAGCAGAGACAGTATAGTTTTGAACAGCTCACTCACGTAGACAATACAAGTAGGAATGACAAGCAAGGATGTGGTTGTTTTCTCTTCAAAACAGGGCTCTCTTTGGTGTTTGTAGGTTCAGCAAAAGCTGAACATTGGAGACTTCTTGATAATGAACTGGCCAATTCACAAGTAGCTTTTGGCCGTGTTAGAATCGGTTTTCCTTATTTTGATTATCTTTCCTTATTTATGTTATTTCCATATTCTAGTAGGTTTCCTTAATCCTCTTTCTCTATTTTCCTGATTTATGTTTCCTAATTTACATTCCGCAATTTCTATATAATGTAGATGTCTTATGGCTATTCAGCAAGGAATAATCACAATTAGTGCAGTTAACACATTGGAGGTGGAGTTTCCCTCAAATTAACTTATTGGAGGCCTAAGTTTCCTCGAATTAGCTCATTGTTTCCCTCTTTCTCTATCGTCTTCGTCTCTATTTTCTTTTCTAATAGAACAATGTTCTATCAAGTTGGGATCAGAGCAGTTTATTAGTGGATGCCTCTTACGTGGTGCCAAAAGAACAAGATTGCTATCAAGAATTGAAGGCATATTCCATCCCAACAAGAAAAAGAATGGGCATCCTCGGAAGAACAAGCCTTAGAAGCGAGGTTGGAGGTGAGGGTTGTGAAGATTGAATCACCGCTTGAATCAAGAATCCAAACCCTTGAAAAAAAAATTTGAAAGATATTTAGGAAATTTCTCTCTCAAAATCCCAATCCTCCCTGGGTGCCGTCACTTAGTGTGAAGTTAGAAGAACCTTCATGTTTGCAGAAACTAGGTGAAGAGTTCAGTGAGAGTACTGTAAAAAAGGCTTGCACAATCAAAACGAAAAAACGAAACATAAAAATTGGAGAAAAGAAGAGAGAAAGAAATCAGATCGAAAAAAGCGAAAAAACCACAAAAAAAGGGGTCAATGATTATTAGTGTCGTCGAGTCCGACAAAGTCGACGCCATAAAATTTGTCGTTCATTTCAACCTTTCAAACACCATAGGGAAGATCCTCACCCGCAACAATCTATGCATCAATGTCCCAATCATTGCAAAGAAAAAAAAAACAACAACAACAACAAAGAAGCTTTGATGAATGGCATGATGGGATCGATTTGCAAATAGAGCAGCCTCAACTCTTAATGATGACTTGTAAAATGGTGACTGATTACAAGATAAAGAAAAGGCAAAAAGGAGGGAGAAAGAAGAAAATAAAATAAAAGAGAAGAAATTTGGAAAGTCTTGCACAAAATCAACTCCTCGAAATGTCATTGCTTAACCTTCAACCTTGGGGACAAGGTTGAAAACTAGGGTGGCAGAATGTTAGAGCTGGTTTTCCTTATTTAGATTATCTTTCCTTATTTATGTTATCTTCATATTCTAGTAGGTTTCCTCGATCTCTTATCCTGTATTTCTAATTTATGTTTCCTAATTTACATTCCCCAATTTATCCTGTATTTCTAATTTATGTTTCCTAATTTACATTCCCCAATTTCTATATAATGTAGATGCCGTGTGGCTATTCAACAAGGAATAATCACAATTAGTGCAGTTATCACATTGGAGGTTGAGTTTCCTCAACTCATTGGAGACCTGGGTTTCCTTGAATTAACTCAGTGTTTCCTTCTTTCTCTATCATCTTTTTCTCTATTTTCTTTTTTGATAGAATAGTGTTCTATCAGGATGAAATGAAATGCTTTCATAAGAAAAGCATGAGAATAGGAGTATAATTAGTGTCAGAAACAATTTTGTTTCCCACAACTCTCTCTCCAAGAATTTCAAAATTGTCTCACGATTTTCACATTCATTAAGAGATTAATTTCAATGAAGAAGCATTCCTTTCACTTTTGATTCCCTAGTTATTTCGTCATCTTGTGGAAACTAATCCAAACTTCTAAGACTCTCTAAACCTGCTTTGGAAACCTCTAGTCCACTTCCAACTTTGGAAATCCAAAACGAAATAGATACTTCTAAAATTTCTCCCCCTCACGAGTCGTTTGGATATGCGGATTTTAGAATCTTGGATTTCCTCACAATCCTGGCCGGGAGACGAGAGAAGAAGGAGATTGTCCGTCGCTTTCTGATTTCTCGCCCTGCTTTCCGTCAGCAAGAGAGCAGGATATCATCCCATGTTTCCAGGTTTTATAAATCTCAGGATGGGGGGAGAGATTTCTAAAACCTGGATTTTCTTACTTAAAATTCTTCTCTTGTCCGCCATCCGGGATTTTGAGGAAAATTCAAGATTCTAAAATCTAGGTATCCAAACGGCCCCCACATGTTCAACAAAATAGGAAACCAAACACACACACACCACCCCCCCCCCCCCCCCCCCCCCCCCCCCATGTTCACCATGTTCAACAAAATAAGGAAACCAAAAGGGCCCCCACATCTCAAAGATATTCAGCTAAAAACTAGGGACAAAAATAAAAGAAATAAGACCAAACTATCCTAATTCAACCAAAACCTACCAAAGCAAAACTAAAAATCAGCGAAGCATATCCTTGTTATTTGCCAAAAA
Source organism: Tasmannia lanceolata (assembly GCF_043159265.1). Classification (NCBI taxonomy): domain Eukaryota; kingdom Viridiplantae; phylum Streptophyta; class Magnoliopsida; order Canellales; family Winteraceae; genus Tasmannia; species Tasmannia lanceolata. The sequence goes on from NW_027518695.1 coordinate 11,701,495, forward strand.
TATCTAAACGAAAAACAAAAGATCAATAATTTGAGAAGCAGTGAAAATATGGTCGTCTTTAGGCCGGGAGTTACAGCATTAGATGTCCGTTTGGCATATTCAACTGTTTGGATTGCATGAAGATGTCGCATGTAGCAACTTAGAGAGATTAATAAAATTTAAATTGTAATATCTTCTGCTAATAATGATAATGGCCAAATTTTAAAGCATGTCTTTTGATAAACAGCACCCTAGACTAATTACTTTCTTTATATTAATAGAGGGAATTGCTAGCGTCCATCACATAAAGCTTTCCGTGGCTGGTCTGCTGCACATCAGGCCAGGCACCTCGTGAAGGAAGACAAAAGCAGCCGCGAAAAGTCTTTTGCGATGGACCTTAGGAAATCCCATTAATAGAATGACTGCCAAACACATTTTTTCACCGAACATTACATGCTTTTTACATTCTTTTACCTGTGGGCCACATCATTTTCTAAGGGAAAGAAGATTTCAGTGGCAACCAAAGGACCCTACGACTTTGTTCTGTGGCACAAAAGCCCAGTTTTTGTAGGGGTTTTCCTTGGGGTTTAGGTACCACATAATCTAAAACCTCTGTTTGGTTGCCATTCAATTGATGAAATCCCTGGAGACTAAAGGGATGTCTCTTGGTTGTCTCCTTGTCTAGTGAGGTGTCATCATTATCTCCAACAAAATCCAAGCAAAAACCAAAAAGGTAGTTTTTTGCTTGCATTTCTTAAGAGTGATTTTTTTCGCTTCCTCCCTCTGCTTCTTCTCTCTATGTATTTTGGTAATGGCACCCCCTATCACTACTCTGCGTGGTAGGTGGTAGGGTGATGCTTTGTTGAAAAGTCGCCATTGCCAACCACTTGTGCAAATCAAATTCTCTAGTGCACGTGTTACACCCCCGACCCACTGTGCAAATATTGTCCAGTTTTGGGTTTTCCCACCCTCGCCATTTTTGTTTTCCAGCAGCATTATTGTGCCCGACCCACTCTGCGGGCCCGCCCCTTGGAGGTACTGAAAACGCTTCTATACAGTGAGAATGAGAGTTCACATATATGGCCTGGGAAATTTCTCTCCCTTTCCGATGTAGGACCTTACAACACTTATCATGGGGATTTCTTAATGCTATGTTTGGTTGCCGGGTTTTTTTTGTTCCCGGGAGTTATGTGGGAGAAAAAAATACCCTGGGAGATAGGTGGGAAAAAAAAAGTCCTGGAAGTATCCTGGTAAAATAAAAATCCCATGTTTGGTTATGTGGGAGAAAAAAATACCCTGGGAGATATGGTGGGAGAAAAAAAAACCTTTGTTTGGTTGCTTGAACTGTTGGGTAGAAAAAAATTCTTCTCAAGCTTATTTTTGGTTCCTGAGTTTATTTTTGTTCCTGGGGTTATCTTGGGATGGGATGAAAAGGCAATCATTACAAAAGTGGGATTAAAAAATTCACCCCACAAGTAATCATTACAAGAGTGGGATTAAAATAAACCTAGTGCTAAAAGGCAACCAAACATGGGATGGGACCAAAATTTAACTTACTCTCCCACAAAACTCCCAGGCACAAAAAAAACCCAGCAACCAAACAGAGCATAAAACAATTTAAAAATCCTCTCTACCCTTAACGGTGTCTCTCCATGTGGTGGAGGTTGCTAGCCATTATTTCCACGATTGCTCCGCTTTCTTTTAGTCTGATTTCCCTAGTAAAATTGATAAAAAGTCATGAATCTTCTCTGATGATGTTAAAACGAATGTAACAAGCAATAATCTGACATTAATGGTTGTAGTTGGGGTAAAATTCGACCTCCAATTTGTAGAGATTTTGACCAAAGAAAAAACACTCAAAATTTCAAGAAAATATACATGTAGAATACAAGAAAAATCACACAAGAAAACCCTCCAATGAAAAGGGAGAAATCACAGGAGGAATCTAACGAAATATCCAGTAATCAAAATGGGTACTATCTCTCAAGTTTTCACCCAAAACTTGAGGTAATAGAATAAATTAGAGGGATACAAGGGTTACCTCTTTGGAAAAGACAAATCCCACTTTGTCACCACAAATACTCACTCCGATCTTCAAATCAGAGAAATCAAATCCTCGCGGAGTCTCCATGGCCCACTTCGCTTTCTTTTATTTAATGAGAAGCATTCTTCCATTGTACGAGAATAAACAGATTATTTATTTATTTAAATAGACCTACTGGTCTTCTTTGGAGTCTAAATTAAGAGAAGTGGGGGCTGTTGCTACATTCTCATCATCGTAAATGCCTGTGAAAATTCCACAAACCTCCTCTCTTTCGATACATTAAATTAGGCACATTCCATCGTTTCATCTTGACTAACTTGTTTTGATGTTTTCTTTAGTATAAAGTGCTGAGACTGTTGTCATTGAAATGCTTTTGGTTTCTATCTTTTATTTATTGAGATGCATGTTTCTATTATACGAACAGATTATTTTTATATTTAAACAGACCTCTCCTGGTCTTCTTTAAAGTCTAAAGAGAAGGGGGCTGTTGTTACCTTCACTTCGCTGTAAATGCCTGTGAAAATTACACGGCCTTCTCTCTCTTTTCACACATAAATTAGGCACATTCCATTACCTGGAGGTGATCTTTGGAGTCTTCTTTATTTAAAGACTCCTGGTCTTCTCTTATTTAATTAAAAGCTTGCTTTATTGTTCCAGATTAAAAAAATTATTTATTTATTTGAATGCACCTGGTGGTCTTCTTTGGAGTCTTCTTTATTTAAATACGCCTGGTGGACTTCTTTGAAGTCTAAAAGAAGTTGGGCTGTAGTTACGTTCTCATAGGGTGGCAACTTAATTGGGTCAGGTTTGGGTTGAGGCCAACCCGACCCGAGGAACCATTTACTCAACTTGAGCCCGAACCTGAACCGAACTCAACCCGAACCCGACCCGAACTCAACCCAACCTGACCTGACCATTTTTCGGGTTGAACCCAATGGGTTTGGGTTGAACCCAACCCGAGTTGCACCCCTCATTCTCATCGCTGTCAATGCGTGTGAAATTACGCAGACGCACTCCTCCACCGTCCACCGACGTGCGAAAATCTCTCTCTCTCTCTCTCTCTACCGACGCATTAGTCTACATTTTTTGTTGGCTATGGAAGTTGTATAGAAATATCGTGAAAACATGCTCTATATTGGTTCCCTTTTCTCCTACAAACCGTAACAAAACCCTCAATCTACTCTCCAATGGCAAGAACTCTAGGACTTTTATGGGTTTTTGTCATTGTCTCAACCCCAGCTTTCTCCCAACTCAACGAGTTTTTCTACAGCGGATTCAGCGATGTGGGTACCAACATAAGCTTAAACGGATTTGCTGAGATCCTGAAAAATGGTATTTTACAGCTGACAAACCATACGAGCCGATTGATCGGCCATGCTTTCTACCCTTCTCCCCTACAATTCAAGAACACGTCCGATGGAAATGCCTTCTCTTTCTCCACGGCTTTTGCTTTTGCGATCGTCTCCGAAGACCTCAACATCGGCGGTCATGGCCTTGTCTTCACCATCTCCCCCACAAAAGAGCTCAAAGGCGCCCTTCCCAGTCGGTACCTCGGCCTACTCAATTGCACCAACAATGGTAACTTGTCAAACCACATCTTCGCTGTGGAATTCGACACCGTCCAAGACAAGGAATTCGATGACATTGATGACAACCATGTTGGTATAGATATCAACAGTTTGCAGTCTAACAAATCTGTTAGCTCCTTTTATTTCGTTGGTTCGAGCAAGAACGACCTTAATCTCAAGAGCGGAAAGACGATTCAAGCATGGATTGACTACGATGGTGCGAGAAAGCACCTCAGTGTAATGATTTCGCCCTTCTCTTTGAAGCCCGAGCTACCCATTATATCAGTTGATTTAGATCTTTCCCCGATTATACATGATTCCATGTATGTGGGCTTCTCAGCTTCCACAGGCCGAGATGATACAAGCTCCCATTACCTATTGGGATGGAGTTTTAAGATGAACGGAGTAACTCGCTCTCTCAAACTCTTTTCCCTCCCTTCTCTCCCAAAACCCAGAAAGAAAAACAAAACTGCAATTATCATAGGAATTCCATTTTCAGCTGCTTTTATCATGGCAACAGCCATTTATATGTTTAAAAAGATCCAAAACTTCGAGACGATCGAGCCGTGGGAGCTCGAATACGGTCCCCACCGCTTCTCTTACCGAGAACTGAGGCAAGCCACAAAGGACTTTCGAGATAAAGAGCTCCTCGGATTCGGTGGTTTCGGACGGGTTTACAAAGGAACCCTCCCGAATTCGAAAACACTAGTTGCTGTCAAGCGCGTTTCCCATGAATCAAAACAAGGTTTAAGAGAATTCGTGGCGGAGATAGCAAGTATAGGCCGACTCCGTCACCGGAATCTTGTCCAATTACAAGGGTGGTGTCGACGAGGAGGCAATCTCCTCCTTGTGTATGATTTCATGTATAATGGAAGCTTAGATAAGTTCCTCTTCGACAAACCCAAATCGATTCTGAATTGGGAACAAAGATTTAATATTATCAAAGGGGTTGCATCGGGGCTATTATATTTGCACGAGGGATGGGAGCAGATTGTCATCCACCGCGACATAAAAGCTGGCAATGTGTTGCTAGATGAAGATTTGAATGGACGTCTGGGAGATTTTGGTATGGCTAGATTATACGAGCATGGAGCAAACCCGAACACTACCCAAATGGTGGGGACTCTGGGTTATATGGCTCCCGAGCTAACACGTACCGGTAAGGCCACGACGAGCTCGGATGTGTTTGCTTTTGGGGCTTTGCTGCTGGAGGTGACATGCGGTAGGAGGCCGATTGACCAGAAGGCGATGCCGGAGGAGATGGTATTGGTAGACTGGGTGTCGGATCGATGGAGTGAGGGGAGGCTTTTGGAGGTGGTGGATAAAAGGATCAAGGGGAATTTTGTGGGTGAGGAGGTGGACATGGTGTTGAAGTTGGGGTTGATGTGTTCGCATCCAGCACCAAGCGAGCGGCCTAGCATGACGGATGTGATGTGGTATCTGGACGGGAATGCGCAGGTGCCGGAGGTGTCAAAATATCCGCCGGAGGATTATGAAGGGACTAGTCGCGCATTTGATGATTTTGTTAATTCATATCATTTGTCGTCGGAGAAGTTTGAGACATGTTCGAATGAGTTGTCCCCATCGGTTGATTCGCATTTGACCACTAGTGCTAGTAGCTCGAGGGAGAACGACTTGTCATGAGAAAGAGAGAGAGGGAGAGAGAGAGATTTATCACTTTATATCTTTGTTTTATTTTGTTGATGTATACATTCATGGGTAAGCTAGGGTGAGGCGGACCCCTACCCATATATTAAATAAAGAAAGATGATACAATAGCAGGAACAAGACCACTGCCCAATCCTTAGAACAATATCTAAGGAAGTGACTGAAAAAAATTTCATATACAGTGCCTAATCGATTTGGTGACATGCCTATGTAGTGTGACTAAACTCTTTACATACAGTGGATAATGTAGGTCTCCTGTCATATTCAATTGTTTGTCTTGTGGACCCTCGAGGAGTGGCTATATCGATGAAATCAGGGAGATTAGCTCTAGCCTCTATTTCAACACAAATTCGGGCATAACATAATCTGCTTGCTTCTGTGGTCTCTTGTCAATATAGAGTGGTTTTCCAACTCCACCAGTAGTTTGACTTAAAGCAGATGCTGTCCAATAGTCCAAGGAGAGGCTTGGAAGCCGAATTGAGATGGGAATGGAGGTGAGACAGAGCTTTTCCAGGGGCATGCTAGGGTACCATTTACGGAGGATGAGTGTTTGTCCTCCACTGTTGAGATCTGCCTCCAGCGCTCGAATGCAGTCATCAAGGCTTGTAAATTTGAATAGAAAGAAACTAATTGACAAAGTATTGAGTTGTAACCCCCTTTCAACTTACACTTCTTGGAGAGATGGTCTTTCAGTGCAATGGAGTAGTGCCTCCTTCCGAGAAAATAGCCAACCAAGCAGTTGGCCCATTTCTTCTCCGCCTCTTGGATCTCCTCAGCTAATTTGATTTCTATGTTGCCTTCTTCATCTCTAATGGGAGGGATGTAGTTCAGTTGCGAAGAGTCTTGGCTTTGTTAATTTGCAAAGAGGGCGTTATAGGAGAGGTTCTTGGTCTGTGTTCAGTGGGTTTAGCAATGACTAGAGCTCCCTGATCGTTTTTTGTTAGTGTTTTCTAGGTTGCAGGCTTGTTGGTACAGCTCAACAGGTTAATGGTCAAGTCTTTTCCTTGACTTTCTAAAACTGTTATAGTCTACTGGTTGTCGCCCTTCCACATTTCTATATTTTCCTTTGCCGTGATTGGAGCTTTTGGCGTATTACTAATTTGTGACTCATTCTTCAAGGGGTCATTAATCTTTTCTAATTTCAGTATCTTCAACCTCAGAAAATTTTCCTCAATGGTCATGGTGGTTTGAAGCTCCTGGTTCGTCTTGGAAGATTACTGCACTGAAACGTGGTTTTTAGGCGCTAGTGGTGGTTTTCCAATGGAGTTGTATGCTAGCTCATCTTCTTCGACATCGCGCTGAAGAAGAGCTTTTGACTTGTGCCTGGCTCCTTTATACTTCTTTTGTCTTGGTCCTTGATGAACTGTTTACTATTTCGTTCAAGGGAGTGGGAGTGGTATTAAGCTCATCCTCAATCCTCTTCAACAAATCCATTTTTCGTACAATGACATTTTTGGTAGGGATGTCAGTAGTTCATCTAATTTTCCCACTTTGGCTGTATCCTTCAAATCTTTCACCCATTCACTTATCATAGGGGAGTTTGTAGAGCTCGGCTTGTGGCTAATGAGTTGAGCTACAGATAGTGATGGGGGGAGGGTGGCTCCGGGGGTTTACTATCGTCTTCCTCCATGAACTCTCTGAAGGAAATGGCAGGAAAAAAGAGGAAACTTACCTCTTCTTCTTTGTTATCTCAATCTTGAAGGAGAACAGGTTGCAAAGGAGGCCTCCAGACATGCCAAAACCGTCAACCCAAACCTACTAGATTTAGATGCGAGACCCCTAAACCGACCACTAATTCCACTGCCAAAGAAGAAAGACCATCCAGAACGCAAAATCCTAAAATCTCCACCATCTTTCCTTTTGTAGCCAAAATGACTCTTCTCTCTACCAATGTTTTAGAAAAAAAACCCTAGATTTGTTCTCCTTTCGCTTGAAAGCAGCAAAAAAATATGATAACCTTAGAAAGTGGGGAAAAGGAGAAGAGAGAAGAATGCTTACGATCTCGGCCGCCACGAACGCCTTCTCTCGACGGATAATACATCTCGCCGTGAAATAGAGGCTTTTTCGCCATTTCTTCCCCACTACCCTTTTACGAGGAAGAAATGGGGACTTCTTATGAGCTGTAGATCCACGAAGGAGAATCGAATAAAAACCTTCATTTTTCATGCTTCGAACAGCTCAATACCCTTGGCTTTACTCAATCTCTCTTCTTTCTTCATACAAAGGAAGAAGAAATGAAAATGAAAACCCTAGAGCTGCTCTCAGGGTTGGTAAAGCATCTCAGCCATGAAACACCTTCATCTTTAAACGAAGTTTTATGTTTTTTTTAAACACATTCATCTTCTCCTGCAATGTAGATTCAGGTAGGATAAACGAAGTTTTATGTTTTTTTTTTAAAAAAAAAATTAATATTATCTTTTCTAATTTGAATTTAGGGTGATTTTGAAACGCCTAGGACCACATTATAATTAAAGGTATTTCTGTCAAACTCACTGCTCGGGAGATACTTGAAATTCTAAGAATTGAGAAGGGTAATTTAGTCAATTTGCTTTGACCTAGGGTTTCCAGCAATGAAATTTGCTAGGGACCATCGCACAAGGCATTTAGCGGCTGTGCCGTTGCATGTGATCGCAGTCACTTCATATGAATTAATGAATAAGACAAAATCTGAGCCTGAGGGGCTGTGATCACATGCAACAACCTAGCCGTGAAATGTATTCTGCGATGGTTCTTAGCAAATCCCTATATACATAAATTTTCATAATTGGCTTCACTTTCCCAGACCCCCTAGAGGAAGAAAGAGCAACGATCGAGGAAGATTTTCTAGAATCAGAAGATCGATCATGAGGTAAGAAGTTGAATCCAATAATCTATTTATGCAAAATATTACTGATGGCATGTAGGATAGGTCGTTTAGGGATTATTTAATGGAATATTATCTTGTTTTCATTGCCGGCCACCTAATGCAGGAGCGACGTAACTCATTGTGTCCCACTGGGTGTGCCAAAAAAGTGTTGGTGTTTCCGCGTCTTTCACTTCCATGACTTAAATCAGATCCCCCAAACGATTGTAGTTTGATCATCTCAGAGGGAATAGCATTCTTATCCATCGTATTATTTATATGATAGGAAAAATTAGAAAGAGTGCACCTGATTTGCGAATCGCAATAACCGTATCACGAGAATCAAACCGAGAACCGAATCGCGAACCACGAAAGCTGAATCACAAAATCTGCGTGAACCGAACCACAAGAACGGAACCGCGAGAACCGCAAGACCGGCGGTAAAACCGGTGAAGAACCGGTGGGATCCGACTGAAACCTGCGTGCAAGATCTAAGACCGAGTGCGTGAACTGGTTGGAACCAGTTGTAACGGCGAGAGGAACCGGCAGTGGGTGAAACCGGCTCAAGAATCCGGCAAGATAACCGGCGGTTTGTGCAGATTTCTCTCCCTTCTACTCTCCTCGGTGGTACAAACCAGTGGGAACTGTGGACAATAACTGGTGGAAACCAGTGGTGGTAATAGTCGGTAGGATTCGGTTTAAGCAAGGAACCAACCTCAAAGCAAGAAGCCACACCCACAAAAGACAAATCAGGTGGTGGTAATAGTCAGTGGGATTTGGTTTAAGCAAGGAACCAACCTCAAAGCAAATAGCCACACCCACCAAAGACAAACCAGGTGGTGGTAATATTAGAGAGAGAGAGTTTATGAAATAGGGTTTCAAAAAGCAAAGATCTGTTGCTCTTCTCTCATGTGTGATGTGTGAAATAGAGAGATTTGGGGCTTGACCCGAACAATAAAGAGGGAGTGAAAGGTGGACTCTCTCCCCAAAGATGAGTTGTCGGTTCTTCTTGTTGAAGGACGAGAGTTATTCCAAGGTAGGAGAGAGAGAGAGAGAGAGACAGACGTCTCTTTGGGGAGAAAAAAACCCACGCCCAAATCGTTTTGGAGAGATCGTCCCTTCTTAATTTTTTATTCCAACGAGGGTTGCTAAATATTGCTTCAAGTTTGTTATGTCAAGCAAGGATTGCATGAAGCAATACACCCTAGGTATCTAGTTTAGAATACTTAGTTTGCTGCCTCCAGCCCCTGTATAGAGATACACTAGGGTTATTAACTAATTGATGGACTCTAGCCCATGTAGGCCCACTACACCGGTCCATTATCTTATTGGGCTTATATAAGAACATATCTAGGGTTATACTATATACCCAACAATAACCATGCCACATCCTTTAGTCAACCCAAACGAATAGCATCGTGCTAACTCGGTCCGATTTGACCGATTGCATGTCTGAAGATGAACGTGCTCTACTATCCACCTTTATCATTTCTGGTTCATGCACGTTGTCCTATATGTCCATTAAGTACCATCGTGGCACATGATTCTGCTGACCTAGCCCACATGGACTTTCACTTGTTAATTTGGTCATAGATTAAACCGTAAAATGAGTGTAAACACTAGGGTGTTGAAATTTCAGCTTGAAATTCCAGACATTTAAAAATGGCAGAGAGTTGCCATGGAACCTTTACTTCTCTATTGATTGGCTTCTATAGCAAGGGGCAGTGGCGTGTGGGAAGCGGAAGGAGGTTAGCTTGGACGTCTTCTATCCTTGAAAGAAAATTCCGCTGTGAGAACATTCTCTGACTTGGAAAATTTGAGCAAGTTTGATATTCATGAGGTCCATTCTTCAATTCAGTCTGTGATGAATGACTGGCTCTAAGTTGTGGATGTACCTGTTGCACCAATATATAATAAAAAATTCTGTTGGAAGGTGATCTCCCTTCCTTTTGGTTGGATAAATGCCAGGAACATATGTAAAGTTTGGTTTAGTATACTCGATGTGCTAATAACAATAACAGGATTCCGGTGTTTTTCTTTTCTTACATCTGTCTCCTTTCCTTCTTGATTGTCACGTATACGGCACGATTTTCTCATTTCAGGATTGAATTTTATTAGAAAGCAGTTTATCATGGTTAGATTGTCATTTGCATTGCACTGTTTTCTCATTTCAGGATTGAATTTTATTAGCAAGCAGCATTCAGTGTCCTTTTTAGTTTGTGATAGTATATTCATTGAGGTGTATTACATAGAGGTGTATGGATGACCTTTTCCCTTAAATGGAGTCAATAAAGATCCTCATTAGTCAGCTAAGAAATTGGGCGAGTCCAAGTCTTGAGGCTTTTCATCTTGGCTTAGTTGTGTATAGTCTGCAGATAATGTAAATGGGTAATCTTTATGATATGCCAAACCTAATTATTCGGATGATCTAAACCATTGTCCAAGTCTTGAGGCTTTTCATCTTGGCTTAGTTGTTCATCTTTTGCAGGTAATGTAAATGAGTAATCTTTATGAGATGCCAAACCTAATCCTAATGCCCCATTTGGTTATTAGGTGGAATCGATTGGAAACCGAAGAATTAGGTGCAAAACTAGTCAAATGGTCTTAAATATTACTATATAATGGATCATATATAGTGGGACTTAATTATTCGGATGATCTAAACCATTCATTTAGTGGCCTACATCATAGATAAGTTTTGGTACAAAAAGCTTTTTAAGTTCATGTTTGTAGCCCTTAGATCTAATTAGTGTTAAATGGGTGGTAGAAAAGATACATTTACCCCCTACCATTTCAAAAATAAAAATAAAAAGAAATGATACATTTAACCCCTACGATGTGTGGTCAGTGGAATGTTGGAAATCAAATACTTCGTAAGTTTACCCTGCACATGAGAACAATAGAAATAAATTTAGGGAACGTTTGGCTATGATTATTTTCATGATAAATTAGGCGGTGTTCTGCAAGGCTTCCCATTCTCGCCTAATTAAACAGGCGAGAAACAGATAGATGAGAATTTTTCAAAACTACTATTAGTCGCTTCAAAGAATTCTATTTTTTAGTCTAAAAAGAAGGCAAAATTTTAGAAAGGGATTTTAGTCGGTCAGATAGCCAACTGAGATTTTTTTTAGATATTGTTGCTTTTGTCTTTCTCCGCACCTAAACAGGGGAGAATCCCGTAACTAAATGGTTGCAGAACTTTTTTCATTATAAAATAGCTTCTCCAGGTGGTGAGGGAGAGATGGAAAGGGTTAGAAACCGGAGTGATTGAGTGAAAAGCCTAGAAAACCAGGAAACAAAAATCTCACCACAAAATATGATCGACTTTTTCCTTGTTTTTTAGTCACTTCCCACCCTCAACTCAGTCGTGCCCTCTCAAGTCTCTCCTCATACCGGCACTCTACCCGCTTTCTCACCACTTGAAGAAGCTAATTTATAAAGAAAAAAATTTCATGGTTGTCAGACATGCCCTTAAGAGTAAACCAATACAGGGTAAGTTTACCCTTTGAAATTTCCTCTTGTAAAAACTGTCACGCCCCGAACCCAGAATTCGAGGTAAGGCGCACGTTACAGCCGCCGCACGCCCATAGGGTCGCCCCCACAAGCATGCAAGGCTCCTTTACAATCAACTATTCTCAACATTCAGAGTAACTAATAAATGTGGAAATTTTAGTCTCAATTAGAGCTCAAATGAAATACAAATATAGATTAGGTCCATAAGTCTAAATCCAAACAATTCTTATTAGACGACAATCACCTTAATAAAGTAACAAAAGTCTCTAACTCGAATAATGAAACAAAGCAAGAAATTTCCTAGCTCCAATCCAAGTGCCTGATCTCAGCAAGTCTACTATCACTCCTCTGTATCTGAAAATTGTTAAACCACATAATGAGCTAACAGCCCAGCCGGTTTTTCAAATCCAAGCCAGCTAATAGGAAAACGAAAACAAAGCTGGTGCGGAAAAGAAGTAACATGCCATAAAATTTAGGCAATGCAGAAATTGATAAGAATCAAGAAGATCATTTCTACAGAAGCTATATAAGAAAATACATGTTTTTACAAAAATAGTTCCAACCACTTGATTATGCAGTTTTCCACTTTGAAATCAATGACAAAGAATATATATTTTCAAACACTTGATTTTTGCATTTTTCCACTTGGAAATTAAATACTTAACAGTCTTCTCCGTGGCCAATTTCCAACCTTATTGGCAAGTAGCATACCCAAGGCGAACACTCGTTCGCAGGACTCACAGGTCCTAAAGTGCGCAATGTAATATTATCAATAGCCAGAGGACTCCCTACTGGCCGCCCGAGATCAACCTTACGGGCAGATAAAATTTGATCGGTCAACGTGATCACGTCCAGTGTACTCACCCACTGGCAGGTTGGGCACTAGATCCCCACCAGAGATCAAGCTTACTGGCGGAATCCATTCCATACCAAGACTGTATACAAATATAGAGAAAAGCAATTTAATGTTTTCAATACCGTGCCATAAATTTTGAAGACGTTTCAAACCATTGGGGGCTCCCCCGTTCCAAACCATTGAAACCATATCATATATAGAATGCTTTTCAATAGTGTTTCATGAATTTGAGTTTCCAAAAACATGTTAGTCACAAAACTCTTTTTTGTATAAATAAGGAAGCATGTTCGGACTAAAAACATTTCATGGATAATGACAATTCAACCATTTAGTATGACATGCTAAAAGATATCAGTGAGAAACCTTTTCAAAACAAGTTCCATAAAATGAACTGTAATAAAAGCTTGCAACAAATCTAAATATATGCAAATATACGTAATACACTGACATAGGGTAGGATCACCTACCTTAAGCGCTACTCTAAGAATTTCCTTTAGCGAAGCACCCAGTTGAAACTTGTGGCTGTTATTTTGGCATCAACACAATCAAAGATTTGTCCAAATTCTGTTTGCAAATAGTACAGACTCCCATCAATTTTTGTATGTAACATACAAATATCACTTATATATTTATAAATCATATTAGATGAATGATTTAAGTGACTGTGTTCAAGATTTTGGCCCAAAGTTTGGGGTAAGGGCTATTAAATGGACGCCTTGGATCAATCAGAGGAGGGACCCACAAGAGGAAATATCCCTCATTAGATCTTACCCTCCGCCACTTCTGTAATGCAATGCCAACATACTCATTGCTACGTATAGGCCCCTACCTCCTGTATTTTTTAAGCCTTATGATGATCTCTAATCGCCTGATACACTATCAATCAAACAAAATATTTTTGGTGGGAGAAAGCAGAAAACCTCCAACGTTCAACGAGCAAAAATACACATTGGACCATTACAGCAGACCCATAATAGCGCTTATCAGATGGACGGTTTGGATCACCTGAATGTAGGACCCACTATGCAATAGGAGGTATTCCTACCAGATAGAGGCTTAGGATCAAAGAAAATATAAATACCTTAATAGTCTTAACTGCTGGTTTGTTTAGAATCTTGAATTGTCTCTCCACCTCCATGTATTCTTCTTTAGATAGACTACTTGTTGCTCCTTCAAATCCATAGCTAATAAGAACAAGAGACAGAAGAAAAAACAAGAAGCAAATTTTCTTCCTTCAAACCCATACCTCTTCTCACAAACAAAATACCTTTCTTTTCTTCCTCTAATAAGAATGGAATCCCATCTAACTATGGAAGCAAGGACCTCCCATAAGCCTATGAAGCAGCTCCTTTCTATAGATACGATAACCCAAAATGTCCCCCATAGGAACTGTCCAAAACGATGAGGCTCACATGCCTTTTCTTTTGTTATGCAAGCAATATTTCTAACAAGGAATTATTGACCTGTCATTTTCCTTTTGAATAAATAGAAGCTACCTTATTTTCTACTAGTTGAAAAACTATAGGAGGAAACCTACGAAGCTTGAATCTTGAAATGATAGAGCTTCCAAAAAAATCCTACCTACTAAAGAGACATTCTTTTCAAAGCCAATTTTAACTTTAGTGGAGGTGTTATTTTCGGTCAATCTTATGGTGCTTTCCAAAATGAGCAGCCTTTTAAAAAGAAGGTTTAAATAGACTTTACTCCATTGATGATAATAGCACCCTTTACCATTTTCAATGTCTCTTGCCTAAACATTATGCTTCAAATTGAAAAAGACACCCGCTTCCAAGTAATTATTCTTATACTCGACTTGGTAACGACACTCATTTCTAAGCAATTAATCCCGAGCTTGATTTTTGGTAATGACACCCATTTCAAGAAGTTAAAATGAGTTCAAGCATTGGGGCTGGGTGTTACAAAAACCAAGGTCAAGATCAATGTAAGAAGCAAAGAGAATGACAACAAAGATTGATCATTAGTTCTGTCAAAACTCATAAAGTGCAGAAACTATGACAGTAATGGCGGGTCATGAATCCCCAAAGTGGGCAAGAATTGCAACAATTGGAGGATGGCTTGAACAAGAGCTTGGAAAAGAGAAGATATGACTATCCTCGAACGGTCTACAAATCCTTGGAGAATTGACAACTTGGTGACAGAACAATGTCAGCAAGTTGTGTCTTGATGCAGGAATCGTGGACAGACAATCCAAGTGAATGTACACTCTTTGCTGGAGCTTGTGGAATAACAAACAAGAGTTGGGTGGTTATACATGTTGGACGGCATAGCAAGCAGAGACCGTGTAGTTTTGAACAGCCCACTCACATGGACAATACATGTTGGAATGACAAACAGGGGTGTGGTTGTTTCCTGGCAGAAATTTCAGCAACATGGCTGAAATTTCTGTGTGAGAAACAACAAGCATTAAGGAGTGTTTATAGCTGGAAAAGTTCAGAAAATTTGAACTCAGTTGAATGGAAGAACACAGGACAACAACAATCAATCTCAGGTTATGAAATCTCTGCAAAACAAGGGTCTCTTTGGCGGTTGTAAGTTTAGCAAAATCTGAACTTTAGATATTTCTTGATGATGAACAGGCCAATTCACAGCTAGCTTTTGGCTGAAATGAAATGCTTTCACAAGAGAAGCATCAGAAGAGGAGTATACTTAGTTGCAACAAACAATTTCGTTTCCTACAGTAGTCTCCAAGAATTTCAGCTTTCTCACGATTTTCACATTCACAAGAGATTTATTTCAATGAAGAAGAATGCCTTTTCACATTGGATTCCATCCAACTTTAGAAATCCAAAAGGAAATAGTTACTTCTAAAATTTCTCCCCCTCACATATTCAGCGAAATAGGAAACCAAAGCAGGTTGTTGGGGGGAGAGTATTCTCTGGTTCGATCATCTTCCCCCGTAGTATAATTTTGTAATTTTTGTTATCTCTTTTCTTCTTCTTTCGTGTTTCTTCTTTCTTGTTTTTGTTCTCTGGGTTGCCCCCTCTCGGGTGCTCCCTTTTCATTTAATACAAATCACTATTTCAAAAAAAAAGAAAAAAGACCAACAGATAAAAACTAGGGAAGAAAATAAGGCCAACTACCCTTAGTCAACCAAAACATACCAAAGCAAAATAAAAAACAGGGAAGCATATACTTGTTATTTAACAAAAATATCTAAACCAAAATCAGTAATTTAAGAAGCAGTGAAAATATGGCAGTCTTTGCGCCGGGAGTTATAGCATTCAATGTCTGCTTTGAATGGGACCAAGACACTTGGGTCCCATGATGCTCTACATATTCAACTTAGAATGATTAATAAAGTTAAAATTATAATATCTTCTACTACTAATAATAATAGCCAAATTTGAAAGCATGTCTTTTGATAAATAACACCCGAGACTAATTTACTTTCTTTATATTAACAGAATGGTAGCTAAACACTTTTTTTTTTCATGGAACATTACATTCTTTTACCTGTCGGCGACATCATTTTCAAGGGGAAAGACAATTTTAGTGGCAACCAAGAGACCCTTGGTTGCCATGATTCCCCTTCAGATACCTCAACCCAACCTGCAAGAAACCCTTGGAGCTCCCTATTCCACCGAAAGGAAGACTCTTCATCTAAGCTTAAGTTCTATTCTCCTGATAAGGATGACTGGTAACAGGAAAATCCTTTTCAAGGATGAAGAAACTGCTGAGATCGGTAACAAATGGAAGAGTTCTCTTGTTGGGTATTTCATTGGGAGGCGGCCATACTTCCTCAACCTAAGAGAAAACCTCTCGAGGAAATGGAAACTGAAGGGAGAGATGCAGATCTTTACTTTGAGCAATGGCTACTATCTTTTTCACTTCACATGCTCGGAAGACAGCAATTTTTTTCTAGAATCGTGCGATCACTCCTATGGAGGAAGACCAATGATTTTGAGGAGATGGAGTCCTGGCACTCCTTTTGAAAAGCTTAAACTTACTTTAGTTCCCATCTGGATTCGTCTCCCAGGTCTACCTCTTGAGTTCTGGAGTACAAAATGAATTAGTATGATAGCGAGTTATATTGGAAATCCGCTATATATGGATACTAAGACCTCGGAACAAACAAGACTCAATTTTGCTCGTCTTTGTGTTGAAGCTGAGGCAAGCTCCCCCTACCCAGGATCCATTCCTATCCATTCCTCCAGTGGTATACATAACCAAGCTGTTGAATATGATTGGAGGCCTTCTGCCTGCAATCAGTGTGATAACTTCAGCCACTCCTCTGAAGCTAGTCCCAAAAATATTACTTCCTCAACTGCAGTAAGGCCATCCCATTCCAGCAAACAAGTTTGGAGAGCTATTTCTTAGCCTAACAAGGCCCTTGAATGCCCAATCCAAGAAGACAGTCCTTTGAATGTACCCAGATTCCAAAGTTGCAACCTAATCTTACTCATGAAAATGCCAGAGGAATTTCTAGCGAAGTTAAAGCGCCAGTTGTCACGCCCCGAACCCCACCCTGGGCATAGGACGTGGCATCGCCATACACCTGCAAGACGAATCTCACAAATGTACAAGGCTACAAAGCAATAGCAGAAAATAACCTGGCATTTCATAACTAAAATATCAAAGTAATGATTAATAACTGCGGACCATTACAGTTAGATCAATCTCAGCTCTCCCCTGAGTCAAAGCAAAATGAATTAATAAAGTCTTTACATACTATTTAAGTACTCACTTTCAAATAAACTAAATTTCTGAGCCAAAGTCAAAATTTCATAACTAAGCGTCTTGCTCCCCGTTAACCTCACGAGGATCAAAACCTGAAACTAATATATAACCACAGTCAGCTGAAAAGCTCAATACATAATAAAGCACTACTCTAAGCACAGTCTAACATGATAGGATTTCAATAGGATCAGATAGTCAAAGTCAAAACTGAGTTCAAAGGTCTTAGCTATTTCATAGGCACAAACAGTTATAAGTGCATGTCAACTATGGTTCTGAATTGAAGGTGCATAAAGCAAATTCAAAGTCTAAGTTTGGATCAAAGTCAGAGATTTCAGAGTTCATATACAGAAGGTTCAGAGTTTAAATACACTTCAGAGTCATCGACATGGTTCAAAAGACATGTTATTGCTTATACACCGACAGTCCACGGTGTTCGGAAACAGTTCTTGAAGTTCAGATACAAGTCGACAGGGCCAGCGTTTTATCCCACTGACGGGCCAGAAGTTCCAATGTACTACCCCCACGGTGGGTCCAGAGTTGCCAAATGTTTTACCCCCATATGGCAGGCTCCAGAAATTATCTAAGCCTCCACAGAAGTGTTCAAAATGTTCAAGGTTCATATTCAAATGTTTCAGAATATTCAAAGTTCAAACTAATAGTTCACAAGTTCAGAGTTCAGAACATGTGTTCATAACAGTATTTCAGAATAGTTATTTCAAATGTTCAGAAGAGTAACAGTAGGTGAAACAGAATAGCATGATTGACTCAAAGCTAATTCAGAAGTTCAAAGTATCAATACAGGTTTTCAAAGTCAATACTTATTCAAACGAGAAGGGTTTATAACACCCAAAGTAGTACGTTATTACGTACCTCAAAGAAGTTTGATTACTTTCTTAATCCGGACTACGATTCAATATCTTGATCTGGAAAAAATGTCGCGTCAGTCGTCCGAGAATTACGGACGTCTGAGGATCCTACTGTCGCCAAACGTGGTACTCACAAATGTCCGCTATTTTTCGGACGTCCGCCCCACGCGCGAACCCAGATTTCTCCATAACGCGATTTTTTTCCGTTTTTGCACTAAAACAGCCATAACTCTTTCGTTTGGGGTTCAAAACGTGCGAGGTCGGATCCGATGGATTCGTATCGGCGAGAGGATTCCATTAAATCCAATTTCACGCTCCGAATTCACATGTATAATTTAAGAAAGAAATCACCAAAGATTCTACGTCGAATCTCCAAAGTTCTAGTTCCTGAATTCATATTCATATATATTGATTTTGAGTTCTTTGGAACCGTAAATCAACATCGGATCCAAGAAAACTCAAGATCTGCCCAAAGATTTTATTTCTAATCCATATTAATCAAAGTTCTTGTTTCTTTTCTCTTTTCAAACCCTTGTTTTAGGATTTCTAACTATCCAAATCTTTTATAGTTCATAGATCTTACCTAGATTCGCGGTTTCGACTCCGAATTTGCGATCTACATGCTCTTCTCCTTCTCTTTCTCCAAATTCTTTCTCTATGGCTTAAACAAAATGTTTAGGGTTTGTTTAGCCATAAAAAGATGAATTTATAGGCTTAATTAGGAAGCCCTAATCTGAGTTAAACGTGAATAGACAAAAACGCCAATTTAAGTGAGGGGTATTTTTGGGTATTTACACCAGTCAATATTCACAACCCTTTCTCTGCTCTTGAAATTCTGGATGGGGAAGAAAGCTCTCTTGCACCTACCCAAGAAGAACCAAATCTTCCTATACACCATCACCAACCAGAACACCATCATGATCAGGAAGACACCTCTGTGTTTGCCTCTAACTCAGAAGTAGAACCTGGAACTGTCTGTCCCTCTTTCCTTGTTCCAAATGTTGATGCTTCTCGAGAAGCCCCCCCTTCCCACTCCAATTCATCCTTATCTCCTTAGAGCAATGTCTTGAAAAAAAAAAATCCTACAGAGGACCTCGATGAGGCAAGGAGCGATGATTCAGAAAATTAGTTTTCTGATGAAGAAGCAGAGAATGAAGAAGAGAATAAACTAGAAGATGGTGAAGAAGATCGCCCTCAACAGAAGCAAAATGAAACCCCCCATCAAAGGTTGAGAAGTTGAGGAAGAGCATAAGAGCTAGGAAATTTAGCCAAAAGATGAAAGAAGTCTTCGGTCACTTGGGGCTAAAATGGGGCCCGGCTCTAGAGTTCACGTCTATTCTCTCTTGTTGTGCTTGTTTTAAGTTTTGACGTCAAGGGTATCAATGTCCTTGGTTGTTCGGCCCCCTTCCTTAGCCATTGTGAAAAGGATTGGGGCGTTGTCTTCTTCCTTTTATTGTATCATCTTTCTTTAATCAATATACTAGTAGGGGTCCGCCTAACCCCAGCTTACCAATATATAAAAAAAAAGACGCTTCGGCTCGGTTTGGTTTCACAAAAGCCCAGATTTTGTAGGATTTTACTTGGATTTTGGAGTTTAGGCTATTTGAAATCCCTGCAGACTACTAGGGATGTCTCCTAGTCCTAGTTATCCCTTCCTTGTCTGGTGAGGTATCATCCTCCTCCGAACAAAATCCAAGCATTTATTAAGAATGATGATTTTCTCTCTTTTTCTCTCCTCTCTATCAATATTGGTAATGACACCCCCTATCACAACTCAATGTGGTCAACCACCAAAACACTATTTACCACTATTATACTAGGTAAGTTCTTGGTAAATCCAGGCTTGTTTCCTTCCTGTTGACTACTTATTATGCCAATAATCTCGAGTTTCCTCCCAAATAGAGAGGAAAGAAGTAATTGCGAATTTTAATTATACTTTGTTTTACTTAGAAAATGATGTCTTTTTACTTTCCTTCTATTTAATGTGCATCCAAAGGGACAGTATTCAACCACAAATCCTAAATATAGATTGATCTGGGGGCAAATATAGACCACACTTAGATATAACTTGAGATTAACAGTTATAACGATGGACTTAAATGATGGTGATTACACCTATCCGATTGCCACTCGTTATTGATCCTTAGAATTTAGTCCTAAGGGTGGTTGTCCACATAGTCAACTCTAAATCTTCAAGCATTTATCATGCTACTCCACTAATGTACCATAATTCCTCGAAGATAAAGAAGAAAAAGAATCTTCTATAAGGTTGTTGTAAACTTGGGCCTCTTGTTTTGCCTGCTAAGGTCATGCCGGTTGAAAAGTCGACCAACCACTTGTGCAATGCGAAAATGCGAAAGAAGACCAGGACGTGAATTCTAATCCCCACCAAACGCAAAAGGCACTGGAAATGACCAAATTGTTGGTATATTTCACTTTCATCTTTATTTTTCAAACGAAAACTGTTTTGGAAGTGTTTTTCAACTTTGGATTGTAAATCAATATCATGACATCAATGGATACACAGAAAGAGAAAGTAGACAAACTAGTGTAGAAGCACATCTAAATAGAGAAGCTCTAATTCTATACAATCTGAAAATAGAGATAGATGGATAGTTCGTGATGCAGGTGTTTTCTCGCCATAATGCAACGTACAGTTTTTTAACCTAACTTTTGGACTACTAAATGGTAGATCTCTAAAAGCATCCTTTAAAAACGTATGGGTGCATCCCTTAAACATTAAATACGTTTTTATACGTTATTAAGAAGGTATCTAACGGTCAGATTTAGAAAGAATTAAATGGACGTTACCTTTGGGTTTAAAAAGAAAAGACACGTACGATTGGGTTTAAAATAAACATGACTCTTGGTGTTTAAAATAAACACAACTCTTGGTGATTAAAAAAAAATTAATCTCGTTTAGAGAAAACCCAAACTCAACCCACACATGCCCCGACACGGCACGGCTCGGCTCGGGACGCCCGCACGTGTTTTTATTTGTTCCATTTGTTCTTTGTACAAGTCCCAAGGCAAACAAATTGAATGCCCTTGAAAGGCCCAATACCCACACATGCCCCGACACGGCACGGCTCGGCTCGGGACGCGCGCGCGTGTTTTTATTTGTTCCATTTGTTCTTTGTACAAGTCCCAAGGCAAACAAATTGAATGCCCTTGAAAGGCCCAAGCCTTTGCTTAAAAATCCCTCTTATATGGATGGAGGAATCTCTCAATCAAATTTCCCATCTTGGACTAAACTTTTGAGAGGTGAGAGAGCTTCCTTCAAAAGCACTTTGAAATTTTGGTGGAAACCTAAAAATGAGAGAATCTCGTTGAATATTTCAAACTTGGGTGGGAAACTTACACAATTGGTATCTTTTTCAAAAGTAAAAAGACTTCTTCATTTTTAGTATTAAAATACTAACACTAACCACTTTATCACATTTAAAGAATCACCCTCCACTAAAACTTTGTCTAAGCAATCTTTCCCCAACATCCTTATTCCTTGGTGTACCGTCATCATCTCCGTCTCGTTAGAATCGGCGACTCCAATAGGGTCTGAAAAAGCCTATATTGTATTGCCATTTTTATACCTTAGGATGCCACCTATCCCCACCGATCATGGATTTCCCATGTTTGAGCTGTCAGAGTTCAATTTTAGGAATCTGACGCTAGGACGCTCCCAAACACAAGCAATTACCGTCCTTGCCTCCCTACTATTACACACCATTGATAATTCTTTCCGTAGTTCATGTAATGAAACAAATCCAAAGCTAGGCAAGGCTCTGACTGAAGCAATTGTAAGGGCAATGACCTTTATGTATGTAGAGGCAATCCGGAAGTCTTCCATAAAGGGCATTGTATGAAAGAAAACATAAAAGGTTTATTAAGGGCAATGACCTTTATGTAGAGGCAAATCCAAACCAAATTACCATTTTGTTCAATCCGGAAGTCTTCCATAAAAGGTTTCATAGAAAAGGGCCTCCATATAGAAATGGATGTGACATTGCACTCCCCTCCACTGGTTCATTACTTCATTTCGGTACCACTAATACGGGAAGAGCCAAAGCATAATGTTTTTTTTATTCCAAAGAAAAACAACGCGGGTGTGGCTAGCAAGAAGCAGACAAGAAATATCCTCACCGAAAGCATTTTTCATGTGGAGTAATGCTAAACTCAAGGGCAGCGTTGAAAAAAACGAGACGAAAAGGCGCCCATTGGGTGCCCAAACACATGGTCCCACATTTTTTGTGGTGATCCAAACCATTCATTTACAAGGCCCCATCATAGATAGGGTGTGTGCCAAAAATCGGCTCCATTGGATCATCCTAACCCCTCCAAAAGCGGAAGGCAAAAATGGGCAAATTTGTGGCGAACGATGTCCGTCCATTTTGCCCTCCACTTTTGGATGGGTTAGGATGATCCTATGGAGCTAATTTTTTGTACACACCCTATCCATGTAAGGGCCTTTCAAATGAATGCTTTGGACCATCCTAACAATATGGGCCCACATGTGTTTGGGCCCTCAAGCTCATATAAGCTATATGAGCTTCAAGCTCACAATCATTTTCTTCTTAATTATAATACTCATTGACATGCATTTTTTCAGTGCTACCATCATTGCACTTTGGTGATGTGAACCCCATGGGGGTGCACTTTCATCTCATTTTTACACGGGCGTCTTTGGTTTAACATTCCTCTTTCATTGGACACGTAGGAATCGATATTGTTCTATATGGTTTAGGGCCTAGGGGAAAAACATGTGGAAACATGTGTAGTTTGACACAAAGGACACGGCTTTTGTATGCAGCACGTGGTGCGCCAAGTGGGTTTGGTGTTGCCCCACGGCGCATATAACACCAAATCGTCAACAAGTCAGGGCAATCTTTTAAACGTTGGCTATTGCTGTGGATGACAATTGTTTCTACAAGAATAATGAAGAAGAAAAGAATATATTCGGAGTGGTCATAGACATGGGGTCTTCTTTTCTATAGTGACCCCTGTTTGGAATTCCATAGAGACTAAACAAAGAGTATCATAGAAAGACTGCCCCAATGAAGTGGTGGATTTGCGAATTGTTTTGGAATATGTGCAGGGATGGAGACAGGAATTTGCTTGAGGGGGTGAGAGAATGGTTGTTATGGCATGTTGGGTCCCACTATTTTACACTTCATGTTTTGATATGTTGGGCCCACTGTCTCCCCCTAACCCATGCGCATAAGGTCGAGCCAACAATTTACACCTCATATTTTGATGTAGTGGGCCCACTACTTCCGCCTGAGTGGGGCCCACTATTTCACATCATGAATAGCATGGCCCAAGAATGTTAGGCCACGTTTGGATACCCACAAGATTTAGATTTGGATTTAGTTGATATTTTGAACGGGATTAGATCCTTAGATTTCCAAATCAACTACAATAGTGCAAAAAAATTTTATTGTCAAATCTGTTCTGCGAGACATTATTTGGAAATCAATATTTGTGGCAACTTCCTTCACCGTATTTGCTCCTCGACGTTGCTCTGGCAGCAGCGAGACGTCCCTCCCTCCATCTCTCTCTTTCTCTCTCTTAAAACATGATCATGAAGATGATTGATGATTTTGTATCCAAAACTCAAATCCAAATCAAAATACAAATGCATAAGGTATCCAAACAGGCCCTTAGTGATTTAACCAAGATTTTATATGTTGATTTAACCAAGATTTCTTTCTATAAAGAGAGATTCCATATACCGACACAACTGCCAGAGTAAAAGAATGTTGTATCTTTCATTACCATGTCAGTGGAAGTAATATTATATAAACTCATTGCAAATGTGGAATGTATTTTGGAGGAAAATGACATCTTGACTGCCTTGTTTTAAGAAAATTTGACAGCTTAGGTTCGAATAGATGTTGAAATGCCGCGTGAGATTCACTTTACAACTTATTGACCACTTAGGTTTATCTTAATGAACAAAACACAAATATTCCCTTACCACTTTCTCAAAACATTTTTACTTTTCACATTTTATGGTTCAATAGTAGGTCTCTCTCTCTCTCTCTCTCCTTCTTCACTTCTTCCATTTACCATTTCTTCTTCCTTTTCTTTTCTTCGCTCTGTTGTCTCATTCCTCCTATCCTTCTTCTTCCTATTAGGTTGCATTCTTCAACGCTTCTCATCCATCCTTTTCCAGAGCGGGTGAAACGTTATCATGTTGAGTGAATTTGCTTTGTTTGAAAAATATGGAGATTCAAAAAAAAGTAGAAGAAGAGTAGAACAGTTCAGTGTTGCGGAATGTCATTCCCCACTTTTTTTTTAAATTTTCATTATGCAGATGTTAAAGTATAAAAGATCTAATAACTCCTTCCCCAACAACTTAAGCTTTTGGAGTAACTAGTGGTTTGACATGGTATCACACCAAAGGTCTTGAGTTCAAAACTCTCTGATATTAAAAATAAATCAACATATGATGGCCAACCCAAAAGAGGGTCTACATGTGCCACGTGTAGGCCAACCCTGAAAAAAAAAAGAGGGGCTACATGCCTACATGTGAGGGGAGAGTATTAAATTATAAAAGATTGAATAACACCAACAACTTAAGCTTTTGGAGTAAGTGGTTGTTTCACAAGGTATTAGAGCAAAGGTCCTCGTTCAAGCCTCCTTGATAGTAAAAATCCACATGCAACCCAAAAGAAGGGCCACATGTGCCACGCGCAGGCCAACCCTAAAAAGAGGGGCCACACATGAGGGGGAGTGTTAAAGTATAAAAGATTCAATAACACCTTCCTCAACATCTTAAGCTTTTGGAATAACTGGTGGTTTGACGTGGTATTAGAGCAAAGGTCCCGAGTTCAAAACTCCTTAATAGGTGGCTTGTTTCCGGCTACAATTCTAACGACGAGCAAAGGTCCTGAGTTCAAAACTCCTTAGCGGGTGGCTTGTTTCCGGCGACAATTCCAATGACAAGACGAGGCACGATTCGGAGGCAACAAAAGGCAACAAGTTTTCAAAGCAAATTACTAAGTTTTTTTTATTCCATTACTTGAATATTTATAGGAGAAAATCTCCTTTACATCGTTGATTTAAAATGAAAAAGGAAAACTAATAGTAACTAAACTATTCCTAAACTCTATCCCTAGAAAATCTCTAAAACAAATCCTAAAAGATCTCACAAATCGTCTAAAACTTCTTTTCCTAAAATTTCTCAAAGATCAAATCCTACTCTAAAAGGAAGTCTGCTACGACTAACTCTTAGGAAATTAAAATTCAAATAAAAGGAAAAAAAAAATCTAAGAAATCCAAAATTCTTGAACCTTGTTAGCCGTTGATCTCTACAATCCGGAGGGATGCACCTGCATCACAAATATGCCACGTTCTTAAGTCATCCAAACAGATAGTATCATGCTGATCGGGCCTATTTGGCCGATTGTCTCTTTTAGGATGAACGTCCTCTAATGAGTGTCTAGTATTTACTCACTCACATCATTTTGGTTCATGCAAGTTTCCCTATATGTCCATTAAGTGCGAGCGTGGCATATAATTCCTCTAACTGAGTCCACGCTTACGATCAATTGTTGATTCAGTCATTTGTGACCCAAAAAAACCCAAAATGGGTGTAAACAGAAAATGAAAATATGCATTTTTCTTGGTATGTTCTAATTTTTTGTTTAAACATATTAATGACGTACACTTTTTGTAGCTTTTGTCGAATGAAAAGGGGAAATGGTAGTGCTAAACCAATTATACTTTCAATTTGAATAATCTCAGTTAGTATACACTTGCTTCCATTGGAATCTCACCATTAACGAAGTAGAGGATAAAAATAAGGAAACAAAATATATATTGGCAATTTTCGATACATAAATTAGGCACATTCATCATTTCATCATTTTGACTTCACTTCGTTTTTTATGTCTTCTTTCATACAATGAACTGAAAAAACTCGTCTTTCAAATGGTTTTGCTTCCTTTCTTTATTTCTTACTGAAAAGCATGATACTATTGTACGAGAAAAAAAAGGTCATATAATTTCTCTATTTAAAGAAGCCTCCTGGTCTTCTTTGAGACAGAGAAGTGTGAAAATTATACAGACCCGTCTCTCTCTCTCTCTCTACACCTACCCATTTGATTCCTCTACATTTTATGTTGGCTGTGAAAGTTGGTCCTCTACATCCCTATCCTTTTCTTCACCAAACCCTAAGAACCCTCATCCCCCCTGCCACTAAACCCTCGAATCCACTCTCTCCAATGGCCAAAACTCTCAGATTTTTCTGGGTTTTTGCCATTCTCTCAACCCCAGCTTTCTCCCAAATCGACCAATTTTTCTACAGCGGATTCAACGATATGAGTACCAACATAAGCCTAAACGGATTTGCAGAGATCCAGAAAAACGGTATTCTCCGACTAACAAACGAGACAAGCCGATTAATCGGCCATGCCTTCTACCCCTCCCCCCTCCTATTCAAAAACAAAACCGATGGAAAATCCTTCTCTTTTTCTACCTCCTTTGCTTTTGCCATAGTCCCTGAATACCTCAAACTCGGTGGCCATGGTCTTGCCTTCACAGTCTCCCCTTCAAAAGAACTCAAAAACGCCCTCCCAAGTCAGTACCTTGGCCTACTCAACTCTACTGACGTTAGTAACTTCTCAAACCACATCTTTGCTGTAGAATTTGACACTGTTCAAGACTTCGAATTTCATGACATAAATGATAACCATGTTGGAATAGATATAAACAGTATGCAGTCTAATATATCTGTTACCCCCTTTTATTTCGATGGTTTGATGAAGAAGGAAATCAATTTAAAGAGTGGTAAGACTATTCAAGCTTGGATTGATTATGATGGCCCCAGAAAGCTCCTCAATGTAACGATTTCGCCTTTTTCTTTGAAACCCAGTAAACCGATTATATCATTTGATTTAGATCTGTCCCCAATTATACAAGATTTTATGTATGTGGGTTTCTCTGCTTCCACAGGCCTACTTGCAAGCTCTCATTACTTATTCGGATGGAATTTTAAGATGAATGGAGAGGTTTTATCTCTAGATCTTTCTTCCCTCCCTTCTCTCCCAAAACCCAGAAAGAAAAACACAGTCTTTCTTATTGGAGTTTCCTCCTCGGTCGCTTTTCTCATGGCAACAACCATCTTTACTTCAATTTACATCTTTAAGAAGATTCAAAACGCAGACGTGATCGAGCCATGGGAGCGCGAATATGGGCCCCATAGGTTCTCCTTCAGAGAGCTGAATCAAGCTACAAAGGGATTCCGTGATAAAGAGCTCCTCGGATTCGGTGGTTTTGGACGGGTTTATAGAGGAACCCTCACGAATCCAACAAACCTAGTTGCTGTTAAGCGCATTTCCCACGAATCGAAACAGGGTTTAAGAGAATTTGTGGCGGAAATTGCGAGTATTGGGCGACTCCGGCACCGGAATCTGGTACAATTACAAGGGTGGTGCAGGAGGCGAGGCGATCTGATGCTTGTTTATGATTTTATGTGTAATGGAAGCTTAGATAAGTTGCTATTTGATGAACCCAAAAGGATTTTAAATTGGGAACAGAGGTTTAATATTATCAAAGGGGTTGCATCTGGGTTGTTGTATTTGCATGAGGGATGGGAGCAGATTGTTATACACAGGGATATAAAAGCGAGCAATGTGTTGTTAGATGGGGATATGAATGGAAGATTGGGAGATTTTGGTTTGGCAAGATTGTACGAGCATGGGAGTAACCCTAACACGACTCGTGTGGTGGGGACTCTGGGTTATCTGGCTCCTGAGTTAACTCGGACGGGGAAGGCGACGACGAGTTCTGATGTGTTTGCTTTTGGGGCTTTGTTGTTGGAAGTGGTATGTGGTAGGAGGCCGATTGATGCAAAGGCAATGCCTGAGGAGATGGTTTTGGTAGATTGGGTGTGGGATATGTGGAGTGAGGGGAGGGTTTTGGAGGTGGTGGATAGGAGGTTGGAGGGGAATTTTGTGGTTGAGGAGGTGGAGATGGTGTTGAAGTTGGGGTTGATGTGTTCTCATCCGGTGCCCGGCGAGCGTCCGGAAATGAAGTATGTGGTGAGGTATTTGGAAGGAACTGCGCCAGTGCCGGAGGTGTCAAGACGTCCACCGGAGGATTATGGAGGGAAGAGTCAAGCATTTGATGATTTTGTTCATTCGTATCCCTCGGAGGAGGAAAAGAGCGACCTGCCATGAGAGAGAGAGAGAGAGAGAGAGAGAGAGAGAGGAGTTTGTGGGGGTTATAGATGTGCAAGATTGGATCAAGGTAAGATGAAGGAGGGTTTTCTCTTTAGTCTTTTCTTTTGAATCTTGTATTCACGAAGGATTTCACTTGGGGTTATAGCCTCTTCTTGGTTGTCTGTACAAACTATACTGTTCGGATGGACGAACCCAATCCTCTGGGTTGTGGAGGAAAACTTAGTTGTAAAATTCTTGTCAAATAATTTGAAAACTTTTTCTTCTTAATAAAACCCCTTTTACGGTGCTAAATCTTTAAATGGGGATTGCTTGAATTAAAAACGTCCAAGCTTTTCCACTAACTAGCATACGGACATAGCTGGAAGATGATTGACCCCCTGGATCACAATAAACAATGCTTCGCTTGAGTATGGGGTCTTGCTCTTGGGATCACATGTCTCCCAAGCCTCATCAATCAGCTCGTGTATTTTATTTTCTCTTACTTGTATTGAGTTTCTCTTCAAGGATATCACAGCCTAGTTGTTCTACCCTTTTCCTTATGTATTGTTCTAAGGATTGGGCAGTGGTCTTGTCTTGTTCGTGATATTACATCATCTTTCTTTATTTAATATACTGGTAGGCGTCCGTCTAATCCCAGCTTACCCATTTAAAAAAACTTAGTATAGGGACTAACATACACATAATTAGCTTAGGGACTCGTAAACACACAGTCAACAAAAAAATATTACAACTCTCCAACCACTTTTCTAATTTACGAGCTCTTATACTCGTTGGAAAGAGCACCTTTAATATGATTCTGCCATTAAAAAGAATTCCTTTTTTCCCACACAGACAATAGGGTTGGAGCTTGAAATTGATGCCACAGAAAAGAGCATCGAGAACCATATCAAAAGGTTGGTTTTTGTGAAAAGCCGTGATAATGGAGGTGTGATGTGGTATTGGTTAGAAATCTCCTCCAGGAGACATCACCTTTAAAACGTGAAAAAAAAAGAAGATAAAGTAAGAAAGATAGGAGTGCAACTCTGGTCGTCCGGTTCAACCCAAAAAAAAAAAGTCAGGTCGGGTTGGGTGTCTTTCGGGCTGGGTTTTCCTAACCCGGGTTGAGTTTGGGTCGGGTTGGGAGAAAGGTTCAACCCAGACTTGTCCGGTTCAACCCGAAAAAAAAAATCTGGTCGTGTTGGGTGTCTTCTGGGTTGGGTTTTCCTAACCCGGGTTGAGTTTGGGTCGGGTCGAGGTTGAGGGCTTGGACAACCCTACCTGAGCAAAACCTGGCATTTTTTTTATATATCCTTGTTTTTAGTTTTTAGTAAGCTTAAAAACTGGCTTGGGTCGGGTCAGGTTGGGAAAAAGGGTTCCTCACGGGTGAAAATAGTAAGCTTAAAAACTGGCTTGCGTGTGTGAAAATATCATCTCCCTTTTAAAGAGTCCCCACCAAACCCGAGCTTACCTACAAAAATAAAAGGAAAAAAAGAAAATGATATTTCAAAGGGACTTTATTTTATTGTCGAACCGTGGAGGCATGCACATGGGAAGCATATGTGCTCTTATTTATGACTAGATGACTAGAGAAAAAAGTCTTTCAAAATGGAGATATATTTATGTTAAATATGGTTCCAAATGACCGGTAAGCCAGACTTCTAATCAAAACAAACATAAACAACATGCTCTCACACACAGACCGATATCACAATTTCCATATGCACACACCACGAGATCCATAGTTTTCATTGTCCTTGTCTTTTAGTGAAGCCGATAAGTTGGAGTAGCCATTAGAGGAGTGGCTCTAGGGATGATGAGGCTAAACTTCTCGCTCATATCCAATTCACTGGGCTTCATGCCATTCGGAAGCTCCCAATCAAAGCAATGCATCAACTGTGCTAGTATCAATCGAACCACTAAAAGGCCCAGTGAAATTCCAGGGCAACCTCTGCGCCCGGATCCGAAAGGAAGGAATTGGCAATCCATTCCCCTGTAGTCTATGTTGGAAGTGGCAAACCTCTCTGGGTAGAATTCTTCTGGGTTGGACCATGCACTTGGGTCTCGTCCTATTGCCCATGTGTTTACAATGACGCGTGTCCCTTTCGGTATATCATAGCCGTTGATCACAATATCTTCCATGGCCTCGCGAGGAACGAGCAATGGAGACACAGGGTGGAGCCTTAGGGTCTCTTTTATCACCATGTCTAGGTACTCTAACTTTGCAAGGTCTGATTCCTCCACCATGCGATCCATGCCCACCACATTTGCTAATTCATCTTGAACCTTCTTCATCACTAGTGGGTTTCTGAGAATCTCTGATAGCACCCATTCCGTAGTGGCAGATGACGTATCCACACCACCTATCAACATATCCTGCAAACAAATGAATCAATGAATTGTCTTGGTAATATTTATGTAATTAATGGGATTAATTTTTCCCTAGGTAAGCAATAGATTAATTGGAAAGAAGAGGGAACTGATCTGACAACAGGGGAATCAGCCCATTAAACAATGTCCCTTTACATTAGTGTCTTAATAGCTAGTTAGACAACCTTTATTCGTCATGAAAATTTTCATTTCGGGAGGGGGAGATGTGATGACTTTGTTAGCAAACCAGTAGTTAGTAAACTAGCTAAGGGTTCTTAGTTTTGCAATTGGAAATGGTTGAAAATGAACACAATTCTTGCCATTAAAGGGCTTGTTTGGATTGTAAGAAAAGTTTGGAAGCAAATTTTTTTTCGACAATTCCTTTATTTTCTTAAGCTTGGATTGCCAAGAAAAAAAATTGTACTGGATGTTTTTTCTTTTTCTAAGGCCCTGTTTTGACTGCAGGATTTTCAGCAATTGTGGAAAGGAAAATATTTCTAAAATTTCTTACCTTTTTTACTAACTAAAAAGTAGGGGTGGACATGGTTCGGTTCAGTTCGGTTCGGTTTTGGGGTATAACTAGAACCAAACCATATATAATCGGTTCCCTGAAATTGAAACTAGAACTGAACCATATATGTTTGGAACCGAACCGAACCGAACCAGAACTATATATAATCGGTTCGGTTCGGTTCTGGGTTTACCCGACCTTCACCAAATGTAGATATTTTGCCTAAACGTATTTATAATCGGTTCGGTCCTGTTTATATATGAACTACAAAGACTAACATGCACGAATTTGGAATAATCAGGCACAAATTTGGGCAATGCGAAAATTATATATGACCTACAAACATGCACAAATTTGGAATAATCAAGCACAAATTTGGGGGGTGAATTAAAATTTTAAAGGCAAAGCAACACGTTAAAGAGGGGTGAATTAAATGGGGGTGGGGTGATTTTATCAAGCGATGAGGCATTGGGTTTTAAGGTGAGGGTCGGTTCTCGGTTCGGTTTTCGGTTCCGGGATCCCAAACTCAGAACCGAACCGAATTTCCATCGGTTCCAGGGCATCATAACCAGAACCGAACACCGAACCATATGTGCCGGTTCGGTTCGGTTCCTCGGTTCGAACCGGAACCATGCCCACCCCTACTAAAAAGCATAACTTAAACCAACTCTAATCGTTTTTTTTGCTTAGAGGGGCCTTCAATTTATCATAATATCCCTCTAAACTAACTATAATCATATCATTTCCCAAAAGAAAAAAAATTTCCAAAGAAAATATTTTTCTTTCAGAAATATTTTTCTCACAATCCAGGGCCTAAAGAAAAATTTGTTCCTTTTCTTTCAAAAATATTTTTAGGACATTTTTGGATTAGAAGAATTTTTTTGGAAAAGTTTGGACAGGAAAAAAATTTCTACAATTTCCTATTTTTTTACCCACAAAAAATACAACTTGAATCAACCCTATTGGATTTTGATAATATCCCTATAAATTAATCATAATGGCATCATTTCCCTGTAAATTGCAGAAAGGGGAAATTTTCAGAAGAAGAAAAAATATGTATAAGAAATATTTCTCTTGCAATCCAAACAAGGCCTAAAGAAAAAGAATAAAAAAATGTGTATATTTCCTTACCAAGAGGAGCCCTTTGATGCTGGTTCGATCGACTTGAAACTCACTGTTTTTGGATTCCATGATAGACAACAACGCATCGATGAAGTCTCTGTGATGCCCCTCCTCCCTGGTAAGAATATGCTCGTCGATGACCTTCTCGAAGAAGTTGTCGTAGACCTTGCTCAGCTCTTTCATTTTCCGGCATAGGCCTTGAAGGTCCATTGATTTGAGGAAGGATATGAAATCTGCTATATTGAAAGATCCTGCCAACCTCATAGTCTCCTGAATGACTACCTTAAATCCTCCCTCTCCCAACTTCTCATCCATACACTTCTGCCCGAATAAAGTCCTACATGACATGGCCACAATAAGGGATGCTGTCTTCATACTAAGATCAACGGAAGAATGGGCCTGGACAGCTCCCTTTATTGATTCAATGAGGGCTCTTAATTCCTCTTTTCGCACTGATTTGAAGGACTCAATCTTTTGGTTGCTAAGCAATTCTATGGTACATAATTTCCTAGCGTTACGCCAATAGGGACCGTATTGGGAAAACCCGAGCCCCTTTCGCCCGTAGAAGACAATATTTCCAAACTCACTGATGGGTCTGGTGGCGAAAATGGCATCGTGGGTCTTGAGGAAATATTGTGCCACCTCTGGAGAAGACACAACTATGGTTGGAACGAGTCCAAGACGTATGGACATGATCGGACCATATTTCTTGGCTAACCCATGAAGGGTCCGATAGGGGAGGTCCCCTAACATATGGACCATATTTCTTACCTGTTTAGCTGTAGTTCTCGCATGTTTAGCTGTAATTCTCTATCTTTATTAGGTTACTGATCATTATCCTTTACTATGATCTACTGATGTTTGCTCATTGCGCAGGTTTATCTTCTTAGCTGTAACACTTTACGGTATTTCTGCATTTTCTATCTGTCATTTACTGCTTTCTAGATGAGATGTGTTAGGATTTTATATTATGCGCTATATATTCGCCCCATTGTAGATAGGCGCTATGTGCACGCCGTAGGTTTTTATTTTTGCATTTTCTATCTGTCATTTACTGCTTTCTAGATGGGATGTGTTAGGATTTTATATTAAGCGCTATGTATTCGCCCCATTGTAGATAGGCGCTATGTGCACGCCGTAGGTTTTTATTTCTACAATTGCTATCTGTCATTTACTGCTTTCTAGATGGGATGCGTTAGGATTTTATATTAGGCGCTATGTATTCGCCCCATTGTAGATAGGCGCTATTGTAGACACCCCATTTTGACCGTACCCTGCACCTCCATGTTTTGTGCTTAACTTTTTCAAATTAGTGTGGTAGGACCTCAAATTACACTAGTAGGCGGTTGTCCAAGCGAGTGAAGGGGGTTGAATATACCATTTTCTCATATGAAAAGGGGAGTGAATTATATGAAAGAAGAGCTGTCCATAGAAATTGAAAGGGTCGGATTTATCATTTTTTCCTAGGGCTTACTTGTACCCAGGCCCCCATGTAATGTGAAGAGTAACCACAAATGCAATATGTGGATGTCCAGAAAAGAGAAGGGGGGTGCTAAAATATCATTTCTTTTCCTTTGCCCTCGCTATTGCCCGAGCCACCCCTATAGGATTAAAAGAGTAGTGATAAAATACATTAAATAGGGTTGTCCAAGTAAGAAATAGGGGGGGGGTCGAATGACTCATTTCCTCTTTAAAAAGAGAAAAACGAGTTAGGGTTTCGAGGGGGGGAGCCACATTTTCTGAGGAAGAGGGAGAGGGGCAGCCGCAAGAATGGCAGAGAGAGGAGGGATGAGGGTTTTGGTGGCTGGCCACCACTCCAACCATCACCATCATCACTGGTGATGGCACTTGAAGCATAAGGGGGGCAATTGCCCCCCTTATTTTTTTGTGAAAAATATCTACTTGAATATTTTAATATTTTTTTTTATACTTTATTGTTTTCACTTATAAGTAATAAGTTATAACTTTCATTTCTTATAAACCTCCTCTGTCCTCACTCCTCACGAGTTCACCGTTCAACGGTTCAAGGCAAAAGAAAACCCTAGCAGAGTAGCTGCCTCTTCTCAGTTTTCACTTCTCACCGGCTGTTCATGCCGCGGCTTCATTTTTCCGGCAAAAACGTAAACTTTGCAGCCAGGTACTCACTCTCTCTCTCTCTCTCTTTATTTTTTGCCCGTTTTTTTGTTGAAACTTCAAGCAGACATTTCTGCTAATCTACTATTCTAGACTTTCTAGTCTTTTGGGTCTGATTTGGGGGTTTCTATATGCTCTCATTTTTTGATTTTTTTGCAACAATTTCATGGTAGCCAGGGTTCAATTTCTGATTTGGGGGTTTTTGATTCATTCGGTTTTTAGTTCATTCGGTTTTTGGTTCATTCGGTTTTTGGTTCCACGCATAACGGCATGTGGTGGAAAGTCATAAAGGAGGGCCTTTACTGCCTGTAAATTTATTGTTTTTTGTTACTACTACATTTTCTAAGTTAGTTGGGAGAGAAAGAGAAATTTCCAAATTCCAATAATCTGTTTGATTCAGAGCATTCTGTATTACTTTTGCGGCCCTCTACTGTTTGATGACGCATCAACATTAACTAGAGGCACCATTTGAAAATGAATCGACACTCATCTCACCGCTTGGTCCAGTGACTCCCTTTTCATAGAGGAGGTGTTTGATTAAGATAGAATAAGTCTGATGATTAGGCTTGCATCCAACAATAATGAAACAGCTGCTGCGATTCTCACTTGATGTAAAAAAACATGACCTCTAATTCTCTAAATGTGGACCCAAGCTAAAATTGAAGGCTGTGTTAAGGTTGTGTTAAGCTCCTAAATCATTCTATCATTAAATGCTAATACACAGCTCATTGGTGTGGAGTAGAAACTTCAGACAAGTGGGCTCATATAGTCATTTACAGAGCAATTGTGAATTTGTGAGCGGAAAGCTCTATTGTTTGAGTTCATCATAACTTATTCCAAGATTTCTTTTGGCCACAGTTGCTTCCTGTGGGACATGATCCCGCGAGAGGGGCGTGGGGCGCGAGCCGCCGCGCGCTCTCCTTTGGTCTCTCGTTCCCACGCGATTGGCGTGTGCATTTTAATATTGATTTGAATTCGTCTTTCCTGTGGACTTGGGATCACTAAGGCGATCCGAATTCCACACGAAAGAGACTGACAGAGTCGCCACCTAGATGTGGGATCTAGGACCCATAATTAACCAGAAATCTAGACTCGCTACCTGGTTACGAGAATGGAAGGTATGGGGAGTTATCCACCACATGCACCATTCTTGTCCGATAATCGGTCTTCGATTCCAAAAGCTAACTCTTTTAAATTTATTTTAAATGGCTCATTCAACTCTATGTTAATGTGCGAACTAAGTGACATGCATCCTAGAATCTAATTTCAATGTGAATCCTAGATGTGTATCTTGATTTATTAATTTGTCTGGATTCATTCTAAGTGAAAGTTCTCCTAGAATTCTAATTTCATGGAAAGCCCTAAATGATTTGATTAAGCATTTACAAGAAAATTAATATCCAAAACACCACAATTTGTTGTGGTGCCGACTCGCGGGTGGTATGCCGTCAGACATCCAAGCTGCCTACGTACCCAAGCCTCACTGGGATCAGAGTCGACGTAGTTCGGTGCACCTAAGCCAAGCTACTTATGCCTAACTCAACTAGGACACCGACCTAGACAGAATTGACTGTTTCAACAGTTTTGAGAGAAGTTATTTAATTCAAGTTGAGGATTTTATTATCTTAGGATTTCATCTGAGATGCTATATGATTCTTATCTAAATGCAAATTGTTCCTTAGACTAATGCAGGTTTGCCTACATCCTAGGTTACTAGGCTCGTCTTAAGGAAATATTGGGTGACTAGTGTGACTAGACCTATGGCACGGTTGTTATACATAACAAACGTCCGTGATGAGGCTGGACTCCTAACTCTAGGACTCCCTAAAACTTAGGACACGACACAACACTAGTGTTCCTAAATTGGGCTCTAATGGTTCTTAGATTGGAAACCATAATCCAATGGTTCCGGAAGACTCGAGACAAATCAATTCAAATTCTTGAAGTTAATTAATTTCAGATTTCATGGATTTTCGATTTATGGACACTTGAGGATTACCAATGGTTCTAGGGTTCACCAATTTCGGCCCAGAATAGCATCCAAGGAAGGGAATCGTGCGTTCTTTCCTTGCGCAATTTAATATTTAGGTTATAACATCTTATTGCCTGGCATATCTCAGGATTTCCGTGGACAGTAACCTCGGAGCCAACAACATGCTATAGCTTAAGTATTCAAATTGTCAAAGATCGGTTGCAATTGGGATACGATTATGGATGCACTGACCATTTTTCCAGGGAATTCTAATGATCCTAAGATTTCTGTTTCAATGGATTAAGGAGTTAATGTGTGACAGAGATTTAAGGTTCTTTAGAAATATTCAGATGATTTTCAATTAATTTCGGATTTTCAATGAATTTTATCAATTTTAAACATATGAGTGATTTTACAAGTGAAATTGTAGCAAACGAATTCGAAATGAGTTGAAATTTCTACAGCAGCAAGATATGATGAAATGTAGCTTACGGAAAGAGTTTTACAGATTTTTACATTAAGCTCATATTTAATTTCGATTTAACAATTGATTGACCAGATTGCACAAATAACACAGAAACCACTAGAAATATGAATCTAAATTCAATGAAATTTCTACATTAATAAGATATAAGTAAAAATAACATACTGAGAAATTTTCATGAATTTTGGAAACCATTTACTATCAGTTTCAGATTTTTTAATTTTCAGACCAGATTATGAATTAACCCTACATCCCATATGAAAACAGATCCAAATCACTTGAAACTTTTACAGTAACTAGAAATGTGAGATTGAAGACTACTGTAAAAATTTTAAGAATTTTAGTTGTGATCTGATGTCAGTAACAATTCCTCCAAAAGCTGGTAAATTTCAAAGAAAGCATAAAATAATATACCAAACAAATTCTCAAAATTCTCAAAATTTCATGGTAGAATGTACTGGTATCATATTAGTTTCCCACGAAATTTCATTAATTTTGGAATTCATTTAGTATATATTTTATTTTCGAAACACTCATGGAGATCATGATTTTGAGCATACATATTTAATTTTCAACTAAATCCAATTAAATACTAAAAATCATGCAAATATACCAAATAATTCTAGAAAAATCTAAAAATTAAGTACCTACCTGTGATCGAAATCCTCGCCGAATCCGAGAGCCGAAAAATTCGAAAATCGCACCGCCGCTTGATCCGCTTCCGCTTTCTTTCTCTTTTTCTTTGTTTTATTTTCTTTTATATTTTTTTTTATATGGAACAAGGGAGAGAGATGGGGAGAAACAAATAAGGAGAGAAAGTAGATAATGATAGTGTGAGAGTGAGAGAGTGAGAGATATTGAGGGAGAGAAAGAGAAAACTATCCAAAAACAATGTGTTGTTTTTTTTTTTTTCTCCTCTCATCACCTCTCTTTATATAGTGAAAAACTTAGTGGAGAGGTGGAAATAAACAATGAGAATGGTGGGTGTGGTGGAGAATAATGGAAATAAACAATGAGAATGGTGGGTGTGGTGGAGAATAATGGAATATATAATGGTAATGGTGGGAATTGTGGTGGGGAATAATGGAATATATAATGTGAATGGTGGGTGTGGTGGAGAATAATGGAAATAAACAATGGTAATTGTGGGAATGGTGGTGGGAATAATGGAATATATAATGGTAATGGTGGGAATGGTGGTGGGAATAATGGAATATATAATGGTAATGGTGGGAATGGTGGTGGGAATAATGGAATATGTAATGGTAATGGTGGGAATGGTGGTGGGGATAATGGAATATATAATGGTAATGGAGATAATGGTGTTATTTTAAAGGGAAAAATGAAGTTAGTGGAAATGGTAGAGAAAGTTAAGTCATGCTAATGGTGAGTCCCACATCAGCGGGTTCCGCACAAGCGGGTCCCACATCAGCGGGCCCTACACAAGCGGGTCCCACATCAGCGGGTCCCACACAAACGGGTCCCACATCAGCGGGTCCCACACAAACGGGTCCCACACTAGCAGGTCCCACACTAGCAGGTCCCACACCAGCGGGTCCCACACAAACGGGTACAAATTCTCCCTAGTTTAGATTTTCTGAATAATCCTTCTCAACATTTAGCGGGAAAATGCGAAACACGACGGAAATGACCAAAAATATTTAGAAATGTAACAAACGGATGCGGGAAAGAAAGACATTGGAAAACCGACGGAAAACAAACCCTAATTTCTTTATCGATTAAGGTAGAGCAAAATGGGGTGTCTACAGATGCCCCTCTTTGGTAGAGATGACGTAGTCATCGAATACCAAAGTCAAAATGACAGAGCCATTTTGCGTAGCTTTAATCGACAAAAGACTCTGCACAAAATGGAACTTAGACGCAAACATTTACTACCTAATGCAAGGCCCTAAATGAAATCCTAGAATTAGAACATAATAAGAAATCCTGATGCGGTGCCGTTTACAAACGAGCAACGAGAGAATGAGATACCACTTTCGAATGGATTCCGAACAGAAAGAACAAAGATCGTTCTCAAGCGGTTTTTTTTTTTTTTTTTTTTTAAAAAAAAGAAAATGAGACATCTTTCACAAGCGGGCTCAAGGAGGATAAGAGACCATTCACAAATGGACTCAGACAATGAGGTACCATTCACAAACGGCCTCAAGGAGGATATGAGACCATTCACAAATGGACTCAGAAAATGAGGTACCGTTCACAAACGGGCTTAAGAAGAAGATGAGACCATTTACAAATGGACTCAGAAAATGAGGTACCGTTCACAAACGGGCTTAAGGAGAGGACGAGACCATTCACAAATGGACTCAGAAAATGAGGTACTGTTCACAAACGGGCTCAAGGAGAAGATGAGACCATTCACAAATGGACTCGAGAAACGAGGCACCGTTCACAAACGTGCTCAAGGAGAACATGAGACCATTCACAAATAGACTCAGAAAATGAGGTACTGTTCACAAACGGGCTTAAGGAGAAGACGAGACCATTCACAAATGGACTCGAGAAACGAGGCACCGTTCACAAACGGGCTCAAGGAGAATAAGAGACTATTCACAAATGGACTCAGAAAATGAGGTACCGTTCACAAACGGGCTCAAGGAGAAGACGAGACCATTCACAAATGGACTCGAGAAATGAGGCACCGTTCACAAACGGGCTCAAGGAGAATAAAAGACCATTCACAAATGGACTCAGAAAATGATGGAAAATGATGTACCGTTCACAAACGGGCTCAAGGAGAAGATGAGACCATTCACAAATGGACTCGAGAAACGAGGCACCGTTCACAAACGGGCTTAAGGAGAAGACGAGACCATTCACAAATGGACTCGAGAAATGAGGCACCGTTCACAAACGGGCTCAAGGAGAATAAGAGACCATTCACAAATGGACTCAGAAAATGAGGCACCGTTCACAAACGGGCTCAAGGAGAAGATGAGACCATTCACAAATGGACTCAGAGAATGAGACACCGTTTACAAACGGGTTCAAGGAGAAGACGAGACCATTCACAAATGGACTCGAGAAACGAGGCACCGTTCACAAACGGGCTTAAGGAGAAGACGAGACCATTCACAAATGGACTCGAGAAACGAGGCACCGTTCACAAACGGGCTCAAAGAAAC
Source organism: Tasmannia lanceolata (assembly GCF_043159265.1). Lineage (NCBI taxonomy): Eukaryota > Viridiplantae > Streptophyta > Magnoliopsida > Canellales > Winteraceae > Tasmannia > Tasmannia lanceolata. Next base: position 11,741,424 of record NW_027518695.1, read on the forward strand.
AAGATAGCTTTGATTGATGAATTCAACAATGAAGAATTTAGAGTTTTTTCATGAACTTGAATTTGACATAGGATTGGATTTGATGAATTTTTGATTTTTCAGAAATAAGGCACCGTCCACAAACGGGCTCAAGGAGGACATGAGACCATAAATGGACTCAGAAAAATGAGACACCGTTCACAAACGGGTTCAAGGAGAAGATGAGACCATTTAGAAATGGACTCGAGAAAAGAGGCACCGTTCACAAACAGGCTCAAAGAAACAAGATAGCTTTGATTGATGAATTCAACAACGAAGAATTTAGAGATTTTTCATGAACTTGAATTTGACATAGGATTGGATTTGATGAATTTTTGATTTTTTGAACTTAATGAAATCGGGGATGTTACAGATCGTGCTTGACAAAGATATCGGAAACTAGGACTTTGACGAATGATGAAACGGCAAACCGTGACGAATGATGAAACGGCAAACCAAAGAACCATTACTAACAAGAATGGATTAGAAACACTTTTATGAAACTTCAACAAGATTTTTCTCAAAGAGACTGCTGGTCTTGTCTTTGGGGATTTGGATGACTGAAACCTTGAACAAGACACTTGAAATTGGTAATCTAGAACAACGGCTCTCTTGGATATAATCATGGAAAAGTGGGACTTGCCTCTTGATAGGTGTTTAGATAAACATTTCTTGACCAAGATAGTATTTAACTAACTGGAAGGAAATTCTGAATTTTAACGGTTCATCTTTCTGAGAAATTGGCTCGACCATCATTGCATCTGAGGCTCTTCCAAGCTTAAGATGCCTTCCTGGAGTATGATCTTTTTACGGAAACTGGGCTTTCTGATGTTTCTACTTCTGAATTCTTCTGGGTTGATCATCTTTGAAATGAAGCTGTTTGACTGGATTCTCAAGCTCTTTCAGGTACAATCGCAGGGAGCTGACGAAGCCGGGCCTCCTTCACCGAGACAGTTGCATCATTTTGGACACAAGGACGACGATTGACTCTTTTTAAAGAGAAAACTTATATAAAAGACACTACTCAAAGGATTGAGGAGCTCTGAAGGAATGAACATAGAATAACAACGATTGATTAACTATACTGACAGACACAGTAATGCTTCTGACTTAGTTAACGTTTTATTTGGTAAGTCTATCCTTTCAAGGAATATTTTTTTTCAATTGGTAAACACTGGACTTTTTCCTTAAAATAGTAATGCCTCAATGATTTAATTACAACTCCTAGGATTGCTTAGCTCCAATGCCCCCCAGTTTTGAGGATGTCACTTGAATTTGCTTGAACTTCAGTTGATCTTCAGTCCTGATACCGGCTGTAGCCTTCTTACAATGATTCTCTTACCATGACCAAGTCACCTCTTCAGGGTTTTTAACTTGGCGGACCGTGGTAGCCTTAACTTTTGCCTGAACCGCCCTTCTAGGTTTTCGATTCAGCAGGCTATCCCCTTAGCTTTTGCCTGAACCGCCCTTCTAGGTTTTCGATTCAGCAGGCTATCCCCTTAGCTTTTGCCTAAGCCGCCCTTTCGCGTTTTCAACTTAGCAGGGAATGATCTTAAATTTTGCCTAAACCGCCCTTTCAGGTTTTCAGTCTAGCAGATCTTCAAACTCCATTTTTTTTTATTCATCATCATTTTTTTTTTTTCGGGACCTAGATCATTAGTTCTGAACATCGGAAGGACTTTATAGGTAGGATAGGGCTTTTCAAAGAATGGCTTAAGGTTCAACAAAGATTTCGACCGAACCTGTGAACAGGTTGCCTACATATCCCAAGGTAGGAATCAGGTCGTGTGTAGTTCAGGGCGAATGCCCCTAGTTTGAAGATAAATTGTTCGAAGGTTTATTGATTTTTCTTTTTTTTTTCTCTTCTTTCTGGAATAACTGACTTCTCTTCTTTAGGAACTTGTCCCTCTTTTTTCTGAAAGGATTGAATTTCTTTTTCTTTTTTTTGGAACGATTACATTTCTTTTCCTTTTTTCTTTTTTTTTTGAATCGACCGAACTCGGTTTAACCGAGCTGCCTACGTACCCCAGTGTAGGGATCAGGTCTCGCGTAGTTCGGGGCAGATGCCCCTAGTTTGACGGGTTTTCAAGAAAATTTTATTCAGGCTCGAAGGGTTTGCAAACAGGTATTTGTTTTGACATTGGGTTCTGATTTTGGGATTTATTCGGCCAAAGGAGGCCTTCCGATGTTCAGATTGGGAATCGATCTAGGTTACTAGAGTCCCTCTGGTACTGATTATTATTTTTTTTTTCATTTTTTTTTTTCGGAGTTTGACGGCATTTCCAGGTAAGAGATAATGGATCTTCTTCTTTCAAGATTCTAATACGTGCTTTCGACTTTCATAGAGCGAAACTTGTTCTTTGACATCGTCCATTTATGGATTTGTAACTCTTGATATCTGATGACCACTTTTCAATACTTGCTCTTGAACTTCTTATCTTGAATTTGTTAGCTTCATGTTATGAATTTGAGAACCAAGGTCATTGATTGGAAATATGAAAGTTGTTTCCACTCCATGCCCTTTGCATAGCATATGATATTCACTTCATTCTTTCTTGAACCTTCTATCTGGGTCTTTCTCTTGGCATTAATGGTAACGCTTACCGGACCATCTTTTTATCCTCAAAATGGGTTTACCAATTCTTCACACTCTTCAGAGGGTAATGTATTTTCAATCGGCATTTACTGGATCAAGGTTTCAGTGCCAGTGTTTACCACTTTAATTTCATCTTTGAAAGGCTGAGATTGGCGCTCCTCCTCTTGTTCAAGTAATCGTTGTGAATCAAGTGGAGTTTCGTCAATTTTGTCCTCATTTGAGGAGGGAGTCTTATTTTAAGATCAGAAGCACACTTAAGAAATAGACACAAGTGAACTATTGGAACTGAAATTTTATTTAAAGAAAAAAATACTACATCTCACAACCTATCCTGAACATGTTCAGGATTCACAACTCTAAAAGAAAAGCAAAAGATAACTTGCCTGGACTAGGCATTAACCTTGAACTGTAGAACCGGACTCAACAATTGTACTGACCATGATGGCTGACTCAAAATAAAATAATAAACGACTAAAACTTTAACTGACGCAACTGTCTAGCTTCGGAGGCTCGGCGAAAGCTGGCTCATAAATGGTACTTTCAACTTCTGATTCTTTTCATTGCAACCGGACCTGTGCCCCTTTGAACCTTCAGTTATTTAAGCATTGCGAACGGCTGGCGGCAGTACTGCATGATTTGATAATGGGTTATTGGTAGCAACGGAACTTGGCTCAAACACAAGGCTTTTATTGTCGAGCAACCTCTGGATTCTGAATTTTAGGGCAATGCAATTATCAGTGAGATGGCCAGAATTTCTATGGTATTCGCAGTGTTGATCTGTTCGCCAATTTGCTGGTAAAGGATTAGGAAGAGCCCTAATGTCGGGCAGGATTATGCGACCTGAGGCTAGACACTCCTTGAGTATCACAGATGGTGGAAGAGGGAGAGGGGTAAATTCTGTCTGGGCCTGTGGCCGAGGTGCGACAGCAGGTTGGGTATAATCCATCACCATGGGGTTCTGAGGTTTTGAAGGCTGAGGCTTGGAGCGGGAAAGGTTATTAATTTCAGCTGATGGAGGCTTCCTGAATTCTTTGGTATTCGGGTTACTTCGGTTGAACACACCTTGAGCCATAGCCTCCTCTATTTGGGTGCCTGCCACGATAAAGTGTTTGAAGTCCGGATAATACTGCAACGACATGTGATACTGGAGCTGGGGGGAAATATTTTTCATGATTATTTGGACCTGCTCTTCCTCAGAAGGGCGCTCCATCATCTGAGCTGCTATTCTCCTCCATCTTTTCACAAAGGTCAGAAAGGATTCCCTCAAGTCTTGCTTTGTCCTTTCCAAATCCTTTCTGGTGATTTCTGTCCCGTCATCATATTTGAATTGCCTGATGAACTGCTCGCCGATATCCTTCCATGTCCTGTAACGAGTCTTGTCCAAGACCATGAACCACCTCCTGGCAACCTTGGTTAGGGAAACCGGGAACAATTGAGCCATTTGCTCAGAAGATAAGCCTTGAGGCTGACACATGATGGTGAACATTTGCAAATGTGTGATTGGACAACCCACACCATCATATTTATCAAAGTCCGGCATTTGAAAATTGGCTGGGAGACGGATTTCTGGGAACAGTGTGAGGTCACTTGGATTGAAACCACCCTGGTCCTGAAACTGAATGTCCTGAACCTTCCTGGTAAGACTTTCTAATTTCTCCATAACTACTTTATCAACCATGGACTGAGAAGGCCTGCTGCGATCTTCGCTGTACTGCTCTTTTTCAAAATCTTCTTCAGTTTTGTCAGGGATAGGAATGAACACTGGCTGGGCAGTGCGGCTGAAGTAACTGTATGGTGCATGGACCCTTTATCTTTGGACAACGATGGCCCCAACTTTTCAGAAAGCTGGGCCTTGATAACTTGGTTCTCTTCTTTGAGTTCTTGAAGCTGCCGGAGAATCAAGGTGAGAGTATCGGTAATAGCAGCGGGTGGAAGACTACTGTTCTGGTTTTCTGCCATTGGGGAGGATGAGGATGGGAAAGAAGGAGATGCTGGGGTCCTCAGAGAAGGTGGCGGGGAGACAGATTTCCTCTGCAATCGAGAAGAGATCCGAACCCAAGGAATAGTAGGGTTAGCTATGGTGTTTAGTGCCCTGTCATGGAAATAATGAACACGAGGTATATGAGCTTGACATTCATGGAGTGTTTCTTCTCAATGACTGAAAAATATTACACATTTAAGCAAGTAATTGGGACAATAGAATGAATCCAAATGATGAGGGGAATGCCCTTAGTTCAAGGATTATAAGAGTAAACTCTGAAGGATTTAGCAGAAATATTCTTGAAAAAGGTAGCTCCTAGAGGAGGAAGAGATCAAGGGTACAGGCAAGATTGGATCATCAAGATTGCACGATCAAATGATTGAGACACAATTTCCGCCAATGAAGACACAATCGAATCCCACAAGAAACGAATGATAGACACATGATCAAAATGTGAGATTGCATAGGGTTACTTTCAACGGGTAGATCAAGAATAACTAATCCTATGAGATCTTTGGAAATGATGGGATTTATATCCTAACCCCAAAGGAAAAGTTTTTAGTCTTCGCACATTTTAACAGTGTTACCTGAAGGCATCAACCCTAATCCTAATCTAGCGGAGTGGAGAGAGGATCTCGACTCATGACTTTGTTTGTGTACCTAGGACCGATCGTAGCCATTGGAAGATGGACTACGGCCTAATCTAGACACAAATGGGTAAGATATCCTAAACTAGGCTCACACATGTGGTGCACATGTGTTCGTATACTGCATGCATGTGTGGGTTAATCTAGGGGTAAGGCCAAGAGTCCCCTTAGCGCGAATCCATGTTCGATATACTGTACCAGTGTCCGGCGTATCAGTACGTGAACAAGAGATCCGTTTACGCACCATAAAGGTACTAGGCTAAGGGTGGAATGCTTCTCTAGCACAGAGGCACCAGGTGATGAAATCCCAGTCAACCATGCTAGATAACACTCCGGGTTCCTAAAATAGGACGTGTGTGCATGTGAAATGCAAGGGTTTAGATGCAAGTGATGTAAGTGTGTGCAATAAGTTCGCGCAATCTATGATGCCTTCAGGTTTTGTTAAATTAAGTTCGAGTAAAATATGATGAGAAAATAAAACGAGACAAACTAATCTAACAAGTATAGAGTTTTTATGAGCCAGTTAAATTAAATTCAAATGAATTATCTTTTGAAATTTTAATGAAGTTAGGTGATCCCCAGCAGAGTCGCCAGACTGTGGGACATGATCCCGCGAGAGGGGCGTGGGGCGCGAGCCGCCGCGCGCTCTCCTTTGGTCTCTCGTTCCCACGCGATTGGCGTGTGCATTTTATTTGTTGATTTGAATTCGTCTTTCCTGTGGACTTGGGATCACTAAGGCGATCCGAATTCCACACGAAAGAGACTGACAGAGTCGCCACCTAGATGTGGGATCTAGGACCCATAATTAACCAGAAATCTAGACTCGCTACCTGGTTACGAGAATGGAAGGTATGGGGAGTTATCCACCACATGCACCATTCTTGTCCGATAATCGGTCTTCGATTCCAAAAGCTAACTCTTTTAAATTTATTTTAAATGGCTCATTCAACTCTATGTTAATGTGCGAACTAAGTGACATGCATCCTAGAATCTAATTTCAATGTGAATCCTAGATGTGTATCTTGATTTATTAATTTGTCTGGATTCATTCTAAGTGAAAGTTCTCCTAGAATTCTAATTTCATGGAAAGCCCTAAATGATTTGATTAAGCATTTACAAGAAAATTAATATCCAAAACACCACAATTTGTTGTGGTGCCGACTCGCGGGTGGTATGCCGTCAGACATCCAAGCTGCCTACGTACCCAAGCCTCACTGGGATCAGAGTCGACGTAGTTCGGTGCACCTAAGCCAAGCTACTTATGCCTAACTCAACTAGGACACCGACCTAGACAGAATTGACTGTTTCAACAGTTTTGAGAGAAGTTATTTAATTCAAGTTGAGGATTTTATTATCTTAGGATTTCATCTGAGATGCTATATGATTCTTATCTAAATGCAAATTGTTCCTTAGACTAATGCAGGTTTGCCTACATCCTAGGTTACTAGGCTCGTCTTAAGGAAAGATTGGGTGACTAGTGTGACTAGACCTATGGCACGGTTGTTATACATAACAAACGTCCGTGATGAGGCTGGACTCCTAACTCTAGGACTCCCTAAAACTTAGGACACGACACAACACTAGTGTTCCTAAATTGGGCTCTAATGGTTCTTAGATTGGAAACCATAATCCAATGGTTCCGGAAGACTCGAGACAAATCAATTCAAATTCTTGAAGTTAATTAATTTCAGATTTCATGGATTTTCGATTTATGGACACTTGAGGATTACCAATGGTTCTAGGGTTCACCAATTTCGGCCCAGAATAGCATCCAAGGAAGGGAATCGTGCGTTCTTTCCTTGCGCAATTTAATATTTAGGTTATAACATCTTATTGCCTGGCATATCTCAGGATTTCCGTGGACAGTAACCTCGGAGCCAACAACATGCTATAGCTTAAGTATTCAAATTGTCAAAGATCGGTTGCAATTGGGATACGATTATGGATGCACTGACCATTTTTCCAGGGAATTCTAATGATCCTAAGATTTCTGTTTCAATGGATTAAGGAGTTAATGTGTGACAGAGATTTAAGGTTCTTTAGAAATATTCAGATGATTTTCAATTAATTTCGGATTTTCAATGAATTTTATCAATTTTAAACATATGAGTGATTTTACAAGTGAAATTGTAGCAAACGAATTCGAAATGAGTTGAAATTTCTACAGCAGCAAGATATGATGAAATGTAGCTTACGGAAAGAGTTTTACAGATTTTTACATTAAGCTCATATTTAATTTCGATTTAACAATTGATTGACCAGATTGCACAAATAACACAGAAACCACTAGAAATATGAATCTAAATTCAATGAAATTTCTACATTAATAAGATATAAGTAAAAATAACATACTGAGAAATTTTCATGAATTTTGGAAACCATTTACTATCAGTTTCAGATTTTTTAATTTTCAGACCAGATTATGAATTAACCCTACATCCCATATGAAAACAGATCCAAATCACTTGAAACTTTTACAGTAACTAGAAATGTGAGATTGAAGACTACTGTAAAAATTTTAAGAATTTTAGTTGTGATCTGATGTCAGTAACAATTCCTCCAAAAGCTGGTAAATTTCAAAGAAAGCATAAAATAATATACCAAACAAATTCTCAAAATTCTCAAAATTTCATGGTAGAATGTACTGGTATCATATTAGTTTCCCACGAAATTTCATTAATTTTGGAATTCATTTAGTATATATTTTATTTTCGAAACACTCATGGAGATCATGATTTTGAGCATACATATTTAATTTTCAACTAAATCCAATTAAATACTAAAAATCATGCAAATATACCAAATAATTCTAGAAAAATCTAAAAATTAAGTACCTACCTGTGATCGAAATCCTCGCCGAATCCGAGAGCCGAAAAATTCGAAAATCGCACCGCCGCTTGATCCGCTTCCGCTTTCTTTCTCTTTTTCTTTGTTTTATTTTCTTTTATATTTTTTTTTATATGGAACAAGGGAGAGAGATGGGGAGAAACAAATAAGGAGAGAAAGTAGATAATGATAGTGTGAGAGTGAGAGAGTGAGAGATATTGAGGGAGAGAAAGAGAAAACTATCCAAAAACAATGTGTTGTTTTTTTTTTTTTCTCCTCTCATCACCTCTCTTTATATAGTGAAAAACTTAGTGGAGAGGTGGAAATAAACAATGAGAATGGTGGGTGTGGTGGAGAATAATGGAAATAAACAATGAGAATGGTGGGTGTGGTGGAGAATAATGGAATATATAATGGTAATGGTGGGAATTGTGGTGGGGAATAATGGAATATATAATGTGAATGGTGGGTGTGGTGGAGAATAATGGAAATAAACAATGGTAATTGTGGGAATGGTGGTGGGAATAATGGAATATATAATGGTAATGGTGGGAATGGTGGTGGGAATAATGGAATATATAATGGTAATGGTGGGAATGGTGGTGGGAATAATGGAATATGTAATGGTAATGGTGGGAATGGTGGTGGGGATAATGGAATATATAATGGTAATGGAGATAATGGTGTTATTTTAAAGGGAAAAATGAAGTTAGTGGAAATGGTAGAGAAAGTTAAGTCATGCTAATGGTGAGTCCCACATCAGCGGGTTCCGCACAAGCGGGTCCCACATCAGCGGGCCCTACACAAGCGGGTCCCACATCAGCGGGTCCCACACAAACGGGTCCCACATCAGCGGGTCCCACACAAACGGGTCCCACACTAGCAGGTCCCACACTAGCAGGTCCCACACCAGCGGGTCCCACACAAACGGGTACAAATTCTCCCTAGTTTAGATTTTCTGAATAATCCTTCTCAACATTTAGCGGGAAAATGCGAAACACGACGGAAATGACCAAAAATATTTAGAAATGTAACAAACGGATGCGGGAAAGAAAGACATTGGAAAACCGACGGAAAACAAACCCTAATTTCTTTATCGATTAAGGTAGAGCAAAATGGGGTGTCTACACTTCCACATTGAGATTTCCCCCTTGCTGTGTAGTTTCCTAATTCCTCCATAGAAACCATCTGCTTCATTTCCTCTAGCTCTGTTAAAATGAAAGTATCAACAATCATGTGCAGGGAGCAAGTAAAACTTTCAATTGTTAAATGTATCAACAATCATGTGCAGGGAGCAAGTATCCTGTTTTGGTGTATTTCTGGGCGTAAACAATAAAAATTTTAACCACATGATTTCAATCACTTCACCAAACATTTTAAATTTTAGCCACATGAAAATTATATATAACTTGAACAATGTGATAGTACAATTGAAAAGTTACTAGTCTAGATGAAATTAAATGGATAAGAAAAGCTAAAAGGTATGATTAGATCTTTCTAACCACTATTATGACAATGGTTAAGTTTTGTAGTTTATTTTTGTTGGGTTTTCAATCTATTGGGTTCTGATTTGTGGAAGCTTTTTATTTAGGGTAAGTCATTACTAATTGTTATTGAATCAATAGTTAGTGAATAATTTCTTTAGCATTCTTTTACATTGATATAGTGATTGATAATTAAATATTTTTTTGATATAGTGATAGAAGTTCTTTGTCTTTCTTGTTTGTTTTTTTAGGTATGGAAAAATATTTTTCGAGAGTACCGTCGTTAAGGTTGATAACCCCTCCTACAACTTCAATTATCCCCACCAAAGAACGAGAAAATTCTAAAAGAATTCGATTGGAACTTGATCCTAAAAATCCTCCTGCTGATCCCGGATTAAGAAGGCCAATAATTGATTATCATCATAATGATAGGGCAAAAGTTCGAATGATATACTTAGGAATGGGTCCAATTCAACCACGTAATCATGATTTTCCTCAAATTATGCAAGGAAAAGAGAATAGGCAGTTTAATCAAAAGTGGTTTGATGATTATCCTACTTGGTTGGAGTATAGCATTGCAAAGGACGCGGCTTATTGTTTGTGTTGCTATCTTTTTAAATCGGATAGTAAGGAGCATGTGGGAAGTTGTGATGCTTTTGTTGTTAAGGGGTTCTCTAATTGGAAGAAAGTAGAAAGATTTGGAAAACATATAGGGGGTCCTAATAGTGCTCATAATCAAGCTTCGAGTAAATGTGAAGCTCTTAGGAATCAAGAGCAACATATTGAAGCGTTGGTAAATAAGCAAACAGAGCAACAACAAAGTGACTATCGAATTCGCTTGCATGCTTCAGTTTTGAATGCTCGATTCCTTTTAGAACAAGGTTTACCTTTTCGCGGGCATGATGAATCTTGTGACTCGCTTAACCAAGGAAATTTTCGTCAGCATTTGAAGTTCATGACCATGATTAATGAAGATATGAAGAGGGTTTGTGTGGAGAAGTGTCCTGGGAATCTCAAACTAGTGACTTCAGATATCCAAAAGGATATAGTGAGTGCATGTGCAATTGAAACCACTAACTCAATCATTAAAGATCTCGGGGATTCATTGTTTTCTATTTTGGTTGATGAAGCTCGTGATGTTTCTAGCAAGGAGCAAATGGCCGTAGTTATACGTTATGTAGATAAGCTTGGGCATGTGGTTGAGCGTTTGTTAGGTATTACTCACGTTCCCAACACCACTGCTACATCCCTTAAGGAAGAAATTGAAGCAATATTGGCCAAGCATAAATTGAGCATATCGAGACTTCGTGGTCAAGGATATGATGGGGCAAGTAACATGCAAGGGGAGTTTAATGGTCTTAAAGCACTAATCTTGAAGGAGAATGAATATGCTTACTATGTTCATTGTTTTGCTCATCAATTACAGTTGGCATTAGTTGGTGTTGCAAAAAAAAATATGAACATCTCCGATCTCTTTTTTTTAGTTACAAATGTAGTAAATGTGGTTGGGGGTTCTTGTAAGCGCCATGATATTCTTCAGGAGATTCAACTTGCAAAAATTAAGGAAGCACTTGAAAATGGTGAGCTTTCAAATGGACAAGGACTTAATCAAGAGACCACACTCAAACGTGCGGGGGATACACGTTGGAGCTCACACTATAGAACACTGGTTAGTTTGGAATATATGTTTTCCTCTATTCTTGATGTGCTTGATCTTATTGTCAAAGATATGAAGTTAAGTTCAGATCAAAGGCATGAAGCACATAATCTCTTGAAATCATTGCAAACTTTTGAATTCACATTTTCCCTTCATTTGATGCTAAGTTTATTGGGAATTACAAATGAATTGTCGCAAGCATTACAAAGGAAGGATCAAGATATTGTGAATGCCATGACATTAGTGAGAATATCAAAACAACGACTACAATTGATGCGAGACAATGGATGGAATTCTTTGTTAGATGACATTTCTTCATTTTGTGCTAAACATGACATAGAAGTCCCTAACATGGTTGATACTTATGTTGTTCCCGGAAGAGTGCGACGGCATGTAGATAAAAGAACGGTCTTGCACCATTTTCAAGTTGAGTTGTTTTTTCAAGTTATAGACTTGCAACTTCAAGAGCTCAATGGTCGTTTCAATGAAGCAAATACAGAGTTGCTTCTATGTGTAGCATGTTTGAATCCAAGTGATTCATTTTATGCATTTGATAAAGAGAAGTTGATTCGACTCTCTAAGTTTTATCTAAAAGAATTTCCGGAAGTTCAATATTCTACAAAAGAATTAGACAACCAACTTGAAACATATATTCTTGATATGAGGTCTAATACTCACTTTGTGAATTTGAAAGGAATTGGAGATCTTGCTGAAAAAATGGTTGAGAAGGGAAAGCATGCCTTGTATCCACTTGTTTACAAGCTCATCACATTGGTACTAATTTTACCAGTAGCAACTGCAACCGTTGAGAGGGCCTTTTCTGCCATGAAGATCTTGAAAAATCGATTACGCAATAGAATGTCGGATCAATTTATGGCCGATTGCTTGATTCCATATGTTGAGAAGGATATTTTTGGTAACATCGATGATGAGACAATCATGTGTCGTTTCCAAAAAATGAGACCGCGTCGAGGAAGCCTATAAAATTTTCTTATGGTCATGTTATTAGGTTTTGCACTCTAAAATTGTAAGATGTCATTTTTGTTTACCTCAATGTATGTTGGTGATGGAATATATATGAGGGTTTTTTTTGGAAACTATAATATTGCTTTCATTTGTTTGGAGAAAAAAAATTACTATAATTTTTGCCCCCCTTATTCAAAATTTCTGGCATCGCCCCTGACCATCATCATCATCATCTCCATCAAACCCTCTCCACCATAGCAGCCACCACTCCAACCGCCTCCACCAACCACCATTAAATCCGCCCAACCTCCACTCTCACCATCTTCGCCTCTAACCCCCATCTTTATTAAACCCATTCCATCTCTTTTCTCAGCCACCATCTTTACATCCATTAAAACCCCTTCCCATCTCCTCCACCGAGCCACCATTTTCATAAAACCCATTTCATTGTTTATCCCCACCATCACAGCCACCATCAAAACCCATCTCCTACGATTCAACCCCATCTTCTTCCCATCTTATCTTCACCAAATCCCTCTTCAGTTAAAACCTCCACCATCACCGTCCCCATCTAAACCCATCTTCCCAAACCCACAAATCACCACCTTCATAACCCAACTATCAACAAAAATAACCCCTCCCTCAAAACCACCCACCAACCGTTCGACGAAATTCCTCAAGTGGACGTCGCTTCATGGACGTCCTCCATTGCTCGCCTCTGCAAACAAGGCCTTCTCTCCAAAGCCGCAACCACATTCTCCAGCATGCTCCCTTCCGACATCGAACCCAATCACGTGACCTTTGTAATTTTGCTCTCTGCTTGCGCCAATTTCCCATCCAAAGCTTTCTATTTTGGTTGTTTAATTCATGGGCACGTCCTTAAATTATCTATGGATGAAGACAATGTAGTACTGGGAACTGCCATAGTTGGTATGTATGTGAAATGCGGTCGTGCCAATTTTGCCCACCAAGTGTTTGATAGAATGACCGTGAAGAATTCGGTTACTTGGCATACGTTGATTGACGGGTATGTGAGGAATGGTGATGTTGCCAATGCAATTTTGTTGTTCGATCGGATGCTGAGAAGAGACAAAGTGTCGTGGACTGCAATGATTGGTGGGTATCACTGCCGAGCCAACCACTGCCTCAACAGCTCTATCAGCAGTGCACCCTGGTATCATTTTTATTTCCCCCCTTTTATTCTAGTTTAAATTTGGTACGGTCCCTTCTTTGAACATATGGTGTTTGGTTTATAGAACTGATTTTTTCATTTGATGTTCTTGCCGTTGGTTTTTGTCCCTGGGCGATATTATTATGGTCAATTTTTAAATCGTGACTTTATCTTTGATTCATTTTTGCATGCCCTGTATGTAAGGGAATTGGACTATACCTGAATTTCACAGATGGAGTGGCCCAACAAATCTGTTCTCACTCGATTTCTTGGGTTTGGATCCAAATGCACTAGGTTTAATCTTGGGATCCGACAACCTACTTGTGATGGCAATATTGTGTTTACAAATCAATTTAATAATGCTTCATAGTTTAGTGGGTCTAATGCATCAATTTATATCCTTCAATGTCTTGGATCTTTATTAATTCATGGCCTGATAATATCCATATTGTTTGATTATTTCATTTAGTTTGTCAGGTTTGTGATAACTGAAGCTTTAGATAGCATTTGTGCACGAACTATATTGCCAGTTTTGTGTTTTCAAGGTGTTTGATAAAATTTCAAAATTATGTTCCTGATCAACTTGATTTGATGATGGTGTTTTCCTAGCCTTTGGATGTCTCGATATGAGAGTTAAAGTTAAGAGTAGCTTGTCAGGGCATTCTTTCATGACCCATTTTTGTTGATTATGCATTGTTAAATTCTATGTCTCTTCACATCGCATAACCACCTAGTGTTATTAAGTCGTGTAAAATTTAGAGCATAAGTGTTTTTCACCTGAGCAAAAAAAGAATGCCCTAGATTAAAATTTGTTTTAAGAGTCTACATCGCTCCGTAAAGATTTTAACTCTCCTTGAATGGTTGTTACCCTTTTCTTGAACTGTGGAATTAATATCTTTTGAATAAAGGTGATTAGTCATAGGTGTTTGGGTAATGAGTCGGTGTCTTGACCCGACTTATAAAATTCTCTGGGAATTGTTGATTCAAGCTGTAGGGTTTCTAATGAGAGAATCATTTCGGTTAGTAGAGCGGAGAGTGTAGAGTGGAGGATTTATCATTAGAGCCTCTCTATCCATTCGTTGCCCTTCAAGTCTCTTCTCCTTACCTAGGATTTCTTACGAGACTTAGGGGTCCCACCTCTTTCTAAGCCAGCACTTCTTATGGGGCTCGGGGGGTTTTCTTCTTCTTCTATTTCATCATTTCCTGTGAGGCTTAGGGATGCCCTTCTCTCTAGGTTCACTACTTCTTTCAGGGTTTGAGGGGTTTCCTTTCTTTTCGGGATTGTTCTTCATACGTTCCTTGGGATCCTCTTCGAGTTTCGATGTTCCATCATGTTTTGGGAACACTTTGTCGGGTAGGGCGATGAAGGCGCTAGCCCAAGCCCATCCTTAGGGGACTTGCTCAGTCCAAGTAGCGCTCCCCTCCTTTGTATATAGGAGACTTGCCCAGTCTCATCATAACCCTTGCTTACGTCATTTGTGTCTCGGAGACAAGCCTTGTCTCATATAGAGAGTTTCCCCTTTAGGAGGCTTACCTAGCCTCATGTTAGAGCCTTCCCTGCTTGAGATCTTAGATTGTTTTCTCTGTTCTTGGGGCGCTATCTTTCTTGTTGTGGTTTGTCTCTTTGAGGCGCTAGTTGCTTATTTGGGGTTTTCCCTTTAGATTTAGGGCTTTGCCCTAGTTTGTGGTGTTACTTGCGTGTTCCCTTTAAGATTGAAAACATTTAAAAGTCTAGAGCATTGGAAAAGCTTTAAAATCCAAAAACATTAGAAATTTGAAATTCAAAAACATTGAAAAAACTTTAAAAATATCAAAAAAATTTAACAAACAGAAAAATCCAAAATCATCTAAAGTATTGAGTAGTTTTAGGAGTGTAGTAGGAGAGTTCGATTTTCGAACTACGTTGGCTTGATCCTCTTTCACGAGGTACGTAGTGCAGCTTGGGATTCTTATCCCAGGTCCAGCCAAACCTTTGTAAATAAATCATTCAAACTCTTTAAAAAAAAGTACAAAAATATTTCATAAACCTGTTTTCGAAAAATCTTCCTCTAGAGTTAGGACTTTGTCCTAGAAAGAGAGTTTTAGAGTTAGGGGTTTGTCTTTGGTTTTAGTCTTTGATTTGTTATGTGCTTGTTTACGTTTGTTTTAGAGTTAAGAGTTTCTCCTTGATGTGTTGTTTGATTTGTTGTGTGTGGTTTGTGTTAGAGTTAGGAGTCTGTTACGCCTCCGTCCGGTCAGTTGGCGATTCACATCGCCGACTGATGACTAGGTTTAGGATGCGCTAGTGACCCCTTTGTTTTCCTTAGGAAACACAGCCTAGTTACACATAGGTTGTAGGAATCACCTGCATTTAGCTTAGGGCTAACTTGCATTTATTTAGGGCATATAGGGTGTCCTAAAATCTACAATTCACTGGGATTTAAATAATCGTACAATAAACTTTAATAATTGGTCTGGTCTTTTAGATCGAGTCTAGCATAGAGGGCTAGGCCTCTTAGGCATCATAGTTTAGAATAGGTGCGAAGAACTACGTTGCCTTGATTCTCGTAGAGGCGGGGATACGTAGGCTTCTTTGGATGAATACCAGACCATCCGAGGACTCGGGCTAAATCGTTTAGAGTCTTAGGATTTGTTGTGTTGTTATATTGTATATTTTGTTGTGTTTTCTTACTTTCTTGTGCAGACCTATACCTTTAGCTGTAGCATGCATGTGTTCGTCCATCAGAACTTAGACACCTGTTAGGCATGTCACTCATAACCTAGTTGTCATTGGGTGACACATCTTTTATCTTACTTTATGTGTGTTTATTATTTCATCCCCGAGTCATGCATGATTAGGTAGACGTTCACTCGGGGATATTTGTTCCAATTTCACATGATTTTTACCCAAACTTCTTCAAAGTTAATGAAAATGGCATAAGAGACCAAGTGTTCGCACTCGGGCGAATTGGGGGCGCTCTTCAGACCTTCTCCATTCGTCATCAGGCACGGACCTTTTGTATCTCTGGTTATCCATTGCAAACAGAGCATTTGTTTTGGTTCTATGGCGTGTCCATGGATGGCGACTTTGAGTTATTTTCAGATATATCTTGGTTTCGAGCCCTGGCTCCGGATCAGGATGTATCTTTTTCTTCTTATATCGCCACTCATGCTATGCTGTGAGGGTGGCACCTGTTTCGAGAGTTCCTTGGTAGAGCTCTCCTTCACGTTGTGGAGATCTAGAGGCTGTAGGGACTCGTTCCCCCACCGTCCTCTGATCGGGGTCCACAGCTATGTGCACGCCGTAGGTTTTTATTACTGCAATTGCTATCTGTCATTTACTGCTTTCTAGATGAGATGTGTTAGGATTTTATATTAGGCGCTATGTATTCGCCCCATTGTAGATAGGCGCTATGTGCTCGCCATAGGTTTTATTTCATTCTTCTATTATTTGCCTGGCATTTTTGTTTGTTCCTTATTTCATTTACTATTCATTATCAACTGCTAATTTTAGATTTCCTTTCTTGTACAGACCTATACCTTTAGCTGTAGCTTGCATGTGTATGTCCACCAGAATTTAGACACCCATTAGGCATGTCACTCGTAACCTAGCTTTGCTTAGGTGACACCATCTTTTATTTCATTTTTTGTATGCTTATTTCTTTATCCTCAGGAAATGCATGTTTAGGTAGACGATTCCTGAGAATTGTTCCTATTTCATATGATTTTCGCCCGAAACTCTTTAAATTTAATAATAAATGGCGTAAGAGACCAAGTGCTTGCACTCGGACGAATTGGGGGTGCTCTCAGACCTTCTCCATTCGTAATCAGGCACAAACTCATATATATATCTGGTTATCCATGGTATACAGAGCATATTTTTGTTTAAAGGATCCATGGCCGTATACCGTGGATGGTGACTCTGAGTTTGTTTAGGTACGTTTCGAATCCGGACTTGTTCCCGAATCGAGAGATATCTCTTTTATATCGCCACTTGTGCTATGCTATGAGGGTGGCAACCGTTTTGAGAGTTCCTTGGTAGAGCTCTCCTTTCACGTGGATGATCCTAAGAGGCCGCTGGGGGCTCGTCCCCCACCTCTCTCCCGGATCGGGGTCCACACATTCTAGCTGGTTTCGAAATGATTCTGGTTTGTTAAAAGCCTGATCTTCTCAGGCACCTAGAGATACAAAAGTTTTGTTGGATTTAAATTCTATTTGATTTCATGCTCCAGCTTTGTTATAATCTTCTCAGGATATTAAGTGCCGCATATTGAACACAAAGAGGGTGCTTTTGTTGTGAAAATTAGAATTGTAAAAGAGGACTTCCTTGTTTAGGCATATGGCAAGAAATCTTCTTTGTCATTCTAGGCATGAATTTGCGCTATTTGATACCCTTACAAAATAGCTGAATCAGCTGATTACATATTAAATTTTGATCATAGCATAACTTTGAGCTATATGTTTTAGTCATAGTTATCAAATGCATTTGTCGGTTTGCCCTGCTTGCGTATAATCATGGTTGAGTTGAGATGATAACTGCATTAAATACTGTTCATGTGCTTATCAGCCGGATGAATTGGATACCCCCACCTAGCCATGGACCTGATTTTGGAAAAATATTATTAGTTCAGCTATGCTTTGATTGTTACGAAGCTTGATTTGCCGCTCATTTCATTTGTCTTACAAAGATTCTGTGCAAAGTGATAATATTATCCTAAATTCTTTCGGAGCCTGTCTGAATTCTTTTTTTTTCCCACCTCACATTTATGTTTTGTAAATCATTTATAGGCATATGGTTGTTGTCCCATATGTTTCACACCTCACACTTATGTTTTGGAAATCATTTATAGGTGTATGGTTGATGTTCCATATGTTTCACACCTCGCATTTATGTTTTGTAAATCATTTATAGGTGTATGGTTGCTGTCCCATATGTTTCACACCTCACATTTATGTTTTGTAAATCATTTATAGGCGTATGGCTGCTACCCCATATGTTTCACACCTCACATTTATATTTTGCAAATCAGTTGTAGGTGTATAGCTGCTGTCTCATATGTTTTCACACCTCATAATTGTGTTATTTTTTTTATAGGTGCATAACAGCTCTCTTTATTTTCGTATTAGCAACCCTCACTTCAATTTTGATAATAATAGCCTGTCATTGTTTTGTTCAAGCACACACAAGGCATTATTTGGTTGATTGTTTGCTTTGTCATAAGCTGCATAGGCTATTCAAATGAGGTTTATGTTATCTAGATTGCAGAATTCCTTGGTTAGTTGAAGGTGCAAGTAAAGGCCAATGAATGAATCTTTACCTATTATCTTTAAGTGAATCAGCAGACATGTGTTGCGGCAATAGGTTTATGTTGGTTGTGTTACATTTACTAACCTGGTTTGATTAAGTTTTGGATAAGCTTGGTCTGTTGAAGAATGCGAGTGTCTTATCAGTTTGGTTTTCGATCTTCATAAATTTTGGTGTAGTATTTCTTCCTTTAGAAGACTTTCCTAGTCTTTTATACTTGAATCATAGATAGTAGTTCCCTCCATTGCAAAGGGCGATGAAGGCGTTAGCCCAAGCCCATCTTTAAGGGACTTGCTCAGTCCAAGTAGAGCTCCCCTCCTTTGTATAGTAGACTTTACTAGTCTTTTAGACGCCTTTTAAATATCCATTCCTTCTTCATTGCAAGGGCAATGAAAGAATCACTTAAACCCCCATTTAGGAGACCATGGTGGTCTCATTAACGAGTAACATTAGGAGACACGCTCTGTCTCGCTAGGCGGCTCCCCTCTGGGGACAAGCCTCGTTGCTTGGAGCCTCTCCCTTTAGGGGCTCGACCTTGGTTTTGTGAAGAGAGCTAGCTCATAGGAGGCGTGCCTTGCCTCATTTATGGAGCCCCTATTTGGAGACAAGTCTTGTCTCATTTAAAGAGAGTTACTTTTAGGAGGTTTACCCAGCCTCATGTTAGAGTGGTCCCATCTTCTAACGAGTCTTTGACTTATTTGCCTTCTCTGTTGGTAGTGCTATTAGAGAGTCCCTGACTCGTTTGCGCTCCCATTTTAGTGTGCTTAGTTAGAAGTTTTTTCATTAGAGACTAACTCTGTCTTATTAAAGCTTTGCTTACTCGGGTTTTTAGATCGTTTTCTCTGCTCTTGGGGCTTGTTTACTTGTTGTGGATCGTCTCTTTGAGATGCTAGTTGCTTATTCGGGATTTTTCTTTTAGATTTAGGGCTTTGCCCTAGTTTGTGGTGTTACTTGCGTGTTCCCTTTAAGAGTGAAAGCATTTAAAGGTCCTAAAACATTGAAGAATTTTAAAATCTAAAAATATTAGAAATTTGAAACTCAAAAGCATTTAAAAACTTTAAAAATATCAAAAACGTTATCCCCGGAGGAGCGTGAAGAATTAATCACTTTGTTTAAGGAATACAAAGAAGTTTTTGCTTGGTCCTATGATGACATGCCGGGATTAAGTGAAGACATCATCCAGCATCGTCTTCCCCAAATCCCAGGTGCCAAGCCCAAAAGGCAAAAACTTCAAAAATTAAAACCAGAATGGGAATTGAAAGTCCATGATGAAATCCAAAAGCTATTAGATGTGGGCTTCATCCAAGTGGTTGAATATCCCGAATGGCTGGCTAACATAGTACCGGTGCCCAAGAAAGACGGAAAAGTTAGAATGTGTGTGGATTTTAGAGATTTGAACAAGGCAAGTCCCAATGATGACTTTCCTTTGTCGAGCATTGATCTCCTGGTGGATAATACAGGTGGTCATGCTTTGTTATCCTTTATAGATGGGTTTTTCGGATATAATCAGATCAAGATGGCCCCTAAGGACATGATAAAAACTGCGTTCACCACTCCATGGGGAACGTATTGCTATAGAGTGATGCCATTTGGGCTGAAGAATGCTGGGGCAACCTATCAAAGGGTGGCTACCACCTTACTGCATGACATGATTCACAAGGAGGTCGAAGTTTACGTCGATGACATGATTGTTAAATCTAAGACTCGACCAGAGCATGCCGTGGTCCTGAGAAAGTTTTTCGAAATGATCCGGAAGTATAAGCTTCGCTTGAACCCGAGCAAGTGTGTATTCGGGGTTACTTCAGGGAAGTTGTTGGGGTTCATGGTTAGCAAAAGAGGAATCGAGGTAGATCCTCAAAAGATCAAAGCATTCCCAACAGAGTCGCCATCCTGTGGACCCCCGATCCGAGAGAGGCGGGGGGACGGGCCCCCCCAGAAAGTCTCTAGATCATCCACGTGAAGGAGAGCTCCACCAAGGAACTCTCGAAAGAGTGCCCCTCACAGCATGAGTGGCGATGTAAAGTGAGATACCTCTCGATTAGGTGACTAGCCCGGATTCGAGACGCACCTTAAACAAAGAAAGAGTCGTCATCCAAGGAAGTAGGCCCTGGATCCCATGCTGTGCTCTACCTGCATTAGTTAGGGCATATAGGGAGTCCTAAAAATTACCATTCACTTGAACTTAAGTAATGGCGCAAGAAGCTTTAAAAACTAGTCAGATCTAGTTGATCGAGTCTAAGATAGCGGTCCTAGAGGGTTAGGCATTGTAGTTTAGCATAGGTCGCCGAACTACGTTGACTCTGATTCTTCCCGAGGCCGGGATACGTAGTGCAGCCAGGATGGATGGCCATCCTGGTCCGAGTCAAGTATCACCTTAGAGTTTAGGGTGTGTCGTGTCGAGTCATGGGTTGTGCTGTATGTTTTGCTGTGTTTTTCTACTTTCATGTACAGATCCTATACCTTTAGCTGTAGCATGCATGTGTTTGTCCACCAGAACTTAGACACCAATTAGGCATGACACTCATAACCTAGCTATTCTTAGGTGGCATATCTTTCATTTCTTTTTGTGTGTGCTTATTATTCATCTCCGAGACATGCATGGTTAGATAGACGTTATCTCGGGGATATTCGTTCCCATTTCGCATGATTTTCGCCCAAAACTCTTCAAAGTTAATAATAAATGGCATAAGAGACCAGGTGCTTGCACTTGGGCGAATTGGGGGCGCCTAACTCCTTCCCCATTCGTCATCAGGCACGGACCTTTTATATCTCTGGTTATCTGTTGCGACAGAGCACATCATGAGATCCAGGGCCTACTTCCTTGGATGGCAACTCTTTCTTTGTTTAAGGTGCGACTCGAATCCGGGCTAGTCCCCGAATCGAGAGGTATCTCACTTTACATCGCCACTCATGCTGTGAGGGGCAGTCTTCGAGAGTTCCTTGGTGGAGCTCTCCTTCACGTGGATGATCTAGAGACTTTCTGGGGGGGCCGTCCCCCCGCCTCTCTCGGATCGTGGGTCCACAAAACCGCGTGTCTTCAGAAATCATGTGATTCCCGTAATACATTTATTATGGTCGGCGTGTTCTTTTGGCGGCAGTTTCTAATACCATCGCTATTTGTAATTTATCGTGACAGTATATATCCTTCTGTCACAAAAGTAATAATGGGTGGCAACGTTTGGCGCCAAAGTCGGAAAAGTAATTCGCGAGTGTTAGTAATAGTTGTTACTGCGTGAGGGTTCCGCACCTCACACAGTAACAATAGTTGCATATTTATGGATCAATTACCAATGGGGGACAAAATTTAGGTGGAATTATCAACAGGACCCATGCTTTTCAGAAATTATCAACGAGGGACGAAAGAGGTCTTGTCAATAAAAGCTGGACGAAAATGCTCTTTTCTTAAGCAACACGTTTTGATACTGGATAACCCCAACCCCAGAGACTTGAAAACCCGTTCCAAAACTCCAGTACCCTTGGGCAATTTTAAGGGTCTTGATAAGCCCATTCGTAAATTGGTAACTCCATTTTGATACTAGATAACCCCAATCCCAAATACTTGAAAACCCCCTTCCAAAACTCTAGTACCCTCCGCCAATTTTCAGGGACATGATAAGCTCATTCGGAAATTGGTAACCCCATTTTGATACTTGATAACCCCAATCCCAGAGACTTGAAAACCCCCTTCCAAAACTCCAGTACCCTCGGCCAATTTTCAAGGCTTGATAAGCCCATTCAGAAATTGGTAACCCCATTTTTTATACTAGATAACCCCAATCCCAGAGACTTGAAAACCCCCTTCCAAAACTCTAGTACCCTTGGCCAATTTTTAGGGACTTGATCACCCCATTCGGAAATTGGTAACCACATTTTTTATACTAGATAACCTCAATCCTAGAGACTTGAAAACCCCCTTCCAAAACTCCAATACCCTCGGCCAATTTCAAGCAGGGGCGATGCCACTTGAAAGGAAAGGGGGACAATTGCCCCCCTTAATTTTTTGGAAAAAAAAAAACCTTTATTTTTTATTATTTTTTTATACTTACTCCCTTTTAAAAAAAATATGCCCCCCTTTCCAATCATCCCTAAGATAGAAAATAAGGTTAAAATTTTAATTTTACCATTTTTATCTCCCTTCCTTGTGCAAAATTTACTATAATTTTTGCCCCCTTGTGAAAAATTTCAGATAGAAAAAAAATTACTATAATTTTTGCCTCCCTTGTGCAAAATTTCTGGCATCGCCCCTGTTTTCAAGCACTTGATAAGCCCATTCGAAAATTGGTAACCCTACTTTTGAGAGTTACTAACCCCTTTCCAGAGAGTTGATAAACCCTTTCTACTACAAAACCCCTACCTATAGCAACTCTTCTAATGGCATTACAATTCTGCTCATGATAGAAATAACAAAAAGAAATGGATGTTGTTTTCATTAAATGTGCTTCATGTATTACATCCCAATTTGTGTATTACAAAAAAAAAATTAAGTAAATCAAAAAATGAGTAGCCATCCATTCATGTATTACATCAACTTTTTCTTATACAACCACTTGTCTTCCAAAAAATTGCGTGAAGCCATCCATGGATTATCTCCAGAACTCATCCTAAAATACAAATCGCTTAAACCCTAAACAAGATAAATCAGAAATAGAGGAATGAAAGATAGTGCAAAACCCTAAAAAAAAAAAAAAACAAAACATAAATACAAAGAGATAGATGGTAAGAACTCAACATTCAAATTTTCAAGATTTGCCAGCAACAATGGTGGCTGAACAATTAGGAAGATGACTAGTAGGGTAAAAAATCAAAAAAGTGATATTGGAAAAGTAGAAGAATAGGGAAGAAGGAAAAAAACAAGGTCAAAACGTGTTGTAAATGCCAAAGGGCATTTTCATCCAGCTTTTACTGACAAGACCTCTTTTGTCCCTCGTTGATAATTTTTGAAAAGAATGGGTCATGTTGATAATTTTGCCTAATGTTTGTCTCCCATTGGTAATTGTTCCCATATTTATTACAACCAATGGTTTTTTCATAACCGTTGTACCAAACACAATAATTGGCAGCAAAGTTTGGCGCTAAGTTGAAAAAATTATTAGCGACGGTTAATATCCATCATTAATTACACTTTTAAGAGACGGTTTTTTCATTACCATCGCCGCAAATGGAACATATGGCGGCAACTGTTGGGAGGAAAGACGATGAGAAAATTATCCACCATGGTTAACTGTAATTCGTTGCCAATAAGTTTAAGAAAAAACGTTTAATATATTTTTTTATTTTCTACGGCGACAGTTTATCAATAACCGTCTTCATAAAAATTCGTATAACGAAAATTAAAAATCAACCATCGCTAATAATGAATAAATAGTGACAGTAAATTTTACCATTGCGGAAATTATGTTATAGCAACAATTAAGTTGTGGCGGAAATATTTCCGTCGCTACAATCCCTTTTTCTAGTAGTGAGAAGAAACTTGTTCTTCATTACTGCAACGCGCCAACCCAAGCAGAAAGAAGCATTTGTTGAATAAAATGTCTCACAAATCCGTTTTATGGTAAACACCTTCATGATGTCACAAATGCTACCAACAAATGAACTATACCATTTGATCCCTCTTTTAATTTAAATTGGCATAAAATGCATCGCGGAGGGATTTAACCATGAATCCATTAATCCTTTCGAGCTTATTCCCTATTGTATTTTTATTAGGACATGGAGTCGAGGGGAAATTCTTATTAACTTAAGGACTGATTTATTTTTTTATTTTTGTTTTTTATTTTTGTTTCTATTCTTATCCTTATCATAAACCAACAGTTTTTTCATGTTTCATATGCTAGAGGAGTTGTCAAATTCGAACACTTTTAATATCCTATGTCTGAGAATGACAATTCGATGGAGTGACATTAATAGGGGTGCAACTCAGGTTGGGTCCAACCCGAACACTTCAACCCCCAACCCAACCCGAGTTTCAACCCGGCTTGGCTAACCCAACCCAACTCAAATTGATTTTTCGCTAACCCGACCCCGACCCGACCCGACCCGATTTCCCAAGTTGGGTCGGGTTGACCGTGACAATCACCTGTTTACTTTTTACTTTAGTTTGTTGTTTGCCTTTACTTTTTGGATATAAGTTAATAGGAAATATTAAATAAGTATTATGATTGTAAGGGTGGAAAGAAAAAACAAAAAAGTCAACAAAAGGTCAAAAACTACAAAAAAAACATGTATTCTGACAAACTGTGTTTATCTTTGGCGGGTTCACAGGTCGGGTCGGGTTGCCGGGTCCCCAACCCAACCCAACCCGAACCCAACACGAAATTGGTCAACCCAACCCGCCCAAAAATCGGGTTCAACCCGTCAGGTTCGGGTTCAACCCAACCCAAGTTGCACCCCTAAACATTAACGTGGTACTATCTTCATTAATTCTCCACACGCTCTCTCCTCGAGGGTGTAAACAACACAATAAATTGGGATTTGCTAGTGTCCATCGCAGAAGGCATTTCATGGATGGCCTGTTGCATGTGAGAGCAGCCACATCATAAATGGAAAAAAAATCTGCTGAAAAGTGAGCCTGTGTGTGGCTGCTCCCACATGCCACAAGCCTTTCAGCGAAATACCTTCTGCGATGGACCCTAGCAAATCCCCAAAAATTATATGGTGTCCGTATCGGATGAAAAATATAAGGGAGGAACCATGTCCGACCACTGACCATGCAAAATCTCACGTTACACATGCTTGTATTTCCTTACGAGCTTTTATATACATGGCCCCACAAAAAGGTACAATAGACCTACATGTTTGGTCAGTCCTGCTTGAGAAACCCAAACTACTACGTATTGCTAACCCCTCCAATCCGAGCTTACCACCTGGTTACTAAAAACCGTCCATGTACTTGCCTCATATATGGTGCTAACACATGGCACATGTTAATTGTGATTCTTCTCTTCCGAGTATTACAGTAAATACGTCAGCCTGTTAGCTAGGATCATTAAATGCAGAAACTTTTTGTCGGTGGGTCCACAAAATGAATAATTTAAATCACTAGAATAAAATGTGCACACTTTATATTTGGTGCGTGCACACTTATCATATAAAATCTTCCCCTATCTTTTGATTTCTTGTAAAGATTTTCCCTTTATAATTAAATACACGGCTGAAAGTTGTCCTTACCTACTACTTACACATTTTTCTTATATAAAGGCAACATGACCACCTCCCTTTCCTCACAGCCTCTCCGACTCTAAAAATAACCATGGAGAAAAACACCATCACCTCCTCCTCCTTCCTCACCTTCGCGCGCGTCCACAATGGCAGGGCAAGGACTCCTTTTTGGCCCACCATTATATTACTCTTCATCACTTTCATCTTCTTTTTCCTTCTACTCCAATCCTTTTTGGCCAGGCTTAAGAAACACAAGAGGCCCCCTCTCCCACCCGGGCCATCTCCATGGCCAGTCGTCGGGAACCTCCCTGACATAATCATGAACAAGCCGGCATTCCGATGGATGTTGGACGTCATGAAGGAGATGAAGACTGACATTGCATGTTTCCGCCTAGGAAGTACCCATGTAGTTTCTGTCAATTGCCCTGAGATCGCACGTGAGTTCTTAAAACAACAAGACGCAATTTTCTCATCGAGGCCCATCACCATGGCAACGGAGTACTCGAGCCTAGGATTCCTCTCGACCATATTCGTACCATGGGGTGAACAGTGGAAAAAGATGAGGAGAGTGGTGAGCTCTGAGGTTCTTTCTCCTTCGAGACTCCACTGGCTGCTTAACAAGAGAGTTGAGGAAGCAGACAACCTTGTTAGATACATATACAACCAATGTCGGAGCCTCAAGGTCTCCGGCGGGGCAGTTGTTAATGTCAGAGTCGCAGTTCAGCAATACAGTGGCAATGTCATAAGGAAGTTGATGTTCAACAAGAGGTACTTTGGCCATGGGAGTAAGGATGGAGGCCCTGGCTTTGAAGAAGAAGAACACGTCGAGGCTCTCTTCACTGTGCTGTCTCTTATTTACTCCTTCGCTGTTTCAGACTACTTTCCACGCTTGAGATGGTTAGATTTAAATGGCCACGAGAGGATCATGAAGAAGGCTATTAAGGTTGTAAACAAGTATCACGACCCTATCATCGATGAGAGAATCGAGCAATGGAGGAATGCTCAAGATGGGTTCGTGAAAAAGGAGCCTGAGGATCTGCTTGACGTTCTAATCTCGGTGAAGAACAGTAGCGGAAAGCCATTGCTGTCTGCGGAAGAGATCAAGGCACAAACTGAGGTATGATTATATTGAGTGAGCGGACATGCTCGTATTGGTGGTACGATGGAAGTACTACCCTTGATATTTGATCCAACGGCGGCTTCTTAAAAACTGAGCTGTTGTTGGATCAAATATCAAGGGTGGTACCTCCAACTTGAGCGTGTCCGCCCACTCAGCATATAAAATCTCTATTTTAATAACTCTTTTCATATTTCCTACTTCAGTTCTTTAAAAGAAAATCATATTAGCCGTGGCTGGAAATGATACTTAAAGCTAAAAGCTTAAGTGAAAACCCCACTTTTCTAAAGCTTTAGAACAGTGTATTTCTAAAGCTAAACCGTCGTCTATTTTCTTTGAAAACTTGGGTGATGTTGGACTGGGCGGCATTTTATTAAATACTTTATAAATTTAAATTTGCTTATAGATTTTAAATATCATATAAATGTACATTTCATTATATATGTACTATATATAACTAGAAAACTGAAGTTGCCATGAAAAACTCCAAAATATTTGATGCCAATTGAACTCAAATAAGTGGGATTTGGGAATGTTCATTTTTCATGTGCACATGTATATTTCTTTAAGTGATTTGCTGTGCAATTTAGCGGAAAACCATATTATAATTAGAAAAGTAAATAAATTTCTCATGTACGCAGATCTAACTAGGTCATTTAAAACCTTTTACGTATAAATGTCTCCCTCTCTCGATATTAAATTTACTAGTTGCAGACCCGTACGATGCACGGAGCGCCCGAAAAAATGCTTTATAATTTTTTTTAAAAACAAAAGAAAAGAAAGAAGAAACATTAATAATGAAGATATATTTGTAAATATACAGATTAGACATCAGTATTACATAGTTATGTCTTTGGACTTGCTATATGCAAAGATTAGAAGAAATTCAAAGGGGATATTTCTCAGATTTTGCTAATTTTCACATTGTTAATGAAAACCTTAGGTGACTCCTTTATCTGAAACCTAAGCACCATCATGCCCTGTCGTTGGAACTTCTAAGCCAAAGAATTGAATATCAATTGAAAGTTCTTTCATTCGTAATTGATGAATAAGATGAAACTTCAATTTGACAATCTATTCCATCCAACTGACGGTCATGCTCTGCAAGTAGACGTCCCTAATATCAATTGAAGATAGCAAGCTCAACACCAAAATTCTTCATGTGGAACCTATGAAAAAATGAACTACATAAGCGTTACTTCAGCAAATATCCCATGGACAGACTTAAGTCACAAGCGTAATCACAATCTAACTTGGGCCGAAAAAACCTGTAGATGCACAAAATTGAAAATAAAAAGTATGGGTTAGTAGTACTTAAAAAGAATCAAGTAATTCTAAGAGATCATAAGAGAATATACCAACTCCTACATCCATTGCAGTTAACTGAAGATAAGCGCAATCCTATATTATTTTCATGGCTGCGTTGAACATGGGGATTTGAGCCTTGATATGTTTCCTCATCCAGAGGAATCTCCCTAATATATGTTTCCTCAGCATATGGCAAGGATGTCGGCGGACTCTAATTTAAGAATAAGTACGACACGTGCCTTCAAAAACAATTAAAAAAGAAATAAACATGAATATTCAATTTACCACAAACTCAATGGGGTGGAAGAGAAAATTTTCCTTCCAAGAAGCCAATGACGCAGAACACTGCATATGCACAATTGATGGTCCAAAATGTTGATCTAACAATGGAAAGAGCCAACCGGTCACATCAGCACCACTTATCAATTGCACCAACCGGTCACACCCATTCTTTTCAACCCAAATTCCAAACCCCGGCCACAAACCCCGACGATGACCCCGAACCGCTAATTCGAACCCCGAGTCTAACTTGGAACAAAACCCGTTTCAAAACTCCAATTTCCATGTCCGAGTTTCCAATCCAAATTACAATTCCCAATTCGAATTTCCAATTCCTAATCGTAGCTTTCAAGATCCCATTCCTAATTTCATATCCAAATCCCCAAATCCAATCCCAAATTTCAATCTCAAGTATAATGGAACTACGTGTGGCTTGATCCCCACCATGGGGTACGTAGGCAACTTGGCACTCTCAAGTTCAGCCGCACATTTCTCCATCCTTCTCGTTCCCCTACACCCTTCCTCATCTCTTTCATTCCCCTTTTCACCCTTTCTTTTTCCCTAAACCCTTTTGCATGCTAGATATTTCTTTTTATATTCTAGTCGCATGAGTAATTGCATGTTTAGATTTCTTTGTTTGATAATTGTTCTAATCGTATGCTAGAAATAATATGTTGCTTGCTTGTTGTGCATAGAATTCGCATGTTAGGTTATTTGTTTCTGTTAGAATAATCGGGTTTAGGGGAGAAATCAGTGAGAAAGGTAATGACGTTTTGGGAATGGAATAACGGGTGTTACGTTGAGAGTTATGCGGAAACGTTTAGCTTATAAATGCGCTTTACTTCATTTTTATTTATAGAAGGAAAAATCTATTAATTGGGTGAAAGAGATATGGAGACATACATTGGTAGGGAATCGGCATCAAGATATTAATAACTAATTTTAAGGGATATTTCCATCAATGAGGAGAGAATTTTAAGAGGCATTCTAAACATCTTTTGCGATATTAAGAGAGATATTAATTGCTGATTTTAAGGGATATTTTCAGTAATGAGGAGATTTAGCAATGAGGAGAGAATTTTAAGAGGCATTCTAAATGTCTTTTGCAATTTTAAGAGAGATATTAATTGTTGATTTTAAGGGATATTTTCAGTAATGAGGAGATTTAATAGCTTTAATTGAAACACAAAACTCTTTTAAAATTTCAGGATAGAGGAGGGACTGACACGTGGTAGCACCTGCTTATAGGATTCCGCTTTACATATATATATATATATATATATATATAGGATTATGTGACAAAAAATTAACCAAAACCATATAAATGTAAATTTCTTGCTAGGTATTAAATAGCTTATACTAAAACTACTTAAAATAATCAAGGAAATCAGATATATCTACACTTTATGTAAATTTCTACATGGCCTTTTTTTTTTGAATGGCAAAATTTCTACATAGTTTTTAAATAACATTTGACGCAAATTTCTTTACAGACATTAAGCTATGGCTCTACTCTTATGTTATACATATTTAGTTATAAAAGAACATATTTTTAGCATGGATATCATTTGCGCATAGCGTGTATTGTTCCTTGTAACAATTAAATATCTTTTAGTTTATAATTTAATATCTTTTATTGCATAACACAGAAATATTCTTCCTTTCCAAACTGTTCCAAAAAAATCCTGCAATCAAAACAGAGCCTAAGAGAAACGAAAATGTTTAAGCAATGTGAAATATCAATCCTAATGTTTCCATTTCTACTAGGCTTATATTTGTCATTTCATAAGAGGCATTCTTAAAATGAAAAATGAATATCAATGTGATGGAACCTCCCTATATGGGTGCCTTCTCGCATTCTTTATAGCAAGTAGATGAAGAAACAAGAGAAAAGAGAAAGGGACTGACCATTTCTAACGTCTTACTCTAATTGTGTAGGAATTAATGTATGCGACAATAGACAACCCATCCAATGCAGTGGAATGGGCAATTGCAGAGATGGTCAATCAACCTGAAATTCTTCACAGAGCAGTGGAGGAATTGGATAGAGTGATCGGAAAGGAGAGACTTGTTCAAGAATCCGATTTTCCGCAGCTCAATTATGTGAAGGCGTGTATCAGGGAAGCATTTCGGCTCCACCCGATCGTCCCCTTCAACGTCCCGCACGTGTCGATGAGTGATACAACTGTCGCGGGTTATTTCATCCCGAAAGGTACCCATGTGTTGTTGAGCCGAAGAGGGCTGGGCCGAAATCCGAAAGTTTGGGATGAGCCTCTCAAATTCAAGCCAGAACGTCACTTAAAGGACGACTCCGCTGATGTCAAGTTCGATGAGCCGGAGCTGCGCTTCATTTCATTTAGCACAGGTCGGCGTGGGTGCCCGGGAGTGCAGCTTGGATCTACAATGACTATCATGCTATTGGCTAGGCTTCTTCAAGGGTTCACTTGGAGCGTCCCACCTGGCGAATCGGGCATCGACCTCACTGAGTCGACCAACGACCTATTCTTGGCTAAGCCTCTACATCTTCATGCTAAGCCGCGCCTGCCTTTGCATATTTATGGTTAAAGATTGATGCAGTTACGCTTAAATTAATGTTTTATTAATATTAAAATTCAAATAAAGAACAGGAGTTCTATGCTTATGTATCGTATCTTCCTTATATATATTCAAGTGCTTTATATAAGCACTGATTATGACTGAATGTAATTAATTGCGATTAATATATAAAATGCTTAATCTTATCATGGTATCAGAGTATCCGGATCCTACCCTGCCCTAACCAAAAATCTTCTATCCCTAGCAGACGACCGATCTAATCGTCGGCCCTGCTGCAAATCCTAAACACTCTCTCCTCTGTCCTCTGTCCTCTCCCCTCTCCTTCCTCAAACCCAAAAACATCCGGAGGCTAATGTATGAAAACTGTAAGAAAGATGCCTCAGTGAGGACAATGGAGAAGATTTTTGTGGCAGGGACAATCTATCGTTGGGCCACAAAATTAATGAACAGTTTAGATCATCAGATTAAATGGGCCCAATTCCATTTTGTTTTGGTGCAAACGTCTTTCCACCATATTACACGCGTGCATATCATAAAAGTCTACTCCTAATTAAATACCCGGCTGAAACTTGACTTGTCCTTATCTACGTAAACATTTTATTATATTAAGACACCACCACCACTAGGGGTGTAAATGGATATTCGAAAATTCGATTACCGTCCGCATCCGAATCCATTTAAAGCGAATATTATCCGGATCCGTTTCAAGCGGATATTATTCGAATCCGTTTATGAGATATCCGGCTATTAGCGGATGCGAATCTGGTAAATAATATATCCGATCCGTTTAACATCCGAATCCGAGAAGTAAATTTATTTATTTATTATTAATAATATCATTAATATTTATTTTTAGTAATGACACACTATCTTTTGTTTCTAAAAGAAAAGTACATTTTCTTTTTAGAAAAAAACAAAAACAAAAAGTGTTTTGCGTAGGAAATGAAGTAATCTCTCATTTTAAGGGCATTCTTGGTGTTTGACATGGCTTCTTTATGAAGCAACAAATGTGGGCTGTAGGATGAAAAAGACAAATGGATGATGGTGATTGAAAGAAGATGTCATAGTTTCTAGAGAATTCTAGAGCAAAAAGGCCATCGTCATTGATGGTAAATGGACGGCTCAGATCAATTTTCCAACTTAGGGTTGTATAAAAACCCAAAATACAATTAAAAAATGGGACTTCTAAGGTTTGCAAGAAGAAGCAAGAGAGAGGAGAAAGGAGGAGGCTGAGACACCATCTTCAGCATTCCTTGGTGCCTCCAATCCCACCAAAATCCATCGCCGCCCATCTCCACCTTCTCACAGCCACCTCCATCACCGCCAGTCACCTCCATCTCCAACCCAATCATCATCTCCATCCTCATTTCTCTTCATCTTCCACAATCAGCACTCCCACTTCCACTGTTCAAAATAGCCCAAACTCATTCCATCATATACATAAAAAAAGAAAAACCCAAAGACCACTACCATCATCCATCCCCACCGCCTCTCTCTCTCTGCCTTCGTTTTAAAAGGAAGAAGGGAATCTCATATATTTTAGGATTTGAGAGTTAATTTTGTGAAGAAAAGGTAGAGGTATGGTTTTAGGGTTTGGAAAATTTATTCGAGGAGTAAGAATGAGAAGAAAGATAAAGTGCTGCAATAAAATGTTTGAATTTACCGGATAAACGGATACAGATAATATCTGAATTCGAAAAATATCCGACGGATACGAATTCGGTAATAGATATTAAATATCCGTCAAATTCGAATCCGAATCCGAATTCGGACAGTGTATACTGTAATCGAATTCGGATATGGCTATAGCCATATCCGATTCGAATTCAATCCGTTTACACCCCTAACCACCACCTTCTCACAACACGTACTAAACATAGCCATGCAAAATAACAACAACACCTTCTCCTCCTTCCTCCCCTTCGCCGGCTTCGACAATGGCTGGGCAAAAATCCCCCTTTGGTCCACCATTGTATTTCTGCTCATGTTTTTCATCTTCTTTCTCCTCCCATTCCAATCCAAAACGCTTAAGAAACACAAGATGCCACCTCTCCCACCCCGGTCCATCGCCATGGCCAGTGGTCGGGAACCTTCCTGAGATAATCATGAACAAGCTGGCATTCCGATGGATGTTAGGCCTCATGAAGGAGATGAAGACTGATACCGCATGTTTCCGCTTAATTAGGAAAAACCCATGTAATTCTAGTCAATTGCCCTGCCATTGAATGCGAGTTCTTGAAGGAACAAGACACAGTTTTCTCGTCGAGGCCCATCACCATGGCAACAGAGTACTCGGGCCGAGGCTTCCTTTCGATTGCAGTTGTACCATGGGGTGAACAATGGAAGAAGATGAGGAGGGGGGTGAGCTCTGAGGTTCTTTCTCTTTTAAGGCTACAATGGCTTCTTAACAAGAGAGTCGAGGAAGCAGACAACCTTATTCGATACATATACTGTTGGATAAAATAGTTGGAAAAAATAGTATTTTAATCAAAGACAGAGAGTAGAAGTTACTGAGGCGTGTCGAATGACACTGTCCTTAAGAATAGTTTCGCCCCTCTGAGATGGTATCTCGGTGCAGCAGGTTCGTTGGCGATCTACCCTCAGGATTCAACAGCTCTTCACTACAAGCGTGCACTCGCAAGTGTAGTGGGTACAGGAACAGTACAAAATATCTGCACTACTAGATTGAACGGAAAATCAAGCAAAAGAATTTATAAAGAAACAAATTTGGGAAGGCAGTATTTAGGGAGAGAGAGCTTTTCTGTTTGTGTGTTTTCTGAATGAGGTGAAATCCTCTATTTATAGGGATTTCTAGGACAATAGAATAAATAGAAAATTAACTCATATTAATTTTCTACACTCAAATGTTCAAAAAAAAAAAAAAAACGTCACATATAGCATTGAAGGAAAATTAAATGGTAGACAAAATCCCACATTTAATTTGGTATTAAATGGGCTACAACGGTAATGAAAGGTTGTATCCAATTGTAATCTGACCATTCAATTTTTTGAACAAGCCAAAAGCTTTGAAATACTACAATTTTTACAACAATCCCCCACAATTTCAAAGCTATGTGAATAAGAAGTAGAAGTCAAACTAAATTAGAATTAGAAGTGCAGATGTGAGAGTGTAATGTATTAGCATTGGTGTCTTTTGGACTATGAACCAATACTTAGGATAAACGTGGCATGATTTACGGGAACTCGGTGAAATTAAATTTCTATGAACCTTATTCCGGATTGTAAATCAGGAGCACACGTTACCCACACTACATTCTCGATTTAGAACTGTTCAACGCGGGTTGGCACCAATAGGCCATGCGCCATTTCCTAATTTTCATGAGCGCTTTAGAGAATTTGCCAACACTCTCATAGAAGGCGGCCCCACCTTCACACTCACATAGGTGAATTCCATCAAGTGTGCAACCGCAACTAAACACACCACCCTATCAGGGCTATGGATCCATTAAGAGCATCAAGCTCAACCTACCATTTTTCAGTTATAAGCACTATCTACACCATAGGAAGGGATAAAATGATAGTGCAACACCAAGTTGACTAGTGACTTGTTATTACCCATATGAACCTACTTCCTGGGATCGTCATTCTCATAGGTTGGGTTACCATCACTGTCAGCTTTACAAATAGGCATTAGTCCCATCCCCCTCGATGTTTGGTTCACTAAGCTTCTTCCTAGTGGTTTAGTCAGAGGATCTGCCAAGTTCATCTCTGATCTCACAAAATCTAGGGATATAATCCCATCACTTTGCAGTTGCCTCACAATATTATGCCTTAGGCGGATATGCCTACTTTTGCCATTGTAGGTCTTATTCTTTGCACGGGCTATTGCAGCCTGGCAATCACAATGTATAGACACAGACGGAGCTGGTCTTACCCATAACGGTATATCAGATAATAGGTTTCTTAGCCACTCAGCTTCTGAACCTGTCTTTTCCAAAGCAATAAACTCGGATTCCATAGTGGATCGAGCTGTACACGTTTGCTTGGAAGATTTCCAAGAGACTGCACCACCACCAAGAGTGAACACATAGCCACTGTTGGATTTAGTCTCATCTGAATCAGAGATCCAGTTAGCATCACTATACCCTTCAAGAACTGAGGGAAACCCACAAAATTTCAAACCATAATCTATTGTGCCCTTAAGATACTTCAATACTCTAGTTATAGCATCCCAATGGTCCTTACTAGGATTTTGAGTGTATCTACTTAATCTACTCACAGCATATGCTATATCTGGTCTTCTGCAGTTCATCAGATACATAAGACTCCCTATGACTTGAGCATACTCAGATTGAGATACACTATGTCCTGAGTTCTTTACTAATTTAACACTAGAGTCATATGGAGAGGACACCGGTTTGACATCAAAATTATTAAATCTTTTCAAGATTTTTTTCGACATAATGTGGCTGAGACAAAGTAAACCCTACTTTAGTCTTAGAAATTTTCATACCTAAAATTACATTAGCCTCACCCATGTCTTTCATATCAAAATTCGAATATAGAAAATTTTTGGTTTCATTAATAATAAGCAAATCAGTCCCAAGAATTAACATATCATCAACATATAGACAGATAATAACAACAGAATTATCAGTTGATTTGCTATATATACACCTATCAGCTTCATTTACATCAAATCCATTATCAATCAATACACCATTGAATTTATCATTCCATTGTTTAGGAGCTTGTTTTAATCCATACAGAGATTTAATTAATTTACATACTTTTTGTTCATTTTCAAGAACGACACAACCCTCTGGTTGGTCCATGTAAATTTCTTCTTCCAAGTCTCCATTTAAAAATGTTGTTTTAACATCCATTTGATGTATTATGAGTTTATTAATTGAAGCTAAAGCAATTAGAATTCTTATTGAAGAAATTCTAGTGACAGGAGCATAAGTGTCAAAATAATCTATGTCCTTTTTCTGAGAAAAACCCTTAGCTACCAAACGAGCCTTAAATTTATCTATTGAACCATCTGGTTTAAGTTTTCTTTTAAAGATCCATTTACATCCAATTGGTTTAGTTCCAGGGGGTAAGACTACTAACTCCCAAGTATGGTTAGACATAATGGATTCTATTTCACTATTTATAGCTTCCTTCCAGAAAGGAGCATCTCGAGAGGTAACAGTCTCTCTATAAGTCAAAGGATCATTATCTATTAAATAGGTATAGAAATCATCTCCAAAATTTGTTTCTTTCCTTTGTCTTTTACAACTTCTTGGTTCAATTTCTTCATTTTCATTTCCTTCATTTTCTAGTTCAACATTTGAATTCTTAACTGGTCTTTCAATTGACTCCTTTAAAGGAAAAATGTTTTCAAAGAAACTTGCGTTCTTTGTTTCAATTATTGTGTTAAGTTCTAGCACCTCACTTTTAATAACTAGAAATCTATAAGCAAGACTACTATCAGCATATCCTATAAAGACACAATCAGATGTTCTAGGACCTATTTTAGATCTTTTGGGCTCAGGTAACATTACCTTGGCCAAGCACCCCCACACTTTCAGGTATGTCAAGTTAGGAGAGTAATTATTCCATAACTCATATGGTGTTTTTCCAGTTTTCTTATAAGGAATTCTGTTTTGTATATGGCAGGCGGAAAGAATAGCTTCCCCCCACAAGTTATTAGGAGCGCCCGAGCTCACAAGCATGGCGTTCATCATTTCTTTTAATGTTCTATTCTTTCTTTCAGCTACTCCATTAGACTCAGGAGAGTAAAGAGGAGTTATTTCATGGATTATACCTTGTTCTTCACAATATTCATTAAAAGAGTTGGATTCATATTCTCCTCCTCTATCAGATTTAAGTCTTTTAATCTTTTTACCAGTTTGGTTTTCTACCATTGCTTTAAAGATTAAGAATTTTTTCATTGCTTCATCTTTGTTTCTAAGTAAGTATACTTTTGTGTATCTAGAAAAATCATCTATAAAAGTAATGTAGAATCTTTTACCACCTCTAGTCATAGTAGATTTCAAATCTCCTAAATTTGAGTGAATTAAACTAAGTAGTTCAGATTCTCTTTGTGTAACTGGTTTACAAGTTTTCTTAGTGAGTTTTGTTTCAGCACAAATTTGACATTTATCACTATTTGTTTTTGTCATATTGGTAATTAAACCTAGTTCTTTCATTTTTATGATATATGAGAAGTTCACATGTCCTAATCTACCATGCCACATATCCATACAATCAACAATATTAACAGAGGAATTAAAATAATTTAAGACAGACATATAAGCAGAAGAAGATGCATTCTCATTCATTATTTCAGAAATGTTCAAAACAAACAGCCCATTGTTACAATATCCTTTCCCCACAAAATTCCCATTCCTAGTCATCACTAGCTTGTCAAACTCAAAAACAACCTTGACTCCAGCTTTGCCCAGCAGAGATAAAGAAACTAGGTTTTGGCGAATGTTTGGCACATGCAGAACATCGGTGAGAGCAAGGGTCTTTCCGGATGTCAGCTTGAGGAGAACTTTCCCTTTGCCGACCACTGGTGAGGGCCTTGAATCCCCCATAAACACTTGTTCTTCTCCTTCTCCCATTGGAGTGTAGGAAGTGAAGGCACTCTTGTTAGCACAAATGTGCTGAGTAGCTCCAGAGTCTACCACCCAATTCTTCTCACCGGATACCATGTTCGCCTCAGAAACCACTACTGCAACAATAATATCAGATTCCACCAAATTAGCAATTGGTTTTCCACCTTGGTCACTCTTCTTATGCCTACATTGCTGGGCATAATGTCCAGGCTTTCCACAAACAAAGCAATTCCTTTTCTTCTTAACAGCAAAATTAACAGCCTTGAGCCTAGTGTCATGTTTGTTGTGACTATTGTTGTTGTATTTCTTCCCCTTATTCCCAACCTTATTTCCGAATTTTCTATTATTATCCTCCACTAAATTAGCCTTGGATGTTAACTCCTTAGCCTTATCAGAATTGATCAAAGACCTATTTTTTTCCTCTATACGAATATGCACTATCACCTCTTCCAAACTCATATCCTTCCTCTTATGTTTCATATTGTCCTTATAATTTATCCAAGATTCTGGAAGCTTTTCAATCAAAGCCCCAGCAATAAAAGGTTCGGGTAAATCCATACCCTCACGCTTGAGTTCACTAACAACTAAGTGAAACCCATGGATATGGGAAGACACATCCTTGTTATCAATCATATTAAAATTAAGAAAATTTCCTATAGCATATTTCTTAATTCCAGCATCCTCAACTACATATTTTTGAAGTAAAGCATTCCAAATATCAGCAGCATGAGTCAATCCACAAAACACATCAAACAATTCATTTGACAGTGCATTCAAAATCATACTTTTACACAATTTATCAGCCTTAGTCCATTCAACTAAAACCTTATCATAATCTTCAGACCCTTCTATAGGCTTAGCAGTTTTTAGAACATATTCCACACCAGAAATATCAAGTATCATCAAAATCTTTTGTTGCCAACGTTTGAAAAACATCCCATTGAAAGGTTCAATTTTAGTAACATCAGAAACTGACCTAGATGCAATCAGAATACTAGTAGCAGCCATAGTAATCTATTCTTAAGATTGTTGGACAAAATAGTTGGAAAAAATAGTATTTTAATCAAAGACAGAGAGTAGAAGTTACTGAGGCGTGTCGAATGACACTGTTCTTAAGAATAGTTTCGCCCCTCTGAGATGGTATCTCGGTGCAGCAGGTTCGTTGGCGATCTACCCTCCAGGATTCAACAGCTCTTCACTACAAGCGTGCACTCGCAAGTGTAGTGGGTACAGGAACAGTACAAAATATCTGCACTACTGGATTGAACGGAAAATCAAGCAAAAGAATTTATAAAGAAACAAATTTGGGAAGGCAGTATTTAGGGAGAGAGAGCTTTTCTGTTTGTGTGTTTTCTGAATGAGGTGAAATCCTCTATCTATAGGGATTTCTAGGACGATAGAATAAATAGAAAATTAACTCATATTAATTTTCTACACTCAAACGTTCAAAAAAAAAAAACGTCACATATAGCATTGAAGGAAAATTAAATGGTAGACAAAATCCCACATTTAATTTGGTATTAAATGGGCTACAACGGTAATGAAAGGTTGTATCCAATTGTAATCTGACCATTCAATTTTTGGAACAAGCCAAAAGCTTTGAAATACTACAATTTTTACAACATATACAATCAATGCGGGAGCTCCGATGCTGCTGTCGATATCAGAGTTGCTATCAAGCAATACAGTGGCAATGTCGATCATAAGGAAGTTGACGTTCAGCAAGAGGTACTTCGGCCATGGGCATGGAGGCCCAAGCTTTGAAGAAGAAGAACACGTCGAGGCTCTCTTCACTGTGCTATCTCTTCTTTACTCTTTCGCCGTGTCGGACTACTTTCCCTCCTTGAGATGGTTAGATTTAAATGGCCACGAGAAGATAATGAAGAAGGCTATTAAGGTTGTAAACAAGTATCACGACCCTATCATCGATGAGAGAATCAAACAATGGAGGAATGGAAAAGATGAGTTTCTTGAAAAGGAGCCTGAGGTTCTACTTGACGTTATAATCGCAGTGAAGGATAGTAATGGGAAGCCATTGCTATCTACAGAAGAGATCAAGGCACAAACTGACGTACTATATATTATAAGAGGAATTCTAGACTGAAGGGATCAGCTCTTGCAATAAAGTGGTGAAAGGGCTCTCCCATTGGCTACACATCACCATCATGCATTAATAACGGCTGAAAAGTCAAATATGATGGCGATGTGCAGCCAATGGGGGAGCCCTTTCACCTCTTTTTTGCAAGGGCTCCCTTCAAATTTAGACTTCCTCATATTATAATAACTCTTAATATTTTCTACTTCATTTCTTTAAAAGAAAAACATATTAGCCATTGTTGGAATTGACACTTGAAAGCTAAAGCTCACGTGAAAACCCCACTTTTCTATTACTTAGAAATGTTACATCCTAAGCCCTCCTCTATTTCCTTCTAAACTTGCGTGAAGTTGGACATGGCATCATTTTAGTAAAAACTAGATGTTCAATATCTCATAAATGTACATTGCATTAAATATATGTGCTATATATATGAGGTAGTCTAAACTGAAGGGCGCCCTTGCATAAATAAGATGAAAGGGCGACCACGTACATTTGTTGAAACTCACCAAAGTGTGCCATTTAAAATAGCTAGGTCATTTAAAACCTTATACACGTAAATTTCTCTCTATAGATTGACTTTAAATGACAGAAAAGGTTAACTAAAACATTATAAATGTAATTTTTTTTCTCAATATTAAATACTTTACCCTAAAGATATTCAAAATAATTAAGAAAATCTGTATAAATATACTTTATACAAATTTCTCTATAGCTATTAAATACTATTAGATGTAAATTTCTTTAGGCTACTGATATTCCCCCACTACAATGTTTTGATAATGAGACGAACCCAATTAATATGATTATAATGACCTTACTAATACTTTCCATTTCAGTTCTTTCAAAGAAAATCATATTTTGGCACTGTAAGTTTATGTGGAAAACTCCACTTAATCAGAACTCTTTCGAAAAGAGTCAAAAATGAGAAGCTGTTACATTCTAAGCCCACCTGTAGTTTGTTTTGAAACTACAATAAGAAGTAGGGTTTTACTAATGATCGTTAAGGTGGATTGGAAATTATATTCGACACATGTTTTGATAAAACACTAAAAAGTAAAAGGTAGAAGTGAAACCCGCCACCCAATCAAATGATCCAAATAAGTAATCTGCTAGGCCGTATTATTGATGGAGATAATTAAGGTATTCAATTAATAGCTAATGAGAAATTTACATTTATAAGATATTTAATTAGGGGTGTCAACGGATCCACCTATGTCTTGGTCACTGTCCGTTTATACCTTATAGGTTGAATCCTTTTCAGAGTGCATTTGGGATCCTAGTTTCTGAATCTGGGGTATTGAGCCATTGTTTAATCGAACCATCCATTGTTGTGTCCTAGATCCTAATTGCATTGTACACGGTTAAGACTTAGAGTCAAAGAGCGAAGACACTCCAGATAGATAGAGGAGAATCATCATCGAAACAGAACAAAAAAACAGTGAAAGGTTATTTGTCATTTTGAGTAGGATTTTGCGATGTTACAAAATTACCCTCATGAACATGAATATATATAAGGGGGCGAGGTTTCTGAGCTATAGCTCAGCCTGAGCAAGCCTGTAAATAGACCATCTTCATGTTGTTTGACTCATCTAACCCATTCATTCCATAAAACCTCACATAGATAGGGTGTTCCTAACAGACCATCTCCATACAATCATCATAACCATTCGATCTGTAAAAGCCCATTTTCTAGCCGTCCATTCTAAATCTCCACAAATGATCAACAGTTACCATGATCCTATGGAGATGATTTCTTAGGGACACCCTACATATGTTAGGTCCTATAGAATGAACGGGTTGGATGAGTCATTCTATAGGACTCAGAAACCTTTTCCCTTAGATATAAATGAACGACAATATGAAGGATATTTTCATACGTGGGCACCGTCCAATCGGAGCTAGGACCCTCCATCGGATCTTGTGTCTTGGTCAGAATCCATTTTAAATCCTTTGGATTCATTCACACCACAATATTTAATAGCTGATAAGAAGATTACAGGGAAGGGAAATGTCATCAGCACTACTGTATTTTGATGATTGCACTCCTCACTTTATTAAAAAGTATGGTATGGCCCCCATCATAGGATGATCCAAACCGTCCATTAGATGGGCCACAACCTAAATAGGTTGTCCATTTCCATAGGTTGATCCTAACCCTCCGATATGAAGCGGAACTGAATGTTAGAGGGTTGATCCTAACCTCTATTGATCGGAGGGTTAGGATCAACCTATGGAAATAATTTTTGGGACACAACCAATTCAGGCCGTGGCCCATCTAATGGACGGTTTGGATTATTCTATGGTGAGGAGTGTGATTATCAAAATACAGTAGTGCTGATAACATTTCCGTAAAAATTTGTTATCAACATGAGGTTGCACATGTGGTGTGATAGGGAGTATTGTTAGCGACCTGCCTAAAATGGGTGTCTCTTTCTATCAGCTCGAGTTCTTTATAGAAGAAGATACAAGTGAAAAGAGGAAGTAACTGACCATTACCATTGTGTAACTCTAATTTTGTCGGAATTAATGTACGCAACAATAGACAACCCATCAAACGCAGTGGAATGAGCAATGGCAGAGATGGTCAATCAACCTGAGGTTCTTCAGAAAGCAATGGAGGAATTGGATAGCGTGGTCGGAAAAGAGAGACTTGTTCAAGAATCCGATTTTTCGCAACTCAATTATGTGAAGGCATGTGTCAGGGAAGCGTTTCGGCTCCACCCGATCGTCCCCTTCAACATCCCGCACATGTCGATCAGTGATACAATTGTCGCGGGTTATTTCATCCCGAAAGGTGGCCATGTGTTGTTGAGCCGAACGGGGCAGGGCCGGAATCCATAAGCTTGTGATGAGCCTCTAAAATTCATGCCAAAGCGTCACTTAAAGGACGGCTCCACTGAAGTCAAGCTTGTTGAGCCAGAGTTGCGCTTCATCTCATTTAGCACGGGACGACGTGGGTGCGTGGGAGTACCACTTGGATCCGCAATGACTACCATGGTATTGGCTCGGCTTCTTCAAGGGTTCAGTTGGAACGTACCACCTGGTGAATCGAGCATCAACCTCTCTGAGTCAGCCAACGACCTCTTCTTGGCTAGGGCTATACATCTTCACGCTAAGCCACACCTGCCGCTGCATATTTATGGTTAAAGATTGATCCAGTTAAGCCCAGTGGTGGTACAGGCACATTCAAATGATTCACAATCAGGGCTCTTATAATTAATATATTTGGTGGCTTATTTTTATATGAAATATTAGAACTTATAAAGTATTAGAAAAAATTTCTACCACGCAAATTTTCTCAAAGTTTCACCACCCTTCTTATCACCGCACTTTACATTTATTCCATTTTTAGCATTTAATGTTGATACAGAGTGCGGGAAGAGAGAGAGATGATCATTACAGTCATCGTTTTGAAGAGAACGAGATGAGGCTACACTTGTCATTTCAAAGAGAGATGGACTCACCATATCATTTAATGATCTTACACTTGAGAGAGAGAGAGAGAGAGGTACTTGAAAGAGACGAGTGTATTCATATTGCTCTTTCATCACCATCTTTTCTCTTCCCTCTCCTATTTCCTACCAACATAGAGTAAAATGCATATACTTAGAACAACATTTTCTAGGAATGTACTATCTTATATCACTTATGCTCTGTTTGGTTACCTTTTTTTGAGTAAAATAGCAGGGAATATAATTCTTCTAATTACCCGAGGGGTGTTTGGTAGGGATTTAGCAGAAATTGGAATTTTGACCGCCGGTTATGTCGAGCGCTTGTCGAGTGACGTGGAACCCTCGAAATTCGCCGGACGAATTTCGACAAATCGAAGGAAAAATTGAAGAATTTCTCAGGGAAATTCTTTTTCACCGTAATTGTCATAACTTTCTACTTTTGCTTGTAGTTTTTTCCGTAATTGTCATATCTTATTACATTTTGTTGGTATTTTTTTCGTAATTTTCAAACTTTATAACTATTTCTAGGTAATTTTTCATTTAAAAATTTATAACTTGTGCTATTTTACTTTTTTTTGTAATGATTACTTTTTTTGCTTATTTTTGCTTTTGCTAGCAACCTTTGCCCATGTGCGCATCTTTGCACAAGGATCGCCACATGCCGAGAAGTGGCATAGGAGAAATTTGCTAGCAAATTCCTATAAAAAATATAAAAAAAAAGGAAATGTTATCAACACTACTGTTTTCTTATGAGGGCACTCTCACTTTATTAAAAGTACGGTATGGCCCACACCATAGGATGATCCAAATCGTCCATTAGATGGGCCATAGCCTAAATAGGTTATGCTCCAAAAATCATTTCCATAGGATGATCCTAACGCTCAAATCTGAATGTTAGAGGGTTGATCCTAACCCTCTATAGATCGGAGGGTTAGAATCAACCAATAGAAATAATTTTGGGGCATAACCTATTTAGGCTATGGCCCATCTTATGGACGGTTGGGATAATCCTATGGTGCGGGCCATACCATACTTTTTATAAAGTGAGGAGTGCCCTCATCAAAAAACAGTAGTGCTGATAACATTCCCCAAAAAAATCTTAAAAAATACGGTAAAAAAATTCTTGCACATCTCTTACCCCCAACCAAACGACGTTGGGGAGATTTGCTCACAATCTCCTCGTTGACTGATTTCCTTTTGATTTCCTTTTGATTTCCCTTTAACTTCTTCTTCTCTAAATCCCCCCAACATCTATCAGCATCCAAACAGAGCATTAGATTTCTCTACTTTTCTTTATTAAGTATTAAAAATAAGAGATTATAAATAACCAACATAAGAACAATGTCGATTCCCAGTGTAGGAATAAGATATTAGAGATTATAAATTTATAGAGCATTAATTATGAGAGCCCCAACTGTTGTAGTAGAGGATATTACTCAAGATGGATTAGGATTTGATTTCTCTATGCTTAATGTATCCACCGAGATTAATAAAATGCTTAATCTTATTATAGCATCGGAGCATCCGGATCTTACCTTACCCAGACCACAAATCAGGGAGGAGATTAATAAAATGCTTAATTTTAATAAGTAGAGGTGTATGCATTCTGCCTGTTTTTAAAATTAAGGAGCCTCAAGCACCCCATAGAGCATGGACAACACTTGGCTCATGGCCGATTGATGTAAAGGTTAGTGCTTTGGACAGTTGCTCGGGGCCA
Organism: Tasmannia lanceolata; assembly: GCF_043159265.1. Classification (NCBI taxonomy): domain Eukaryota; kingdom Viridiplantae; phylum Streptophyta; class Magnoliopsida; order Canellales; family Winteraceae; genus Tasmannia; species Tasmannia lanceolata. The sequence goes on from NW_027518695.1 coordinate 11,786,308, forward strand.
TCATGGGCCCACCCCATAATTTGAATCCTAAAGGGAAGTGATATATTCGCCCTTTTTACTTGGGCAACCCCATCTACTGTATTTATGACTACTGATTTACACTAGAGGCTCTGTCCCAAGTAAAAACAAAAGGGACGAATAAGTCATTTCCCATCCATTAAGGTGAAAAAGTGAGCCCCACCATTTTTAACATTTGATTACTTGATCAAATTATTATGATCGTTCGATCAACCTACCATAATAAAAAATTTCTAACAATCCAGAATGGGTCCCACCAATTGGGATCAGTTATTGTGTATATGGCACGTGCAATGTAAGCAGTATCCTTGGGCGAAAAGGTGGCAAAGTGGAATCTTGCAGGGTCCCAAAGTTATTAAATAAGGAAAGGGAGATGATAAATTCGCACCCCATATAGGATAATTCGCACCACTTGACGTCAAAAAGCACTAAAGTCTGCACCCTTTACGGGGGTGCTAATTATCCTACATTGGGTGCGAATATATCACCTCCCTAAGTCAAAGGCTCCCCAATTTATTTGAATTTGAAAACGCGAACACAAAAACTCACCGTTGGAGAGATGGAAAGAGAAGCAGAGAATGGCGTGTCAGCGCGCTCTCTTGCATTTAAATAAAGACTCGTGAACCCTAAAAACCTTCAAAACCCTAAAATCTCTAACCCTAATTCCTTTTTCTCCAACTCCAACTTAGGGTTTCTTCCCCTCGAATACTAGATCCTCAAATGGCGCAACCTAATTGAAGATCTGATTTAGACTCCTCCGTCACAAACCCTAGATCTCCTTCCATGGTTTGTCTCTGCCGCTAATCTCTAACCCTAATTTCTTTGATTTTCAGATTCGTTGGAGAGAATTTTGTCTTTATTTTTTTTGGTACTTTATTCAATATATCTCATTCCTTTTGGTGATTTTATGTTTTGAATTGTAGTTGATTGGGGAAAAGAGGAGTGATGAGAAATCGGAAGTAAGATCGGAGATCCCTAACAAGCGGATCAAAATGCGTGATTTGAATCCAGTGTTTGATTCCAATGGTAATTTTTTAAAGTTCTGATTAATGTTTTATTTTTCTCGAGATTTGCTCTATTGTTTGTTTTTCATTCAACATCCTGTTAGAGTAATTCATTTTATTCAGTTTAGGTGTTAAAATAGATCAGGTTAGGCCTCTTGTTGAATTTGGAGTAGGTTTTTTTTTTTTTAACTGTGTTTAGAGACCCATAAAGTATCGATTTTCAGGGTTGGATTGCAAATTAGATTATAGTGTCATAACAAATACCCTATTTTTCTGATTCTCTTTGAATTGGCATCTGCTGATTTTTCTTTCAAGTGAGGTTTTGTGATCTTAAAGTAAAGGGATAGACAAGAGCAATATTAAAGTATTGGATATGCTTTTATATTTGCTTCATATGTTTTATATGATATGGTTGTGTGTACTAAGCAACCCAATTGCTTTGCGGTTTCCAATTGCAAAACTCGAACTCAAGGCTATGGTGGGACCTAGAGAATCTTGTATCACTAACGATGTTATCTTTTATCAAGGATTCTTTCTTTTTGTGGATAAAAGTAGACACAATATGTTATCTGTCCAACTATGCTGTTTGATTCCTTAGTTCATAATCCAATTCATGTGATTCAATTTAGAACTCAAAATTAACAAGGATCCATATCAGTTGTAGATCCATATCTGTGTGAACCAACCAATTACTCCAATGGCTTAAGCTGTTAGAGATGGCTTTATTTAATCTTTTATACTTTAACACTCCCCCTCACATGTGGCCCCTCTTTTTAGGGTTGGCCTACACGCGGCACATGTGGCCCCTCTTTTGGGTTGGCCATTAGACATGGATTTTTAATATCAAGGAGTTTTGAACCCGAGACCTTTTGCTCTAATACCATGTGAAATAACCAATTACTCCAATAGATTAACCCTGTTGGAGGTGGCGTTATTTAATCTTTTATACTTTAACAATATCAGTTGTATGGTTCCCACAAAGATTAAAAGGCATGTCTCAGGTGTTGGGGAAAGTAAATCTTTCCCTTTTGTATGTGCAAATCAAAATTGGGGTTCTCGTACGATGGATGTGCAGATTTCTCCAAACAAAAATATGATTGGGGATAAATTACAAGCAGTGGATGACCATAAAAGAAAAGCAAAATAGACAGCCAGAAAGAACACATCAATTTATTTGAAAAACCATGGGGTAAATACCAAATCCACTAAGCAAAGAATTAAAGGTGAAAATAAATCTTCTCAAGATATTGTGCTAGGTAGCTCATGGATAACTTCTTCCTCGTCCCCAAGGCCATGTACCTTGGAAAACAAGAGAACAAAGATCAAATATCTCGCCCAAAATATGACATATTCCAAAATCCCACAAAACCCTACAAGAACATATGTTGGTTTTTTTCATACTCGTCTCAAAAGAGACCCACTTATAAAAGGTAAGTCAAACTCCCACTTTTATTATGTTACTTGTTAAGACCGGTCACTGACTTTAAAGCTCCGTTTGGTTGCCAGTTAAAATTTTGTCCTAGGAATAATCTAGTAAAATTTTGAACCCATCCCATGTTTGGTTGCCTTTTAGCACTAGAAGTTTTTTAATCCCACTCTTGTAATGATTGCTTATGTGATGACATGGACTCTTTGTCCCCTCATTTTCTTCCTAGGGAATGATGTCCTATCTCTTTCTCTCTTCCCTCTCTCTCCTCCCTTCCCATATTTGGTAATGACACTCCTAAATTTTGGCGGGAAGTTTTGAAATTGTAGGAAAAAAAAAAGCTAGTTGACTTCACTGTTGGGATTAAAAAGGCCCAGGGTAAAAAAAAGCAAGGAAGCAGGATGCGTACCCAGAGTTGGGGATTCGCGAATCCCCGAATCGCGAATCGGAACCGTGATTCGATTCGAATCCCCGATTCTGGGGAACCCCGATTCCCACTTTATAGGAACCCCAATTCCCAGGCGATTCCCTGCGAATCCCCAGCGAATCCCAACTCCCCACGACTCTCAGCGATTCCCCGGCGATTCTCCGACGAATCCCCGACGAATCCCCGTCGACTCTCTGGCAAACCCACGATTCCCGCTTCCCACCATCCCAAGAGCCTTCGATTCCCGCTTTCGAATCCCGAATCGAATCCCGCTTTCGATTCCCGCCTTGGCAACTTTGAAAAAAAGTCCCAAGAATTAAAAAAAAAACCCAGCAACCAAAAAAAGGAACAGATTTCTTTATGTGTGTTTCCAAAAATAAAGTGACGCTACCTCATATGATTGGCCCACAACATCAATGTTGTTAATGATTTGATTTTATCTAATGGATTCATGAGAGATGAAATGAATATGTAGGTTAGATACTAAGGCCGACATCTTTTCATGTCAGCATGGTTCTAATCAGGTTCATTAAGACATTAAAATGCCAAGTAATGTTATGTATTGACTGGAAATTGATATCTGGTGTTATTATATGCTTTATTTGGACACATCTTATTCTCTCACTAAAGTATTGAGTATTCTTTCTTCTCTTATTGTAATTGAAATTCAATTTTATAATCTGATTTTAATAGGGCCATACAATTTAAGACCTGGTCAGAGTTTCAGAACTTATCTGTGTGTAATCATGATGACGCTGTTCTGTACAAAAATTGACCTTTCAAGGAACTTTGGGTCATTGTTACCTCAAAAAATTATGTAAAGGCTTAGCATTTATTCTTTGTTTTGGAAAAAAATAGTGCTGTGTGTTTATTCAAAGCGGCTTTCTATCATCGTTGCGGTCACTGTTTTAGATCAATTTGAGATCTTCTACACATTTCTCTATGAAAATGAGGGAAGTATCCTAAATTTCTTGGTTGAATTTTAGATATGGTCATCAAATTGGTTCCTTTTATATTTTGGATTATTACTAACACTTCTAAAACTAGGAAGTTGCATAACCAAACTCCTGTCTTTATAATGGGACCCAGGTTCTTTCGGTTATTCACTTAGTCGGTTGCAGTGTAATTTCATTCTCCTTTTTTTCCATAAGGTTTCTTGTCTCGTTCATTTAGTGCTGACTTTTTATGTTGAAGTTTCAACCAAAATCTTGTCTATAGGATGGACCAATGGAATCCAGGTTCCTTTGGTTGGCTATTCATTTAGTCAGTTGCAATGTAGTCTCATTCTTTTTTTTTGTGTTGCAACATTCTTGGTTGAATATCAGATATGGTCATCATATTGGTTCCTTTTATATGTTGGATTATTACTGACACTTCTAAATTAGGAAGTTGCGAAACCAAACTCCTGTCTATATGTTGGAATCTGGGTTATTTCGGTTATTCATTTAGTCTGTTGCAATGTAGTCTCATTCATTTTTTCAGAAGGCTGCTTCTGCTTGATAATGTATTGCTTCTGCTTGTTTTCACATCTCTCACTTCTGACAGGGAGTGAAACCCGACATTTGGAATCTCTGAAGACTAAAGAGGCCATAGCTCCTGCTCATCTCAGTAACAAAGAGGAGACTTCTCAGATTACAGAGGTCCCAGCATCAATGCTGTCAGATGGACTTGTAGATGTAACAAAAAGCCTAAATGATCACTCTCCTTTAGGAGCTGCTGCTTGTTTAAATCTGGGTCTTGTTTACAGCCATAACAAACCTATGAATTTAAAAGATAAAGTTCATCTTGGTAACAAACCCAGCTCTAATGCCACCTCAGCATATGCTGGTGATGTTAGCAAACCATCTTTGCCCACCAAACTTGAGAAAGACCTTGACCTTAATGTTACATCCTCTTCGGGCCTTGGGATTGATCTTAATGCAGATGTACCTAACTTGGTAGAACAAAACCCATTTTATCCTTACAAAAGTTTGGTACTTGAGAAACCTAAAGAGGCTTCAGAGTGTGGGAGCACTACTGGTCCCTTGGAGGAGAATGAACCACTGCGAGTGTGGAACGCAATGAAACAAAATGGTTTCCTTTCATGTTCACACGGAGGCATACCAATTCCAAAGCGGCATGGTCATTCAAGGAAGAGTAAAAACGATATACTAAAGAGAAAGATGGACCTTGCCAAGAAAGAACGGATCAACATGGTCACAAAGATTGCAGCTCCTAGCGGATTGCTCGCTGGACTGAACCCTGGGATCATAAACCATGTGAGAAATAGTAAGCAAGTCCATTCTATAATCGAGGCCACAGTGAGATCTGAAAGGCTTGATAATCAAAATCAAAACAAGTCAGAGAACCAATTAAGAAAAGGAATTAAGGAAATTGATGACAGAGGAGACACTATGTTTTTCAATAGACCATCTATTCCTTCAAGCTTGGACTACAAGGCTGGAATGTATGGATCAGATGTAGAAGAGAGAATTGTCCACTGTGAAGCTGCCGTTGCTTCCAATTTAAACTTGGAGAGTGAGGCTCGTACACGTACACACAAACTGTCATCTGCCTTGACTATGGCATCCGAGAATGCTAGCTCTGGTTCCAGTGAGGAGTTTTCTGCAAACCAAGAAAGTATTACTTCACTTTCTGTGAAAGGTGAAAGTCTTTCCAAACCTTATGCTTCTTTTTCTTTTTTTACCCTTTTCTATACTTGCGTGTAGTAGGAGATGATTGGTAGAAATATAAATTTGAAGAAACTGTAAAAACTCAAACTGATTTGGATTTTTTTTTTTTTTTTTTAGCTGCCATGGTTGCTTCTCAATGGTTGGAACTTCTTCATCAGGACATCAGAGGACGCCTCGCAAGTATGATCTCCTTTTCCCAAAGAATAAAGAATGCGGAAAGAATAGAACGAAATCCTTACATATTGTTCTCATGTTCCTTTTTGTGTCTGCAGCATTGCGGCGTAGTAAGAAGAGAGTACGGAACACTATTCAAAGGGAATTGCCTTCTCTAATGTCCAGAGAATTTTCGTCCAACCAAGAAAATGACTCACATTTCAAAAATGCGACTCCAGATATGCATATGGCAAGGTGGAAATCCCTTTCCAATCAGATGGAAAAGGCATTATCTGAAGAGGGAAGACATCTAGTAAGTTTAATATGAATAGTGCTGGATTACTGTCATTGCTTTACTTTTTAAGCCATAGTTATTTGTGTGACAAGAGATACATTGCTTCTAACACCATAATAGGTTTTTCATTCCACAATTTTAGGCCATTACTCTCTTATTAATATCCTTTTTCACCTGCATTTTAGAGTTGTATGCTCATGTCAGCTAGTTTCATAAATCCTTATTTGATTTGTCATTGATTCAGGAAAGCTGGTTGAAACAAGTGAAAGAAATGCAATCACATTGTGAGCTAGGCCTGCAATTTGTGAACATTCCAGGCACAGATGTTTTCCAACAGCTACACTCATCAGGAAATGACTACAGGTATGACAATTTTCTCCAATTAAAAACTAATAGTTATAATTCTTGTTGATGCTGTTATTTATTATAAGAACTGTAGCATAATGCTGTTCGTGGTGGTGGTGCGATATGATATGACACCAGGTCACCAGCACCCTGTTATTGTAGTCATTTGCAATTTGGCTATCATATGCATGTCATGTCAATACTCTGATTAAAAACCCCTTTGTCAATTCTCAACTTACTTGAGTCGACTCCCATTTACCTTGGCTGAGTTCTCATCCGAGTTCAAGCTTTGCCTCCATGTTTCATAATGCCAATGCTGGTCAAAACGTGGCCAAAGAAAATTCTAGTCAACATGACACGACGTGATCTGAGAACTCAGTTGACGCAGTCATAACTCAGGAGAGTCAAAAGAGTTTCTAATTGACTTTATAGGGCAAAACGCGGACTCGAACAAGAACGTGGCCACGGTAAAACGTGGCCAAACAGCATGACACGACGTGATCTAAGAACTCGGTTGACACGGTCATAACTCGGGAGTGTCAAAAGAGTTACATGGCCACGGTAAAAGGGAGTCGACTTGGGGGAGTTGACGATTGTGCGAGGGAGTTTTGAAACTATTGTTGGCCTAGGCAGGTTACTAGACCCAGTTCGGAGGTTGGTCGCGTGGTCCTAGGCCTTGTGCCAGCAATGCCCTCTGAACTCTAGCCTAATAAAGATAATGGTAGCGCCTTTCCATCACCTATATATTTTGGGATAGTTGGTAAGCACCACAATCCTACAACTATGTTTTGTCCTACCTAGTCACCTATTTTTTTGTCCTACAACTATATAGTTAATGAAAAATTGTTCCGTCAATTATTGCCTCACCCGAGTCGATTCCCTTTAACCGTAGCCAAGTTCTTATCCAAGTCCAAGTTTTGAAACTGTGCCTATAAGCTGAGCTGATTGCGCATCTTAGTTATTAAGACTTACCACATAAACTGATCATTCTTTTGTCTTTAACAGATCAAAGAATGCAGATGCTTTGGAGAGGGAATGTGCTGTAAGGGCAGCGGCAGCCTCCATTTACTCAACATGCAATTTTGTAATGAAAGCAGAGAATGTACCCTGCTTTTAAGCGGATCAATCACCTTGGATGTCTTCTAATTTTTATGATATATTTTCCTCCCTTGTTGGGCAGTGATTAACCAGTAATTTAAATGTTTAGGTACATTTCCCTGTGCCATTATTAAGTGTTAAGCTGAGCATACTATGTCATTTGTATATGAAATGATGAGCCATTTTCTTCTATTCACTATCTTATTCCAACTTGGATTTTCTTTCAGATTGTGAACTGATAGTCTTTGAACTTAATCAATTAGTTGCACAGAATATCATAAGAAATATCAATTTCTCTAATTTGAGATTACTTATCAGCCCCTAGTTTCATCAAGTGTGGAAATTATGCTGTGGTTCAAATTTCATTAGTAATATCATGGAAAAATGGGGAATGTTGATAATGACACTCTTTATTTTGCTCTCTCATTAGCTAGTGAAGACTCATATTCCCCAATAAGCTATGGACTAAAAATCAATACAACATATTGAATTGTTGATGAAGAGAAAATGAGGGTTCTTGACTTCTGATGGGTTTGGCATGTTTTTATTCAAACGGTTCTTTTTGTAGGTTTTCAATAAGAGAAGAAGCTTATTGGAGATAAGATTAGTGGACGGCCAAAGCATAAGACCCAACTTGCAGGAAGAAGGTTATTGGAGATAGTATCAGACACTTCTCTTATTCTCTATGATTGAGGGCCATTTAGAATTTAATAAGGGAGATTACGTCCCCCACGCCCAACATGAACACGCTTTTTGACGTCAAATCACCCTACAAGTGGGGCGCATAATCCTACCAGGGTGGGGGGGGGGGGGTCTGAAAAAATCGTCGTCCTAAAATAAATAGTGAGTAGTACCATCAAGATCAAAAACACAAATAAGATGAATTTCTTATGAAATCTAAGTTAAAGATTTAGTGGTGGTTTACATCTTTTGTATTATAAATACCTAGGTTAGATTCAATTTGTTTGGCTAATATGATTATCCGGTCCTAATACTGGACTAGAAGAGGAACTTAATGGTTGTGCTTAATACATTATCCATATTCTAACTAATGGTTCGCTAGGATTGCCCAGTCCTAATGTCACAGAGGAGAAATTTTGTGCCTTTAATAAGTGACATAAGGATGGAAATAATTCAATGTTTTAAATCATAACTTCAATGACCAAGGAGTTGCAAATGCAGCATCAAGGGTTATGCACATTGAAGGTGTGAAAGTTAGAAATTATTGGTTTTCGTCCACACATTTGTGGGATCCCCTCATTCTTCCTAATAGAGGTGGGTTTGTCTACTTGAGTGGAGTTTTTTCAGGTATGGATACTTCAAGGCTAACAAGATGAAATCCTTTAAAAAGTACAAAGAATTCAAGAAGTGTTTCTTCTCAGGCACCTTACAAAAGTTTTGTTGGATTTAAATTCTATTTGATTTCATGCTCCAGCTTTGTTATAATCTTCTCAGGATATTAAGTGCCTCATATTGAACGCAAAGAGGGTGCTTTTGTTGTGAAAATTAGAATTGTAAAAGAGGACTTCCTTGTTTAGGCATATGGCAAGAAATCTTCTTTGTCATTCTAGGCATGAATTTGCGCTATTTGATACCCTTACAAAATAGCTGAATCATCTGATTACATATTAAATTTTGATCTTAGCATAACTTTGAGCTATATGTTTTAGTCATAGTTATCAAATGCATTTGTCAGTTTGCCCTGCTTGCGTATAATCATGGTTGAGTTGAGATGATAACTGCATTAAATACTGTTCATGTGCTTATCAGCCGGATGAATTGGATACCCCCACCTAGCCATGGACCTGATTTTGGAAAAATATTATTAGTTCAGCTATGCTTTGATTGTTACGAAGCCTGATTTGCCGCTCATTTCATTTGTCTTACAAAGATTCTGTGCAAAGTGATAATATTATCCTAAGTTCTTTCGGAGCCTGTCTGAATTCTTTTTTTTTTCCCACCTCACATTTATGTTTTGTAAATCATTTATAGGCATATGGTTGTTGTCCCATATGTTTCACACCTCACACTTATGTTTTGGAAATCATTTATAGGTGTATGGTTGGTATTCCATATGTTTCACACCTCGCATTTATGTTGTGTAAATCATTTATAGGTGTATGGTTGATGTCCCATATGTTTCACACCTCACATTTATGTTTTGTAAATCATTTATAGGCGTATGGCTGCTACCCCATATGTTTCACACCTCACTTTTATATTTTGCAAATCAGTTGTAGGTGTATAGCTGCTGTCTCATATGTTTTCACACCTCATAATTGTGTTTTTTTTTTTATAGGTGCATAGCAGCTCTCTTTATTTTCGTATTAGCAGCCCTCACTTCATTTTTATAATAATAGCCTGTCATTGTTTTGTTCAAGCACACACAAGGCATTATTTGGTTGATTGTTTGCTTTGTCATAAGCTGCATAGGCTATTCAAATGAGGTTTATGTTATCTAGATTGCAGAATTCCTTGGTTAGTTGAAGGTGCAAGTAAAGGCCAATGAATGAATCTTTACCTATTATCTTTAAGTGAATCAGCAGACATGTGTTGTGGCAATAGGTTTATGTTAGTTGTGTTACATTTACTAACCTGGTTTGATTAAGTTTTGGATAAGCTTGGTCTGTTGAAGAATGCGAGTGTCTTATCAGTTTGGTTTTCGATCTTCATAAATTTTAGTGTAGTATTTCTTCCTTTAGAAGACTTTCCTAGTCTTTTATACTTGAATCATAGATAGTAGTTCCCTCCATTGCAAAGGGCGATGAAGGCGTTAGCCCAAGCCCATCTTTAGGGGACTTGCTCAGTCCAAGTAGAGCTCCCCTCCTTTGTATATTAGACTTTACTAGTCTTTTAGACGCCTTTTAAATATCCATTCCTTCTTCATTGCAAGGGCAATGAAAGAATCACTTAAACCCCCATTTAGGAGACCATGGTGGTCTCATTAACGAGTAACATTAGGAGACACGCTCTGTCTCGCTAGGCGGCTCCCCTCTGGGGACAAGCCTCGTTGCTTGGAGCCTCTCCCTTTAGGGACTCAACCTTGGTTTTGTGAAGAGAGCTAGCTCATAGGAGGCTTACCTTGCCTCATTTATGGAGCCTCTATTTGGAGACAAGTCTTGTCTCATTTAAAGAGAGTTACTTTTAGGAGGTTTACCCAGCCTCATGTTAGAGTGGTCCCATCTTCTAACGAGTCTTTGACTTATTTGCCTTCTCTGTTGGTAGTGCTATTAGAGAGTCCCTGACTCGTTTGCGCTCCCTTTTTAGTGTGCTTAGTTAGAAGTTTTTTCATTAGAGACTAACTCTGTCTTATTAAAGCTTTGCTTACTCGGGTTTTTAGATCGTTTTCTCTGCTCTTGGGGCTTATTTACTTGTTGTGGATCGTCTTTTTGAGACGCTAGTTGCTTATTCGGGATTTTTCCTTTAGATTTAGGGCTTTGCCCTAGTTTGTGGTGTTACTTGCGTGTTCCCTTTAAGAGTGAAAGCATTTAAAGGTCCTAAAACATTGAAGAATTTTAAAATCTAAAAATATTAGAAATTTGAAACTCAAAAGCATTTAAAAACTTTAAAAATATCAAAAACATTTGAAAAACATTAAAACCGTTAAATCATTTGAAGTGTTAGGTTTTAGTTATGAGAGTTCGTTTTGAACTACGTTGGCTTGATCCTCTTCCACGAGGTACGTAGTGCAGCTTGGGATCCATATCCCAAGTCCAGCCAAACTTTGTAAATAAATCATTCGAACTCTTTCAAAAAGTACAAAAATATTTCATAAACCTGTTTTCGAAAAATCTTCCTCTAGAGTTAGGACTTTGTCCTAAATAGAGAGTTTTAGAGTTAGCGTCTAGTCTTTGATTTGTTGTGTGCTTGTTTGTGTTTGTTTTAGAGTTAGGGGTTTGTCCTAGAGTTATAGGAGCGTCTCCGTCCGGTCAGTTGGCGATCCACATCGCCGACTGATGACTAGAATAGGATGCGTTAGTCCGCCCTTTGTTTTTCTTAAGAAACATAGCCTAGTTACACATAGGTTGTAGGAATCACTTGCATTAGCTTAGGGCTAACCTGCATTTAGTTATGGCATATAGGGTGTCCTAAAATCCACAATTCACTGGAATCTAAATGATCGCTCAAGAAGCTTTAATAACTTGTCCGGTCTTTTAGATCGAGTCTAGGATAGAGGTCTAGGTGTCTTAGGCATCATAGTTTAGAATAGGTGCGAAGAACTACGTTGCTCTGATTCTCGTGGAGGCGGGGATACGTAGGCTTCTTTAGATGAATATCAGACCATCCAAGGACTCAGACTCAATCATTAGAGTCTTAGGATTTGTTGTGTTATGTTATGTATTTTTATTGTGTTATCTTATTTTCATGTGCATACCTTATATCTTTAGCTGTAGCATGCACGTGTTTGTCCACCAGAACTTAGACACCCATTAGGCATGTCACACGTAACCTAGCGATGCTTAGGTGACACGCTTCTTTAATTTATGTTGTGTATGCTTATTATTTCATCCCCGAGTCATGCATGATTAGTTAGACGTCCACTCGGGGATATTTGTTCCTGTTTCACATGATTTTCGCCCGAAACTCTTCGAAGTTAATAATAAATGGCATAAGAGACCAAGTGCTTGCACTCGGACGAATTTGGGGGTGCTCTTCGGACCTTCCCCATTCGTAATTAGGCACGGATCTTTATATCTCTAATTATCCGTTGCAGACAGAACATTTGTTTTGGTTCCATGGCGTATCCATAGATGGCGACTCTGAGTTATTTTTAGGTATATCTTGGTTTCGAGCCTTGGCTCCAGATCAAGATGTATCTCATTCGTTTTGTATCGTCATTCATGCTATGCTGTGAGAGTGGCACATATTTTGAGAGTTCTTTGGTAGAGCTCTCCTTCACATTGTGGAGATCTTTAAGGATTGCAGGGGGATCTCGCGTCCCTCGTCGCACTCGTCCTCTCGGATCGGGGTCCACAGGTACTTTTAGAAAGGTTTTTCGATTACCTATCTAAAGAGCCCAAGATTACACGATTTGGACTTGATTTGGCTAAATTATAGGCATTTTACGGATATGGCATAACTATATTACATGACTATTATTTTAGGAATATTTTAGTCATGTTTCTACTTTTATTTATGTACGTTGCTTTAGTTAGAAGATTAAGAATAATATTTAGGCATGTATTTAGGGTTGCTATTCTTAGGTTTGGCCTCTTTATATAATGTAATGACATGAGGAAAGAAAGAGATAGATTGAATAAAGTTTATTTTTGGGACATCACTCGTGAAGAGAGCATTGGCTCTTTCACGTGGGTGAAGGAGCTTCGCTCTTTTCACGTATTATATTGGAGTTTTTCTCCAAACCGCGGCATGGGTTTTCAAACCCCCGCAAGATTATTTAGTCGCTTCTTGTGGTGATCTTCATCTTGGTGTTGCTGCTCCACGCTCCCTACATCAATATTAATCTAAACCTAAACCTAAAATTCTAATGATAATTCACAAAAAAATTACAGGGGGGATGCGGGGGGTTGTCTACGTTGGTGAGTTCGAGGGAGACTGGCCAGAAAGATAAGCAGCCAACGGGAGGGATACCCAGGGGGGAGAGAGAGAGAGACAGAGACAGAGAGCACTCGGGTTTGCTTAAGTTGCCTTTTTTGGCTTCTGTAGCAAATAATAATATTTAGCCACCCGTTGTCAGAAACATAGTTAGCAAAACTCCGTTTTAAACTCCCTTTTTTGAAAAAAACATATTTTATTGGTGAGCCGTTTAGAACTCCTTTTTAAACTTTCACAACGAATAAAACTTTCAAATGCATTTTAAACACGTTTTTTGGGTCAAATTTCCAATACCCCCACCATATTTTGTAAATGACAAAATTATTTTCTTGTGTTTCCATTTTTTTGCTACGTTTTTTGAACCAGTACCGTATCAAACTCGAATTTTTGCCGTCCTGTTTTTTGGCGAATCACGTTTTGCTAACTATGGTCAGAAACCTGTAGAGCCTGCTGCGGGCCAATTGATCAACGATGTAATTCTTGATTCTATGAATGGAATAAAGGACTCGTTTCAGTATCTTCCTGTATCTATTTCTGCTTCTCAAATTGATAAAACTAATCACAATGATCAAAACTCCCCCTCTTATGAGGATGCCGACGAAACTCCCCCTGAGATCAAACACATGATTACTCAGGAGGAGCAATGTCGAGCTAAACCACTTGAAGAAGAAATTGAAACCGTCAACATAGATGATGAAACCTTAATCCGGGAAATACGGATTGGCAAAACGTTATCCCCGGAGGAGCGTGAAGAATTAATCACTTTGCTTAAGGAATACAAAGAAGTTTTTGCTTGGTCCTATGATGACATGCCGGGATTAAGTGAAGACATCATCCAGCATCGTCTTCCCCTAATCCCAGGTGCCAAGCCCAAAAAGCAAAAACTTCAAAAATTAAAACCAGAATGGGAATTGAAAGTCCATGATGAAATCAAAAAGCTATTAGATGTGGGCTTCATACAAGTGGTTGAATATCCCGAATGGCTGGCTAACATAGTACCGGTGCCCAAGAAAGATGGAAAAGTCAGAATGTGCGTGGATTTCAGAGATTTGAACAAGGCAAGTCCCAATGATGACTTTCCTTTGCCGAGCATTGATCTCCTGGTGGATAATACAGGTGGTCATGCTTTGTTATCCTTTATGGATGGGTTTTCCGGATATAATCAGATCAAGATGGCCCCTCAGGACATGATAAAAACTGCGTTCACCACTCCATGGGGAACGTATTGCTACAGAGTGATGCCGTTTGGGCTGAAGAATGCTGGGGCAACCTATCAAAGGGCGGCTACCACCTTACTGCATGACATGATTCACAAGGAGGTCGAAGTTTACGTCGATGACATGATTGTTAAATCTAAGACTCGACCAGAGCATGCCGTGGTCCTGAGAAAGTTTTTCGAAAGGATCCGGAAGTATAAGCTTCGCTTGAACCCGAGCAAGTGTGTATTCGGGGTTACTTCAGGGAAGTTGTTGGGGTTCATGGTTAGCAAAAGAGGAATCGAGGTAGATCCTCAAAAGATCAGAGCATTCCCCAGCAGAGTTGCCATCCTGTGGACCCACGATTTGAGAGAGGCAGGGGGACGTGCCCCCCCTAGAAAGTGTGGACCCCGATCCGAGGACGAGTGCGAGGGAACGGGTCCCTAACACCATCTTCTGGATCATCCACGTGTGAAGGAGAGCTCTACCAAGGAACTCTCAAAACGGATGCCACCCTCATAGCATAGCACGAGTGGCGATATAAAAAAGAAAGAGATATGTCTCGATCCGGAACCGAGGTTCGAAACCGAGACATACCTGAAATAAACTCAGAGTCGCCATCCATGGATATGCCATGAAACCCTAAAATCAAATCCTCTGTGCAATGGATAACCAGAAATATATATGGGTTCGTGCCTGATTACGAATGGGAAAGGTCTGAGAGCACCCCCAATTCGTCCGAGTGCAAGCACTTGGTCTCTTATGCCATTTTTAGTAACTCCAAAGAAGTTTGAATAAAAATCATGTGAAATGGGAACAATCCTCAGGACTCGTCTACCTAAGCATGCATTTCCTGAGGATAAAAATAATAAACACATATAAAATAAAATGAAAGATGTGTCACCTAAGCATAGCTAGGTTATGAGTGACAAGCCTAATGGGTGTCTAAGTTCTGATGTACAAACACATGCAAGCTATAGCTAAAGGTATAAGATCAGTACAATAAAGTAAGAAAACATATCAAATCCTACAATAACAGCACAACAAATCCTAAGACTCTAAACGAATTAGCCCGAGTCTTCGGATGGTCTGGTATTCATCCAAAGAAGCCTACGTATCCCCGCCTCCACGAGAATCAAGGCAACGTAGTTCTTCGCGCCTATTCTAAGCTATGATGCCTAAGACACCTAGCCCTCTATCCTAGACTCGATCTAAAAAACCGGACTAGTTATTAAAGTTTCTTGTACGATTATTTAAATTCCAGTGAATTGTGGATTTTTAGGACACCCTATATGCCCTAACTAAATGCATGTTAGCCCTAGGCTAATGCAAGTGATTCCTACAACCTATGTGTAACTAGGCTGTATTTCCTAAGGAAAACCAAATGTGGACTAGCGTATCCTACTCTAGTCATCACTCGGCGATGTGGATCGCCGACTGACCGGACGGAGGCGCTCCTATAACTCTAGGATAGACCCTTAACTCTAAAACAAGCACACAGCAAACAAACAATCAAACCACCTATCAAAAGAAAAACCCTAACTCTAAAACTCTCTATCTAGGAGAAACTCCTAACTCTAGAGGAAGATCTTTTGAAAACAAGATTTTAAAGGTTTTTGAAGAAGGTTTAAAACATTTATTTACAAAAAAAGTTTGGCTGGACTTGGGATGTAAATCCCAAGCTGCACTACGTACCTCGGAAGAGGATCAAGCCAACGTAGTTCGAAACGAACTCTCTACCTAACAAACACTTACAGCAAATCAACTATTTTTTATGTTTTAAGTTTCTAATATTTTTGAGATTTTTAATGATTTCAATGTTTATGGATTTTAAAATTTCTGATGTTTTCACCCTTTTGGCCAAAGACCGGAGGGAAAATACAAAAAAACAACACCCTAGGGACAAACCCTAGGGTGAATAAGGAAAACTATGCTCTAATAATACCGTTATAAGAGCAAATGAGTCAAAGACTCTCTAATAACAGCACAAAGGAAGCAACCGAGTCAAAGACTCTCTAATAAAAGCAACTAGATGATAAATGAGTCAAAGACTCTCTAATAAGAGCAACTGGAGGATAAATGAGTCAAAGACTCTCTAATAAGAGCAACTGATAACACTGAAAATGAGATAACGGAGTCAAAGACTCTCTAAAAGAAATGGAAACACGATTCAAAGACTCTCTAAGAGAGAAGAAAACACGAGTCAAAGACTCAACTGACAACAACTAAAGGATATACGAGTCAAAGACTCTCTAAGAGATGAAAACACGAGTCAAAGACTCCACTGACAACAACTAAATGATATACGAGTCAAAGACTCTCTAAGAGATGGAAACACGAGTCAAAGACTCCAAAAACACCGACTAAAGGATATACGAGTCAAAGACTCTCTAAGATATGGAAACACGAGTCAAAGACTCCAAAAACACCGACTGAAGGATAAATGAGTCAAAGACTCTCTAAGAGATGGAAACACGAGTCAAAGACTCCACTGATAACAACTAAAGGATACACGAGTCAAAGACTCTCTAAGAGATGGAAACACGAGTCAAAGACTCCAAAAACAACAACTAAAGGATACACGAGTCAAAGACTCTCTAAGAGAGAAAGATTGAGTCAGAACTCTTTAATAACAACACCTGAAAGACAAATGAGTCCAAGACTCTCCTACAACACTACTGAAAAGACAAATGAGTCAAAGACTCTCTAATAACGCCACCTAAAAGGCGAATGAGTCAAAGACTCTCTAATAACACTATCTAAAGGATGAATGAGTCAAAGACCCTCTAATCAAGGCTGACTCCTATGCGAATGGACTATTGACTAAGGAGAAGCTTACAAGCAAAAGGAATAAGAGACCTTGTGCATATTTGGCAAAGGTAAAAACACCTAGCCGGGCCGGACAGCTACCTAGCCCTAGGGTGCAACAAGTGTGCAACCCAATACCCATAAGGGTAAGGGTATGAAGCCAAGCCGAGTAGGGTGTTCTTCCAAAACCAAACGGCGCACAAAGAGGAGGTTTAGCAAGAGAATGAGACCGGGCGGGTCTAAAAGGAAATAAGAGACCTTGTGCATATTTGGCAAAGGTAAAAACACCCAGCCGGGCCGGACAGCTACCTAGCCCCCAGGGTGCAACAAATGTGCAACCCAATACCCATAAGGGTAGGGGTATGAAGCCAAGCCGAGTAGGGTGTTCTCCCAAAATCAAAAAGCACACAAAGAGGATTAACGAGAGAATGAGACCGGACGGGTCTCCCAAACACACACAAAGATGGGCTCTAAACAACCTTATCATTGCCCCCAAGGGGTAAGCAAGGCTAAGACAACTAATTGACCAAATTGGTCTCTAATTAACAGAGGAACAAATTGAGGTGCAACCTCAGAGAGGATTCTACAAATGAGGCTTGCCTCCAAAGGAGGATTGCCTAACGAGACAGAGTATGTCTCCTAGTACAGGTTCTATTATCTAAAGAAGTCTAGAAGACTACGCTAGTCTATCCAAAGAGAGAAGAAAAAGGTTACCAAGTAAACTCAAATTTCCATTCAATTATTATAAAAACAAATCAAATATCCGCAAAGTAAGATCTACAACTAAAGAGTGCACAACATGTAGCAATCATAAAATGATAAACAACATTAATTAGTCCAGACCAGCCGTTGGATAGCCTAATAAAGTAAAACAATATCAAACACTTCAAAGCCAACCACAAACCCCAATACGGGGACTCCAATGAAATCAGATGATGCCAAAGTAATCATCTGATTTCCTACACATATAATATTTCTACAGACCGCCTTGAAATCAGACGATATTCGTGTCAAGGACATCGAATAGTGCAAATCATCTGATTTCCTTCTTCAATTAAACCATTTATTTAAAATAAAAAATAAGTATGATAAGCTTTCAAGATAGTCTTACCTGAACAGTCCATTCATCTTCAGAACCTAACTCAAAACTTAACATAAAAGAAGAATCTTAAATTTTCAACAAATTATACAAATGCATGCAATGATATTTCTGATTTTTATAAATTTTGGTGCATAACAGGGGGCATCAACTTGTGCAGATTCAAGATCCTTGAAACCTTAGGAATAACCCTAAGCTTCCAAGTGCGACATACAGTTCATTAACCAAAGACAAGTAAATGTAACAATAACGATCACATTTGATGGCTTCAATCAAGCGAGGATTGGAATATACTCATGTCAGGAAAAAGTAAGAATGAATTTGTACAGAGTACTTCGATTTCCATTCACACTACTTCACTTCGATAACAACCCTCAATCAACTGGAAGAAACACTTGCACAAGAAAAAACAAGCCTCGTCTAATTCTCTTTTGCAAAACAACAAAGGCAGGAGGCACGAAATCATGAAATTCTTATGGGCACCACAACATTGAACATAAACTTTCTAGTCTTAAATCAGCACTCAAGAGAATTACACTTTTTAAGCCATGAAATGATTACCCAAACACCAGAGAGAACTATAACCATACCTCATTTAGCGACCATTAAAGAGAAATTATCACAGATTGTCAAGGAAATATAACTAATCTCAAACAATATATGATGATACACCCTCAAATAATCATCTAAAAAAAATGAGCCTAGAACATAGAATAATAACCCTAGATCCAATAGAAACGATATCCCGGTATCGTCAAACACACAAAGGCAACTATAGATCTGAGCATCCCTCATAACCACACAACATTGATAGAAAAAGATATCCTCAGATCAAGAAAATAATGAAATTCAATAAGATCTCAGTAATTCTTACCTTTTTCTCAGAATCGGTGAACTTTCCCTCGCAATTTTCCAAGCAATTGAACCAAATAGCAGAGAGCCACCGGATTTGCAGTAGCTTTGACCGGAGAAGATTAAATCTGACCTAATAAAGGCCAGATTCAAAAGTATTTGCAGTTGGATCCAAAGGCTTCCGACCGGAGAAGATGGACGATCGGAGGAGATGATCGGAGAGAGGAAATCGGTTTTCCTCTTCTCAGATCTCTCTTTCTCTTTGATTCTCTCAACTCCTCCCGGAAATGGCATAGCGGCACCATCGGGGAAATAGCGGTTGCCGGTCAAGGCGGGAAGATTGCCGGAGATGGGGAGCATGATCGGAGAAAAAATTAATGCCGCAAACACCTCAGATGAAGAGCACGCTTGTAATCGGAGTTTCCAATTCTCAGATCAAGGAGAAAATAGAGAAAAGGTTATAGGATCTGTGACCGGAAATGGCGACAGATCTCGCCGGAGAATAACGATTTGCCGGAGAAGAAACCTTGAAACGGCATTTGGAGAAAGAGGAGGTCAGATCCCAACCATGGCAACGGAGGTAGCTAGATCTGAAGAAAGCAAAGGAACGGCCGGAACTCAGGCGAGATTGATCGGAGGATAAGAAAAAAATGAGAATTAGAGTTTCAAACGAGGGTTTCTAGTCCAGATCTACTCTCTCTCTCTTCTCAGATCTGTGACAAAAAGAACAATAGAAAAAGCTCTGAATCTAGGGTTTCATTGAAAGCTTTTAAGTAGAATTTGAAGGCGGGAGAGATAGATCGGATCTAAGCCGTGGTAATGGAGATGGGAATATGACCAGAGCCTTGGGGGAGATGATCGAAAATCTACCAGAATATAGCCGGAGAAGAAGACTAAAGTTAGGGTTTCGGTGGGGAAAAGAAAAGGGGTTTTTCTCTCTCGTTTTCATTCTCTCCCTTTCTCTGCAATCTGCAAGAATAATGAGCCTCCTCTCTTTCTCTTTTCTCAGATCTGAGACTTCAAGATCTCAGATCTGAGACTTCTCTGCTGGCCGGAGCTCCGTTGGGGTTGCCGGAGAAGAAGATATTTGATTAGAAGGACTTTAAACATAGCACCCGGCGATTGGAGCTCTGATTCCGGCCGGTAGATCCGCCGGAGAAGATGAAACCGGATGAGATCTACTCTCTCTCCTCCCTCTCTCTCTCTCTCTCTCTCTTTTCTGTTTGAAAACGAAAGAAAAAAAAATCCTATGGTTCTTCTCCTTCGCGGATTTTTATATCAAAACGAGGCTTACCCATATTCGCACTACCGTAATCAATGGGCGCACGAAATATACTAGGCGCGCGAAATTGGCTTGGATTCGGACGGACTAATTCACACCCCTTGTTATGTAAAAATGATATATTTGGCTCTTGTTTCCCATGGACAATCCCCTTTTCTGGTTTATTACACTAACTCTTGTATGCTAAAGGCACTCCTTGATTTGATTAATTCATCCCCCTTCTGCCCAATTTTAAAAATAAAATCATTTAATTAGGCAAACTTCACCGGTTTTCAACGAAATCTGAAAGGGACCTAATTAGAATCCTAGACTACCTCAGGGTGTAATTTGAAGTCCTAATTCACGAATTTGACGAGGTGTTCCTCGAGCAACGCGAACTTGGGTCAGGTCAAAATGGGGTGTCTACAGAAAGTCTCTAGATCATCCACGTGAAGGAAAGCTCCACCAAAGAACTCTCGAAAGAGTGCCCCTCACAGCATGAGTGGCGATGTAAAGTGAGATACCTCTCGATTAGGGGCCTAGCCCGGATTCGAGACGCACCTTAAACAAAGAAAGAGTCGTCATCCAAGGAAGTAGGCCCTGGATCCCATGTTGTGCTCTACCTGCATTAGTTAGGGCATATAGGGAGTCCTAAAAATTACCATTCACTTGAACTTAAGTAATGGCGCAAGAAGCTTTAAAAACTAGTCAGGTATAGTTGATCGAGTCTAAGATAGCGGTCCTAGAGGGTTAGGCATTGTAGTTTAGCATAGGTCGCCGAACTACGTTGACTCTGATTCTTCCCGAGGCCGGGATACGTAGTGCAGCTAGGATGGATGGCCATCCTGGTCCGAGTCAAGTATCACCTTAGAGTTTATGGTGTGTCGTGTCGAGCCATGGGTTGTGCTGTATGTTTTGCTGTGTTTTTCTACTTTCATGTACAGATCATATACCTTTAGCTGTAGCATGCATGTGTTTGTCCACCAGAACTTAGACACCAATTAGGCATGACACTCATAACCTAGCTATTCTTAGGTGGCATATCTTTCATTTCTTTTTGTGTGTGCTTATTATTCATCTCCAAGACATGCATGGTTAGATAGACGTTATCTCGGAGATATTCGTTCCCATTTCGCAAGATTTTCGCCCAAAACTCTTCAAAGTTAATAATAAATGGCATAAGAGACCAGGTGCTTGCACTTGGGCGAATTGGGGGCGCCTAACCCCTTCCCCATTCGCCATCAGGCACGGACCTTTTATATCTCTGGTTATCTGTTGCGACAGAGCACAGCATGAGATCCAGGGCCTACTTCCTTGGATGGCGACTCTTTCTTTGTTTAAGGTGCGACTCGAATCCAGGCTAGTCCCCGAATCGAGAGGTATCTCACTTTACATCGCCACTCATACTGTGAGGGGCACTCTTTCGAGAGTTCCTTGGTGGAACTCTCCTTCACGTGGATGATCTAGAGACTTTCTGGGGGGGGCCCGTCCCCCCGCCTCTCTCGGATCGTGGGTCCACAAAACCGCGTGTCTTCAGAAATCATGTGATTCTCGTAGTACATTTATTATGGTCGGCGTGTTCTTTTGGCGGCAGTTTCTAATACCATCGCTATTTGTAATTTATCGTGACAGTACATATCCTTCTGTCACAAAAAAGTAATAATGGGTGGCAACGTTTGGCGCCAAAGTCGGAAAAGTAATTCGCGAGTGTTAGTAATAGTTGCATATTTATGGATCAATTACCAATGGGGGACAAAATTTAGGTGGAATTATCAACAGGACCCATGCTTTTCAGAAATTATCAACGAGGGACGAAAGAGGTCTTGTCAATAAAAGCTGGACGAAAATGCTCTTTTCTTAAGCAACACGTTTTGATACTGGATAACCCCAACCCCAGAGACTTGAAAACCCGTTCCAAAACTCCAGTACCCTTGGGCAATTTTAAGGGTCTTGATAAGCCCATTCGTAAATTGGTAACTCCATTTTGATACTAGATAACCCCAATCCCAAATACTTGAAAACCCCCTTCCAAAACTCTAGTACCCTCCGCCAATTTTCAAGGACATGATAAGCTCATTCGGAAATTGGTAACCCCATTTTGATACTTGATAACCCCAATCCCAGAGACTTGAAAACCCCCTTCCAAAACTCCAGTACCCTCGGCCAATTTTCAAGGACATGATAAGCCCATTCAGAAATTGGTAACCCCATTTTTTATACTAGATAACCCCAATCCCAGAGACTTGAAAACCCCCTTCCAAAACTCTAGTACCCTTGGCCAATTTTTAGGGACTTGATCACCCCATTCGGAAATTGGTAACCCCATTTTTTATACTAGATAACCTCAATCCTAGAGACTTGAAAACCCCCTTCCAAAACTCCAATACCCTCAGCCAATTTTCAAGCAGGGGCGATGCCACTTGAAAGGAAAGGGGGACAATTGCCCCCCTCAATTTTTTGGAAAAAAAAAACCTTTATTTTTTTTTCTTTTTTTATACTTACGCCCTTTTAAAAAAAAAATATGCCCCCCTTTCCAATCATCCCTAAGATAGAAAATAAGTTTAAAATTTTAATTTTACCATTTTTATCTCCCTTCCTTGTGCAAAATTTACTATAAGTTTTGCCCCCTTGTGCAAAATTTCAAATAGAAATTTTTTCTATCTTAATTTTAAGATAGAAAAAAAATTACTATAATTTTTGCCTCCCTTGTGCAAAATTTCTGGCATCGCCCCTGTTTTCAAGCACTTGATAAGCCCATTCGAAAATTGGTAACCCTACTTTTGAGAGTTACTAACCCCTTTCCAGAGAGTTGATAAACCCTTTCTACTACAAAACCCCTACCTATAGCAACTCTTCTAATGGCATTACAATTCTGCTCATGATAGAAATAACAAAAAGAAATGGATGTTGTTTTCATTAAATGTGCTTCATGTATTACATCCCAATTTGTGTATTACAAAAAAAAAATTAAGTAAATCAAAAAATGAGTAGCCATCCATTCATGTATTACATCAACTTTTTCTTATACAACCACTTGTCTTCCAAAAAATTGCGTGAAGCCATCCATGGATTATCTCCAGAACTCATCCTAAAATACAAATCGCTTAAACCCTAAACAAGATAAATCAGAAATAGAGGAATGAAAGATAGTGCAAAACCCTAAAAAAAAAAAAAAACAAAACATAAATACAAAGAGATAGATGGTAAGAACTCAACATTCAAATTTTCAAGATTTGCCAGCAACAATGGTGGCTGAACAATTAGGAAGATGACTAGTAGGGTAAAAAATCAAAAAAGTGATATTGGAAAAGTAGAAGAATAGGGAAGAAGGAAAAAAACAAGGTCAAAACGTGTTGTAAATGCCAAAGGGCATTTTCATCCAGCTTTTACTGACAAGACCTCTTTTGTCCCTCGTTGATAATTTTTGAAAAGAATGGGTCATGTTGATAATTTTGCCTAATGTTTGTCTCCCATTGGTAATTGTTCCCATATTTATTACAACCAATGGTTTTTTCATAACCGTTGTACCAAACACAATAATTGGCAGCAAAGTTTGGCGCTAAGTTGAAAAAATTATTAGCGACGGTTAATATCCATCATTAATTACACTTTTAAGAGACGGTTTTTTCATTACCATCGCCGCAAATGGAACATATGGCGGCAACTGTTGGGAGGAAAGACGATGAGAAAATTATCCACCATGGTTAACTGTAATTCGTTGCCAATAAGTTTAAGAAAAAACGTTTAATATATTTTTTTATTTTCTACGGCGACAGTTTATCAATAACCGTCTTCATAAAAATTCGTATAACGAAAATTAAAAATCAACCATCGCTAATAATGAATAAATAGTGACAGTAAATTTTACCATTGCGGAAATTATGTTATAGCAACAATTAAGTTGTGGCGGAAATATTTCCGTCGCTACAATCCCTTTTTCTAGTAGTGAGAAGAAACTTGTTCTTCATTACTGCAACGCGCCAACCCAAGCAGAAAGAAGCATTTGTTGAATAAAATGTCTCACAAATCCGTTTTATGGTAAACACCTTCATGATGTCACAAATGCTACCAACAAATGAACTATACCATTTGATCCCTCTTTTAATTTAAATTGGCATAAAATGCATCGCGGAGGGATTTAACCATGAATCCATTAATCCTTTCGAGCTTATTCCCTATTGTATTTTTATTAGGACATGGAGTCGAGGGGAAATTCTTATTAACTTAAGGACTGATTTATTTTTTTATTTTTGTTTTTTATTTTTGTTTCTATTCTTATCCTTATCATAAACCAACAGTTTTTTCATGTTTCATATGCTAGAGGAGTTGTCAAATTCGAACACTTTTAATATCCTATGTCTGAGAATGACAATTCGATGGAGTGACATTAATAGGGGTGCAACTCAGGTTGGGTCCAACCCGAACACTTCAACCCCCAACCCAACCCGAGTTTCAACCCGGCTTGGCTAACCCAACCCAACTCAAATTGATTTTTCGCTAACCCGACCCCGACCCGACCCGACCCGATTTCCCAAGTTGGGTCGGGTTGACCGTGACAATCACCTGTTTACTTTTTACTTTAGTTTGTTGTTTGCCTTTACTTTTTGGATATAAGTTAATAGGAAATATTAAATAAGTATTATGATTGTAAGGGTGGAAAGAAAAAACAAAAAAGTCAACAAAAGGTCAAAAACTACAAAAAAAACATGTATTCTGACAAACTGTGTTTATCTTTGGCGGGTTCACAGGTCGGGTCGGGTTGCCGGGTCCCCAACCCAACCCAACCCGAACCCAACACGAAATTGGTCAACCCAACCCGCCCAAAAATCGGGTTCAACCCGTCAGGTTCGGGTTCAACCCAACCCAAGTTGCACCCCTAAACATTAACGTGGTACTATCTTCATTAATTCTCCACACGCTCTCTCCTCGAGGGTGTAAACAACACAATAAATTGGGATTTGCTAGTGTCCATCGCAGAAGGCATTTCATGGATGGCCTGTTGCATGTGAGAGCAGCCACATCATAAATGGAAAAAAAATCTGCTGAAAAGTGAGCCTGTGTGTGGCTGCTCCCACATGCCACAAGCCTTTCAGCGAAATACCTTCTGCGATGGACCCTAGCAAATCCCCAAAAATTATATGGTGTCCGTATCGGATGAAAAATATAAGGGAGGAACCATGTCCGACCACTGACCATGCAAAATCTCACGTTACACATGCTTGTATTTCCTTACGAGCTTTTATATACATGGCCCCACAAAAAGGTACAATAGACCTACATGTTTGGTCAGTCCTGCTTGAGAAACCCAAACTACTACGTATTGCTAACCCCTCCAATCCGAGCTTACCACCTGGTTACTAAAAACCGTCCATGTACTTGCCTCATATATGGTGCTAACACATGGCACATGTTAATTGTGATTCTTCTCTTCCGAGTATTACAGTAAATACGTCAGCCTGTTAGCTAGGATCATTAAATGCAGAAACTTTTTGTCGGTGGGTCCACAAAATGAATAATTTAAATCACTAGAATAAAATGTGCACACTTTATATTTGGTGCGTGCACACTTATCATATAAAATCTTCCCCTATCTTTTGATTTCTTGTAAAGATTTTCCCTTTATAATTAAATACACGGCTGAAAGTTGTCCTTACCTACTACTTACACATTTTTCTTATATAAAGGCAACATGACCACCTCCCTTTCCTCACAGCCTCTCCGACTCTAAAAATAACCATGGAGAAAAACACCATCACCTCCTCCTCCTTCCTCACCTTCGCGCGCGTCCACAATGGCAGGGCAAGGACTCCTTTTTGGCCCACCATTATATTACTCTTCATCACTTTCATCTTCTTTTTCCTTCTACTCCAATCCTTTTTGGCCAGGCTTAAGAAACACAAGAGGCCCCCTCTCCCACCCGGGCCATCTCCATGGCCAGTCGTCGGGAACCTCCCTGACATAATCATGAACAAGCCGGCATTCCGATGGATGTTGGACCTCATGAACGAGATGAAGACTGAGATTGCATGTTTCCGCCTAGGAAGTACCCATGTAGTTTCTGTCAATTGCCCTGAGATCGCACGTGAGTTCTTAAAACAACAAGACGCAATTTTCTCATCGAGGCCCATCACCATGGCAACGGAGTACTCGAGCCTAGGATTCCTCTCGACCGCATTCGTACCATGGGGTGAACAGTGGAAAAAGATGAGGAGAGTGGTGAGCTCTGAGGTTCTTTCTCCTTCGAGACTCCACTGGCTGCTTAACAAGAGAGTTGAGGAAGCAGACAACCTTGTTAGATACATATACAACCAATGTCGGAGCCTCAAGGTCTCCGGCGGGGCAGTTGTTAATGTCAGAGTCGCAGTTCAGCAATACAGTGGCAATGTCATAAGGAAGTTGATGTTCAACAAGAGGTACTTTGGCCATGGGAGTAAGGATGGAGGCCCTGGCTTTGAAGAAGAAGAACACGTCGAGGCTATCTTCACTGTGCTGTCTCTTATTTACTCCTTCGCTGTTTCAGACTACTTTCCACGCTTGAGATGGTTAGATTTAAATGGCCACGAGAGGATCATGAAGAAGGCTATTAAGGTTGTAAACAAGTATCACGACCCTATCATCGATGAGAGAATCGAGCAATGGAGGAATGCTCAAGATGGGTTCGTGAAAAAGGAGCCTGAGGATCTGCTTGACGTTCTAATCTCGGTGAAGAACAGTAGTGGAAAGCCATTGCTGTCTGCGGAAGAGATCAAGGCACAAACTGAGGTATGATTATATTGAGTGAGCGGACATGCTCGTATTGGTGGTACGATGGAAGTACTACCCTTGATATTTGATCCAACGGCGGCTTCTTAAAAACTGAGCTGCTGTTGGATCAAATATCAAGGGTGGTACCTCCAACTTGAGCGTGTCCGCCCACTCAGCATATAAAATCTCTATTTTAATAACTCTTTTCATATCTCCTACTTCAGTTCTTTAAAAGAAAATCATATTAGCCGTGGCTGGAAATGATACTTAAAGCTAAAAGCTTAAGTGAAAACCCCACTTTTCTAAAGCTTTAGAACAGTGTATTTCTAAAGCTAAACCGTCGTCTATTTTCTTTGAAAACTTGGGTGATGTTGGACTGGGCGGCATTTTATTAAATACTTTATAAATGTAAATTTGCTTATAGATTTTAAATATCATATAAATGTACATTTCATTATATATGTACTATATAACTAGAAAACTGAAGTTGCCATGAAAAACTCCAAAATATTTGATGCCAATTGAACTCAAATAAGTGGGATTTGGGAATGTTCATTTTTCATGTGCACATGTATATTTCTTTATGTGATTTGCTGTGCAATTTAGCGGAAAACCATTTTATAATTAGAAAAGTAAATAAATTTCTCATGTACGCAGATCTAACTAGGTCATTTAAAACCTTTTACGTATAAATGTCTCCCTCTCTCGATATTAAATTTACTAGTTGCAGACCCGTACGATGCACGGAGCGCCCGAAAAAATGCTTTATAATTTTTTTAAAAAACAAAAGAAAAGAAAGAAGAAACATTAATAATGAAGATATATTTGTAAATATATAGATTAGACATCAGTATTACATAGTTATGTCTTTGGACTTGCTATATGCAAAGATTAGAAGAAATTCAAAGGGGATATTTCTCAGATTTTGCTAATTTTCACATTGTTAATGAAAACCTTAGGTGACTCCTTTATCTGAAACCTAAGCACCATCATGCCCTGTGTTGGAACTTCTAAGCCAATGATTTGAATATCAATTGAAAGTTCTTTCATTCGTAATTGATGAATAAGATGAAACTTCAATTTGACAATCTATTCCATCCAACTGACGGTTGTGGACCCCGATCCGGGCAAGAGGTGGGGGACGAGCCCCCAGCGGCCTCTTGGATCATCCACACATGAAGGAGAGCTCTACGAAGGAACTCTCGAAATAAAACAAAACTCAGAGTCGCCATCCATGGTATACGGCCATGGATCCTAAAAAAAATAAGCTCTGTATACCATGGATAACCAGAAATGAATGGATTCGTGCCTGATTACGAATGGAGAAGGTCTGAAGAGCGCCTCCAATTCGTCTGAGTGCAAGCACGTGGTCTCTTATGCCATTTATTATTAGATTCTAAAGAATTTTGGGTAAAATCATATGAAATGGGAATAATTCTCAGAAGTCGTCTACCTAAGCATGCATTTCCTGATAATAGAAATAATAAGCATACAAAAGATAAATGAAAGAAGTGTGTCACCTAAGCAAAGCTAGGTTATGAGTGACATGCCTAATGGGTATCTAAGTTCTGGTGGACATACACATACAAGCTACAGCTAAAGGTATAGTATCAGTACAAGAAAGTAAGAAGACACATCAAAACATAAAGCACGAATCAATCCTATATGTATGACAGGACAAGAAAAATCCTAACTTTAATGCGACTTGACTCGGACCAAGATGGCCATCCATCCCAGCTGCTCTACGTATCCCGGCCTCGGGAAGAATCGGAGTCAACGTAGTTCGATGCCCTATTCTAAACTACGATGCCTAACCATCTAGAACCACTATCCTAGACTCGATCCACTAAACTCGACTGATTTTTAAAGCTTTTTGCATGATTGCTTAAGTTCAGGTGAATTGTAATTTTTAGGACTCTCTATATGCCCTAACTAATACAAGTTGATTAGCCTTAAGCTAATGCAGCTTAATGCAGGTGGGCCCTACACCCTATGTGTAACTAGGCTGTGCAACCTAATGAAAACCATAGGCTGACTATATGCTTCCTAGTCTAGCCATCGGTTCGACTAAATATCTAACCGATCGACTTGAGGCCTCCTAACTCTAGGGACACTCACACGACAGGACACACCATATCAATACAAAACAGGACAGCCTCCTAACTCTAAAACAAGCACACAACAAACAAACAATCAAACACCATATCAAAAAGAAACTCCTAACTCTAGGGGAAGATCTTTTAAAAATAAGATTTTAAAGGTTTTTTAAGAAGGTTTAAAACATTATTTACAAAAAGTTTGGCTGGACTTGGGATATGGATCCCAAGCTGCACTACGTACCTCGTGGAAGAGGATCAAGCCAACGTAGTTCGAAACATATTCCGAGATAAAGATGCTAAACAAGTAAAAATGTGTGATTCACAAACAAGTAAACTAGCGTGCTCACAAACAGGTACACCAGCGTGGTCACAAACAAGTAAACTAGCATGATCACAAACAAATGAAACATCAATCAGATGAAACATGTCTAAAAGAAATGACATCCCTAAAACACATGAGACAGAACCTTTCCCCAAAAGAGAAAGACGAGCAAGATAATGAGACTGAGAGAGCCCTATACTATGACAGAGGGTTGCTTAAAAAATTTAGAGAATCTTCTAGAAGGAAAGAAAACAAAGGGGAACGCTATATAGACTAAGTTAGTCCCCTAAAGATGGGCTTGGGATGACTCCTTCATCGCCCTTGCAATAAGAGGATAAATTCCTGAATAAAGGAATAATTTCTTAAAAGAAAAGATCTTAGAAACATTTAAACAATTGTAAACAACAGACATTCTATAAGAATCCTAAATACTAGAGTGAAGCCCTGTAGATAATGGGAGAGTGAAAAGTATCAACGGTCTATTCATATGAAGACAAGTAATATGCTAACAAAAAACTGATATGTTTATCATGTCAACCTTCAAATGATGTCAATTCAAACATTGAGAAACAACTTAAATATAAAAATCATTTATACAAGCCACTAGTTCAAAATTTTATCTTATACCTTCAGGCCTTTAAATACAGAATTCTCAGAAGCACTATTTTCATATCAGGTACATGCACTAGGTACTACAAAACTTAAATGAAACTCCTTTTTCCTTAATCACTCAAATGCACATTAGTAAGCTAAAAGAGATTCAAATGAAATTAAAGCAAAAACCAAATCCTATTTTGACTTTCTTTTAATACAAACATCAACTTTTAAAGAGCAGTATCATCTTTTCATACAGGGTAAGCAAGGGGAAAAGAGATGACAAACCATCAATTAACAATTTCAATTTCAATCAAAACTTAGCCCAAGTTGATTTAAATAACCCTCTTCTATGAGATGGACAAATGTAACTATCAAACCCTGCTAGTATCCATGTTGACAAAGGGAATGGCTGTTATGGGCATTGCTGTGGAGAAGTAGGCAAAAATACATGACAATTACATATCTTGACATTTATGCACCTATCAAAGGAGAAGGATAAAGGACCAGACTATGTAAAATGTATACAACCAAGGATAATAATCAATCAATCATTGAGAATGAATAGGAGTTAGACAAACTGTATCAATATTAACAGATTGGAACTTTATCCCTTACAAGATAACCTATCAACTAAATATCTCTCTCATGTGGAGCATGTTCTTCATTTCAAACAAAACTATTATACCAAAGCAATACATGAAGTAGCCATCTATTCTCATAGGAAACATATAGAGAGTAGATACTCTATTTGCTTTAACAGAATTCAACTATGCCTCAGTTTGGACAAGACAGAAAATTTCTATTTTAACACCATCATTATCAACAGGTCTCATATATAACAAAAATTACACAAGGTTGTTGACTCAAATAAAATACTCATTTTTATTTTCTAACACCTCATCATTTATCTATAGCTATCATGGCCGTTGTAAAGTATATTGCCCAAAATATCAAAGTATTCATCAAAAAAAAAAAAAAAAAAACTGCATACATGTGTCAAGAAATTTATGCCTATATTAGAACCAACTGATGTTGATCCCAACCGAGTAGAACATGCTAATTCTATAACAGGAAATGCTTACAAATAGCACCAATAAAAAAAAAATTAATTCAAAACTGAACTATAAATCATTTTGACCTTTTTCAAAATAAAAACACAACAATCTAGCTTATTTGAACCACATTTCTGTCTCTAAAATAATCCAAGGCTCAAACTTGAGCTGCTCAACCACATTATCATATTTGACCTATATTTTTTAACAATTAAAACATACCTGGTTCATATCAATATTAAACATTATGAAAAACCAATGGTCAGCCCACATGGCCTTTGATCTATTCATTGAAGATCTCAAGTAGGTATATATACAAAAGAATAAACTCTGAGCCAATATACTTCGTATATAAATGAGAGTGAGTGAGGCTGGTCAAATATAATATTGGTTGTGAGGGCTGCTAACAGCAAGAGTGTGAGGGTTGTCATTACCAACATGGTAAGAGAGCTGCTACAACCAAAGCAAAAAGGGGCTGCCATTACCAAAATGGTAAGAGGGCTGCTACAACCAAAATGAAAAGGGGCTGCTATTATCAAAGTGGTGAGAGAGCTTACACATGTCAAAACAAGGTGGGGGTTATACATGTGTGGACCCCGTTCCGAGATAGGCGGCGAGGGAATGGGTCCACAGGCTGGCGACTCTGCTGGGGATTTTTTTTTTAAAAAAAAATTAAATAAAAATTAACATAGCAGACACGCAATTCCTGCAAAATATTCTAATATATTAAAAATGAACAAATATGCAAGGCAGCATACTCCATAAACAATTGAAAATTACTTGATGCAGATTAATTCTCAACTAATTGAAAAAGAATCATAGTTTTGAAATTACTAGAACAAGAAATAACTTGATCTACCTTTTTTTGAAGCTCTACTGTCTCTACAATTCCCCTTTCTTTCTTTTTTTTAAACTTGACTTCGCAAATATGAAAGATCTCTGAAGTTGATCCAAGCTTTTACTTCTTCCTTGCGAAACACTCCGGAATCTACAGAATTCGTCGAAGAAAAACGATTTGGAGATAAAATTTTGAAGAACACAAGCTTGATCTATCTTAGATCTAAGGTTTTGATGGATAGATCTAAGGCCTAAAAGTTATTCTAAAATAAAAGAGCAACAGATCTAGGATTTTCAAGCTTTGAATTAACAGATTTAAGGTATAGGTTCTAATGAAAGTGAAGAAAAGCAAAGATCCGATGTCTATTGAAAGAACGGATGAATTTTGAGGAGGATAATGGTGATCGGAGACTAACCGGATCACCGATTGACTCGCCGGAGGAACAATCGGAGAAGATGAGTGAGATGAATAGAGATCTAAAACTTTATACAGACAAAAATTTAGATCTAAGATTTGAGGCAAAGCATGGAACTAGGGTTTAGAAATTGGAGTAAAAGAAAAGGTAGTGTGATCGGTGACTAAGGAAGAAGATACATGTGAACGAGTTCTTGAAAATTAGTGGCCTAAGCTTCGAGGATCCACCGGAGAAGAAGAAACTCGATCGGAAAAAAAAAATGGGTTAGGGAATTTGGGAAAAAAAAAAAAAACTCTATCGCTCTCTCTCTGATTTTTCTTATGAAAAAATAATAGAAATTCGTCCTCTCCTCCTTTTTTTTATTTTTTATTTTATATATATATAAAAGAAAACTGCTGATATTGGCACTACCAGTTTCAATGGGCGCACAAAATTGATAAGCGCACAAACTAGCCGCGACAAAAATGGGCTAATTCACCCCTCTTTTATATGAAAATGATACTTCTATCTCCTTTTTCCTATGGACAGCCCCTACCCTGATTAATTCAACCCCCCTCTTTCATGCTTACACCACGATCCTCTCTCGGCTCGATCGCTAGGCAAACGCGCTCGGATTTTGACGAAATTTTGCAGGGACCTAGATGAGACCCTAACCTAGCTTAGGATGAAGTTTGGGACCCTAATTCATTCATTTGATGGGGTTTTGCATAAAATTGGAAGGTGAAGGGCACGGTCAAAATGGGGTGTCTACAACATGTCATCATGAGAAGGCTACACATATCAAAAAAAATTTAGGGGGTTGCACATATCAAAAAGGGTTAGGGGCTGCCATTATCAAAGTAGAAATGGGATTTGCTAGACAGTTTTATGAAAAGCCATTTTGTGGCTCACTTTTGCAAGCAATTCAGCCACTTCATAGCAGATTTTGTAGATAGGCCAAAGGAAAAGACAAACTAAACTAATGTAGCTAATTCAACCCCATGTGAAACCGAACAAATATTTGAAGAATTCAACAGGTATAATTTTGAGCTAAATTTAAATCAGGAATAGGGAATGGGGAAACTTATATAGCCATAATAGCACAGTATACACCCATATTTCTAAGAGTTAGCATCACAAAATCAAGATGAACAGTGTGGGGAAAATTGAATTTAAGAGAGGAGAAAAAAAATCTAAAGCATATCCTTCTAGTCTCCAACGTATACTCTACAGTCATTGGAAGAATATTTACAAGATAGATCAAAGCACAGACAATGTTGACTAGAAAATATACATTTATCCCTCTATCTACACCATCCAATTACCAACTCCTTTCCATTCTTTTGATATTTTTTTCAAACCAAAATACTCTTTAAAAGAAAAATGACCTAATGACATGTTACAATATAAACACTTACATAAAAAATAAAATTAGACGAATAACAAAAAATTAGATGAACTAAATACAAAGTTATCCAAATAGAAACAACAACTCAGATATATATATATAAATTAATTGCAATCTCATTCTACCAGATTCTTGTTGACCATAAATTTACACTATCATATGACAACACTAGCACGATTACAAAACGTATTCTATATTCTAAAGTAGACTAAAATCAAGCTTCAAGGACTTAAATTCCAAATTCTTTCTTATTAGTATATAATTACATGTCTTTTTACAAACCAGAACATGAAAATCAAGATCCACACAATATACTAAATTTTTTTAAATCATTTCTAATCAAATTTCTGCAATAAAATTCAAGAAATTCAATATGTGTCTTGAAACTCAAAACAAATCAGATCATAATTCTTTGATATGTCGATTATTTCTATCCATGAACATAAAAAAATAATAATTAGTGAAATTTCGAGTAAAAAAAAAAAACCGAGACTCTTACCTAAACAAGAAAAATTTATAACTTGCTGAAGTGAAATTCACCTAAAGCTCTTCAAATCACAGTGCAATCCTCAAGTCAAAATCTACAAGCTTGCGACTACTACTCATCTACTGTGCCTTTGCTAATTTTGACAAAGAATGAAAATAGAGGAGGAAATTCACCAAATCAAGTATAAATTCTCTGAAACCATGGTATAATCTTTGTGATCTAACATGTATAAGCATAACTCCATGACTTGATAGTTCGGATCTGAAATCGTGAGGTTATACATCTGAGAATGATGTTTTAACAAAAGCTAGGGTTTAAAAGCCAAGAAAACAGGTTCTAGATAAGAACAAAAGGTAGATAAGCATTGAGTATATAACAAGGAAGAAGA
Organism: Tasmannia lanceolata; assembly: GCF_043159265.1. Lineage (NCBI taxonomy): Eukaryota > Viridiplantae > Streptophyta > Magnoliopsida > Canellales > Winteraceae > Tasmannia > Tasmannia lanceolata. Next base: position 11,820,847 of record NW_027518695.1, read on the forward strand.
AGACTTGGCTGGAGAAGTGTCCGGAGTTTGCCGGAGGTGAGAAATTCACCGGAAAAGGTTAGGGTATGAAGACGAGATCTATTCTCTCTCTCTTAAATCCTCACTCTTTCTCTCTCTAAAAATATCTAACAAACCCTAATTTTTTTTTAAATGAGAAAGGTTAACTCTTATTTATAGACTTATTCCCTAATTTTTATGCCTCTTTAATTGACTGGAAAACCCTCCCATGTGTATTGGCTCATGCTTTGAAGAATAAAGAGCGGTCTCAAGAAATTCGTTTAGTGAAAATTTAAGATAAATTCACATCCCTTAAGTGTCCAGGGACACCCTCCTGCTACTATTTAAACAACAAATTACTCTGACAAGACATCCCTCGGACTGGATAAACTACCCCCCTTTTGCATTTGCACTACGCTTCTATCGCGGCTCGCTCGCTAGGCAATCTAGCTCGGATTTCAACGAAATTATGCAGGGACCTTGGTGGGACCCTAACCCATTCTAGGAAGAAATTTGAGACACTAAATCATTAATTTGGAAGGGTTTCATTCAAATACACCTAATTGGGGTTCGGTCAAAATGGGGTGTCTACAGATGCCCCTCTTTGGCAGAGCGTGCTTCTCGCGCGAATGTCAAAGTTGAACTGACAACACATTTTGGCCGACACGAAATCAAAGTGAAATAAAAAAAAATTTGGTTTTTGGCTCTAAAATGGTATTCATAAAAATAAAACAGCAATCACAAAAGTAAAACAACAAAATGACATTGCAACAAAACTCGAAATCTACAAACATTGAGAGATGACCTCCCTCTGACTCTCGACATCTAAAATGAGATATCCTCTCTCTAATACTCGAACTCAACAGACTATATCGATCAACAAAGACCTTTTTGAAAACAAACAAGCACAAAACACTTTTATTTATACTGGAAACCAAAACTTTAACAAAACATGAAACGAAACACTTAAAGAATAAAATCGTACTTCAAACACACAATTGTATCAATGAATAAGAGTTTTTGCGGACAATCAGACCAAGTATCGTTCGGTCAATTGCCAAAATGATATCATTTAAAAGGATGAGCAAGTCTTAACGATCAGATCAAATATTGCTTGGTCAGTCGTCAAAACTACCTCAAAACAAAAAGGTGATAACTACACAGACCATTGTTGAAAATCCGTCGGTTTAGTCATCCAGATAATCCTGACTGCTCTCTTTCAAGGTAGCGGGTCATCCAAGATTGATATGGTCATGTGAAAAGGGTTCCATATAAATCCACGCAGATATACCTGACTCCTAACTCATTAGGTAGCGGTACATTGCGGAGTAACAATTAGACAGGCCAAAATTTGGCATTTCACTGTAAATTGTCACGGGCAAAGAAGAAAAGACCAGACTCCAAAACTCGAAGCTTCTTCACTGGTAGTTTCTTACTTCTAAAAACTCTTCATGATTAAAGAAAAGTCCAGACTCCAAACATGCGGAGCTACTTCACTGGAAATTCCTTTAAGAAGAAATCATTTTCAAATAATTTGAGAAAAGACCGGACTCCAAACTTGCAGAGTTGCCTCACCGGAAATTCCTTTCTTCATTAAAACCTTCAAATGAGTAGAAAAAAGACCAGACTCCAAACAGACGGAGCTACTGACAATTTCTTCTTAAAACTTTTCAAATGATGGGAAAAACTACCAAACTCCAAATCACAGAGCCATTGGCGATTTCCTTTTGAAACCTTCTCAAATTGTGAGAGAAAATGACCAAACTCCAAATCACGGAGCCATTGGCGATAATATTTTTTAAACCTTTCAAATGGTGAAAGAAAAAGACCAATCTCCAAATCACGGAGCCATTGGCGAAAATATTTTTAATCCTTTCAAATGGTGAAAGAAAAGACTAATCTCCAAATCACGGAGCCATTGACGAAAATATTTTTTAAACCTTTCAAATGGTGAAAGAAAAAGACCAAACTCCAAATCATGGAGCCATTGGCAAAAAAATTTTAAGCCTTTCAAAATGGTGAAAGAAAAGGACCAAACTCCAAATCACGGAGCCATTGGCGAAAATATTTTTTTTTAAATCTTTCAAATGATGAAAGAATAGAACAATCTCCAAATCACGGAGCCATTGGCGAAAATATTTTTTAAATCTTTCAAATAGTGAAAGAAAAGACCAATCTCCAAATCACGGAGCCATTGGCGAAAATATTTTTTAAATCTTTCAAATGGTGGAAGAAAAGACCAATCTCCAAATCACGGATCCATTGGCGAAAACATTTTTTAAAATCTTTCAAATAGTGAAAGAAAAGACCAATCTCCAAATCACGGAGCCATTGGCGAAAATATTTTTTAAATCTTTCAAATGGTGGAAGAAAAGACCAATCTCCAAATCACGGATCCATTGGCGAAAACATTTTTTTAAATCTTTCAAATAGTGAAAGAAAAGTTTTAAATCTTTCAAATAGTGAAAGAAAAGACCAATCTCCAAATCACGGATCCATTGGCGAAAACATTTTTTAAAATCTTTCAAATAGTGAAAGAAAAGACCAATCTCCAAATCACGGAGCCATTGGCGAAAATATTTTTTAAATCTTTCAAATGGTGGAAGAAAAGACCAATCTCCAAATCACGGATCCATTGGCGAAAACATATTTTTAAATCTTTCAAATAGTGAAAGAAAAGACCAATCTCCAAATCACGGAGCCATTGGCGAAAATATTTTTTAAATCTTTCAAATGGTGGAAGAAAAGACCAATCTCCAAATCACGGAGCCATTGGCGAAAATATTTGTTAAACCTTTCAAATGGTGAAAGAAAAAGACCAAACTCCAAATCAAGGAGCCATTGGCAATTTTTTTTTTTAAAACCTTCTCAAATGGTGAGAGAAAAGGACCAAACTCCAAATCACGGAGCCATTAGCGAAAATATATACAACATTATGAAAGAAAATACCAAACTCCAAAACACGGAGCCATTGGCAGAAATTTATAAAATGATAAAATAAAATGCCAAACTCCAAATCACAGAGCCTGTGGCAAAAATATTTACAAAATGATGAAAGAAAATGCCAAACTCCAAATCATAGAGCCTATGGTAAAAATATTTAATGATGAAAGAAAATGCCAAACTCCAAATCATGAAGCCATTGGCAAAAATTTACAAAATAATAAAAGAAAAGATCAATACTCCAAAACAGGGAGCCATTGACTGAAATTTACAAAATGATAAAAGAAAATGCCAAACTCCAAATCACGGAGCCATTGGCAAAAATTTACAAAATGATAAAAGAAAAGGCCAAACTCCAAATCACGGAGCCTGTGGCAAAAATATTTACAAAATAATGAAAGAAAATGCCAAACTCCAAATTACGGAGCCATTGGCAAAAATATTTACAAAATGAAAGAAAAATTCATTGAAATGATCGAAGAAATGACCAACTTTGATCAATTTCACAAGGTGAATAAGTCATCCCTTACCGAAAATGGTTGAAAATGTATGATCTTTGCTGAAGATAAAACTCAAGAAACTTGAAAAAAATTTCAGATATTGATCTTCTTTTTTTTAAACGAGTGAAAAGCATTATGCTGAGGTTTGAAAATTGCAAGAGTGAATTCTAGACTCCGCTGGGGATAAGATTTTATGATAATTGACTTCGCTGACGTATAAATTCGAATGAGGAATTTGACTCAAGGAAATGTGCTCAAGTTTCTCTTATCTCTATTTGCTGGGAATAGCTATCACAGTTATCTTTGTGTGTTTGATATCTTTTATGACGCAAGTCATAAAAGATGCTCCTAGTATGATGTGCTTCCATGATAAAAGTCTTAAGAAAGCAAAACCAAGAAAAGTAGGAAAAATTTGGATCCGCATGGGTTCTTTCTTTGATATAATGGGTAAAAGAATTTCCACAATGGCTGAATTTGAGAATTTTCTCATTCACTGCTCATAACTTGAGGCTTGATGTCCTTGGCAGGTCTCTTGCCTTTCTTCGATTCCTAAGTCAGGATCTATTCTAAATTTTCTCCACATTTCAAAAGGTATACACCCATTCTTTCAGTGTCAGACACTTTGAACCTTGAAAGGAAACAGATAAGAATGAGGAACAAACTTCCAAGGACTCGATCAAAGAAGATTCGGATTATTCAAGAGACTTGACTCAATTTTGATTCATCCTTAGATTTAATGTGTATTTTTAAATGGTAAGGCTAACCGCTCTCAGAATAATCTCAAAAGTATGTCAAGAGGTATTAATTTCCTCCATCAGGATCTCCGTCATGGTTATTACCCCTTTCGGATTGCTCAGTCTTAATGCCCCTAGTTTAGAAAGATGTCAAAGTAAATCTCACCGACACTACTCGGATTCCAGGATCTGCCCTGTGTATTGATTGTTTCTCCATCTCTCCTCTGGTGGGAACTCATAATTATTGCGTTCCAGGTTTCTGATCTAACAAACCATTTGCCTCAACTTTTGCCTGGAATTCTCACACTATTCAAACGTCAGAGTACTTCATAACCGATGAACTCCTTCCATGCCTTATCAGCGCACTTTTTTGTGGGAAGTCTTTGCCTCTGACTGGATTGCCTCTTCAAGTTTTCAATCCATAAGACCGCTACCCTCACTTTCGCATAAGCCAACTCCTTTTGGTTGTTGACTTGACACATGCATGACTCTAGGCCGCCCTTTCAGGTTTTCAACCTAGTGGGTCTTCAGACTCTCGTTCTTTCATTTCTTTCTGTTTTTTGTTGCAATTGCCCTGAACCTTTGCTTGTTTCACGAGAAGGACTTTCTAGGTAGGCTTAGGTTCAAAAGGGTTAGATATTAAAAGTTCAAACAATTTGGACCGAATCTGGTCTTGCCAGACTACCTACGTACCCCAAAAATGGAGGATCAGGCCCGCGTAGTTCGCTTTGGGGTTTAACAAAGAATGGTTTAGCTTTTAGCTTCAAATTTTATAAGGGAATAATTGACATTTATTCCAAAGGTTGACCGAACCTGAATAAATCAGGCTACCTACGTACCCCTGAAGAGATGGGGATCAAGTCATAACGTAGTTCAAACTCATAAAAAAAATGCCCCTGGTTTATAATGTGGTTAGAAAAAAAAATGGTTTGATTTGAATTTTTGGCCCAAAGGGTTTACAAACAAATTTTTAAACGTTAGGATTTTGGCTATAAAGGCTCAAACGTCAAAGGATGACCTCCTGGTATTTTGGCACACAAGCTCTTTTGCTTAAGGTTCAAAGACTTTGAATATTTTTATCGAGGAGTCTGGCGGTTTTCTGGCAAGACTTTAACCACGGTGCTCCATTCTCTTCTTGAAATCTTGAATTCATGCTCAAGATTCTTCAACTTTCATTTGTCTCCAAATAGTAAAGACGATTCTCATATGCGATCTATCTCATTGAGTCCATCATCTGGGTCTTTGATATTCCAAAAAAAATTGTCATATGGACACATTCCCTTCTCTTTGTCTTTCTCTCATATTCTAAACATTAAAAATATCCTTTTTTTCTTGAAATATTCCACCTCAGAATCATAATGAAAATACGCAGCCCAATTGTTCTTTTAGGGCTCAAATCTATGACTTCATTTTAAGAAAGTCTTCTCTCAATTCTTCAGCAGCTCCACAGGATGTCTAATGTCTATCTCTCTTGAATTTTGCTCTTTGACCCGATGTCTCAAACAAATGGAGTCTTGCTTTGCGTCATACCCTGGCATTCACCCGATTTATCCTTATAGGATCAAGCAAGACTATTATGAACCCCTCTAAATAGGTTTATCAATTCTTCGCGTTCCTCGGGAGATAAAGTTTTGCCAATCCATCTTTCCTGAGTTTCGGATTTCAATACCACTATCAATAGCTTCGATTTCCTCTTTAAGTGGCTATGATAGACGCTCTTTCTCTAGTTTGATCATTTTTCAGATCTCAAGAGAAATTTTGTCTACATTCTCATCCGAGAAGGGTGTCTTTGTTTATTTAAACATTAGACCTAAGAGTGAATCATAACAATACAGATAACGCTGTAATCAAGTATTTATTGAATTGGAAACTTCAAATACATTGATGACTTTAGACGTGCCTCAATGGGCTCTACATCAGACTCAACAGAAGACTGGACATTGACTCGATAAGAAGACTGACAAACATTATATATTTCGAATTATGGATGACATAACTAGACTTACCAACTTTGACACAAGAATTGGTATAAACTCAACAAAAGACAAACTTTTGAAAACTGGACGCTTCTTCATGAGCAAGAGAGTGGCACTGAAAGTTCCTGGGCGATATACCATCCTCCATGATAAAGGTATCTACTGAGTTCGATCCCGAAGTAGGAATCTCGGAAAGGATAACCCTACAAGGCCAGGGTTAAGTAAGACAATAAAAGGCTATGTTGCATGTGAGAGCAGCCACATCATAAATGGAAAAAAAATCTGCTGAAAAGTGAGCCTGTGTGTGGCTGCTCTCACATGCCACAAGCCATTCAGTGAAATACCTTCTGGGATGGACCCTAGCAAATCCCCAAAAATTATATGGTGTCCGTATCGGATGAAAAATATAAGGGAGGAACCATGTCCGACCAATGACCATGCAAAATCTCACGTTACACATGCTTCATGCTTGTATTTCCTTCCGAGCTTTTATATACATGGCCCCACAAAAAGGTACAATAGACCTACATGTTTGGTTAGTCCTTCTTGAGAAACCCAAACTGCTACGTATTGCTAACCCCTCCAATCCGAGCTTACCACATGTTAATTGTGATTCTTCTCTTCCGAGTATTACTGTAAATACGTCAGCCTGTTAGCTAGGATCATTAAATGCAGAAAATTTTTGTCGGTGGGTCCACAAAATGAATAATTTAAATCACTAGAATAAAATGTGCACACTTTATATTTGGTGCGTGCACACTTATCATATAAAATCTTCCCCTATCTTTTGATTTCTTGTAAAGATTTTCCCTTTATAATTAAATACACGGCTGAAAGTTGTCCTTACCTACTACTTACACATTTTTCTTATATAAAGGCAACATGACCACCTCCCTTTCCTCACAGCCTCTCCGACTCTAAAAATAACCATGGAGAAAAACACCTTCACCTCCTCCTCCTTCCTCACCTTCGCGCGCGTCCACAATGGCAGGGCAAGGACTCCTTTTTGGCCCACCATTATATTACTCTTCATCACTTTCATCTTCTTTTTCCGTCAAGTCCAATCCTTTTTGGCCAGGCTTAAGAAACACAAGAGGCCCCCTCTCCCACCCGGGCCATCTCCATGGCCAGTCGTCGGGAACCTCCCTGACATAATCATGAACAAGCCGGCATTCCGATTGATGTTGGACCTCATGAAGGAGATGAAGACTGACATTGCATGTTTCCGCCTAGGAAGTACCCATGTAGTTTCTGTCAATTGCCCTGAGATCGCACGTGAGTTCTTAAAACAACAAGACGCAATTTTCTCATCGAGGCCCATCACCATGGCAACGGAGTACTCGAGCCTAGGATTCCTCTCGACCGCATTCGTACCATGGGGTGAACAGTGGAAAAAGATGAGGAGAGTGGTGAGCTCTGAGGTTCTTTCTCCTTCGAGACTCCACTGGCTGCTTAACAAGAGAGTTGAGGAAGCAGACAACCTTGTTAGATACATATACAACCAATGTCGGAGCCTCAAGGTCTCCGGCGGGGCAGTTGTTAATGTCAGAGTCGGAGTTCAGCAATACAGTGGCAATGTCATAAGGAAGTTGATGTTCAACAAGAGGTACTTTGGCCATGGGAGTAAGGATGGAGGCCCTGGCTTTGAAGAAGAAGAACACATCGAGGCTCTCTTCACTGTGCTGTCTCTTCTTTACTCCTTCGCTGCTTCAGACTACTTTCCACGCTTGAGATGGTTAGATTTAAATGGCCACGAGAGGATCATGAAGAAGGCTATTAAGGTTGTAAACAAGTATCACGACCCTATCATCGATGAGAGAATCGAGCAATGGAGGAATGCTCAAGATGGGTTCGTGAAAAAGGAGCCAGAGGATCTGCTTGACGTTCTAATCTCGGTGAAGAACAGTAGTGGAAAGCCATTGCTGTCTGCGGAAGAGATCAAGGCACAAACTGAGGTATGATTATATTGAGTGAGCGGACATGCTCGTATTGGTGGTACGATGGAAGTACTACCCTTGATATTTGATCCAACGGCGGCTTCTTAAAAACTGAGCTGCTGTTGGATCAAATATCAAGTGTGGTACCTCCAACTTGAGCGTGTCCGCCCACTCAGCATATAAAATCTCTATTTTAATAACTCTTTTCATATCTCCTACTTCAGTTCTTTAAAAGAAAATCATATTAGCCGTGGCTGGAAATGATACTTAAAGCTAAAAGCTTAAGTGAAAACCCCACTTTTCTAAAGCTTTAGAACAGTGTATTTCTAAAGCTAAACCGTCGTCTATTTTCTTTGAAAACTTGGGTGATGTTGGACTGGGCGGCATTTTATTAAATACTTTATAAATGTAAATTTGCTTATAGATTTTAAATATCATATAAATGTACATTTCATTATATATGTACTATATATAACTAGAAAACTGAAGTTGCCATGAAAAACTCCAAAATATTTGATGCCAATTGAACTCAAATAAGTGGGATTTGGGAATGTTCATTTTTCATGTGCACATGTATATTTCTTTATGTGATTTGCTGTGCAATTTAGCGGAAAACCATTTTATAATTAGAAAAGTAAATAAATTTCTCATGTACGCAGATCTAACTAGGTCATTTAAAACCTTTTACGTATAAATGTCTCCCTCTCTCGATATTAAATTTACTAGTTGCAGACCCGTACGATGCACGGAGCGCCCGAAAAAATGCTTTATAATTTTTTAAAAAAACAAAAGAAAAGAAAGAAGAAACATTAATAATGAAGATATATTTGTAAATATACAGATTAGACATCAGTATTACATAGTTATGTCTTTGGACTTGCTATATGCAACGATTAGAAGAAATTCAAAGGGGATATTTCTCAGATTTTGCTAATTTTCACATTGTTAATGAAAACCTTAGGTGACTCCTTTATCTGAAACCTTAGCACCATCATGCCCTGTGTTGGAACTTCTAAGCCAATGATTTGAATATCAATTGAAAGTTCTTTCATTCGTAATTGATGAATAAGATGAAACTTCAATTTGACAATCTATTCCATCCAACTGACGGTCATGCTCTGCAAGTAGACGTCCCTAATATCAATTGAAGATAGCAAGCTCAACACCAAAATTCTTCATGTGGAACCTATGAAAAAATGAACTACATAAGCGTTACTTCAGCAAATATCCCATGGATAGACTTAAGTCACAAGCGTAATCACAATCTAACTTGGGCCGAAAAAACCTGTAGATGCACAAAATTGAAAATAAAAAGTATGGGTTAGTAGTACTTAAAAAGAATCAAGTAATTCTAAGAGATCATAAGAGAATATACCAACTCCTACATCCATTGCAGTTAACTGAAGATAAGCGCAATCCTATATTATTTTCATGGCTGCGTTGAAGATGGGGATTTGAGCCTTGATATGTTTCCTCATCCAGAGGAATCTCCCTAATATATGTTTCCTCAGCATATGGCAAGGATGTCGGCGGACTCTAATTTAAGAATAAGTACAACACGTGCCTTCAAAAACAATTAAAAAAGAAATAAACATGAATATTCAATTTACCACAAACTCAATGGGGTGGAAGAGAAAATTTTCCTTCCAAGAAGCCAATGACGCAGAACACTGCATATGCACAATTGATGGTCCAAAAGGTTGATCTAACATTGGAAAGAGCCAACCGGTCACATCAGCTCCACTTATCAATTGCACCAACCGGTCACACCCATTCTTTTCAACCCAAATTCCAAACCCCGGCCACAAACCCCGACGATGACCCCGAACCGCTAATCCGAACCCCGAGTCTAACTTGGAACAAAACCCGTTTCAAAACTCCAATTTCCATGTCCGAGTTTCCAATCCAAATTACATCCCAATTCGAATTTCCAATTCCTAATCGTAGCTTTCAAGATCCCATTCCTAATTTCATATCCAAATCCCCAAATCCAATCCCAAATTTCAATCTCAAGTATAATGGAACTACGTGTGGCTTGATCCGCACCATGGGGTACGTAGGCAACTTGGCACTCTCAAGTTTAGGCGCACCTTTCTCCATCCTTCTCGTTCCCCTACACCCTTCCTCATCTCTTTCATTCCCCTTTTCACCCTTTCCTTTTCCCTAAACCCTTTTGCATGCTAGATGTTTCTTTTTATATTCTAGTCGTATGAGTAATTGCATGTTTAGATTTCTTTGTTTGATAATTGTTCTAATCGTGTGCTAGAAATAATATGTTGCTTGCTTGTTGTGCATAGAATTCGCATGTTAGGTTATTTGTTTCTGTTAGAATAATCGGGTTTAGGGGGGAAATTAGTGAGAAAGGTAATGACGTTTTGGGAATGGAATAACGGGTGTTAGGTTGAGAGTTATGCGGAAACATTTAGCTTATAAATGCGCTTTACTTCATTTTTATTTATAGAAGGAAAAATCTATTAATTGGGTGAAAGAGATATGGAGACATACATTGGTAGGGAATCGGCATCAAGATATTAATAACTAATTTTAAGGGATATTTCCATCAATGAGGAGAGAATTTTAAGAGGCATTCTAAACATCTTTTGCGATATTAAGAGAGATATTAATTGCTGATTTTAAGGGATATTTTCAGTAATGAGGAGATTTAGCAATGAGGAGAGAATTTTAAGAGGCATTCTAAACGTCTTTTGCGATTTTAATAGAGATATTAATTGTTGATTATAAGGGATATTTTCAGTAATGAGGAGATTTAATAGCTTTAATTGAAACACAAAACTCTTTTAAAATTTCAGGATAGAGGAGGGGCTGACACGTGGCAGCACCCCTGCTTATAGGATTCCGCTTTACATATATATATATAGGATTATGTGACAAAAAATTAACCAAAACCATATAAATGTAAATTTCTTGCTAGGTATTAACTAGCTTACACAAAAACTACTTAAAATAATCAAGGAAATCAGATATATCTACACTTTATGTAAATTTCTACATGGCCTTTTTTTTTTGAATGGCAAAATTTCTACGTAGTTTTTAAATAACATTTGACGCAAATTTCTTTACAGATATTAAGCTATGGCTCTACTCTTATGTTATACATATTTAGTTATAAAAGAACATATTTTTAGCATGGATATCATTTGCCCATAGCGTGTATTGTTCCTTGTAACAATTAAATATCTTTTAGTTTATAATTTAATATTTTTTATTGTATAACACAGAAATATTCTTCCTTTCCAAACTGTTCCAAAAAAATCCTGCAATCAAAACAGAGCCTAAGAGAAACGAAAATGTTTAAGCAATGTGAAATATCAATCCTAATGTTTCCATTTCTACTAGGCTTATATTTGTCATTTCATAAGAGGCATTCTTAAAATGAAAAATGAATATCAATGTGATGGAACCTCCCTATATGGGTGCCTTATCGCATTCTTTATAGCAAGTAGATGAAGAAACAAGAGAAAAGAGAAAGGGACTGACCATTTCTAACGTCTTACTCTAATTGTGTAGGAATTAATGTATGCGACAATAGACAACCCATCCAATGCAGTGGAATGGGCAATTGCAGAGATGGTCAATCAACCTGAAATTCTTCACAGAGCAGTGGAGGAATTGGATAGAGTGATCGGAAAGGAGAGACTTGTTCAAGAATCCGATTTTCCGCAGCTCAATTATGTGAAGGCGTGTATCAGGGAAGCATTTCGGCTCCACCCGATCGTCCCCTTCAACATCCCGCACGTGTCGATGAGTGATACAACTGTCGCGGGTTATTTCATCCCGAAAGGTACCCATGTGTTGTTGAGCCGAAGAGGGCTGGGCCGAAATCCGAAAGTTTGGGATGAGCCTCTCAAATTCAAGCCAGAGCGTCACTTAAAGGACGACTCCGCTGAAGTCAAGTTCGATGAGCCGGAGCTGCGCTTCATTTCATTTAGCACAGGTCGGCGTGGGTGCCCGGGAGTGCAGCTTGGATCTACAATGACTATCATGCTATTGGCTAGGCTTCTTCAAGGGTTCACTTGGAGCGTCCCACCTGGCGAATCGGGCATCGACCTCACTGAGTCGACCAACGACCTATTCTTGGCTAAGCCTCTACATCTTCATGCTAAGCCGCGCCTGCCTTTACATATTTATGGTTAAAGATTGATGCAGTTACGCTTAAATTAATGTTTTATTAATATTAAAATTCAAATAAAGAACAGGAGTTCTATGCTTATGTATCGTATCTTCCTTATATATATTCAAGTGCTTTATATAAGCACTGATTATGACTGAATGTAATTAATTGCGATTAATATATAAAATGCTTAATCTTATCATGGTATCAGAGTATCCGGATCCTACCCTGCCCTAACCCAAAATCTTCTATCCCTAGCAGACGACCGATCTAATCGTCGGCCCTGCTGCAAATCCTAAACACTCTCTCCTCTGTCCTCTGTCCTCTCCCCTCTCCTTCCTCAAACCCAAAAACATCCGGAGGATAATGTATGAAAACTGTAAGAAAGATGCCTCAGTGAGGACAATGGAGAAGATTTTTGTGGCAGGGACAATCTATCGTTGGGCCACAAAATTAATGAACAGTTTAGATCATCAGATTAAATGGGCCCAATTCCATTTTGTTTTGGTGCAAACGTCTTTCCACCATATTACACGCGTGCATATCATAAAAGTCTACTCCTAATTAAATACCCGGCTGAAACTTGACTTGTCCTTATCTACGTAAACATTTTATTATATTAAGACACCACCACCACTAGGGGTGTAAATGGATATTCGAAAATTCGATTACCGTCCGCATCCGAATCCATTTAAAGCGAATATTATCCGGATCCGTTTCAAGCGGATATTATTCGAATCCGTTTATGAGATATCAGGCTATTAGCGGATGCGAATCTGGTAAATAGTATATCCGATCCGTTTAACATCCAAATCCGAGAAGTAAATTTTTTTATTTATTATTAATAATATCATTAATATTTATTTTTAGTAATGACACACTATCTTTTGTTTCTAAAAGAAAAGTACATTTTCTTTTTAGAAAAAAACAAAAACAAAAAGTGTTTTGCGTAGGAAATGAAGTAATCTCTCATTTTAAGGGCATTCTTGGTGTTTGACATGGCTTCTTTATGAAGCAACAAATGTGGGCTGTAGGATGAAAAAGACAAATGGATGATGGTGATTGAAAGAAGATGTCATAGTTTCTAGAGAATTCTAGAGCAAAAAGGCCATAGTCATTGATGGTAAATGGACGGCTCAGATCAATTTTCCAACTTAGGGTTATATAAAAACCCAAAATACAATTAAAAAATGGGACTTCTAAGGTTTGCAAGAAGAAGCAAGAGAGAGGAGAAAGGAGGAGGCTGAGACACCATCTTCAGCATTCCTTGGTGCCTCCAATCCCACCAAAATCCATCGCCGCCCATCTCCACCTTCTCACAGCCACCTCCATCACCGCCAGTCACCTCCATCTCCAACCCAATCATCATCTCCATCCTCATTTCTCTTCATCTTCCACAATCAGCACTCCCACTTCCACTGTTCAAAATAGCCCAAACTCATTCCATCATATACATAAAAAAAGAAAAACCCAAAGACCACTACCATCATCCATCCCCACCGCCTCTCTCTCTCTCTGCCTTCGTTTTAAAAGGAAGAAGGGAATCTCATATATTTTAGGATTTGAGAGTTAATTTTGTGAAGAAAAGGTAGAGGTATGGTTTTAGGGTTTGGAAAATTTATTCGAGGAGTAAGAATGAGAAGAAAGATAAAGTGCTGCAATAAAATGTTGAATTTACCGGATAAACGGATACAGATAATATCCGAATTCGAAAAATATCCGACGGATACGAATTCGGTAATAGATATTAAATATCCGTCAAATTCGAATCCGAATCCGAATTCGGACAGTGTATACTGTAATCGAATTCGGATATGGCTATAGCCATATCCGATTCGAATTCGATCCATTTACACCCCTAACCACCACCTTCTCACAACACGTACTAAACATAGCCATGCAAAATAACAACAACACCTTCTCCTCCTTCCTCCCCTTCGACGGCTTCGACAATGGCTGGGCAAAAATCCCCCTTTGGCCCACCATTGTATTTCTGCTCATGTTTTTCATCTTCTTTCTCCTCCCATTCCAATCCAAAACGCTTAAGAAACACAAGATGCCACCTCTCCCACCCCGGTCCATCGCCATGGCCAGTGGTCGGGAACCTTCCTGAGATAATCATGAACAAGCTGGCATTCCGATGGATGTTAGGCCTCATGAAGGAGATGAAGACTGATACCGCATGTTTCCGCTTAATTAGGAAAAACCCATGTAATTCTAGTCAATTGCCCTGCCATTGAATGCGAGTTCTTGAAGGAACAAAACACAGTTTTCTCGTCGAGGCCCATCACCATGGCAACAGAGTACTCGGGCCGAGGCTTCCTTTCGATTGCAGTTGTACCATGGGGTGAACAATGGAAGAAGATGAGGAGGGGGGTGAGCTCTGAGGTTCTTTCTCTTTTAAGGCTACAATGGCTTCTTAACAAGAGAGTCGAGGAAGCAGACAACCTTATTCGATACATATACTGTTGGATAAAATAGTTGGAAAAAATAGTATTTTAATCAAAGAAAGAGAGTAGAAGTTACTGAGGCGTGTCGATTGACACTGTCCTTAAGAATAGTTTCGCCCCTCTGAGATGGTATCTCGGTGCAGCAGGTTCGTTGGCGATCTACCCTCAGGATTCAACAGCTCTTCACTACAAGCGTGCACTCGCAAGTGTAGTGGGTACAGGAACAATACAAAATATCTGCACTACTAGATTGAACGGAAAATCAAGCAAAAGAATTTATAAAGAAACAAATTTGGGAAGGCAGTATTTAGGGAGAGAGAGCTTTTCTGTTTGTGTGTTTTCTGAATGAGGTGAAATCCTCTATTTATAGGGATTTCTAGGACAATAGAATAAATAGAAAATTAACTCATATTAATTTTCTACACTCAAACGTTCAAACAAAACAAAAACCGTCACATATAGCATTGAAGGAAAATTAAATGGTAGACAAAATCCCACATTTAATTTGGTATTAAATGGGCTACAACGGTAATGAAAGGTTGTATCCAATTGTAATCTGACCATTCAATTTTTGGAACAAGCCAAAAGCTTTGAAATACTACAATTTTTACAGCAATCCCCCACAATTTCAAAGCTATGTGAATAAGAAGTAGAAGTCAAACTAAATTAGAATTAGAAGTGCAGATGTGAGAGTGTAATGTATTAGCATTGGTGTCTTTTGGACTATGAACCAATACTTAGGATAAACGTGGCATGATTTACGGGAACTCGGTGAAATTAAATTTCTATGAACCTTATTCCGGATTGTAAATCAGGAGCACACGTTACCCACACTACATTCTCGATTTAGAACTGTTCAACGCGGGTTGGCACCAATAGGCCATGCGCCATTTCCTGATTTTCATGAGCGCTTTAGAGAATTTGCCAACACTCTCATAGAAGGCGGCCCCACCTTCACACTCACATAGGTGAATTCCATCAAGTGTGCAACCGCAACTAAACACACCACCCTATCAGGGCTATGGATCCATTAAGAGCATCAAGCTCAACCTACCATTTTTCAGTTATAAGCACTATCTACACCATAGGAAGGGATAAAATGATAGTGCGACACCAAGTTGACTAGTGACTTGTTATTACCTATATGAACCTACTTCCTGGGATCGTCATTCTCATAGGTTGGGTTACCATCACTGTCAGCTTTACAAATAGGCATTAGTCCCATCCCCCTCGATGTTTGGTTCACTAAGCTTCTTCCTAGTGGTTTAGTCAGAGGATCTGCCAAGTTCATCTCTGATCTCACAAAATCTAGGGATATAATCCCATCACTTTGCAGCTGCCTCACAATATTATGCCTTAGGCGGATATGCCTACTTTTGCCATTGTAGGTCTTATTCTTTGCACGGGCTATTGCAGCCTGGCAATCACAATGTATAGACACAGACGGAGCTGGTCTTACCCATAACGGTATATCAGATAATAGGTTTCTTAGCCACTCAGCTTCTGAACCTGTCTTTTCCAAAGCAATAAACTCGGATTCCATAGTGGATCGAGCTGTACACGTTTGCTTGGAAGATTTCCAAGAGACTGCACCACCACCAAGAGTGAACACATAGCCACTGTTGGATTTAGTCTCATCTGAATCAGAGATCCAGTTAGCATCACTATACCCTTCAAGAACTGAGGGAAACCCACAAAATTTCAAACCATAATCTATTGTGCCCTTAAGATACTTCAATACTCTAGTTATAGCATCCCAATTGTCCTTACTAGGATTTTGAGTGTATCTACTTAATCTACTCACAGCATATGCTATATCTGGTCTTGTGCAGTTCATCAGATACATAAGACTCCATATGACTTGAGCATACTCAGATTGAGATACACTATGTCCTGAGTTCTTTACTAATTTAACACTAGAGTCATATGGAGAGGACACCGGTTTGACATCAAAATTATTAAATCTTTTCAAGATTTTTTTCGACATAATGTGGCTGAGACAAAGTAAACCCTACTTTAGTCTTAGAAATTTTCATACCCAAAATTACATTAGCCTCACCCATGTCTTTCATATCAAAATTCGAAGATAGAAAATTTTTGGTTTCATTAATAATAAGCAAATCAGTCCCAAGAATTAACATATCATCAACATATAGACAGATAATAACAACAGAATTATCAGTTAATTTGCTATATATACACCTAACAGCTTCATTTACATCAAATCCATTATCAATCAATACACCATTGAATTTATCATTCCATTGTTTAGGAGCTTATTTTAATCCATACAGAGATTTAATTAATTTACATACTTTTTGTTCATTTCCAGGAACGACACAACCCTCTGGTTGGTCCATGTAAATTTCTTCTTCCAAGTCTCCATTTAAAAATGTTGTTTTAACATCCATTTGATGTATTATGAGTTTATTAATTGAAGCTAAAGCAATTAGAATTCTTATTGAATAAATTCTAGTGACAGGAGCATAAGTGTCAAAATAATCTATGTCCTTTTTCTGAGAAAAACCCTTAGCTACCAAACGAGCCTTAAATTTATCTATTGAACCATCTGGTTTAAGTTTTCTTTTAAAGATCCATTTACATCCAATTGGTTTAGTTCCAGGGGGTAAGACTATTAACTCCCAAGTATGGTTAGACATAATGGATTCTATTTCACTATTTATAGCTTCCTTCCAGAAATGAGCATCTCGAGAGGTAACAGCCTCTCTATAAGTCAAAGGATCATTATCTATTAAATAGGTATAGAAATCATCTCCAAAATTTGTTTCT
This sequence comes from Tasmannia lanceolata, assembly GCF_043159265.1. Lineage (NCBI taxonomy): Eukaryota > Viridiplantae > Streptophyta > Magnoliopsida > Canellales > Winteraceae > Tasmannia > Tasmannia lanceolata. Next base: position 11,838,306 of record NW_027518695.1, read on the forward strand.
TTCCTTTTGTCTTTTACTTCTTCTTGGTTCAATTTCTTCATTTTCATTTCCTTCATTTTCTAGTTCAACATTTGAATTCTTAACTGGTCTTTCAATTGACTCCTTTAAAGGAAAAATGTTTTCAAAGAAACTTGCGTTCTTTGTTTCAATTATTGTGTTAAGTTCTAGCACCTCACTTTTAATAACTAGAAATCTATAAGCAGGACTACTATCAGCATATCCTATAAAGACACAATCAGATGTTCTAGGACCTATTTTAGATCTTTTGGGCTCAGGTAACATTACCTTGGCCAAGCACCCCCACACTTTCAGGTATGTCAAGTTAGGAGAGTAATTATTCCATAACTCATATGGTGTTTTTCCAGTTTTCTTATAAGGAATTCTGTTTTGTATATGGCAAGCAGAAAGAATAGCTTCCCCCCACAAGTTATTAGGAGCGCCCGAGCTCACAAGCATGGCGTTCATCATTTCTTTTAATGTTCTATTCTTTCTTTCAGCTACTCCATTAGACTCAGGAGAGTAAGGAGGAGTTATTTCATGGATTATACCTTGTTCTTCACAATATTCATTAAAAGAGTTGGATTCATATTCTCCTCCTCTATCAGATCTAAGTCTTTTAATCTTTTTACCAGTTTGGTTTTCTACCATTGCTTTAAAGATTAAGAATTTTTTCATTGCTTCATCTTTGTTTCTAAGTAAGTATACTTTTGTGTATCTAGAAAAATCATCTATAAAAGTAATGTAGAATCTTTTACCACCTCTAGTCATAGTAGATTTCAAATCTCCTAAATCTGAGTGAATTAAACTAAGTAGTTCAGATTCTCTTTGTGTAACTGGTTTACAAGTTTTCTTAGTGAGTTTTGTTTCAGCACAAATTTGACATTTATCACTATTTGTTTTTGTCATATTGGTAATTAAACCTAGTTCTTTCATTTTTATGATATATGAGAAGTTCACATGTCCTAAATGATATATGAGAAGTTCACATGTCCTAATCTACCATGCCACATATCCATACAATCAACAATATTAACAGAGGAATTAAAATAATTTAAGACAGACATATAAGCAGAAGAAGATGCATTCTCATTCATTATTTCAGAAATGTTCAAAACAAACAGCCCATTGTTACAATATCCTTTCCCCACAAAATTCCCATTCCTAGTCATCACTAGCTTGTCAAACTCAAAAACAACCTTGACTCCAGCTTTGCCCAGCAGAGATACAGAAACTAGGTTTTGGCGAATGTTTGGCACATGCAGAACATAGGTGAGAGCAAGGGTCTTTCCGGATGTCAGCTTGAGGAGAACTTTCCCTTTGCCGACCACTGGTGAGGGCCTTGAATCCCCCATAAACACTTGTTCTTCTCCTTCTCCCATTGGAGTGTAGGAAGTGAAGGCACTCTTGTTAGCACAAATGTGCTGAGTAGCTCCAGAGTCTACCACCCAATTCTTCTCACCGGATACCATGTTCGCCTCAGAAACCACTACTGCAACAATAATATCAGATTCCACCAAATTAGCAATTGGTTTTCCACCTTGGTCACTCTTCTTATGCCTACATTGCTGGGCATAATGTCCAGGCTTTCCACAAACAAAGCAATTCCTTTTCTTCTTAACAGCAAAATCAACAGCCTTGAGCCTAGTGTCATGTTTGTTGTGACTATTGTTGTTGTATTTCTTCCCCTTATTCCCAACCTTATTTCCGAATTTTCTATTATTATCCTCCACTAAATTAGCCTTGGATGTTAACTCCTTAGCCTTATCAGAATTGATCAAAGACCTATTTTTTTCCTCTATACGAATATGCACTATCACCTCTTCCAAACTCATATCCTTCCTCTTATGTTTCATATTGTCCTTATAATTTATCCAAGATTCTGGAAGCTTTTCAATCAAAGCCCCAGCAATAAAAGGTTCGGGTAAATCCATACCCTCACGCTTGAGTTCACTAACAACTAAGTGAAACCCATGGATTTGGGAAGACACATCCTTGTTATCAGTCATATTAAAATTAAGAAAATTTCCTATAGCATATTTCTTAATTCCAGCATCCTCAACTACATATTTTTGAAGTAAAGCATTCCAAATATCAGCAGCATGAGTCAATCCACAAAACACATCAAACAATTCATTTGACAGCGCATTCAAAATCATACTTTTACACAATTTATCAGCCTTAGTCCATTCAACTAAAACCTTATCATAATCTTCAGACCCTTCTATAGGCTTAGCAGTTTTTAGAACATATTCCACACCAGAAATATCAAGTATCATCAAAATCTTTTGTTGCCAACGTTTGAAAAACATCCCATTGAAAGGTTCAATTTTAGTAACATCAGAAACTGACCTAGATGCAATCAGAATACTAGTAGCAGCCATAGTAATCTATTCTTAAGATTGTTGGACAAAATAGTTGGAAAAAATAGTATTTTAATCAAAGACAGAGAGTAGAAGTTACTGAGGCGTGTCGAATGACACTGTCCTTAAGAATAGTTTCGCCCCTCTGAGATGGTATCTCGGTGCAACAGGTTCGTTGGCGATCTACCCTCAGGATTCAACAGCTCTTCACTACAAGCGTGCACTCGCAAGTGTAGTGGGTACAGGAACAGTACAAAATATCTGCACTACTGGATTGAACGGAAAATCAAGCAAAAGAATTTATAAAGAAACAAATTTGGGAAGGCAGTATTTAGGGAGAGAGAGCTTTTCTGTTTGTGTGTTTTCTGAATGAGGTGAAATCCTCTATTTATAGGGATTTCTAGGACAATAGAATAAATAGAAAATTAACTCATATTAATTTTCTACACTCAAACGTTCAAAAAAAAAAAAAAAAAACGTCACATATAGCATTGAAGGAAAATTAAATGGTAGACAAAATCCCACATTTAATTTGGTATTAAATGGGCTACAACGGTAATGAAAGGTTGTATCCAATTGTAATCTGACCATTCAATTTTTGGAACAAGCCAAAAGCTTTGAAATACTACAATTTTTACAACATATACAATCAATGCGGGAGCTCCGATGCTGCTGTCGATATCAGAGTTGCTATCAAGCAATACAGTGGCAATGTCGATCATAAGGAAGTTGACGTTCAACAAGAGGTACTTCGGCCATGGGCATGGAGGCCCAAGCTTTGAAGAAGAAGAACACGTCGAGGCTCTCTTCACTGTGCTATCTCTTCTTTACTCTTTCGCCGTGTCGGACTACTTTCCCTCCTTGAGATGGTTAGATTTAAATGGCCACGAGAAGATAATGAAGAAGGCTATTAAGGTTGTAAACAAGTATCACGACCCTATCATCGATGAGAGAATCAAACAATGGAGGAATGGAAAAGATGAGTTTCTTAAAAAGGAGCCTGAGGTTCTACTTGACGTTCTAATCGCAGTGAAGGATAGTAATGGGAAGCCATTGCTATCTACAGAAGAGATCAAGGCACAAACTGCGGTACTATATATTATAAGAGGAATTCTAGACTGAAGGGAGCCCTTGCAATAAAGTGGTGAAAGGGCTCTCCCATTGGCTACACATCACCATCATGCATTAATAACGGCTGAAAAGTCAAACATGATGGCGATGTGCAGCCAATGGGGGAGCCCTTTCACCTCTTTTTTGCAAGGGCTCCCTTCAAGTTTAGACTTCCTCATATTATAATAACTCTTAATATTTTCTACTTCATTTCTTTAAAAGAAAAACATATTAGCCATTGTTGGAATTGACACTTGAAAGCTAAAGCTCACGTGAAAACCCCACTTTTCTATAACTTAGAAATGTTACATCCTAAGCCCTCGTCTATTTCCTTCTAAACTTACGCGAAGTTGGACATGGCATCATTTTAGTAAAAACTAGATGTTCAATATCTCATAAATGTACATTACATTAAATATATGTGCTATATATATGAGGTAGTCTAAACTGAAGGGCGCCCTTGCATAAATAAGATGAAAGGGCGACCACGTACATTTGTTGAAACTCACCAAAGTGTGCCATTTAAAATAGCTAGGTCATTTAAAACCTTATACACGTAAATTTCTCTCTATAGATCGACTTTAAATGACAGAAAAGGTTAACTAAAACATTATAAATGTAATTTTTTTCTCAATATTAAATACTTTACCCTAAAGATATTCAAAATAATTAAGAAAAATTGTATAAATATACTTTATACAAATTTCTCTATAGCTATTAAATACTATTAGATGTAAATTTCTTTAGGCTACTGATATTCCCCCACTACAATGTTTTGATAATGAGACGAACCCAATTAATATGATTATAATGACCTTACTAATACTTTCCATTTCAGTTCTTTCAAAGAAAATCATATTTTGGCACTGTAAGTTTATGTGGAAAACTCCACTTAATCAGAACTCTTTCGAAAAGAGTCAAAAATGAGAAGCTGTTACATTCTAAGCCCACCTGTAGTTTGTTTTGAAACTACAATAAGAAGTAGGGTTTTACTAATGATCGTTAAGGTGGATTGGAAATTATATTCGACACATGTTTTGATAAAACACTAAAAAGTAAAAGGTAGAAGTGAAACCCGCCACCCAATCAAATGATCCAAATAAGTAATCTGCTAGGCCGTATTATTGATGGAGATAATTAAGGTATTCAATTAATAGCTAATGAGAAATTTACATTTATAAGATATTTAATTAGGGGTGTCAACGGATCCACCTATGTCTTGGTCACTGTCCGTTTATACCTTATAGGTTGAATCCTTTTCAGAGTGCATTTGGGATCCTAGTTTCTGAATCTGGGGTATTGAGCCATTGTTTAATCGAACCATCCATTGTTGTGTCCTAGATCCTAATTGCATTGTACACGGTTAAGACTTAGAGTCAAAGAGGGAAGGAAGAGGGAAGACACTCCAGATAGATAGAGGAGAATCATCATCGAAACAGAACAAAAAAACAGTGAAAGGTTATTTGTCATTTTGAGTAGGATTTTGCGATGTTACGAAATTACCCTCATGAACATGAATATATATAAGGGGGCGAGGTTTCTGAGCTATAGCTCAGCCTGAGCAAGCCTATAAATAGACCATCTTCATGTTGTTTGACTCATCTAACCCATTCATTCCATAAAACCTCACATAGATAGGGTGTTCCTAACAGACCATCTCCATACAATCATCCTAACCATTCGATCTGTAAAAGCCCATTTTCTAGCCGTCCATTCTAAATCTCCACAAATGATCAACAGTTACCATGATCCTATGGAGATGATTTCTTAGGGACACCCTACATATGTTAGGTCCTATAAAATGAACGGGTTGGATGAGTCATTCTATAGGACTCAGAAACCTTTTCCCTTAGATATAAATGAACGACAATATGAAGGATATTTTCATACGTGGGCACCGTCCAATCGGAGCTAGGACCCTCCATCGGATCTTGTGTCTTGGTCAGAATCCATTTTAAATCCTTTGGATTCATTCACACCACAATATTTAATAGCTGATAAGAAGATTACAGGGAAGGGAAATGTCATCAGCACTACTGTATTTTGATGATTGCACTCCTCACTTTATTAAAAAGTATGGTATGGCCCCCATCATAGGATGATCCAAACCGTCCATTAGATGGGCCACAACCTAAATAGGTTGTCCATTTCCATAGGTTGACCCTAACCCTCCGATATGAAGCGGAACTGAATGTTAGAGGGTTGATCCTAACCTCTATTGATCGGAGGGTTAGGATCAACCTATGGAAATAATTTTTGGGACACAACCAATTCAGGCCGTGGCCCATCTAATGGACGGTTTGGATTATTCTATGGTGAGGAGTGTGATTATCAAAATACAGTAGTGCTGATAACATTTCCGTAAAAATTTGTTATCAACATGAGGTTGCACATGTAGTGTGATAGGGAGTATTGTTAGCGACCTGCCTAAAATGGGGGTCTCTTTCTATCAGCTCGAGTTCTTTATAGAAGAAGATACAAGTGAAAAGAGGAAGTAACTGACCATTACCATTGTGTAACTCTAATTTTGTCGGAATTAATGTACGCAACAATAGACAACCCATCAAACGCAGTGGAATTAGCAATGGCAGAGATGGTCAATCAACCTGAGGTTCTTCAGAAAGCAATGGAGGAATTGGATAGCGTGGTCGGAAAAGAGAGACTTGTTCAAGAATCCGATTTTTCGCAACTCAATTATGTGAAGGCATGTGTCAGGGAAGCGTTTCGGCTCCACCCGATCGTCCCCTTCAACATCCCGCACATGTCGATCAGTGATACAATTGTCGCGGGTTATTTCATCCCGAAAGGTAGCCATGTGTTGTTGAGCCGAACGGGGCAGGGCCGGAATCCATAAGCTTGTGATGAGCCTCTAAAATTCATGCCAAAGTGTCACTTAAAGGACGGCTCCACTGAAGTCAAGCTTGTTGAGCCAGAGCTGCGCTTCATCTCATTTAGCACGGGACGACGTGGGTGCGTGGGAGTGCCACTTGGATCCGCAATGACTACCATGGTATTGGCTCGGCTTCTTCAAGGGTTCAGTTGGAACGTACCACCTGGTGAATCGAGCATCAACCTCTCTGAGTCAGCCAACGACCTCTTCTTGGCTAGGGCTATACATCTTCACGCTAAGCCACACCTGCCGCTGCATATTTATGGTTAAAGATTGATCCAGTTAGGCCCAGTGGTGGTACAGGCACATTCAAATGATTCACAATCAGGGCTCTTATAATTAATATATTTGGTGGCTTATTTTTATATGAAATATTAGAACTTATAAAGTATTACATTTTTTTTGTCAAAGTTTCACCGCACTTTACATTTATTCCATTTTTAGCATTTAATGTTGATAGAGAGTGTGGGAAGAGAGAGAGATGAGCATTACAGTCATTGTTTTGAAGAGAACGAGATGAGGCTACACTTGTCATTTCAAAGAGAGATGGACTCACCATATCATTTAATGATCTTACACTTGAGAGAGAGAGAGAGGTACTTGAAAGAGACGAGTGTATTCATAATGCTCTTTCATCACCCTCTCTTCTCTTCCCTCTCCTATTTCCTACCAACATAGAGTAAAATGCATATACTTAGAACAACATTTTCTAGGAATGTACTATCTTATATCACTTATGCTCTGTTTGGTTACCTTTTTTTGAGTAAAATAACAGGGAATGTAATTCTTCTAATTACCCGAGGGGTGTTTGGTAGGGATTTAGCAGAAATTGGAATTTTGACCGCCGGTTATGTCGGGCGCTTGTCGGGTGACGTGGAACCCTCGAAATTCGCCGAACGAATTTCCCAAATCGAAGGAAAAATGGAAGAATTTCTCAGAAAAATTCTTTTTCACCGTAATTGTCATATCTTATTACATTTTGTTGGTATTTTTTTCGTAATTTTCAAACTTTATAACCATTTCTAAGTAATTTTTCATTTAAAATTTTATAACTTGTGCTATTTTACTTTTTTTTTGTAATGATTACTTTTTTTGCTTATTTTTGCTTTTGCTAGCAACCTTTGCCCATGTGCGCATCTTTGCACAAGGATCGCCACATGCCGAGAAGTGGCATAGGAGAAGTTTGCTAGCATCCTATAAAAAAAAAAGAAATGTTATCAACACTACTGTTTTCTTATGAGGGCACTCTCACTTTATTAAAAGTACTGTATGACCCACACCATGGGATGATCTAAACCGTCCATTAGATGGGCCATAGCTTAAATAGGTTATGCTCCAAAAATCATTTCCATAGGATGATCCTAACCCTCCAATCTGAATGTTAGAGGGTTGATCCTAACCCTCTATAGATCGGAGGGTTAGAATCAACCAATGGAAATAATTTTGGGGCATAACCTATTTAGGCTATGGCCCATCTTATGGACGGTTTGGATAATCCTATGGTGCGGGCCATATCATACTTTTTATAAAGTGAGGAGTGCCCTCATCAAAAAACAGTAGTGCTGATAACATTCCCCAAAAAAATCTTAAAAAATACGGTAAAAAAATTCTTGCACATCTCCTATCCCCAACCAAACGACGTTGGGGAGATTTGCTCACAATCTCCCCGTTGACTGATTTCCTTTTGATTTCCCTTTAACTTCTTCTTCTCTAAATCCCCCCAATATCTACCAGCATCCAAACAGAACATTAGATTTCTCTACTTTTCTTTATTAAGTATTAAAAATAAGAGATTATAAATTACCAACATAAGAACAATGTCGATTCCCGGTGTAGGAATAAGATATTAGAGATTATAAATTTATAGAGCATTAATTATAAGAGTCCCAACTGTTGTAATGAAATTTAAATAAAGTAGAGGATATTACTCAAGATGGATTAGGATTTGATTTCTCTATGCTTATTGTATCCACCGAGATTAATAAAATGCTTAATCTTATTATAGCATCGGAGCATCCGGATCTTACCTTACCCAGACCACAAATCAGGGATGAGATTAATAAAATGCTTAATTTTAATAAGTAGAGGTGTATGCATTCTGCCTGTTTTTAAAATTAAGCAGCCTCAAGCACCCCATAGAGCATGGACAACACTTGGCTCATGGCCGATTGATGTAAAGGTTAGTGCTTTGGACAGTTGCTCGGGGCCATCACGGGCCCACCTCATAATTTGAATCCTAAAGGGAAGTGATATATTCGCCCTTTTTTACTTGGGCAACCCCATCTACTGTATTTATGACTACTGATTTACACTAGAGGCTCTGTCCCAAGTAAAAACAAAAGGGACGAATAAGTCATTTCCCATCCATTATGGTGAAAAAGTGAGCCCCACCATTTTTAACATTTGATTACTTGATCAAATTATTATGATCGTTCGATCAACCTACCATCATAAAAATTTCCAACAATCCAGAATGGGTCCCACCAATTGGGATCAGTTATTGTGTATATGGCACGTGCAATGTAAGCAGTATCCTTGGGCGAAAAGGTGGCAAAGTGGAATCTTGCAGGGTCCCAAAGTAATTAAATAAGGAAAGGGAGATGATAAATTCGCACCCCCTATAGGATAATTCGCACCCCTTGACGTCAAAAAGCACTAAAGTCTGCACCCTTTAAAGGGGTGCTAATTATCCTACATTGGGTGCGAATATATCACTTCCCCAAGTCAAAGGCTCCCCAATTTATTTGAATTTGAAAACGCGAACACAAAAACTCACCGTTGGAGAGATGGAAAGAGAAGCAGAGAATGGCGTGTCAGCGCGCTCTCTTGCATTTAAATAAAGACTCGTGAACCCTAAAAACCTTCAAAACCCTAAAACCTCTAACCCTAATTCCTTTTTCTCCAACTCCAACTTAGGGTTTCTTCCCCTCGAATACTAGATCCTCAAATGGCGCAACCTAATTGAAGATCTGATTTAGACTCCTCCGTCACAAACCCTAGATCTCCTTCCATGGTTTGTCTCTGCCGCTAATCTCTAACCCTAATTTCTTTGATTTTCAGATTCGTTGGAGAGAATTTTGTCTTTATTTTTTTTGGTACTTTTATTCAATATATCTCATTCCTTTTGGTGATTTTATGTTTTGAATTGTAGTTGATTGGGGAAAAGAGGAGTGATGAGAAATCGGAAGTAAGATCGGAGATCCCTAACAAGCGGATCAAAATGCGTGATTTGAAACCAGTGTTTGATTCCAATGGTAATTTTTTAAAGTTCTGATTAATGTTTTATTTTTCTCGAGATTTGCTCTATTGTTTGTTTTTCATTCAACATCCTGTTAGAGTAATTCATTTTATTCAGTTTAGGTGTTAAAATAGATCAGGTTAGGCCTCTTGTTGAATTTGGAGTAGGTTTTTTTTTTTTTTTAACTGTGTTTAGAGACCCATAAAGTATCGATTTTCAGGGTTGGATTGCAAATTAGATTATAGTGTCATAACAAATACCCTATTTTTCTGATTCTCTTTGAATTGGCATCTGCTGATTTTTCTTTCAAGTGAGGTTTTGTGATCTTAAAGTAAAGGGATAGACAAGAGCAATATTAAAGTATTGGATATGCTTTTCTATTTGCTTCATATGTTTTATATGATATGGTTGTGTGTACTAAGCAACCCAATTGCTTTGCGGTTTCCAATTGCAAAAACTCGAACTCAAGGCTATGGTGGGACCTAGAGAATCTTGTATCACTAACGATGTTATCTTTTATCAAGGATTCTTTCTTTTTGTGGATAAAAGTAGAAACAATATGTTATCTGTCCAACTATGCTGTTTGATTCCTTAGTTCATAATCCAATTCATGTCATTCAATTTAGAACTCAAAATTAACAAGGATCCATATCAGTTGTAGATCCATATCTGTGTGAACCAACCAATTACTCCAATGGCTTAAGCTGTTAGAGATGGCTTTATTTAATCTGTTATACTTTAACACTCCCCCTCACATGTGGCCCCTCTTTTTAGGGTTGGCCTACACGCGGCACATGTGGCCCTTCTTTTGGGTTGGCCATTAGACATGGATTTTTAATATCAAGGAGTTTTGAACCCGAGACCTTTTGCTCTAATACCATGTGAAATAACCAATTACTCCAATAGATTAACCCTGTTGGAGGTGGCGTTATTTAATCTTTTATACTTTAACAATATCAGTTGTATGGTTCCCACAAAGATTAAAAGGCATGTCTCAGGTGTTGGGGAAAGTAATTCTTTCCCTTTTGTATGTGCAAATCAAAATTGGGGTTCTCGTACGATGGATGTGCAGATTTCTCCAAACAAAAATATGATTGGGGATAAATTACAAGCGGTGGATGACCATAAAAGAAAAGCAAAATAGACAGCCAGAAAGAACACATCAATTTATTTGAAAAACCAGGGGGTAAATACCAAATCCACTAAGCAAAGAATTAAAGGTGAAAATAAATCTTCTCAAGATATTGTGCTAGGTAGCTCATGGATAACTTCTTCCTCGTCCCCAAGGCCATGTACCTTGGAAAACAAGAGAACAAAGATCAAATATCTCGCCCAAAATATGACATATTCCAAAATACCACAAAACCCTACAAGAACATATGTTGGTTTTTTTCATACTCGTCTCAAAAGAGACCCACTTATAAAAGGTAAGTCAAACTCCCACTTTTATTATGTTACTTGTTAAGACCGGTCACTGACTTTAAAGCTCCGTTTGGTTGCCAGTTAAAATTTTGTCCTAGGAATAATCTAGTAAAATTTTGAACCCATCCCATGTTTGGTTGCCTTTTAGCACTAGAAGTTTTTTAATCCCACTCTTGTAATGATTGCTTATGTGATGACATGGACTCTTTTCCCCTCATTTTCTTCCTAGGGAATGATGTCCTATCTCTTTCTCTCTTCCCTCTCTCTCCTCCCTTCCCATATTTGGTAATGATACCCCTAAATTTTGGCGGGAAGTTTTGAAATTGTAGGAAAAAAAAAAGCTAGTTGACTTCACTGTTGGGATTAAAAAGGCCCAGGGTAAAAAAAAGCAAGGAAGCAGGATGCGTACCCAGAGTTGGGGATTCGCGAATCCCCGAATCGCGAATCGGAACCGTGATTCGATTCGAATCCCCGATTCTGGGGAACCCCGATTCCCACTTTATAGGAATCCCAATTCCCAGGCGATTCCCTGCGAATCCCCAGCGAATCCCAACTCCCCACGACTCTCAGCGATTCCCCGGCGAATCCCCGACGATTCCCCGTCGACTCTCTGGCAAACCCACGATTCCCGCTTCCCACCATCTCAGGAGCCTTCGATTCCCGCTTTCAAATCCCGAATCGAATCCCGCTTTCGATTCCTGCCTTGGCAACCTTGAAAAAAAGTCCCAAGAATTTTAAAAAAACCCAGCAACCAAAAAAAGGAACAGATTTCTTTATGTGTGTTTCCAAAAATAAAGTGACGCTACCTCATATGATTGGCCCACAACATCAATGTTGTTAATGATTTGATTTTATCTAATGGATTCATGAGAGATGAAATGAATATGTAGGTTAGATACTAAGGCCGACATCTTTTCATGTCAGCATGGTTCTAATCAGGTTCATTAAGACATTAAAATGCCAAGTAATGTTATGTATTGACTGGAAATTGATATCTGGTGTTATTATATGCTTTATTTGGACACATCTTATTCTCTCACTAAAGTATTGAGTATTCTTTCTTCTCTTATATTTAATTGAAATTCAATTTTATAATCTGATTTTAATAGGGCCATACAATTTAAGACCTGGTCAGAGTTTCAGAACTTATCTGTGTGTAATCATGATGACGCTGTTCTGTACAAAAATTGACCTTTCAAGGAACTTTGGGTCATTGTTACCTGAAAAAATTATGTAAAGGCTTAGCATTTATTCTTTGTTTTGGAAAAAATAGTGCTGTGTGTTTATTCAAAGCGGGTTTCTATCATCGTTGCGGTCACTGTTTTAGATCAATTTGAGATCTTCTACACATTTCTCTATGAAAATGAGGGAAGTATCCTAAATTTCTTGGTTGAATTTTAGATATGGTCATCAAATTGGTTCCTTTTATATTTTGGATTATTACTAACACTTCTAAAACTAGGAAGTTGCATAACCAAACTCCTGTCTTTATAATGGGACCCAGGTTCTTTCGGTTATTCACTTAGTCGGTTGCAGTGTAATTTCATTCTCCTTTTTTTTCCATAAGGTTTCTTGTCTCGTTCATTTAGTGCTGACTTTTTATGTTGAAGTTTCAACCAAAATCTTGTCTATAGGATGGACCTATGGAATCCAGGTTCCTTTGGTTGGCTATTCATTTCATTTAGTCAGTTGCAATGTAGTCTCATTCTTTTTTTTTGTGTTGCAACATTCTTGGTTGAATATCAGATATGGTCATCATATTGGTTCCTTTTATATGTTGGATTATTACTGACACTTCTAAATTACGAAGTTGCAAAACCAAACTCCTGTCTATATGTTGGAATCTGGGTTATTTCGGTTATTCATTTAGTCTGTTGCAATGTAGTCTCATTCATTTTTTCAGAAGGCTGGTTCTGCTTGATAATGTATTGCTTCTGCTTGTTTTCACATCTCTCACTTCTGACAGGGAGTGAAACCAGACATTTGGAATCTCTGAAGACTAAAGAGGCCATAGCTCCTTCTCATCTCAGTAACAAAGAGGAGACTTCTCAGATTACAGAGGTCCCAGCATCAATGCTGTCAGATGGACTTGTAGATGTAACAAAAAGCCTAAATGATCACTCTCCTTTAGGAGCTGCTGCTTGTTTAAATCTGGGTCTTGTTTACAGCCATAACAAACCTATGAATTTAAAAGATAAAGCTCATCTTGGTAACAAACCCAGCTCTAATGCCACCTCAGCATATGCTGGTGATGTTAGCAAACCATCTTTGCCCACCAAACTTGAGAAAGACCTTGACCTTAATGTTACATCCTCTTCGGGCCTTGGGATTGATCTTAATGCAGATGTACCTAACTTGGTAGAACAAAACCCATTTTATCCTTACAAAAGTTTGGTACTTGAGAAACCTAAAGAGGCTTCAGAGTGTGGGAGCACTACTGGTCCCTTGGAGGAGAATGAACCACTGCAAGTGTGGAACGCAATGAAACAAAATGGTTTCCTTTCATGTTCACACGGAGGCATACCAATTCCAAAGCGGCATGGTCATTCAAGGAAGAGTAAAAACGATATACTAAAGAGAAAGATGGACCTTGCCAAGAAAGAACGGATCAACATGGTCACAAAGATTGCAGCTCCTAGCGGATTGCTCGCTGGACTGAACCCTGGGATCATAAACCATGTGAGAAATAGTAAGCAAGTCCATTCTATAATCGAGGCCATAGTGAGATCTGAAAGGCTTGATAATCAAAATCAAAACAAGTCAGAGAACCAATTAAGAAAAGGAATTAAGGAAATTGATGACAGAGGAGACACTATGTTTTTCAATAGACCATCTATTCCTTCAAGCTTGGACTACAAGGCTGGAATGTATGGATCAGATGTAGAAGAGAGAATTGTCCACTGTGAAGCTGCCGTTGCTTCCAATTTAAACTTGGAGAGTGAGGCTCGTACACGTACACACAAACTGTCATCTGCCTTGACTATGGCATCCGAGAATGCTAGCTCTGGTTCCAGTGAGGAGTTTTCTGCAAACCAAGAAAGTATTACTTCACTTTCTGTGAAAGGTGAAAGTCTTTCCAAACCTTATGCTTCTTTTTCTTTTTTTACCCTTTTCTATACTTGCGTGTAGTAGGAGATGATTGGTAGAAATATAAATTTGAAGAAACTGTAAAAATTCAAACTGATTTGGATTTTTTTATTTTTTTTTTAAGCTGCCATGGTTGCTTCTCAATGGTTGGAACTTCTTCATCAGGACATCAGAGGACGCCTCGCAAGTATGATCTCCTTTTCCCAAAGAATAAAGAATGCGGAAAGAATAGAACGAAATCCTTACATATTGTTCTCATGTTCCTTTTTGTGTCTGCAGCATTGCGGCGTAGTAAGAAGAGAGTACGGAACACTATTCAAAGGGAATTGCCTTCTCTAATGTCCAGAGAATTTTCGTCCAACCAAGAAAATGACTCACATTTCAAAAATGCGACTCCAGATATGCATATGGCAAGGTGGAAATCCCTTTTCAATCAGATGGAAAAGGCATTATCTGAAGAGGGAAGACATCTAGTAAGTTTAATATGAATAGTGCTGGATTACTGTCATTGCTTTACTTTTTAAGCCATAGTTATTTGTGTGACAAGAGATACATTGCTTCTAACACCATAATAGGTTTTTCATTCCACAATTTTAGGCCATTACTCTCTTATTAATATCCTTTTTCACCTGCATTTTAGAGTTGTATGCTCATGTCAGCTAGTTTCATAAATCCTTATTTGATTTGTCATTGATTCAGGAAAGCTGGTTGAAACAAGTGAAAGAAATGCAATCACATTGTGAGCTAGGCCTGCAATTTGTGAACATTCCAGGCACAGATGTTTTCCAACAGCTACACTCATCAGGAAATGACTCCAGGTATGACAATTTTCTCCAATTAAAAACTAATAGTTATAATTCTTGTTGATGCTGTTATTTATTATAAGAACTGTAGCATAATGCTGTTCGTGGTGGTGGTGCGATATGATATGACACCAGGTCACCAGCACCCTGTTATTGTAGTCATTTGCAATTTGGCTATCATATGCATGTCATGTCAATACTCTGATTAAAAACCCCTTTGTCAATTCTCAACTTACTTGAGTCGACTCCCATTTACCTTGGCTGAGTTCTCATCCGAGTTCAAGCTTTGCCTCCATGTTTCATAATGCCAATGCTGGTCAAAACGTGGCCAAAGAAAATTCTAGTCAACATGACACGACGTGATCTGAGAACTCAGTTGACGCAGTCATAACTCAGGAGAGTCAAAAGAGTTTCTAATTGACTTTATAGGGCAAAACGCGGACTCGAACAAGAACGTGGCCACGGTAAAACGTGGCCAAACAGCATGACACGACGTGATCTAAGAACTCGGTTGACACGGTCATAACTCGGGAGTGTCAAAAGAGTTACATGGCCACGGTAAAAGGGAGTCAACTTGGGGGAGTTGACGATTGTACGAGGGAGTTTTGAAACTATTGTTGGCCTAGGCAGGTTACTAGACCCAGTTCGGAGGTTGGTCGCGTGGTCCTAGGCCTTGTGCCAGCAATGCCCTCTGAACTCTAGCCTAATAAAGATAATGGTAGCGCCTTTCCCATCACCTATATATTTTGGGATAGTTGGTAAGCACCACAATCCTACAACTATGTTTTGTCCTACCTAGTCACCTATTTTTTTGTCCTACAACTATATAGTTAATGAAAAATTGATCCCGTCAATTATTGCCTCACCCGAGTCGATTCC
Organism: Tasmannia lanceolata; assembly: GCF_043159265.1. NCBI lineage: Eukaryota > Viridiplantae > Streptophyta > Magnoliopsida > Canellales > Winteraceae > Tasmannia > Tasmannia lanceolata. The sequence continues at coordinate 11,854,095 of NW_027518695.1, forward strand.
CTTTAACCGTAGCCAAGTTCTTATCCAAGTCCAAGTTTTGAAACTGTGCCTATAAGCTGAGCTGATTGCGCATCTTAGTTATTAAGACTTACCACATAAACTGATCATTCTTTTGTCTTTAACAGATCAAAGAATGCAGATCCTTTGGAGAGGGAATGTGCTGTAAGGGCAGCGGCAGCTTCCATTTACTCAACATGCAATTTTGTAATGAAAGCAGAGAATGTACCCTGCTTTTAAGCGGATCAATCACCTCAGATGTCTTCTAATTTCTATGATATATTTTCCTCCCTTGTTGGGCAGTGATTAACCAGTAATTTAAATGTTTAGGTACATTTCCCTGTGCCATTATTAAGTGTTAAGCTGAGCATACTATGTCATTTGTATATGAAATGATGAACCATTTTCTTCTATTCATTATCTTATTCCAACTTGGATTTTCTTTCAGATTGTGAACTGATAGTCTTTGAACTTAATCAATTAGTTGCACAGAATATCATAAGAAATATCAATTTCTCTAATTTGAGATTACTTATCAGCCCCTACTTTCATCAAGTGTGGAAATTATGCTGTGGTTCAAATTTCATTAGTAATATCATGGAAAAATGGGGAATGTTGATAATGACACTCTTTATTTTGCTCTCTCATTAGCTAGTAAAGACTCATATTCCCCAATAAGCTATGGACTAAAAATCAATACAACATATTGAATTGTTGATGAAGAGAAAATGAGGGTTCTTGACTTCTGATGGGTTTGGCATGTTTTTATTCAAACGGTTCTTTTTGTGGGTTTTTCAATAAGAGAAGAAGCTTATTGGAGATAAGATTAGTGGACGGCCAAAGCATAAGACCTAACTTGCAGGAAGAAGGTTATTGGAGATAGTATTAGACACTTCTCTTATTCTCTATGATTGAGGGCCCTTTAGAATTTAATAAGGGAGATTACGTCCCCCACGCCCAACATGAAAATGCTTTTTGACGTCAAATCACCCTATAAGGGGGGCGCATAATCCTACCAGGGGGGTGGGGGGGTGTCAAACTTTGTTAGACATGGTTGCAAGCTCTGATACCACTATAGCATATTTGAAAATTTCATGATCGACTTGTCATGACTGGTTATCTCGACTGGTCTACTTGCAAAGTCCAAGATCCAAAGCATTGATATTCCACTTGATTACTCTTAATTACCCGTCTTAAAATAGACAATTAGATGTTTTAGCAGACATGTCCTTTACAGGACACAGAGAAATTAGATTACTGAGGAATTCCCTAATACAACCATTCATTTCAAATTTTATCGGTCTTCATTAGATTGGTGTGCCAAGTTCCATCTTGGAAACATGCACCAACACAAAAATTTCCAAAACAACCCCCTAAAAATCCAACACCAACAATTGGGCCTCTGAAAATTCTACCTACCATCATTGATTCTTTGGCATGCATCACCAGCTTCAGCTGAGAAGGATGAGTCCTCCATGTGCATAGCAGGCTGAAGTGAAGAGCTCTCTATGAAACGATTTGTAAAGAATTTTGTAAATTCCAACAAGAAGAAAAATATACTCAACCTTGTATTGTTCAATTGTTTTTTCCATGGAATATTAGTGACGGATGAGAAAGGTTGCATGAGAGACTCTGTAAGGCATGAGTTTGTTTTTTCAACCTTTTCTTGTCCTCTCCACTCTCACGCAATCTCTAATTTGATTGATAATGTATAAAGGGAATTCTTAGTTCAGTCCTCAGCCTTAATGATAGAAAGAGAGAGAATAGAGGTCAAAAATTCTCTCCCTCTCCTACGCTTCCTCACTATCGGGTAAACTAATATTCCATAGAAAACAATTCATGGTTGCCACACATAGCCTTGTGTTGAGAGTCATCGCGGCCCCGTGGGTCATTACTATTTAAACTAGGACCTTAATTTGATAGTTTAAGAAGTTTCGGATTTAGAGAAAGGTGAAGAATAGAAGCTGCTTTTGTTTTTAGAAAGTGGTTATTAGAATACGTTGAGAAAGTACAAGTTTGGTAAGTTAGTAGTTAGTGAAGTTAGAGTTCTAAATTGGTTAGGGATTTCTCTTTTTTTATTTTTTTATTTTTTTGTTTATAAAAGGTAGGATGCAAAACGGTGCAAAATGTAACAGAGGGAAAGACCAAAAAAGTGGTGTTATTCTTTGATTAAAATATAACACGAGAAATTTCTCTCTTTTCTCGTTTTGTGGCTTTTGTGCTCTTGAGTTTTGCTTCTTGCTTTGATCTTGGTTTCAACAAGTGGTATCAGAGCCACCGACCGGTGTACGTAGCCAATCGAGAGTTGATCAATCCTCCTGGAACGAGATCCGACACATCTATGCTCAGGGATCAGACATCGAAGTTGTAGATCCGAGATCCAACTTCAAGTTTGCCACTCGTCAGAAGCTCGATCAAGGAGATGAATTTCGTCAATTCGGTCAACGAAATTGAGAAGCAGATCACAAATTATCAATATTGGAAATCTAAAATAGAATTGTGTGCCATCTGTGTCCCATCATTGCAGAAAGAGTAAGACACGTTGAGAGAGAGAGAGAGAGAGAGAGAGAGTGTGTGTGTCCCAACAAGCAGCCCAAGCTCAAATCTGTTGTTCGTCAGATAATACAAACATTGTACTATAGTTGGGGCAACAAATATCAGAAACAAGGGGGAGACGACGGTTCATGTAGCCATCTCATAAAATCTAATAGACTTACATAGATAACAGGAAAGAACTTTCAATCAGTTGAGAAACCCAAACATGATCAAAGTCTAAAGTTTCTTGTTTCTTTAATAGAATCAGTTGGTCGCAAGACAAGGTAATCAAAACCCAAAGACATACAAAACCCTCTTATAAGATTTCTCCCCTAGTCAAAATTAATACATGTTTCAATGTGGATCCAATTTTGTGATCGCCAACTAGTATGCATTTTCCGGAGCAGTGCTTGCTAGGATCGTTGTAGGTATCATTAGGGAATATTGTCAGCATCAACCAAGGCCATAAGTTCAAGGTTGTAATTCTCTCAGTATCCAAAACATAACGTGTTGATATTTTTACAACATTGCATTTCTATGCCGCGATTTCAAAGCCAGTTTGGAGTGACGGGCTTACTTGAGATCATATTGGAAGGCGGATTATCTGGTACCTTTGCTAAAGAACGATACTGCAACTTCACGCTCTCCGCATTATCCAATGTCTTCACCACGTACCTGTCAAACAATAGAAAAATAAAAGATTTGAGGCATAGATTACTGCGTAAGCAATAGAGCTGGCAGATACTGCTGAAGAGTATGTCGATAAATATGCATAGTCAGAGCCTAATAAAAAAAGTAGTACCAAAAGCACTATGTGCATGACCAACAACATAGAAATGTATTCGCTTTCCATTTTGACGTCTCATGATTTCAGGATGCTCAGTTCCTAAAATGCATTGCCTTCTACTTTCTGTTGCCGCTCACATTTCTAACTGCTTCTACCAAGTATGATTAAAACTTAGCATCTAAAATGGACAAGTCTGGATGAACTAGCTGGGCCTCTGACAACGTAATTTCCCATCACCTCACCTTGCATGAATGGATAAGATGGGCGTCTATTCCTGGCGCATGGCATTCTTGGGAGCCTCAAGCCCGATATGTTTGCTAATGTGATTAAAGACCACTCTAATCTTTGAACTAGCAGGCTGGGACCACTGGTCCCGATTGTGTTTCAAATATGAATGAAATTTGTCACTTTCAAAAAAAAAAAAAATACCACTCTAATCTCGGCTAGCATGTCTGAGTGTTGGTTCAACATAGCTTGAGTGCATTGTTGCCAGGCCCCCCTCAGAGTTAGGCTCGTGCTTGCCCCTAAACTGGAGAATTGAGCCTCTCAGCCATGGTTTTGATGTGTGTCATCGCGGTGCAAGTGTAAGACAACACCATAGAATTGGGAGTTGCGATAGGTTACCATGAAAGAAATGGACTAACGTAAAACTAAGAAACTGACACCTAATTGATTTGAAGTAGCCTTAGAATCTACGACAACACTAACACAACTAATTTCTTTTCTTTTCTTTTCTCTATCTTTTTTTTTCTTGAGAGAGAGAACAATTTATTAATAGTTGTAAAACGACTTACGACAACGGGGACAAGACGTCCCACACGTGCAACACGATACAGCTCCACCAAAACCCACAACAGGCCCATCGTAAACATCCCAGCGCAGGAAAGACCCATAAGAGTACACAACCAACATACCCTTCGTTAATGCCCTGAGTGGCTAATTACAACTACTATCTAAAGATCCCTTAAGACATTAAAATATATATATATATATATATATATATATATATATATATATATATAAAGATCCCTTAATAAACAAGTACGACTAAACAAGACTCCAAGCAGAATTCAATCAAACGCCTAGATGGCATATGGTCATGGAACTGATAAGGAATCCAAGCTCTGGGCATTGATACAAAATTGATGTGAACTTATGGTTCGCATATTTAGTTTCGCATTCAAAGTCATCTAGCTAGAAGTGGTGTCTAAGCGGGGAGAGAGAAAGCTAGAATGAGACAAAGGGTAGTTGTTTAAAAGTGATGGGCCCAAAAAGGAGACCAATGCATAAAAGAAGAGCGCTTAAGAGAGTAAGCATGGTTTTAAATTTCGGCCGAAATCTGAAATTGACCGAAATTTAAAACCCAAACCAAAATTATAAGATTTACACCGAAATTTCCACCCAAACCGAAATTTCGTTTTCAGCTGAGGCTGAAACCGAAACCGAACCTGAAATTTCAAACCTTGAGAGTAAGTGGGTGGGCCTCCTAAAGGGAACCAATGGGATAAAAGAAGGGGTAAGTGATGGTGGGCCATGGTATGGGCTTGGGTTTAAGTGACGGTGGGCCACGGGAAAAGGTGAGAAAGGTGGACCATATATAGATGCGGACATCCCACATCTAGGTTAAAAAGTGTAACTAAAAAGAGAAATAAATCCTAAATAAGTCTCATGAAAAATAAATAAATAAACTAAAGTTAATGGATGATGGATCACATCAAATCCTGCGGCGTCTACAAATCATTTTCCTTTCTTCAATTAAAACAATGCAAGTTATCTTTCCCTTTATCGATGTTGCACTGGTGTTTTCAAAAAAAAAAAAAAAAAAAAAAATTAATTTTTTTTGGAACTGGTACATGGAAATAACATAAAATTCACCAGAAAAGGCAGCAAACTTTTTAAGAAATTTTTGAAAAAATAGATTGACTCAATCAAATATATGAGTGAGTCTTCAGTCATTTTGGGCTAAAACCCTCATCTAATCCAAATCGAGTGTTGTCTTTGAACCACGATATCATGCTCCGCTACAAAAGTTATAAATAAAACACATCCCGAAGTCTTAAATTCAATGCAACATAAGATTTTATCACCACAGATTTACAAGAAGTTCAATTCCAACCCATGGAGCAGAATTAAATGCAATAAACCTTTATTGGATTTATAATTTTTTAAGAAAAATTAAGAATATAACCTAAAAAAAGAGGAGGGCACAACCTATTTACGTTGTGGCCCATCTAATGGACGGTTTGGATCATCCTATGGTGTTGGCCGTACGGTACTTTTCGAAAAATAATGGACTATAAGGCCTTTCATCATATAAAAACTTAAAAAAGAGAATGTTGGGGTAGGAGACATGGAAATACAATATCGGCAAATATAGGGGCCATAGATATTGACATATGGATAATCCACTAGTTATCTTGATTCTTGACTGGACAAAGGAAAATCCAACTTAGAGGAAATATTAAAATTGTGGAACAATTGTACATTATATTTCCAATAACATTTGACATACTGATCTGAATAAGTGCATTATATTAAGCTCAAATTATAGATCATAAACATCTGGATTTAAACAAGTGAATTTTAATAAGCTCAATTTATGGACAAACCTACAAAAGAACACATCAAACTAAGCAATTGTTGAGAAATAACTTACCACCCATTTAAGCATTGTGTTGTTACAACAGCCTCACGTCCAACAAAGCGTTGTGGTGTCCTCTTGTTCCCCTGCACTAAATTTCTTCAGTATAAACAGTAAACAAGTAGAACAAAAGCTACTAGAGAAATCAAGAATACCTTGATAATAACCCGATCAGTGACAACAAATGGAAACTGAACACCTTTACCCCTTGAAAGATCCATTGCAAATTGATCACCATAACTACAGTTTTCCTGCATAGATAAGAGAACCCACTTCAGAAAGGATATGGCATAGGTGAAAATAATTTAATAAATTATAGCTTGCGGGAAAGACAGACCTGTTCAAGCCTGTCTCTTCTTCTTTTGGATACTTTGGAAGACTGTAACTCTTCCTCCCGGTGGAATGCCTGCACTGCAGTGCGGAGAGCTACACCCGTGTACAAAGAATACATTAAGAATAAGAACAGAACAAATATAGAAAAGGAATACAATGGAGTGTCAGATTGAAAAAAGAAAACAACAAATATATGCAAGCAAAGATCATAAACAAACCCAATTATGCTTAGGTGGCATCAATTAGATTCGATATGGATAAGCATTTGCAATCAATGTACAGTGTGGGTAGTATTTTCTTGTGAGATAAGCTTTGTCACCATAAATCATCATCATTAACTCTTGTCCTTCAAAATAGGACTCTGTGCAGGATATCCTGCATTCGTAGTTTCATATGGAAAGCTTCTTGATCCCAACAGAATGGCTGTGGACTCAACTGTCAATGCAGATGGTTACATGATAAATGTTTTTATTAGGAAGGTTAATCTTCAAGTTCTCACCAACACAAATGCGGAGTACTCCCAAAGAGATTGTCAAGACTTTAATACCACTTGCACTGTGTAATATAAGATAACATAAAGAGGAAAGTCCACAACAATCATGGAGTGAAAATATGTAAGTAGGGGGTGGAGTTAGGCTTCCAAACCTGAGGAGGACCTTTGGGTTACAGTGATTTGTTATTACTACCAAAGGACAGGCAAATGTCTCGGAAGAATGAAGCCTGAGGTTCGCACATTTGGAATTCTTGGAAAGTAGAGTACAAATATTTCATCAAACGTATCAGGTTCAACGTTTTTAACGGGCCAATACATTCTCCTAGCTTGATAAATGGTATAGGAACTGAATGTTTGCCTCAGACCTCCCAATCTCTATAAATAGGCCTTAAATCCCAGAGTTCTAATTTCTAAAACAGTGCTTGGGGCCCTTTCTCCTATTTTAAGAGATAGGTCTTCATTTAGAATTTCAAGTGAGTTCTTTCTTCTCTCAAGACGTCAAGACATGTATATTCGTAGCAAACCAATGGTCCAGCCGGGATTGGAAAAATGAGGATTTTTAGAGTTGCCACCAGTGCGTTTTGTACGAATTGTAAACTCGTAAAGGAACGAAGCTCCTTGATGGGTTTTAAGAAATTAATCAATATCAACTATTTTTTTACAAATTTTAATTTTAAACCATAGATATCAAGGCTTTTGCCTAGATTATGATCAGGAAATCAGTAAGAGATGCACGCAGATAACCCGTTTCGCCTTTATTTATGCCTGAGCGACAAAATTGGTGCTAAAGAGAGGAGGATCTTCATTACAATGGGTTGGAACATTTACAAAGGAAAATGACAAAAGGCACAAAAACTACTTACATGTGGTCCCCTAGTCCCGGGCTCAACCTGACTCCAAAAACACCATGTGTGCTTCAAGATGAATGATGGATGGGCTTTTGATGAAATGCTTGGATGTGCAACTTCATGTGTAGAACAGAACTTCCTTGAAGAATTTTGCATGTGCTTGGGTCACTATGGAGGGGTTTCTAAGTGTAGTGAGGAGTAAGTATAAGATCTAAGAGTGAGGCTTAGGGAGAGTGAAAGAGAGAACCTTGTACAAGAAATATGATAGGTTTAAATTAGAGCTCCGGCTTGGAATTTTGGGGTCAATTTGGAAATGCTTAGATGGCATCACCAAATGCTTAAGTGCTTAGGTGGCATCACCAAATGCTGTTATGTCAGCTGTCGACAACTCATTGGGTAGTGAAGTGGTACCAAAACAGCTCACTTACAGCTGTCATGCCAGCTGTAGCTCACGCCAACTGTAGCTTTGATGAAGTGGCACGCCGATTACCACCCTCACAATTACAGTACATAATTGACACTTTCACATTCTTGACTGGTATGGCAACACACCCACACACTAATGCACTATACATTGTGAAAAGACCAGTTACTCCAAAAGCTTAAGCTCTTGGAGATGGCATTATTCAATCTTTTATACTTTTAATACTCCCCCTCACGTGTGGCCTCTCTCTCTTTGGGTTGGCCTACACGTGGCACATGTGGCCCCACTTTTGGATTGGCCATTGCATGTGGATTTTTTAACATCAAGGAGGTTTGAACTCATGACCTTTTGCTCTGATACCATGTGAAACGACCAGTTACTCCAAAAGCTTAAGCTATTGGAGATGGCGTTATTCAATCTTTTATACTTTTAACATACATATTACACACATCCTTAAGTCGCCTCTTGTCAAGTGCTTTGCTCCTTGTCACCTATTGCCCTTCGTCATCAAACTCTTAGGAGTCTTTCAGAGTCTTCGTTCTTCCCCACTTTATTTCAAGAAAACAAATATCTACCCAACGCCCCCATACTTCCTTGAACGTGTTCCATGTCCATATTAGATAGCAAGTTGGGGTTTACTTTTATCCTTGGATAGGCTTGCTGATGTAGGATAGGGAAGAGAAATAGAAGAAAAGGGATAAAAGAGAATAGATGAGAAAAGATGAGAAGAATAGAAGAAGAATAGGGGAAGAAGAAGATGAGAGAAGAAGAGACGAAATTAGGGAGAAGTAGAAGAAGAACAGGAAGAAGGAGAAGAGAGGGAAGAATAGGAGAAGAGAAGTAGAAGAAGAGGAGAAGAATAGAAATCTGGCGGAGAAGCTCTCAATCAATTCAATTAATCATCAAAGTTAATAATTCTCAAAACAATGAAGCCTATATATAGGCAATGCGATGGAAATTTCCATCATATGGGCAATTTCCATCACATTGCCTATATGGGTGGAAATTGGCAACTTCAAAGAGCTTCACAACGTTGTAAAATCTTTGAACTTGGAGAAGCTACGAAGGCATTGCCAGTGAACATGAACTCGAGGTCGAGTTCTCCTCAAGTGGAGGGGAATGAAGTGGGCTGCAAGGCATGGCAATTTGGAAAATTGCCCCAAAGCCCACATCACTTTCTAAAATCAAGGGAAAGGGGGAAACGTGAATCTTTTGTATCTTTTATTTTGAGCCATTTATTTTAAGTATGTTTATAATGAGAGTTATACTTGAATTAGGAAGTTGAGTTTTAGGGTTTTAATCACAGCCATTAGATTAGATCAATGGCTTAAGCTGAGTCTTACACAAAGTAGGAAGCTAGTGGCTTTATGAATACCCATGTGCAAGGGTTGTTTGCACAATTGACAATTATTTTTTTGAAATAAAGTATTTTGGCTTTCTTCTTAGAAGAAATCTTGTTCTTCGTGGATTCGAAGAATAGCTCTTCGTGGATTCGACGAGTGCCCTTCGTGGATTCGAAGGTTTATTCTGATCGGTGTTGATTATCAACCTCGACTCGTTCTTCGCGCTTCCGGCTACGCCAGAAATGGATTGTCTGGGACGGGTTTAGAATGGAGAAGTTTTTAAGATAGAGAAGTACTCAAGATTCCGAGGGGGGATTGCAATGGAGTTGTGTGAATCTTTTTTTAAATAAATGATCAGGAAATAGGATATACAGTACTTTCCTGACCTGGTTAAGGTTTCTTTTTATTGACATTAGAGCTTGCTCTGATGTCCTCATGCTTGTAATGATGGGGGACTCCTGGTCCCTTTCTTATGTACTTATAAGTATGATTTATGAATATTAATGTCATCTTTCAAAAAAAAAAAGTTTTGGTCATGTGAAAGATAAAATTAAAACCATATACGGACATATAGAACTTTTACAATTACCATGTAAGTAACAGTTAGTACATACCGAGGTTTGGTGCCACTGAGTCTTCAGAAATCGAAAGTGCACAGGTAAAGCAAGATTTCTGCACACGCATTGCAGAAGATGACAAAACAAAAAGTACAGCCATAAATATAAAGTACAACAGCTTATTATATATTGGCACACAATAAATACTGGAAGAAATGCTCTTTAAAGTAGACTAGTAAAAGGGCACATGTGATGCACATGAGAGAGAGGTGGAGAAGAATGATGGTAAAAGGTAATGCAAACAAACTATAAACTACTCAAAAGTCAAAACAATAATATACTGTTGAAGATTTGTGTAAAAAAAAAATCTCTTTTTCCATTTTTCATTTGTTTTTTTTTTTCAAAAAGTTAAGCATCAGTCCTAATCGCATAATAATGTCTAGACCCATGGCTAGTAAGGTAAAATTTTCTGTAATAGATTCACGGACAAGCAGTCAAAATGCAATTCATAGTTCACACCATAGTTTCAAAACTCCCCCGCGTCATCGTCGACTCTTCTGAGTCGACTCCCTTTTACCTCGATTGTGTTCTTGTATGAGTCTCCATTTATTCCCTACAAAGTCAATCAAAACTCATTTGGCTCTCTCGAGCTACCATAGCATCAGCAGAGTACTCAGTTGCATCAAACGAGCACCGGGCCATGTCAAACAACTACTCGAACGTGCGAGATGGGGATCGTAGACGGACTTGCTGGTTTATTCTAGGCAGGGCAGCACTAAAAGGGGGCGTAGGGATCTCTTGTTATTTGTAGGGGTATTTTGGGGATTATTTGGCATTATTAGGGTTACTTTAGTCTTTTATTGCTTATTAGGTTTATTTTAGTCTTTTATTGATTGTTGGGTGCCTATTTATAAGCCAGTTTATAGATTTTTGTTACTTTTAATGAACAATTGAATTGATTACAGATTTCTCCCAAGTTCTCTACTTCTGTTTCTTCTTCTTCGTCTCCTCTACTTCTTTTTATTTTCTCTTCCTAGCCTACATCAATGCCACGCCGAGTCAACTAGGAATTGTGTTGGTTGCGTTTTGACCTGTGTACCCGCATTTTGGAAAACTAGGTCACATTTGCGTACGAGCACTCAATAGAAGCATTATTGAAACACGGTGTTGTTTAGATAGTAGATTTTCATATATATGTTCATATGCTTGCTTTTTTTCTAAAATAACATTCATATGCTTGTTTCTATTAAAGATTTCATTATTTATCATTACGACTACATATGTCATTTTACATGACTACATATAAGTGATGTATAGTGTGTACTTCAAGATATTGAATAGAAGGCTGCCACACAAATTGTGTGGTCTCTCTTATCTCTTATTGTGTGCACTTCAAGATATTGAATAGAAGGTTGCCACACTAGTTGTGTTGTCTCCCTTCTCTTCCTTTTATTCTCCTTATTCTTTTTCCTCTTCTTCGATTTGTTTACATGGTATCGGAGAAACATCGCCCAAAGGCTATGATTTAGCCGACACTTTGAATTTATTGGTGTGCCGTGTCCGACACGACACGTGTGTCCACACACGTGTCGAAACTCCTTTGGACACTTTTAAATGTATTGCAACAAGTGTTAGACTTAATGTAAGCATGTAGACACATTTTTGTACTGTGGCAAGTGTGACATTCTATTTTTATTATTGAATATTGTGTTTACATATTTTATTATTGACTCTTCTTTTATTATAAACTCTTTCTTAGCTCTACTTTAAGTAATATATGATGTTATATCACATCCTTAAACATAAAACCCTAAACAAACTCTTATTCCAATAATATTCATTGTATCATATTGGTCTCTCCCTTTCTCGATGTAATATTGGAGACGAAAATAGAACTAGATTAAATTGATGAATGCGTTGTTATTAGATTATCGCATATTTGTTTTAGATTATAGTTGATTAATTCTAAAATTTATTAGTTTGTTAAATGATTGCCATATTTATATTGTTACAAACTATGATAGTAATCAGAAGTTTTATATGTGTCACCATTACTAGATTTTTAGACATTGCCATGTTAGACAACTCGTATATGTGTCGAAATAAGACACACGAATCTGTATCCACAAATCATTATCATATATACTTTATTTTTTAGCCATGTCCCTATTTCTAAATTTTGGGGGTTTGTCATGTCCGACACTCCGTGTCAATGTCGACACGCAAAACTCGTGTCCGTGTCCACAAATCATAGCTCAAAGGTAATTTCCCTCCACTCTACTCGAAAGGTAAGCATAAGTGTCCCTTCGAAGTTAAACTATCCTTCTTCTCTCTATTTAAAGTCCTCAAATTCCCACCATCATCCAAAATAAGTCTCCCTTTGAAGTTAAACTATGCTTCCTCTCTCTATCTGTAGTCCTCAAATTTCCACTACCATCCAAAAGCATAATTCACCTCTCTTTCCTTACATCAAAACACTCAAAGCCCTAATTTCCTAATCCCTTCTTCAAATCCCTAATCACTCTTCTTAGAAACTGAATTTCCCTATTCATCTTTGAAAACCCTAATATATGCCATCCTTCACCATTCTCAAACCCTAAAAGTACCAAATCTATTACAATTCCAACCAGCAGCACGTGTCTAAAAAAACTTCCCCCAAGACAATGAGTCAAATGATTGCCCAAATCCTGGAGCCAAAAAAGGTGCCGGTATGACCGCTGTTAGCTCAGGTAGTTTGGTCTCAACCCCAGAGGGAGAGAGCCCTTGATCGCTCTCGCGAGCTCCTAGTACCAAAGTGGATGAACCATAGCCAACTCCTAACCGGGTGCACACTTAGGATCATATCCATCTTTGAAAACCCTAATATATGCCATCCTTCACCGATCTCAAACCCTAAAAGTACCAAATCTATTCCAATTCCAACCGGTAGGTTGTGACCTTTCTGGCTGGTGGTGCTGTATGCCTGTATGGATGGAAAGATTCTCATCAACAATCTGTTATATGGAAAGCAAATCATTGAGATGGTTGAGTGTAAGTTTTGAGGCTTTAAGGAGTAAACTCCGGAGGACATTTTTCTCCATAGTTCCCCGTAAAATCCCATATATCGTTGTTCTTCCTTGTTATGTTTAATAATCTTTTCACCATTCAAAAAAAAAATGTTTTAAGAATTTTTGCACACTCAACGTCTCCACAATTTCTCAAGTGCGACAGACTTTTGGCGTTGGTGACACTGTCCTAATGGTAGTAAAAGGATGAATTGTCTGTCGACGATTATGCCTCCCTCAGCTTTTTGGCTAATCTCGAAAAAGAGAAATTCAAGGTTATTTATGGGTCATTGCAGCACCCTGGGTTGTTAGATAAATAAAATTATTAGTGAAGTTACTGAGAGAGTGCTTATTAAAAGTTTATTAGGACAATTTCTTTAAAAAAAAGTTTAATATCAAATATCCTTCTGCAGGTCCTTGTAGCAAGGATCATGCAAATGATATAGAAGTTGAAGTTGTGTGTCTAGTTTTAAAATGTTTGGCGCCCTGTTCGAAGTGTTTGGTGCCCCTTGGATATTCCAAAGTTCAGTTCGGTTAAAAGGTGATTCGTCATTATTAGGTGGCTTAAGCATGACTCTAGGACTCTAGCCTCATTGGCAGCTCATAGACCTCTTCAAAGAGATGACGGATATATTCGTCATTATTAGGTGCTTAAGCACGACTCTAGGACTCTAGCCTCATTGGCAGCTCATTGACCTCTTCAAAGAGATGACAGATATATTGCTGATTTTTGGAGTGCAAATTGTCACACCTACATGGTGAAGGAAACTCTAAGTTGATCGTCTTTCCAACGATGGCATTTTCTCTAGTTCTGTAGAGTTTTGGCACCATATGCATGTTTCATAGTTTTCTGTTTTCTAGGCCATTAGTTTTATTTCCCTTCTTAGATTTTAACTTTTTCACACTTTTGACTAGATTCCCCTTTGGTTCACAGTGGCTCTCTCTGATTCTTTTTCCTTTTCTTTGGTTCCTTTATTATATATTAAAAAGAAAATCCTTTAAACAACCTTCAACTTCATAAATAACCAAGATATCTTCCCAAAATTCAAAATCCCTATTGTTTTTTCTTTTTTTTGAAAGGTTATGATTTTATTCCAAAGCGCAGAGCGCGAAAAAGGTGGGACAAGATGTCCCAACACAAAAACTACAATATACAATCCAGAGAATCACCCCATTCTATTCTCATGAAATACCACGGACTCAGCATTGTGTGAGTCCGTGGTTTTTTTTTTTAACTAATCCATAATCCCCATTGTGTGATTCATAGACAAGTGGATCTAGGACAAGTGACTCAGCATGTTGAAGACACATTTAGAATGATGTATATTCAACTCTGAATTCAATGCTAATTTTGAATTCTCAAAAAACAAAAATCATATCCTGCATGGCAATATGTTCATCAATCAAGGGATGGATTTCCACATGGGTAAGCAGAAAGTTCTTATAATAAAAAATCGAAAACACAAGCAGACCAAAACGTGAGCTTAACAGTACACTAATCAGCACTATTTGTTTAGACTAAACTATATCCTTGCATGTTCATGTATCCACACATAACATTATGTAAAAAGCCTTGGATACAAATGATGTATGAATGAATATATTCATTTTGCATAAAATCATGTAATAACTTTTTTTTTCTCTTTTTATAGAATGCACACAATAATTGAGACGGTCAAATGACAAAACCAATAAATCTATATGGTAACAACCCACCGTTCTCATGATATGTTGCATTCCCCCACTTCCAAAAGAGTGTCCACAAGATAGTATCATTGCGTCATCCATGAGAATACCTCTATAAAACCACATAAAAAATAATCAACAGTTGACATCTATGGTACTGAAGGTTAAATTAGAATTCCAAATGAATGAGCCAGGAAACATACATTGGTATAGCAATATTAGACCAATGTTATCATAATTATACTAGTAGAAATAGCATGTTTTCTTTGATGTTGTAGCAAAATGACCTTCACATTGAACAATAATTGCTTCTAACAAGGAATGAGATGTATAACAAGTAAAAGAGAGAACATATAAACTAAAACTGCCATGGGAGACAAATTTTCTACTTAACACAGTTATTCAAATTTGTGGCATCCTCTTCAAATTAAGGTAGTACAAAAGGGCAAAGTCACATTGAGGTTCATTAGAAGTTTCAGAAGTTTCCAGGCATTTTGTTTCTTTTCCTTCACACCCTCGTCTGATTTTTCTTTAGTAGGGAACAAGAAAATGTGAAACTTACATGTTTTTAAACAAAAGCCTGAAGTTGCTTGTAAAAATTGAAACTTAATTTTGTACCTTTGATTTTCAGCAATCGATCTTATTTGCTCACAGTTAAACTTAAACCATTGAATGATTACTGAATACTGATTAATATCTTTTTTCTCAAAAAAAAGATCCCTTTATTTTCATTAATATGCGGTTATCCTATTTTCATGGAAAAACACTTCATGCAAAACCCATATGTTTACCACACCACTAAATAAATGATTGTTCATATTTTTCTATACTTTCTCATCATATTATGTTTCAAAAGATATGCATACATATGTATATATACATGTGAGGATTGCTAATGCCAAGCGGCAAAATAGCCGCTTGAGAATAATCTGGATGTGTATTGGAGCCACCGAGGCATTAATCAGTTTAATATCTGTTTTTTTTTTTTTTTTGGCGTTTTGGTTCTGTGCAACTCCCACTAAAAGCTTTGATATCTGTCTAACAAAGATGATGTAGGAAACTGAAGCAATTAAGAGGAAGCATTTAATGATTCTTCTTACTTCTCTGTTTGCAAAGAAGGTAAGGAACAATGGGGTCTTGCAACTGGGGGCACTCTTCTTTGCAGACAGGGAGGGTAAAAAGAATCATTAAATGCTTCCTCTCTCACGTGCATGCGCGCGCGCGCACACACACACAAGACCAGACCTGATAAAGAATAGAACATGTTTTTTGAGTAAACTCAAAACAGCTGAAATCCAGTCGAGCTTTCGGGTTTTCAAATTAGAGACAACCTGAACTATACACAGAATATTAGATAAATTCATTGGAACGGGTGAGCAAAATGAAAACTGAACTAAATGACTCTCATGAGGACACATTACTAAAACATGAGTCAAGAGGAAGAATAAGATATCATCGAATGGCTCCGAGTTGAATGAACTGGATTAAATACCAATTCCCACCGTAAACAATCTGCCTCAATTACTGGCAAAGTTTCTCAGAATGTAAGTCACGCTACGACACATTGACTAAGAAAGAATCTCATGTCCATGTGAAAGAAAATATGCTCTAGCTTGTGGATAACGGTAAGCAACGAAAGATGGTCATGGCATGAAGGCAACTTAGTCAAAACGAACTGAGAAGGAAAAGCTATGATTTGTGGCCACAGACACGAGTGTTGCGTGTTGACACGGACACAGAGTGTCGGACATGGCAAACTCCCAAAATTTAGAAACGGGGACACGGCTAAAATAGAAAGTACATATAATCAAGATTTGTGGACGCGGATTCGTGTGCCGAGTTTGAACACGGATATGAGGCATCTGACATGACAACCCCTAAAAATCTAGAAATAGTATCACACTCTTACACATGCATGCATATTAAGTTACTGAAACTTCTAGCAATAAATTAAAAGTGTCTAAAGGAGTGTCGAAACGTGTGGACACGGGTGTTGTGTCAAACACCATACGACATGACACGTGTGTCGGCAATAAATTCAAATGTCGGCCAAATCATAGAGGAAAAGCAAGATCGTAATCTACATAAATCGTAATCATTTGTGTGTCTGCATGAAATTGCATACCAACTTGAATCACCACCTCTTATATTGCCTTCAAGTATTCCATGATACTAACTCTTGGCTGTGTTTTTATTACCTTTTTTTTAATGGTGATGAAAGATATTATTAAAAACCAAGAAGAGCTCACGACCAAGATGGTCAGCAGCTATACAAACAAGGAAAACAACAATAAAAAAAAAAGATCAATGAGGCAAGAAGTCAAAAAAACTCTAAGGCGGCTTTGCCTACCCCTTCTCGCGCAAGCCTATCAGCAACACTATTTGCCGATCTATTAACATGAAAATAGCGGACATTGATTTATTACCTTAACCAAGCATCATTTTGAAGCATCATTTTGAAACCTTTTGAAACATGCATTAATTTAACTTTAAAATCAATGCTACATCACTTTTTTTATAGCATCTTGCAGTGAGTTCGACTTTTTCTTTTGCCCACTTAATTAAGAAAAGGACTATACCCAGTGTTTTGTATCGTTTGGTTCCCAGCTCTGACCGTGTAAACTGTAATATGGATGTGTTCTAGATAATATTCTGTTGGGAAAAAGGAAACGCGGGATAAAGAAAAAATGAAAATCAGAACTAGCTATATCTGTGGCAGACTTACGTGATGGGATCTGAAAGAATTGCTCTCAGAGATTCCCCCGATTCAATCGACAGAGCAGCATCTTTCCTCCCACTAAATCCCATCTCCTTCTGCATTAAACCTGACCCATCTGCCCCCTGTATCATCTGGGCATAATAAATTTCAGGCTCCGCAATCGTAATTGCATTGTTATAATGACCCATCCGTCCCTGCTGGTGTTGCTGTTCATTCACATTCCCCCTCATGTTAGTCGCAGAGTGAACAATTGCACCATCTTTCATCAACACCCCTCTACTTGATCCTAATTCCAACAAAAACTCTAATTTAGCATTCATTTAAAGGTGAACAAACCTAAGTTTTTACTTAACAAATAATGAGCAATCATTTGAAATTTCTACTAGATCCTAATTCCAAAAAGAACCCTGGTTTAGCAATCATTTATGGGTTGTTTGGAAACAAGGATTTTATAATACGAGCTTGTAAAATCTTGGATTTTACAAGCTAAAACTGGATCTTATAGTCTAAAACCTTAATTTTATAATCTAGAACTTGGATTGTACATTTACAGGATTGTTAAATCCTGGTTTTAGCTTATGAAATCTAGGTTTTAACCTATAAAATCCAGGTTTTAGCTTGTTAAATCCAGGATTTTACAATCCTAGATTATAAAATCCTTGCATACAAACAGCCCCTTAAAGTTGAACACAACTCAACTAAGCCCTTGTCCCGAACTAGTTTGGGGGGCCCTTAAAGTTGAAAAAAACTAAATTTTTACATAAGAAAGAAGGATAAAATCACAGTATTTTTCATACTAATAGGTGAATGGTGCTTCTGCAAATTTGCTTTCAAATGAGTGGATCAATAAAAGGGGGGTGAGAGATTTTTAAAATTAACAACAGATAGATCACATAGATATCAACACCTCTCTACTTGATCCTGACTCCATCAAAAACCCTAATTCAGCATCCATTCAAAGTTAAACAAGCCTAAGTACAAAAAAAAAAAAAAAAAAAACAGCATTTTTCATACCGAAAGGCGAATGGTGCTTCTGTAAATTCGCTTTCTCGTTGCGAATTTTATCAGAACTACTCTGTACACTCCCACTACTATTATTATTATTATTATTCTTATTCTTATTCCCATCATCTGTTGCAACCAAACCCTCAACCTCTCCATCCCCTTCATCATCATCCTCATCATCATCTTCATCATCATCATCATCATCATCATCTTCGCCTTCAGATCTATCACCGGAGCTTCCCTCAGCATTCCACTCCGGCTGCTCTCTCCGGCCAGGAGACTCATAAAACCCTCGCCGGAATTCCGGTCCCTGCGCGCGAATAAACCGTTCGCGATCGACTGCGAACAGCTTCTCGTCGACAAACCCTCCTCGCGGCTTTCGGGAAGGGAATTGGAGGGTTTCGTCTTGAAAAACCATCTGAGAATTTAGGCCGTTTTCGATTCTTTGTGGGGGAACCAAATCCATGTCTTCAGAGCCCATGTTCTTGAGATAGGGAGAAGAAAAAAAAAACCCTATTTTGAGTCGGAATTATTCATGGTAATGTATGAAAGTGAGGTTGAATAAGATGTGGGACGATTGGGAGAATGAAATTACATGAAAAATTCTAGAGAAAATCAATTACGATTCGGGAAATTTTCCGACATTTTTTTTTTTTTTTTGTTTCTGTAGCTAGGTTGGGGTTTGAGAGAATGAATTGGGGGAAGGGATTAGGGCAAAATCGGGGTTAGCTTAAATAATGGGCGATGATTTTTCTGCCCCCACCCACCCACTCGTAGGATAATGCGCCCCACAGTAACGTGACCTTGGGGGCGCATTATCCTATAGCAGGGGCGAAAAGATAATCTCCCTAAATAATTTGAGTTCACTTCAATCTTTACTCTTTTTCTTTTTCTTTTTCTTTTTTTTGGCGTTGCGATACGGACATAGGAATATGTTATGTCATCCCTTTCTACTTTCTAACGGCCTCTGTTTTTTCTTAGTACTAGTAGCAGGCAAGCTCGACTAGAATTTATTACAAAAATTAGAAAATGGGTTATCATATATCAGATGAGATTTTATAGGGCAATGGTACCCCCCCCCTTCATATATCCTAACGGTATCTGTGAAGAGGGGGGGGGGGGGAATATCCATCAGAGGGGGTCCGGGGGGGATAACACTGCCCATTTTATATTAAAAACTGAAAAACAGGGATTACATATTTGTACCCAAGCACGGGAGATTAATAATGGAGGGGTCAAGGGCATAAGGATTTTTTTTTTCCTTCACAAGCTGATTCAATTTTTTAGTTTTTTTAAGAGGAACAGCCTTGTGGTTAGGTTCTCTTAGTATGGCGAGTGGATGTGAGGTCCACTATTTTTCGAAAAATATTGCGGGCCCACTTCAAAGGATGACCCAAACTGTTCATTTATTTGGCCACGAAGTAAATATGCCATACACCATAGGATGATCTTGACCCCCCCAGTGTGTAGAGTGACTGCACATTATAGAACCTCTATAGATCAGAGGTCAAAGATCATCCTATGGAGATGTTACAGTTATACGTCGTTTTACAATGTACGCCGATAAATGAATGGTTTGGATCATCCTTTGAAGTGGACCCATAATGCTTTTGAATATACACTGGACTACAACTCACCATATAAAATCTCTTGTTCATATGCGAGATAGCATCCAAGAAGTGAAAGTTTTCAAGTTTTCTTCCAATTTTGGCAAGACTCGCCATATAAAAACTCGTTCATATATAGACCCGGCAAACGAGTAACCCACGCGGGTACGGGTAAGAATAAAAAATACCTGCGGTTGTGCGGGTAGGCTTTTCATTAACCCGACCCAACCCGCGCGGGTTGGGTAAACCGGCGGGTAACCCAGCAAATATATATTTAATTTTTTAAAAGAAAAACCTTTTGCAGCAACGATGATTTCATTTTCTATGGACCATAATCCCATAGAAAATCAACGGCAGAGATTGTACTCATAATCCTATTTTTTTATTGTATTAAGTTTAGCACCCCGTTTGTTTTTAATAGTAAGCTTAGCACCCCATTACATAAAATGTTATGGTCAATTGAGAAAAGGGGATTTGCTATGGATCATCGCAAAAGGCATTCGTGGGCCGGCTGTTGCATGAGAGAGCAGCCACCTCTCGTGAATTGAATGACTAAGACAAAATTTGTGCCTCTATGTGGCTGCTCTCTCATGCAAGCCCGCCCGATCCCTGAGAAAAGATAATGATAGTGCAATGAAAGGGGTAAGGGAGTTACCCTAGTCACTCGACTCACTCATAAGCTATGTATTATTGCAGTATACTAATATTTTCCCTGAAAAATACACATATGAAGATTTACACTGATTTACATAGCTCAGTATAATATTATCGGATCATATGTTTTTTTACACATATTTACACAGATTAGTATACTGCAATAATACATAGGTTTACATAGCTGAGAAACTACACATATTTACATCAGTGTCAAACTAAAATTACACATATGATCCAATCCTTACTTTAAGAAAGCTGAGAAATTTATCTATATTTCTCAACTACATGTCAGTGTCAAAACCTAACCCTAGTTTTGACGGGTAACCTACGGGCATCAGGGTGAGACCTAGACCCACCCTGCCACCCACGCTGGTCATCGAGTAATTTAATTGAATGTGGCATTGGACTCTAGCATGTAGTTAGATTTCTTCTTCTCTGGAGTTAGTAGCATCCCAAGTTCGCTACAATTTTACACTTGTTCTCGTTTTCTTTTCCATGGTCATCGAGTAATTTAATTGAATGCTTAAATTTGTGAAACACCCTCCTCCACCTTTCAAAGAGAATCCAAGGTGGTTCCCAGCCCTTTAACCTGCGCACCCATCTCATTTTATAGAGTGCGAGTCCAAAAGCCTACCTATCCCATTCTTTGCAAAACCATGCACAACCTCCCGTATAAAAGCCATAGGAAACAATGATCAAGTGTTAAGACATCAATAATGTAGATTTGGCTATTGGTGGGAGAAGTATGGCTATTGGTGTTACTAAAAATTTTAGAAAAAAGTAAGGCACACTTCAAGATGAACGGTTTAGATCATCTATTCATGTGGGCTCCCCGTATCTTTCTGGCTGGCGTAGTGGCGTGTACCATATAAAACAAACTTCGAGCCACACCTGCTTTCTCTCCCTGTATTCTCTCTAAACCCCTTATCAACTTGGTTGGGCTTCTAAAAATTGGGAAAGATTTTGGAGGAATTTTCAGACACCATGGCGGGAGTCTTTTCCTTCTATCTATCTTCCAACTATTGCTTCCGTTCTTCGTCAATCCACTTTCCTTCCAAGTCTACACTTATCCCAATCCGGATATTTACCAAAACGCCACTCCGTTACAGATACCCAAGTATGTTTTACTCGAATTTCTTTGGTTTCTCCCTTTTTTCAATCTTGTTATTTATTTGTTTATAGTCTTCCTGCAGAAATTTTTGCATTTTCTAGCAATGATATCAAGGTGGGTTCCAACATTGAAGTAGATGGTGCTCCATGGAGGGTTATAGGTATGAAAATGTTTATGTTATTTTTTTTTACTGATTTTACACCTTTGTACACCACCTTTTATTTTGAACTTCTTATGTTGGCTGTTAGAAGTCGTTGGAAATTGTGATAACAATTATAGAAGTTATGTAACCTATAAATTTGCAATTTGGGCCTTTAGGGATTGTAGTTTGAGTGAAAATGCAATCTAGAAAAGCCCAAATTGCAATTTGGGTGTGCACCTGTTCGGTCAAATACGTCCAGTGTGAGCGGTCAACGCGACTGGTGTGAATGTGTTTGTGACTTTGTGGGAGTGTGTGTGTGTGTGGTAGTTTCATGGCGTGCCAATCTTTTAGAAGACGAGTCGAAATTCAATTCGAAGGGTTGGTGACAGAAACTTTTCCTTCCACTAGGATTGGATTTTAGGCGAGTGAGAAGAAGAGGGGAATACCACTTCTTTCTTGGGCTCTAATGCCTTACACATATGGAAAGGACTTTTTCCAGTACGACGTGACGCCAAATTTGGGGATATCGACACATAAAGGATGTGAATGATTCACGGGAAATGCCAATGCGTGCAGAATGCAAATTACATGGTTGATGCATGCAGAATGCAAATGACTCTCATGATCAACAGAACGTATGATTAACTAACTAATAAGACAGAGCAAACAAATGCCAGAGAAGATGAATCCATTGTTACTTAATTCAACCAGACAAGCTACAACTATGAAAAGTAAATGAAAGTGTGGAAAAGTAAATGATAAAAAGATAAATGCCAAGTCATGTTTTGTGTTTGGTTCTGGGACCTCTTCTTCTATGGCAATCTTCTCTTGTTATAGCCTTCAACCCATAAATGCTCTCCACTGTCCCACGTTATGAGAGAGGGAACTTGCAATACAAACCACTTTAGCTTCTAAATTTCGGATTTCGGTCAAGACCGACACCGAAATGGCCGAAATTGGCGAAATCTACCAAATTTCGGTCGAAATTTCGGTAATTTTGCTGAAATTTGGGAAAAAATATTATTTTTTAATCCTTTACCAAATTTCAGCCTAATTTCGGCCCAAAAAAATCGACATTTCGAGTCCCTTTACCAAATTTCGGCCGAAATTTCAGGATTTCGGCTGAAATTTCAGTTTCGGTGGGGACCGAAATTTAAAACCTTGCCTGCATCAAAGTGGTATCAGCGAGGCATACAAAGTTTCTTAACTTTGTAGGCCCGGGGAGGTTATTTGCAGGGTATTTGTAGTGTGGATTGTTACATGGATGCTCAGTATTAACTTCTACTTGTGGTTGGCTTGCTAGTGAGTCGTCTAGTTTGTCTTGGGCAGATTTTTGCTTGTTGGCTGTTATAGATTGTGTGGACATTCATTTCAGCTTGAGTGTTTGTTGGGCAGAGCTTTCGGCAGGGTTATCTGTGTTTGTTGTTTTGTAGTCTTTGGCATCGATCTCCTCTAGTTATATTGGTTTTGGACTGTTACGGATCAGATTCGTTGTGCTTTGGTTATTTGTGGCCACGAGCGGCATCTGTGCTTTGTTTTGGCATTGTTTTCTGAGCAGTGAATTGATCTTTTGGTTGTGTGATGATTTATAAGTATGTATTTGTGCTTATTGTAACATTTATTGAATTTTCATCTTAAAATGATTTTTATTTCTACCCTTTTTGTACTTAGGTACTTTCCTTCTACCTCTACTTAACGTGCATCCAAAATGACCCTAATGGTTCACTACTCAAGTCTTGAAAGATGTCTGTTATTCTTGTTGGGGAAACCCACTACCATCAAGTAGATTAAGGAATAGATCTGAAATTTAACTCATTGCCTTGCAATGGATAAAAAATGGACCATCTATTCCTCTTCCCTACACATGATTCATGACACATTTACCAAATGATTCTTTTCTCCAAGATTCAAATTGTCGCAATTGAAAGTCTCATCTGTCATTGTGTCCAACAAAATGGTTCTGCCATACAACATTGCATATGGTGAAGGGGCTGCTAACTTTTAAAGAAAGAGCACCTTGATTGATGACCTAAGAAAGACTTTGGGTGTCCACATGTTATTAAATTCAAGACTCCTAAGAAACTCTAATAAACAATTAAATTCCACATGTTATTTTTTACCTAAACAGGTAAGTAGGCAGGTAGGTAGGGAGGGAGATTATGCACTTTTTACTGCAATCAAGCTCAGGAATCTCTCTAATAGCTAAGGATGCTCTTGAACTTGAGTTTATACATGGTATAGTAAAACTGGCCATTGGTAAATTATATTGTTGCATGGTTGTGAAAAAGGAAAATACGTATAATTTTTATATGAAAATTATGAAAATTATATGAGAAAAAACTTATATGAAAATACGTAATTTTTATGGAAATGCCATAAAAATTATGGAAATTGCTCCTCTTTGCTGCTGTCATTATGTTGTTGTTTTTTTCTATGTTTTGTATAAAAATATAAAATGCTCGTTTAATTCACGCTCTATTTGCTTGGTTTCTTATCTCTAGCAATCATGTAATTCTCTTACCCATCAACTTACTCAAACATTGGATTGCATGTTTATATAGTTCCTAGATGCTTTTTATTTCTTGATATGTTTTCTAAAGAAGAAGCTTATGTCTTCCTTCTGGTGGTCTGTTGTAGAATTTCTTCATGTGAAACCTGGAAAAGGTGCGGCATTTGTTAGGACCAAAATGCGCAATTATGTAACAGGCAACACAGTTGAGAAAACGTTTCGAGCTGGAAGTACGGTAATATCTTAATTTGAACTGAAAACTTATTTCTTCATCCTATTTTATATTTTAAGGAACTTAATGTTGAAAGCATTTTGTGGAAGCTTTTTTTGAAAGATTGGCTTCCTGATTCAAACATTGGGATCAAAATTACGTAGATAACATCATAGAGACTAGGATCAATGGAGAAGAATGCTGGTTTGGTGGAGAAGATTTGTAGTAGCACCACAAATGGCCATTCACAATAATGCACTCCTCAGACGCTAAACGGAGTGCCTAAAGAGTTTAGAAGTTATCGAGAAAATAAGGTAGAAGGATTAAGGGGCACTAGTTATCGATTTGGTTGTAGTAGTGTGGGAATGTGCACATTTTTTCAAACTTTGAATCTATAATAGCTCAATTAGAAAATTTCATACTTTTTCCGGACTATTGAGCAAAGTATATGACTATATGTCTCTATCCCCCTGTAAATATTACAAGGATTCCATGATTCTTATCTTTGCAACTTTGTCATTGCTTGAAAATTTAAATGAAGAACATAGCCATCGCTGTCTTTCATACTGGCAAGATCCGAAATTCAAGAAGTCCTCCATAATTCAAACTTCTTATACAGAGAGAAACTCACATCTCACTAGTATGAGAAATCCTATGAACATGCTTGTATTGACCTGCATGACTTGCATCAAAATGAGTTTTTTTATGCTACACGAGCGGCATGCTCAAGCCTTCACTCTTTCCCCCTTGTACATGCATATATGGTCATAATAAAAATTAAAAATTTAAAAAGCAGTCATGAAATCTTATCCATGAAACTTAGTGGAAGGGTCCTTGAGGGTTGAGCCCTAACATGGTGATAGGAATACGGAATAAGAATCTGCTTCAGAACTCGTATCAAACAATAGATAAAAAAGCTAATAAATTCTAGTAAACTAGTCATACAAAAAGGGAGGATCAAATACGAGAGAAAGCGCACCTTGATGGCTTGATGCATACACCTCAGGCACCTTTTGAACTATTGCTTTCAATATGTGATATGATAACTCTTCCAACTGAACCCCTAAATATCTTATGTCCAATTGATTCTTCAGATACCCGAGGCAAATATCATGAAGGAAACCAAACAATTCACATACAAAGATGGTTCTCAGTATGTGTTTATGGACCTGGTACATCCTTTTCTTTTTTTCCTTTTATATACTAGTAGCTCTTTTGGAACAATCTTGTTGAAAACTATATTTTCGACTGAAATGATTCCTGTTTCATGTTTATTTCTTGAAGCTATATCCCGTTTCTAGTACAAGGTGTATCAATAATATTACCACAATATTATTTTCTCAGCTAACTCTAGAAAGCTTTCAATGTTGCTAGGAATTAGATACAATGATTCCTATT
The DNA here is from genome assembly GCF_043159265.1 of Tasmannia lanceolata. NCBI lineage: Eukaryota > Viridiplantae > Streptophyta > Magnoliopsida > Canellales > Winteraceae > Tasmannia > Tasmannia lanceolata. Next base: position 11,880,142 of record NW_027518695.1, read on the forward strand.
TCATGTTTAGAGTCTTTTCCCACTAAAATTGCTTAAGTTCCTTGAGTCACGTGTGTTTTAAATAGGCCCCACACATGTATTATGAGATTTTTAAGTAGGAAGCAAGTCTTTAAGTCATTAGAGGGTATTTTGGTCCAAAGGTGTTAGGTTTTTTTAGGGTTTTAGAACTTCTACTTCTCTTCTTTTTCATATATATATATATATATATAAGCCTTAGATCAATTTTTTATTTTTCTATTTTATTCCATCATGATGAATGGTGAATGAAAAAAGAATGTTATGCCATGATGTGAATGGTGAATGAAAAAGGATTTGAAGCTTCTTCTATTGTGCGGATGTGATGTCTACTCCTTGCCAAGGTGTGAAAGGTTGATCTTCCGTAAGGTGTGATGCCTAGGAACCCCTTGGTGAGATGCCTTGGGTTTTGGTTGGTGAGATTCCAACTCTATCTCTTTCATTTTTTTTGTGGGGTTTTTCCCATAAATCACCTTCTGGAGATCCCCATGTCTCCATTAATCTCTCCCCAACCTCTCTGGCATTGTTTTTCACATATCTTCTACCCAAAACTCCTAAAATACCTATTAATTTTTTTTTTCAAACTTAAAGACACCATTCAAGCCCATTCCCTATGCCTCTTTCGTTTTGTCCCAAAACAAATTTTACACCTCCAAGATGCTTCAACAGCTTCCCGGCATATGTCTGCACTATACCAAACCTATCCTAAGCCTCATAAAAATATTTCTCTAATCTCATACTTCTCAAAAAATATTTCTCTAATCTCATGACATATTTTAAGAACCAAACCCTTCATTCTCACCCATTCGTTTCACTCTTTTTCCTTACGACAACACTCCACACTATCCTATCCTGGCATAAATCATGGTTTAAAATTTCGACCGAAATCCGAATGGATATCGGTGGGGACCGAAACTGAAAATTTCTGAAATTCCATTTTTCGCCCTTTACCAAATTTCGGACTGAAATTTCGGTTTAATGACATTATTTATTAAAAAAAAAGAGTGTTACACAATTTCGGCCGAAATTTCGAAATTTGGGTCCGGAATTTGGAACCAAATTACCAAATTTCGGACCGAAATTTCGGTTTTTGGTGGGGTCTGAAACGGTTACCGAAACCGAAATTTTAAACCTTGGCATAAATTTGCAACTTCCTGGCTCGTATTCAAGGTTTTAAATTTCGGTTTCGGGATGAGTTTCGGTCCTCACCAAAACCGTTTCACCTGAAATTTCGAAATTTCGGACGAAATCTATCAAAATCAGATGACGTAGTATTTTATAACGTACCAAATTTCGACAAAATCCCCGAAATTTTGGGATAATATTAAATATTAAACAAAATCCAGATTTATTCGTGATATTCCTTAAATTTCAGCCGAAATTTCGGGGAAAGAAAATTTCGGTCGAAATTTTGTAACGTTTCGACTTTTCGCCATTTCAGTTTCGCTCTCGACCGAAACCCGCAAGGTTTTAGATTTCGGTCGAAATTTAAAACCTTGCTTGTATTTGCACACCTCTAAACCGACTCAAAAGCCCTGATTGTGGTTCAGAATCATCATCATAGGCAGGCATATTGTCATCCTCGTAGACAGGCATACTGCTAGTGTTTTGAGACCTTGTGAGATTTTGTACTTTCAAATTTGGAACAAGAGCTTGATCGTCCCGTATCACTTCCTTTATGATTATACTTAATTTGCATGCTTGAGTTGGTTTTGGAACCTTATTTTCAGCCTCATGGCAGGTTGCTTATCTTTAGAGTTTAGACTGATTTTCCTTTTACTTATTAGAAGTATTAATTGTTGATAGCAGTGTTATGTAAGAGTAGTTACCAAAAAAATGAACAAAATTATATATCATGCTCATGTGCATGCAATGCCTTACGTATTCGCATAGTAGAGCAAAACTAGAAGACCTTGTTTCTTGTAAATTGCTATAGCATCACCATCTGTTACAACTTCCATAATACTTGGAACTCATGCTATAACACTTTACCAACTGCAGAACTCGTAAGCAAAGTTTGGATGCCAGATCAATTTATATTGAGGATATTCCTTGTTTCTGAACCTACCGACATTAAAGATACCCATATTATCCAGTTATTAATAACTGCTTTATATTTTACAGTCCACTTATGAAGAAATCCGTTTAAACGAGGCAGATGTTGGCGACAAGAAAAAATGGCTGAAAGAGGGAATGGACTGCAATTTGCTCTTTTGGAATGGACGGGTACTTTCCATTTTAATTTTCTTTCGATATTTACGTTGTCTATTTGAGTTGTAGATCTTCACTTGGCTTAGGCTTTGTTTGTCTTGGATTTTGAGTCCAAAACTGATAATTGGACTCAACATGTCAAAATTAAACATTTTGAGTCTAATAATCTGTTCTGGACTCAAAATCGGTTGTCAAAATCTAAAACAAACGGGGCCTTAATGACACTTTTTTTTTTGATATATTATCTAATGTTGTCTTAAGTCATACAAAATGGTGACTTGCACTTGAACACACACACACACACACACACACACACACACACACACACACACACACCTGCATGTTATATATATCTGTAAGCATGTATCCGTTGGTTCCTGTGTAACTGCATGTGCTTCTGCACAATACATAGATTTGTGTCTTATTCCGATAAATTATATATCTACTCATATATTTGTTGTACGCGAATTATCTTCAAACTGCAGATTATCGATTTTGATCTTCCCATCACTGTTCAGCTGACTGTGGTTGACGTGGATCCTGGCCTCAGAGGTGACACTGCACAAGGTAATATGGTTTCTATTTTATAGGAAAATTACAAAAGCCTCCTTCATGAAACCTTGACAGCATCACAAATCTAACATAGGAGTTACATGAACTTGGGAGCTAAAGAGCATCTTCTTCATTTCTGTTATTATGATGATGGAATAACCGTCATTACTGTCATTAATATTATATTCATCATTAACATCATTTTCTTTACCATATTTCTGTACTTAAAATTTTCAGAAAATGCCCCAAATTTGTTTATAAAATTTCTTAATTTTCCATTTAAATAAAAAACCCTATCCTTCAACTTAAAATAAGAATCCCTTCTGATCTCTATTAAAAAAAAAGAAAAAGAAAAAAAAGAATCCCTTCTGATCAATGCATATCATTATATTTCATTGAACTAGTATTTTTCTTACATACGACATGTCGTCATCTAGTATTGTTTTTGTGTGTTGTTACTGTAACTGTAAGCTATATGGTGATTATGAGACACTAATGAGGTAGTATTATATTATTTTTCTATTGAAATACAATTCTTTCACAGGGGGGACGAAGCCAGCGACTCTCGACACGGGTGCCGTTGTAAATGTCCCATTGTTTGTAAACATTGGTGAAGAAATATTGGTGGATACTAGAACAGGACAATACATGAGCCGGGCATAAACAATTATTGAGAAACATTTCCTTTTTTTCGGCTTAGTTTTCCTTTTACAGATTCATTTCATTGTTAAAAAAGGGGTACCTTTATTAATATTTCTTCGAGTTAATATTTTGACAATGACAAGCAGTCTACTGAGATTTTCCACTCTTCACTTGATATGTACTTGATTGGGGCTTGTGGTTGCTGTAGGGAGTTAGACTTATGGGCTTTGTTCTCTTGTCGGGGTAAGGTGTTAGTAGCTGATTAGTAGGAGATTTGGTAGATGGTTAGAAGGAGATGTGGCTACTAGATAGGTATGTTAATAGCTATTTAGTAGGAGGTTAGTAGAATAAAAAGGGAATGAAAATTGTAATGTGTATGATATATTTCTGAAAAATGTAATTACAAGAAGGTTTCTCCCCAGATGTGGGAATTTTTTTGCTTTGTTTGCTTTGTTTCTTCTTCCTCGTAGTCATAACAATTTGGTATCGGAGCGGTGACCTCGGACTGTGGATCAAGTTGAGATGACGAAGAGACTAGGGCACAAGAGGCAAGGCGCATAGAGGAATCAATCAAACATGTTCACAAAAGCACTGAAGAAGTCGAGGCTCTAACCAAGCTTAGGCTGTTGATGGCAGCCGTCAATCTTAAATATAAACAGTTGGTCACGGGGATCCCTTCCTCTGGAGGCAGTGATCAAGCTCAGTCTTCTAGCCATCATGGGAATCTGATGGGGTGCTCTCAGCAGAAGATACGATCAATCTGATTACCATTGTAAACATCTGACTCCCGATCGGGTAAGACACACCTATTTCACCAACCCAAAGTGGGCTGAGTGTTACAACCACTGCAGGACCCAAAAATTTCCTTTTATCATCACATGATATGAGTGGCTTATTGCTTAATGTTCTCATTTTATGACAAGAAAATGAAAAATCTTATTTAGAACATATAAGCATGTTTCATGGGAGCCTAAGGAGAACAAAAGAAAAAGAAAAAGAGAAAAATAGAATCCTATCCGCACTCCCATTGCTTTATTAATTAATGACTTCTCTCTTCATTTCACACCTTTCCAATTAGCTATTAGAGACTATACCAGTAACCAAATAAAATATCAACAGTGATTCAGAAAACTGTTTGATAATGTAAGAAACGACACTATCAAAACAAGGGCGTGCAGATATCATATAAACACAGAGAGAAATGACCACAGCTGCTTTAAAAATAAAAAATCAAACACGAAGGGATCTGCTAAATGCCCTCCTGGCTTTCAGATCATTTACATCCGGGTTCTTCGTTCCGCGGCCTTTCATCCCAAGAAACGGCTTTAATAATTTCTTTAGGGCCTTGGACAATGTGGAACGTCCTTGTCCAATATGTAAAAATAGAGGTGGTGGCCGTGGTGGTGGTGGTGGTCGTGGTGGTGGTGGTGCATTGAAACGAGTTACATTGGGCGCAGAATAGCTCCTTCCAAGTATGGCTTGGTTGAGCTGGATCTCGAAGGATTGCCTTTCGAACTGGTCGAAGAGGGCGCTGTGTTGATCTCCAAATCTCGTATGAATGCTTGCTCTTCCTTCCATGGAGTGGATGAACCCTCATCAACCCAAATCGATCACCAGCAGATCTTTGTTTATGTACACAAAAGTTATGGTGTAACTCACCTTTAAGAACTCTAAGCAACCTAAATCCCTCGCACAAACCTTATTTATGTACACAAAAGCAATGTTGTAGCTCAGCAGGCTGTGTAGCCAAGTTATACTTTGGAACCACAAGCTGCCGAAAAAAGTAAAAAGGAATTTGTTGAGGACGTACACATCATAACTTGCATGCAAAGAAATGAATACTTCTTCTACCTTATGAGATTTATCTATAGGGGGCAAACTCACATCGGTGATTTTATCTAATTTTAGGGGTGGCAATACCGGCCATAAAGAAGAAAATATATCTATTAGTTTTGGAAATGATTTAGGCTCTGTTTGTGTTAGCACTGACTGTGAGTCCAGTATTCAGTTTTTAACTCACAATCGCTTCTTAAAATCCAAAACAGACAGGGCCTTTATAGCTATATAGGCCAGGTTCCTTTAAGATTATGATGACCGATTGTGACTGCTAAACTGATTATTGGACTCAAATTTAAACATAATTTTAAGTTCTGTGAGTTGTTGTCATAATCTAAAACGAACACTGTCTAAGATTACGACAACTGATTGTGACTGCCAAACCAATTATCGGACTCAAAATTATGTCTAAATTTGAGTCCGGCAATCAGTTTGGCACTCACCATCACTTGTCATAATCTTAAAACGAAATAGGGCTTAACTTTGGAAAGATGTTATTTGCTATGAAAGTCATTTTACGCTTCTTCCTTATTAAAACCACTTAATGGGCCCCACTTCTTCCTTATTTATGTGATCAGATCCGATCGGTGGAAGGCTAGGATTGCCTGGTACCACACTCAGAACACACCATAATCCTTTTGAAAATACATACCAAATATTCGGATAAGCCAATCCTTGAATTGAAGGGGGGTTTTAACTAATCATAGCCAAGCCATGAGTTGTGAAGACAATCTATCCAGCAATTTATTCTTCCTTGCATCTCAAAGAAGTTCCTTTTCTTCTTTTCTTTCCTTTTTTTTCTCATTCCATGATCTTTCTGTCTTTGCTTTAGGAAACTTAATCCACACAAAAGCATTACAACAGCCAAATGTTTAAATTCTACTAATTATACAAAAAATGATAAATAAAAACAAAAGGTCTCATTTTATGCCTTACTTTGGCCTTTACAGGCATCACTTCCTTGCTTGACCATGATGGCTACGTTTCCCTCCCCAACAAGGAAAATATTAGCTAGGAATTATCAATTTAACGTCATTCAATCAGAGGATCTAGACCGTCCATATGTGGGTCTTGCCGAAAATGGTTCTTGAAGACAAATCCACACGGATCGAACAATCCAAACCGCCTGGATCTATGGCCTTCGAATAGAATCTTCTACCAAAAAAAGGTACTTCTATTCTCCAATCAATATTATCACACCCATCTTATCAACGGTCCAGATCATCACCTACAGTTCCACGCCTAAAAGAAGAAGATTGTAAAAGATAAAGACAAGAGAACTACTAGCATATAATTGGGAGACATTATATGGTGGCCGACCGTGTGGAAACAAGGGCGGAGAGAGAGAGAGAGAGAAAACCTCTACGCTTGATTTTTGATCCAACAAAAAGTAAAAAAAGAGGGCTTTTATTGGATAAAAAATCAAGGGTTGGGGGGCTTTTACCATATAAAATCTCTATAATTGCAGTAATATCAGTGGGAATTGTTAAATTTTAAGGTCATCAAGACCAACGATCTTGAAGAAAATCATGAGATGACCCACGTGGACGGGTCCCATGCCAAAAAGACACCCTATGCTTCAGATAGAGGACTTCAAGAAATCAACGGTTTAATTTTTCTTGATTGATGCATCAAGGCCGCTTTAGGGATTAAGGGGCTAGGATCAGTATTCTCAATGGAAGTTAGCCGAACCAATGGATAAGATCACTTCAACGTGGAACACAGGTTCTTGGGAAAGATCATATATTCGTCCTCTTTTTAACTTGGTACAGTCCCCTCTACTGTAAAAGAATAGTCATAAATACACTAGAAGGGGCTCTCTTAAGTAATAGGATCAATTACCAATGGGGGACAAAAATTAGGTGAAATTATCAACAGGACCCATGTTTTTCAGAAATTATAAACGAGGGACAAAAGAGGTCTTGTCATTAAAAGCTGGACGAAAATGCCCTTTTCTTAAGCAACACGTTTTGCTTTTCCACTTTTCACTCTTCCCTCTTCTTTCCCTCTTTTTTTTTTTACTTTTTCATTTTTCAACTTAGTTTTTTTTACCTTATTAGTCATCTTCATCATCATTTAGCCACCATTGGAGGTGGGAAAACTAAAAAATTTGAAACGTGCGTTCATTCCCATTTATCTTTCAATATCTAGGTTTTGTTTTTCATTTGTTTTAGGGTTTTGCATTTCTCCTTCTCCCTTTCAATAGAGGATGAGGAAGTTGAATCGTACGGTAGAAAGAAAAAAATGTGAAAATGAACGAGTGACAAAAAAACAGGAAGTAAAAACGTGTTCATAAGGGACTTGATAAGCCCATTCGGAATTTGGTAACCCCATTTTGATACTGGATAACCCCAACCCCAGAGACTTGAAAACCCCCTTCCAAAACTCCAGTACCCTTGGGCAATTTTAAGGGACTTGATAAGCCCATTCGTAAATTGGTAACCCCATTTTGATACTATATAACCCCAATCCCAAATACTTGAAAACCCTTCCAAAACTCTAGTACCCTCGGCCAATTTTCAGGGACTTGATAAGCCCATTCGGAAATTGGTAACCCCATTTTGATACTTGATAACCCAAATCCTAGAGACTTGAAAACCCCCTTCCAAAACTCCAGTACCCTTGGCCAATTTTCAAGGACTTGATAAGCCCATTCAGAAATTGGTAACCCCATTTTTTACACTAGATAACCCCAATCCTAGAGACTTGAAACCCCCTTCCAAAACTCTAGTACCCTTGGCCAATTTTTCGGGATTTGATCACCCCATTAGGAATTTGGTGACCCCATTTTTTATACTAGATAACCCCAATCCTATAGACTTGAAAACCCTCTTCCAAAACTCCAATACCCTCGGCCAATTTTCAAGCACTTGATAAGTCCATTCGAAAATTGGTAACCCTACTTTTGAGAGTTACCAACCCCCTTCCAGAGAGTTGATAAACCCTTTCTGCTATAAAACCCCCTGCCTATAACAACTCTTCTAATGGCATTATAATTCTACTCATGATAGAAATGACAAAAGAAATGGACGTTGTTTTCATTAAATGTGCTTCATGTATTACAAAAAAAAATTTAAGTAAATCAAAAATGTGTAGCCATCTATTCATGTATTACATCAACTTTTTCTTATACAGCCACTTGTCTTCCAAAAAAGTTAGTGGAGCCATCCATGCATTATCTCCAGAATTCACCTTTAAAAAAAATCGCTTAAACCCTAAACAAGATAAATCAGAAACAGATGAATGAAAAATAGTGCAAAACCCTAAAAAAGAAAAAGAAAAAGAAAACCTAAATACAAAGAGATAGATGGTAAGAACTCAACATTCAAGTTTTCAAGATTTGTTACCAATAATGGTGGCTGAACAAGGAGGAAGATGACTAGTAGGGTAAAAAATCAAAACTGTGATAATGGAAAAGTAAAAGAAGAGGGAAGAAGAAGAAAACAAGGTCAAAACGTGTTGTAAATGCCAAAGGGTATTTTCGTCCGGCTTTTACTAACAAGACCTCTTTTGTCCCCCGTTGATAATTTTTGAAAAGCATGGGTCTGTTGATAATTTTGCCTAATGTTTGTCCCCCGTTGGTAATTGTCCTAAGTAATAAAAGGTGGGAGCTAATGTATCAATACCGGAAACCAAGTGCATTTTTTGGGGGCGATGATAAATTCGCACCCCTGTAAAAGAGGGTATGTCATATGTGGTACACTTAAAGCTTTTTTAACGTTAGAGGGGTGCGAATTATCCTACAGGGATGCGAATTTATCATTCTCCTTTTTCACTTACGTGAGAAAAGCAATACGTGCACAATACGCACAAGGCGTATTATAAGAAGTATCGAAACATCTAAACAAACATTTAAAAAAAAAACCTGTCTATCTCTATCCCTCTCTCTCGAGGGGCTGTGAACTTCGTTTCACCACCATGAGAGCTCTAGATGGCTTTGTTTTGCACAGAAACCCTAACATTTACCCTAATCCCACTCTCTCTGTAAAGAGATCAGCGTATCTCTCTCGTTTCCTTCATATGAAGCAATGCTCTGCTCCTCCTAAAGGGCTAGGGTACCAATTCCTCGGCATTGAATGTTGGAACGCAAAGCTCAGTCGCAACCGATCGATTGTCTCATTCGCAACTTCGCAAGACGGATCGGTAAGCGTATTGGAGAAATCTTTTTTTTGGTTCTGATTCAATTTCATAATTTGCATTATCTTTTAATCTTGAATTTGGTGGGAATTTGATTTGAATTCATTGTAATGAGGGGCCTATAATGAATGAACTAGATTACCATTTGATTTTATTGGTCCCACTTTTATGGTTGTCGAGGCAAAAAATTCCATTTTGGTTGGGCCAATTATTATATAATTCATCCTTTGAATATCTTTATGTTAGTGGTAAACAATCATTCATTTTTTATTTTTTTTCCTTTCTTGGACGTCTCACACATTGATTGTTTGGTTCCTAATTCGTAGTGGTAAGCTTTGGGAAATTTATATCGGGTCCAATAGACATTACCTATATAAGTTAGACTTTGCCATTTGATTTAGTGTCTTATGAAATGCACTGACCTTGGACAATGAGGTGTCAGACATGAAAATCAGGTCTAATAGACATGGCCTATATTGTTTGACGGGCTTCTCCCCCATGCTCTTGGCCTCGTTTGCGTAGATTTGAGGTGAAAGGAAGGACTGCTATGATTCTAAGTGAGGCCTCTTCGTGTCATTTCAGCACTATTTGTCTATTTCCATGTTTTAGCCACCCATTTACCCTAGGATTGACCCCTTTTATTATCCTACTTGTTTTTGGAACCTCTACCCCACATTAGTATAGATTTTTTAGCCCTAGATATATTTTATTTATGCGGACGGATTATACACTGATTTTTTTTCATGGTAGTTGATTTGCTTGGATCTTCTGTTTACTTGTTGTGGATTGTCATATGCATAGACTGCCTAGTATAGAATCTTTCTATTTATGTTTTATCTCAAGAGCCAACACCAATAAGTTATCTCCACTGCAATTTACTAAATCTGATGTGTTTGTCTGTTTGGGTATGGTTTAATTATTATAACTGCGAAGTCTTTGCCCATTGAGCCCCTAAAGTTCCCGTAATTATCCGCGAACCTCCGGGTTTGCGCCAGTAGCTCATTCATCTACAGGGGCACGGTTTAGATCCATGATCCATGATACAAGTGAGTTAATGTGGCTTCATTCACTTCTCCTATGTTTGGGACTTGCTGTTTTTGACCTCATGCGGCTTCATTGTGACAATCAAGCGGTCATTTACATTCCTTCTAATCCGGTCTTTCATGAGAGGACTAAGCACATGGAGGCAGACTGCCATTTTTGTAAGGGACTTGGTGGCTTCCGTGACTATTGCCACACCATTTGCTTGTTCTAATTATCAACTGGTTTATATCTTCAACAAAGTGATAATGTGGACTCATCTTCATGATACTCTGGGCAAATTGGGCGTGTTTGATATTTATGCCCCAAATAGAAGGGGCGTTTAGAATAATATTAAGTCCTATTGTTCTATGTTTTATAGGGCCCAATTCCAAAAGGCTTATCTTTAAGTCATTTTTTAAGTGATTTATTATGTAAAATTTATAGGACCCATTCACTAATGGCTTTTTATGTAATTGACTCTAAGTTGTATAAATAAACAAGTTTGTGGGGTTGGGAAAACACCCGCATGAACACAGCTCTCTCTCTCTCTCCATTTGTTTTCCACTTCTCTCTCCTCCTCCTTTCCCTCCTTCCTCTCATCTTCTATTTATCTTTCTTTCTTTCTATTTCTGTTTTCACTACTTTTTAATCCAGTATATTTATTACAACATCTAATGCTAGCATTTTTTCCACTAATGGCTTTTTATGTAATTGACTCTAAGTTGTATAAATAAACAAGTTTGTGGGGTTGGGAAAACACCCGCACGAACACAGTTCTCTCTTTCTCTCTCTCCATTTGTTTTCCACTTCTCTCTCCTCCTCCTTTCCCTCCTTCCTCTCATCTTCTATTTATCTTTCTTTCTATTTCTGTTTTCACTACTTTTTAATCCAGTATATTTATTACAACATCTAATGCTTGCATTTTTCCATCCTAATTTTATACTTCTCATTCATAGTTTGTTGATGTTTGATTCTATATCTGTTTATTTAGAAGCAGTCAGACATCGAAGTGGGAAAAGAGAAGACTGAAATTAAACTGGAAGTTGATGAAATAGAAGAAGCATGGAAAGAGATGCTAGAATCGTTCAAAAAACAGGCCATAAAGATGCAAGGCATATCGCAAGAAGCATATGAAGTGTACTCCAAAAAAGCGATAAAATTTTTGATGCAAACATCAGTGCAAATGAAGATTCAAGCAGATAAAGCTAGACAAGATTTGGCTGTTGTAGTGGAAGAAATCAACAATGTAGGAAAAGAATATCTTTCTGTGGCCGCAGAGAATTCCCCTGAGACAGTGCAGGATATTGTGGAAACTTTCAGCTCCTCAGCTGATGAATCGAGAGAAATTTCTAATGTTCGTGACTTTTACCTTGGGATTCCATATGGTATGTATGCCAAACATGGACATTTATGGAAATATCTGGTGTTTGTCTATTTTCTATTTGATGGCTTTACTTTTTCTTCTCAGGCATCTATACTGTTTAGATTGATCCGTGCAGGATGTGGAGGATTGTATTCTTCTATTGATAATTGAAACTCTTTATCTTGCTTAGGCGCACTTCTTTCAGTCGGTGGCTTTCTTTCATTTATGCTAACCGGAAGCATTTCTGCTGTTCGCTTTGGTGTTATTCTTGGTGGTGCTCTTTTGGTGCTGAGTATATCAAGTCTAAGATCATGGAAACATGGAAAATCATCCACTCCATATTTGAAAGGCCAGGCAGGTTAGTCAGTGCATCCCTCAATTTTATTGTTAGTGTTTCGCCGTGTCACAGAACATTATCTGAGAAGTGGCATTACAGTATCTCATACAATGTCACAGGCTGCTCTTGTTCTTTTCTATATGTTCATCGTTTAGATTAATTGATATTCTGCAAGAGAAGAAGGTTTCAGAAGACACATCCTTCCACCATGTGAATTCTTCTATTATCCATTTACCTGAGGCAGCAAATATTGTTGCATTTGAGAATATACGACTTTATCCATTTGAATTCTTTAAAAAGTTCTAATAAACTATGATGTTAATGTTTATTCCAAACGATTTGTTCATTGTACTGTAAAGTTCATAAATTATAATTGAGATGTGAAATAAGGTATGTTTTCTTAGGTTCTCCAACGCAACCATCTGTCATATTCATTGACTTGGTCTGCATTGTACTGGACTGGTGCAGCCTGCATGTTCATATTAACTGTGTAAGAAGAGTTGAAATGTTATTGGGCTGCAGAACTATTGATTGTATCTAAATCAGAGTATGCACCTTTTTAGTCCCATTGTAAGTTGGAATATCATTTCATGTTGTTCAAATATATTGACACTTGAATGTTGTTGAGGAGTGTGGGATGTAATTTGTACTTTTGGAAGGCTCAGTTACTGGACGCTCAAGAGCACAAGAAAGAATCGAAATTTCGAATAGAATTTCGTGGTTGGCAATAGGTGATTGGTGCTGCGATGGTTGGAGTTTTACGAATTTCAGCTTCAGGAGATGGTGCCTGAAATGCGAAGCATATTGCGAGGTGGTGTGTGAAAAACTGGGTAAAATGATGTCTGTATCCAGTGTCTATACCGCTAATGCAACCTGTGCTCTCACATGTTCCCCTTCAAACTCTCACTTTGCCTAGTCCTGGTAGATCTTATAAGGAGGTGGATTTACATATTTAAAGGGATATTTTAGTTGTACATGGATTTGCTTCATTTTTTTATTTCTGAAATGGTGAATTTGCATCATATTGATTTCTGGATAGATATTTGCTATAACCATCTCAACTTTGGTTTAGAACTTAAGATATTTGAGTTTACATCTATATATCTTTGTAGAAAAACATTTGGAAATGTGATGCTAATATGAGATAGTTAAATTCAATTGTTTTTAGAATTTATATTTGAGTACCATTTTCGGGAACTCATTTTTCACTAAAGCTTTGGTGGTGCAGCTATTGCGGTTATAATCTTTGTGAGGGAGTTTATCCTGCTTTCTCAGGTAAAGGGTTCTCAATCAAGCAGTGGTCGTCTATTAATATTTTTGTTATGTGGTCATATATTAATTTTAGTGACGGTGTTTCTTTGACCTCAAGAGCTTTATCTAGCGGTTTCCGATTCTCCATTTATTTTTCTTGCAGAGGTCATCATTTTTAAGTTCTTTGAAGACCCTTATCAGGTGCCTATGCTTCTGGATCTTTTTGTTTCCCTTTTGCCGTTTCATTTTGTCTTTATATTCTTCTGTATTTCTCAGTGCCATAAAGATGTTTTGAATTTCTTCTTAGGTAGCATGAAAAAAATATTTTTGTTTTAGCTAACAACTGCTCTATGCTTTCACAGGTTCAAATGTGAAAATTTAGGATACTTAAGTAAAATTTCACCAATCTTGGTTGACACTTTTTCCATGAATTGTGAGGATGATTTCCATGTCCGCTCTTGTTTTCTCTGGGCCGTGGTTACTACTTTCTTTGTAAAGTTAGAGCTTTGCACTGACAGGAACAAAATATAAAATATGATACGGATAAAAATAGAATGGAGAAGGATACCCTGACAAGAACCACGAGCTCTTGTCCTCGGGTGCGTGGATTTATGCTGAACAATAGGATGAGTGGAAGACCCAACCAGATTTGATGGGAGTCTGGGGAGAACAAATAGAATAACTATGAATGAATTGTGTCACTAGCCTATTGAATGTCGAAGAGTATATATTCTGATGTTATGAACAATTAAAAATGTGTTTCTGGTGTCACCCTCAGTTAAGTAAGGGGCAACATACATGGAATTATTTTTCCATTATCTAGTGGGAACCTACATCCTGGCAACACCATATTCCCTTAGGCTATGTTTGGTTGCGCAGGGATGGTTAGGATAGTAGTAGAATAAGAAGTCAAAAGGGAGGAGACAAGCATTTGATTTGTCTAGAAGAAGAGTGGAATAGTGCTTAGTAGTGTTTGGTCACGGCGGTTCTCTCGGAGAGTAGTGGAAAAAGTAGCGGTGCCATTACCAAAAAAAGAGAGAGTGAATAGAGAGATAAGGAAGAGAGAGAAATAAAAGACAAGACCCTTTCCACTATTCTTCTACCAAAATTTAACATTCTAGTAGAATTTGGTTGGAAGATGAGTAGAGAGGACATTTGTGTTTTATACTGTGGTGTAGTTTTTTAGAGGCAAGGTGACATGTCCTCCTCTTGTACTTCTTTATTTCTATCAATAAAATTTCAGGTGCCGCCCCGGGTTCCTAGATAAATTCCGAGTTAAAAAAAAAGAGGGGGGCATTAGTGCCACATCACACACATGTGCAAAAACGAAATAATGATGTCTAGAACATGTTGGGGAGTCAAATGGAACTTCAATGCAATATTTGCAACCAAACAAGGAATCGGCATTCATTCACATTTGAAATTCCAATGAATGCCGAGCGTTTGTGCAACCAAACATACCCTTAGTACTTAGCAGCATCAAATGATGATGCCATCATCATTAGAAGGTTCTATAAATTTGATAGCTGTGCACCCTTCAGTTCCTTTGGGTTCATCCATTGAAATTTAGCCTTATCCCTTTGTGGGGGGACTCAGGCTCAGATCCTGCTCACAACATCAATTCAGACAAGTATTATGTAATGAGGGTTGAAGTCAGCTTTCATATATAAGTTTTTACTTTTTACTATTAAATGGGCCAATTTTATCTTATCTGGTGTTGGAACCAATGAAAAAGTGGAATTTGGACACAATTAATAGAGGGTAGCAAGGGGAGGAAGTGACTTGTACACTATCTGCTTAGAACTATGATCTTAACAAACCATTGATTCATTTTGCTTCAATCAGTCCTCGTACGACAACCTCTCTTAAATGGGGCAGGTTCCATCATGTGGCAATTCATTATCACACCTGAAATTCCTCCTAGATTTGCTAGGCTTTTCAGTTTCCAATTCTTTTTGTGAACCAATTGAGTCTAACCTCAGTCTATTTATGGATCAATAGTTGATTTACTCAAGACCTCAGCTCTGAAAATTTCTGTATATTGTTCATATTAGCAGAATATACAGTGAGTCTAACAAACCTCCATCAGTCCCTGCTGAGGCCTCTCTCTAGAATTGAAACTGTTGGAAGGATAAACGATAAGATGGAATTCACCCTTGCGCAGATCAGAGGTACGTCATGGGGGACTTTGATGCTGACAATTAACAACATAAAGGGCGATAGGACTTACAAGTTACAAGTGGGTGTTGTTGACCGATGATGAATAGTTTTGGCGTCCATGCATTTGGTTGCTAAAGCCAAAGTAGGGTATTGGAGTCATTGAACTTGCAATTATTTCTTTCGCTCCATACTGTCCGTAGGATAAGAGGATAGACAGATTTAGAAATAAGAGTTACGTGATTTGGAGTCTAATGATGGCAATTAACACGGTTTTACGACCATAGGAAAATGCAAGTTGGTAGATCTGGGGAATAGTATTAGCTTTCTTACATTTTGGGCCTCCGGAATTCTAGATTGTACTCACAATCTCACCAGTCACATCCGACAAAATGCATAGTGAAGCTAAATCTGTAGCCAAAGCATCTCTGTAAAGCCATAGCATGTAATGAGTGGTCATTAAACTTGCAGTTGTTTCATTCACTCCATATCCTCTGTAGGGTAAGAGGATGGACTGCACATTTTCCAGAATAAGAAACTCTGTAATTGGGACTTCTAATGGTGACTGCTAACCTATACAGCCAGAGGAAATTACAAGTGGGTGGTGTGGAGAGGTGATGGATAGTCTTGGCAGCCACACTTTTTAGGTCTCAAGATTTTAAAATCTGCTCACATTCCCATCTCTGACAAATTTAATGTTATATGTCCATGTGGTCAGGACGTTGTTGTTCACATATGGGGAAATGGGTGGAGTTATTGAAATTGCAGCTATTTCATTTCCGCATGTATGCTTTGTAGGATTAGGGAAAGCTTGAGTCCTGCCCTGCAGAAATGAAAGGTATCTTATAGGGACTGATATATGGAGGCAAAATATAAGGCCATGTGGACCTCATAAGGAGCCCAATATCCTTTTTTTTGGGTAGATAAGCTGGGATTGAACCTCGGACCTCAAGGTCGAAGGACAAAGCCTTACATGTTCCTGAAGCCGAGTACACATGTTTGCTTGCCAAGTATGCATCAGATATGGGCAACTGTTCTAATAGTCAGTTAAATAATGGGCAACTAAGTTAAGAGAAGCAACATTCCTAGTATGTCAATTCCATGGAAATGGATTCATGCTTCAATTCTAATAGTCAGTAAAATAATGGGCAACTGTTCCAAAAGAGTCAGTTGGCCATTTTGTGTATTGTAAGTTTAAAGCAATGCTACTAAACTTACTAACCAGATCTCTCTATTCTATTTGAATTCCATGGAAAATGATTCACACTTCAATTCTAAGACATCACTCCTACATGAATCTCATGTTGTTCACTCAAGAAAGGGATGGCATAGCACCACATCAATTCCTAATCAAGGTTGGTTTTATCACTCAAAAACCAAATGTCATAGGGCTTCTTGATTACAAACACTGCTGAGAAATGCCATGAAATATAAAAATTGACTAAAGATTTGATGCTAAATGTTAAAATATGATTGATTTCTGTTTTAAATTGTTCTTATTTTTTTAATGTTTCTACTGGTTTTACAAGGAAACCATGCAATTTATGATCCGACCTTATGATTTGAGTCAGTCAGGCGCTCTTATGATACAATTGGATTTGATTAACTGATGTTCAAATCCTTTCAATTTATGAGTAGACTTTTATTTTCTCAGATCAGGTTTCGATCATCTGACTGGTGGTTTGTTTGTGCAGCGGTGCAATGGTACTTTTCTATGTATATAGGATCCTGTTGAATGGCCAAAAGAAAGGTCCAAGCTTGAAACAGGGTCTGGAAAACTAGTGCTGGAGAAAAAGGTTAGTTTTTCCATTGCTACTTTTCCCACAATGTAACAAATTGTATGCCTAAAAAACGCTTAGATACGTGGTTTATGCCAGTAATAGCAAAAAAAATGGTCAGAACTTCATTTTTAGGAAAAGCATAGCATACGAGTTCACCCAGTCCCATATCTCTTCCACATACAGTAGGGTCCAATAATGACATCATCTGTTCATTTGCTTGTGGGTGGGCACTATGTCACAAATGTCGTTCTCGGGAATTTCTCGGCAAGGGAAAATCTCAGGATATATTAATTTTTATTAATTTTTTCAGGTTTATATCGGGAAATAAACGGTAAAATTAAAATCATTTAAAAAATATATAAAAATATTAAATTTAAGAAAAATATATAAAATAAAAAAATTGTAAAAAAACCGGGATAAATATCGCAATATTATCGGGATATTTTATGATAAAAACGAAAATATCGCTATATTTTTAAATTCTCGGGATTAGTTGGGATTTTGTCATTTTATCAAAATCTCGCGATAAAAACGCTATATTTTGAAAATATCGGAGATATTTGTGACAAATGGGCACTGATGGAAGTCTTGTCAGCCACATGGTTTCAAATATTGGTCAATACCGACACATACCGCTGATACGTATATGTACCGGTGGGGTCCAATCTGTTATTGACTACGTGTATCGGGGTTCACAAAAAATCGCAAGTGTTTTAGCCGTCTATATGTGGTTGATATGACCGATTTGGCAAATGAAATCTTTATTATGTGAATTTCATGATTTTCTTATGTGAATTTCATTATTTGAGGAGATTTGTGTTTTTTATGCGAATTTCATTATTTTCTCTTTCTTTTTCTACTAGTTTTTGTAATATTTTATCTTTTGGTAATAAATGTGTGTGCATAATTTATTGTTTGATTTTTTATATATCTATTAGGCTACATCTCTCAACGTTATTCATGTTTTTAATATTTATTTTAATTGCTGTTTTTTATTTTATTTAATATAATGATATTCTTTTAGTAGGCTACTAATGTTGGCACTACCATGTTTTGATTGCACTAATTTGTCTTGTCTTTTATTATTTAAACAGCTGTCAAAGGTTATTACAACTCCCAAAAAGTTCAAGAAGCAGTTTAAAAAAGAAAAGACAATCTGAGTTTGTGCAATTATTAGAACATGGTAGTGGCAACATTGGTAGCCTTTTTATTATTACAGAGCTAGATCTACAAGTATGATTTACATTCCTAATTTTTAAGAAATTTTTCCTTTTTTCCCAACAATTTTTAACGTTATAATCATTGATTTTATTTCATGTTGATGTTTTTTTTTTGACAAGTTTTTATTTTCAAAATTTTGACCTAGATCTATGTGTAGGCTTTTTTTAATACTTGTTTTAATTGTGGAACATGGTAGTACTTTTTTAATTGGCGAGTGTATTGATCATGGGAAATGATATATTGGACCCTTTTGCTTCCTTTGGCCACCCGCTTGTAGTGTGAAAGCGTAGTCGTAAATACACTAGAGGGGGCTGAGCCAAGGAAGAAAAGGAGGCCACTTACCTTTCTCATTTCTGTAGTTAAAATTATATTTTCTACACTTTCAGTTCTAGTAGTAACAAAAATAGCGTGACAAACAGGCATATGATTTAATTAAACCAAATGACAAACAAATGGCAAAGAACAATACTTCTATATCTGTCTAGCAAGATTTTTTTTTTGTCAAAAGGAAAGGAAGTACACTCTGTGACCTATGGATCTTGTAGAAATATTACCTCCTTCATCTCAAATCCTTTTTCGTTTTGAAGCCCTCTTTTATTCTTTTCAACACTATTAGAGATATTTGAAATTTCCACTCAGTGGTACAGCAGAAAATACCATTTTGTTTGGGCTGAGTAATGTCTGATTCCTCTTTTGTAGCTTTTGGAGATGTTTCACCCACATTTAAATGTAAGACCTGGTTGTTTCTGCAATGTTAGATATTTTATTCGGGTTATGCAGTATTTGTTGAGATATTTACATTCTGTGATCACTTATGGTTCCTTTGTATGCATCAGGTAGTTAAGCTTTGGATGTTGAGGGCTTCTTGAATTGCTCGAGAGAACTGGTGAACGCCTCAGTTTTCGTTCTGGCTTCAGTTGTATGATTGTAGAAATAACGAAATACCCAAGGAAAAGGAAGAACTACAGAAACATAGGGTATCTCCCTTTGTTTTGAGGGAATTATGCATTAATATTATTTCCTTTTACTTTGTTTATCAGCAACCTCAAAGATACAATATGAGTGGTACTTGTCTTTGGTTTCCACACTATATGACACAAGTGTGATCACCTTCTACATCTCAAAAAACGAAGGGTGATCACCTTCTTCCATCAAAAGACACACTACTAAGCTCCCTCTTTATGATGAATGATTTGGATTCCATGGTTATTACTGCTATCGCATGCGGTCGTGTCAAACATTCTTTCTATTTTCTACCCCCTTTAGAATACCTCTGTTAAAGCGTGTAGATATGACTAAAGTTGCCAAAGTATCCTAACTTAAGACTTCACATGGGCTTTTCTAGGAAAATGGTAAAAGAAGGAAAATGATTTGAGGATGCCCAGTAAGGGCTAATGTCTCTGGGCATGATGGCCAGGGAGGGGTGCTACGACATGCATGTGGAACAGACAACCTGTGTAGTCTTGCCCACCATGATTTTTTTCCCTGGAATATTAGCTTACCCAATGGCAAGGGAGGGTGGGAGAGGGACTGAGTGAGGAGGGTGTAAGAACACCCTGAAAAAGAAGGAAACATAAAACTGCACCCAAAAATATGATTTAGTTTTTTCCTTGTTTTTTAGCCACTTGCAGGTACCAAACAAGGCCCTACATTTATGCTTCACAAGGAGACACCCGAATCGCAGTACAACTATTACATGAGAGTCAGCTTTAGTTGATCCAACCTTACCATCCAATAAGCCTTGATATAGCCCTTCACATCACATCTAATCTAATTATTGGGTATTAGGATTGCCCAAAACTGTTTCATTGGCCTAAAATTAGATGCAATTTCCAGTAAAATAATCAGTTTTGGACCATCCAAAACAAACAAGGCTCTAGTGCAGAGGGCGGGACTGACAATAGCCAAATCTACATATCTTAGCAGAGCAATTGCAAAATGAAATGAAAAGGAGTAGTGATTTTAATCTTTTTTAGTCTCAATCTCCCCTCGTTTTAATAAAAGGAGCTCTCACTGATATGAGGGGCTTCAAATGAATTACAACTAGATTAGCCCAAGATAGAGACGAGACAGAGAGGCAGCTCTCATACACGTATATAATTCAAGGCGTAGCTTTTATATATAGCGAGAAGGCAGAAAAATGCTCTCATCTAATTTGGGTGCATAGATTATCTTCGAATTTACAGGAAATCATCAGGTCTGTCCACATCATGCACAAAAGAAAAGTATGAGAGATAGCCTCATAGAAACATGGCCCATAATCAAATAGACATGGGAATCTCTCAGGAACGGAACAAAGATGGGGAATTTCTAATTTTGAAGCTATTTAGACGTCTCCATGGTGAATGTGATTGGGGGTCTCTCCTTGATTGTCCAGTGGCATGTACTGAGCCATGATGGCCCGGATCTCTGAATCCATGTATCTCTGTCAAATTCACAACATCAGGATATTTTTTTGAGTCATAATAGTGCACTGCTAGAGCAAATTACAATGCTTTTTTATGTAAACCTAATAAATAATATAACGCTTATATGCTTCAGTAATGCAACTCTAAACAGTTTCGACTATCGAATCATACAATTTCCTCAACTTGAGATCAGACTGGGGTTGGAGAGGAAGTTGTCTAGAATCTCTAGACTAGAGTTGGTTTTAAGAGGTCATCACCATGTGGAGTCAAAGACGGCAACTTGGACGAGTAAGGTTAGGCAATAGAACTTGGACATATATTTTAAGGAGAAATTATATGATGAAAGGCCGTATGAACATGTAAAGGTGGTACCGTAAAGGTAGCACCCTTGATATTTGATCCAACAACAGCTCCTCAAAAAGTGAGCTGCTGTTGGATCAAATATCAAGGATGGGATGATGAGTACATGTTCATAAAGGCTTTCATCATATAATATCACTATTTTAAGAACTCCCAAGTTGAGTAAACTCTCTAGTGTACAAAATTAGAAAAAAAACCCTATTTAATTTGGTTGTTTACGCAAAGTGAAAATTCCCAAGCCAATCGAGTGTAAACTTGAGAAACACTAATCAAGCTCATCCAAACAAGCAGCTCCCTCGTTTGATGCAATAATCTACTTAATTAGGAAAATAAGTGAAGACAAGAAAAAAGTTCTGAACACAGAACCACAGACCGAAATTAGAATGATTACTAGTAGATAATGGCTTACCCGAATTCTGTACTTGTACACAGCATAACCTCCAACTCCAGTAGCAACCAAGCCGAAGAAAATGACCCATATAAAGTTCAAGCTCGACTCTGTTGTATACGACTTGCCTGCACCATTTCCAACAGGAGAAATTAAGGGGTACACAAAAATACTGGAAAGAAGGGCACTATACTAGAATATCCAAATTTCAAGAAGGGATTTGCTAGGGTCCATCACAAAAGGCATTTCGCGGCTGGTTTGTCGCATGTCAGACCAGCCACCTTGTGAATGAAGACAACAGCTTTTGTCTCCATTCACGAGGTGGCTGGTTTGACATCGATAGACCAGCCGCGAAATGCCATTTGGGATGGACGCTAGCAATTCCCTTCAAGAATGGACAAAGATGACTCCAATTCAATATTGAGAAATTATCGAGGTATTTTTTAATGATTATAATCATTTCTGTCATACCAGAAGCTTGAACATGAGCAGTGAATCAGTGCCAAAGATTTTACAATAAAACATAACTCTTGTCATCTGTATTCACCCGTATTCACCCTGTATCCTTGCCTCAAGAGCTCTAGTAACCTTGAATGGCAAAGATTCCATTAGAGGAGGAGACTGAGATGGTCCAAACAAATCAAAACACAGACATACATACAAGGGAAAGGGAAAAGCATCCCCAAAAAGGGGAGGAATACAAAAATCAAGGAGGGAAGAACATAAAAAAGCTCGAACTCCTTTTTCGAGACCCCTTCCCTAGCTAACCTATCAGCTACTTCCATGGATAAGGGTGGGCACCACTAAGCCATCTTATAACGTTGAGAGAATCCCCTTCTACTATCACTTTGTCCAAGATCTCGTTCCCAAGGAGCTTGATTCCTTGGAATGCCGCTCGAACTTTCGCTTCACTAGAGTCCACTATCCCTGTCGGTTCCGAGAAAGCCCATCTTACTGTTCCATTCTCATCTCTAAGGACACCTCCAAGTCCATGGATAAGGGTGAGCACCACTAAGCCATCTTATAACGTTGAGAGAATCCCCTTCTACTATCACTTTGTCCAAGATCTCGTTCCCAAGGAGCTTGATTCCTTGGAATGCCACTCGAACTTTCGCTTCACTAGAGTCCACTATCCTTGTCGGTTCCAAGAAAGCCCATCTTACCGTTCCATTCTCATCTCTAAGGACACCTCCAATTCCCGAAGGACCCAGATTTCCCATACTAGACCCATCAAATATCAATTTTAAGAAACCCGGATCAGGAGGTTTCCAAACCTGCACTATCTTGGAGCTCGACTCTGAGCTATTGCAAATTTCCTTCCACCCATACCATAGGTCATGGGTAGACAAAAATCTGAAGCAAGGAATAGCCTTTGCCCAAGCGATAGTGAGGGCAGTAACTTTATTGGCGAGGAGAGGCCTCACAATTAAAATTCAAAATTTTGTATTCTACCAAAGAACGTTGCCTTGGCGCAACGGTAAGGTTGCTCCATTGTGACCTGGTGTTCATGGGTTCGAGTCACGGAAACAACGTTTCTGCAAAGCAAGGGTAAGGCTGCGTACATCTAGCTCTCCCTAGACCCCGCAATGGCAGGATCCTCGTGCACTGGGCCGCCCAAAATAGCAAAGAACGTTGCCATACTTTATTCTTTTGAAATATTAAAATACAAAATTCAAAAGAACTTTATTCTTTTGAAATATTAAAATTCAAAATTTGTATTCTACCAAAGAAAATACCATGTTTTGTAATAGTAAAAAGAACGTTGCCACTCTCTCTCTGTGTGTATGTGTGTGTGTGTGGGCTTACTGTTCCTGTGCTTGAGCGCAGATAAGCTTATCGGCGCTCGAATGCAGAAACAGGGTGGGCCCACATTTTTTTTTGGGTGGGGGGGATCCAAACTCCAAAGCATTCATTTGATGGGCCCTATCATAGATAGGGTGTCCACAAAAAATCAGCTCCATTGGATCATCCTAACCCTTCCATTTGTGCGGGGAAATGGGCAAATTTGTGGACAAACTGTCCATTTTTACCTTCACAAATGGAAGGGTTAAGATGATCCAATGGAGCTGATTTTCGGTACACACCCTCTCTATGATAGGGACGCCCAAATGAATGCTTTGGATCACCCAAAAATGTGGGTCCACCCCTGCTTTCAGCACTCTAGCGCAGATAAGCTTGCGCTCGAGTGCAGAAACAGTTTTCTGTATATTCGCATGCGCCCCCCTTTTAACGTGATTTGACGTCAAAAAGCGTTGAAGTTGCCCACTGTTCACGTCAAATCACGTAATAAGGGGGGCGCATGCAGGAGGGTGAAAATATCGTCTCCCTATATATATATATGAGAAAACGGTTTCTACACACCAGTGTAGATAAGTTATCTACACACTAGCTTAAAATACAGTGGGGGCCCACATTGTGGTGATCCAAAGTATTCATTTGATGAGCCCTCACATAGATAGGGTGTGCCCAAACAATCAGCTCCATAGGATCATCCTAACCCTTCAAACCGTGGAGGCAAAAAATGGACAGATTTGTGAAGGTTTATACATGTCCATTTTACCTCCACAAATCGTAGGGTTGGGATGATCCTATGGAGCTGATTTTTTGTGGACACCCTATCTATGTGAGGGCCAATCAAATGAATGGTTTGGATCACCCAAACAATATGCCCTCCACTGTATTTTAAGCTAGTGTGTAGGTAACTTATCTACACGCGTGTAAAAACCGTTCTCTCTCTCTCTCTCTCTCTCTCTCTCTATATATATATATATATATATATATATATATATATGTTTTCTCATATATGGGTGAGAAAACTGTTTTTACACACAAGTGTAGATAAGTTATCTACACACTAGCTTAAAATACAGTGGGGGCCCACATTGTTTGGGTGATCCAAACCATTCATTTGATTGGCCCTCACATAGATAGGGTGTTCACAAAAAATCAGCTCCATAGGATCATCCCAACACTACAATTTGTGGAGGTAAAATGGACGTGTATAAACCTTCACAAATCTGTCCATTTTTTGCCTCCATGGTTAGAAGGGTTAGGATGATCCTATGAAGATGATTTTTTGGGCACACCCTATCTATGTGAGGGCCCATCAAATGAATGCTTTGGATCACCCACACAATGTGGCCCCTGGTGTATTTTAAGCTAGTGTGTAGATAACTTATCTACACTAGTGTGTAGAAAATGTTTTCTCATATATATATATATATATATATATATATATATATATAGAGAGAGAGAGAGAGAGAGAGAGAGAGAGAGAGTTAAGTGAAGCTACACATACGTGTAACTAACTTAGCTACACCGACGGCTTAAAATACAGTGGGCCCACATTGTTTGGGTGATCCAAACCATTCATTTGATAGGCCCTCACATTGATAGGGTGTGCCCAAAAAATCAGCT
This sequence comes from Tasmannia lanceolata, assembly GCF_043159265.1. Classification (NCBI taxonomy): domain Eukaryota; kingdom Viridiplantae; phylum Streptophyta; class Magnoliopsida; order Canellales; family Winteraceae; genus Tasmannia; species Tasmannia lanceolata. The sequence continues at coordinate 11,905,241 of NW_027518695.1, forward strand.
CTATTGGATGATCCCAACCCTTCAAACTGTGGAGGCAAAACTGGACAGATTTGTGAAGGCTTTTACACGTCCATTTTTGCCTCCACAAATCGTAGGGTTGGGATGATCCTGTGGAGCTGATTTTTTGGGCACACCCTATCTATGTGAGGGCCCATCAAATGAATGGTTTGCATCACCGAAACAATGTGGGGCCCACTGTATTTTAAGGCGTCGGTATAGCTAAGTTAGCTACACGTATGTGTAGCTACACTTTTCTCATATATATATATATATAGGTAAGCTGGGATTGAACCTCCGACCTCCAAGTTGAAAAAATCTTGACCATTGAGCTAGAGGGTCAATCCCGTCCTGGACTATAATTGGCCAGATTTAAATGAGTATTTTTAAATTAATGAGACATATCGAGATCATTTTCTTATATTCAAAATTTGTCAGATATACTTCATTAATTCCATGAATACTTCGGTACTTTGGCATATTCTAAAACTCAAAAAATTGCCTTTGGATACTCACCTATACATGTGTCATGCTCTCTCATGTACAGAAGATCACCGCAAGTGCACTCGTAACTTCCCCATGTGTTCTTGCACTTGCACTCTGGGCATTGACAAGCAACCTTTTCTTTGCACTCATCCACATCTGAAATGATCAAGCACATGAAGTTAAGAGTTTAGCCCATACCACTTTTGTCATCATTGATTACTAATAGAAGTTATGAGGAGTTCATTAAAGCTTCAGATCAGAACCCATAAGCAAAACACTCTGCCTAAGAGGATTTAAACTTGAGATCACGATATCTAATTCCGCAACAATATTCATCAATAAAAATAAAATACAGTGGGATTTGGATTACAGTTGTTTCTTTATGTAAAAAGGACACACCACTTTTCAAAAATTGTACTATGGGTAAACTTGAGATCACGATATCAAGAATCACAACAATTTTCATCAATAAAAATACATTGGATTTCGATAATAGTTTTTCTTTATGTCACAAGGACACGCCACTTTTCAAAAAATGGTGATGTCCCATACAAATCAGAAACAAATGTTGGATACAGGGTCGATACAGCAAGGGGTAAAGAGACTTGATGTATTTTTCTCTTTTTGAAATTTGTTTTCAAGCACACATGTTTTCAATGATATATATATATATATATATATATATTTGCTCTCTGTCCAGTTTTGTGCATTTTTGTTTATCTTTTGTTAAGGATGCAATTTTATTTATCAGGATAAACTTTATTAAATCCAGAACCTTTATGAACCATATGTACAGAATCACATATAGGGGCTGGTAGCAACACTCCTACGACCTATCAGTATTTTAAGAACTTCAATCTGATGTCACAATTCCCAAACAATTGAAGGAATGGACACAAGGATTTAAAACAAAGGGGGATATACTGTACCAAAACAAGGGTATATAATTATCAGCTCCCATAATACATCTCTCAATAATCTTCCCAAAATACATCTTCCAAGACATTCTATAACTGTACATGGATGTAGCAGACTAGCAGTGTGTTGGATGTGCCAAGCCCATTTTCCATGGCTAATACCAGCACATATGTCCATGCCTAAGTTGCAGAAGACTTTCTTTTTTAATCAAATGGTCACATTGTAGACTTCACAACTAAGATGATGGTCCCAAAAAAAATTTGAACCAAGGGCAGCTGCCTCAACTAGTCCAAGAGTCCTAATCATGGAGATGAGCCAATTTCCTTGTTTTATGCATGTGAAAACCTTACCTTCACATGTGTTGATACCATCCCCTTTAAATCCTTCTGGGCATTTGCAGCCCTTGGAATGGTCCTCCTGCATATTGATTACAAAGTCAGTGAAAGTATAATCACAAAAAATGCTCATGATTAAGAGAAGAACTTTGATGCACTTACAACACAGGCAGAGTAAGTCCTTCCATCTTGGGTTTTCTTCCAACAGCCTCCATTATTAATTTCACAGCGTCCAGCACCAGAGACTGTAAAAGGTTTTCAGCAAATTACACACTTAATATTTTACCAACTTCGGGTTTGTCTAAACAAGCCCAATTCAAATTACTCTAGGAAAAGAACTAGATAAGATTATAAGAATATCTTATCTAGGCAATTAAGAATTAAGAATTCTAAAAAGTGGTAATATAATGATATTTTTAGTGATGGTAATATAATGATTTATGAGCTCGGTATTTGGCATTTTTTAATATGAAATTATGGAGAAAGATGCAATGGAGCATAAACAGTTCCGGGCTATGATCTGTGGACACGGATTTGCGTGCCGAGTATCAACATGTATACAAGGTGTCTGACACAGCAACCCCTAAAAATCTAGAAACAGTGACACCCAGACATGTACTTACATATAAAATTACTGATTACTAATTATAAACAAAATAAATATGGTATTCATTTATCAAATTAATAAATCTTAAGACAAAGCAACTATACGTCTTAAAGAAACATGAGATATTCAAATAACAATGCATTTATCAATCTAATCTAGTTACCATCAGTCTCTAATGTGTACCGAGAAAGAAAGACCAGTAGGATATAATGAATATAATATTGGATGAAGTGTTTGTTTAGTGTCTTTGCTTTAGGGGTAGGGATAGTAACAAATATAAGTTAAAGAAGAGCTAACAATAAAATAAGAGTTAATGATAAAAGAGGAGGTAAACACAAATATTTCACTTGACATATTACAATAACGTTTTGATGAGCCCACATTAAGTCCGACAGTTCTACCAGTACGTTTACAAGTTTCGAAAGGAGTGTCGATACGTGTTGACCCATGTGTCTACTGAAATTCAGAGTCTCGGCTAAATCAGAGGTTCCCCTTTCCATTTTTGTAACATAAAACATTCTAAGGTTGAAGTTTACCTTCACAATGGGTGTACCCATCACCCACAAACTTCACACCATCCACAACAGGGCATTCACACACTCTTCCCCGAAAAGTATCCTACAATCAAATGCATATTTAGAATATCAGAATGAATTACAAAAAATATAGCCTAGGGCCCGACGAGAAAAGCTTTAGACGGTAAAATAACACTTAATAGAATACCTTGCAGGCAGTAACGTTAGCAGCCTTATCCTGCCAGCATCCACCATTATTGTCCAAGCACTCATTTGTTTCAATTCCTATGTATACGTCAATTCAAAAAATTAATATGAAGGCCAGTAATCCAAAACCAAGCTACAGTAACCAAGGAGATCCACAGAGATCCCTTACCATCGCTCAAACAAACAATTGGTTCAGTCGTCTCTTCGAAACCTGAGCAGATGGCCTTGAGGACCGCGCCTTTGTCAAACTTACCTGAAACCAGTCCAGAGCATGCATAAAACTCTGCATCCAACATGCGCGCACGCCCGCCACACACACACACACACACACACATATATATATACTAGTAAAAAACCCCGTGCGATGCACGGGCTGACAAAGAACTATACGGACCACATCATAGGTTGATCCAAACCGTCCATGTGATGGAACACAACAGAAATAGGTCGTGCCCGTAAAATCATTTCCATAGGCTGATCCTAGCCCTCCAATCTATAGAGGTCTCCATTATATGTTGTTCCTCTTAAGGTGCCCGGAAATCCGTAGTATTATGTAATATGTTCACAAAAATCCGTAGTATTATGTAACATATGCACCTAATCCGTAATTTTGCAAAGACGCCACCATGTTGACTTTGTGGACAAAATGTATAATAAAAAATTCATAAAGAAGGGTAAAATAGGTATGAAGAGGGTAGGATTGAAAATATAGGGCTTTAATGGGGGCCTTTGTTAACAAAAGCAAAAAAAAGTGATGTGTAATGCTATTAGAATTTTGGAAGAAATTCAAATAATTCTCTCCTTTTCTCTTTTGCTATATATATATATATATATATATATATATATATATATATATATAGAGAGAGAGAGAGAGAGAGAGAGAGAGAGAGAGAGAGAGAGAGAGGCACAAGCGCACACCACACACATATATTTAAGAAGGACATCTAGCACATCACTGCAGAAGAAATCATTAAAATCAGCTGCAAACCTCTATACTGTCTGTCATTGATTACAAGGGTTGGCAATATAGTCACATCCCCACGAGAGCCCCTACCAATCTGATATCAACAATCACAAGATTCAGATAATTGTCAAAAGGTCAGTAAAAAGAAAAATTATAAAAAAAACACGATATGGTACAATGATGAAACATTAAGAAATAATCAGTTAAAAACAGAACCTGTGCATCCTGTTCTGCTTTCAGCACTGGGTTCTCTGCATCTGCATCAGGATCTCCAATACATTTATCTATCTTCTTGAGATCAATACCTATTAACATCCACACATAGAACACATTAGCAAAAATAGTTATTAGATAAAGGTAACATATAATAATACATGGAATCTTCAAAGTTTAAACCTACTGAGAGATTGGATCACTTGTTCTGCACATTCCTTGGTGTATTTTTTTTCTTTCATTGGACATCTAATAGCAAAGTCAGTGACATAATCCCACCAAAGCCAAGGCTTTCCACTTTCATTAGCAACTTTATGCAAGCAAGCCTGACGCAAGTTTTGTATTACAACGTCTTTCCCATCATACCCTCGGCTGAAGTCCTGTTCAGGATCCGGAGCACAATATCTCCCGTGGTTTATGCACTGTGATTTGCATTGCTTGCTCAAAATAAAAGCCTCAGGGCAGTACCAAGTTATGTAATGCGGGGTGAACTGAGTATAGCCCTTCTTCTCAAGTATCTGTGCCGCTCCTTTGAAATTTTTGACAAATTCCATCTGACTCTCACACTTGGGCCCACACTCGTCATTGCTGTTTGTCCAAAACTCATACTCGACACGCTCATCAGGATGTGGAAGAGATTCCCTCCAATCTAAATTTATGTTAACCATTTCGCCGTTTGATAAAGCTTTCAAAATGGCATCCCCAAGGGTTTTGCTAATAAGTGCTGAGGGGATAGAGATGTTTTGTAGATACTCTGCCCCATAGTTCTCTTCTTCAGGAGTGTCCATGGTTATTAAAGGTTCTATCTTACTGTCTGCAACGAGGATAGCAGCTGCCCCAGCCTTCTGTGCATTCCATGCCTTTAATGTAAAGTAACAGTCTGTTCATAGTAAACTCATATACTCAGCTCAAAAAACTGTGCAAAATCGATAGTCTTGCAAATTTATTCTAGAACAGATGGGATATAACACAAGCCTTTGAAAAGAAAAAAAGGACCAAAAATTGCGCGCTTTGCAATAAGCAAATATCCGTCATCGAAACAATGTTGCCCCAAATATCACGAGAAAGGAAGTTCAGCAACCAGTCATTAGAAGGAGACAAGTGGATATTTTTACCATAATTTGATATATTAGAATAATCTAGGCAAATATTTGTTGAATTAAGAATTCATCAATTCGTTTCCCAATTTAGAACAACACTATACCATAGTAAGGAAGTCAGTGGTACTCGATTTCAGTTGAAGAAAGAAAGCACAATACCCAAAAAGGAATGAATAATCACATATATATGAAATCCATCCACCCATGCTAAGAACATCATCAAATACCCAATCATCACTTCAATAGAGGAATAATATAACCCAGAATCATATAATGAAGATCAAAACCATAGTTTCTAGAATGAGAAGCAAGTGGGAGAAGCGATGCGGAAAGCGGGAAGCAATGGGTTTAGAAAGGAGAAAATGCAGGAAGTGAAAAGTTCTAAAGAAAGTAAACAGAAAATGTGTGGGAAGCACCTTTGAAAGTCAACATGAAAAACATATAATAAGCCTTATTGGAAGGCAATAAGAAATGCATAGGATGATTAGGATTGTACTAGGTTAGAGAGGAATGGTTAATATATGTAACGATTACAAGTAGAAAAAAAGAGTTCGTAACTAATTAGAATTACAAGTTTAAGAGATTTATAGTTTCACATGTTTTATTCATGTATATTTAATGTTAGTTTTTGGGAAAAGATACACATAATTTTCATTCGAAACTTGTGTTTTCAATTTTTAATGCACTCTTTTTTAAATACACTACTTGATCATTATCACAAGAAAAAAATTCTTTTACGAAGAATAATCACCTAAAAAAAAATCTACTCTTAATTAAGCGGAAACACAGAGAACGTGTCAGGGAAGCCTTCCCTTAAATTTGGGAAGTGAAAAGAACCTAGCATCCAAAGTGAGTTTTCAGGCCAAATAGGAAGTAACGATTAGTATGATAAAAAAAAGCATTGAAGAAAAATAGCAAAACAACAGATGCAACTCTTATGAAAAAAAATTCAGTTACCTAAACCCATATTTAAATTACTGAAATTTATAAAAAGGGAAATGATATCAGCACAACCATGTTTTGATAATTGCACTAACTCATCTTGTCTTTTAATATTTAAAGAGCCAACCAAGGTTATTACAGTTCATAAAAAGCTCTCACAACCTAATTAAAAAAAGAAAAGACAAACTGGGTTTGTGCAATTATTAAAACACGGTTGTGCTGATATCAATTCCATATAAAAATTGCCCCCAATTACAACAGGAAGTAAACCCTACAAACATCAATTACGAATACAAAGAAGAGCTAACCTTCGAAAAGCTCTCACAACCCAATTAAAAAAGAAAAGACAAACTGGTTTCGTGCAATTATCAAAACATGGTTGTGCTGATATCATCTCCATATAAAAATTGCCCCAATTACAACATGAAGCAAACCCTATAAACATCAATTAAGAATACAAATAAGAGCTCACCTCCTCTTTCAACAAGAAGAAATATGGGAAGGCCACCAGGCTTAGACTCAAAAGAGATATCAACCTCATCAAAACCCTTGCATGCCTTTTGATTTGCCTTTGGAGAAACCACCATCCCAACCATAGTTCCTCCATATTGAGGAACCCCAAAATTCCCAATTGCACACTCATAAACATCTTTTAATTCATCAGGAGAAGTCACTCTCAAACTGTTCTTCTCCACCACAAATTTACCATAACAATAACCCCACAAAAACAAAACCCATATGAAAAACCCTAGCTTTTCCCTCATTCTCACAAAGCAAAGCAGACCCACGTCAAAAATAACAAATCTAAAGAAAACCCAGATCGAAAAACGTAATTTTTAAGCGAACCCTAAATCGAAAAAAGAAAACTAACCTTTCCTTTAAAAACCCTACAATTAACGAAAACCCAAATAAAAAAACCTGTTCTTAAAAAAACCTAATCTTGATTCTTTGTAGAGTGACGTAAAGAAGAAGGAAAAAGTAGAAGACGTGTGCTTTGTTCACAGCAGTTGCCTTTATTTAACTTCGGAAATCTCGGAAAGCTTGACGAGTTTTTTTTTTCAAGGGAGAGAGGTTAGAGATTTTAACTAAAAACTGTTGTGATATCAATCTGATAGATGGCTACAGTTTTTATACGCTTGGCTGTGCATGTAGCTACACGAGCCATACAGTGGGGCCCACATAATTGCATAGGCTATTTTTTCTTGGGCCAGCCCCCTCTTAGTGTATTTATGAGCTTGGGTTGCAACTCGGGTTGGGTTTTCTAAAACCCTACCCTACATAGGAAACTATCTCGGGCCGGGCCAGGTCGGGCTTTTTTCTCAAAAACCCACGATTCGGCGCTACTCGAGATAGTTTATCGGGCCGGGTCGGGTTTTTTCACATTGTCGCACTTTTTTTTTTTTTTTGAAAATTGACAAATATATTCATACCAACATTGTTGCACATATCTTCATGCAAACAAATGAAAACAAGTGATATGATTTAAACATGCTCAATTGGCCAAATGAAATCTAGTTTTAGCAGATTTCTCATTGTTTAAAATAATAATGCCTCAACTTGGAATTCATAGCAATAAAATTTCCAGAACATGATCATAGAAAGACAATATTCATAATGTGATCAGAGGAAGATAGGGATTTCGGTTCAGTAAATTTGGGAAGAGAATATTTCAGAGGTCACTGGCAACTACTCATCACCAAGCTATTACAAGAGGAGCATTCGTAAATCACTTTAGTCGAGGGTATGCTATATTTTAGTAACTAACTTTCAACGAGGTAAATCCCCACTTGGTATGGAGAACATGTTGTTAGAGGTAAATTAGGTGAAGCAAGGTTGCTTGAAGCATTACACCCAAGGTATCTATTTTGGAATACCAAGTTTGTTACCTCCAGCCCCTATATATAGAGATACACTAGGTAGAAAGAATGGGTAGAGTGGGTTAGCCTTAATATGTGACACTCAATACTAGGGTTGTGATTTTAAGCTCACGAGTTCAATTTTGATATCAGCATACCCAAAAAATTCGAGGTACAAAAAGTTAAATACTAAAAGCCTAAAATAAAAGGCATAACAATGAAAGGGGTGGATTATTGGAAAAAGTGGTCCCCACCTGCACTCTCACCAGCCTTAATTTTCCTTCGGATACCTAGGGCTTCACACTACAGTTTCAACTCCGGTCGGGTTTTCTAGAACCCTACCCTATCCTAGGAGCTATCTCGGGTTGGATCGGGTCGGTTTATTTTTTAAAAAACTCGAGATTCCTAAACCCGGTTGGCACGAGTGGGGTAAAACCAAACCCAAGTTGCAGTCCTATTCATGATTAACTTATTAGACTACAAACAAGTGGCCCAAGGAAGAAAAGGGGGTTAAATATATAATTTCCCTAGCCTAAATCCATTTATGTGTTGGTCCCACATCGATATAGGATGATCATAAGCCTTCGATATATTTGTAGAGAAAAACTGACGGCATACAAAAATCTAGTTATAATATAAAAAGGGAAATGATATCAACAAAACCATGTTTTAATATTTTCAGTAACTAGCTTGTCCTTTACTAATTAAAGAGCTGTGAAAAGGATATAGAGCTCCCAAAAAGCTGTCAAAAGGCGATTAAAAAAGAAAAAGACAAGCTGAGTTTGTGATTGACTGTTGCATGAGTGAGCAGCCAACAGAGGGGTGCAAGTTTGGCCTTGACCCGCCCTGAACAATGTCAGGGCTGGATTTTCCAACCCTGAGGGCGGGTCAGGGTTCATTTTTTAGACCCCTGACTCAGGTAGGGTCAGGTTCTGGGTTAATGCCTCGGGTATCCTGACCCCGCCCGACGTTAAGTTTTCTATTATAGAATTGAACCATATGTGCATGTTTCTTTTGCTAATGTTTTCTATTATCTTGGACTGATGTTTCTTTAGATTATTATTATTAATTGTCTCTGTTGCCCGCCATGTTGTTGAATTCATATTATCTTATTTTGTTCATTTCTCTGTTTATTGATCATTTTGTTCTATATGATAAGTGGTTGCTTTATTTTTGGCACTCTTAATAGGTATTTGCACTAGGGTCAATTAGGGCCGGCCCGGCCCGGCCTTGCCCAATCAGGGCGGGCCAGGGCCAGCACTGAGCCCTGTAGGGCGGGCAATGGGTTGAGGTTTTTCGGCCCTAACTCAGGGTCAGTGCCGAGATAATGGGATCCAGGGTTGGGCTAGGGTTTTGAAAATCCTGACCCAACCTGACCCTGTTGCAGTCCTAAGCCAACTCGGATGAATTAAATGAACAAGATAAATTAAATGAATAAGACAAAATCTGCTAAAAAGTGAGCCTATGTAGCTGCTCTCACATGCAACAGCTAGCCGCGAAATGCCTTTCTGCAAAAGTCCCTAGCTAATCCCTTTTTTAAAATACTATTTAGTGAGAAATTATATGATGAAAGGCCGTATAAACCCGTAAAGGTATACGACAGAGGTACAACCCTTGATATTTGATCCATCAACAGCTCCTCAAAAAGTGAGCTGCCGGATCAAATATCAAGGATGGGATAATGGGTATGTGTTCATACGGCCTTTCATCATATAATTTCTCTTAATTAATAAACAATTTCTTTATAATAAGAGCTCCCTTATATTTTTTATGAAAATGACAAACATACACGTTTGAGACAATTTTAAAACAAACGTCTTTTAATAATATTTTTCAATTATTAACCACGTTTACAAGACTCAAAATCTAGAAGACAAAATCTCTATTTGTTAATTTCGATTGCCTAATGATGCTTACTAGATTAACATCTCAAATCAACAAATAGACGAACGTGACATATTGGATGGCTGGTTGACTCAAATGATTATTCGAGAGGGACAATGAAATATAGCATATTAATCATATCTTGGACTGCACGTATTTTTTTAAAAGTAGGGTAGGCCCTCTTCTTCAAAGATTCAAACCATTGATTTGGAGAGTTTTTTTTTCTTCTAAATGTAAAGTGGGAACTGCTTTTTAGGATGATCTAAACCGTTCCTTTATTGGGCGAGAACGTAAATAGGACATACCCGTAGATAGACCTGGCAAGAATTGACCCGGACCCACGGGTCGACCTGGCCCGCCCGTAATTTCTGGGTCGCGGTCAACATTTTGTGACCAGTTTCTAAGTTGACCCGCCGGTAAACCCGGCCCGTCAAAACTGAGCGGGTCCGGGTGGACCCGCGCCGTAGAAGTGAAACAAAGTATATTTCTAAACCTCTTCTTTGTAGTTTTTTCGGTAATTGTCATGTAAAGGTACCCATTTTCAGTACCTTTTTCCTTAATTTTTCTACTTTACATCACTTTTTCCGTAATTTTCCTCCAAAACTTTTGTCCTTATGATTATTATTTGCTAGCTTCTTTGGGTACTTATTATTGCTAGCCATTTTTCCAGAAATGGTATTTTCGTATAGTTTTTACCACGTCTAATAAGACAAATCTCTCAACACATATAATTGCAAAGGATGGGCGAGATGTAGCCTTTGGAGAAGGTGGCTAGCAAATACTTATAAAAATCTTGAAAAAACAGAAAAAACAAAAATAAAAAAACTGAGTGACCCGCGGGTCGACCCGGCCCGTACGGCTGGGTGCGGGTCCAAACTTAGTGACCCGTGAAATTTTCCGGTCATTTTGAAGCGGCCCGTTTGACCCGGACCCGTACGGGCCGGGTCAAACCGGGCCCAGTCTGCCCGTTTGCCAGGTCTACCTGTAGATCGTTTCCATGAGATGATCTAAACCCTTGTAAAGGGACCGCAATTATAGAAACTTCTATAGATCAGAGGGTTAGGATCATCCTATAGAGATGATCTAGGCTGATTTACTTTGTGGCCCAACAAATGAACTGTTTGGATGGATTGCCTAAATCTAAATAGGTTGTGCCCCAAATTTCATCTATGATGGATGATCCTAACCCTTCAATCTGTACATGGATGGTAAATTATAAAACATATATGTAGAGATTGGAGGGGTAGGATCACCCTGTGTATTTGGGGCTGGATCATGCGGCTGCGTCTTCCAAGCACCTTGGCTGACGATGTTCGTATACAGGTGGGACAGAACCATTGATGATTTAATGAGATCAACAAATTTTGATTTGAAGCACCAAACTAACATTGTGATAGCTCACAGATGAGGTTTGTAGGCAACTGGTTCAGTTACTTGTCCAAATCATGCGATTATGGAGGTATGGGTTCCCCGCCTATGAGCCCCCTCTGGAGTATGGTTGCCCGAACAACCGTATTAACAAAAGGATAGAAAAGATAGGTTGCAATGCTAGTGTAAAGCTAGCAGCTGAAGGGCAAGTCGAAAAGATGAAGATAAAGACTGCAACGAAAAGTAGGGAGAATGAAACAAAAGATTATTGCTTTAATGATAAGTAATGCAATAAAGAATTACTATATTAATGATAAGGGCAAACAAGATATACCAGATACCCCCCCTAAGTGTGGAAGTTGCACTCATACTACATTAAGCAAAGCCAAACTACGTCCTGGGATTGCCGAAGGTTACAAAATGATGTGTTTGGTGAGGCCTCCAAACTAATTGCAGGTTGGGGCATGTGTACTCTGAGAAGTTGCATTGCCCTTCAGGGTTTAGGAATTCTTGTTGCACGTCTCCCGTGTTGACACTTTGTTTCATGTAAAGCTGACTCTGGTATGATTGTTTCGTAACCTAGCTCTCCATCTCTCCCCTCCCCCCTCTCTCTTAACCTCCCTCTTCCACTGTCTCCTTACCACTTGATTCACTTCATATCCTACCCTCCCTCTCCCCCTTCTCTCACCACTTTAGAAACTCATTTATCATGAAAAAAAAATACGGTCCCCAAACATGGCCCAAGTTTCAAGCAATGCACATTTATTTTTCAGGCCTATGCCATGACCTACTTTAAGGCCCAATTAATGCAAGTGGGCATTAATGCTCTTGAAAGCCAAGTACAATTACTACTTGCGTGTAGAAAACCCACAACGACATGTGCAAGTGTGGTTTTAAACATGGTTTTAAATTTCGGTGGGTACCGAAACCGAAATTTCCCTGAAATGTGGTAATTTCGGTCAGAAATTTCGAAGCTTAATACCAAATTTCAGATTTCGCCGAAATTTCAGATTCCGGTGAGGTTCGAAATAGGCATCGGAACGGAAATTTAAAACCTTGGTTTTAAATCAAGCCCTATGAAATAATTGTAATGCAAGGCCTAGACGCAAGTGGGATTGCTCTAGAAAGTCAAAGCCCAATATGTTAATTAACATGGAGAATGCCCACAGCAAGATGTAAGGTTTCAATCTAAGCTAATTTATTAATCTACGACCTGATGATATATCTGTACATAATCCTTAAGGGCTCGTTTGGATACCCTTTGGATTTGGATTTGGAGGTGAATTTAGATTTTTAAATCCAAATTCGGCGTTTGGCAAGCCTTTATGACATCTGGATTTGGATTTGAGTAAAATCCACAAGATTTACAAATTCCTCATATTAGTGTAATTTTTTGGATTTATAAATCCTTTCTGCGAGAGGTTATTTATAAATCTAAATCTGACCCGTAAGGGGTTTAAATGACCAAAATATACCAAAAAAGTGATATTAAAAACTGATCCAAATACATCGTATTAGGTAAAATGACTAGAAAACCCCTGAGTCAAGCAAAATGACTGAAATGCCCCTGGATCATGGAAAATGGCTGAAATGCCCATATATCAAGTATTTTAGGACTTTTCGGTTTTGTTAGATTTCAAATTCAAATCCAATGAGCATCCAAACAAAAAATAATAATTTAGATTTGAAATCCAAATCTATACGTGGTCATACAAACGACATTATTTATAAATTTGTAAATTTTAAAATTCTTGATTTCAAATCTATGGATTTTGGAAATCCAAATTCACCTCCAAAACCAAATCCAAGGGGTATCCAAACGGGCCCTAAAGGCCCAAATGCAAGTGGGTATTTCTATCAAAAGCCCGAGCCCAAGAACTACAATCTTACTTGTGGACAGGCAATCTCAATCATGCATAAGCAAATCTATACCGTCAATCGTTACTACATGTGGTGATGTAATACCCGGCCCTGCACTAGAAATTTTCTCAAATGCGCGTCGTTATTAATCTGAGCCTTGGGTGGAGGCGTGACACATGACAAAATCAAACCCTGCATTGACGATTCATTTAAAGGTCTAGCTGTGAATTATACCTAATCCGATTTAAGTAACCCTAAGTCAAAGATTTAGAGATTTGGAAATAAACATCTCTCTTTTATAATAATATGACAATCTTGTAACTTGTGTATTCTGCCATTTCATAAAAAAAATAAAAAAAAATGGCAGAACATGAGAATCCTCTGCCCACTCCCTTTTTCTTTCTTTTACAATATTATTCTGCCGTTTCATAAAAATAATAATAATAATATGAGACTAACGTTGAAGTGTTCCCACATGTATTTCTCTTACCAGGTCCATGCCTTTATCTCTCTCATTCCAGTTCTACCTGGACTCAGTCCACCTTAAGTCACACTCAAAAACAGAAAGTGAGAGATAAATACGGAGAGAAGATTGATCTTCACCATACATGTGGCATCCAAAATCCTAGGTCCTTCATTTGGATGCACCCACATGGAATATGGATCAATGCCACTTGTAAGGGAAGGGGGACAATTGCCCCCCTTATTTTTTGGAAAAAAAAAAATATATCTTTATTTTTTAATATTTTTTTTATACTTACCCCTTTTTTAAAAAATATGCCCCCTTTCCGATCATCCCTAAGATAGAAAATAAGTTTAAAATTTTAATGTTACCATTTTTTATCTCCCTTTTTGTGCAAAATTTACTATAATTTTTGCCCCCTCGTGCAAAATTTTAGATAGAAATTTTTTCTATCTTAATTTTAAGATAGATAAAAAATTACTATAATTTTTGCCCCGCCTTGTGCAAAATTTCTGGCATCGCCCCTGACTTCCTAAATAGGAAACTGTTTGATTCTTAACCGTATTTGCTAGAACTTTCTGTGTGAAGACTATTGATCAGATGGCAACGATTGCTTGACCTTTTGGACTATGGCCCACCCGGGTGGGCCATACTGAATGAAATTTAGGGTATGGTAGAGACTGTGACAGAATACCAACTTGGCTAGACTGAGGAACTACCGAAACAAAGCCCCTATGGCAAAAAGAAAGGCTCCACGTGTAAGTTGTAACTACGCTAACCAAACATCAACCTCACCACCTAAGGAAATCCAAATATGAAGAACATGTAAACGTATGTTCAAGTCAAAAAAAGAAGGAGGAAAAAAAGAAAAAGAAAAGGACTTTGACTAATGTTCTTGAAGATGAGAGAGTTGTTCATATATATATATTTTTAGTTCTGACGGGTTCATGCAAAAATAGCTATCCGTTTACTAAAATAAAATAAAAAGGGGGTGGAAATATCATCCCCTAATAAAAAATCTTGTTACATTAAAATAAGGATTAGAATATAACAATAATAATAATGATAGATACAAGGGAGCCCTTGCATAAAGAGCGGCAGAAGGGCTCTTCATTGGATCCACGTCATTTTCAGTTACATTTAAAACTAGTTGAAAAAAGAAAAATCAGTTACATTTGATGACTTGGATCCAATAATAAGCCCTTTTGCGGTTCTTTATGCAAGGGCTCCCTTGTATCTATCATTCCTCAATAATGATAATGATAGTCTTTTGAAAATTTGAGCCTTTTGGAAGACTAGTGAAGCAAACATTGATGAGGTCTTCCATCTTTAGATAGCCTAGCTGGTGCACCAACTCCTAATAGGGTTGAATAAAGAAAGCTAAGGAGCATTGACTCTCCAATCCAAAAAAAGGAAAAATAGACAGCCACTCCCACTAATTGGAACCTAATCTTCCAACCACTGAAAAACCCTCCCTCCCTTTTCTTCTATATATGACAACTCTTCTGCCTTGCACTTTCATGCATTACCACATTGAAGCTTAGTAGAGATGGAGTCTTACTACACTCTCAGGCCATGCTTCTCTCATCTCCTCCTTGGGCTTCTTTTTCTCTTCCCTCTATACTTATCCTTCACCGCCGCCGAAGTTCACTACCATGACTTTGTTGTATGTCTTCTTCTTGTTCTTGTTCTTGTTCTTGTGCTTCTTCTTTTTGTTTGCTGATTATATAGATTGGAACAGGTTCAAGCAAATCCAGTGAAGAGGCTGTGCAAAACCCTTAACACAATTACAGTGAATGGTCAATTACCTGGCCCTACTTTAGAAGTTAGAAATGGGGACACTCTAGTCGTCAGTGTTGTGAATAGAGCTCAATACAATGTAACTATTCACTGGTAAGTAGCTGAGTAGAATAAACACATTCATATGTTATGTTATTCGTATCCATGTTTAAAAACTCGAGTGGGCTCAGGCTAGTCAATGGCTGGTTGAGCCAACTTTTCATTAACTCTGGTGACTGCAAGGAGCTTTTGATTGATTTGAGGCAAAACTCAGACTAGGACAAGAACTCAGCCAAGGTGAAAAAAAGAGTGGACTCGGGCTAGTCGATGATTGACTCAAGAGAGTGGTTCAGAAATTTTTTGAAATTTACTTAGATAGAGTTTTGGAAAAATTCGAAAAAAAAAACAAATATATATCTATAAATCGGATTTTCTAGGGAAATTTGCGGAAAAGCATTTGGTGGCTGGCTTTTGCATGAGAGAACAGTCACCTCAGATGCATTAAATGAATAAGACAAAATTTTCTAACAAATGAGCCTGCTGGCTGTTCTCTCGTGCAAAAGTCTGCCTCCAAATGCCTTTGTGCGAAATTCCCTAGCAAATCCCTAAATACATGTTTTTTAATAGGATACCACAAAAAGCATACAAAGGTTGGTAAGAGCATGTGCTTGCTAGACTGTGAGTTTACTTTTCACTAGAATGTCTTTGTCAATAATTTTGAATTTCCCACTAGATATTATTTTTGAAAATTGACAAATATATTCATACCAACAAAATTACAATGGAACCAGTAGTCCCACTAGATTTACATAGTATGAATTGCCCAGAAGCATTCTCCTTGGCCCAAAAGATAAACCCATTGCCCCCTACATTACTCAAAATCTCAATTTAATCGAATCTAGCAAAAAGTGCCAAATTTGTGGGAGTCCTAAGTCAAGATCGTGACCTGCCACGTCACACCAATATCTCCACTGCAATCCGCTGGCAAATTCGATTTTAAAAAATCCTGCTCGAAGGCCCATAGCAATTGTGCGCTCCTAATCGTGCATGATAGCCAACCACTCAACATCATCATCCGATCTCCGGCGGCCTCCACCTCGAACCACCACCAAACACCGACGGCTCCCCATTAAAAATATATGAAATTCTTCTACCATCTTCTCCAAAACCTACTTCTACTAACCAAAAAATCATCCCATCCAAAAGTATGCTCTTAGCCCTAGCCCTAAACCGTAATCCTAAATACTATACTACTCTCCCACGTCCTTCCCCAATCAACCCTAACCCTAACAACCCTAAAACTCCCCTCCTCTTACGTCTCCTTCAAACCTTAACCCTACAAGGTTCATTGTCACTATCCACAACCTCCTCATTTTCCCCTGAATCCGAATACTGTTTTCATTTCATCGACCCCTTCCACAGCCTTCAACAACTCCCCCATCCATTTTCTCCATCAACTCTAACTAGATCCGGCCCTTTCACCATTAAATCCGGCCTTCTCGAGCCCAGCTCCGACCTATATATGGCCCCCGGCTTTCCATGACCCCCAGATCTGATAATCTACGGCCTCGCACCACCTATAGCTGGCCTTCCACGGCTCTGGTCTAGCACCCCACGGCCTTTCATGGCCACCGGTAACCTTCACAGTTTTCTCCGGCTCAAAATCTAGCTTCACGGCCTCCATGGCTTCAGATCCGGCCTCCACGGCTCCCAATCCAGCATCCACGGCCCCAGATCCTACCTCCACAGCCCTAGATCTAGCCACCACGGAAAAGTCATGTTCTAGATCTGGCCTCCACGGTTCCCGATTCGGCCTCCGCGGCTATCTTTTGCCAACCATGGGAGAGATGGTAAAAAGAGGATTAGCAATGGAGGAAATGAGCGAGAGAGGAAGAGAGAGAGAGGGAGAACGAGCGAGAAAGGGAGAGAGAGGAAGGTGTGGGAGAGAGAGAGGACGAGAGGGAGAAACCGCCTCCCTCCCTAGGCTGACGCTCTAGGGAGGGAGCTTTCTTGATCGCCCTTTTTTTTCGCCCCTCAAATTGGGTGGTTAGGTACCTTCTCTCCCTAGATTTTTAAATAACATATGAGAAAATATAGATTAATTGTAAAAAAACATAATTAAATGCAAGCTTTTTTAATCATAAAAGTTTTTGGGATTTTTACAAATAAGAATTAATTACTTGGAAAATGTTGAGACTATGGTGTAGACTAGCATGTTTACATGTAGATATGCTCATGACTTTCTTTGTATGTTAGGCATGGGGTTCGGCAGATGCGAAACGGATGGGCGGATGGGCCAGAATTCGTGACACAGTGTCCGATCAGGCCAGGAGGGAGTTACACGTACCGGTTCACAATCGAAAGGCAAGAAGGAACATTGTGGTGGCATGCTCATAGCTCATGGCTTAGAGCTACTGTTTATGGAGCTTTGATCATCCGTCCCAGATTGAACAACCCCTACCCATTCGTTAACCCTAAACGCGAAATCCCGATTATTCTCGGTAATAACCCCATCTTTCTTTCCAACCTTATCATCGCCATCATAGGTTTTAAAAAAAAAGAAAAAGTACTGTTAAAACTCGGTATAAAACTGAGTTAACTCATAATTATCGTACCACCACTACCTACTTCGCGCTCGGGCACCATATAATTTATTGAAAATAACAATAATTATAATGATGAAGATGGTGATTAAGGGCAACGGTGAGAATGCAGGTGAATGGTGGGATGCGAACCCAATAAATGTAGTGAGGCAGGCAGCCATAACAGGAGCGGCTCCGAATGTGTCCGATGCTTTCACCATCAACGGTCAACCTGGAGATCTTTATAACTGCACCTCCCCCTCAGGTGGGACCCTCTCTCTCTCTCTCTCTCTCTCTCTCTCTCTCTCTCATGCTTATACGCTTTGTTTCTTTGACCTAAAATGGGATAATGGGATGTTTCCTTCCATGTAAAATGGGAAAATTGGGACCTATAACAAATTTTACGCCCATTTTTTAAGTGAAAAAATGGGTGTAAATTTTGTTTTATATATGCCTACTTAGGAAGGTAGAAATATATAAAGGGCATTTTGTTAATGTAATCTCAACTTCCACGTTATTGCTAGTCACACTCCTTGAGATAGTTAATTAGTTATCTATGGCGGGCCATTGATTTGAAATCCCCCCATGTGCAAAATCAGCCTAGGAAAATGACATCCGCAGCTCATTGATTTGATAATGGCACTCTCGGCTTAAATAAACATACCATACTTGATGAAGAGAAGTTATATGATGCCCGACCGTCAAAATGTAAACGGCGGAAGGAGACAAAACCTGCTGCCTTGGTTTTTGAACCAAGGAAAAGTAAAAAACGGTGCTTTCCCTTGGATTAAAAAACAAGGGAGAGGGGGTTTGTCTCTCTCTGCCCTTTATTTTGATGGTCGAGCATCATATAATTTCTCCTTGATGAAAAGGTCTAAAGACCACCTGATGAGAGTGGGATTGTTGAAATATAAAAATTATTAAATAACAACCCTAACAGCTAAAGCTTTTGGAATAATTGGTTTTTCAATTTTAAAACCCCACAACTTCTTGATATTAAAAATTCACATGGAACACAATCCAAAAAGAGGGGCCACATGTGCCATGTGTACAGTCAAACCAGAACAAAGGGGCCACACGTGAGAGGGGGTGTTAAAGTATAATAAATGATTAAATAACACCAACTCTAACAGCTTAATTAAGCTTTTGGAGTAATTGGTTGTTTCACACAGTACCTAGGGGTGGACATGATTCGGTTCGGTTCGGTTCGGTTTTGGGGTATATCCAGAACCGAACCATATATAATCGGTTCCCTGAAATTGGAACCAGAACCGAACCATATATGTTTGGAACCGAACCGAACCAGAACCATATATAATCGGTTCGGTTCAGTTCGGTTCTGGATTTACCCAACCTTCACCAAATGTAGATATTTTGCCTAATCGTATTTATAATCGGTTTGGTCCTGTTTATATGTGAACTACAAAGACTAACATGCACGAATTTGGAATAATCAGGCACAAATTTGCACAAATTTGGACAATGCAAAAATTATATATGACCTACAAACATGCACAAATTTGGAATAATCAAGCACAAATTTGGGGGGTGAATTAAAATTTTAAAGGCAAAGCAACACGTTAAAGAGGGGTGAATTAAAAGGGGGTGGGGTGATTTTATCAAGCGATGAGGCATTGGGTTTTAAGGTGAGGGTCGGTTCTCGGTTCCAGGATCCCAAACCCAGAACCGAACCGAATTTCCATCGGTTCCAGGATATCAAAACTGGAACCGAACCATATAAATATGGGACCGAACCGAACCGAACCATATGTGCCGGTTCGGTTCGGTTCCTCGGTTCGAACTGGAACCATGTCCACCCCTAACAGTACCGGAGCTATTGCCCTAATAATATACATTGTACTCAGATCACCGTACACGTGGCAATGGATCCAACGTTCCTTCTAACAAGATTGTTTCCATGCAGACACAGTAATAATTCCGGTGGATTCCGGCGAGACGATCCTCCTTCGGATCATCAATGCAGCCCTAAACAACGAGCTCTTCTTCGCCATTGCGGGCCACCCGATGACAGTGGTGGGGGCGGATGCCGCTTACACAAAGCCATTCACCACCTCAGTCCTCATGATCGCCCCGGGCCAGACCACCAATGTCCTCATCACCACCAACCAACCACCCGGCCGCTACTACATGGCCGCCCATGCCTATGTCACTGCCCAAGGGGCACCCTTTGACAACACCACCACCACGGCCATCCTCCAATATAAGTCCGCTGGCTGTCCTACTGAAGGAGGACAAGCCTCAAAGCCAATCTTACCATCTCTTCCTGCCTTCAATGACACCGGTTCAGCTACCGCCTTCACCTCCAGAATCCGGAGCCCATCCCGTGTCAAGGTTGGTGGATATTTTCAAAATATTTTATTTTTTAAAATAGAAAACTGATTTTTTTCAAAGAGGCCAAGTTTTTTGTGAAATGGTATTTTCATTCAAAAGAGTTATTTTAAATGAGGGATGTCTTCATGTCTTTTTATCTTCTAGAAAATTAAGAAGGCATGGGGTCTCATTTTCGAACTTGGGGTGCAGCTACCACCTTCGTAAGTGGGGAAATTAAAGTCTTTAAGGAGAAAGCCTTAATTGGCTTGTCTTTCTTATTCCCATTTTTGTCGTTCTTTCTATTTTCACTGTGTTTCTTACTTTGATTATTAATTGCTTCTCCACCATTTGATCATTCCTCATACCAATTTGTCCAATGAAGGTCCCCACCAACATTGATGTAAACCTCTTCTTCACCGTGGGCCTGGGCCTCATCAACTGCCCGCCAGGACAAAGATGTCAAGGCCCAAACGGCACGCGCTTCACCGCCAGCATGAACAACAACTCCTTCGTCCTCCCATCCAACTTCTCCATATTGCAAGCCCACTACCTCGGAGTCCCCGGAATCTTCACCGCCGACTTCCCAGCAGTACCCCCAGTGCAATTCGATTACACCGGAAACGTGAGCCGGGCGCTTTGGCAACCGATTCCGTCGACTAAAGTGTTCAAATTGAAGTATGGTTCGTCGGTGCAACTCGTGCTACAAGATACAAGTATATTCAGTACCGAAAACCATCCAATGCACATCCATGGATACCATTTTTACGTCCTCGCTGATGGCTTCGGAAACTTTAATCCGGGGACTGATACTGCAAAATTCAACCTCATTGATCCGCCGCTGAGGAATACCGTCGGAGTTCCTGTAGGCGGATGGTCCGTAATTAGATTTGTCGCCGATAATCCAGGTAAATTAATAAAAAGATTGTAAATCTCACATTAAAACAATAATAACCATACGATTCAACTAGTCCGAAAGCTGGGCCCGTCGATTGGACGGTCTGGATTAAAGTACATTTGCATCAATTGGCTAGTAGATATGGTTTATGCAATAGGTCTTTGTGTATACTTCATAGAGATGATCAAAGCTTATTTCAATCTATCCATATGGTTTTTGATTGTTCATTTTTGTTTGCTAATTACAGGAGTTTGGCTTGTGCATTGCCACTTGGATGTTCATATCACATGGGGTCTGGCCATGGCTTTCCTGGTTGAGAATGGTGTTGGAAAATTGCAGTCTACAGAGCCTCCTCCTGCTGATCTTCCTGTATGTTAGTATCAGCACAAATAAGGAGCTGCCCACTATACATTTTCAGTACCTGTGGTAGCGTTTGCAGTCTATTCAAGTCATAATTAAGGTTTATTACTCCCCTTTGCCCGGATTGGGGCTCTTGTTCTTGTTTTTTTTCTTCCTTTTTTAATGGGTTCGAACCCAGAATGTCAAAGTTGCATAGGGTTCTTGGTTGTGTTGTTGTTAATTCTCAGTTAGGCTGAGAGATGGGATTAGGGTTTTGAATCTTTCAATCATGGCTATGTTTGCCTTAATAAAAGTTTTATTTTTCTTTTACTTTGAAAGTGTTATATGTTGTTTTGACTGAATGAGAAGCTCTGTCATTTGTGCTGTGATCATTTCAATGGCAAATCTGCTAATTTTGATTACTGACCAGGGCAATTTTTCTTGACTTTAATGGGGGCATTTTAGTCATCCATACGAAATGCAAACAGCTTTTAAGTGTTGGGCAGAGAGAGTAACTTTTCTTATTGAGTGGATATTAAAAGAGGAGTTTTTAAAAGAGGAGTTCTTAAACAAGTTGAATACGAGGAAAATGAAATTAAAAAATGGAATCTAATTCTACATGGCCAGATCAGTTTAGCAAGGTTTGGCATTAGGAAGGTACTAACTTTGTCTCCCAAAAGTTTACCCATTATATTTTTGCACCACCAGTGTGTAGTCTTATTTCATCTGCTTTTACCAAATTATACACTAAACAAGCTAATATGAGCACCAGGACTAATTTTTAGTGTTAAAGGGAAATGATATCAACACAACCATTTTTTGGTATTTTCGTTAGGGAGATGATATTTTCACCCTGCGCCCCCCTTATAACATGATTTGACGTGAATAGTGGGCAACTTTTAATGCTTTTTGACATCAAATCACATTAAAATGGGGGCGCATGCGTACTTGTGTGTGTGGGGGGATGAAAATATCATTGCGCTTTCGTTAACCCATCTTCTCTATTAGTGTTTAGTTAAAGAGCTGTTAAAAGGTTATTACATTTCCGAAAAGCCTCTCACAAGCCAATTAAATAGAAAAGACAGCTGGGTTTGTGCACATATCAAAATATGATTGCGCTGATAACATTTCCCGCATCAATTATGGTGTCAAAATGAATGCTTACCAACCATTAGAGTTTCTCTGAGCTTTGAGATTTCTCTTTCTTTACACTAGAAATTGGTACTTTGGGAAAGAATAAAGAGAACTCAAACTTGAACTTCCAGTTCATGTTAGTCGACAGTAGCGTTCATGTTGCCCGAATTAGCAGTATATGGGCCAAAATGTATATATTAAATCCAAGAATTAAGAGACTTTAAATTAGTCTCTTTATATGATCAAATAGTGGAGGAAGAGAAGGGACTCACTAGCCATCTGTATCCAAAATCTATAAAGAATCTGTTCACTCCAGCCCCAATAGCAAAAAAAAAAAAAAAGAATACGACCGGAGACAAATCCAAGATATATGACTTTCTTCCGGTTCCAATAGATTGGAGATGAACAAAACTAATTAGGACCTAACAACCAACCACTAAGGCCTAATCCCTGGCTTCTTACCCAGATTCTCCCCCATCTACAATCCTAACATCAAGACCTCAAAACACCAAAAACCAATAAATTTCTATCCAAATCCTTTCTCACCAGGCAACCCATAATACAATTCATAACCATAATCCAGACTGGAAGGCGGCTGGTCCATAGACACAAGCTACCCAGCAACTTCGCATCAGGATTTTTCAACTGGAATGAGAGAACTGATTTGTCACTGGCCGACTCCCGTACAACCCAAGTCACCGTTATGGTCGAGACTTAATTCAGACTCCTTCGGCTGATCAGCATTCAACATGTCCATCAGTTCTTGCATATCAATCGCATCAAGGGAGTCCAAATCCTGCATAAGATCAACATATTCCTCATTTGCTTCTCTCTTCAATGGAAATTGTGGAGCCTCGACCGATGGCATTCCATCAATTTCTAAGTCATTTTCACATTTAATCCTGATTGCAAAGTCATCTTCATGTTTAACCCTTGAATTATCGGCTTTCAATTCTTTAACATCGGAACGTTTAGAATCTTCATGTTTAACCCTTGGAACTTCAACGTTCAATTCCTCGACGCAACAAGTTTTGGAATTGTGTGAGGTTGTGGTGCACTCAGATGAGGCCAATGTTGAAAGAGATGACTCCGTGGAAGCATCATACTCGGGGAGGTTGAGGCGAGTGTAAGAGCCATACATTGCTCTTGCGGCTTCATCATAAGCAAGGGCAGCTTCCATTGTAGTAGGGAATGTTCCAAGCCACAGGCGACTACCTCGGTTAGGTTCCCGAATCTCAGCAACCCACTTGCCCCAAGTGCGCTGTCGTACACCTCAGTGATTGCAGTGGGAGTTATCGGGACCACCCTTTCCCCTCATGCAACCCTTCCTAGAACCCTCGGCAGGCGCCTTTAGGATTCGCTTTGCGCCATCATCAGAACCATCAAGTTGGGAGTTTTGCGCTTTCCACTTTGCAATAGTTTCTGCTACGGACTCGTTTCCATTGTGCCTTTGTTTTTTTCTCTCCCTGAAAATTGATGAACAAAAAGTTCAGTACTGAAGTGTAAAAGCACTCTCAAGATTCTGAATTGGAGGATAGAGGTGTTAAAAACACTGTTTCAAAACACGCATGGGACAAAAACGTGGCCAAAGCCAATCCTAGTCGACATGGCCCGGCGTGATCAATTACTAGGTTGACGAGCTGAGTATTCAGTTGATGCGGTCATAACTGATAAAGTGATGAGTCAAAGGAATTTTGATTGACTTTGTAGGGGCAAATGTGGACTTGGACAAGAATGCAGTCATGGTACCAAAGGGAGTAGATGATGATGCGGGAGAGTTTTCAAACTATGGTAAAAACATCCTCAAGGTGTGAAGAAAATGGCATTATATCATAATGGGGTAACCCTGGGGAAGGGGCATAAAAAGGTAAGAAAGGTGTTTCACTTAAGGTGCATGGATCAATGGCAAACACCAGAGACAAAAAAGGGGGAAAAGAAGACTATTTTTACCACCCAAACTCCTCAAAGTTTGGATTTTCACCACCTTTTTATCTTCACCTGAACAACCCTTTTATCTTTTTCTAGAGTATAGAGAGGTTCGAGGTTTTAGGAATTTTAAACCCTACATTTTTGTTTTTTGTGATTTCTCCCCATCTGTTCAACAGAATTAAAAGTTTCTATTTACAGTGGTTTATTTTCATCAAAACGAAACCAATGGCTGTGAATTAATGAGTATGATGATGAATGAGGAAGACATCCACCACGATGACGAAGAAGATGTTGACAGATTATTGTATTTGATGGATTAGACTCTGTGTATTTATATTTTAGATGTGAAAATTAAGAAATGTACTATAAACATGTTAATCTTCTAGCATCTAACTGTCTACTTTGTATTATTTACTTGGAATCTTGGCAATGATAGTTAGATACTTTATCTTGGTATTACATTGATAGTTGGATGATGATATTTTGTTAGAAATGAAGCATGTATTTTTTTTCTAAATTATTTAGTTATTTTTTCTGTATATACTGTGTTCATAATTTTATTATTATTATTATTATTATTATTATTTTTTGAAATGGAAATAATTATATATCATAGCAAATTTAGGAGGCCGAGATGGACCACCCATATCTACAATAGGAATCAAGAAAGAAACAGGAACGAAGAAAAAAACAAAATACAGAGAATACCCCTTCTAAGAGAGGAAAGTGTTCGAACCACATAATAGAACCACCGGAAACACCAAGCTTAGCTAGCGTATCCGCCTTATCATTTGCCGATCTTCTAACATGCTGAAAGCAGATAGCGGACCCCACAATTAAGTCCTCAATCTCATCAAAAATGGAATGAAATCTCCATGGATGAGCCACCCCACCTTTCAACCAACGAATCACATTTAACGAATCTCCCTCAACAATTGTCTGATCCATCAACCTTCTATCAATATTCAAAATGCCAAAATGTGCCGCCCTCACTTCTGCATCTGAGGAATCAGAATATTCTTAAATTATTTTTAAATTTTTATTTAAAAATTAGAATATTCGTGAGGCTTACACCTTATGTCTCATACATTTCGCCTCATGGCTTGAGAGAGAAAATTACTTTCCTTTTGCCTTGGCCTCTAAATAATAGCAACCAAGTCAGAAAATAAAAGGTAAAATCCACAGAAAAAAAGGAAACAAATTTGAAAACAGCAACTAGAGTTTCTTCCAAAACTTGAAGATTTATACAAACACATACATAGCTTGGACCAAGAGCCAAATCACAGCGGACAGGTTGAAAATAACAACCAGGAAACACAATTTGCATTGGAGACGACAGAGACCACCAATATGTAACTCTGTTTATGATATGTGGCTATGTCCTAACTGGAATTGCTATGATTGCGTGCTCTGCTTGACAGAACTTGTAACCTTTTGAAGTTTAGAGGGCTCCAATTTTGATTGTGTTTTAAATGGTATTCGAAAGTAATTCAATTCGTTAAAATTGTGTGGCCTCTCATGGAAGAAATTTTCTACCTTCCCCGAATTATCTATGAGTTATAACAGATATTTGGAGTTTTAAGATGCATTTTCAGCTGGCTTTAAAGCCACTCAAGTTGCTCACGACAGGCTTGTTTTAACAGAATTTGTGATCTTCCAATTTTGGAAAGCGTCAAGAGAGTTTTGGGCTCAGGATTAGAATATATGTAACATGGGGGAAGTCTTAGTTTGGTATCCAAACATCCCTCCAGAGTGTAGGAAGTAAGTTCTCTTTGTTTTTTCCTTGACATGTTTCCAATCCCAATTTGGGCAGTCCAAACCTAGTAAGAAGAAATGTCTAGGCTTGAGTTCATTCAAAGTTTTTTAAAATTTTAAAAGATAAAAATTTATTAAGCAAAAGATGGCTAGGGACGAGATGGCCCCAAGCCTACAAAAACAGGAACAACCACATTACTCAATAGGAAGGGAATCTGATACAATAATACAATCTCTAACAGACCCTGATTTGGCAAGACATCTGCTAAATCATTCGCTGTGGGGGATAAGTGAGAAAGAGTTATACATTGATTCGTAATATGAAGGATGCTCATGATATTGCGTTAGCCGAATCACCCTCTACCAAAATTTGGAAGTCTAGGATGTCTTCGAGGAATAATGGCTTATTCTCTGCCTAATTCTTATCAGCAAATATGGGACCTATGAAAACGTTACTCCCCACCCCGACACCCCGAAAAAAAAATAAACACCCCAAAATTATTATTATTGATTGTTCATCCAATTCCACCCAGCCCTAGATTGCCATCAAAATTAAATTTGACTGGATTTTGCAGCGGAAAGAGGGGTGGGGGTCCGTCTAGGCTTAGGTTTGCACCTGATAGATCTGTCCATAGTGATATCATCTAGAGATCATCCGTCGATTGATCAATATAATACTTGAAGGTTGAGATTGTGTAGGATCATTATCGGGATTTATGATGGTTGTGTATATAACATCTAGCACAAAAATATCAAACACAGTTCATAAGAATTGATTCTAATTTCATTCTGTCAAAGATATTGTGTTGTTGCATGGATTTAAGAAATATTTCTAACTTCTTCAAGCTCTCAAATTCTCCACAAGGTCTCTAATTGAGATTGGTGTAGTCTGAGTAGATATTTTTGCAATTCAAATTGATTATACTAATCTAACTAGCTAGCACTACTAATGTAAATGTTCGTGAAGGCGAAGGTTCTCTCAACTTTATAACTCTGCTCTTCTGACTATTTCTAATGTTAGTTCTCTTACAAGAGGACTAGAGCAACATAAAAAAAAAATGTATGCCTAAAATTGATAGGAGTGTTTAACATATGTGTACCACACTTGATTAATAAAAAATCACTAAGTTCTGAAAATATCTAAGCACTTGAACTGAGAGAATTTAATATAATATTCTTCTGCTATGTACAGGCTGTAATTTTGGTTCCCTTACAAAAAAAATTCACGGGTTTGTATAACAGTAAAAATCAAAATTCATCTCCACCTAGCACCTTAAAAAAAAAAAAAAAAAAGAAAAGAAAAGAAAAGAAAAACCTTCAGCGTGACGCTAAAGCATTCAGAAGAATGGAATCAGATACCCAAATAATAGACATTCAGGTAAAAGACATACAAATTAGGAGAGCAGTTAACAATCAAATCCATAAAAATTCTAAAAACCCAAATCAAGAAAAAATACCCATAAATAAACATAGAAACTGTAGATAAAACCGTTCAAATACTCGACGAAAGGGTTCCCTTTTGAAAATTTGAGCCATTTGGATGACTTGTGATTGAAGCAAACATTGATGAGGTCTCGCATCTTTAGATAGCCTGGCTGGTGCACCAACTCCTAATAGGGTTGAATAAAGAAAGCTAACGAGCATTGACTCTCCAATCCAAAAAAAGAAAAATAGACAGCCACTCCCACTAATTAGAACCTAATCTTCCAACCACAGAAAAACCCTCCCTCCCTTTTCTTCTATATGTAACAACTCTTCTGCCTTGCACTTTCATGCATTACCACATTGAAGCTTAGTAGAGATGGAGTCTTACTACACTCTCAGGCCATGCTTCTCTCATCTCCTCCTTGGGCTTCTTTTTCTCTTCCCTTTATACTCATCCTTCACCGCCGCCGAAGTTCACTACCATGACTTTGTTGTATGTCTTCTTCTTCTTCTTCTTGTTCTTGTTCTTGTTCTTGTTCTTGTTTGCTGATTATATAGATTGGAACAGGTTCAAGCAAATCCAGTGAAGAGGCTGTGCAAAACCCTTAACACAATTACAGTGAATGGTCAACTTCCTGGCCCTACTTTAGTAGTTAGAAATGGGGACACTCTAGTCGTCAATGTTGTGAATAGAGCTCAATACAATGTAACTATTCACTGGTAAGTAGCTGAGTAGAATAAATACATTCATATGTTATGTTAATCGTATCCATGTTTAAAAACTCGAGTGGGCTCAGGCTAGTCAATGGCTGGTTGAGCCAACTTTTCATTAACTCTGGTGAGTGCAAGGAGCATTTGATTGATTTTAGGCAAAACTCAGACTATGACAAGAACTAAGCCAAGGTGAAAAGAGGAGTGGACTCGGGCTAGTCGATGATTGACTCAAGAGAGTGGTTCAAAAAAAATTTGAAATTTACTTAGATAGAGTTTTGGAAAAATTCGAGAAAAAAAACAAATATATATCTATAAATCGGATTTTCTAGCGAAATTTGCGGAAAAGCATTCGGTGGCTGACTTTTGCATGAGAGAACAGTCACCTCAGATGCATTAAATGAATAAGACAAAATTTTCTGACAAATGAGCCTGCTGGCTGTTCTCTCGTGCAAAAGTCTGCCTCCAAATGCCTTTGTGCGAAATTCCCTAGCAAATCCCTAAATATATGTTTTTTAATAGGATACCACAAAAAGCATACAAAGGTAGGTAAGAGCTCTGAGTATACTTTTGACTCCAATGTCATTGTCAATAATTTTGAAATATATTCATACCAAAATTACAATGGGGACCAGTAGTCCCACTAGATTTACATAATATGAATAGTCCCACTAGATTTACATAATATAAATTGCCCAGGAGCATTCTCCTCGGCCCAAAAGATAAACCCATTACCCCTTACATTACCCAATAGCCTTAATTTAATCAAATTCAGCAAAAAGTGCCAAATTTGTGGAACTCCCAAGTCAAGATTGTGACTTGCCATGTCACACCGATTTCTCCACTGCAATCCGCTGGCAAATTCAATTTTCAAAAATCCCACTCGAAAACCCAGAACTATTGTGCGCCCCTAACCATGCACGATAGCCAACCACCCAACATCATCATCCAATCTCCAGTAGCCTCCACCTCGAACCACCACCAAACACCGACGGCTCCCCATTAAAAATATATGAAAATTTCCACCATCTTCTCCAAAACCTACTTCCACTAACCCAAAAATCATCCCATCCAAAAGTATACTCGTAGCCATAATCGTAAACCGTAACTCTAAAGACTATACTACCCCCCACCTCCTTCCCCAATCAACCCTAACCCTAACAATCCTAAAACTCCCCACATCTTCCTCCTCCTTCAAACTTTAACCCTACAAGGTTCATTGCCGCTATCCACAACCTCCTTCACCTCCATATCCAACCTCCTTTTTTTTCTTGAATCCGAACACCCTTTACCTTACATCGGTCCCTTCTAGAGCCTCCAACAACTCCCCCATCAATTTTCTTCATCAACCCTAACTAGATCCGGTCCTTTCACCATTAAATCCGGCCTTCTCGAGCCCAGCTCCGGCCATTCCGCCCTATATATGGCCTCCGGCTTTCCATGACCCCCCGATCCGATAATCCACAACTTCTACGGCCTCGCACTGCCTATTGTTGGCCTTTCACGACTCCAGATCTAGCACCCCACGGCCTTTCACGGCCACCGGCAATCTTCACAGTTTTTTCTGGCTCCAAATCCAGTTTCACAACCTCCATGGCTTCAGATCAGGCCTCTACGGCTCCCAATTCAGCCTCTACGGCCCAGATCCTACCTCCACAGCCCTAGATCTAGCCACCAAGGAAAAGTCATGTTCTAGATCTGGCCTCCACGGTTCCCGATTCAGCCTCCGCGGCTATCTTTTGCCAACCACGGGAGAGACGATAAAAAGAGGATTAGCAATGGGCAGAGAGAGGAGGAAATGAGCGAGAGAGGAAGAGAGAGGGAGGGGGAGAACGAGCGAGAAAGAGAGAGAGAGCGAGGCGAGAGAGAAGAAAGTGTGGGAGAGAGAGGGGACGAGAGGGAGAAACCGCCTCCCTCCCTAGGCTGACGCTCTAGGGAGGGAGCTTTCTTGATCGCCCTTTTTTTTCGCCCCTCAAATTGGGTGGTTAGGTACCTTCTCTCCCTAGATTTTTAAATAACATATGAGAAAATACAGATTAATTGTAAAATAATCATAATTAAATGCAAGATTTTTTAATCATAAAAGTTTTTGGGATTTTTACAAATAAGAATTAATTACTTGGAAAATCTTGAGACTATGGTGCAGACTAGCATGTTTACATGTATATATGCTCATAACTTTCTTTGTATGTTAGGCATGGGGTTCGGCAGATGCGAACAGGATGGGCGGATGGGCCAGAATTCGTGACACAGTGTCCGATCAGGCCAGGAGGGAGGTACACGTACCGATTCACAATCGAAAGGCAAGAAGGAACATTGTGGTGGCATGCTCATAGCTCATGGCTTAGAGCTACTGTTTATGGAGCTTTGATCATTCGTCCCAAATTGAACAACCCCTACCCATTCGTCAACCCTAAACGCGAAATCCCGATTATTCTCGGTAATCTTTCTTTCCAACCTTACCCAAAAGAAAAAAAAAAAAAGTACTGTTAAAACTCGGTATAAAACTGAGTTAACTCAGCTGAGTCTTTCAAAGCTAATTAATGATGAAGATGGTGATTAAGGGCAAACGTGAGAATGCAGGTGAATGGTGGGATGCGAACCCAATAAATGTAGTGAGGCAGGCAGCCATAACAGGAGCGGCTCCGAATGTGTCCGATGCTTTCACCATCAACGGTCAACCTGGAGATCTTTATAAGTGCACCTCCCCCTCAGGTGGGACCCCCTCTCTCTCTCTCTCTCTCTCTCTCTCTCTCTCTCTTATATAGTTATATGCCTACTTAGGTAAGTAGAAGCCTTGAGAAGAGATTTAAAAAGGGCACGTTATTGCTAGTCACACTCCTTGAGATAGTTAATTAGTTATCTATGGCGGGCCCACATGGATTAATTGTTGCCCCTTGGTCGTTTTCTTTCTCTTGGAAACAAAGCCTAGTCATTTTAGGACCTTTCAACCTCGCATGCTGCAATTGCTCGTATGTTTATAAAGGCGAGCGATATTTGCACTACCATTCTTTAATAATCGCACGAACTCAGCTCATCTTATCTTTTCTTTTTTAATTCGCTTATCATAACTTTTGTGAACAGTAAAAACCTTTGTCAGCTGTTTAGACAATAAAAGACGACATGAGTTAGTGCAATTATCAAAACATGGTAGTGTCAATATCAACAGCCCTTTGATAATGGCACTCTTGGCTTAAATAAACATACCATACGTGATGAAAAGGTCTAAAGACCACCTGATGAGAGTGGGACGGTTGAAGGCAGGGGCGATGCCACTTGTAAGGAAAGGGGGACAATTGCCCCTCTTATTTTTTGGAAAAAAAAAAATATACCTTTATTTTTTAATATTTTTTTTATACTTACCCGTTTTTAAGAAATATGCCCCCCTTTCCAATCATCTCTAAGATAGAAAATAAGTTTAAAATTTTAATGTTACCATTTTTATCTCCCTTCTTTGTGCAAAATTTACTATAATTTTTGCCCCATTGTGCAAAATTTTAGATAGAAATTTTTCTATCTTAATTTTAAGATAGATAAAAAATTACTATAATTTTTGCCCCCCTTGTGTAAAATTTCTGGCATCGCCCCTCATCTAAATATCAAGATGGAAACGCACATGGATAACGATTGGCCAACTTGGACCTTGTTTATGTGGTTAAATACCACTTAGAGAATTCTAAGAAAAAAGAAGTTACTTTTATGCTTCTTGCCTTGCTTATTTGATTGATCCATCCATCCGAATATATGCAACCATCGGCCAAATTCCGTTTATTACACCTTGTTAGAATGTTGATTTTTTGGGAAATGATATCAACAGAAATATATTTTGATACATGACGCTCGTGTTTCTTGTCTTTATATTTAAAGAGCTGTAAAAGGGTTTTTAGTTTTTACGGTCCCCAAAAGCACTTGCGAGACAATTAAATGCTAGCTAGAAGACAAGATACATGAGCGCATGTATCAAAACATAGTTGTGCTGTACTCATTTCCCTTATCTTATGAGTGAGATATGTCCATTTAGGATGGGAGGAACGGCAAGGGCGATGGCACTTGAAAGGGAAGGGGGACAATTGCCCCCCTTAATTTTTTGGGAAAAAAAAAAACCTTTATTATTTAATATCTTTTTATACTTACCCCCTTTTTTAAAAAATAAGCCCCTTTTTCCAATGATCCCTAAGATAGAAAAAAAATTACTATAATTTTTGTCCCCCTTGTGCAAAATTTCTAGCATCGCCCTTGGTTGAAGTATAAAAATTATCAAATAACAACTTTAACAGCTTAAGCTTTTGGAATAATTGGTTTTTTCACTTTTAATTTTAAAACCCCACAACTTCTTGATATTAAAAATTCACATATAACACAATCCTAAAAGAGTGGCCACATGTGCCACGTGTACAGTCAACCCAGAACAAAGAGGCCACACATAGGACTGTCAATCGAGATGCGCAAGCTCGAAGCCCGCCCATAATTAAAATGAGAACAAGCCAAACCAAGCTTGGTCAAAAGTTGAAGCCTGAACTCTAATTTGGGCTAAGCTTGATCAAGAGTCGTCCAGCCTGTTATAGGCCCGAGCCCGATAATATATTTACTATATAATTTTTCAAGATTTTTTATGCCCTTAAAAATCAGTAGATATTAATTAAATAGGTTACTTAAACATTAATATCCTATAGGCTATAGTTCGACATTAAATAGGTTTTTTTCCTTCATTTATTTTGCCCCCTCTTCAGCCCACTCCATATGAACGGTTTGGATCATCATATCCTATAGGCTAAAGTTCAACCTTAGATTTATTAAATGAATAAGACAAAATCTAGCAAAAAATCAATCGGTGTGGCTTTTCTCACATGCCGAAGCTAACAAGTTTAATAGTTTTCTATGAAATTGGCTTTTCTGTGCTTGGCTTAGTCTTTTCTCGTGCAGAAAATAAGAGGTGATGGGCAAGCCCGAACTCGGCCCGAAGTCCGTTGTGGAGTTTGGGCTGAGTTTGGGCAAGCAAATTTTCTAATTTAGTCAGGCCCGAACTCGGCCAGAAGCCCGTTGTATAGACATGGGATGAGCTTGAGCCTCAGGCCCGCCCAAGCCCGGCCCGATTGACAGTCCTAGCCCCACGTGAGACAGGGTGTTAAAGTATAATAAATGATTAAATAACACCAACTCTACCAGCTTTATTAAGCTTTTGGAGTAATTGGTTGTTTCACACAGTACCAGAGCTATTGCCCTAATAATATACATTGTACTCATATCACCGTACACGTGGCAATGGATCAACGTTCCTTCTAACAAGTTTGTTTCCAAGCAGACACAGTAATAATTCCGGTGGATTCCGGCGAGACGATCCTCCTTCGGATCATCAATGCAGCCCTAAACAACGAGCTCTTCTTCGCCATTGCGGGCCACCGGATGACAGTGGTGGGGGCGGACGCCGCTTACACAAAGCCATTCACCACCTCAGTCCTCATGATCGCTCCGGGCCAGACCACCAATGTCCTCATCACCACCAACCAACCACCCGGCCGCTACTACATGGCCGCCCATGCCTATGCCAGTGCCCAAGGGGCACCCTTTGACAACACCACCACCACGGCCATCCTCCAATATAAGTCCGCTGGCTGTCCTACTGAAGGAGGACAAGCCTCGAAGCCAATCTTACCAACTCTTCCTGCCTTCAATGACACCGGCTCAGCCACCGCCTTCACGTCCAAAATCCGGAGCCCATCCCGTGTCAAGGTTGGTGGATATTTTCAAAATATTTTATTTTTTAAAATAGATAACTGATTCTTTTCAAAGAGGCCAATTTTTTTTGTGAAATGGTATTTTCATTCAAAAGACATTTTGATTATTCAAAAGAGTTATTTTAAATGAGGGGTGTCTTCATGTCTTTTTATCTTCTAGAAAATTAAGAAGGCATGGGGTCTCATTTTCGAACTTGGGGTGCACCCCTTGATCATAGCATAGGCATATCCTCGAGACTTATTTCATAATAGCCACCTGCATAAATGGGGAAATTAAAGTCTTTAAGGAGAGAGCCTTAATTGGCTTGTCTTTCTTATCTCCCATTTTTGTCTCTCTTTCTATTTTCACTGTGTCTCTTACCTTGATTACTTGCATCTCCACCATTTGATCATTCCTCATACCAATTTGTCCAATGAAGGTCCCCACCAACATTGACGTGAACCTCTTCTTCACCGTGGGCCTGGGCCTCGTCAACTGCCCGCCAGGACAAAGATGTCAAGGCCCAAACGGCACGCGCTTCACCGCCAGCATGAACAACAACTCCTTCGTCCTCCCATCCACCTTCTCCATATTGCAAGCCCACTACCTCGGAGTCCCCGGAATCTTCACCACCGACTTCCCAGCAGTACCCCCAGTGCAATTCGATTACACCGGAAACGTGAGCCGGGCACTTTGGCAACCGATTCCGTCCACTAAAGTGTTCAAATTGAAGTATGGTTCGTCGGTGCAACTCGTGCTACAAGATACAAGTATATTCAGTACCGAAAACCATCCAATGCACATCCATGGATACCATTTTTACGTCCTCGCTGATGGCTTCGGAAACTTTAATCCGGGGACTGATACTGCAAAATTCAACCTCATTGATCCGCCGCTGAGGAATACAGTCGGAGTTCCTGTAGGCGGATGGTCCGTAATTAGATTTGTCGCCGATAATCCAGGTAAATTAATAAAAAGATTGTAAATCTCACATTAAAACAATAATAACCATACGATTCAACTAGTCCGAAAGCTGGGCCCGTCGATTGGACGGTCTGGATTAAAGTACATGTGCATCAATTGGCTAGTAGATATGGTTTATGCAATAGATCTTTGTGTATACTTCATAGAAATGATCAAAGCATATTTCAATTTATCCACATGGTTTTTGATTGTTCATTTTTGTTTGCTAATTAATTACAGGAGTTTGGCTTGTGCATTGCCACTTGGATGTTCATATCACATGGGGTCTGGCTATGGCTTTCCTGGTTGAGAATGGTGTTGGAAAATTGCAGTCTATAGAGCCTCCTCCTGCTGATCTTCCTGTATGTTAGTATCTGCACAAATAAGGAGCTGCCCACTATACATTTTCAGTACCTGTGGTAGGGTTTGCAGTCTATTCAAGTCATAATTAAGGTTTATTAGTCCCCTTTGCCCGGATTGGGGCTATTGTTCATGTTTTTCTTCTTCTTTTTTTAATGGGGTCGAACCCAGAATGTGAGTTGCAGAGGGTTCTTGGTTTTGTTGTTTTTCTCAGTTAGGCTGAGAGATGGGATTAGGGTTTTGAATCTTTCAATCATGACTAAGTTTGCCTTCATAAAAGTTTTATTTTTCTTTCACTTTGAAAGTTGTTAGTTTCCCCTTTTTTCCTTGTATGTTGTATTGACTCAATGAGAAGCTCTCATATGCACTGTGATCATTTCAAAGGTCAATCTGGTAATTTTGATTATTGACCAGGGCAATTTTTCTTGATTTTAATGGGGGCATTTTAGTCATCCGTACAAAATGCAAACAGCTTTTAACTGTTGGGCAGAGAGAGTAACTTTTCTTATTGAATGGATATTAAAAGAGGAGTTTTTTTTAATAGCCCGCACCCCCCCGCCTCCCCCCCCCACCCCCCCATCTTAAACAAGTTGTATGATGAAAATGAAATTAAAAAATGGAATCTAATTCTACATGGAGAGATCAGTTTAGCAAGGTTTGGCATTAGGAAGGTACTAACTTTGTCTGCCAAAAATTTAGCCATTATATTTTTGCACCACCAGTGTGTAGTCTTATTTCATTTGCTTTTACTAAATTATACACTAAACAAGCTAATATGAGCACCAAGACTTATTTTTAGTGTTAAAGGGAAATGATATCAGCACAACCATATTATGATATTTTCACTAGGGAGACGATATTTTCACCCCACTACGGTACGCATGTGCCCCTCTTATAACATGATTTGATGTGAACAGTGGGAACTTTTAAAGTTTTTTTCACGTCAGATCACATTAAAATGGGGGCGTATGCATACTCGTGTGTGTAGGGCTGGCAAACGAGGCGGGTCGGGGCCGGATGTTGGGGTCCCCTACTCCTTCCCCTCTGCGGGGAATTTTCCCCCTCCCCACTGCGGGGATGGTGGGGAATCCCTCTCCCCTCTCACGGGGAATATCTAATCCACATCCCCTCCCCTTCCCCGCCCCGCATCCTTCGGGGACAATCACTTGCGGCTTGGCTGTTGCATGTGAGAGTAGCCACACAACCCACATAGGCTAAGATTTTGTCTTATTCATTTTATTAACCTGGGACAAAGGTGGTTGCTCTCAAATTCATTTAATTGATCACTAGTCCCTAGCAGATCCCTAATTCCCAATCCCACTTGCCAAAAAGTACTGTACGTGCCACACCATAAGAAGATCCAAACCGTCTTCTCTATTAGTATTTATTTAAAGAGCTGTTAAAAGGTTATTATATTTCCGAAAAAGCTCTCACAGGCCAATTAAATAGAAATGACAGCTGGGTTTGTGCACATATCAAAATATGGTTGGGCTGATAACATTTCCCGCATCAATTATGGTGTCAAAATGAATGCTTACCAGCCATTAGAGTTTCTCTGAGCTTTGAGATTTCTCTTTCTTTACACTAGAAATTGGTACTTTGGGAAAGAATAAAGAGAACTCAAACTTGAACTTCCAGTTCATGTTAGTCTACAGTAGCGTTCATGTTGCCCGAATCAGCAGTA
Source organism: Tasmannia lanceolata (assembly GCF_043159265.1). Classification (NCBI taxonomy): domain Eukaryota; kingdom Viridiplantae; phylum Streptophyta; class Magnoliopsida; order Canellales; family Winteraceae; genus Tasmannia; species Tasmannia lanceolata. Next base: position 11,942,558 of record NW_027518695.1, read on the forward strand.
TATTGGCCAAAATGTATATATTAAATCAAAGAATTAAGAGACTTTAAATTAGTCTCTTTATATGATCAAATAGTGGAGGAAGAGAAGGGACTCACTAGCCATCTGTATCCAAAATCTATAAAGAAGCTGTTCACTCTTCAGCTCCAATAGCAAAAATAAAAAAAAATGAAAGAATACGACCGGAGACAAATCCAAGATATATGACTTTCTTCCCGTTCCAATAGATTGGAGAGGATCAAAACTAATTAGGACCTAACAACCAACCACTAAGGCCTAATCCCTGTCTTCTTACCAAGATCCTCCCCCATCTACAATCCTAACATCAAGACCTCAAAACACCAAAAACCAATAAATTTCTATCCAAATCCTTTCTCACCAGGCAACCCATAATACAATTCATAACCATAATCCAGACTTGAAGGCGCCTGGTCCATATGACAGCAAGCTACCCAGCAACTTCGCATCGGATTTTTCAACTGGAATGAGAGAACTGATTTGTCACTGACTGACTCCCGTACAACCCAAGTCACCGTTATGGTCGAGCCTTAATTCAGACTCGCTCGGCTGATCGGCATCCAACATGTCCATCAGTTCTTGCATATCAATTGCATCCAGGGACTCCAAACCCTGCATAAGATCAACATATTCCTCATTTGCTTCTCTCTTCAATGGAAATTGTGGAGCCTCGACCGATGACCTTCCATCAATTTCTAAGTCATTTTCACATTTAATCCCGATTCCAAAGTCATCTTCACGTTTAACCCTTGAATTACGGGCTTTCAATTCTTTAACATCGGAACGTTTAAAATCTTCGTGTTTAACCGTTGGAACTTCAACTTTCAATTCCTCGACGCAAGAAGTTTTGGAATTGTGTGAGGTTGTAGTGCACTCAGATGAGGCCAATGTTGAAAGAGATGACTCCTTGGAAGCATCATACTCGGGGAGGTTGAGGCGAGCGTAAGAGCCATACATTGCTCTTGCAGCTTCATCATAAGCAAGGGCAGCTTCCATTGCAGTAGGGAATGTTCCAAGCCACAGGCGACTACCTCGGTTAGGTTCCCGAATCTCAGCAACCCACTTGCCCCAAGTGCGCTGTCGTACACCTCGGTAATTGCAGTGGGAGTTATCGGGACCACCCTTTCCCCTCATGCAACCCTTCCTAGAACCCTTGGCAGGTGCCTTTAGGATTCGCTTTGCGCCATCATCAGAACCATCAAGTTGGGAGTTTTGCGCTTTCCACTTTGCAATAGTTTCTGCTACGGACTCATTTCCATTGCGCCTTTGTTTTTTTCTCTCCCTGAAAATTGATGAACAAAAAGTTCAGTACTGAAGTGTAAAAGCACTCTCAAGATTCTGAATTGGAGGATAGAGGTGTTAAAAAGGCTGTTTCAAAACGCGCATGGGAAAAAAACACGGCCAAAGCAAATCCTAGTCGACATGCCCGGCGCGATCGATTACTCGGTTGACGAGCTGAGTATTCAGTTGATGCGGTCATAACTGATAAAGTGATGAGTCAAAGGAATTTTGATTGACTTTGTAGGGGGAAATGCGGACTTGGACAAGAATGTGGTCATGGTACCAAAGGGAGTAGATGATGATGCGGGAGAGTTTTGAAACTATGGTTAAAACATCCTCAAGGTGTGAAGAAAATGGCGTTATATCATAATGGGGATATGTCATAATGGGGTAACCCTGGGGAAGGGCATAAAAAGGTAAGAAAGGTGTTTCAGTTAAGGTGCATGGATCAATGGCACACACCAGAGACAAAAAAGGGGGAAAAGAAAACATTGTTTTTACCACCTAAACTCCTCATCTTCACCTGAACACGCCTTTTATCGTTTTTTTAGAGTATAGAGAGGTTCGAGGTTTTAGGAATTTTAAACCCTACATTTTTGTTTTTCGTGATTTCTCCCCAACTGTGCAACAGAATTAAAACTTGCTATTTACAGTGGTTTATTTCCATCAAAACGAAACCAATGGCTGTGAATTAGTTAATGAGTATGATGATGAATGAGGAAGACATCCACCATGATGATGAAGAAGATGTTGACAGATTATTGTATTTGATGAATTAAGAAGAAGACAGATTATTGTATTTGATGGATTATGACTCTGTGTATTTATATTTTAGATGTGAAAATTAAGAAATGTACTATAAACATGTTAATCCTCTAGCATCTAACTGTCGACTTTATATTATTTATCTCGGTATTACATTGATAGTTGGATGATGATATTTTGTTAGAAATGAAGCATGTATTTTTTTTTCTAAATTATTTAGTTATTTTTTCTGTATGTACTGTGTTCATAATTTTATTATTTTTTATTTTTAAATTTTTTATTTAAAAAATTAGAATATTCGTGAGGCTAGATTCCCATCAAAATTAAATTTGACTGGATTTTGCAGTGGAAAGAGGGGTGGAGGGTCCGTCTAGGCTTAGGTTTGCACCTGATAGATCTGTCCATAGTGATATCATCTAGAGATCATCCGTCGGTTGATCAATATAATACTCGAAGGTTGAGATTGTGTAGGATCATTATAGGGATTTATGATGGTTGTGTATATAACATCTAGCACAAAAAGACCAAACACAGTTCATAAGAATTGAATCTAATTTCATTCTGTCAAAGATATTGTGTTGTTGCATGGATTTAAGAAATACTTCTGACTTCTTCAAGCTTTCTAATTCTCCACATGGTCTCTACTTGAGATTGGTGTAGTCTGAGTAGATATTTTTGCAATTCAAATTGATTAATACTAATCTAACTGTCTAGCACTACTAATGTAGATGTTAGTGAAGGTGAAGGTTCTCCCAACTCTATAATTCTGCTCTTCTAACTATTTCTAATGTTAGTTCTCTTACAAGAGAACTAGAGCAACATAAAAAAAAATGTATGCCTAAAATTGATAGGAGAGTTTAACATATGTGTGCCACACTTGATTAATAAAAAATCGCTAAGTTCTGAAAATATCGAAGCACTTGAACTGAGAGAATTTAATATAATATTCTTCTGCTATGTACAGGCTGTAATTTTGGTTCCCTTACAAAAAAAAATTCACGGGTTTGTATACCAGTAAAAACCAAAATTCATCTCCACCTAGATTGACCTTAAAAAAAGAAAGAAAGAAAAGTAAAGAAAAACCTTCAGCGTGACGCTAAGCATTCAGAAGAATGGAATCAGATACCCAAATAATAGACATTCAGGTAAAAGACATACAAAAGATTTTAACAGTGAAAAACAGAAAAGAACATGTTATCAGCACAACTATATTTTGATATTCTCACAAACCCAGCTCTCTTTTCTTCTTTAATTGGCTTGTGAGAGCTTTTGGGAAATGTAATAACCTTTCTTGAAATACAAAAAGACAAGATGGTTTATGAGAACATCAAAACATGGTTGTGCTCATATCATTTCCCCGAAAAAAACTAACAAATTATGAGAGCAGTTAACAATCAAATCCATAAAAACTAATAAAAACATAGAAACTATAGATAAAAACGTTCAAATACTCGACGAAAACAAGTCACAAACTCAGAACAAATATAAACTTTATGTCCAAGAAACATAACTAAGCAAAGAAAAGTTTCCATGGAAACCAACCCACAAAGAAACAGAGGAATCCCTTACCTTTCAGGCCTCGACATGCGGCAAAAAAAGCTCTTCTAAATAAAACCCAATCTCTCTCGCCTTTTATTCTTCTTTTTTGCTTTGTTTTTCTGATCCCGTTCTAAATACGAAGGAAATGAAATAGAGAGAGCTTTCTTTGTGTTTTTTCTTGGTCTATCGTTTGGGCTTATAGACCAAGAAAAGTCCGAAATTAGAAAATGTAGAGAGGTGTCGAGGACTGTCTAGAGAGAGAGAGAGAGAGAGTTTTGCATTCAACTAATTACCTTTGGATGACGTGGCTATAAGAAAGAAGGATGCCGTGTCAATACGTGGGCCATGGATCTGACAAGTGGCAGCAGAAAAGTTGTGGCAAAAGAAGCCTCCGGGGACCCCACTTTCGTCCTGATTCAGTCGTTTTCTACTTTTCTTAGCGACCAAGCTTTCTTTTTGTCTTTTTGGTTTCTGGAAGGCCCCTCAAAGTTTAGACAAATTTCCACGATGCCACTCTCATGTTTTTTATTAGCATCCGATTTGGTAATAGCACGCCTCTTTTTATAGGGTCATGTGCGTGCAATTGGAGCCGTGATTGAGGGGCAATGAACAATTGGGTCCAAGACGTATGTGAAACAAAGACCGTTGATCTTTGTTAGGGGGTAAAATCCGCTCCTAGATGATCGATACGTGGTATTGACCTTAAAGAGGAAATCAAACGCGTCTCCTAAGCTTAAGAAGGATTTTCTGTCTCTCCAACTTAGCAACGTGCTCACAAAAGGAAAGTGCCTCAAAAGAAAAGTCCCTTATATGAGCATGGCAACTCTCTATAAAGTCCATGACCCTCAATAGAAATCGCAGAATAAGAAAAAGACTCTTCTCAAGGGAAGTCTCCTAAAATGTTGTGAACTCCTCCTCTATAAAAAAAAGACCCCATGTTCAAAGGCACCCATCTTGTACTATCTACTAGCAAAATTACATTTCGGCATCATCAATCTTATAAAATATCTTATACATGGCCTAGGAACATCTGATCTGATCAATGTGTTATCAAGGTCAAACTTATGGTGGTCACTTGGATCGACGGGTCCGGTCACTTGCACAAGGCACAAGTGGGCCCAATAAGTGCCTTTAGGAAGGAGCCTAACAGCCCACATCTTTTTAGCATTTTTCTATTTTAAATTAACATGCTAGATTAAGATTTTCACTTTAAAAAAGAAAATAAAATAAAATAGAAAGTGACACTTAAGATACTAATTAGGACAAATATCTCAATCAAAACTCCAGCTCTTATGCTTTTTGCCCATGCTGCAGTTTTATCCTCGGTAAGGCGGTCTTTTGTTAGACTTTATTTAATTCAAAATTAATGCGGAACATACCTTCGGCCATGGCGATTAGAAATGAAGATCATGAATCCCTTAAACATTGGTGAACCACGCACACGATCTCTGCTGCGCACGAATAAGAGAAGAGTAGGCTCGATCGATGGAATCGCATGCACACGGACAAGATAAGAGAGATCTTCTAATATATAGAACAGTCTCTCTTCTAATATGTAGAACAATTTTCCTCTCATATTAGGACCCTCTTTATGACGGAACTTTAGCCATAACGTATGAGGTGTGGGTATTGTTCCCATCAAACGCAACCCATATTTGTAGTTTCGGTTCACACTCCTTCCACAAATCAAACAATTAGTGTTTTAGAGTTTCAAATCACTTGGGATTTATCCCTATTCCATATTATCGTGGTAGAGAAGGTATAGAAAAAACTAACGTTTTCCCTTTGTGGGACCGGCCAATGTGGGCCTGATTAAAAACGCCGACATCTTTATCAAATGCGTACGGAAAAGGGCATTTCTGTATTTTAACATAGGCCCAGATGAAGTTTGTTGTGGTAGTTTTTAATGAGAATGGAGCTTCTAAGATATTTGCGGCTGCTTTTGTTTTACACGGTGATGTATTCTGATGTGAGTTTTCTTTTTCTTTTGGAAAAATTGCCAATTGGGGATACCAAAATATGAGAATTGTGAACCGGTGACACACATTTGAAAAATTGTTAAAGAGAGACGAAAATGGGGTTATCAAGTCTCTAAAAGAGGGTTATCAACCATCTAAATGGGGTTATCAAACTCTCAAAAGGGGTTTATCAACCCTCTTTAACAAGTTTTCAAAAGTGTGTCCCCCATTCACAATTCTTGTATTTTGGTGTCCCCCATTGGTAATTTTTCCTTTTCTTTTCAGAGTCCTCTGTGAAGTAGCTTGTAGAACAGGAAATTAGAATTACGAAAATTCCCCTTACTTCCCTTGCCAATTCAGTATGGGCATGTTTGGCAACTAGAAAATTTATTTCAAGGTGTTTTGAAGGCCTTTTTATGCCCTCATCCCTCCCACCCTTTCAAGTCTCCCTCTCCGCCCATCCCTAAGAACTTTCCCCACTAATATTCCATGAATATTTTTTCATGCAATACCTAGCTAATTGATTAGCTTTCCTTGGCATGTTTTTTTAAAGATGACGTTATTGACCAAGATTGTCCAATAACTACTATTCCTAGCCCAAGCTATGTACGGGTGTAAAATGGCAGGCCCTCCTTATCAATAACATTTGGGTAAAGGGGCCCCATCTTGTCCTTCTGGGTAGCGATGGTGGACCCACCCATCAAAACTTGAGTGGAAAATGGTAGGCCACATCCCATAAAAACATGAAATGTAATGGGGTGGCCATGTTCCATCAATAGAATGAGGTGTAAAATGGTGGCCCCAACCTATGCATGGGTTTGGATGGAGATGGTGGCCCACCAAATCAAAACATAAGGTGTATAATAGTGGGCCCCGCCCATGCTAGGCATCATTATAAAATGTCAGGCCCCACCCCATCATATAGCATGAGGTGAGTTTGGGTAGAGATGGCTGGCCTAGCCTATCAATTGCAAAATGGTGGCCCCCACCCATGTCATGCACAGGTCTCATATTTATCTACTTTCAACCCCCTTCTCTCCTATTCAGACTAAAATTCATGTACTAGTTTATCATAGCTCCTACTCAAAATAAACTATCCCAATTTCCCTGGGGTTATAAGAAAACCTTAACATCAACTAAGATTCTAGATGACAAAAAAAAATTCGAAACTCCAACTTCAACTAGGATTCTAATAGAAGTAGTCCTACATCAAAGATGGCAGGGGACCGCGAGGAGATTCTTGCTCCTAGATGGTCCCCTCTTACCCTGGGTGGTTGAAGTTAAATTTTCATGACTTGAGCTTGGGGATTTCAGAGCCCTGGGAATAGGAGATGTTCTAAGAGCTGAGAACAACATCACAAAGCGGGTCTTCTAAAGTCCTATTGGTTTCAACAACTCGATTGACGAAGAAATGAGAGCAATTCACCAGGGCATCAAAATGATGTTGGTCAGAGAGACAATATTATAGTAAAGGGTGACTCGCTCAACATCACTGGATGGATGAAAGGACGATCTCCTCACCCTTGGAGATTTTTTCAAAGTTAGATCTTGGACAAGGTAGAGGGTCACTTGGTTCGCTTTCAACACGACGAATGGAGAGGTGGATTGCCTTGCTTGAGAAGGTGTGGCTAGAGGGGCGATAAAGATATTTGAATTTCTCACCCCGTGAGGAGTTTTGTATTTGTTTTATGGGTACGTTTTGCTAGTGAGTGCCCGTTAAGCAGCATTTAATTGCTATTGAGATCTTAAATTTACATATATGTTCAGGAAAAAAATCTCAAAACATGTGTAAAAGTCTAAGTGTAAAAGTCTAAAAATATGTGTAAATTCAAGTTCTCTATGACCATTAAATAAGGGCTCCTGTCAGCAAAACCCTTGTTTTATTTCTTTACCTTCTCTTGTATGCTCAATATTCTTGGTCGTGGCTGCTCTTTCTAATAAAACCTCACCCTTACAAAAAAAACAAAAAACAGATGGCGGGACGGGCGGGACTGGCTAGGGCTAGGGCTCTGGCGACAGGTGGCCTAGGGCGGGCAGGGGTTGGGAGAGAGAGAGAGAGAGTAGGCAGGATCATGCCTGTCAGGTTGGCTGATAGGAAAAGTATGTGAAATCCACTCTGGCAGCTCGAATAGCAAAGAAAAAAAATCTGCGGGTCATAGTAGAAAAAGCACCATTTTCCTGAACTTTTCCAGTTTAGTGCCCAAACGGAACGGAGACGAAAAGGCAATTTTCTTTCCTTTATCACATTAAAGAGACCCAAATAAAGGATATGCTTTTCAAACTTGACTGACGCGATATATTCAAAGGCAATGACAATTCATGTGCCAATGGAATGCAATTTTCAAACTTTGACTTGACCCAACGAAATTAAGTTTAACGTTGAGAAAAGATACAGGCGTAATTCATATGAAACCTTATCTGGATCATAGAAGAACTGAGAAGTACTTCTAGTACTTTCTTTTGCTATAACTGGTGAAAAAACAGAGCAGGGAGTTATATACCAACTGTTTTCCAAGAAGGATCCGATACTCATGAAGGATGTTACACTGACATGTGCCACCTTGAGACCAACTAGGAAGTTGACCCGGTCTTGATGAATGTTCATGGTTTGAAATTGCGACCTAAATCCGATCAACACCAACACCGAAATCCGAAATTTTCGAAACGTACAAAATTTCGGTCGAAATTTCGGCTAAATTTTTAAAAAAATATTAATTTTTTATTCCCGTACCAAATTCAGCCCAAATTACCAAAATTTCGGTCCCAAAAATTGACATTTCGTGCCTCTTTACTCAATTTGACCGAAATTTCGAGATTTCGGTTTCGGCTAGGTCCGAAATTTACGCCGAAACCGAAATTTCAAACCATGTGAACGATAACGTTTACTTTAAAATTTTGGGAAAATGATCAGAAAAATGTACCTTCTGACAGAAATTGTCAGAAAAGGGAGCTGTTTTCTAAATTACCAAAGAAGGGAGGAGGGAGAAAACTTAGCCCTTTATAAAAAATTTCAATGTATTTTTTTACTTTTTCATCTTTAATCTTTTTACCTCATCTTCTCCAACTTCATTTTCACTGTAGCTTGCTTCCTCTTCTCCGTTTCCCATCGGTAACGACGGCAACGACAATGAGAACCACCCCCTGGGGCGATCGAAGTTTAGGTTAGTCCCTTCTCATTTTATATTTTCTCTAGTTTATTTGTTTTTCCATATGGGTTTAGGGTTCTTTCGGGTTTAGGGTGAAGTTTGAGACCCTCCATCTCTATCTTCACCTCTTTTATCTGGTTCTCAACCAACATATTTTTGTTTGTCGTTATTTTTTATTTCCTCTGGCTCGGAACCACTATTTCTGGTTCGGAACCACCATTGAGCCTCTCGGAACCATTATTGACACACTTGGAACCTCTATAAACACCCTCTGAACCACTATTCAGAGGGTTGCAATAGTGGTTCGAAAGGTGTGATAGTGGTTTTGAAACTCAATAGTGGTCCAGAAAGCCTCTAATAGTGGTTCTAAAAGTCAATAGTTGTTCAGAAAGCCTCAATAGTGGTTCAATAGTTGTTCCAAATGTCTAATAGTGGTTCAGAAGGCCTTAATAGTGGTTCCATGGGTCTAATAGTGGTTCCAAAGGTGTAATAGATGTCTAATAGTGGTTCAAAATGCCTAAATAGTGGTTTCATGGGTGTAGTAGTGGTTGCAAGGGTGTAATAGATGTTTCAACAGTGGTTTCAAGGGTGTAATAGAGGTTCTTAACCTCTCAACAATGGTTCCAAGGGTCTAAGAGTTGGTTCCCAGAGTCTAACAGTGATTCCTTTGATATAATAGTAGTTCAAAGGGCCTCAACCATGGTTCTGACATTGTACTTAGAGGTTCAAAACCTCTCAAGACTGGTTCCTTGTGTCTAATAGTGGTTTAGAGGGCCTGAATAGTGGTTCCAAGGGTGTAATAGTGGTTCCAAGTGTCTAATAGTTGTTAAGAGGGCCTCAATAGTGATTCCAAGGGTCCAATAGTGGTTCATAGGTTCTCAATGGTAGTTGAAACAATGTAATTATGTCTAACAGTGGTTCCTAGGGTATAGTAGTAGTTCAAAGGGCTTCAACATTGGTTCAAACATTGTAAATAGTGGTTGAGAGGATGTAACAGTAGTTCTAAGGGTGCAATAGTGGTTTAAAGGGCCTCAACAATGGTTCAAACAATGTAAATAGTGGTTCAGAGGGTTTAATGGTGGTTCCAAGGGAGTAATGGTGGTTTAAAGGGTATGTTAATGGTTTAGAGGGTCTCAATAGTGGTTCAGACCTTGTATTCATTGGATTGGATTAATTGGGTTGGATTCCATCTAAATAGGTCTAATTTGGATTCATTGGTTTGGATTCCATCTAAATAGGTTATAATTTGGATTGATTGGATTGGATTCCATATAAATAAGTCTAATTTGTATTTGTTGGATTAGATTCCACCTAAATAGGTTCTTATTTGTTTTCACTGGATTGGATTCCATCTAAATAGGTGTAATTTAGTTTCATTGGGTTTGATTACATCTAAATAGCTAAAATAAGAGATAGTTGAAATTTAGTGTCTTTGTTACTTTCAAATTGAAATAATATTCTGATAATTTGATTTCACATCTTTTAACATACATATTTTTTCTAGAGAAAGGTAGAAACTTATTAATACGGACCATGATCTTTCACCACCTAGTGATCATGGTGAGTAACTTGGACCCTAAAGCATTAGTTTTCATTCATGTTAAGTCTTTGGTAAGTTTTTCTGTTTTTATGATAACTCATTTTTGTGCGGCCAAGTTACGTTATATCCAGATGTTGTCCTTCCAAGTTTCACAATTGGATCCAGTCCTTGAATCTTAAGAAGGCCCATGAGAAATGGATACAAAGAAGCTTATTTCGTCATTTGCTTAACTTAGAAGGTGTCAAATTGCACAAGGCAATTTTGACCACTTTAGTACGTTCATGGCAACGTAAAAGCAATTCATTCTTAATAGGTGGGAAGGTAGTTCCCTTTCAAGTGAGGGATGTAGCACTAATCATAGCTTTATCCATGAGAGGCGAAAGAATCGAAATAGATTGGATTCCACGGATGCGGTGCAAGGTTGGAGGTTCCCAAGTCCCTCTGCAACCTTTGAGGAGATTTTGCAAGTAGGTCAGACCGAATACAATTTAGATGAGGAAGATTCTGTCTAGGCGAGGGTGAAGGATGTCTTCCTGCTCCTCTTTAGAACTGTGTTGTTTCCACAACGTGATCAGAAAACCACTTCCTGCCTCTTCCCCTATATAGATTTGAAGATTGTCAGAAGTATTGCTTGGGCGTACCCTATGTATGACTACATCATAAAGTCATTGAATTCATATTCTGATTACGGACGAGGACATATGTTCGGATGCTCTATCATATTACAGGTAAATTTTATACATATTTAGTATTGTTCAAATACTTTATAAATTATTCCTTCTTTAAATAACTATGTCTTGATTTCAGGTACAGTTATTTGAGCACACCACGTTGTTTCCTATATATAGGTCTAAAAAGAGTTTTGTTTCCTTTGCATGTGATTAATCATTGAATTCTACTTGATTTGGATATGGTTGAGAAAGCATTGACAATCTACAACTCGTTGAAAGACATGACGTATTATAGAGAGGTGAAACCCCTGGTAAGTTCTATCGATGAAACTCAATTCATTTGAACATATATAAAACCCTTACATGGTAATTATTTATTCCTAGATTGACTACCTTACGGGATATTTTGCTGAGTGGAATATCGATTTAAATGCATTTCCAGTTGTAGAGCTAAAAAAACGGCCCGTACAGAAAAGCGGGTGATGTTACTTGTACCTTTCATTGTACTTGAAATGTCATAATTACACCTTAATTTCAGCATATACGTATTGCGTCAGCTGGCATGATATTGACATTCACGTTTTGCAGCAATGATTGTGGTTTATTCGTTTTAAAGGATATGAAATATCTCTCCCGTGATGCTAAGATAGATTTCAACCAGGTAGATATCTCGGCTATGAGGTAGATTACTCGATGATTTTTTAGATGGAGTATATGGGATAGTAAATACTAAGTAGAAGAGATGTTATGATTGTAAACGAAAGGAGAGTATAGGGAGTAGGCAGTGTGGTGATGGTGGTGGTGATGGTGATTTGAAGATGTATAAACAATGTAAATAAAAGACGATCTCTAAAGTTAGTTAATGTAAATGTGTGGCACCTATTTGTGGAATCTATTTGTGTCATATATTTCTCCCTTTCATCTTTGTCCATTTATTCATGTGAAATTAAGTGGGACACATCGATGTGATTTTATTTTTTTTAAGAAGTCGACCTCTTTCCGTCTTATCTCATCAGGTTGTAATTGCACTAAACAGGTCGACCTTCAGGTGGACCTTTTTCAGTCTTATCTCATCAGGTTCTAATTGCACTGGACAGGTCGACCTTTTTCCGTCTTATCTCATCAGGTTCTAATTGCACTGAACAGGTCGACCTCTTTCCGTCTTATATCATCAGGTTGTAAATTGCACTGAACAAGTCGACCTCTTTCCGTCTTGAAGTCGACCTCTTTCCAAGAATTTAATTTTTCTACTCACTATTAGAGGAATCTTTTTTCCGCCAATGTACTCGAAGGATATTGCATCCTTCAAGTATCAATCAACATTTACGATAAGGGACGCCCTTCGCTCTACCATATTTACAAACCCTGCAAGGATAAGATATGAATGAGCGAACCACTATTTTAACAATAAGAACCACTATTTAGTTACTCTGATCTACTATTTAGTTACTTTGAACCTCTATTTCAACACTATTAACCACTATTTAGTTACTTAGAACTACTATTTAACAATTCCAAGTATTGTTTTAACACTAAGAACCACTGTTTTAACCCTCAGTACCATTGTCTTAACACTAAGAACCACTATTTAGCACTCCAGACCACTATTTAAATACTAAGAACTATTATTTAACACTCGAAACCATAGTTTTAACACTAAAGAACCAATATTTATCACGCAAACCTCTATTTAAACACCAAGAACCACTACTTAGTACTCAAAAATACTAAGAACCACTATATAATCACTAAGAACCACTACTAAGCACTCAAAAACACTAAGAACCACTATTTAAACACTAAGAACCACTACTTAGCACTCAAAACCACTAAGAACCATTATTTAATACTCACAAGCACTGTTTTAACCCTAAAGAACCACTATTTAGTTAATTAGAACCACCACTATTTAACACTCCCAACTACTGTTTTAACAATAAAGCATCACTATTTAACACAAAAAACCATTGTTTTATACTCCAAACTGTTATTTGAACAATAAGAATCACTTTTTAGCACTCAAAACCACTATTTTAACACTAAGAAGCACTATTTAGTTAATTAGAACCACTATTTAACACTCCCAAGCACTATTTTAACATTAGGGGACTACTATTTAGCACTCCGAACCACTATTTCAGTAAGAAGAACCACTATTTAGCACTACAAACATCTCCTTTCAAAGAACAAAGTTAAGAGGGAGAGAATACCCTAAATTTGATGCCAAATGGAACCGAAACCCCTTCCTACGTGGAATAAAGCATGCAAATGAGAAGATGCTGAAGAAGGCAAAAAGTACAAATGGGTTTGGAAGACACTAAAATGGGTTTTTCATGGGACTTTGAGAAGAGGAGCAATACAAGGTTTTTAAACTATGGCTTTGAGAAGAGATTGAAGAAAGTAGTGCAAATGGGTTTGATACCAAATGAAAGAACACTAAAATTGGTTTTAATGCCACTGTGAGAAGAGGTTGAAGAAGGTAAAAAGTAAGCAATCATGACAACAAGGTAAAAAGGTGATTTTTGGAAAACATTCATAAGGGATGATTGGATGGGGAAACTTCAAGAGTGAAATGGGGTATTCTCGTCCGGAAATGGGCTAAGTTTTATCCCTCCCTTCTTTTGTAATTTAGAAAACATCCCCATTTTCCGACAATTTCTGACAAAAAGTACATTTTTCTGATCATTTTCCCTAAATATTTCGGTGGAAAAGTTATTACTTTTCAAGTAAATAATATAAGAGGAATGATAGACTGAAGGGCACCCTTGCAAAAAAACAGTTTGTAGGGCACCCACATTGGTCCATAATAAGAAAGTGTATTTATTAGGGAACGAAAAAAATATGGAAACGACGTTGACAGCTATAACCACACACGCACTTTGCTTATTAGGGCCAATAGGAGCACCCCTTTGTAACTGGTTTTGTTTCTTCTTGATCAAGAGCCTAGAATCATTCTGTGAGTCAGATGAAGGGCAATAAGCCGGACTTGTAATGGCCAAAAATATTGATAAACCCCATCACCGTAAACATGGCCATATCATCAATGGTAGCTTCTTTTTTTAGCGAAAATGACACTAGTCTTAAATTAAAAGATATTTCCGTTCCATCTATTGTTAAGTTAAACTTCAATCTTAAGCGCGAAAACAAATCATACCTCTAACATGATGATCAGATGGTGGTGCTAGGTGAAGCGTGCGATCCGACCTTTGTAGACGCTTCCGATGAACATCATTTGTCGATCACCGGAGAGATCTTCCAATCTGACGAAGTTTGGATGTCCAGATCAATGAAATCTAGGGATTGGCCTTGGTAGATCAAGGATCACCCAGAGAATGCAAGCTTTTGTGATTTGATTGTCATCAATATCGTGATGACAATCAATCTTGTCAAAAAATTTCTCAATGGCATCTACAAACATCCAAAGATAACACAAACCTCAAAGAAGGAATGGCGGGCTGTTTCCAAAACATCCCAAACCAAGACTCCCCAGCCAACTCCTCCCTCAACCATCTCCCAAAGAGGCACTGATCTCCGAAATGTCATTGAGAATTCCCTGATAAAGTCCCAAGAAGCAGTTCAGGTAAAATCCCCTGCAATTAGTACAAGAAACTCCTTTGCAATTCTTGAAACTGACCAAGAGGATCCCAGTGAACCTACCAACCAAGAAGAAAGAAATAATCAGATCAGTCCCAATGAATTCACTGACCAGGAAGATGAAATTGAAGAATATGAACTTGATGAAACCTCTGAAAATGAGTTATTAGCAGAGAAAGAAGTAACTGAAAAATCAAATGTAGACCAAGGAAAGGAGATTGATGATGATGGTGATCCCCCAAAGTTTCAGAGATTAAGGGAGAGCATGAGAGCAATGAAATTTAGCGAGAGGATGAAAGAAGCCTTGGATCATTAGGAGCTTACATATGGTGTCTGGCTCTAGAATTTGGTTGTTTTAAGTTTTGATTTCAAGGGTATCATGTCCTTGGTTGTTATGTCCCCTTCCTTTTTCATTGTTCTAAGGATTGGGGAGTGGTCTTGTTGCTTTATTGTATCATCTTTCTTTATTTAATATTCTAGTAGGGATCTGCTTAACCCCATCTTACCGATCAAAAAAAAAAAAAAAACTTCAAAGATACCAATACCCATCTCTAATCCACCTAACCACATGGAGGGAGTCTCCCACTATAATGACATGGCCAATCTAACTTTGATTCACCATCCGAACTCTATCTAGGAGTGTAAGAACCACCACTTAATTCTAATCTTTCTCCAATAATTAAGAACAGAAAACACTCGCTTGACCTGACTCTCGAAGCTCCTAAAAAGACCCATAAGTTGTTACATTTGGTGCTATTTAATCATCTATACTTCAACACTCCCCTTCACATGTGGCCCCTCTTTTGAGTTGGCTATATACATGCATTTTTAGGCCATGTGTGGGAGCTATGATTTTTTATTCATGATAAATCAGTGTCTCCAATGGTGTGAGAGGGGTAGGGAAGGTGGGAGAAGGAGAGATTTGAGAGGGCAGGAATGAGTTGACAGTGAGAAGTGGCTAAAAAATCAGGAAAAAGTTAAGTACATTTGGAGTGGAGTTCTTTGTTTCCTGATTTTTCAGGCATTTCTTGACCACTCCCCACTGAGTCCCTCTCGTATTCTGGAAAACAGCCCCTCCCCGCCCCCGCCTTCCTCACCACTTGAAGAAGCTAATTTATCATGGAAAAAAATTCATGGTAGGCAAACATGCATTTTTAGGCCATGTGTGGGAGCTATGATTTTTTCTTCATGATAAATCAGTGTCTCCAAGTGGAGATGAGGGTGAAGTGGCTAAAGATTAGAAAACAAAAAACTCTACTCAAAATACAATCGACTTTTTTCTGATTTTTACCCACTTCACAACCTTATCTCGATCGTGCCCTCTCAAATCTCTCTCCTCCACTCACCCTATCCCTCTCTCATCACATGGAGGCACTACTAATTTGTCAAGGAAAAAAAAAATCCTCGCAGCCAGACATGGTCTTAATATCAAGGAGATGGGTTTTGAACCCAGGACGTGTCACGAGGCAATTCCTCTAATATTACGTGAAAGTACAATCAACTACTCCAAAAGCTTAAGTGGTTTGAGTTGGCGTTATTTAATCATTAATACTTCAACCATTAAAACAGGGATTTGCTAGAACGCAGTTCGCAGATGGGCTGTTCCATTTGAGAGCAACCACACAGCTCACTTTTCAGCAGATTTTGTCTTCATTCATGAGGTGGTTGCTCTCACATGCAACAGCCCATCCGCGACGCTAGCAAATCCCTTAAAACAAATATGGGTAGAGCCAAGCGGATTGTCACTCAGATAGCCACAAACTGAAAATTTTCTCAATTTTTTTGCACATCCTGTTGAGATTCTAAGTGACACTTCTTCAGCCACATACGGGAAGGTGATTTGGAGAAACACCTCCAAAGCATAGAATAAAGTTATTTTTGTAAGGAACACTTTCAAAATGGGTCTCCATCCTTGAAATAAAGATAATGTTGCAATTGCTGAACTACACTTTAAAACTGATCCTAAATCTAACATAGATTTTGAATTGGTTTTCTGGCGATTTGTGCCCTCTTCTTGTCTTCTTGCACACGTGTTTTACCAAAATAGATTCTGCTAGCAGCCCTCGTTTTGTAAAATAAAAATTGCATAGCTTCCGTGTGAGAAATTTTATGGTCTCCACCCTTGGAAGTCCGTCCCCGTGTGGGTGGTAAGACAAAAGTACCTCCATTTATATTTAATCCAACAGCAGCCTCTTCAAATGTAGGCTGCTCTTGGATCAAATATCAAGGGTGGTACCAGCCGCACAGGACTTCACGGGCGGCCACCCTATAAAAACCCGCTTTCGTGTTTGACTGAAACTTTTGTACGTACTGTGATTATGATTGGGGTTCTATAATGTCATATTGGAGAAATTATATGATGCCCGGCCGTCAAAATATAAAGGGCTGAAGGAGACATAACCTGCTGCCTTGGTTTGTGAACCAAGGAAAAGTAAAGAAGGGTGGTTTCCCTTGGATTAAAAATCAAGGAAGAGAGGGTTTGTCTCTCTCCGCCCTTTATTTTGACGGTCGGGCATCATATAATTTCTCGTCATATTGTATGGTTTAGGTTTGTAATCCTCTGCATAGTGGAAGCTCTTTGATCGCCTTCACTCATGGTCGTAATCACAGAACATGACAAACCACATACATCTTTCGTGTTCCCCATCCGTGTTCTAGTTTCATTTTTATTTTTTTTTCACTATTTTGTCTTCTCAAATAAACCCTACATCACTTTCACAAAAAAATCCAAGATTCATTTTGGTTTGAAAAAATGGTAGTAAGTAGAGGAGATGTGTGCGAGTGAAGTCTAGTATTTTTAAGAAGGTAAAGTGATGCTCACTTCATAGGATGATCCAAACCGTTAATTGATGGGCCACAATGTAAATACTCTTTACTACAACAATCATTTCCTTAGGAAGATCCTAACCCTCCGATCTGTAGACGACTGCACACTTAGAAACCTCCGTAGATAGGACGGTTAGAATCATCCGTGAAGAGATGATTTAGGGAATAATCCTATTTACGCCTTGGCCCCACAAGTGAACTGTCTGGATCAACCTATAAATTGTGGACTCCACTGTGTACAAATTTACTGGACTTCACGCGCACGTACAGCATATTAAGAAGAGTATGAGAAGAATTGGTTTTGAACAGTGAACGGCTGTGTGGTCAATTCAACAAAGGGGCAACGAGGTGACGCATTAGAAAAAATGAGTGGCTTTTAAAGGATTCAAAACAAAGAAAAAAGAAAAAGAAAAAGAAAGCACGGGGTCATTAAAGCTTCCATGTCCACATGCAGAACAACTTGCAACTTATTGCATTCAAACAAACAGGAAAAAACCCATCACAACTTGCCTATTTCTTTTATCACAAGTTGAGCTAATCAAAGCCAAGTTGCAGGAGAGAGAGAGAGAGAGAGGTCGTATTTTCAATGCAAGAGGCAAACCCCGTGCATGAACCATAATAGGGAACATCGCCTACTTTGCACAAGGGATGGACTCTATCTAGGAATGCTAAACTGAAGGGCATCCTTGAAAAAACCCCGCCTCAAGGGTAACCCTGACCGCTGGGATTTTTCAAAAGTAAACTTCAATTTAGCATTCCTAGCATTATTATTATTAGAGTAATAGGGCGCCCCATTGGTTTTGCCATCCTAAATGGTTTTTAATCATTGGGGGTGCCGTTTACCCATTTTTTTTGCAAGGGCGCCTAGCATTCCTCTTTTTATTATTATGCCCTTGCTAAAACCAGCTACAAGGTGCCCACATTGTTCCATCTGACCAAAATACATTTATATTAATGGCACATAAAAAAATATAAAATTAAATGAATAATAAATGCACTTTGTTGAGATGTTCCAATAGAGGTGCTCCTGTAGCTAGTTTTTTGCAAGGCACCCTTGAGTTTGGCACTCCTCTTACGGTGAGGGTGATGATGATGGTAAATGCACCCTTTGCATAGCAGGGCCATCCCTTGGAAGTGGTTGCATGCCTAAAGACGAATAAAGTTCAATTGTCATAAGACTACAAGGAGAGCGTGCATGATTAAAATGAGGGTGTTTTTATCTTCTGCTACTCGAAGGGGTGCAACTCGGTTCAATTTTTTTGGGAATTCCGGTTGAGCTTTTACCATAAAATGGGTCCGGGTCAAGGTTGATTGCGATTCATATTTTAGCGAAAGGTCACCCTACGCCGACCCAAGTTGCACCCTTCTCTAGTGGAAATGCTATAGAAGTGGGTGGAAATATCATTTCTGTAAAGAAAAAATAATCTAATGACTACAAGGTCAGCACAGAAAGGCCAAGATGTCATCTACTAGCAGCTATCATGATAGCACTCGATGGTTAATACATAACGCCTGAGAACAAATAATATTTTTTCCTTAATTCCATGAATCTTTTGTTCATCAAGCAAAAAGAAAAAGAAAAAGGGTTTCACAGATAAATTTGTGAGTTATCATGTCATACATGATGAAGAGGATAGTAGGCGCTACCAACCCCGTAGGGCCCAATTAGTTCTTCCTCTCTTCTTCTTTTTTTGAAATGGAGTTCTTCCTCTCTTCTTCTTCTTCTACTTCTTATTTTCTTCTCTTTTCTCCTCTTTATTTTCTTTCTCATCCTCTGGCTTGCATTATACATGTAAATCGTAGTCGAAATCACACATTGAGCAGGAAAATATTTCAACTTCAGGGTGTGGGTGGAATGGTTGAATTCTCAGCAATCTGAGCAAGAGACTGCAAATTACAGCTTACGATGGTGTCTACAAAGACACATGTGTCTTCCGTTGTGTTTCCAAGAGGGATGTCAACCACATAAGACTCAACAACGACGGTCCCACCCGATGGAGTGGGATGGAGGGTCGTGATCGATCGATAATTAGCGAGGCGGTGGTCCCCGCCGATGACACTAAAGCTGAGGACGTACAATTCATCGTCGAGGATTTCGAGTCGCTCGGTGCTGGATCCGGCGGGGAGGCCAGAGACAACGTGGACTTCCCGGAGGGTGCCGACATGGCCGTCTCCGATGATGAGGTGGCAGCTTTTGATGAAGTGCTTGTAGGCTTGTGGGTTATCGAAGCGTCGGAGGAGGGACCAGACACTGGGGACAGGGGCGGAGATAGGTTGGATGACAGAGGAGCAGCACTGGTTGGGGCCGACGGAGTGGGTGTGGCGGAGAGCAACGGTGTCGGGGATTTGGGTGGGGGAGGGTGGTGAGATAAGGTGGAGGAGGGTGGTGGTGGTGGTTTGGGTTTGTTTTTGGGAGCTCATGTTGGTGTTGATTTTATGAAGTTGGAGAGAGGATTTTGGAGGAGTTGAAGGCATATCTCTCTCTCTCTCTCTCTCTCTCTCTCTGTTGTGGTTTGGGAGAGTTTGGAGTTTAGGATTTGGGGAGGCTATTTGGATGGATTTATAGAGGGGATGGCTGAGAGAGGGGCTTTGATGGAGACTAGGGGTGTTGAGAGAGAGAGAGATGGGTGATTTGGTCTTGAAAGAGTTTAATTAAAATTCATGCGGAGGGCAATAAAATAGAGCCTACTTGGATGGCAAAGTTACTAAAATGGCCTTAGTTTGGACGTTAGGGCAAATTACCAAATTCTCCCTATCATTTTTAAATATGACGACACCAACTTCTCCCCAACCTGGTTGGACTTGTTGGATATATACTTTTGTCTTGAGATGTATACAAACTAGCATTCCTGCTACATTCTATGCAATTTACCAAAAGGTGTAAAATGCTGCCACACTATGCATGGGCTCGGGTAGAAATTGTGCGACCCACCCCTTCAAAACAAGACGTAAAATGGTGGGCCCCACCTAAACGCATGGGTTTGAGTTCAGTTGGCTACATCCACGGATCCACCCTATCAAACATGCTGTAAAATAGTGAAGGGTTTGGGCAGAGATGGTGAGCCCTACCACATCAAAAGAAGAGGTGTACGATGGTAAGCCCTAGAAAATATTCTAATAAAAGTTTCCAATGGGAAAAGGATTTTTAATAAAATTTTCTTTGAGAAGAAAACCCATGACAGAGAAAAGAAACACCTTCTGATTGAAAAAAGAGGGGGTGTTTTCGGCAATCGTGTAAGCCAGTGGATAGAAGATAAAAGATAAAAGAGCATCCTTTTCTAACAACAAAAGGCAAGTGGCCAAAAACATAAAAGATTATATAATGTCTAGTGTCAGCTGTCTTTCGCAGCTTAAACGCGGTTTTATTTAGGAAATTATATTTAATTAATGAATAGAGAGAGGAGTGTCTTTATTAAAACTAGATTGTGAATATCATTTCACTTTATTTTATCTATATTTTTTATTTTAGTTCCAATCGTGGTTTTAAATTTCGACCGAAATTTCGGATTTCATTTGGGACCGAAACCGAAATATGCCGAAATTCATTATGTCGCCATTTATTTCGATTATATGCCTTTTTAATTAAAAAAAAAAAAAGTTTTACAAAATTTTGAAATTTCGAAAAATCGGTCCAGAATTTCGAACCAAATTACCAAATTTCGGACCGAAATTTCAGTTTTCGGTGGGGTCCGAAACGGTTACTGAAACCGAAATTTTAAACCATGGTTCCAATACCTTATCGACCTGATCCTTTTCAGAGTGCTTTCCCGATCTCACTTTAATTTGAGTCATGATCTATTTCAAATAAGCCTATCCATCAGATTGTCCTAGGCTCTAGTTATGTTGTACACAGTTATGTATGCCTTAGGGGTAGACAGTAGACCTGGCAAACGAGCGGGCAGGGGGCCGGGTCAAAATGACCTGGAAATTTTTACGGGTCACTAAGCTTGGACCCGCACCCTGGGCCAGGTCCACCCGCGGGTCACCCGATTTTTGACATGTTTTTTAAGATTTTTTTTATTTGTATAAGGATTTGCTAGCCACCTTCGCCAACCATTTATGTTGACTGTTTGAGAGATTTGTCTTATTGTCGCGTGGTGCAAGCTGCAAAGATTGGCAGAAGTACGATTTGTGAAAAGGTGGCTAGCAATAAATAATAATCATGGGTACTAAGTTTTAAATGAGAAATTACTGGAAAAATAGACGCAAAGTAGAAAATTTACGGAAAAAAAAAAACTGAAAGAATGTTCTAAAATATGATAATTACGGAAAAAAATACATAGAAAAAGCAAAAGTTATGACAATGACTGAAAAAAAATACATATAAGTAAAAGTTATGACAATTACGAAAAAAAAAAGGCCAAAAGGTGCCAAAACAAAACCTTTTGCACTTCTCCTGCGGGTCCACCAGGCCCGGCCCTATTTTGACGGGCCGGGTGGACCCGCGGGTCAATTTCAAACGGTTCACTGATTGGTGACCAGGACCCGTAATTTACAGGCGGGCCGGGTGGACCCGCGGGTCCGGGTCACTTTTTGCCATGTCTACTTAGGGGCTTAGGGCTAGGTAGGGGTGCCAACGGATCCACTTTGGATTGGATCTCCCTATGTGTTAGTCATGATTCGGAGTGTTTTTCGGATCTTACTGTCTAATCCTAGGTCATGATCCATTTCAAATTGGAGAATTCATCGGAGTGTCCTAGGTCCTACTTATATTGTAAATAATTATGGCTTAAGCTTCTTTTTTCTTTTTCTTTTTTGATGACGTAGGGTGTCCCCACCCCACATTGTAGAGTGGGACTAATTCCCTCCGGATGCACGCAATCACCTATAAACCACGAGCATCGGGTAAGCCCAAGGGGATTCGAACTCTCGTCTGTGAGGAGCATACCCAAGACTTTAAGGTTAGGAAAGGAAAAAGGGCAAAAGGGAACAAAGGGAAAAAGCAAGAGAGAGACGGATCCTCGTGGAAATGAAAAGCGAGAAAATGAAATGTCGTTTGTCGTTCTGAGTAGTGTTTTATAAACGTTACAAAAATACCAATCGTGAAAAGACACAAAAGAATGAGAATGTGAAGGACATTTTTGTATATTTGTGCCCACCATGGTGATCAAGGATGCTCCATTGGATTTTGTGGCTACGTTTTGGTCGCGAAATTTCGGACCTTGGATATGGATCCAGTGGATATGGTTCACTTCAGATCCAGTTGTGTTGTGCCCACCCAAATCTTGTCCGTTAATGTTCAGATCGTCCCATGTTCCAGGTTTTAGAAATCTTTGTAAGGGGAGAGATTTCCAAAAACCTGGATTTCTTACTTAAAATTCAAGATAATAGATTGTAAAATCCAAAATTTTACGCCGCTTTCAAACTTAAACCTATTGATTAGGTTCTAAAATAAAGAAGGGGTAAATTTGGCCTATTGATTAGGCAATTTTAACACATTTTTTCGCACTTCTTATGCGCAGTGTCACGATAGAGGACCCCGTCCTTAATTTTTTTAGCACGGGATCCCTTTCTTCTAGCAACCCTCTTTAATTGCTACTCTTTTTAGGGTTGGCCTATTTGGTTGTTGGATAGATTATCCCGAATAGATATATTCTAGGATAAGAGCTATCCATTGTTTTCCCCAACTATCTATCCCAAAAAGGATTCTTACATTTCAAAAGTAAGGGAAATTGCAAAAAATGGAATTAACCAAGTGTCCATCAACGATAGGAATCATATGGATAAAACGTATCCTGAGAATATCTATACCAAAAATGGTTTTCTACCTTTCAAAAAGGGAAGTGATATTTACGCCTCTTTTGATCACCAGGGACACCCAGCGTCAGTGTATCAATGGCAAAAAGGGGGCTAATGTACTTTATGTCAGAAAAATCCAATGGCTTTCATTGCAAAGTACACTGGCAAATGGGTGTCCCAAGTGATAAAAGGGGCGTAAATACCATTTCCCTTCAAAAATGAGGAAAAATGCAAAAAAGAAAAGAAAAAGGAATTAACTATATCTTATGGATACAACATATCGATAAAACATATCCGGGAATATATCTTACCAATGAAAATCAATCATGCAATCAAATAGTCTTGATCATAGTTTCAAAACTCCTCCACGTCATTGTGGACTCCCTGGAGTTAACTCCCTTTTACCTTGGCCGTGTTCTTATCCGAGTCCATCTTTTGCCCTACAAAGTCAATCAAAATTCCTTTGAATCTCTTTACTTATGGCCATGTCAACCAAGTACTCAATCGTGTCAACCTGAGTGCTGACTTCATTGTGCCGAGTTGGCTAGGATTTGATTTGGCCCCGCTTTGACCCACATCCAGGTTTTGAATCACTCCTAATGGGTACAAGCATAAAGGAAAGTTGGAAGTCTTCATGGGGGAGAATCCCCATATACATGGTATAGAATGTGTATCAAATGAATGAGAATGTTTGATATGCTTATACCTTTGATCTAATGGACAAAATACATAATAGCATAGACAATTGGAGCAAGACACAGCAAAGAGAAAGCCCTTAGGCCTCAAAATCTTCTTTGAAGAACATGTAGGAAAGAATCAAACAATCAACTGGATGATGTGTGCTTTTAGCAAATCAACATCTATAACTTTTTGGTACATATAAACCATGGCAAAATCTTCCACCCTGCAAATGCTATCTCCGCATGGTTATAATAAGGATTTAAATACAAGGAATAGAGAAGCAAAACCTTAAAAACATGTGTCTTAAGGAAAGAAAAGCTTGGCGTATAAGAGTTCATTCCATGTATCTTGAAGGCCAGGCAAACACCAATGGGCACAATCGGCATAGCTAACAGGGTTCGCTAATTGCTCTGGCGTCAATGGACTCCACTGCTTCTTGTAGATGGAAGTGTGAGCGTCCTTCCGATACTCTGAGAGTTGGGTGATGTTGAGAAAAGTAATGGGTACCTTCATTTTACTGAACACTCTTCGAATTACCCGCATTATGTCTTTCCTAGATGAACTTCCCCAGTACGTAGGATCTTCGATTGGAGCCGTTTGATTGTAACAGTTCCCACCTGGCTCACCCCCCCAATTAACACTCCTGCCAAGATTCCAAGTTCAGGGTTTGTAGAATATGGTTTGGCTATCTACATTTCGTGATCAAGTACTTGTTGTTGAAGTATGAATGATTAAATAACACCGACTCTAATAGCTTAAGCTTTTGGAGTAATTGGTTGTTTCACATGGTTTTAGAGCTATTGCCTCGCGGAAGGTCCTGGGTTCAAAACCCAACAACTACTTGATAATAAATCCACATGTACGGTCAACCCAAAAAAGGAGGGGCTACACGTGAGGGGGATTGTTGAAGTATAAATGATTACATGACTCCAACTCTAATAGCTTAAGCTTTTGAAGTAATTGGTTGCTTCACACTTGTTTTCATGTAAAGAGGAATATATAGTAAAAGCATAGTCTACTCACTTCTCATGGGAAGGTGACATGCTAGTGAAGAAAACTCTGGTTTTGTGAGGATCCATATTCTTTTCCACCCATTTCGCCATAGTCTTCAATGCCATCTGATATGCATCTACGGTTTCCATCTGTGTGATATTTTTCTTCTCATCTTCGAAAGACCCTCGCCTATCAAGAAGGGACGAAACAATTTTACTAGAAGGGAAAAAAGAAAGAAAAATTTAAGAATAGAGAGCATATTTCAAGTTGGGAAGTTACAGAATCTTCATCTTGTAGCCTGTCATCCACCAAAGATAGGTATTAAAAACTAGAATATCAACTCCCTTCCAGTGTTTAGCATGCTTATTAATGGCGCCTGCACGAACGATTCTATCTGTGATTCTATGTATGACAGCATTGTCGGAGTTGGATTCGACAATGAAGGGAGCCCAATAGAACTCGATCGAAGCATTGTAGTCCTAAAAAAGTTTCAAGAGAAAACTCAGAACAGAGTAAAATTGATCAATGCAGGAGTGAAAGATATCCAATGGGATATCTCCTTATGTTACCTCAGCTCTGAAGACAGTAAGCGAGTCGAATGTCTCCATGGATTTGGCATTTTCGGGGATGACGGAGTGGAGGAGGCAAACCATGGAGACAAACTGACCCCGATTGAGGGAGTCACCAATAAACATCATCCTCTTCCCTCGGAGCATTTCCCACATGAAAGTTGCATTGAAGCTGTAGTTTGTGACAGACCCATCTCATTAGTTTAAATTGATAAGAGAAGCAACCAACTTTCATATGAAAATTGAGAATATGATCATCAGTAAAGGAAGTCAGGGGAGTCGCATTGGGAATTAGAGTTGCATTGAGCTTGTTTTCTACTTGAAACCCCCATCTCACAGCTTGCAAATTAGAGAACTACAGATGAATGTGGAAGATTTTTTTCTAAAGGTATACCAGAAGAGTAGCATTTGGCATTAGAGTTGTATTGAGCTTTTTTAACTAAGTTGCATTGAAGTAGTAGTTTGTGACAGACCCATCACATAAGTTGGTATTGATGAGAAATTAACCAAACATTTGTATGGAAAACTGAGAACATGATAAGTAATCATGGAAACCAGCGCAGTTGAATTTGGTTTTAAAGTTGAATTTAGCTTGTATTCTACTTGAAAAGCCCATCTCAAAGCTTGCAAATTAAAGAACTACAGATGAATGTGGAAGCTTCAATTTCTATAGGACATTAAATTACCAGTCATTAATATTTCCAAACAGGAGAGAACTATTGGACTTGTATAGTCTCAGCATTGAACTACCTAAGTTGCATTGAAGCTTTAGTTTGTGATAGACCCATCTCACATGTTAATACTGATAAGAAAAAACCCAAACATTCATATACAAAACTGAGAACAAGATCAGTAATAAAGAAACCAGTGCAGTAGCATTTGGCACTAGAGTTTAATTGAGATTGGGTATTTGAAAAGCCCATCTCAAAGCTTTCAAATTAGAGAACAACAGATGAATGTGGAAGCTTTAATTTCTATTTGGCTACAGTAGATTACCAGTTATTAACATTTCCAAGCAAGAGGAACATAGATCTACCCAATTATCTTAACCGGTGCTACATCAATTAGCTCATGTAGGAACGGGAAGGGAAATAGAAGAAAGGGAAGAGAAATAGAAGAAAGAAGAAGAGAAATAGAAGAAAAAAGAGAAGAGAGGAGAAGAGGAGAAGAGGAAAAGAGAAGAATGAGGAGAAGAGCGGAGGAGAACTAAAATTAGGAAAAGAGAAGAATTAGAGGGAAGAAATCTCAATCAATCTTATTAATTCATCCAAAAGTTCTAATCCCTAATACATGAGGCCTATATATAGGCAACTGAAATAAAATTCCATGGAAAGTAATTAAAAGCCCTAAATCTAAATAACATGGAAATAAAATCCTAGAAACTAAATAACATGGAAATAAATAAAATCCTAGAAACTAAATAACAAGGAAATAAGATTCCTAGAAACTAAATAACATGGAACTAAATCCTCCTGATGGGCAAATATGTCTCTTATTGGACCTATAATCTGCATCACGGGAGAAGAATTCAAAGGATTTCGCTATGTGGAAAATAAAAGAGGATTAAAAGAACCACTCACCGGATTACAGAAGCACAAAGCTCCCTCCAGATTACACGAGATACAAACTCAATGCCATCTAGGATCCATGCATGCAATGCTCCCTATCAGCCATGCCTCTTTTTTTCTTCCTCGCCCAAGAGAGAGCCAAAAACCACACCCTTCAATTTTGTGTTCTTGAAGAAGTTTTTCCTCTTTCACGTTATTCCTCTCTCTTGAAGATGTTCTTTGAAGCTTTTTTCCCCTCTCTTTTACACTTAAGATCCAAAAAAACTCCACACATTTTTTTTTCCACTCTTCTCCCAATCATACGCAACACTCTCTTGTGTGTTAAAGGATAAGAATCCTAATCATTTAGGAGTCTTTCCCATAAATGGGAAACCGGTATTTGTAGAAGTAACTAGTGAGAGAGTTTCCTAATATGTGGAAACATGAGAGAGAAACATCCTTTCCTTATGTTTTCAATGCCTAAATTAGTAAATTCAAGGCAACTTCAACAAGGGTTGCGGGTCTCTGTGTTTGGGTTAATCCGTTGTAATCAGTATATATTATTTTCTCATAGTAGAAGATCATGTTCTCGCTCATGGACGTAGGCATCTTGACCAAACCACGTAAATATCAGTGTTCATCTTGTGGTTTATGTTTATTTTACTTTTCCATTAATCTGTGCACGATCAGAATGGATTTGACTGGTGAATTTTCTCAACAAGTGGTATTAGGGCTCAAGTTTGAGCGATCGTCTTTGGGTCAGGGTTGGAATGATCATGGGTATTATAATCGGATCGCGGTAACGGTGATTTTCGGAGGGTAGAAAGATTGTTCGAGAAATTCTCGTTCAAGGTGGAGCTCTGCAACGAGTGTGATATGAGATGACGGTAAAATCAGCTTCTACCCACTTTCACATCGACTGGCTTAACAAAAAGGTTAGCTTCACCCTATGGTAGATGACATCCTTGTTCAACAGGACCTGGCTAAGGCATTGAAAGGAAATGATGGGAAGCCAGAGAAGATGATAGATATCGAGTGTAGAAGATACCATCGTCTGGTGAGGGACACTCTGATTAGTGTTTCTAAGATCTTGATAGCTAGTTAGAAACGAGTAGTATGCGCATAAGTAGGGTCTCTTTCGCAATTAGTGCAGAGACGGATTTTTCAATTGTAGATGCTAGTGAGATGGTGACAGTTCCTGAATTGGGGAGGATGGATCGAGATCCCTCTTCAGGGTTGACTAGGTAAGTCGACGAGTTGGCAGCTGCGCATGTGCATTGGCCGTGTTGATCGAATCAGGTAGAGTCAGAACCAGGGTGTTTTGATTGTGTGTAACCGGCACTTTGAAAGGCTAATGGTGGTTTTGCGGGGACTACAGATCAGTTGTGGCATCAATGGAAAATCTTCAGGTAGTTGGGAAACAAGCCAAGGTAGTGATTGTTGGAAAAGTTGCCTTGTTTCTCACAATTTTCCGGGAAGTTAAATTAGAAACAAATAATTGCAAGTTTTTGGAAAACCTGGGTTTATAAAAATGAGAGAAAATGTTTTTCTCTTGACAGGAGGCTCTTTGTGTGGCGGCTGCAAAGAGGAGGAAAGAGAGAAAGATGAGAAGGGAGAGAGCAAAGAATAGAGTTTTAGAGAGTTGCTTCTCGAGCTTTTCTTCTCAAATTTTTCTTAAGTTTCTCTTGTGTACGGTCTTGGTTCAGAGGGTAGGGAAAGGGTTGTGGGTTTGTGGGTTTGGGTTAATCTATTGTAATCGTTGTATAATGTTTTTCTCATAGTGCATGATCATGTTCTTGCTCGTGGACGTAGGCATCTTGGCCGAACCACATAAATCTCGGTGTTCATCTTGTGGTTTGTGCTTATTTTACCTTTTCAGTAGTTTGCGCATGATCGGATCGGATTTGCCCTCCGGATTTTCTCAACGAAATCCTAAGTTCACTAATATGATGATTACTAACATCTTGAGCAATTTTCTGTAACTTGTTGTTCCATATTTTTCACTTTTCTAATGAGCCATTAAAAAGTGGTTGGGTGTTTAATAAAACAAAGAGTGTCAAGGCATTGTCCATAATTATTGGAAATCTTTTCCATGGTTATTGAATTTTCCTGCATTTGCTAAAAACTAATTTTCTATGGATTTTTTTCCAAAATTTAAAATTTCCCATATTTTCAAGATTAATTGCAAACCTACTAGTAAACCCCCGCTAATCTGACGCATTGTCTACAGCCCATTTGTGCCCGGATGATCCTAAACCGTTGATGCATGGATTGATAAGAAAATGCATAAAAATAAAATCTTAACAATTAAAAAAAAAATGCCTTTTATCCAGGTTTTATTCAACGGCTTAGGATCATCCGATCGTGATCAAACCAAAGGCAATGATTTGGAGCGAGGGAGATTCGTTGGATCAACGGAGCCGATCACCATGAAGTTTCACATGTATTGTACTATTGTGGGGCCAAAACCAGTTCCCACCCCCTTGTCTTTTCCTGAAAATGAACTCATCATTTCCATGAAAAGACAAGAAAATAGGTGTAAAAGCTGAGAAGGGGGTGAAAATATCAAAGAAAAGAGAAAGGTCTGAAACACCCATATGATCTATGAAGAAAAGTGGGCAACACCCATAGATCAATTCATACACAAAAGTTAACCAATTAAAACAAGGAATTTCATATAATTTTAATTAGGACTACTTACTTTGGTAAGTGACACCCATGAGGTTTCCATCTCCAATTCTGATACTCTCTATCCTTCCTCCCATGCTCTTGACAAGTAAGCTGAGGCTGTATATATGGACACTCCGACTCGCCGTAGAACGGCCGCGCCGCCTTGTCCAGCACCCACTTTCCGGCGAACACATCGCAACTTCCGGCGGTCTCGCCGACGGCAAAGGGCACATGGGTTATCTTCTCTGAGATGAAATTCAGTTAGAAAACCAATCAGACAGTTCATTTTCAAACAAAATTTGAGAAAAAGGGGGCACACGGGTTATCTTCTATGAGGTGAAATTTAGTTAGAAAACCAATCAGAGAATTCATTTTCAAACAAAATTTTATAAAAAGAGGCACATGGGTTATCTTCTATGAGGTGAGATTCAGCTAGAAAAGCAATCAAAGAATTCATTTTCAAGCAAAATTCAATCAAAATTTCTTTTTTCTTCTATTTACCTTCTCTTGATGAGGGTATTTGTTGTTCTAGCTGTTGGGTGCTTTGAAATGGCTGTCTGAAAATACAGATCAAATCCTCTCCGTAGAGAATGGATACAAAGATGATGAAGAATAAGATGAGGAGGTAAGAAGAGAGACGAGTCTTTCTAATGGAAGATTGGGGCTTCATTTCATTTTGGTCAAGTTGCTTTGTCTGTTGTGTTCTGTGGCTTGTGACCTCTCTCTGCACAAGGCATTGAATACATGGGAAATGGTGAAAAAGATTCCACTAAATTAAAATTCATAGCTGGCCTCATTATTGTGATCCCATTATTATATGGATGCTTAAAAGGATCTTAGGTAGGAAATTGGGCCATGTTTGGTTTGCAGGAAAAATATTTCTTGAGAAAAAAATTTCTTAGGAATTATTTTATTTCCTCAATTTAGAATGAAATGATAAATTTTAGGGATTTTATTGTAAATTAAGGCCATGTGTGAATGGCAAGAAAAACATTTCTGATAGAAACTTTTTTCTTGGATTTGTTTTTCTATTCACGACTTGTAGGGAAATGATACGATTATAGTTAATTTAAAGGGATAAAATCCTAATTTGAAGACCCTCCAAGTAAAAAATGAATAGGGCTGGGTCGTCATCTTTTTTCATACGTTAAAAAGGTAGAAACTTTTAGAAACATGTTTCTTTTCTAATGTTTCCAATTTGTAGAACCCTGTAAATAAAACCCTTTTTTTTTTTTTGTTGCTAGGTAAGCTGAGATCGAACCCCTGACCTTGAGGTGGAAGGCCAAACCCTTTACCATTGAGCTATAGGCTTAATCCCTTCCCTGTAAATAGAACTTTAACTGCGGTGACTCATGTTACTTTTTCCTATGTATGCAATAGTGCAATTGAGATTTTTTGATAACTTTTCAGTTATCCTGAGAATTTTGTAACTAAGTTGAAATCTAATACGGATAGAAATCTTCAACACTTGGAAATTTTGAATATTTGCTATTCTTGTAGATGTGCTAATCTTGAAGATACCTATCTATAATAGAAGGGATTTGGTAGCGTCCATCACTGAAGGTATTTCGCGGATGGTCTGTTGCATGTGAGAGCAGCCACTTATTAAAATCCCCATTCCCAAAGCATAATAGTGTGAAGGAAAGAATATAACTAAGGGAAATGCTGATTAAACCAAGGCCATGTTTGGATGGCAAGAAAAATATTTCTGACAGAAAAAAATTTTGTTGAGAAATTGTCTCGTTTCGACAATTTAGAGGGAAATGATATAATCATAGTTAATTTTTAGATGTAAATTATAATAAATTGAAGGTCCCTCTAAGTAAAAATGGTACGAGATTGGTTCAAATTATCATTTTTTTGCATGTAAAAGAAGTGGAAATTTTTTGAAATATTTTTCCTTTCCCAAACTTTTCTAAAAAACTCGTGCTGCCCAAATGGAGCCTAAAGTAGTAAAGTTTGTGTATGATCGACTAGAGATTAAAAATAAAAAGAAGAAGAAACAAAAAAAATAAAATAAAGAAAGTGAGCAGGTGGTGTGGTGGGAAGTCATCATGTTTCTTAGGTTAGAAGGGAAGAAAGCATGCAGATTGTAAATCATTTCCTTGAGAATTAGGAGTTGAGGAGAAAGCTTTTTCTAATATTTGTTAGATGGACAGTAGGTCACAGGTAATATTCAAGAATCAAGTTCAATGTGGAAAAGGGGTTGGAAATATCATTTTTTCAATGGGAACTTATATTGGAAGTCTAACTCAGTAGGTCAAGTGGGTCCCACTCAAAATATGTAACTAGATAAATCATATGTTCACCTACTTTCTAAGAATTTCCACCAGTTTTGATTTTCTTTTTCTGGTAAATGACTTCATTTTTTTGTAAAATACAAAGGTTGATTTACTAAGCAATTATAAAATATCTTGAATTTACGAATGACTTGTAGTTTAAACTCTATCTAAATAGGAGGGTTGTCGCATGGTCGAAAAGGCCATTTTGCCCCCTTTTTTGTCCCTTCTCCTGTAATTTTTACTAAGAAAATGTTTTGGAGACGGAGAATAGACTGATGGGGCTTGCTCTTGTCACTCGTTGATGTTGTGGTGAAAACCCACTTGATGAGATCAAAGGCAAGCAGAGCATATTCAAAGAATTAATGACTTCTACTGTATAGGCTCTGTTTGTTTAAGATTATGACCATGGATTTTGAGTGCCAAACCTATTATTGGACTCAAAATTAAAAGGCATATTCAAAGAATTAATGACTTCTACTGTATAGGCTCTGTTTGTTTAAGATTATGACCATGGATTTTGAGTGCCAAACCTATTATTGGACTCAAAATTACTTTTAATTTTGAGTCCAATAATCGGTTTCGCACTTATAATCAATTGTCAAAATCTTAAACGAACAGGGCCTAAGTTTTTTTGTTATATCTAGGCTCAAAGAATTTGACACTTTATATCCCCGTCATTGATTGTAGGCCATCATTATCTTTAATTTCTTTCAAAATGATAATCTACTAATCGGCATTTTACAAACAATAAGGGTTTGGATAACCCTCTTAAGTCAATAGAGTTGAAACTACAAATTATCTGTAAATTCTGACTCTTTCTCTAGTTACTTAGGGGCCGTTTGGATACGCGGATTTTAGAATCCTGGATGTCCTCAAAATTTTAGTTGGGAGACAAGAGAAGAAAGAGAACAGCCGTCGTTTTCTGATTTCTAGCCCTTCTTTCTGACAACAAGAGAGCTGGTGATTGTCCAATGTTTCCAAGTTTTAGAAATCGCAGAGAGAGGTTTCTAAAACCTGATTTTCTTACTTAAAATAAAAGAAACACTGCCAGGACAACATACCAGCAGCTTGATCATGACCCTCTTTTACACTGTTTTCAAGCTAAAACCGGATTCTAAAATCCTTATATCCAAACGGCCTTTAGTAAATTGCCCAAATATAAATAAAATTGTTTGGGGGGGGGGGGGGGGGGGGGGGTGGGGAATGTAAAGTTGGACTTGTAGATTGCAGTCATAGAATCCTTGTTGGACTGGTCCGAAATAATGATGGAGAGACAATGAGATGATAGCAAAACCAGAATTCTGGACTGCGTTTGAAGGATCACATCTCCACCGTAGATATATTATGGAAACATTTAAAGGGGTCTGGTGGATCATTTGTTTGGTGGGCTCCACTGCAGCTTTAAAGTATCACAATCTAGAGAGATTGTAGAGTGCCAGTGTACGGAAATACATACGTAGAAAGAAAGGAATATAGATTTCCATTTCTTTACTTTATTTTACTAGAGGAAAGTCAAACACTACAGTACAAAATGACCGGCAAGGATGGCCACGTGAATAAATGGCAACCAAACAAATATTAGGAAATGCAAAGGGCAATGATAAATTCGCAACCCCTGTAGGATAATTGGCACCACTCTATGCGTTAAAAAGAGAGTTAAAGTCTGTCATCTACCTCCTTTACAGTGGTGCGAATTATCCTACAGGGGTGAGAATTTATTTCAATATTATTTCACGGATATTTTTTTAAAAATAAGCCATATGCGTTTTCATTCATCTCTCTCAAGTCTTGAGTCACCCTCTTAGCTTTCTACTCGAGCCATTGGTCCTAGGTCCCTAACCCACTCGCCCGCGCAGCTGCCACTCGTGTTTACACTCTCCTTGCCCTTGCCCTTGCCCTCTTCTGAGAATTTTAAATTGTTCAATGTAAGTAGGACCTACTGAGACACTCCAATGGACAGTCTGATTTTGAAATTGATTGCGACCGAGGCACAAGAAGTAGGATCCGAGGAACACTCTGAATGAGATCCAACCGGTAGGCGATTTGAATGGATTGTTACTAAGACATAGGTGGATCCCATCAGAAATGGATCTGTTGACACCACTATTTAAGAGTCTATTTTCAAGTGGTATTTTTGTAGTATTTAAAAATATAATTAATCAAAGGGATAATTACATTTACACCCCCTCTAGTTTCTGACACATCCACTTCCACCCCTATAGTTTAAAACGTGACAAATACACCCCTGTAGTTTCAATTTGTTTAAGGTTTGCCCCCTCAGCTGAAGGTTCGTCCATAGATTGAAGGATTAGGATGATCCGATGGAGCTGATTTTTTGGGCACACCCTATCTATGTCAGGACCCATCAAATGTTTGGATTCGGGTGTGGGCCCATATTATTTGGATGATCCAAAGTGTTCATTGATGGGTCCTGACATAGATAGGGTGTGCCCAAAAAATTAGCTCCATCGCATCATCCTAACCCTTCAATCTATGGACGAACCTTCAGCTGAGGGGGCAAACCTTAAACAAATTGAAACTACATGGGTGTATTTGTCACGTTTTAGACTATAGGGGTGGAAGTGGATGTGTCAGAAACTAGAGGGGGTGTAAATGTAATTATCCCATAATCAAAAGAACAAACAATATGAAATACTTATTTATGTTCATTTGTGTCTACTTACAAGGGGTATTTTCTAATATTTATAAACCTCGTTAATCAAGATAATGGTGGGCAGTTATTGAAGATTTTTCGCCAGAGCGCGTTGATCTTTGAAGGACCCATCGGTCGAGTGGGATTAGACAATTTTCAATCAATTTGTATCTTGATCTAGTTGATTGACTAATAGAATTGAATTGTATTGTAAAAATTAGACAGTAATAAGCCTGATATACAGTTGGGTGAAATTTGTATCTTGATCTACTTGGTTGTGGTTGGCTCTACTCAAACGACCTGGATAAATACCATACGATAGGTCGATATCCACACATCTCTGAGCGAAATTCTCAAGCTCCCCAGTCCCCACAGTGGAGCAAACTCCTCCCCCATCATCATATTCAAGTTTCATCACAGATATGAGAAGGTGTCCTACGTGATTTGTTTAGTCATTACATCATTGGACGTACAATTTGATAGTCATCGAAGCATATAATATGGTTGCAATTTGGGTTGTTGGGTTCAAAAATCATGGCCCATGGGTCATGGGTTGGGTCAAGTTTCATGTTGAAAAACTTCAATCTTGGGTCAGGCTGTGTTTAAAATTAAAAAAAAAAAAAAAAAAAAAAAACGAAGGCCCGACCAAGGTTTTAAATTTCGGATTTTGGTCAAGACCGAAACCGAAACGTCCGAAATCCAAAATTCAAAATTACCGAAATGTACCAAATTTTGGAAATTTCGGTAATATCGCCGAAATTTCGGAAAAAATATTAATATTTTAATCCTTTGGGCCGATGGCCGACATTTCAGCCCAAAAAACCAACATTTCGAGTCCCTTTACCGAATTTCGGCCTTTCGGTTTCAGTGGGGACCAAAATTAACCCTGAAACCGAAATTTAAAACCTTGATCCCGACTAGACTCTTATTGGTGCGTTTTGAATTTCTTAATTACCTTTTGAATAACATAAAAAATTATTATTTTTAGTATACTGATATAATTGCTTCCATTTACGTGGTCAGGTTTATAAATTTATGCACGAGAGTTAAATTTAGAGATTTTTTTGGTAGATACACTCCGATCGAACCTCCCACCTCAAGGTTGAAGACTAAACCCTTCTTCTTGACCGTTGAGCTAGAGGCTCAATCCTTTTTTTAAAAAAAAGGGAACTGTTATAGCACTACTGTATTTTGATGAGGGCACTCCTCACTTTATTAAAAGTACGGTATGGCCCACACCAAAGGATGATCCAAACCGTCCATTAGATGGATCACAACCTAAATATGCTGTGCCCCAAAAATCATTTCCATAGGTTGATCCTAACCCTCCGATTTGAATGTTAGAGTGTTGATCCTAACCCTCTATAGATCAGAGGGTTAGGATCAACCTATGGAAATAATTTTTTGGGACACAACTTATTTAGGTGTGGCCCATCTAATGGACGGTTTGGATCATCCTATGGTGCAAGCCATACCGTACTTTTAATAAAGTGAAGAGTGCCCTCAACAAAATACAGTAGTGCTAATAACATTTCCCAAAAAAATTAGAGATTTTTGATGTGAAGATTTGTTGTTTTCTATAATCTTTGAATTTAGTCACTGTCCTAAGGTAAAAATATCGACGGTTCGATCACATATGACCCATAAACCGAGCGTGAGCTCTTAAAATACATAGAGAAAGACTGGTATGTAATAACTAATAACTGAGAATTTATATGATGGGTGGCCGTGAAAACACGTGAAGTCTAAACCGTTCATCTGTTTGGGCACAACGTAAATAGGTTGTGCCCAAAAACTCATTTCCATAGGATGATCCTAACACTCCGATCTGAACTGATCTGAATATGGAGATCTTCTACAGATCGGAGGGATAGGATCATCCTATGGAAATGATTTTTTGGCCACAACCTATTTACATTGTGCCCAAACAGATGAACGGTTTGGATCATCAAAAAAAGTGGGCCGTACCTACTTTTTTTAAACTTCACGTGTTTTCACGGCCACCCATCGTATAAATTCTCGTAATAACTAATAGAGGAAAATGATTGTGAGCTTGAAGCTCATATAGCTTATATGAGCTTGAGGGCCAAACACATGGGTCCCACATTTTTTGTGGTGATCCAAATCATTCATTTACAAGGCCCCATCATAGATAGGGTGTGTACAAAAAATCAGCTCTATTGGATCATCCTAACCCGTCCAAAAGCAGAAGGCAAAAATGGGCAGATTTGTGGCAAACAGTGTCTGTCCATTTTGCCCTCCACTTTTGGATGGGTTAGGATGATCCTATGGTGCTGATTTTTTGTACACATGCTATCTATGTAAGGGCCTTTCAAATGAATGCTTTGGATCATCCTAACAATGTGGGCCCACATGTGTTTGGGCCCTCAAGCTCATATAAGCAATATGTGCTTCAGGCTCACAAATCATTTTCCTCTTACTAATAACTAATAGGGGAACTAATAATGACCCCCGGCGCAAGTTAGAATAAAAGGCTAAATGGGAGCGAGAAGAGAAAGGCCGCGTTGTTGGCCACCTCTTTGATTTGCCATTGCTATCTCCGACCACCCTTCGTTAACTCCGCTATCTTGCTCATGTGCGCACTATAAGTATCTATCAAATCCCTACCTCCTTATCCTACGCTTCCCTAATTCTTCTCTAACATTCATCACCTTTGTCCAATCTCGGATTTCTTTTTCGTAAACCCTAATTTTCATTTTTGAATCTCTCTCTCAGATGAGTTCTTCGCTTCTACTTCCCTCAATCTCTCTCCGAAAAATCTCCTACAATGCAACAGATTCCTTTAAGATCTTCGATCCTTCGAGCTTTTCGAGTTTCAGACATGGAATTCGGAGCTCCTTCCCAAAAAACCTCGAGAAATCGAGATTTTCCATGAGCGTTTCTATCGGATCTAGGGCATCAACGGTTGATGATGCCTTTTTTTCAGATTACAAGGCAAATTACGCTTTTCTGTTTCCCGGTCAGGTGAGGAACATCCAATTTTTCCCAATTTTGCTGAATTTTCTTAAATATGACAGGATTTTCGATGTAAAATTTTGTTTGTGTAGAATCTGTTAGGAGAGATTAATTGGAAAGTTGTTGACAACCCTAATTTTTTTTAATGTACGGATATGAACTTTAAAAATTCCCATATAATTCAGAAACTCTCACATTTGTTGAATTAAATGCAAACTTTCTGAATTAAACTCGAGTTTTATGAATAATTTTTCAAATTCTCATAAGAATGAGAAATATTGAATAGACACTGCAGTTTCATTCTTCTCTAAGGTGTCTAGTTTTTTGTTCATGGCCTATAATTAGCTTAATTGTTCGAATGCTTCTTTAAAAAAGTTGGTTTCTGTGGAAAAAAGTATAGAGGAGATGAATGTTTGGTGGCTGGCATTGGAAGAATTTTAGATATCAGAATGTTTAATTTTCGCCTTGTAGATGTAAATGCGGAATAAAGTTTAGAGTTAGGCAAGTTGGGTCAGAGAATGTGGACCTTGAGGAGCTGGTTACTTCACTGAGAGATGATGTATCAACTGTGATAGGTGGGCCTTGGATTCAACTATTGGCCTACAAGGAGACATATTGTTATATTCATCTTAATTTTCAGTTGGATGAAATGAATGACAAGGTATGTGTGTATTTTTACATTATTTGATGCATGAGCATCCATTAAGCCAAAGAAAAGAGGAGGAGGAGGAGGAGGAGGAGGAGGAAGAAGAAGAGAAAAAAGAAGAAACAAGAGTAAAAGGAAAGTGTGTATTTCTTTGTTTTTAATGGTAGATAGGAGACACTTATATAGTCCCTATGTGGTAGGCATTTAGAGAAGTCTAAGTAAAAGAAAATGGGTCTATTGGTTGAAATTCGTGTGAGTTTTTTTAGGGTTAAAAAGTTGTCGATTTGAGGAAGAAAACAAGTTATTATATGTTCTTAAGATAGATCATTCAAAAAAAAAAAGTTCTTAAGATAAGTCCCACAAATTAGTCACTTAAATAGAGCTAATTTGGTCAGTTTTGGGGTTTTTATTGATGCTAAATTTGAGAAACGAAAATCCCACAAGGTTTGAACCCTTTTCCGTTTTACTCTTCATGTGTTTTTAAAACAGGAAACTTGGTGGATTTCTATTCGTGGATGTTAGCTTATCCGTTTAGGCAATCACATGTAAAGCACAAATACAACATATATGACTAATTTTGTGGATGTTAGCTTATCCGTTCAGGCAATCACATGCAACAACCAATAAGAGTCTCAAGCTGGGGATTTTTTCCATAAGATTTTTCAGGCATCAGATATACCTGAAATCTGTTCTCATGTTCTCTCTGTATTGATTTCAGGCCGAATGTCCATTCATTTGGAATATATGGTTAACCGGAATGGTTTTCAGTAAATTGTAAGAAGTCTTTCCACAGTTATGTAGCATGAAACATAAGTTTCTGTGAGAAATTTGTAACAGCTCTCCACCTTCACTATAGGATTGGACGGTTTGTTTGTAAGTTATAAAAAAAGGACTCTGAACTATCTAGACCGTGGAAATTATGTGAAATTGAGTTGCATGTGTCAATTTTTCATTCTTCAGATAGAAACATTCATATTAATATGGCATACCCTTAATTCTGTGGCATTCATGTCTCAGGGTGCCCAAGCTGTGGGAATGGGTTCATCTGCTCAGAATGTCCCAGCTGCTGCTGACTTATTCCAGAAGGCAAATGACATACTTGGGTAGGTTGAATCTCAAACATTGTCCACATGCTTATTTTATCATTTTCTGTTTTCATGTGTCTCAAACTGCAAGTATCCCATTTTGTTTGGTCTGGAACAAATGAGTCTTTCTCTATCTGCGTTATAATCAAGTCTCTTCTGAATATTTATATGTTTTCCTTTGGCTTAGTTTCAATCTTTTGGATGTGTGCACCAATGGTCCAAAAGTAAAACTGGATTCAACAGTAATAAGCCAGGTAGCTCACTTTTTGCATCTGATACAATTTCTTTTGTTTCTTCATGCCCCCAGTATTATTGGTTTGCAACTTTGTATTTCATTAGTGAAATAGAATTGGAAGTCAGATATTCTTAGTAGTTCCTAACCTTTTGAAATTATAAAAGTCAAAGAAGATATATTTATATTTTATACTGGAAATTTTTTTATTTTTTTTGCTCTATAATTCTGTCTTTCTAAAGAGTACTCTTTTGCAGCCAGCTATCTATGTCACAAGCCTGGCTGCGGTTGAGGTACTGCGTGCTCGCGATGGAGGTCAGCAGATAATTGATTCTGTAGACGTAACATGTGGTCTAAGCTTGGGAGAATATACTGCCCTTGCATTTTCTGGTGCTTTCAGGTATTTTATTAACAACGTATAAACCATAATTTTTTTTTTTGGGATTGATATGCTTAGGCCAAATCCAACGCCTTCTTATCAAATTATAACCGAAAAGTTGTTAGTTATTTCATGCAAAGCTGCATTTTTTTAGATGAAGAACATGGTACAATTTATAAGGATTGGAAAACAAGTTTATTAAAGGATGATAACTGATAAGCTGTTTCTGGTTTCTCTTAGACCTTTCTCCGCAATTATCTTATTTTGGATGCTTCATGGTATTTCTTACTCAAACTCTTATGTATATTAGCTTTGAGGATGGTCTCAAGCTTGTCAAGTTAAGAGGAGAAGCTATGCAGGTAGGCATTCAAAAGTCGCTTGATGTTTAGTTTCACGTATGAATCCCTGACATTAATTGGTTTAAAAAGCATTTTGGTAGTTAAAAATTGCAGTTTGGTAGTTAAAAATTATTATATTTTGCTACTTTCTACAGGAAGCTGCAGATGCTGCTAATAGTGCCATGGTAAGCATTATAGGGCTGGATTCTGAAAAGGTCCAGCTGTTATGTGATGCAGCTAATGAAGACGTTGATGAGAAGAATAAAGTTCAGATTGCGAACTTTCTATGCCCTGTAAGATTGCCTTCAGTTATTTTCTTTTAGTGCATTTTTCCTTACCTTTATTTTCTTGAACTTTGACACAACATATTGTGTAATGGTAGGGTAACTATGCAATCTCTGGAGGTGTGAAAGGTGTTGAGGCAGTAGAAGCGAAGGCAAAATCGTTTAAGGCTCGAATGACGGTTAGTTTGTCTTTTTTGAATCTGCTGATTTGTTGCTTTTTAGTATACTACTATACTATATTTCTTTCTTGTCGTTCCCTTTAAATAAATAAAAAATGTACAATATTGGATAAGACCTTATGATATCATTTTTACCTTTTGTACCGACTTAAACCATTTTAGCTGGAATTGCCTACTTTTTGAACTAGTGAAAGAACAAAGATTTTAAGTACAACGCAGAAGAACATGTTAGGCATGAAATTCCATTTCTACAAAGAAACCGTTCATCTCTAAAATTTGCAAGCCAGTTCTTCACGAGTTTGCTTGATAGATGTAATTAAGATACTCTTCCCATTGAGAAATTGGGAAGAATATGTGCCATCTCCTGGTATAGGGTCTTGCTGCACCGTGACCTTAGCTACAATCACAGGCCCTATCCCAGTTGGCTTAGGGAAAGAGATTATCTCACCTCACCATGTTTGTTAAACATGTGCCAGAAAACCAGTTAGTCCATAGTCCGTACTCCTGAGTTCCCTGAAACTTCCATTGTAATTGAATTTTAGCCAGGAGAGGCATCCACCTATCTGTCAGTACACTTCTAGAGAGTTGTTCCTGCAATATGCCCACACTTTTTTTCAGCCATAACAGAAAACTGGATCCTATTCAAGACACAGAAATTACTGCATATAGGAACAAGTTCACCTTTGGCTGAGGTGGAATTATTGGCATCCCATTTTTTGGGCGTCAAGAGAACCCTCTTTGGGATTAGGTTTAGTTCCAGTAAGAACCTTCATTTTCACGTGACCTTGGTATCAAAGCTGCATGTATAATGATCTTTCCGTACGCGTCCTTCGTCACTTCACTTTAGAGTTTAGACATTGATGTGCAACTTAATATCTGGATTAGCATGGAAATTTACATAGGTAATGATATCTGATTATCTGTACATGTTTTGATAATGCCACATCTGTCTTTATTGTACACTTATCTGATTGGTGGTTAGAGAGTGTTACAATTTCAAAAAGCCTATCAACAGCAATTTGTTTTGTTTAAAGGGCACCTATCAACAGCGAATTAGACATATGTTGGGTACAGTTATGTATATGACTTCTAATTTTGCTTTGTCATTAGAGTCCTAGTTTTATGTCTGCATGTCTCCCAACACAGGAGCAAAAGCTATCATTAATGAAGAAGTAGTCACTCTTAACATCATTAAAGAAAAAGCAGGATTCAGACATGTCTTTGTTCCCAAATGAAGTAACTTTTCATGGTCGAAGTCCCCAAATGAGTAGGATTCAAATATGTCTTTGTTCTCCTCTCAGGTACGACTTGCTGTGGCGGGTGCTTTCCATACCAGCTTCATGGAACCAGCTGTTTCTAGATTGGAAGCAGCCTTGGCAGCAACAGAAATCCGAACCCCCAGAATACCCGTCATATCTAATGTGGATGCACACCCACATTCAGATCCCGACACAATTAAGAAGATATTGGCACGACAGGTGAACCTCTTTAATTAATTTTTTGCCTTTTTCCTGCTCCCCATGCCTTTGATTAATGATTTGTAGGAGGAAAATGAATGGTCTAATAACTTAAAAATCGCAGGTGACGTCTCCAGTTCAATGGGAGTCGACAGTAAAGACTCTACTATCCAAAGGACTGAAGAAAAGCTACGAGTTGGGACCAGGAAAGGTAATATTGGCTCTTAGACCCATCGTCTCAAAAGGTTAACATGTTAGTGCGGACCCATTGAATCCCCTACATATCATCAAGCTTTTGTATGTATAATTTACTTAGTCTGGTGTGAATCTTTTATCATCAGGTAATAGCTGGCATCTTGAAGAGGATGGACAAGGCAGCCGAGATGGAGAACATTGCTGCCTGAGAAGAGTATGGGACTCTTTTTATCTCTCACTAACAACTCCATACATGAACCATGACTCTTTCACAGCATTGTTCTTGGATCGTGTTGCTCAACCACAGGCTTGAAGAGTCTCTGCTTATTAAGTGAAACCAGGGAAGATACTACAGTGCAAATTACGTATGATTTGTGGGTGTCGTGTTCCGCCAATAATCTGTAGGATTTCATAGGTATGTCACTCAAGGAACCATCTTTATTACAATTAGAGTGGTGGTTTTTTGCTTTTCCAGTAGCCATCTGAGTAGTGA
Source organism: Tasmannia lanceolata (assembly GCF_043159265.1). Taxonomy (NCBI): domain Eukaryota; kingdom Viridiplantae; phylum Streptophyta; class Magnoliopsida; order Canellales; family Winteraceae; genus Tasmannia; species Tasmannia lanceolata. The sequence goes on from NW_027518695.1 coordinate 11,985,291, forward strand.
TCAGATTCTGTTGGTGGGTTATATTTTGAACAGTTCTGTAGATAGTTTACAGTGCTCAATGTCGTTTTTTATGGAATTATATGGTGTCTGGACCTATATTTTTGTAGAAACATAAGAGCAGGTGAGAGTGCAGATGAAGAACACCTGTTCAATGATCCAACCCATTTAGTTCATATCATATACATTCTTGGTGGCGATGGTAGATGTGAGTTCTGGCATAGTCGCACCTGTGGTAGCACGAAAGCCCTTTCACTTTTGGAGGCTGATGATTTCAACCTTTGGTTGTTAATCTCAGCCGTTGTTAAAAAAAATCAATGGCTGATTTTGGTGCAATGGAGATACGGATTACACCACCTCTAAATAAGCAAAATGAGAAAAATACCAGTAGATGCTTAGAAATACATTAGTAAGCAAAGGTATTAGAGTTGCATGTGTATTTAAAAAAAAAAACAGTGGCCCACATGGTTGGATAATCCAAACCATTCATTTTTTTGACCCCATCTTAAGTATGTCATTCCCATAGAACGATCTTAACCTTCTCATCTGTGAAGAATGTCATGTTAGAGAAACCACTTCAGATCGGAGGGTTAAGATCATCCAATGGAACTGATTTCTGAAGCACAACCTATTTTAAGGGCCCAACAAATGAATGATTTCGATGGGCCCCCTTTTTTACTTGGGACAGCCCCAGTCGTGTATTTATGACTAGCCCGGACTTGTGGTCGCTGGTCGGACCTCTAACGGATCCGATCACATGATAGAGGGGTCGTTAATCATCACAAATGCGGTCAATTGCCCTTAGTCCCACTATATTCAGATGATTCACAGCCTTTGATAAGCATGATTAAAAATGTGACCTTTAAGATGCGTTTTAAGCCGTTGATTTTTGCATGCGTCAATCTTGTTTGGTTACCGGGACATTCTCAGATCAATGGTCCTGATCGTCCAACAATTACGCCACATGCACTATCGTTTCCATTCATCAAGAGGAGATTGTCTTGATAGTAAGATCTTCATCTAATATACCATGTAGGCCCATTCTGCATCCTATCGTGATGGCCCATCATCTCAACCGTCCACATCATCGCATTGCTAGCCTAGTTAATAGTAGTGGGTCCCATCTTGGCTGATCCACACGTACTTTGTGGGCCCACATTTGATATCTGATAATCTTAAGTTCTTAACGTCAAGAGACTGTCCAGATTTATTGACAAAAAATCATTTCAGGAGACAATTAGAATTGCCCATTGGGCATACTTTTGGGGAAAAATAAAAAAGTTAAAAAACAAATATTCTGCACCAGCCGGGAATCGAACCCGGGTCTGTACCGTGGCAGGGTACTATTCTACCACTAGACCACTGGTGCTCAATGTGAAATATTATAATTTATAATAAGTAGTAAATTTTTCATTGAGACAATGACATATTGCCAATTTGATAGGCCCACCTTTCCATATATTCTCAAAAATGGCCTCACTGATAAGTTGTCAATTTGTATAGCATTTATTTCAAGATACCCAATTAATATGACTCCAAATTTCGAAGGGTAACTTGAACTAGCTCCTTTTTTATCTTTTAATTTTACAGTCTTCTATTATTTACGATTTTCACTTGCTTGAAAACTTCAAAGTGAAACTCACAAACATTCAGTCAAGATTCAAGCTAGGATTCTATTGATGGTAATTACCAAATAGAGCAGAGGAGATAATGATATGGAGATAGGTAAGAAAGAAGAAGATGATATGATGCGAGAAGAGCTGAGTAAATAATCTCTATTGCATTCTAGATCATTTGTGTGGTTATATTAGACTAGCATTCTTGACCCATGTGATGTCAATGGATGATTTTCTCGGATCTTGAAGATATGTCAAAATCTCACACAATTCATGAATCGGTTGACAAGTGGCCCACCCCATCAGAACATCAGCTAAAATTGTGGGCTCCACTTGATGCATGGGTTTGAGTGGAGTTGGTGGGAGCCACCTTATCAACAGTTGTGAAATGGTGAGCCCCACTCTTTGCATGGATTTGTGTGGAGATGGTGAGGCCCTTATGGGTGTAAAATGGTGGGCCGAGATGATGAGTCCAACCAGATCAAAATATGCTATGCATGGGAGTAAAATGATGGACCTCACCTTACAAAAACCTAAATAGATCCATCTAAGTAGTATAATTACATCTATTATTTGATTCTAGAAGGAAGTTTTGAATGCCTGACCTTAGACTTACAGTAGGATAAAGTGATAAACCCTTTGTTTCTCCCTGCAAAACAGTGAAGACTGAGGCTGTCACGTCCCCCTCTAAACTTACTAAAAAATTAAGGGAAGCAAAGAATCATGTCTACCATCTTCTTATGATGCTTAATCTGTCCATACTTTCATGTCAATGGTGCTTTAAAATACTAAGGCTCTGTTCGTTTAGGATTATGCGTGCCAACCCCATTATTGGACTCAAAATTACATTTAAATTTCAGTCCAATAATCAGTTTTGTATTTACATTTAAAATACAAAACTCGTCTTTGGGGGATTCTAATAATCACTATGGTGAAAATTGAAGAGGAGTGTCATTATAAAAGAGAAGTTCCAGCAGAGGATGCAGGGGAAGCAAAGTATTAATGGTTTTAATAGCGGTCAGTTTTCTGAGGATGCAGAAGTTGTCTGGAGCTTTTGGTCAAAGATTATTTAAATAGGGTTTCTAATTTCTATAGTATAGTATCTATCTACTCTAATTAAAATATATGCAATCCCTCAAAAGAATTATTGATGACCTTCCAAAAGTCTATGTCTAAAAATAGAAAAAAGAGATCATCACAAGGTTCATTTCTAACCGTTGCTTTTCGGGGCCCACCTGTCCCGAGTAGATGTGATTGGGTCCTTCGATATGATCCGATGATATTGACATACCCATTGCCACGCGTAAGGCGATCTGGTCCATAGATATAGATGGCCGGCCGAATATCCTAAGTCCTACTCAAATCGGATGATTTTAGACCATTGATCGATGAAAAAGACGACCTTATTTAAGCCATTGATTGTTTCCATGCCTCAAATCTTGTGAATGAGATCTTAGTCCAGCTTTGAATCTGGACCCATCGATGGTTTATCGGATCATAGATACTGATCTTCAGTCACATATGTCGTGTGTGCATTGGGCAATGAATGTTTTTAACACATCAATTTGTATATGTGATTCCGCCAGAAGTTTGCTTTGAAATGACTTTCCTCAAAACGGATTTCCATAAAATCGCCTTAATGTTACAGATGGGATGTCTGTTCTGCATGGGACTAGGCCCATGTGGGTTGTCTCATCTCTATTAGGCTTTTTGACAAATTCTATATTCTTGGTCCATCTTTTTAATGAGAGAAGACCCAGCTCATTGCTGAATTTAATGAATATCTGAAAGCCCAATATGGAAGTAATGACTAATGAGGTGGCTCTTTTCTCATAGAACAAGAGAACCTATCGAATGGGATTGTGCGAAATTGCCTAGACGATCTCAATTAATCTGTCTAGGCAACCATGCAAAAGTAGAGAATTTATATGATGGGTGGCCGTGAAAACACGTGAAGTCTCAAAAAGTAGGTACGGCCCACTTTTTTTTATGATCCAAACCGTTCATCTGTTTGGGCACAACGTAAATAGGTTGTGCCCCAAAAATAATTTCCATTGGATAATCTTAACCCTCCGATCCGAACTGATCTGAATATGGAGATTTCCAAAAACCATTTATGGAATCTTCTACAGATCGGAGGGTTAGGATCATCCTATGGAAATGATTTTTGGGCCACAACCTATCTACGTTGTGCCCAAACAGATGAACGGTTTGGATCATCAAAAAAAAAGTGGGCCGCACCTGTTTTCCAAGACTTCACGTGTTTTCACGGCCACCCATCATATAAATTCTCGCAAAAGTAACTTAGTTAAGGGAAATGATAAATTCGCCCTTTTTCTTCCATGGGCAATGGCCGTAAAAGGGCAGTCATAAATACACTAGAGGGTTTGACCCAACTAAAAAACGAAGGCGGCAAATGTATCACTTCCCTTTAGAGAAGTACCACCAATACAAATTAAATGAGTAAGACAAATTCAGTAATGGGTGACTCTTCTTTCCTGAAAATGAGTGGCCTCTCCTGAAAACCAGGTCCATAAAATGGCGTTTTGCGAAACGGCCTAGACACACTCGTATGTATAAGAGAAAGTTGCTTAATTATATTTACTATTTTATCTTTCGGTCATTTGTAACTAAAGAAGTTGCTAGTTTCCATCGCAAGAGGCATTTCGCAGCTGGTCTGTCGCATGTCGCATGTCAGACCAGCCACCTCGTGAGTGGAGATAAAAGTTCTATCTCCACTCACGAGGTGGCTAATATGACCTCGAAATGCCTTTTCCAATGAACGCTAGCAATTCCCTTTAACTACATCTATTATAAAGAGAGTTTCTTATATTTGTTATATGGGATTTGCTAGCGACCATCGCAGAAGGCATTTCGGGGTCTAGCTGTTGCATAAGACTATAAGAGAGCAGCCACATTGGAACAGATTTGCCTTATTCATTTAATTCATCCTATATGGATGCTCTCTCGTGGTGTATATAACCTCTCACATGCAACAGCCGCGATGGTCCCTAGCAATTCCCATTATATACGGTGTATATAACCTCTTACACCTACTTACGTGAGAAAGAATTCAAACAATCCTAAATGTGCATTGACATTGATCAACACGATGCTCCCAACTTTCATTTTTTTTTTTCTTTTATTTATTCCTAATGGTCTCTCTCATCTACTATAACTCTCCTAATTTTTTATTTATTCCTAATGTAGATACACAATTAGCTCGGCATGTGACCATTGTATCTCATGCTTACGTTTTCCTATCACTTAAGGAATTGAATCTCTTTATTAGTTAGAAATGTTGAATGGGTTCTGCTTTTGCATGTGAACATGTACCCTTCTAACTAATTCAGCACCCAATGACTGGGATGCCATGGGAACTATTATTTTTTTTAATGGGTCCCACATTTCAACTTAATATTTATCTAATGGGAGTAGTCATACATCAAATATGTGATATCTGAACAACCATAAACATAAAAGCATGATATCATTATCCAATGAAGAAACGCAAATATAAAATACATATGTTTGGCATATTGGGTTATGTCAGCAGTTCCCACTGATTATATTAAGAACTAATGGATCTAATCAAGAGAAAGCATATGCACAATCATAGCTTTCGGATTCATCTCTCATATAAATCCAAAAGCTATAATATTTCTACGACTTGGAAATTATGATGCAATGTGATTCAATATGTTTCTCACAATTATATAACCTCTCACATTCACCATGCCATTTGATGGAGTTGGATCCATGGTTTTAAATTTCTGTTTCGGTCCCAATTTTGGCCTCGTCTGAAAACGAAATTTCGGTCGAAATCCAATAATAGAAAATAATAATATTTTATTATATCTGAAATTTCAGCTGAAATTACCGAAATTTCCTGAAATTGAGGTCAAATTTTTTAAACCCAAAATTTTGGATTTCGGTTTCAACCAAAATCCGAAATTTCGTATTTCGGCCGAAATTTAAAACCATGGTTAGATCACAGTAATAACCTTATGTGGCAGTCACAATTTCTCCCAATTTTGTGTGCTCATGACCTCTTCAACTATGTAAATGGTGACATCACAATCTCACTTTGCATGTGTCAAACTTAACGGGCTAATCGTCGTCAATCCAGCATACCTTGCTTGGCAGCATCAAGACCAATTGATACTCATGCTACCCGATCTCGAGCTTGTCTGCTGCGACTTTAGCTTCAATTTTAATCTCTTATAAATGGTAATCTTTCATCAAATTTTGTCTTAATCATTAAATTCGTCTGAGGTGGCTGTTCTCACCTGCAAAAGTCAGCCGCAAAATGGCTTTCCACTAAATTGCCTAGCACATTCCATATATATATATATATATATATATATATATATATATGGGGAAAGTGATTGTGAGCGGCCCCTCATATAAGCTTATATGAGGCGACCGCTAAAAACATGGTGGGCCCACATTTTTGGGGGTGATCCGAACCGGTCGTTTGATAGGCCCTGGCATAGATAGGGGGTGCCCAAAAAATCAGCTCCATACCCTTAGAACTATGGAGGTGAAAGAGGGGAAAATGGGCGGATATATAAGGCGAAACTTTGTTTTATAGAACTTTTTGGGAGTTGTTATAGCCTTTTGACAGCTGATCAAAAACATGCAAACCAAAGGTGAGTTCTTCCCTTGATCAAAACACAGTTGGGCAGATATCAGTCTACTTTACAACCTCTCACAACAACTTACGTGAGAGAGAATTCAACTGAACCATGTTTGTTCCTTAACATGTGTGGAAACAACGTTGTACTAATAGTTCTCTTGAGAGTTGATATTTGAATATTTTAAACTTATCTTATGGGCCTTTTGTTTTAAGTTAAGAATTAGAATACATCATGTTGTCAAGCAGGCCCTTTGCATTAACTAAACTTTTATGAGGTGAAATTAATTAGAGAGATGCTTTAAAATGTAAGGTATTTAATAGCTATGGAAAAAGTTACATGTGTAATATTCTTAATACCCATAAAGGAAAATACATTTATACAGTAATTAAAAGTTTTAAATAACCTCAGATGCCACCCAAGCTTTCCTATTATTTATAGCTAATAATAGAAGCTTAAAATAAAGTGACAATCAATCTAAGAAATGTAAATTAATGGGGAAGATGAGGGGGAAGGGTGCAAATATCAATTTCTTAATGACGTAAATAGTATGCACCCACCCAAAGTCAAGGCAAATAAGCAAATATAACTATATAAGAAGCAAAAGAGGAGAAGGAAGGAGAAGAAAGAGGAGAAAAGAAAGGCATGGAACTTCTCAACATCTTATTTTCTTTGTCTTTGGTGTCTCTCTTTAGCTTTGCTACGTACTGTTACTGTATTTTATGGTTAAAGCCCGGAAGAATGAGAGAGAGGATTAGGAAGCAAGGGATTGAAGGGCCTCCACCTTCTTTCTTCTACGGCAATATTTTGGAGATGAAGAGTATCCAATCAACAGTCGCGAAGGCTTCCATAGAAGCAGGAGGACATGCATCACACAACTACACGTCGATTCTATTTCCTTATTTTGAGAGGTGGAGCAAGGATTATGGTATGCTACTCAATTTTATCACAATTTTTTTTCATATTATTGATTTGAGAAATGATAGATGCAAGGGCACCCTCGTATAAAGAGCCAGAAAGGGGCCCTCAATTGGATTCGCCTCATTTTTTTCGGTAACCGATTAAAATTGGTTGAAAAAGTAAATTCGGTTGCTCTTAACGACGTGGATCCAATCAAGGGCCCTTTTCTGGCTCCGTATGCAAGGGCACCCTTGCATCTATCATTCTCTTCTATTTGAAATCCCTTGTTATTATAATCCTCGGCATAAATTGTATGTTGAAAATGACTAAAATACCCTTATTTAAGGATTAAATTTTCACTTAAATGCCATCTCCAGTAAACCAACCAACTGCTGAGGTGAGCTCTTTTTGACTTCTTGTACACCTGCCAATGAAATTATAACCCTTTTTAATGTTTGTTGGGAAGCCTATGAGTTGTACATTTTAGCATCATATTTTTGCACTGTTTTGGTTTGATTGTACTTTGTCCTGGATCTTTCTTGGTGATCAAGCTATTGGGAATTGCTGGGGGCACTTCCAGGCAGGTCTGTTGCACGTCAGACCAGCCACCTCCTCCATGGAGACAAAGCTGTTGTATTCATTCACGAGGACCCTGACATTCAACAGACCAGCCCCGAAATGCTTTCTGCGATGGACCCTAACAAATCTCTTATTAATATAATCATCTTTAAAAAAAAATTACTATTGGCCTCAAGATTAAGGCCCTGCTTAGTTTTGGATTTAGTGAATTGATTTTGGAGTCCGAAACTGATTATTGGACTCAAAATTGCATTTCACGACTGATTATTTGACTAAAAAATTGCATTTAATTTTAAGTCCTATAATCAGTTTTCTTTTAATTCTCAAAATCCAAAACAAATGGGGGCTAAATGCAATTTTGAGTCCAAATAATCAGTTTCAGACTCAAAATCATTTCTTAAAATCTAAAACGAACTGTGCCTAAGAAGACTCTCGTATTACTGACTTAATCGGACTAATAATTGCGAGATAGGTCCCGTATTTATGTATTGGACGGGCGTCACGGTAACAATATATGTGGGCCGCCCTGATGTGGTGAAGGAGATGAACCTCTACAAATCGCTCGATTTAGGGAAGCCTTCGCGCCAAAAGAAAGAACGGCAGGCATTATTCGGCCATGGCATTTTAACCGCAAACGGGCAAATGTGGAGCCGTCAGAGGAAAATCATAGCGCCCGAGTTATTCATGGACAAGGTTAAGGTAAATTCAAGTTAATTATTGATCCACTTTCCAATTAAAATTTTATAAGCACTACGCGAAAAAACAACTCAAGTGACTAGGATTTGGTCCAGTTTCATCTAAATCCATCTGATCTTGTTCGAATTGGGTTGAGTCTCGTCATCGTATGTAGTCACTAATTAACATGTTTAAATCATCTTATTATGTATTTGAGCTCTTAATTTAGTTTAAATCAACTTATTTTTTTTTATAGTAGTTTTTCTTGTATTTCTATTAGATTTTAATTTTTGTGTGTGTAGGGAATGGTATCTCTAATGGTGGAGTCTACCATTTCAATGTTGGAGTCTTGGGAGAGTAGAATTGGAAGTGAGGGTGGGATTATAAGAGTAGATGAGGACTTCAGAAGTTTATCTGCAGATGTAATCTCAAGAACATGTTTTGGGAGCTCTTATTCTAAAGGGAAAGGGATATTTTCAAGGCTCAGAGATCTCAAGCTTTGCATGTCTCTACATACTGGAATTCCAGGCTTGAGGTTTGTGGCTTTTCTTTAGATTTCTTCTTTCCATAAGAAAAATGCACAAAAATAAAATTAAAGTGATAATTTCCTATTCTACTGAAGATATAGATTAATAAAGCATCTATTGTTTTGATTATCATTTAACAAAAAATGTGATAAATTTACTAGAGAAAATGATTACTTTTTATGTTATTTTGCTGGTAAGCTTACGCTAATTAGGATGAATATATTTATATGAATAAATGGGTTACAAAATCATTTCAAAAATTTGGACTTGTAAATAACAAACTCATTGTGTGCAAGATATCTTCCAACCAAGAATAATAGAAAAATTTGGAGATTAGAGAAAGAAATCGGATCGTTGATTCTGAAGATCGTAAAAGAACGGAAACTAGAATCCACGGCTTCATCTGAAAAGGACCTGTTACAGATCATTATGGACGGTTTCGATGCTACCCGTGTGGGATCTGAATCAACGGATCGTTTCGTAGTAGACAATTGTAAGAACATCTACTTCGCTGGCCATGAGACGACTGCGGTGGCCGCCACATGGGCCTTGGTGCTTCTTGCTCTGAATCCAAAATGGCAGGCCCGTGCTCGGGCCGAGGTGGTGGATGTCTGTGGGGTTTCCTTGCCGGACTCCGATATGCTTCGCCGGATGAAAACGGTATGTTGTGCCGTAATTTGATTTATAATCTATCTATAATATATGGTAAACAAATTTCTTTCCATTATCATTCGTTTTTTTCAAAGAATTTTTTTTACTGAAAAACCTTTTCTTTATACCTCATGTTTTGTTTCGATAGGGCGGGGTCAACATTTTATTTATACCCAAACATAGCATAGCATGAGTGGCAGCCAACATTTCCACCTGATATGGTGGGCCCACAATCTCTACCCAAGCCTATGCATTACGGTGGGGCTCACTAATTTACACATCATGCTATGCTATGATGGGGCGGGGCCCAACCTTTTATTACATGGCCAATCTCTACGCAAACCTATGCATATGATGGGGCCCACTAATTTACACATCTCTTGCTATGATGGGGCGGGGCCCAACATTTTATAACCATGCCTAGCGTGGTGGGGTCCACCATTTTACAGCTAATGTTTTGATGGTGCGAGAATTTTACACCCATGCAAAGAATGGGCCTGGAATACTAGTAATAAAAAAAGCTTACGGATGGGATCATGGAGACCCTTGATCTAAGGGTGCAAACTTGATTCGATTTTTGCGAATTCGGGTTGAATTTTTATGATTAAATAAGGTCAGGTTAGGGTTGATTCCAACTCATTTTTTTAGCAAAATCTCAACCCGACCCGACTCGACTCAACCCCTACCTTGATAATTGAAAATTTCTTGAAAATTCAGTAATTTGTATGCCAATTTTTAGCTTTTAAGAATCTGAGTAAGTAAAAATTCTCGCATATTTTTTAGATCAAGATATCTACAATTAGGTTCATTCATTAGTACAAAATTCTCCAACTAATTGAAAAAATCCCGATTTTTTTATGCCTTTTTAAAACTTTAAATTCCTGACCAATTCAAATATTCTCACATTTTTTTCAATTAAATGGGAGTTTTCTTAAGTAAACCCAATGTTATTGAATTACCTGTAATTTGACGAAAAAAATTAATATTTGTATTCCTAAAATGCATTCCGAGCACGCTCAAGCAGTAACTATATATCTTAACCGTTGGATGAAACCGCATAAGATCATCGGCTGCTTGATTTGAGACTTCCTGATTTCCATTACATGGATTGTGCTAATCTCTATTATCTGTTCATTGTTTCTCGGATGCCCGACCATAGTCACAAATATCTCTGATATTTTTTTGAAAATACTAACTCAAAAATTTCTCAAGATTTAGAAAAATCATGAAGACTTATTTAAATTTTTATTCTTATTGCGAAAATATCACAATAAGTTCATAAATATTTGTGACTATGTGCCCAACATGTAACATACCATGAATTGCACCCTGTGTCCGCCTTTACATGCTTGTCCAATCGTAGTTAGCAAAACATGATTCGGCAAAAAAAAAAAAAAAAAAAAAAATGGGACGGGAAAATTTCGAGTTTAACACAGTATTGGTTCCAAAAAGACGTAGTAAGAAAATGTGTTTAAAATTTTTGTTATTTAAAAAATAGTGGAGGTGAAATTGGCCAGAAAATGTATTTTTAATGTTTAAAACACATTTTAAACATGTTTTAAACTGCAAAACACTGTTCTAAATGGAGTTTACGTGTCCAATGGATTCCTCTCCTCCTTAACCCATCCTTTCATATGCAGATCACAATGGTGATACAGGAGACTCTGCGTCTATACCCACCAGCGCCGTTTGTGGCACGAGAGGCATTTCAAACTATGAAATTCGGAGATATCCAAATTCCGAAAGGGGCCTGTGCCTGGATTCCAGTGCCAATGTTGCACCATGACCCGCAATTTTGGGGACCAGATGCACACGAGTTCAATCCCGAGAGGTTCTCAAATGGCGTCTTCAATGCTTGCAAGTACCCACACGCTTACATTCCGTTCGGAATCGGAACTCGGACGTGTTTAGGGCAAAACTTTGCCATGACAGAATTGAAGGTTCTTCTTTGTCTCATCTTATCTAAGTTCAGTTTCTCCATCTCTCCAAAATATTGTCATTCCCCTGTGGTTAAATTGACTATAGAGCCAGAGTTTGGAGTAGATTTGTTCCTCAAGAGGGTGTAAATTAAAATATACAGCACGGGTTTGATTCAGCTCTATCTTTACCTATAGAAAATCATAGTTTATCAGCAGTAATCCTCTTTTTTTTTGGATCTAAGATTGTAATACATATGTGTACTGAAAATGAAAATAATAATAGTAAGTTAATGAAAAATACTGATCGGTTTGATTGTTGGTTTTTGTGATTTGTTAAATTGCTAATTAAGTATAGGAGCTCTACAGTTTTGGTTAATCATTGGTCTAATGGATTGTAGGGTTTCTAGCATGGCATACTTGGAACCCTATAGCATGTCCGAGGGTAACTCGTCTCACATCACTAGAGATTGTCGATCAACTACTTTTATCGGATATTGCATGATGGGGTGCAAAGATAGCATTCCCTCGAACTTAACCCGACCCAACCGGAGACTTGGGTCGAGGATGGTCAACCCACCCAACCCATCTTACCTAAAATTGGGTCGGGTTGAGTTCGGGTTCAACTAGGGCCAAACAGGAAAATATAAGAAAAAAATAGAACCCAAAGAAGATCAAGACAAAATTAGAGGACAGAGCTCGGGTCAGTTCGGGTTGTCAAGGCTTCAACCCTAACCCAACTCAAAATTAAATCGGGTTGGCGATGCCAACCCAACCCGAGCCAAATCGGATTGAACCCATCAGGTTCGGGTTGAGTCTGACCCAAGTTGCACCCCTACTTTTTAGCAAAAGGTCAACATGACCAACCCAAACTGAACCCCTAATTGTACGCAGAGAATTAATTGGATTATAAAAGACAAGGTGAGTTCAGCCCATTATCAAAACATGTTGATGCCAAAATCAATAGCCTAAAATTATTAGTGAAAATTTTGTAAATAAAATTGCAATAAAGAGATAGTTAGGTCTTTAAGGTAATGTCAAATTCAGGGATAAAAGTAGGGGTGCAACTTGGGTTGGGCTCAACCTGAACCCGACGAGTTCAACCCGATTTTGGCTTGGGTTGGGTTGGGAAAAGCGAACCCGATTTAATTGCGAGTTGGATTAGGGTTGAGGCCTTGAACCTGACCCAATCCTAACCCGGCCTCCGTCCTCTAATTTTGCTCAACCCGAACCCGACGGGTTAAACCCGATTTTGGCTCGGGTTGGGTTGGCATTTTCTCTGGTTGGGTTGGGGAAAGCCAACCCGATTTAATTTCGGATTAGGTTAGGGTTGAGGCCTTGGCAACCTGACCCAATCCGAACCCGACCTCCTTCGTCTAATTTTCTCATGATTTTCTAGGATTATGCTATTTTTTCTTGTATTTTTCTATTTGGCCGTAGATGAACCTGAACCCAACCTGACCTGATTTGGCGGCGGGTTGGGTTAGGGTTGACCATCCTCAACCCGAGGCTCGGGTTGGGTTGGGTTGGGTTAGGGTTGAGAGAATCCTATCTCGGGTTGGGTTGGGGTTTGCCGCAACCCGACCCAAGTTGCACCCCGAGATAAAAGCCAAAATGGCTGCAATGACCCTGCATGTGTGCCAAGACAGTCTGGTCCACAACCCAAAATATTGTACTCATTAGATAATCCTAGCCGTCCGATTAGAAGACTAGAATATGATATACTCAACCCCTTTTATTATGTGCACATTGTGTAGAAAAAATAGAGCTCAAAAACTGTTTGAGAGAGCCAGAGATGGAGTCGGGTTCTCCCAACAAAGCCCTAACAACCCTTCGTTTCTCGGAGCTAAAACCCTCACTCTCAGAGCCCGTTCTTGATGCCCTAACCCAAGCAGGGTTTCATTTCTGTACCCCGGTCCAGGCCTCAACTATCCCCTTGCTCTGCACCTTCAAGGATGTCTCTGTTGATGCCGCCACTGGTTCTGGGAAAACCCTAGCATTTGTCGTCCCCCTCGTCGAGATTCTCCGTCGATCTTCTCAGCCCCCCAAACCCCACCAGGTTCTACAACCCCGACTTTATAAGCTAAAACCCCAGTTCTTTATAATTATAACCTAAAACCCTAATTTTATAAGCTAAAACCTTGATTGTACATTTTTCATTTATGAGCCCTGAAAAATGTACAATCCAGGTTTTTGCTTGTAAAAAATAAAATCTAGGGTTTAGCTTGTAAAATCCTGGATTTTATTAGCTAAAACCCCACTTCTTTATAATTATAAGCTAAAACCCCAGTTTATAATTATAAGCTAAAACCCTGATTTTATAAGCTAAAACTTGGATTGTACATTTTTCATTTATAAGGGTTTAGCTTGTAAAATCCAGTTACAAAATCTTTGTCTCGAAACTGGGATTCAATTTCTGAGAAAAATTGCTGTACTCAGTTTTTGTTCTGGTCTTTTCATTTTATTAAGCCCAAAAAACACAAAATCTCAGATTTTTTTTTGGTTTTCTTAAAATTAGATGCATGTCTTGAGATATGATTTATTTATTTTTGAAAGTTAGTCATGGGTTTACATTTTACCTTTTTTATTTTTTGATAAGTTGGGTTTACATTTTACATTTTACATTTTTTTTTTTTGATAGGTTGGGTTTACATTTTACTAGAAATTTGATTTTGATAAAAATAAACATTTTATTTTATTTTCAGGTCATGGGAATCATTATCACTTCTATTCTGTTGCTTCAATTTCTGAGAAAAAATTGCTGTCACCAGTTTTATGTTATGGTGTTTTCATCTTCCTTAGCTAAAAAAAACACAAAAGGTTCCTTGGATTTTTGTTGTTTTTTGTTAAAATTAGATGCATGTCTTGAGATATAATTCATTTTTTTTTCAAAGTTACTTATGGGTTTACATGATACTAGAGTAGTAAATCTGTTATTGATAAGAATAAATTTTTTATGTTGTTTTCAGGTCATGGGGATCATTATCTCTCCAACAAGAGAGTTGTCATCACAAATATACCATGTAGCACAACCTTTCATTTCAACATTGTCGAATGTCAAGGCCATGCTTCTTGTTGGAGGATTAGACATAAAAGCAGAGATGAAGAAGATAGAGGAGGAAGGAGTAAACTTACTGATAGGTACCCCAGGAAGGCTATATGACATAATGGAACGCCTCGATGTCTTAGATTTTCGGAACCTTGAGGTATTTATTCTTGTCGTGGTTTCCTTCTAATGTTTTTTTAAACCCGGAATTTATCTTAGAACCTGGGCTGGCACCTTAAATTTTATTGATATTAAGCAAAAGATACAAGAGGCTATGTCCCCTTGTCTCAAAACTCAAAATCTTAATGGTTTCTTTTTAATGTTTATGGCCTTGAAGTTGTTCATATGGGCAGCATTGCGGTATCCTTTAACTTGAAACATCATCGTTGATATTTGTGTATTTATAGCACACACTGCTGGCTATAACCTTTTTTTTATTGTGGTAATTTTTTTTTGAATATCTCCATTCTTTCATGAAAAATGATTTGAGCCCACTACGATTTTTAAATATTGGAAAACAGCCTTGAATTCAAAATAGAAGACTTCCATTTGCATGCTTGTTATTTCAGTTCCCTTTTTTATGTCATTCTATGACATTCATGATGAATGTTCTTGTGGTTGATGTCTTTATTATGCAATATCTTTGATTGGATCTGTATTTTTCTTGAACATTTTGTTTGGAACAGATCTTGATATTAGACGAGGCCGATAGGCTCTTGGATATGGGTTTCCAAAAACAGATAACTTCCATCATTGCTCGCTTACCAAAGCTACGTAGGACTGGTCTTTTCTCGGCTACTCAAACCGAGGCAGTTGAAGAGCTTTCTAAGGCAGGATTGAGAAATCCCGTGAGGGTCGAAGTTCGAACGGAAATGAAATTGCACAATGAGCTGGATTCCTCTCAAGAATTAGCCTCTTCCAGAACACCTTCAGGGCTCCATATTGAGGTATGTGTTACCGAATGTTCTCGGTACTGCATTTATGAATTTGGCCTTTGTAATTATTAATATTGTTTGTCTTTAGGCCTTTGTGTGGACTCATTTTCCAGTTGGTGGATTGAGTGAGTCCTGATTGATAACCATAGTTTTATCATTTGAAAATTCATATCTGTTTCAACATTATATCCCATGCGTAATGACTACAATGAGCATACCATTAAAAATAATGACTACAATGAGCACTATTTTGCAAAACCAGGTAAAAAAAACCTCCCCCCCCCCTCCAAATAGTGATGTGCGTGGAAGTTCCAAGGTAGCCCTAATTATATTTAGAAATTTGTGTTATACAAGGCAACTCCCAATAATCGCCACCTTTGCTTGTTTCCGTGAAAATTTTTCATGGATGTCGCCACTGGTACATATCGTCGCAAACTGCCATTGGCCTTCTAAAGTACCAGATCATCGAATCATCTTGATGTAGGATGGGGAAGAAAAATGGAAGAAAGAGAAGAAAGGGAAAGAAGAAGGAGAAGAAGAAAGGGAAAGAAGAAGGAGAAGAAGAAAAGGGAAAGAAGAAGAAGAAGAAAGGGAAAGAGGGAAGAACAAATATGCGCTCAATATTATTCCCAAAAAACTAACTGTCTACTACATTATGCCCCATATAAAAATCAACAAATAAAATAAATATAAAATCCAAAGGGTAAATATGCCACTTATTGGGCCCCACGGGTGTAACTGTGCTTAGAGTAACTCTGAAATGGGTGCCTACGATCCTCATCACATCTTGGTTCTGAGTTCTGACTCCACTCGACTTGTTCATCACGAAAAATGCATATATGTAGCTGCTAACTAGTTGGCTCACCAATCAAGAATAGAGAGGGACCTCGATCTGTCCTTGATGTGGTTCGAGTCGGCGGTTTAACCTTTGAATACACTAGACACTCATGATCCAACTAATCAATTAAGAGTCAACCAGGAGTGATTCTTCATCAAGTTATGTAAGAAAAGTTCATAATACTAGTGGACTGATCTAGAGTCATTGTGATTTACCATTCAAAAAAAAAAAGAGTCATTGTGACTAACGGCATAAGTTAAGCTCAAAGGTTCAGGAAAGAGTGACATTAACAAGTAGAAATATAGTAATTCATTAGATTTAGTTGCAAACACACCAAGAGTTTAAATCTCAAGTGTTGTTCGGCACGACGCGGTCGAGTACTCGGTTGATGCGGCGGAGTACTCAGTTGAGTACTCAGTTGACGTGGTTATAATTCGGGAGAGTCAAAGGAGTTTGTATCGACTCTGTAGGGAAAAATGAGGAACACGGATGTGGCGCAACGCGGAATATGGCCAAGGTAAAAGGGAGTCGAGGTGGATGTGGGGGAGTTTTAAAACTATGGTTGATCCTCCAAAATAACCAAAGGCAGGTTCTGGTGGCAGTTCATCCACTCGATCGTGACCCCGCCGTTAGGTATGGTGGACAACAATCTGTCTCGCTCAATAATGTTTAGCAAACTTGTCGAATATGTCAAAAAATATCCACTATCACTGTCAGTGTGGCACATTCACTGAATATTCTTGGAAATTGGAATCACCCTAAATAATCAACGGCTAAAGCTCCAAATTGGCCCACACCCTCAGTCCATCATGGAAAGCAATGATCTCAGTCGTTATGGAGGAAGAACATGTCAAAATCAAGGTTTTAAATTTCGGTTTCGGTCATCAGCGAAACTGAAACATTTATGTTTTGGTACAAAATTTTGGCCGAAATCTTGTAAAATCTCAGAAACATTTTGGTACGAAATCACGGCCGAAATGGTTTTTCTTTTCTTTTTTTAATTTTCTTAGAATTATCGTAAAGGAATCTCGTGGTTCTTCTCTTTTCAGCCAGTGGAGTTGATTTTTGTCAAGGTTTCTATCAAAATGTCTTTGTTTTTTTATATTCAAAGTTGCATGTTTTCGCATATTTCAACCGAAACATTAATGAAATCCTGAAATTTCGAGCGAAATCTTATAGTTTCCAAATCCAAGTGGATTTGGTTTCGGTAGCGGCTGAAATCGAAATATTTCGGTTTCATTTTTTTAGAATTATCTTAAAGGAATCTCGTGGTTCTTCTCTTTTCTGCCAGTGGAGTAGATTTTTGTCAAGGTTTCTATCAAACTGTCTTTGTTTTTTTATATGCAAAGTTGCATGTTTAGCATATTTCAACCGAAACATTAATGAAATCTTGAAATTTTGGGCGAAATGTTATAATTTCTGAATCCAAGTGGATTTTGTTTCGGTAGCGGCCAAATCGAAATATTTCGGCTGAAATGAAATGTTTAGGCTGAAATTTAAAACCATGGTCAAAATAGAGAAATTGAGAAGAGTCTCATCCCTTATTGCAGTAGGTCTTGGGATGCTTCACCACTCATGATCGATTTTCTTGAGAAGTTCACATTGGTTGAATGATGTGGTGGTCATATCCGCTAAACATGATTTGTCTAACCTACCTGTCGGCCATTACTCTTGACTCTTGAGTACTTTAGGAGTTGCATGGGATTTTTTTTTTTGAGCGGTAGCAATATTCATTTCAAAGGAGGTGACCAAGATGGTCAACCCCAAAGATACAAGATAACCAGGTACATACAGAGTAACAGAAAAAACAAAGAAAGCAAACATCAAGAGGCAAATGATCAAACAAGATGTGTGTCCATACACTTGTTTTATATTTTTACTCAACAGTGCCGATTTATACAAGTTAAGTATTGATTTATACAGTTTCCAAATTATGTGTCTTGTCGTAACAAGTTTTCCTTTTCATATTTTTGATGATAAAGTTTACTTTCTATGCCCTTTGGTTTTCCGGAACTGACTTTATAACCTCCACTCTTCTATGTTGGATGTAGAAGTTATTTTTTCTTGTTTCTTATTGTTTTCCATAAAAAAAGTATCTCGTTGTTTAATTGTATCCTATTGTCAAGTTCTCATCCTTAAAATACTTGTAGTTCTGATTTGTTCTTGGGACCCTTTGGGTCAACTTGAGTTACGTTTCTTGTAGTACTTGCAATTTGTCTGTACCTTAGTTAAAACTTTCTCTGATTATACAGTTTATAGAATGTGAAGCTGAGAAGAAGCCATCACAGCTTGTTGACTTCTTATCGAAGAACATGTCAAACAAGATCATTATGTAAGTTTGTTTACTGGGAATTCAGCTTATGCATGTGTGATACGCATTTAAGGGAAGCCAATATGGTTTTAGTTCAGTGCAGACAATGCACTATAATTTGGATCCTTTGATTTCTCTTCTCGTGCAGCTACTTTATGACATGTGCTTGTGTTGATTATTGGGGAGTTGTTCTGCCGCAGCTTGCTGTTCTTAAAGGTTGTCCCTTGATTCCTCTTCATGGGAGGATGAAACAGGTAAATCTATGAAGTATTATTTTATTTAAATATAATTATAGGTACCCTTAATTCTTCGTCATTAAAAAAATTATCCATCTGAGGTCACATTAAGTCTTGTACGCCTTTATTTTTTTGTAGATTGCAAGGGAGAAAGCATTAGCATCTTTTACTGCGCTTTCGAGTGGTATTCTTTTATGTACTGATGTGGCAGCAAGGGGACTTGATATTCCAGGTGTTGATTGGATTGTGCAGGTACATTCTATTAATTTTTTGGTACAGATGATGTTAATGTTTATGGGGGGCAAGAATTCATCATGTTTGATACATTTTCATATTTAGTAAGCATG
Source organism: Tasmannia lanceolata (assembly GCF_043159265.1). Lineage (NCBI taxonomy): Eukaryota > Viridiplantae > Streptophyta > Magnoliopsida > Canellales > Winteraceae > Tasmannia > Tasmannia lanceolata. The sequence continues at coordinate 12,004,502 of NW_027518695.1, forward strand.
AAACACCGTTAAAAAAAAAAGCATGAAACATTTGCTGGAAATTGTGGATGGTAATGGTGCTTGAGGCCTGACTTGCAATTTTTTTTCGTTTTATACATATTATGAGACTTAATGATTACATTGGCATCATTTGACCTTTCGAGCTTTTTGTTTTTGTTAAAACTTTCTGTCGTTGAATGGAGAAATGAAAGTATTCATTGAGTCCCTTTGAAAAAAATAGAAACAATAACACAATGTTTAATTGGAAAAGTTACCTATTAGGTGAGATTATTAGATTATACTTTTCAACCACTTGGTGCTAGTTTCTCCCTCTAAACTTAATTGTGCTTTCTACCAGTCCAAATTTTCCAATTGAAGACGTATGTATTCCTAATGTAATCTTTATTCTTAACTTCTCATAAAGTAGTTTGTTCCTGCCCTGAGTAGTAGGAGACTAGACATCCGGCCTCGTATATTTGGAGCATAGTCTTTGCATACTCCAACCTGTCTAGAAACTAATACTGATCTCTCTTTGTTGGCTTACACCAATAGGCTGCTATTCAAGAGCCTTTGAGACACCCATATATTAAAGAGGCTTGACATCATGAGAGTCACCTCTTCTCCCGTTTGTTTTGCCCATCTCTTCAGCTAGGGACTGGAACACTCATATTCCATGCAATCCCCATTTTCCATCTCGTAAACCTGTCCAAGGATTGGATCGGGCGTCATATCTATGAATTCATCCCGGGCATGAAGATAGATGCTAAAGAATGATCCAAATTGTTCTCTTATGGCGATTGCCGAATTCCATGGAGGTAGTGGTTTTTTTCACCCAAATATACATACCCCGATGTCCTTACCATGTGACCTTTGACATCCAAGGGGAAATTAATAAGTGGTCTGTTTTTGTTGACTTTCTTTGTAGTCCATCCCTAAAGCTCACATGGGGTCCAGCTATCCTCCCCCAACTCTCTCTCTCTCTCTCTCTCTCTCTCTCTCTCTCTCTCTCTCTCTCTCTCTCTCTCACACACACACACACACACACACACACACACACACACACACCCTACCTTCGAGTGTGACATGTTTGAATTGGTCAACAGTCACCACTTGGGCTACCACCCTTCGACCATTTCTAAACAAGCAGCATCTCTAGAGGGCATCACCTTGTGGATAGATCTCTAGTGTCTATTGAGGTGTTCATCTCTTTGTTTCGCCATCGCCTTGTGAAAGTTAAATACTTTTGTTCTCTCCTCACTCAGTAGATGCTTTAATTCAGTATAACATGGAAGTTAAACTATACGCATGATTGAAAGCTTAATCCTTGTAGACAACTTGTCCCCTGATTGTAACATCCTTTCTGGTAATGAAAGTCAATTTTCAAAAAAAAAAGAAGCTCCAATTACCCCTTGTTGCTGACCTCCATCACCATACTATTTCCGATGCCATCCTACACGTATTTTTTATGTTGCTTCTGTTTTCTGGTTAGATTTGCGAACCTTCTTCCATCCTGAGTTGCAAAATCAACCTACGCAATGTGAGATGAACAAACTTTCAATGTCTAGAGTCATATCTTGGAATCTAGACTATGATTCCCCAGTAAGTGTCAAATACACTTACATTTTTCACTTGTTTCTAAATGATTATATCATTTGGTGCTTCCTATGATTCCCCGGTGATGTGTCAAATACGCTTACATTATTCACTTGTTGCTAAATGATTCCATCATTGGTGCTGCCTATTTAGCACACTGCCCTTTATGCATCCATTACTTACTGATTAATAACAGAACTAATAAAGTTCTTATTATCCATTCCAAATATTGGTGCGCAATTTATTCATTGTCTACTGGTTTGAGATTTGAAGCAAAATTCATATTATAATACTTTTGCCTATGCAGTATGATCCCCCACAAGATCCAAATGTGTTCGTACATAGAGTTGGCCGGACTGCACGGATGGGCAGGCCAGGAAGTGCTATTGTTTTCCTTTTACCGAAGGTTTGGATCTCACTTGTTCATCTATGTGATACTTAATTCCTTGTTAAACAAGCTATGCTACATCTGAGCATTCTCTGATCACTTCTCCGTAGTAATATTCATGAAGTTAGGCTTTCTATGTTCTCTCTGTATAGGAGGATGCTTATGTGGAGTTCCTGCGGATAAGAAGGGTCCCTCTCCAAGAGAAGCAATGCTCTGATAATGCTCTGGATATTATTCCGCAGGCAAGTTGTTATCCTTCAGTGATGCTATATAAATGCATCTTCTTCTTATTTGATAATAATGTTGTATTAATTCAGTTGCAAATACTTTTTTTCTTTTTCTCTGGGGCTTGGTGCTGTCCAAACTATCATTTATTCATAAAAAAAATCCTTTCCAAAATGGAAAAAGGAAGAGAAATGTAAAAGAAGAGGAAAGATAACAACCACATTAAGGCCCTGTTTGTTTAAGATTATGACGGCCTATTATGAGTGCTAAACCGATTATTGGACTCAAATTTAAATGCCCTCAACTTCTTCTATGTCCCTTTACTTGATTTCCATGAGATTTGTTGACCTGTCTTTGGTTTTAGGAGGATGTTCAAATGATTTTTTTTATTGAATATCTTTTTGAAAGCATGGAAGAAAGTGGGATTTTGCCACATGTTGAGTGTGATTAGGAATGTAGAGAACACAAATTCTGAACTTCATTATATTTGATATGTGTTTGGCAAATTTGCTGAATCACAAGACATGGGTGTGACTTGGTTCTCTGGCTTCATTGTTTGGAAGGAATCCTGGGGTGTTTTTCATCCATAAATTTTCAGGCATATTTCTTGCTGCTTTTCCGTTGTTCTTCAGAAAATTATTGAAAAAGGAAAAATGTTTAAACTCAAAGACCCATTCTACATCTGTAATCGTTTTAAAAGCCATCTTCCACACTTGCTTCTCATGATTGATTGATTCAACATTTAGTGTTCATAAGCTTTGATAACCTAAATCAAATGCCCAACTTTCTTACTGTCCAATTGTTACCCTGGCAAGGCTACTCACTCTAGTTTTAAACCTATTTGATTTCTTATGTCCACCCCCTTTCCTTCATGCAATGAAATGGATTTCACTTTCCTTCTTTGAATAACAGACATACCTTGATTCAACTATAATTGTTTTGCTTGCTTACAATGAATGTATTCTGTTATCATATCAAAGCCGCTAAAAAACTAACTATTGCAGATACGTTCTGCTGCGAAAAGGGACCGTGATGTAATGGAGAAGGGATTAAAGGCATTTGTGTCATACATTCGTGCATATAAAGAGCACCACTGCTCTTTTATTTTCAGGTTAATTCAGTCCCCTTTATCAATTTGGCTAAATTATTTCAGTGAACTTACTCCATATTTCTCAGGTGGAAAGAACTGGAGGTTGGGAAGTTGGCCATGGGATTTGGCCTTCTTAAGCTCCCTTCAATGCCTGACGTGAAGCATCACTCCCTTTCAGTTGACGGTTTTACACCTGAAGGCGATATTGACTTGGCCCAGATTAAGTACAAGTAAGCAACTCTTTTTTTCTTTTTTTTTTTGTATGTGTCAGTTTCCCTTTCTCTGTTCAGTTGCCTTCCCTGGAAAGCAAATCCCTGGAAAACAGCATATTTTTTCCCTGACAAGACCTTGATAAGACAGAATTCTGGTGTTCACTTGCTTTCCAGGGAAAATAGAATTACACATGTGGAATATTTGCAAAAAAGCAAAAAATGACATGGAAAATCCCATTTTCCCACCCTTTAGGGATTTCATTTCCGACCAAAAACACACGGATTTCGTTTCCCTGGAAAACTAGTGCAAAAAGAAAGGCAAGCAGTTTCCCTGGAAACCTTTTCCAACGCAAGTGAACAGTCTAGGGAAACTTTTTCCTGCACAGATTCCCTGGATTTTTTTTCCTAATGCCACCTCAGATTCCCGGGAAACATTTTCTTTTCCTTTCCCGGGAAAACAAGTGAACAAAGCCTTTATTCAAAGCTGTGTGTTTCAACCTGGCTAATAATCGTGTTTTTTCATTTGGATTAGAGATAAATCTCGTGAGAAACAAAGACGAAAGAATTTGCAAGCAAAGGAAGCAATAAAGCATCAAGAATCAAAAACTCAAAAGCCGAAACCAAATCCTAATCCAAATGGTGCTGCTAATGTTACAAGGAAAAAAACAGGGCGGCAGCGGCAGGCTGCTCAGAAAATTGAAGATGACGAAGAGCTAGATCGGGATTATCGGTTACTGAAAAAGCTGAAAAGGGGGGCTATAGATGAAAGCGAGTTTGCAAAGCTTACAGGCATTGAAAATGAACAGGAGTCACCAAATTGCAACATTGATGGCTCTGGCATGAAGAATAAAACTGGGCGTGCAAAGGCAGAATCGAAACAACGAACAAAGAGGAAATTTGAAAAGATTAGGAGGGGAGGTTGGCAAACAAAAAGGAAATAAGCATTTGAAGTTTGGATTTGGGGCCAAGACCAAGAAACCGAGTGCAAGGCTATCAACAGCTATTCGATTTTGCTAACTTTCATGAGAAGATATAACATGGCCAAGCCTGTTTTTTCCAGATTGCCAGCTGAGAAGGCGAGGAACACCGACAAAGCACATTATTGAGGGCCAAGGAATCGAAAATCCCGGTGAGTTCGTCTTGGCAACGGGTTCTGGTTAACTACCCGAAAATGTACAACAGAAATAAATACCTGTCTTTTCTAGATTATTATCTACACTCTTCCATCCTCACCCAATGCGGTGGGGTCTTCCATCCTCGACCCAATGCCATGGGGCTGAGGATGAATGTAACACAATGACTGTCCTTTGTTTGGTTAAAAAAATTCGGATTGCAATCTACTGTTATCTTGTAGCACAATTAGATTTCATTGTGGTTAATCTGATTATTATATTGAGTTGCAATTAGATTTCATTGTGGTTAATCTGACTGACAGAGACAAGTCAGGCTCATACCTGTTGGGGCCGATTTGAGCGGATGATCCTAGCCTATGTTCTCTGGTTGTTTAGGGTTCTGGCAAGGGAAGCTTAAGCATTGATTTTTGTAGGCCTTGATCTTAGCAGTGGAATCTCCATGACGGCGTGGGTCCATGACTGTGTGGGTTGCGTCACGATAGTCTACAAAATGATCCTAATTGTGATCATCTGTGTCTGATTCACTGGGCTACAGGTACACTTGTGTAAAGCCCATGTCCAACATTTTAAGCACATCCAGCCCAAATACATGGTGGGTTCAAAAGGCTCTACTCGAACCCAACCTAGGACAAAATTTAGAAACCCGTGGGGAGCTCGGACCAACCTGAGAGTTATATTTAAAAACGATTTGGGTAGGCATATTTAGCCTATTTATTTGACTTTTTTAATTTTGAATGTTTGGGTGTTGAGGATAGGGGGCATGTCCTCCTCTTGTTATTTTTCCTTCATAAATTCTGGGTGAAAAAAAAAGGGAAATGTTACCAGCACAATCATATTTCATATTTGCACAAACCCAGATGTCTTTTCATCTTTAATTGGCTCATGAGAGCTTTTTGTGAAATGTAATAATCTCTTGACATACTAAAAGACAAGATGGGTTAGTGAAAATATTGTTGTGCTGATATCATTTCCCCAAACAAACTTCTAATATAAAATATAAAAGATGGACCTATCTTCTCTTAAGAAAAAAAGAATCAACAAATCTTTCGAATATTCAATTTCATATCCTGGTTTTGCTAGCGTTCATCGCAGAAGGCATTTCGCGGATGGTCTGTTGCATCTGACAGCAGCCGCACCATCGCAGAAAGGCCTTTCCACCTCCTTTTGTTCGTCTTTTTGTGCAAGAAAAGACAAACCAAAGGGGGTGGAAAGGCCTTCTTGTTTCCATTTAATCCATGACAGAATAAATTAGAATAACTTTTGGCCTTCTTAAATGATATCTCGTATCCAATACTACCTTATGTCTATATAATATTGGTTGTTGAATGGAAGGTCCTATTCTTGGTCTTGTATAAAACACTTTCACAGTAAAAAGTAACCACATATTTACATTGTTTCAATCCCAAATCAGAAAGAAAATTCTTTATTCATATCATCTCCCTGCAAGCTTGTATGGAAACTATTTATTCTGTCTTTTATTATCAGAAGTGCAATGCAATCCGGCCATGTTACATCTAACAGAAACAGAGCCATAGGGACTCTTTTCATATTCCTTTTCTCATTCTCGCTACAAGTATTTCTCTAGCACAATAGCTTGTCAATATATCATTCTCGTGAGTCGTGACAGCCACAACTTTTTACCTGGCATGAGACCTCTTCATACCATATACATGTTATGATGCCTCTAAGTCATTCATGGCAAAGGACTTCTTCAAATCTTCCTTTAACCCATCAATCATCCCAATATTTACCAACATCAAGCTGAAGAATAATAAAGTTACCTTCAGAATCTTAGTGAACAAACAATAATTTAAAGTCTATTTTTAATATCGATTATCAGCTATGAGAGAGTCAAACTTCCTTGCACTATAGGCTTGGTGTAGGGCATTGTCATGTGCTAAAACCACCTAGGGCTATATGAGGATATAGGTCTCCTTCTCATTTCTTTTTCTTTTCTTTCATCCAGCCCCGTGCATCACATGAGCCCTTTGGAAGTTTTAAGTTTACAACAAAGGGCGAGTGGGTCATTAGACCTTCCAATTTGCGAATCTTCCCAATTCCCATCGCAGATTTGGCATGTGCACAGTAATTGGATTCAATTAAGAGGCAATTCTTAGTTTGGCCATGGCCATGCCTTTGTCAAGTTTAAGATCCAAATCAAATTTCTTGCAAAGTGGGTGCATACTGGAGCTATATCTTGACCGATCCTGATCACAGCAAAATGTACACCGGAGGTGGAGATTCGGGACCCACAATTTGGGAGGTCCCACGTAAAATTTTCGTCCTTTCGAGTTCTCAAAAAAAAAAAAAAAAAAAAAGAGTGGGTCTAACCTCAATTGCAACATATATTTGTGGCAACAAAATGGATCATAATTGAAGTTTTGATTAGGGCTGAGATTAATCAAAATAGAAAGAGTGGTCTAACCCTTTTGTTTTGTTTGGTCTAATCCCCTCTTTTAGAGAGAGAGAGAGAGAGAGATGTTTCAATCCACTCTTTTAGAGAAGAAAACCATGCAATTAAAACAGAATCGAATCTTACCACAACTCGCATTGAATGTGCATTGGAGCTCTCCATGTTTTTTCTTCAAAGATAGAGAAAGATGTCTGTTTTTCTTTTTACTTTATTCAACTTATCCAAGTGCTTAAGCTGGAAGTACGCGCTTTGGAGGTAAACACAAGAGAAATTTCAACTCCATGACCCTCTCTTCCTCTTTTTTATAAGGAGGATTGAAGAAAAAAAAAACCAGTTGGGATGACCATGACAACCATGAAATGAGTGCTGTTTTTCTTGGAACAGAAGAGTTGAGATTAGAAACATGTGAAGATCATTTAATGCAATTGAGCGGTAAGTGGACTTGGGTTTTACAACTAACATTTTCATTTCCTTCTTCCTAGAAATGGGTTTCATTTTAATAATCTATACACCTTAGTTTGATGTCGGATCTCATTAATTAACTTGTTTTCATCTGTTTCTTTACTCTATTCTTTCATATCTATATTAAATTCATTTTAGACTTTCGTATTATGCTATATATATATATATATATATAGAGAGAGAGAGAGAGAGAGAAGAGAGAGAAAACGGTTTCACCACACAAGTGTAGATAAGTTATCTACACACTAGCTTAAAATACAGTGGAGGGCATATTGTTTGGGTGGTCCAAATCATTCATTTGATGGGCCCTCACATAGATAGGGTGTTCACAAAAAATCACATACATATATACACACGATTTGCTAGCGTCCATCTCGCGGAAAGCCACTTTTGGAGGAGAGAACTGCCATGCAGATTAGAAGATTAATAAGACAAAATTATTCTGCTACAGGTGGCTGTTCTCCACTGAAAAAATGAGTTGCTACATGAGAGCAGCCACATAAGCTCACTTTTTCAGCAGATATTGTCTTATTCATTTTATTTATCTGAGGCGGCTTTCATCTCATGCAATAGCCAGCCGCGAAATGCCTTCCTGCGAAAGTCACTAGCAAATCCATATATATATATAGAAAAGTGTAGCTACACATACGTGTAGCTAACTTAGCAACACCAACGGCTTAAAATAACTTAGCTAACTTATATATATGAGAGAGAGAGAGAGAGAGAGAGAGAGAGAGCCCAAGTTTGTGAATGCAAATCATTGAAGCAAAATGGTCTTGGTTTGGGGTCACTCCATTACGGATTCTAGTTCTAGAGTGTTTGCTTGTCGTTTCCTTACAAATAAATAATGAAAATGTAAGCATAGATATGTATATAAATATGTATGTATGTATGTATTATAGTCTTAAAAATCGTTAACTCAACTTGAAATTCATATGAGATGACATTACTCGGTAGTAGGATGAGTTGACTCGTTGTCAATTCAATATCAATATAAAAGTAAAACCCAAACCGATTTTTTTATTAAATTTTGGTCATTTCGGCGAAAATTTTAAAATCTTGGCTGAAATGACCCAATTTCGTCCGAAATCTATGCCAAAATTCGAAATTTAAAACCATGTTTGAATCCACATCCTTAACTTTGAATGTAGGTAGCCTATACAACCTGCATTATATATTGATATTTATAACTAAGTGAAATTATACGGCGTCCCTAGATGTTGATCCACGCCATTGATATTTGATCCAACGATAGCCAGGGGCGATGCCACTTGTATGGAAAGGGGGACAATTGCCCCCCTTATTTTTTGGAAAAAAAAAATATATATCTTTATATTTTAATATTTTTTTATACTTACCCCTTTTTAAAAAATATGCCCCCCTTTCCAATCATCCCATAGAAAACAAGTTTAAAATTTTAATGTTACCATTTTTATCTCACTTCTTTGTGCAAAATTTACTATAATTTTTACCCCCTTGTCTAAAATTTTAGATAGAAATTTTTTCTATCTTAATTTTAAGATAAATAAAAAATTACTATAATTTTTGCCCCCCTTGTGCAAAATTTCTGGCATCGCCCCTGACGATAGCCCCTTTAAGAAGTCTAAATATCCTCATTTATATAGTGAAACATGCTTTGTTTTTGTGTTTTTTGGAGTTACTCTTTACTCATTTGAGTTGACTCGACTCAACCCACTTTCAAGCCAAATCAAGTTTTTGAATTTTTGAACTATGGTATGTAGGTAGATAATAAACTCACCCATCGCTGTCAGAACAAAACTACATATGTTTGCTGATCTACTTATAGAGATAGATTAATAGCTATTTTTTGCCTAGTAATATAGGTCATTGTTACCAATTATTAAACTATAATCAAAGATGAAATTAATTGCATTTAAATTATTAACTACACAGTTAAGCTCAGCATCTAAGCCATCGATGGTGTCCAATAATTGCACTCTAGAGTAACCAAGAAGGCTAGACTAGACTTGAAAGTAGGTCGAGTCGAGTCACAACTCGAACAAGTGACTGCTGACATAATAAAAACTCGAGGACATTTTTCTGTTACGGATTTTCTAGCGTCCATCGCAAAAGGCATTTCGCAGGTGGTCTGTAACATGAGTTGACTCGTCTATAACTAGTGAGGCATGAAAAGTTAAAAAAACCCACTACAATATTCGAATCCACGACCTTTTATCCAGTGTAAAATAACGACTAAGCACTAAAACTTGCACCTTCTGTGCATTACAACGTAAGAAATATAGGTATATATCTTAAATTCTATATACATCCCATTTTAGGATTTGCTAGCGTCCATCGCAAAATGCACTTCGCAGATGGTCTGTCGCATGTCAGAGCAGCCACAGCCACAGCCACAGAGGTTCACTTTTCAGCAGATTTTGTCATCATTCACGAGGTGGCTGCTCTGACATGCGACACACCATCTGTAAAATGCCTTTTGCGATGGACGCTAGCAAATCCTAGAAAGGGATGTATAGAGAATTTAAGATATATACCTATATTTTTTACATTGTAATGCGCAGAAGGTGCAAGTTTTAGTGGTTAGTCGTTATTTTACACCGGAGAAAAGGTCGTGGATTCGAATATTGTAGTGGGGTTTTTTTCACTTTTCATGCCTCACTAGTCATAGACGAGTCGACTCATTTTACAGGCAAAATGAGTGAACTCGGATGAGTTTTAGTACTAGGTGCTTAAGAACATCTGGCCAAGGATAAGTCCATGCTCAAGAACGTGTATCAGTGCAGCCTTTAGGGTGTGGCATTCCATCTAGGAGGTAGCCTATTGACCAGAGAGTCAATAATTGAGATATTGGGCATGTACACAGATTGAATGATAGAAATAGTTCATACACCAAGTATTGGTGTATAGTTTATACACACCCATTGACTACAATATATTGTAGAGAGAACCGTAGACCAAGTTTTTGGTGTATTAGTAGTTTATACACACCCATTGAGTGTACAAACTACATGTAAAGAGAGAGTGTATACACCAAGTTTTGGTGTATCGTTTATTCCCTCATTGAGTGATACATGTATAGAGAGAGAGGAGGAGAGAGAGGTGGGTTCTTATATGAATGTCTGAAACAAACATTCACGTCGAGCCGTCTACGTCCGGGTCCCTAGGGTTAGGGTTTTGCATCATTTCCAACCCTGTTGACAAGGGTTCCAAACCTTTTACCAAACCAAACCCTCTCACTCTTGTCTAAAATAGAATAGAAATTAAGGGTCAAAGTTAGAACGTGGATGCCACAGCAGTTGCATGTATAGCTATTAGCCAACTCTTTCACGCGCCTCTACGGTGGTCAACACCAGGTTTTGCACGATGCCTACTATATTTATAAACCATGTTTGTGAAATGACTAAAATACCCTTACCAAGAAAAAAAAATTGCTATTAATAATAATAAAAAATAAATAATTTAAGAAAAAAAGTGATTCTTCTAATGATCATGTGGCTTAAGATGTTTGATCAAACTGATTCTCACATTATGTAATCTCCGAAAGGGTTATCAGAAGTTGATAGAACAAGATCATGTGGCATCATGTTAGTGAGCCCAAGTCAAGTTCCTCATAATATTAAAATGGGTTAATATAATATTATGCGCCCCCCCCCCCTCTCTTTTTTCTTCTCCTCTCCATTGCTTAAAGATGCAATCAGAGTTTATTTTTTAATTTCAGTATAAAATTGAAAGAAGGGTTATTTTAGACATTTCCTTCAAAACCAAGGAATTTCCATCCACGCTTACACGCCCTTTAGTGTATAAATAAGCACTCCATCCCCCTCTCTTTAACTATTGTGGTCTTCCTCCTCTTTGTCTTCCTTAAGCCATTTTCCAAGCACAACTCTCTCTCTCTCTCTCTCTCAAAAAGGCCTCAATGGGTGGAAACTCACCCTGTGCTTCATGCAAATTGCTGCGAAGACGCTGCGCGAAGGACTGCATCTTCGCCCCGTTCTTCCCTTCCGATGACCCACATAAGTTTGCCATGGTTCACAAAGTCTTTGGTGCTAGCAATGTTAGCAAAATGCTTCAGGTTCTCTCTCTAGCTTTGTTTAGTTTTATTCCCAAATTTTTTTTTTATACATTGCTTCTCATATTCATGATCTTGATTCACATATAGTAATATAGCATGGTTTAGTTTTTTTTTTTTTTTTCTAATCATTTTCTTAACAGGAGCTTCCGATTCATCAAAGAGCGGATGCGGTGAGTAGCCTAGTCTACGAAGCGAACGCGAGAGTGCGGGACCCCGTTTATGGTTGCGTAGGGGCAATCTCTTACCTACAGAACCAAGTTTCTCAATTGCAAATGCAGCTGGCAGTAGCTCAAGCAGAGATCTTATGCATTCAGATGCAGCAAGAGCCCCCCTTACCAAGTCAACAAATGGAAGCAGATGAGAGAGCATTTGGTATCCCTGAGAATCTCAATAACATTCCTCAGTTCATCAACTTTGCCTCATCTAGCAATGTAATGCAAGAGCCACTCAAGAGAGAGTCTCTTTGGACATGATATATATGGTTTCTTAATGAAATGGCAGAAATGTTTTAACTTCCTTTCTTGTGATGGTGGGTGACCATTTGTTCATTATTTGTGTGTGAGAGAGAGGGGGAGTAAAATTTACTAGAGTGAAAACAAGATTAGGCAATTAAGTAATGAATAGATTTAAGTGAGTTGGAAAACTTGGGGCCTCTTTGGATGCCTCCAAAAAGTATTTGCATATAATCTAATATGTAAATGGTTCTGAAGTGAAGTACGATTGTTTGCTAATATAATGGTTATAATATTTGGGAAATGATATATTCGCCCCTTTTCCTTACTTGGGCCACCCACTTGTAGTGTAAAAGGGTAGTCGTAAATGCACTAGAGGGGCTGGCCCAAGAAAGAACTGGGGCGAATATATCACTTCCCTAATAGTTTTAGAGATGATATACTTACTGGCTTCAAAAGATGCCTTAATGTTCCATTTGCAAACAAGACTAAATTAAAAATACTTCTATTCGCAAATAGAATCAATTTTGGTGTTAAGCATGGGAAGATGAATACAGTTTGAAATGAATAAGCTTAGGCATGTTAGATGACTTAGTTTATTGGAATGTGTTAAGTTATTGATTTCACTAAACTTCAATGATTACAATTAATCCTGGAAAGTGCTGATTTAGAGCACTTCGGGGCTAAGCATGAGCAGATAAAAAAAAATATAGAGAACAGATAATCCTAATCATAGTATCCTAATCTACTCTATCTAACCTAGTTGGTAAATCAAAGACCCAAACAATCTGACGGTCAGATGTTATCAGATTTCATACATTCTAACATATTCATGTGTGTGTGCTCATGCTCACATGTGTGCGTGCGCGTGTGTGTGTGTGTGTGTGAGAGAGAGAGAGAGAGAGAGAGAGAGAGAGAGAGAGAGAGAGAGAGAGTATTAAATACATAAATAGATTTAGATATATTAGAAAGATAGAGAGAGGAGTAGAAATAAAGAAACTGATTAGACCTGGCTGCCTTAGAGAACTTAGTAATTGGTTTATTATACTGACAAAGGAAATTAAAAGATTAGATGATATACTTAGTGTGTTACAAAAGTTAAGTAATTGAGAGAGAGAGAGAGAGAGAGAGAGAGAGAGAGAGAGAGAGTAGAAATGAAGGAACCCAGCAGACTTACAAGGGTGTGTTGGACTTTTTTAAGTAAATGGGTGTAAATGGGGAGATGGGTCAACCCTACCATGTGAGATTTGGAGTAGATTAGGGTTATGTTTGTTACTTGTTAAGCAAACAGAAGAGTCTCCCAAGTGATTAAAACATGGGGTCGGTGCCATTTCCCAATCAGGAATTTACTATATATTCTGCTTCCTAGTTTTGTTTTCTTGTTCATGTGGAGGAGCAGAGTAATGTATTTATGGGAAGAATACAAATCACATTTTTTTTACATTTCATTGCTACCAGTGTGAAATCAATGTAATGCTTAGTGATAATAAAACCAAAGGAACACCTGACTTAAAGATTCCTCCATTCTTTTTTAATGTCCATTAACATCCTAAGTCAAAATTAGGGCTCTATCTATCTCCAAACAGCTTTTAGGGGAAGTGTGTGACAATATTTGCATGGTTTCTTTGAACTTTGTTTTGTCATTTTATGTAGACGTGACTGTAATGGAAAAAAATCCTTTTTAGTTTGTTGGTCATTAAAAAATCAAATCCATAATCCAATCATTTTTTAACTTGGTATCTAGCCTTTTTAAGCTTGAACTTGTGTAATAGATACTCTTTCTTTTAGGCCATCTTTGGCAGCCACGAAAGTTTTTCCATGAAATATTAGATTATTAAAGGGGCAAGGAGGGTGGGAGAGGGAGGGAATTGAGAATGCATGAGTGAGGAGAAGATGAGAAGTAACTGAAAAACAGGGAAAAGAAAAACTCTACTCAAAATAGAGTTTTGGTTTCCTTAGTTTTCACCATCCCCTCATTCATGGCCTCTCAATTCTTTCCTTCTTTCACTCTCCCTACGCCTCTCCTAACACTAGGTAAGCTAATATGCCATGAAAAGAAAATTCATGGTTGCCAAATATGGCCTTAGGCTGTGCATTTGGATTGCCCGAATCAAATGCTGGAATCGGCATATTCCAAATTTGCCCGATTCCGGCATTTGGTTCAAGAAATGAACAAAATCAGGGGCAAAAATTATACCATGCGGAACTAAAGGGGTAAAAAAGACCAAAATCCATTTTCTCCCCCAAGAGGTGATATTCTGATTCTGCCCACGGTCGGAATGAAATTTTTATTGGATTTTTTGAGTGAGGAATGATAGAATGAAGGGCGCCCTTGCAAAAATCAGCACCAAGTGTGCCCCTATTGGTTGGTTTTTGCAAAGTCAACACGTTTTCAACTTTTTTAGGCGCTTCACTTTTCAAAATCCGCCAATAGGGGCGCCCTTGGAGCTTATTTTTGCAAGGGCACCCTTCATTCTATCATTCCTCTATTTCAATTAATTTTTAATTCTAATATTTTCTATCCTGTTTACAGGAGAATCGAAATACGATGCCAATTCCAATTTTTGATTGGGGCAATCAACCAGCCTTATGATTATATTGTGTTAGAATTTTGAACCCAAAAAGTGGAATTTGAAATCAGAATTTTGTGAGTGAGTTTGAACTTCAATGCTAGTCTTTTAGTCTCACATTGGAAAGTTGAGGAGACATTCACCTCCTCATAAGGGCTAGTGTAGGCCTTTCAAGGGACATTGGATTTTGTTGGGTGACCCAGTTTTATATGAACTTTGGGACATTGAATTTTGTTGGGTGATCCAGTTTTATAGGAACCAAAGTTCATATAACACACATGCGCGCAACCGTGGTCTGAGTGTGGATAAATAAAAATAGGGAAATGATAACAGTAAAACCATATTCTTGACAAACATCTTGTCATTCAGTATTTAAAGAGTTGTCAAATGGTTAACCTCCCAAAATCCCCCACAAGCCAATTAAAGAAGAAAAAACAGCTGGGTTTGTGCAAATACCAAAATATGGTTGCGCTGATAACATTTCATCCCTAAGAATATCATTTTGTTTCCAAAAACACAGTTCTTTTTTTCCTTGAATTTCTAAATGTGTTTTATTTGGCTTAGAGTAACCAAATCGATAAGTGCAATATGACTTCTAGAGTTTTATTCTTATACTGAATTTTACAAGAGTATAGAAAATTTGAGTTTGAGTAACCAAATTTGGTTTCGAGTTGCACCACAAGTAAGCCAAAGATCAGTCTCTTCATTGAACTATTTTCAACATATAGATAAAGCACCAAATCACGATTTGTGGTCGATTAGAAAGATATGCTAAACTACCTATTAAAGAAGTGTGGGATCCATCAATCTATTTTCTCCTTGAACAAGTATTGGGACCCAGTATCAGATTACCATTAGATCACGATCTGTGACTGAATACTGTATTTGCAGCACCGAATTGGTGTATATGCTAATAGGATCATTCCTCTCTTTATTTTTTCTCGTTTTACTTGATCTTATGCATGTGTTCCTTATGTCGTCCAAATCGCACTATTTAACATTTGTGCTGGCGTGAGCAGGGAACTTGAAAGCATCAGGTCGAAGAAGAAGAGTGAGATGGGTCTGATCCAAGGCTAGTCTGATACCGTATATATATATAAGGAAAGTTTTTCTAGTCGGCCGACTAAAGAAGCTTCTCTAGTCCGCCGACCAAAAACACAGTGGGCCCATATTATTTGGATGATCCAAAGCATTCATTTGATGGGCTCTATCATAGATAGGGTGTGCCCAAAAAATCAGCTCCATAGGATCATCCTAGCCCTTTGATTTGTGGAGGTTAAAAATGGACAGTGGAGGTTAAAAACACAGTAACCCCACATTGTTTTGATGATCCAATTCATTCATTTGATGGGCCTTGACATATGCCTAAAAAATCATCTCCATAGGATCATCCTAACCCTTCGATTTATGGAGGTTAAAATGGACGCTTATAAACTCCACAAATCTGTCCATTTTTAACCTCCACAAATCAAAGGTTTTGGATGATCCTATGTAGGCACACCCAATCTATGCCAGGGCCTATCAAATGAATGTTTTGGATTATCCAAATAATGTGGGCACACTGTGTTTTTTGGTCGGCGGACTAGAGAAGCTTCTCTAGTCGGTCGACTAGAAAAACAATATATATATATGGGAAACATTTTCTGAGCGATACCTTAGATAAGTTATCAGAGCAAGAGCTCAAAATATTATGTGGGCCCACATTGTTTGGATGATCCAAAGCATTCATTTGATAGGCCTATACATAGATAGAGTGTGCCTAAAAAATCAGCTCCATAGGATCATCCTAACCCTTCGATTTTTGGAGGTTAAAACTGGACAGATTTTTGGAGGTTTATACCCATCCACTTTAACCTCTACAAATCGAAGGGTTAAGATAATCCTGTAAACCAGATTTTTTGTACACACTCTATCTATCTTTGGACTATCCAAATGAATGCTTTGGATCATCCAAACAATGTGGGCCCATTTGTTTTTTTGAGCTCTTGCTCAGATAACTTATCTGAGGTATCGTGCAGAAAACATTATATATATATATATATATATATATATATATATATATATATATATTTGTCCTCCACAAATGGAGGGGTTAGGATGATCCTATGGAGCTCATCCTAACCCCTCCATTTGTGGAGGACAAAAATGGACAGACACAAATCTGCTTCATTTTTGTCCTCCACAAATGGAGGGGTTAGGATGATCCTATGGAGCTGATTTTTGGTACACCCCCTATCTATGATAAGGCCTTGCAAATGAATGGTTTGGATCACTCCCCAAAATGTGGGACCCATGTGATTGGGCAAGCTAGCTCACCATAAGTTTGGTGAGCTTAAGCTCACCAACAGTTTCCTCTATATATATATATATATATATATATATATATATATATATATATATATATATATATATGTATGTATGAACGTCACGAAGATCACAATGCACATGACATGAAGAGGCTTTGAACTCCAACACACGCACACGCTCTGATATAAATGTTACCGAAATAAGAATATTTTGGTTTTGGTGAAAATTTCAGCCAAAATCTTGAAAATGTTGGCGGAGATATTTCGGTTTCTCTCGGTGAAAATCTTATAAATTTCGGTGGAAATCTTGTAGATTTCAGTGGAATTTTGAATTACTAGTGCTTTTTAATAATTTTGGTTGAAAATAAAATTTTGGTGTACTTCGTTTCAGTTCTGGCCAAAACCAACATGTCTCAGCCGAAATTTTAGACCATGCTTACAACAAGAAAGAGAGATTTCTTAAATGACTTTTTCTTTTGCATCATTGCCTTTAAATACATGATCAAGAGTTAGTTCGTCAACGAATGCATCTCTTGAAAGATTGGGAGAAGTACGACTAGTGTGAGTTACGGACACAACCCTTCAATTGTTAGGTCATCTGACTAAATTATGTGTCATTAATCAATAATTTTGACTAGCTTAACAATCACAATTAAGATTAATCATAACGATCAATGTTAAGCCCTAAAATCAACGGTTATCCATCCTTTTAACTAAACCTAAACAAAATCGTCGGTTTAGATGATGACTTTATTATTAAGTGGTTAGGATCATCCGATCATGATAGAGCAATGGGCCAAACTCGAGTGACCCACCTCGTCAATGGGCTTATCAATGGAGAATCAATGATGTTGGGAAGACTTAACAAAGGAATTGGTTGCATGGAAGTCACGTTAGAAGACAAAAGGGGCTGATTTATCAATCTCGACCTTGTATATTTTCGAGAGAAGGCCAGGCAAAACCTCCCCTATCTCTCTTTTGAGGGCTCGAGGTTAATGCCTCGAAAGGAAGCTTCCTTGGTTCAATTGTCATTCCTCTTTCCTTGCTTCCTCTTTCAATTGAACAAAACAAGAGATGTCTCCTTTTAATTAAGGGCCGTTTGCAATATAAGTATTCTACTTTACTTTATTTGCAAACACAGTCTTCTAGTTTGACAATTTACAAATAGTCTCCACCATTGAGTGAATTTTGCAAATCTGGTCATGTTGTCTAAGTTGTGTGCAAAATGATATGCCTGGGTGTAATATCATTTCTATACATACTCGCATTCTTCGCCCATGGTATGCCTGGGTGTAAAAAAATGGGTTCCATCCCATCAAAACATGAGGTGTGAAATAGTGGGTCCACCCTATAAATGGGCTCAGGTGGAGATCGTGCGACCTACCCCATCAAAACATGAGGTAAAATGGTGAGGCCCACCCGATGCATAGGTTTGAGTTGAGTTGGTGAGACCAGCCCTAAATATATTATATATTTTGAAAGTAGAAAATATCAGTAAAAAAAGCGAATTATAAACCAATGCATACAAAAATCTATTCGCCTATATAACTTCTACCTTTTAATGAGTTCCTAATTTCTATTGAGGGCGAAAAATCAAAGCGGGTTCATATGAAAATAACAAATCACGATTCACAAACCTGGCCCAAATTCAAACCAAGTGAACCGAAGCTTTGGTGTGCGTGTTTATGACTACTCTTTTTACACTAGAAGGGGGGGTGGCCCAGGGAATAAATAACGCAAATACATCATTTCCCTCTATTTATATATGGCAAATATAACCTATGTTTTCAATATAAGGTAGATCTCTTAACTATAGATTCTAACCATATTTTCAAAGGCATGGAAGAACCCCTGTTCAATAATCTGCTTAGCATTACTAATTTTGTTTGACTCAGTCGTGCATACAAAGCTTCATAAATATTTCATTCTTCTTAAAAAATTAAAAATTAAAATAAAAGAACCCATGTCTGTTTGTGTGTGAATCCTCCAATCTACCTCCAATTCCCATAGCATGTCTTGGAATTTGGATTTGACTAAGTAGAAGTTAAAAGATATATTGGTATTTGAACTTCATTTCGGCATCAACAGGATTACCCTGAAATAATGCCAAGTCAAAAAGAAAAAAGAGCACATTCTTACCTACTTTCCAAGAATTTATGCTAATAAAATGGTATTGGTTAGGCTCTTCAGTAGCAGCCATTTTCTCAGCCTCGGCCTAGGATGTGCCACGGGGACGTGATTGGGTATGTAGATCAGACCATATTTACAAAATTCTCCATATCAAATCTCAAAAACAATCAGATTTTGTTGAAGAAATTATCGGGTGATGGAAAGATCATTTTATTTTGTAATGAAAATGTTGAATCATGGAGCGGGCGTAGGCGTAGATGGACGATTTTAAAACGGGCTCCTCATTCATAAGATAGAGAAAATCCAAAATCCCTATTTAAATACAAACTACCATGATTAGTTATTCAATGTCATACTAACAAACTTATCACATACTCATCATTTATTTCCCAATCAAACTCATCCTACATAAAAGTAATGTTATACACAAGATCAAATCAACTCTAAAAGTTACAATGATACGAGTAATGTCCTCAATAACATGCATTGCTCATGACCGGTTCAAACACGTTTGATTCGTACAAATCAATCATCTTTCTCTGTCTTCTTCCTTCTCACTCAAAGGTTTTTTAAAACTTCTAATGCAAAAAGGAAATGAGGCCTTCCAAAAACAAATCCAATTTTATTTTATACAAAACTTAATTAGGACAAATTGCATAAATTGTATGAATCATTTGATTTCTTATCAAATCGTAAGATTCAATGAAAAAAATCGCAAAATTTATACAGATTAAGATTCAATCATGAGATTCAAACAAAAATCCATAAGAATTGATTGAATCATATGATTTGAATCGTAAATCGTAAGGTTTTAAGAACATGCATTTGAGCCTGAATTAATATATATGCAATAGACGAATTAGTTGCATTTTGAACCTGAATTTATGTTTGGATGATAGTTTTGACTTTACTTTGGAGTGGTGTCATACAGGTCAAAAAACCACTTTGCCATTTTCTTATCTAATTTTTTCATCACCGCCGCCGCCGGCTGACTATCACTGCAACTTGAAATAGGAGGAAGGGGAATAAGAAGAAGAGGATGAAGAAGGAAAAGAAAGAATAGATTCCAAAAAAATGTAAGGCACCAAAACATGCAGTGCATCGGAAAAATAGAAAAGAAGAGGAAGAAGGAAAAAAGAAGAAATTGCATAAAATAAAGTCATTGGCAAAACAAACAAAAAAAGAGAGAATAAAATGGCATCAAATTGGCAAAAATTAGGTCAAATTGTCGGGATGACTCGGCAAAAGATTGGGTCGACTCGCAAAACAATCATGTAGTCTTTTTGCAAGTCGACCTGATCTTTTGCCCATTTTTCCCGATTCTTGCCAACACCCCATTTTGGCCGACTCTTCTTTTTTCCTTTCCTTCATCTTCTTTTCCATTTTTCACAAGGATTTCTGTTTTTTGGGACACAGATTCTTCTTTTTTCTTTCTTTCTCTTTTCTTCCCCTACCCTCTTCTTCTTGGTCCTGTTTTTTGGGACACAGATTCTTCTTTTTTCTTTCTCTCTCTTTTCTTCCCCTACCCTCTTCTTCTTGGTCCTGTAGCGAGTTGCAGCAGCTGTATGTATTCTTCCGAATTGCAGGAGTTATCAGCAAGTCTCTATCAGCATTGCAAGAAATGAAAAAACAGAAAATATTAGAGAAGGGCCTTGGAGGGCAAAATAATCTTTTGGACTGTATGGCGTATGGCAATTCTAAATGCCATCCCATGCTCTCCTCACTCACACTCATCACCTCTTCAAATCTCACTGTCCAACCTCTCTACAACCCTCTTCCACTTGGGCCATGCGTGGCCACCATTAATGGCTTTTCTGAGAAAATTTAGCTCATCCAGTGGTAATGATGGAAGAGATCTCTCACCTGAGAGACTGTAAGTGAGAATAGAATAAGGGCTGAAAATCAAGGAAGCAAAAAATTCCATTAAAAATAAGGATTATTTTTCCCGGTCATTTATCCATTTCTTACTCTCAATGGCCATGCTCTCTTAAGTCTCCTTCTCCCAACGCCTCTCTCACAGCCTTCTCAACCATCGGCGCTACCTTCCCAACCTCCAGGATGAATATCTCCGAGAGAGAACAAAGATAAGCCTCCTGCCTAAAAAGCGACTAAAGGCTTCTTTCATCCTTCAGTGCTTCCACTTTGAATGCCTTCCTTGTAGCTCCACACTCTCAATCCATTCCTTCATCATCCTCTTAGGCGTCCTCTCAAGCTTGCTGCCAACAAGTATAAAAGTGCTACTTGTTCCTGGAAAAAAGATTCATGGGTGCCAAAGTTGGCCTTAGATAAACAAATAATCCCTGAATTTGTTTTCATGGTTGCCAAACATGCACTAAGAGTAAGAGCATAATTATGATGCCATAATCTCTCTGATCTTCCATTTCTTTGTTGTAAAGGATGAGCCCCAAACTAAGAGAAACTTCTCCATGTCAAGTGAAGAAACTGAGCCTCAAGGAACAAAATAACAGGCAAAGGTACACGAGGGAACCACAGCACCCAATAAATGGTTTTTTTTTAATGGCACAATAAGCCGTTTATCATTACAATAGGTGTCAAGTGGAAGAGCAGTGACGCATGCAGCCGAGGAAGATTTGAAGCTTGTTCCTACATGGGGTTCTTACATGATCAAGAAAAGATCTAAGCAAGCAAAAGTACAAGTAGAGGTTCTTATATGATCAAGGAAAAATACAAGGACACCAGGGAGAGAGGGGTACCACTTATGCACATCATTAATGAGTTTCTTATATGATCAAGGAAAAATAAGAGTGGTAAAAGTACAAGTGTGGGTTCTCAAGGAAAAATATGAGCAGATAAAAATACAAAGAGGGCTCTTATGTTGATCAAAGAAAAGGGCAAGTGATAAATTCGCCCCCTTTTCTTCACTGGGCAACCCCCTTTTATTTTAAGTCTTTCTGAAAAGAAAATGATTTCATTTCTATGAAAAGGCAGACAAAAGGGTGTGAGAATAGCATCTCCAACGACATTAGAAATAGCTGAAAATCTTGTAGAGAACTCACCCTTTGAAATCGAAATATCTCCAATGAAATGGCAGGCAATCACTCAAATGGTCCTCAGTCATGCAACTAACCGTTTCTGCAACAACAGAGCGCATCTTGATCGGAACATCCCAACCCCCAGAGTTTCAAAGCTTTTGTTCTACATCTTTTATGATAGCGAGGAGAGGGAAGATGGTGCTTAGTTGTACTTATTTAACACGGGGTTATAGAGTCAAAAAAATCAGCGAGGGTATGCATATTCTTCGAGCCAGCAAACACTCGGAGAAGCTACAATGGTGAGCTGCTCAGCAACGCCGGCGCCCATCTGGTTCTATCCACTCACCCCATGATAAAAACTACAAGCTAACATCAACAAGACACATGTAGTAAAAGAATTTGCCTACACCACAATATTGTTCTAAACTTAAAAAAGACCAGCAAGTTAAAATCAATGCAGTTCGTCTTTAGATGCTGGAATCATTCCAAAAAAAAAAATGTTTATTGCTACATGTCACATGAAAATGCATGAATGAAAAAAAAAAGAGGCACAAAGATGATGCAATTTAAAAAGAGCAGCACTCACCTGAAAATCTCAACCTACCAAGAATTTGGAGTTACCACTTGACTCTATAAAAAATTCACATAAATAGTTCCAATTAATTTCAAAGGAAAGAACCAAAACCCTCCAAAATGTAGCAAAAGCGGAATAAAATGATAAGGGGGTGCTCTGCACGGAGAAAGCGAGCAACCTACCTTTAGTGTCTCCGGTTTGGATAAAACTTTCTGAATATGAATAGATAAATTTCTCTCAGATCAATCTTGGTACATTATAGTGCTTCTTGTTGATGTTGATTGTTCTTTAGTACGGACGTGACCGCTGCCCACTATAATGGTTCCTATCTGGGCCACTACCACCACCATCTCTGCAGTTGCCTCTGCGTCCACCACCCCTACCACCAGTGTAACCACCTCTACCACCACTGTTACATACACAATAAAGTAAAAGAATGCAGCTTGTCACCAATGATACTGCAACTAACATGCTAGGCATTAAAACAAAACTTGAGGACGGTAAGAAACTGTAGCGTCAGGCATGAGAAAGCGGTTCAAAACAAACCAACAATCGGGTACCACATCAATAGTAATGGTATTGTATGGAAAATTTAAACATTAATAGTACTATAGTATTCATTATATATTATAAACTGAAATACCCACGACCACCACCACCAACAACAAAAAAGAAGAAGAAGAAGAAGAAGAGATAAAAGATAAAACAAATAAATAAGCGAAGGTCATATCCACAAGGTCAAGGAGTTATTGATTGACTTGGAAGTTTGTAAGGAGACTCAAACGACAAGTCGGCCAAGATGAAAGGGAGTTGAATCATGCGAGTAAGTCCATGATAGATCCATGGGGTTTCCAAATGGTGTTTCCATCGAGAATTTGATGTAATACATATCACAAGATCACTACAATTATAGAATGCATTGTCACTCCTCAAACCATATCCCTAACTAATTACCAAACAGCTAAATAAACTCGAGAAACAAGGTTAGATTGACATTATCACTTACCTACTTCCCTGGGCAAGAGCTTTAGTGGCCAAATAAAATATTCAAAACCTTCTACGTTAGCGAATGGAACAACCCTAAGATTAACTGGCATTTGACATTGGATTAGTAGTAAAAGAAAACGCCAAAACATAAACGCACAAGCCTCTTCCAAAAATCTAAGACTGGGACTTATCCCAAAATGATAGCAGGAAGCCCTCTTAGTTTTTTACATGCCTCCATGCCCATTTCCACTCATGTTACAGGCGGGAGAGATGTAGTTAGTCAAATCCTTCAATCAACTACAACAAAACCCTAGATTGACAATTGGACTTTCCCCAAGGATCAATTACCAAAGCTTATAGAGTATGTCTTTGTACTATTTAGCATACATAGAAATGACAGCATCTCAAGGTCATTATGTCCAAACGCTTCCCTGCAATTTCTCCATGCCTCATATCAACTCCCAGATTTAGTCATATCTCTAAGATGAGAGCAAAAAGTACCCATTACAATCAAATGTCCGGTTACTAATAATTATAATGGCACGACATTGGTTACATCAAGCAAGTGGGAGTAGGTCAATCAATAGTTCTCAGAACAATAAACAATAAAGCACCTAGAAAGCATCAATACAATAATATATTATTGAATTTTAAACACGCATCACTATTTCATAGCATATAAAGATTGACTTCTTCAGTGATTGTGAATAGCAAAGCTTATAATCGTAGTTTTAAATTTCCACCGAAAATGACACGAAACAACAGAAATGCTTCCATTTCCATCTCCACCATCTTCAGTGATTGTGAATAGCAAAGCTTATAATCGTAGTTTTAAATTTCCACCGAAAATGACACGAAACAACAGAAATGCTTCCATTTCCATCTCCACCATAACGTACATCAAAAGCTGAAACGCCAAATGATAAACATTGAAGATGAAACTTCAGGAAACATTAAAAAAAAAAGGATGAAACTTCAGGAAGTGCTAGAATAAGCACAAATACATACTCAGAAAACCATCACATAAGCAAAAATTGACATGTAAGGTTTAACAACATCCAACACCTAGTGATTCATACCAACATCCAACACCTAGCAAAAATTGAGCATGTTTGATAGTTCAATACATACCACCTTTCACATGTGATTCATATCAATAATTATACATAATACAAACACCACATCTCACATGCAATTCATATAAATTTAATTATGCAACACACTAGTAGAATATACCACTAATTCACTTACGATTTTTGGTTGAACATATGGTTCATAATTTTATTTCCACCAAAATTTCCATTCGATTTGTATATGTTTCAATTTCCATCATGACCAAAACTGAAACCTCAAGCAATGCTTATACTATGTGAATACTTGTAAGGTTACTAAAGACAATCATGATAGAATCACGACATAGTAATCAATGGGAGGAGCAAAAGGAGGCCCGGTAAGAAGAGAGGAAGCAAGAGAGGAGGAAGAATGACAATACGGGTAGATGATTTCTATTACTAAACTCATCTATTAAAATGGAGAAGGTAGGCTAGACAAACCCTTTAAGCAAATACAACAAAACCCAAAATCAACCTAAGGGCATCTACTAAGAATTAGTTTGTCGAAGCAGAGCAGATGTGATTGTAGTTTTTACCATACACAGATACTTCAACACCTTAAGGTCATTATGTGTTGACATTTGGGTGCAACTTCTCAATGCATCACCTCAACACTCGGTTCGACACAGAATTCTAAAACAATTACAAAATAACCTTGTAAAATTAACAGCAATAATTAGAACCTTAGTTGCATAAAGCAAGATAAGTGAGGACATTTATCTCAGAGAAGTGAAAAGTATATAAGAAGCTTTTATGTGAAAATATCTTAGGGCCCGTTTGGATACCTCATATTTTGTATTTGGATATGGAATTGAGTTTTTAATACAAAATGAATAGATCCGCCAGTTCATGTTGAGGGAGACAGAGAGGGAAGGGGGTACTGGAGGGGAGAGGTTGAGGAGCAAAGAGGGTGAAGGAAACTGCCAGATCTGTAGATTTCCAATTACTTATTTCCACAACATATTTGGAAATCTGATTTTTTTCACTGTCAGTCGCTGATTTGGAAATTCAAGGGGGTACTGGAGGGGAGAGGTTGAGGAGCAAAGAGGGTGAAGGAAACTGCCAGATCTGTAGATTTCCAATTACTTATTTCCACAACATATTTGGAAATCTGATTTTTTTCACTGTCAGTCGCTGATTTGGAAATTCAAGGATTTGATCCGGATCCAAATCACAACACAAAAAGGGCTGCAAATGTGAGAAATCCAAATCAAAATCTTCTCGACATCCAAACGGGCCCTTATAGAATTTAAAAATATGCATCTATGTTAACAGAATATATCTCAAAGACGTGAGAAAGAATCTAAGAAGCATTTGTGTGAAAATATCTTATAGATTGGATGGACACCTAGCTGAAGAATCCATAGACCCCTTGAAGAACTTTTGTAGCGTGGACCTCTGATAGCCCAGTTACGTAACTGCTCAACCTTGACTGGCAACAAGGGACAAAAGTAGTTTCTCCTCCAAAGAAACCAGGTTCTATGCTTGCTAGGACCAAGAGATGAGAGAGTTGAGAAGGGCTCTTCACACATCAGCCAAGCTGTAAGAGGTAGGAAACTCTCAAGTACAGTTCTACAGGGAGGAATTGACCCATCTATTCCGACCGTGGAGTACAGGCCATTCGATTGGGAGGATTCTGAAATTGCAGAGGCTTGGTCCGATCAAGCTGCTGAATATTGGAAACAAGCTATAGTGCTTACTCCAGTTAATTATACTGAAGCACATAACTGGTTAAAGATCACAAGACGGTTCGAATAAGAACACTCTCGTTTATAATCCGTATAATGTTGGAACCATCAATCAATAAAATTGATGGCTCCTGCGGGAAGAGCCAGTCATGGAATTTCATTACATCCCTTCTAAGATCATTCACCTGGAAACTCAGAGATAAACGAATATGATACAGTAATGGTACATAATAGTCATTTCTTCTGTACTGACAAAGCTAATAAAAGGGACCTTGGAATGACTAAATATGGATAATGAGAAGCCACTTATTAATGCAATGACTAATGAATGATTCTTTGACTTGTAATAAAGTAATATAAATATGGATCATAGTTACATAAAGCGAGATAAGTGAGGAAATATATCTAGAGACGTGAGAAAGTATCTACGAAGCTTGTGTGCAAAAATAGCTTATAGAATTTCAAATATGCATCTATGCTAATAGAGTAAAACTCGAAGACATGATAAAGTGTCTAAGAAGCTTTTAAATGAAAATATCTTATACAATTTATAATATGCATTTATGCCAATAGAATAGATATAAGTTGCTTGAATTACAGACAATCATGATTCATCATGATTAGGTAGTATGTGATATGGGCAAAAGAAAATCTAAATCTAAAAGGAGACCAAGCTATATTCCTAAGAGTAAATAGCAACCATGATAATGATGCCATTTTTCCTTCAATAAAAAAAATATAAACTAATAAAGATGCTAGCCATGGAGAAGCTAGAAGCATCCTATTCATAACCCTAGTCAGCAAACATTTCAGATGGGAAGTGGGTCATTTAAAGCACTCATAGGACATGCGAATTAATGAACTTGTAATCACTATGTTCAAGCTTAACAAAAGGTGTGAAGTGGGGAAAAGTAAGAGACATACCCATGCCCATAGGCAGGTGGAGCCCTAGGTGCAGACTTCTCTGCCATTGCAACATTAATCCTATAGCCCCTCATATCATAATCTGGTAAGAGAAGGTGAGTTATAGCTTTCAAATGAAAATTAATATAACACCTATATTTGGTATTCAAAAGTTGCAAGCCAAAACTTACTGTTGTAAAAACGCCGAATGTGCTGCAGAGGGATCTTCATAAGAGAGAACTGCATCGCCTTTGTTGTTTCCACCATCGTCAGTGTATATCTTTATATTCCAAGGCCACTGATCTTTGTAACCACGCTTTTGCTTGATTCTACCAACCTATACAAGTATGCCATACATCAGAATATTCAAATCCGATAACCAGTATAAAATCATAGAAGTTCAGTAGGAATTGTAGGGTAGAGACGTCCCACCAAGATGCAAAATAAATTAGATTGCTTTACAATTCTAGGATTTGCAAGTACGTTCCAAAAAAATAATTATAATAAATTAGATTGCTTTACAATTCTGGGATTTGCAGGTATGTTCTTAGTTATTACAATGGATACATGGGAAGAAATCATAGTTGTATATTCCGTTTCGGTCGCCATTTCGTTTTGGCCACCGAAACGGAATTTCGGTGGGATTTCAGTCATTTCGGTGCATTTCGGTCGAAACTTTTCGTTCACACAAAAAATATATTAAAAAATATGAGAAAAATCCAAAAAAATAAAAAATCAATAGAAAAAAATGAAAAACTAATAAATAGTCTAAAATATGTGTCCCAAAAAGCATATTCATTACTTAAACAAATAAAGTCTTGCACAAGTCCAACTGATAGTCTGATACATAGAAAAACATAAAAAAAAAGAGATACATGAAAGTGAAACATAGACAATAGCTAGTAGCAACAACTCTCAGTCATCAGAACCCAGATGATCATACCCAATGTCTTCTTCGTCGTCGTCGCCGCCGCCATCATCACCACCTGGACCACCAGTAGGGACATCTTCTTCAAGAGGCATGAGAAAGTCGTCGCCGTCGTCCCCGGCCCCAACCACAGCAGTAGGTGCTTCAAGATTTTCTCACCCAATGTCTTCCGGCGTGAATATGACATCTTCTTCTTCTGCAACCCAATCCATCATGAGATCCAGATAGTCTGTGCTCAAAGGGTCACTAGTGGTAGATGATTTCCTCAACAAGTCCCTGAAAAGAAAACCATTAAGTTTAATGTCAGAGGTTAAACTTAAAAGCTTAAAGTGATGAGGTGAGAGTTGAAAACATTATATTACATTGTATACCTTTCTCGAAACTTAAGATTGTAATGGACAAACACCAAGTCATCTAATCTCTAGTGCTCCAACCTATTTCTCTTTGTAGAGTGAATGTGTTCGAAGGTGCTCCTATTCCTTTCACACCCAGTCGCACTGTAGGTCTGACTGAGGATTCTGATCGCAAAGGTCTGTAATTCTTCCACGTCACCTCCGAATTGATTCCGCCATGCAACTGTAAAGTAACAAATAGTAAAGCATTATTTGTTGAGAAACTGAAAGTTAAAATGAATTATACTTAATTAAACAAACAACTCAAATATACCTGGTCTCAACTTCATTCGGTTGCGGATTGCAAGCTTCATTCCAAACATACCCTTAGCCTCTCGATAATCCTCAATCTGATTGGTGATGAGGTCTTGTGTAGTTTCATCAGGTACCAGTCGAGTGATGCATGCCAACAAGCCTCTGGTTACTTCACTGTGCCTAGAGAAGGTAGGAGTGAAAAAGAGAGCAGGGTTAAGAAAATATCCTGCTGCATGGAGGAGATTGTGGAGTTGCCTATCCCATGTTTGGTCGATGATCCTCTAGATGGGCATGTAATATGATTTTCTCTTCAACCTCTCCTTGATGTTCTCTTTGGGCTTATCCATGGCCTCATATAGGTAACCCATCGCCGGTTTGTCATGCCGATCTACCAAACGCAACACTCTCACTAAAGGCTCGCTGATGTTTAGAATGTACTTGCATTGGTCCCAAAAAGATTTATCCAACACAGTACTAACTACCCCTTCACTCAGTGGGTGTTGGACAAACCTACTAGTACTATACTCATCAGACACAAACATCTGCTGAAGTGCTTTCCGATTCAACACTAGACTTTGTATGCTAATGAAATTTGTAGTAAATCTGGTTGCAGCAGGGCGGCACAACTCCTTCCCACCTGTGAACTTCTTCCTCATCAAATTCAAGAAGCTTCCGTGGTTGTAGATGAACTTTGTAATCGTCTGAGCCCTCTCAATTGTGATTGCTATGTGAAGAAATACAGTCGGTTTGCACAGATGCTCCAAGATGAGATTTAAGCAATGAGCTGCGCACGGAGTCCAGAAGAATGTACCAAACGCGACTTCTAGTCTTTTCCCAGCAGCTTTGTAACTTGGCTCACTGTCAGTTACAAATTGCACCACATATTCCGGATTCACCTCTCCGACAATCTTTTCAAAGATATTGTATAATTCATCGGCATTCTTCACTATGCCAGATGCATCAACGGATTTGAGGAATATGACTCCTTTAGGACAGTACACCAAAAATTTGATTAGGGAACGTTGTTTGGTGTCTGTCCATCCATCTGCCATAATGCTACAGCCAGTGTATCTCCATGACATCTTAATCTCCTCCAAGTAGTTGTTTACCTCATCCATTGTATTCTTCAAAATGGAACCCCTTAAAGTATGATAAGTAGGTGCTTTATAACCCGAACCCACAGCATCAAACATAGGTTGCCAGAAAGGTGAATTGGCAACGTTGAAAGGGAGATTGGCATCGTAGCAAAGCATGCCAACCGTCATGTCTGCTCTATCCATTGTTTCTTTGGTAGCCAAAGCACTTTTAATGCTTGGCTGGGCTCCAGGGGTTGTTCGTGGTTCAAAGAAATTCCTAATCCCTCCTGTGATTCCCTTCTTCTTCCTTTTTGTACCACTCGGTTCTACAAGAACTTCCTTACCTCTTCGTTGAGGCAATTGTGTGCCAATGTCTTCTTCATCCTGCTCTTCTTCTTCGTCTGGTGTGCCATAAAAACCTCCAACCTCTGCTCTGGATAGGCTCATCCTAGCCCTTTCTTTTCTCTTTGCATCTAAAAGTTGCTTCATTCGATATTTTACATCTTCAGTCACTTTTTTGCATGATGCTACTTCACCAGGAACAGCCGCTAAATGTTCTTTCAAGTGGGTTATACCTCCACCCGATATGACTTTGTCACAGAATATGCAAGTTACTTTATTTTTTTGACCCGGAACCAATGTACCGTAAGCCCATGCCGGGTCATCCGATCTAGCAGGTGCCGAACCAATAGAGGATGCTCCTACAGAAGATGCTGAGCCCGACCCACTCATTCTGAAATGAAGTAGAAGAAGGGGAAAAATGAATTAGAAGAAAAAAAATTAAAACAAATTACAAAAAAATGAAGTAGAAGGGGACAAATGAAGTAAGAAATAAAAGAAAGGAAATGGAAAGAAATAAAGAGAACCTTGAGGTTGAAATTGATTTGAAGAGAATAAGATATTATTAGCCTTCCCTCACTTGAAATTTGTAGTGTAACTTGTGAGCCTTCACTTGAAATTTGTAGTGTAACTTGTAATTTGCAAGCCTTAGGAAATAGTTCTTGTAGTTGTAAGTTGAAGGTAGGCCTTCCCTTTGCTCCAAAATGGACTTGGATTGAGTTGAAGAAGAGTGTAGACTTGTAGGAAATTTATTAGAATAGATAGTGTAAGTGAAAGTAGAAAAGAGAAGGAGAATCACTTATGTGAAGGTAGAGGAGAAGAAGGTAGGGGAAATGCTATTTATAGAGTTTTTTATTGTTTGTGCAAGTAAAAATGACTAGAATACCCTTCCCAACAGCTATAAACAGTCACATTTGGAGGCTAAAATGGTCAAAAACCCAAAAGAGCCGTTACAGGGGCATTGATGTAATTTCTGCAAAAAACAGTCGAACTAGCCGTTATAGCCAATTTCGGACGAAATTCAAAATTACGTCCATTTCGGACGAAATTTCGGCGAAATTTTGAAGATTTCGTTTCTTTTTCGGAACGAAAACGAAATGTTTCGTCCATTTCGGACGAAACGAAACGAAATTTATAAGTATGGAAGAAATACAATTTCTAGTATATAGTTCGTTGAGCTTTCTAACAATGCATGGATTTTTTAGCTCAAGACATTGGCACAGGCTTACAATTAGATAGGCCAACTCTCATGGTTAGGAATTATGATTGGCGCAATTACATTAGATATTTCCCTTTTTCAATAGTTTTCGGCCGTTGAACTAATGATGATAGTGATGACAATGATGATGATTATGAGAAAATGAAGTCTAGGCTTAAAGGAGAAATTTCGTTCATTGGATTTTTCTCAAATTATATTTTCACAATTCAACAACCTACGCAAAGAATCCAATAGTGTGTTGGACTACATCGAAGAGTTCTACAAACTCATGGCTTGTGATGATATTCAAAAGAGTCAAGATCATACACAATAAGATTAAGGGGGGGAGGGGGGAACCTCTCTTTCCTAATTTAGGTTTATCACTAGAATAGAATAGCAATGTTAAAATAAAGCTTATAGAGAGAACAAATTGTATATTGGCACTCAACATATTGGCATGCATCCTGCAATCCATACTAGAATAAACATTCTTTTTTAATACAGAATCATTATAAATAAATTGATATGCCAATATACTCCAGTGCACGAGGCTCCCGCCATTGCGGACTCTAGGGAGGGCTAGATGTGCGCAGCCTTACCCCTGCTTTGCTTTGCAGAGAGGCTGTTTCCATGACTCGAACCCGTGACCACCATGTCACAGTGGAGCAACCTTACCATTGCGCCAAGTCTCGCCCTCTATATGCCAATATACTCCAAACAATATAATTGAAGCAACCAAAATAATTGTGAACAATCCTTTATCAAAGAACTAAAAGACCATAAAAATGAGTTCATAAAATTTGGAACAACATTTAAACATCTCAAATTTATTCCATAAAAAAACAAAGAGGATGCAAAAATTTTGACCTGGCCAATCCCTCCAAAAAGCTCTCTCAGTTCATCAGTAGACACATCAGGCGGCAAATTTGATATGTAAATCCGTGAGTTGTCACAAGAATCATCGCAATTCTCATCACATTGCTTCACCTTCACTGGGGCTTCGACTGGAGCACTACCGTAGCCACCACCAGAGGGTCGGGCCTGACCGCCACCATCATACCCAACAGGTGGACCTCGACCCGAGACATGATTCCCATAACTGTTAGGAGGAGGAGCACCATAAGTAGGGGGTAACGAATTGGGTCCACTGTTGTTGTAGCTATTTGGAGGCGGAGGTGGATAATTTCCACCAGCACCATAAGTAGGAGGGTATGAATTGGGTCCAGGGGGAGGAATCTGAGCATGAGAACTATCATCCCTTCCTTGATTATTACCATATGAAGCAGCTCTTCCACCATTGCCTCTCCCACGGTCCCCACCACCTCCTCCTTTGTTATAATCGCCACCACCTCCTCCTTTGTTATAATCGCCACCACCTCCTCTGTTATAACCACCACCGCCACCACTTCCTCCTCTGTTATAATCGCCACCACCACTGCCTTGTCTGTTATAACCACGACCACTTCCTCCTTTGTTAAAATAGCCAACACCACCACTTCCTCCTCTGTTATAATTGCCACCACTAGCACTACCGCCTGGACTGGGAGCGCCACTCGGTTCTCCTCGCAAAGGTCAGATTCCCACAACTACGTCCACGGTTTTAGGTTTCATGAATTCAATCCAACACAAACAAGAATAAAGAAATCCAAACCCTAAGGCCTTGTTTGGATTGGAAGAAAAACATCTCTGATGGAAAAATCTTTCCTGGGAAAGTTTTTCCTTTCCACAATTTAGAGAGAAATAATATGATCGTGGTTACATAAAAATTGTATAGGGTAGGTTCATATTATCTTTTTATATGGTATGTAAGAAAAAGTAGGAAATTTCATAAATAATTTTCCATTCCTAAACTTTTCCAATAAATTCCTGCAATCCAAACAAGGGCTCTAAGACAACAAATAAAGAAACAAAAAGATCAAGGAGAACTTAAGAAACAAACTTAGGGTTAGGGCAAGTCCAGTCTCCATCTCAGCCTCCCGGCCCCGTGAAGTCCCATGTGGGCAGTACAGCCCTTGGATATATAATATTTGACCCCTGGTGTAAACGGATCAAATTCGAAGCGGATATGACTATATCCGAATTCGATTACAGTATACACTATCCGAATTCGGATTCATATTTGAATTCGACGGATATTTAATATCTATCACCGAATTCGTATCCGTCAGATATTGTTTGAATTCGGATATTATCCGTATCTGTTTATCCGGTAAATTCGAACATTTTCTTGCAACACTTTATCTTTCTTCTCCTTCTTATTCCTCGAATGAATTTTCCAAACCCTAAAACCAGACATCTACTTACTCTTCACAAAATTAACTCTCAAACCCTAAAATATATGAGATCCTCTTCTTCCTTTTAAAACAAAGGCAGAGAGAGAGAGGCGTGAGGATAGATGATGGTGTTGGTAGTGGTCTTTGAGTTTTTTTTTGTTTTTTTTTGTTTTTTGTATATGATGGAATGGGTTTGGGCCATTTTGAACAGATGAAGTGGGAGTGCTGATGGTGGAAGATGAAGAGAAATGGGGATGGAGATGTGGATTGAGCTAGAGATGGAGGTGACTGGCGGTGATGGAGGGGGCTATGAGAAGGTGGAGAGGGGCGGCGGCGGATTTTGGTAGGGTTGGAGGCAGTAAGGAATGCCGAAGATGTTGTCTCAGCCTCTTCCTTTCTCCTCTCTCTTGCTTCTCTTTGCAAACCTTAGAAGTCCCCTCTTTTAATTGCATTTTGGGTTTTTATATAACCCTAAGTTGAAAAATTGATCTGAGGCGTCCATTTACCATCAATGACCTAGATGGCCTTTTTGCTTTAGAATTCTCTAGAAGCTATGACATCTTCTTTCAATCCATTTGTCTCTTTCATCATACAGCCCACATTTGCTGCTTCATAAAGAAGCCATGTCAAACTCCAAGAATGCCCTTATAATGATATATTACTTCATTTACTACCCAAAACACTTTTTGTTTTCGTTTTTTTTCTAAAAAGAAAATTCACTTTTCTTTTAGAAACAGAAGATAGTGTGTCATTACTAAAAATAAATATTAATAATATTATTAATAATAAATAAAAAAGATTTACTTCTCGAATTCAGATGTTAAACGGATCGGATATCACATTTACCAAATTTGCATCCGCTAAGAGCCGGATATCTCATAAACAGATTCGGATAATATCCGCTTGAAACGGATTCGGATAATATTCGCTTGAAACGGATTCGGATGCGGACGGTAATCAAATTTTCGAATATCCATTTACACTCCTAAATAGCAGCCCACCTAAAGGGCCCGTGAAGTCCCATGTAGGCGGTACCACCCTTGATGATTGATATTTCATCCAACACCACACTTTAAGTGGGATGCTTTTGGATCAAATATCGAGGGCGGTACTTAACTTTTGTTAGGCTTCTTGTGAAGGGTATAGTCCCCTCGTCCTAGATTGGTCAAAAGGTTAAGATTTAATTACAACGCCAGCAGCATTAGACTGAAATTTAGCTGTCAAAAAGAAAGTATCCTGATAATTACATTACGTAACACAACTCCCAATGATGAGAACTTCTATGGTGTCCACTAATTTGGATGATCTAAACCATTCATTTGTTGGTTGCCACCATAGATAGCCTGCACCCCAAAAATCTTGTCTATATGATAATCCTAACCCTCTGGTTTTGGGAAGCTTATAACCTGTCTTTTTTAACTTCGTGAGCTATCCATTTTGAAGTAAATAACTAGAAAACAAATTATACGATATATATCTCCCAAACTTATGTTTTGGAAGGCATATATCAGGCAAACTTTCTGCTTCCAATTTATGTAAGAATTGAAGTTGGTTAACATCCCTTGCATTAACTCAGAAATCTAGAATAGAAAAACATATTGCAGATAGATGGTTCATTCCATAACTCATAAATAGTCTCCTAGTGTGAAGTATAGGCTATCTGAGGGATGCAGGATGGATTTGCTTTCCTCTTTCCTTGGAAGCCGCCAAGCACTCCAGATTGTGCTCTGCGATCTACCGGAAATATATGGAAATCAGAGGGATGTCAACGTCATTGTCTTCATCATCTTCACAGGCTACCACGACATCCAAATGACGCCTATAGGAAGGCACCTCTACTTTGGCGACTTCCCTCGCCAAGTCCGCGACCTTTTTGTCCATCCTCTCCCTGTGCCTGGAGAACATGCTATTGTAAAGCAGACAAGTCCCACATGAAATACTGTACGCATTCAGTCCCTTCTCTTTCAGCCAATTTAGCAATTCCCTCAGGGTCAAGTTCTCCCTTATCACCCACCTATCCCACACCGTCCAGTTCATTTCCTGGTGCTTGATCACCTTCGGGGGAACGGGCTCAGCCATCGAAAATAGTGGCAGCGCAAGGTTCGCAAACGTGTTCCTGTAGTCCTCCACCTTGTGCCCACCAGCAACCACTTTGTATAGCTCTAGACATACAAGTCCAGTAGCCATTGCTGTAGAAGTTGCAATGGCTGGGATAATCCTGCCAGCAATAAACTTGGCTTTCAGCTTGTCAACCTCAGGAATGCTGTAGTTTCTCGCACGCATATTAGCCAGCCCAGCTATGCAATCCATATGATAATTTGCGTCGTCATCCTGCAAATAAATAACCAAAAAGAAGCATTACACCAAACCCAAGTAGGAAAGATTGTCTAGATAAAAAAAATTAGGGTTTGGGGGTGGGGTGTTAACCTTCTCAAACTGTATGGGGTTCATTCGGAAACCAGTGGGGAGCTTCTTAGCGCATTCTTCGAGCTTCTTAATCAAATCGATAATGACTGCAGAGTCATCAATTGAGGCAGCGGAGAGGCTTGTGGCTTTCTCGTCTGTCACAATCTTTACCCCTTTCCTGGGTTGAAAATCAGGAACCATCACTTTATCAACAGCATCGGCCAACTTAGTGGGGTTCTTGGCCCAGTCAGGTATGGTGATTCCGAATGTCTCTGCTCGTAATACGGATGCTGCCATGACAAAGTGAAGGTGACCAGTGTCGCTAGATGAGAACTGCAGTGGTCGAGGGAAACGCTTGGGAGCAGACCAGAATGCTGCACCAGTACTTGTAGCGGAGTCTTCAGGGAAAGTGAAAGTCAATTGCTTCACACGGTTTGCAAAGTAGTCGTCAAACCTGCTCGAGAACGTGTATCAGTAATAAACCATATCCTTAGTAAGAGAGACCCAGTCGAAAATGAAAACAAAGAACCAAACACCATAGTTTACTCCAAACAAATCATGTGTACAGCTCAGTAACAAAAACCCGAAGGGGCTGTTTGGATACGTGGATTTTACATTCCAGGTTTTAGTTTGAAAGTGGCGGAAAATTTTGGATTTTACAATCCATTATCCTGGTTTTTAGGTAAGAAATGCAGGTTTTAGAAATCTCTCCCCCATCTTGAGATTTCTAAAACCTGAATTTAGGACGATCTCCTACTCTCTTGCTCGACAAAGAGGGGTGAGAAACCAGAAAACGACGGGACGGTCTCCTTCTTCCCTTGTCTGGCATCCAGGATTTTGAGAAAATCCAAGATTCTAAAATCCATGTATCCAAGCGGCCCCAAAAGAAAATGGAAACAAGAAATTATATTATATAATGTACTTGAGTCGAGCCCAGGTGATGCAGTCTTGGAATGTTTCACATTTCTCCTTGTCAAGGCACTCAATAACACGTTCCAACAGATCCCTTGCCTGAGCATCACCTGCATTTTTCATACTAGACGTATATTCATTAGGGTTAGACAGAAATGTGTTTACTTCAGCGGGTGTTTTCTCAAGCAAGCCCTCAAACTCGGAGCGGGCCCACGTTAGGCAGTGATCAATGTTGTGAGGGAAGGAATGGACCGTGCACATGGGTGCTTGTTTCTCAGGTGGATCTCTAGATGCCCCATAATTCTCTGTCAGATGAGGGATGACCATCTGTGTGTTGCACTTGGCACCTAAAGTTCCTGATTCCAAAAGTGGCTTTTGGAAATATAAGCACCTTAGATCCATGTAAATCCTGGCAGTCACATTGTCCAGCGCATTAATGACAACATCAAGATTCTCCCAAAATGCATCATCAAACACGTTTTCAGTCTCTGCACCCGCACGGTTCTGCAACGCTTCTATATGGAAACGAGGGTTTATTGAACCGGCAACAGAGGCAGCGACTGTAGATTTAGCCTGCCCGATATTCCAATCACGGAAGAGAAACTGCCTACTTAGGTTACTCTTCTCAATAACGTCATCATCTGTTATGGTTAGCTTCCCTTGGCTACTGCAACAAACCCCCATTAGGGCTAAGTTCTTCAAAAACTCGCACCCAAGTGCACCAGCTCCCACCATAAATACTCTCGCCTCTTCAAGCTTCTTCTGAAACTTGGATCCAAACACTGATATCTGTGCATCATAACGGCAGTTTAACGGCTTCAAATCGCCAGGCTCCAAAGGTTCAGTTGGAAGGGACTCGACTGAGTCGAAGTAAAAGAACTGAAAAAACATTCAGCATCATATACATTAGAATAAGAAAATAGAGGAGTGATAGAATGACGGGGACCCTTGCAAAAATCAGCTTCAAGGGCACCCCCTGTTGGTTGATTTCAGAGAAGTGCATTTATGGATTGCCCAGAAAAAAGTGGAAACAGCTTTGAATTTGCTGAAATCAACCAATAGGTGTGACCTTGAAGTTGACTTTTGCAAGGGCGCCCTTCATTCTATCATTTCTCAAGAAAACATTGATGAAGAAATTGAAGTTCAAACAATGATTCTTTTTGTAACTCGAACCTGAAAAAGAGGATGAAACTTTCCAGAGCAAGCTTTCACAACCTCTTGTCCAACAATACCACCAAACATTGCAGCCATTGGATTAAGAACCGCCCTCGCTCCAAATGCAAAATGCCGCAAAAGTTTCTTATCAATCACTTCAAGTTTAGCATCTCCCAAGCTTTCATTGATACTAGCTGCCAAAACAATAAGCCTCTGAGCGTCCTCCTCTGATCCAGCAACAGGAAAGCGACCCATGCCAGCTATAAACTTATCCAACGACTGAAATGCCAAGTGTAACAAAGGTGGGCGATCAAACTTGGAGAAATCACTCAGAAGGAAGTCGCCGGGGTCTTTGAGAGCATCATTCAATGGTTTGAAGTGCAACACCTTTGGTTGCTTTACTTGTGTAACAATACCACCTTTCTCATATGCACCAAAATTCGTCGTGTCCTCCTCAAGTGCAAATGAGTATGGCCTTGCATTTCTTACTTTTCTTGGCTTTCCATCATTCAGCTCTGTCATGCCATGAACTTCCGAGAATACAACCAGATCCCCATCCTGAAACTCAAGCCGTTCATCATCAACACACGATATAAGTGCAGGGTTGTCATTGCTGATGGATGCAATAATACCAGTGTGGGGGTCCTCCCCATCAACATCAACAACAGTGAACTTGGGTCCAAAGTCACAAAACACACTGCCGAAGAGACCTCGGACTTCAGATTTGATGAAGGAAATTGGTGGCTGGTGATTATGACAATAATCATCTAACTCGATCGCTTTTTCTAAGCTGATATCAGTGAAAACAACAGCCTGCATTACAAGAAATTTAATAGGGATAAATTATGATGCTGCATTATCCAAAGAGAAAAATAAGTCAAAAACTTTATGTAAGATGGCAAGTATAACTCCTTTGCAGAATAAAAAGACATTAAACAAGAGATGCCGGCAGAAGAATTTAAGGCCGTAAATCGAACAAATTTTGCATCTGTCGATGGGTATGTGACCACAGTAATATAACACAATTTGCAATTTCCATTTACCTTATTTGCAGATCTTAACTGAATCACCCACACAAGAACTGTTCTTACACAAGAACTGTTCTTATTGATGTTACATTGATTCTTCAGAATGGGTAACACACCCGTCTCGGACATGTGTCGGATTCCAATATGCTAGGATTTCCTACGACACATCTACACCTCTTTTATTTGTTTTTTTTTTCTAGATATTACTAAAACAACTTTACAATTACCACAATTTTCAACCTAATAGCAAATTGCTTATATGGAAAAAACATTAGATTGACATATCCGATTAAAATTCTCAATATATTACTTGCTATAACCAAGGTTTTAAATTTCGGTTTCGGTTTCTGTTTCGGTTATCAACTAAAAGGAAACATTCCAGTTTCGACCTAAATATTGTAAAATCACGGAAACATTTCGGTCCGAAATCATGATTGAAATCCAGTTAAGATTGTTCACCACAGGTTTTTCTTTTTCTTTTTTGTGTTTTAGAAATATCTTAAAGAATCTCATTCTTCTATTTTCTGCGAGTGGAATTGATTTTTGTGAGGGTTTCTGTCAAAATGTCGACATATCGACAGAAACTTTAGCTTTTTAATCTGAAAAAGTAGTATGCTTCGCATATTTCGACCGAAACATTAATGAAATCCCAAAATTTTGGGCGAAATCTGATATTTTCCGAATTTAAGAGGATTTCATTTTGGTACCAGTAAAATATTTCGACCGGAACGAAATGTTTCGGCCGAAATTTAAAACCATGACAATAACCATATTAATATGCTCATTAAATAATATGATTCTTGGAAGGAACAAGGTTCTGGGTATATGATGGGGACAGAGTGTGATTTGGTGGGACAAGTGGTGCACTGATTTTCCTTTGAAGGAAGCTTTCCCGCAGCAGTTGTTTGCATTAGCATCTGTGAAGGAGGTAATGGTGAAGGATTGCTTTATTATAACAGACAACAGGGTTGTGTGGTCTCCATCATTTACAAGAAATTTCTTTGACAGAGAACTCGAATTGGTGAAAAGGCTTCTTCAGACGTTGGAAAAGTGCTACATCAAAATAGATGGAAAAGATAAAAGGAGTCGGGTCTGAAACTCAGATGGGGAATTCACAGTTAAATAATTTTACTATCAACTTCTACCTTGCCTCGCTACCTCTAAAGTAGCCAAAGTATGAGACATGAAAGCACCGCAGAGGGTAAGTATTTTTGGTTGGGCAACAGTTCTTGAAAGGATACAGACCATTGACTTCCTCAGAGAAAGAAATGGGTTGATTATCAACCATTGTGCCCTTTGTATGGAGGATGGCGAATATGTGGATCAACTTCTAGTACACTACAAAGCAGCTAGAGACCTGGGGCCAATTAATGGCTAGATTTGGAATAGCATTGGTGTTCCTGGCTAAAATCATGGAGCTATTAGAAAGTTGGGCTATGGAATCTTTGAAGAAAAAAGGCAAGTTACTTTGGCAAGTCTCCTTCCTAGCCACAATATGGGTTCTCAGGAAAGAATGTAATGCAAGGATCTTTGCAAGGATCTTTAAGGGATACACAAAGGGAGCACAGTTTCTATTCAATAAGGTGATTGCTCTAACTATATCTTGGGTCAAAACAATAGAATGCTTCAGATTTGTATCGGCATACGAGTTACGGCATGGTTGGAGAGAGATTTGCAGCGAATCTAGTAATATTCCCAAAGTAGCTCAATGATGGTCACCACCCACCTACGCAAGGAATTTTAAAACTGAATTTTGACAATTCCAGTTTGGGGAATCTAGGTCCTTCAGGTACGGGAGGTCTGTTGAGGAATGAGGATGGAATACTATTATGGGCATGTAGAGGTCCCATCGGAGCAGCGGGCTCTAATGAGGCAGAAGTTTGTGATGTAAATCATGAATTTTTGTTTGAAAAATGACAAATTATATTTATACCATGAAGATTACGTTGGGGACCAGAGGCCCCGCCTTGCATTTACATAGTATTATGGCAAGGAGCATGCTCCTGAACCATCAAAAGAAAAAAATAAAAAGTAATCATAAATACATCAAGATAGAGTATAGCTCATCCAACCTGTCAATTCATACTGCTCCTTACAAAACTACAGACCCCATTGCAACCCCAACCAAAAGCTATTTCCATACCTCCTCCCCAATTAATCAAAAAGAATTCTTCATCTCTCCGAATCGTCGAAGGACAAATACATGTACAAAGGGGTATCTCCCAAGAGAACTGGAGTCTCTCAAGCTACGGGGAGCCAGATTCAATACAACGACTCCACTGTTTCGGAGTAGTGCCTAGGATAACCATGCCTAAGAAATTGAAGCTTTAGTGAAGATCTTCATCATTTCATACACTCACTTGCTTCCTCTAAAAAACTCATCGAGACGAACTTGAGCAAAGCAGAACAACTTCTGAAGAGGGGGACCAAAAAACTTCTCTCAAACCTAACCTAGACCTTCCATGCTAACATTCCTCCTACGGCCTCTTCCGAGAACTTTAAACGGGCTTCTTTAAACTACCAAATAATCAACACAAAAGTTTTCCTTCTTTCAAAAGTTTATGAAATTCTGAGTTGGGAGAAGAACTTACTGTCTAATCCGGCCCCAGTATTCTTTTCAGACTCTCTTGCTCTCCTCACTTTTTCTTCCTTGTCTCTTACCATCATTACTAGAAACATGTTTTTGATGGGCCCTAAGTCTTCATCATACTCAATTCCAAAAACGTCCCCCATTGTTAGCAAATCATTGAATTCTTCCGAGAACGATCCACGACTTCCTGACTCTTCTGAGCTATCATCAATCCGATTATCCTTACCTTTAGAGTCCCCACTAGGTCGTGGTAATTCCCCGGCTCGTCTCTTATCACCATTACTAGAAACATCTTTTTTATGGCCCCTAAGTCTTCATCATACTCAATTCCAAAAATGTCCCCCATTGTTAGCAAATCATTGAATTCCTCCGAGAACGATCCACGACTTCCTGACTCTTCTGAGCTATCATCAATCCGCTAATCCTTACCTTTAGAGTCCCCACTAGGTCGTGGTAATTCCCCGGCTCGCTGATCAACTTCCTGCCCCAACATTTCCGAGGGGCCAAGAGCCTCAATAATCGGGCAATTTCGACCATGGTTTTAAATTTTGGCCTAAAGTTTCGTTTCGGCCGAAATATTTCAGTTTCGGTGGAAAACGAAACGAAATTCACAGTGAGTCGGAAAAGTACCAAACTTCGTCGAAACGTTTCGGAAATTTCGGCCTAAACGTTTCGTTTCGGTAAAATTTCGGTGAAATTTCGGGAATTTACCGAAATTTTTACAAGATTTCGTCCGAAATTTCGTACCGAAACCGAGATTTAAAACCTTGATTTCGACTATTCTCCAGATCCCTAATTACGGCCCTTTTTTCCTCCTCCCAAAGGTGCCTACGAGTTTGTCTTTCCTTTTCTAAAACTTTGTTGAACATTGGGAAATCAAGGAGAGGCATATGCAATTCCCTATCACGTGTCATCTCAGAGGAATTGAAATCGGTGCCGGGACTGCTAGAGGATTCTTTCCTAAGGTGTGCCTATAGCTTCTTCAACGGGATAAGGGAGAATTCGCATGGGGTGGGAGATTCCTTCCTTGCCAATTTTTCATTGTAGCGAAGGTCTTTCA
This sequence comes from Tasmannia lanceolata, assembly GCF_043159265.1. Classification (NCBI taxonomy): domain Eukaryota; kingdom Viridiplantae; phylum Streptophyta; class Magnoliopsida; order Canellales; family Winteraceae; genus Tasmannia; species Tasmannia lanceolata. The sequence continues at coordinate 12,047,378 of NW_027518695.1, forward strand.
GAAGTTCAAGATCACCAGCCTCAAAGGAAAATTCCTGATTGTTGTCATCCTGAATAGCTTCCTTCTCTGGCATAGCTGGGTCATTGAATTTGTCAAAGGAGCTTTTCAGTGTCAGCGACAAATCTCCTCTTTCTGTGATCTTTTCTAAAAATACCTTTGAGTTTCCTTGTAAAAACAGAGAGACCACCTCGGGTAGCTAACACCCGTGCTTCTGGATTAGAATTTCTACGGGGTACAACATTTCCCTATACGTAGGCGTTTGTCCTTAGAGTTTTTGACTTCCTTATTAAATCTGTTTTTTTTTAGGTCCCTTTTCTCCTTTTCTGAGATCAAAATACAGCTGTCAGTAATGTCTTTACGAAGGGAAGGGCATTTCCTTTCTCACCACGTGTCGCAGTAATTAATGATTTCTGAACCGATCCACCTCCAGTCTGACCCGACCTTCCCAGCACAGCATCAACTCTGCTTTCTAACAATCTAGGTGAGTTGTTGGCTCCTGGCCAAGCGAGGAAGTGGATTTTTCAAAATTCAAACAGGGGCCCCACCAACGGCTCCCTAACGTTGTTGCGACCCTCAGGATTAACAATTGTCACATTTTCCGGCAGGTCAGCCATCGCCAGGGAATTGAATATCTGATATCTGCAAATCGAGTCCCTCAGAAACAGTCAAATTATCTTTACTACTAGATTCCCCCATTACCGAGATCGCCATACTATTAATACTATCCTTAGATATCACCTTGACTCCTATAGAGTAAATGTTGGAATCTACTCTCAGATTGATAGATGAGGGAATAGATTTCCAAAGAAAAGTTATGACCAGAGCCGAGGCAAAAGTCATACAGTGGTCATGGTTACCATAAAGCTGAGTCTGAACAACCTGACCAAGGTGTTATCCGAGTATCTCCACGGTTGACGTAGACCACGCATGAAGAGGAATATTATAGAATCTGATTCTAACGGTTCTAGCTCCCGTATTATAAGCCAGAACCAAGGCTGAAGGGAGGCAAGGTAACCCCTAAGAGCATCACCTCCACGCCTGAGAATAGCAGTCGCCTAAGATTCTGACTCAAAGCAAAATAATATGTCCATTGAATTGATGGAATAAGGTTTTTGCAGCTTAGATAGGCCCCAACATCTTTTAGCCCATTCCCATACATCTTCCAGCAACCAAGAACTAGATTTCAAACTTCTGATAAGGCAATTCTTTAGACTTTTCTTTCTTTCCTCTACAAGGCCAGCTGGGATCTCAAAGGGCCAAGGGATCGTCATGTACATCAACAAAAGAGGGGCCGACTTTAGGCCTCCAAACCATGGCTGGGGCCAGTATGGTCTTAGGCTCCGAGCAGGTCCTACATACATTGCGTGAGCCAAAGTTTCTGTAATGGCATTTCGAGCACATCCAATCACTGACAATTGGTAGGCATGCGACAGTTAAACTCATATGCTCTACAACCCAAGTTTCTTCTGGCCCCAAAGTCCAAACGCCTCGCTCTGGTGTCCCGATCCTCAAAACTTCCCAACGACCAAATGGGAGCAAGGGGGGGAGCCCAACGAGACCTGACCAGATGATCGCCATGCCCGAACAAGCTTAATGTCCTCCGGCAGCAAATGTTAAGGACCCCCAAGGATTCAAACACTTCTAGAGCATGATACCTTGATTCAATAAAATTTAAGAAATGTTCCACTGTGTGGTCAAGGTTAGAGCCACATGAACAAATAAGGGATTCCACCGGATAGCCAGAAACAGGGGCTTATGAAGTGCATCTTCAACAGCGTTGTTCAGCAGCATGGTACCGTCTGTATGAGTGTTCAAACGCACGTACCCCAAATGGTCTGAGCAGTTGTTTCCAATCCAAAATGTTTGATCATGAGCAATTGGGAGCTACTTTCTCAAGAAGGGGAGAAAGTTTTATGTTGGTTGGTGGGAGTGAAGCGTAAATCATGAATCAAATTGCTCAAAAATATATCTCTAAATAAGGTGATCGTCGAAGGTGATTCCCTTAATGTCATTAGGTGGCTTAGAAGATCAAAAGTTGTTTCTTGGAGATTTGCCTCCCTGTTTGATGAGATTCATGACGGAATTGGGATGGCATCTTCTTTTTTTTAATCATGTAAGGTGGTCAGCAAATGGTGAGGCGGATAAATTGGCTAGAGACGGTGTCTCTAGGGAGAGTATTAAGATCTTTGAATTTCTTCCTCCCTAGTTCTCGATTATTTTGCGTCTTCTAATTATCCTATCTCTATTGTCTCTTTACAGATGTAATCTCTGGTATCATCTTGGTCCACTTTTATTCAATAAAATTATTTTTACCATTCGAAAAAAAAAACATATTAATATGCTAAAAAATTAAAATTTGAGAGTTGATTCAATATTTTAGCAAATCTGCAAATCTTTCTTTTTGTGGTTTGTCGAGTCCGACCCTCGATACATGTGTCAGATTCCAACACTTGTACCCGTACTGATGCAACATAGATTCTTATGCTCAAATAAGGCTACCATAGCAATGCAATGGGGATACTGATGTCAGACTTGTATCTGCTAGGAAAAAAAGTAAAATAGAACATGTTGGGAATTAGTTGCAGCATTAGCAACAACTGTTACAAACACCATTCCCGGGGCTATGAAATTTGGTCTTGAAGTGGCTTTTGCAATAAAAGAAAGAGCAAAATGTTTTATCAATTAAATGCTTCATAAAATCCACAACTAGCACTAATCAATTTCTCAGCATTGCATCAGCAACAACTGTTACAAACCCCATTCCCAGTGCATGCTTTTTGCTCAAAAAGTAAATGACAATTTAAATGCACAATTCCACATACTACCAATCCATGAAAGAATATATTTTTTCTCTATTAATATATTTTGCTCTGAAGTAATAAAATATATAGGGCGATGATTTTTTGCTCTGAAGTAATAAAATATATAGGATATATAGGGGTGTATTACCCTGAAGGGGGGCCGCGAGGGGGGGAATCATCTCCCAATAAATATCTTACAAGACATCATAAGAAACTAAGCAAAATTGGCAGACTGTCTTATGTGGATATAATCCATATGAAACCTGACAATAAAACCAATGATGCAAAGTCACAGATTAAACTCTACAAACTGGGCTACCATGGATTCTACAAATGGCAAACTACCAAAGTCAACCCCTGCAAACCGGATCATATGTGTTAAGATGCAGGGGTATTTTTGCCTCTGTGGATGGTTTATACTTAAGTTGTATGCAAGTCGGCTCACTCTGGGTTTTTGTGAGGAATAATAATGAGTTCGTGGATTGGGTTTGCAACCACACGAACACCCTTCCCTTCTCTTCATTCTTTCTTCTCTTTTTCCTTCTTCCCTCTCCTTCCCCCTTTAAACCCTAAGGCGTCGCAGGCATATTTACAACTTGGTATTAGGGCCCAAGGGAATCGATCGCCCCCATTCTTTTAAAGCAAGGGAAAGGCTTGGAGGTTGTACCATTAGGTGGCCTGACTGGAACCAACCAGGCACCCATTAAGAATTACTCCTGATCAGTGGTGATTTCTTTTCATATTTTAGGGACTGCTTGAGAAGGTTTAATGCCATTCAATTGGACCTTCAAAATAAAAGAAAACTACAGATCAATGTAAATGGAGGTTATATTGGTTTTCTACCTTAATTCAATGGTGGACTGGATTGACTTGACTACTCTTTCAGAACGACTGCAATAGAAATGGTCTCAAGCTGATCTGTTGTGAATTGAAAAACTTTGTTTTTTCAAGCCTGCAGCCTTATCACACCCCAGGGATTGTTTGCACTTTTTTTGAGTCTTTGGTCTATGTACACCTGTGATATGGCGAAAAGAACTCCTTCTTTGAAGTTTGTCTAAGATTATTGTGTATGCAACAATCTCCAGTTAGTCTTTTGTGAAACTGTTTCAGGTTTACATTGTGTGTACCAAGCCCCTGGAGAGATTACGGAAAAAAATTTAAACTGTCTGTTAAGACACTAGATTTTTTCTTTGGCTGCATTAATTTCTGCAAACAGTAATACAGAAGTTCATCTGATACTAGGGGTTCAGGGAGCAAGGGGGAAGGGGGAAGGGGTAAACTATGATATCAAAGAAGATGAAGGCTACACTGACCCTACGCATGAAAAGTGGGAAGTGGAGAATCTCACCATTGAGCCCTTCTCAACAATTTGATGCAGCCAGATATCAATAGTAGTTTTGTATTCCTGAAGACATCCAAGGATATATGAGATACTGCAGCTCAGACTTACTCCTAAGTGCAGAATTTTGCATTGGACGTATAAATATAAGCCACAGAAAGGCACTGACTAGAGGTCAAACTTTAGGAAGTCAAAGCTTCTTGGGATTAATGTCTGAGGAGTGTGGCACACTGGTGCAGCTGATGGGGTGTTCTATGGACAGCTTTCCATCGACTTATCTCTGCCTTTCCTTCGGCGAGGGAAGACCAACGAAGAGGTTTTGGGAGCCGATAACTGAAAGAATTGAAAAAAGGCTAGCTTCATGGAAAAGGAAGTTAGTTACTCTGGAGGAAGGATAACTCTGATAAAGTTGTTCTAGCTAATTTGCCTGTTTAATCTATGTTGGTCTTCAGGTGCCCTATAAGTGTGATTAACAAGATTGACCAAATTCACAGGAACTTTTTTTTTTTTTTAGGGACGGGGGTGTTCCGAAGCAAAGAAGAAATTCCATTTAGTGAGCTGGGGGAGGTGTGCAAGCCACAATCAAGGCAGGAGGTGTAGGGTGCATACGCCCAAGGGATGTGAACAAGGTGCTAAATGGATGTGGAGGTATGAAGAAGAAAGAGATCATCTCTGGACAAAGGTGATTGATAGTATGTATTGATCCACCTCAGGAAATTGGTACTCTGATGATTCAGAATGAGAGGTATGACAGTATGGAGGGACATTCTCAAACATAAGCATATTTTCCACTAGGGGATAAGATTCAGAGTTTACAAAGGAGATAGAAACAAGTTCTGGAATGATACGTGGTGTGGGAATGAGCCCTTAAGCGATGTGTTCTCAGACAACATGATGGTAGCAGTTGATAAAGATGCTTTGGTAAAAGATTGTTTCAAATGGGGGAAAGAGAGACTGTCATGGACTATTCAATTTAGAAGAAATTTCTTTTGACAGAGAAATGGATAGGGTAGCTAGCCTTTGGGAATTGCTAAACAAATGCTATATAAAGAAGAAAGGAAAGGGTAAAATGGTTTGGATTTGGGACTCCTTAGGGATCTAAACAGGACATCTTCCTCTCCCAGAGGAAGTGTGTAATGGGCCTGCTTAAAGAGACAGGAATGATGGGGTGTAAGCCCATTGATAGTCCCATTGTGGCAAATCACACACTTGGGGAAGTTAACAATAACACTACAGTTGATGCGGGATAATATCAAAGGCTTGTTGGTAGATTAATATATTTGTCTCATATTCGCCCAGACAATGCATATGTTATGAACATTGTTAGTCAGCACATTCTTACATACATGCTCCTTGAGCTTTCCACATGGAAGCTGATTTGATATCCTCCGGCAATTGAAGAATGTCCCAGGAAAGGGTCTCTTCTTTGCCACACATGGTCATATGAGGATAGAATCCTATACTGGTGCTCATTGAGCTGGCTCTATCAAAGATAGAAGGTCAACGTCAAGATATTGTACTCTTGTATGTGGTAATTTGATAAAATGGAGAAGAAAAAAACAGCTGTTGCACACAAGGGCGAAGACGGAGTTTAGGGTCATGGCACATGGAGTATGTGAGATATTATTATCAACCAAGAGCTAGGGTTTGATCATCAAGGTCCGATGAGATATACTGTAACAACAAGGCCGCCATCAACATTGCCCATGATCCTGTACACCATCACAGGATGAAGCATGCTGAGGTTGATAGGCATTTCATCATGGAAATGGTAAGCTCTGGCCTTATTTGCACATCTTTTTGAGGACGGGAGATCAACTTGCTGACATCTTGACAGAGGGAGACACTAGTTTTTTTCTCCTGGGTATGTTGCTTTTTGGGAGATAGGATCACTATGTCGTCTTCGTAAGACTCTTTATGGACTGAAACAGTCTCCCCAAGCATGGTTTGAGAGATTTAGCAAGGTTGTTATACGCTTTGGTATGAAGCAATGTGTTGTTGAGCACTCGGTGTTTGGTTCTCAATCCGATGCTGGATGTATTTTCTTGATAGTCTATGTGAATGATATTGTTATTACTAGAAATAATAGGGCAAGCATACAAAAGCTGAAAGAATTCTTTACACATCGTTGAGGCAGCGTATTCGCGTGATGGTCTTTCCTTGTCTCAAAGGAAGTACGTTTTAATTGACTTTGTAGGGAAAAACTCAGACTCGGACAAGAACGCAGCAAAGGGAGTCGACTCGGGAGAGTCCACGATGACACAGTGGAGTTTTGAAACTATGCATTCAACGGTCATGAAAGACATATGGGTACATTTATTACGATTACAAATTGGGCTACGATGAGTCAATTAAGTTGCAAGGCACATTTCCCACAAGATTCATTTAAAAAATGCACTAAATCGACTTACTCCAACCACACTTTGAAATGATGAGACCAAGGCCTAGTGCAATTGCATTGATAAACACTAAGTGATCAGCATGTTCGCCCCAGATTGTCTAGAGGTAAGATGTCAAGTATACAGAATACGCACGATAAATCAATGCCTATTTAACAAGCCTTTTATTATGCATAACAAATAACTCGAGAATGACATAAAAACTTAACTACGCAAAAAAAGGGGCAACAAATAACAAACAAACAGAAATAATTTCAAAAAACAAACCTGGAAATCAGAAAGTTGTTCCTTGGATAATTTAGTTGTTAGAGTAGATATCACCACAGCATTGTTAAGCTCTTGCAGTTTCTGCACGCAAGCAAGCGCTCGGTTCTTTCCAATATCACCCTCTGAGAAAATGAAATTGCTGGATAAGTCCCACAGTTCAACAGTCCCCTCATCGTGCAGTGTCACAGATCTGACACCTGCAAGAATAACGTTTTTGGCTGCAAGAAGCAAGAATCGTAGTCAGCCCTTGAAGAGAAAGGAAATTGACAACGAAATCAACTACTAACTGTATAAAAACAGGGAGGAGGTGTGTGTGTGTGTGTGTGTGTGTGTGTGAGAGAGAGAGAGAGAGAGAGAGAGAGAGCTAATAAGGTTATTTTTTAAAAAAATTGACTATATATTACTAAGGATGAATGTCACAAGCCGGGGACAAGATGTCACCATCAAGTATAACATCAGGAGTACAAAAACACAACAAAAACAGTACATACACGTCCAAAACTACCCATTGACGCCTTCCAAATGAGTCAGGTATGATTATAGCGATCGACTCCAAGAGGACCCCCTCTTTTGCCAATCGATCAGCAAGATTATTTGCCGACCGCCTTCTATGGTGAATTTGGGACAAATTTTGCAGACCAGATCCCGAAATTCTGCAATAATTCTGTGAAGTTCCCATGGTCTCGGAGATACATTCTTCGCCCATGCAACCACATTCGTAGAACCTCCCTCTATAATTAACGGTCCAAGTTGTTTCCAGAATACCACCAAAGGCCAAAACAAAGAGCACTCGCTTCGGCTTCATTTGCATCACATATGCCAGCCGAACCCAAGAAGGTCATCCTAATCTTCCCTCTTGAATCTCTAATCACACCGTCAATACCAGCTCTGCCAGGATTCCCAAAAGAACTTCCATCAAAGTTCATCTTCATCCATCCAACAGGCAGTGCTATCCACTTCAGTGTAAGCTTTGGCTTTATTTTTCTTTCCCAAATTACAGAGCTCCAATTGCGTAATATTTCACCAGTTCCATAGGTCAGACCCTTTTTTGGTCTCACCCATGAAATTAATTCGATTTTCATTGATAAATTGACCCCCTCCACCGGGAGAGCTCTTTCCTCAAATATGCGACTGTTTCTTTCCTTCCAAATGCTCCAAACAATAGCATATGGGAGCGCATTCCATAATGCTTGCCCAGTTTCCCCGAAAAAACCACCATACCAATTCAATAATATCCTATTTATCTTTTTAGGGCAGACCACGCTACACCAAAAGATTTCATTGCATTGGACCATAACTGATAAGAGAATGGGCACTGAAGAAGCAAATGATCAAGTGATTCCTCCTCCTTCAAACAAAGAATGCACCTGCTTGGCATTTGAAAGTTCCTCCTCTTCAATCGGTCTTGAGTATTAATAAACTTTTGCGCCGCCGTCCATGCAAATGCTACTATCCTCGGTGGAACAATAGATGTCCAAATTTTAGCTCGACGAGAGACACTCATATTCCCTTCATTCATAGCAGCGAAGAAAGATTTAACAGAAAAATCTCCTTCAGATTCAAGGGTCCAAATTCTCTCGTCCTCTTGAAAAGGTGAACAATGGAGACACTCATATTCCCCTCATTCATAGCAGCGAAGAAAGATTTAACAGAAAAATCTCCTTCAAATTCAAGGGTCCAAATTCTCTCGTCCTCTGGAAAAGGTGAACAATAGCAAGATTGTAACACACTTAGCTAGAGAGAGCTAATAAGGTTATATCTTCTTCCCTTTTCTTTTTTTTTTCTTTTCTTTTTTTTTTTTTGGGGGAGGGGGGGGGGGGGGGGGGGGGGGGGGGGGGGGGGGTTTAAGCACGACACAGAGCACCTTTCAAAAGAGTTATGAGCTCATGCCCAGCTTAAATGTTTTAAAAGTTCATCGAATCGGAACCTAATTTTGCTAGATTTGGCATAGTTTCCAGTTGATGGATTAATGTTGTTATTTCAGTTCTTCATCGAATAAAAGTAACCTCATTATTAATGCTCAAAAAAGGAAAGGATAAATACATTCTCAACTAAACCACTAATCTGAAAATTTGACCACGGTCCAAACAACAATCAAAAGAACAGCACTATACAAATCCAAATTTATCACCCAACAGTGACAGCATCTAAAAAGCCCACAAAGATCACGATCACAGATGACAAAAATAAAGAATGTAATCTCAAAGTCTAGCAACAGATAATAAAATTAGAAGTCCAAAATCCGGTTCCCATAACAATCTCCAAATATCAAATTCCGATATAATCATCATATTCTAGAAATTCATAAAAAATTTGAAATGATGGACAAAAAAGACAATTATGCAGGTAAAAGTTGCCAGATCAGATCATCATACATATCCTTGAATCTCAAAAATCTAGTAACAGATCATAAAACTAGAGGTCCAAAATCCAGTTTCCATAACAATCTCCAAATAACAAATTCCAATAGAATCATCATATTCATAGAATTCCAATCTACTTAGATGCAAGAAATTCATAAAAAAATGAAATCATTAACAAAAAGACAAAACCAGCTCAAGCACATACCGATCTCCACGCCTAGGCCCTGCATACCAGAGATGAGAACATTGGACGCAAAGAGTCGTCTCATCGTCTCACGCCCATAAACAGCGAGCTGTCTGCTATGGAGATCCTCATCTATGTCATTAGGGTTTGTGCCATCAAAGGCCATGGTGGTGGGTTTCGGGAGGAGATCATTGGTGTGGTGATTGTTATTCATGGCCGCTGAGGAAGACATCAAGCAATCGAGCCGCGGCTTCTTCAAAAGGGTTTCCGTGTTTTCTTGTTCAGTTGCCTCTCCCTCTCTCTTTCTAGGAAGCATATAGTTCAATAAACTGCTCAAAAACCCACCGCGTAGAATCGATAAGATCAACAACAAGAAGAAAAGATTCAAGAAACCGAGATCTAAATCTTTTTTCAAACAAAAAAGCAACGAAAAACACTAACCCTAACCCTAAGAGTAATTTTAGTGACATGGATTTACAGAGTTTAAGAATGATTAGGACAAGAAGTGAGGGGGGAAGAATAAATGCAAAGAACGTACCGATGATGACTTGTTCGGCAGCAGAGAATGGGATTCTGAAAGGGAGGAAGGAGACTTTGTGAAGCAAAGAGTTTTTTCCCCTTTGTCTTTTTTTTTTCTCCTGTCTAGGGTTTTGAGGTGGGCTTTAGGACAGTTCTGGTGCTGTCTCTTTATAGAAAGGAGGAGAGAGACAGGGAGAAAGATTGGGTGACAAGTCTCACCCAGGCACCCAGCTGGGGTTATGAGAGGAGACATCTAAACACTATGATTTATATGGATTATTTCATGTATGGTTAGATGATTGTATACTTTTTGTGGGGTGGTGTAGAAGACTAGAAGGTGTGGTTAGATAGCTGTAGATTTTGATTTTGATTTTTTTTTTTCTTTCTTTTTCCTTTTTTTTTTTTTTTTTGGTGGTGTGTGTGTGTGTTGGGGGGGGGGGGGGGAGTTGTAAGTATGTAAACACACTCTCCTCTCCTAATAATTTTTTTATTGCCGTAGAAATATTTTTATTTTTTAAAAAAAAAAGCAAAAAAAAAAGGCTGAGAAGATCTGGCTCCTGCCATTGCAAGGTCTGAGGAGGGCTAGATGTACACAACCTTACCTCTGCTTTGCAGGAAGGCTGTTTCTGTGACTCAAACCTGTGACCACTAGGTCACAATGGAGCAACCTTACCCCGTCTCCAATAATCATTTTCTTTTCAAGCAAATGAATATGAATCACTTTATTTGTCTCATTTCACTTAAACTTTCCCCCGTCTTCTAATCAATAGCAAGGCATGCCATTGGAGCCACATCACCCAACATCATCTATATTGAAAAATACAAATTTAATGGAGTGATTTAATGAAGTTGTGTGGCATGCATCTAGTGGGGTTATTGGATGCATGACGCACAATCTTTTTTCATCCACTTGTTGGCATTGCCATGGCTGATTACTACCAGGACTTCTTTGATTACTGTTATTTGTGGCTATTGATCAGAACTGTGGATCTCCATAACCCACAAAATCTCCCTCTACCATGAGACATTTCATGAATATCGGAAAATTGTGCTTTGTTGGATTTTTCTTCATTTTCAGTTCTTGATTCCAATTTTCGTATTTCATGAAAAGTTTTTTCTAGAAGAAGATTATCAGCTTCCTCCATAAGTGGTTTTGATTTTTGAACCAATAGTCTAATTGTATCAGATCTGTGTCTTACATTTTCTGATATCATAGCAACTCTAGTGTCATTTTCCATCCTAATTCCTCTTTCATCCATTTGATCACAAAGATTTGTAACTTTATGAGTGAATTCAGCAGTAGATGCATTATCTCTTTGTCGCACCACTTGCCTCTTTGTGCACAGTGGCCAACTGATCACAGACTACTTCAGTCGAATCTACCTATCTTAGATAGGAGAGCATATTTGATCCACATGAAATTTGAATTGGATGTAGCGCTTTGGGCTTTATTTTTCCCACATGCATTAACTCCATGGTCTGGCTTCGAACCCATCTGCGATGTCCCAAAGCCCCTGGCCAACCAAATAAGTCTTTAGCCATACCTTCCAATTCCCATAGTTCTTCTCTATAGGAACTTTTGGTACGACTGCACTTGATGTTGACATAGCAAAAATTATGAACTAGAAGTGTGATGGCATCATTCTTTTTGCCTTCATTCTTTATTTCAGAACCAGTCATGCTCTGGTACCATGTATCAAGTATAGAGAACAATAGAAAAAAAGTGGAAGAAGAAATGATGAAGGAAAAACAGTCTTTATTTCCTAAGCAGCATGCATGTGTGGTTATTTAAGTGACAAATAAAAAAATAATAATGTATGAAGATAAGCAATGAATTTAACACAGCTTCTTAAAAACCAATCTCTACCAAGGGTATATGAGATTCACTACTTGCATTGTTTTGGTAGAAGAAGGGGCAGATTTGTCATTGAAATTCTAGAACTGGAAAATAGGTTGTAGTGGAGGGGAGAGTGTTACTGTTCTTGACATTTTTCAATTTTTTTCACGATCTCGACATGCTTTATGAAAACATATGTGATCATGCCTACGTACGAAATGTAAGCTCTCATGAACATTCTGGGCTTCACTAGATCCTCAAGTCGGGGTTCGAAGTTTCACTAGGAGTTGATCTTCGATTGCACAGGGATAAAATTTCCAAGACAAAACTTTGAATTGTGTTTTTTTTTTTTTATGATTTCTTCAAAAATGCAACTCTGATTCTTGCAAGGAGATGCAAGAAAGTTCAAATCTAAAATAAATCTTTCATTAAACAAGATGTAAGATTAGAGCGAAGGAGAAACGATTAGAAGATCCAAATCTCAATTTCATTTCCAAAAAACAAAAGGATAACAAAGAAGAGAAAAATCTCTCTCTCTCAAAGTTATCTCTACAAATTCAATTGAAAAACAAAACAAAAAAACTAATGAAAACTACATATGAGGGGCTTTATACGGGCTAGTCCAAATACATGTAATACCCGCAATACCCCTAATGAAACATTGTTTTCCCAAACTACCCCTTCTAGTGTAAAATGAAATAAGGGCCCATTTGGATGCAGCAAAGATTTTCATTTGGATTTCTCACATTTGCAGCCCTTTTTGCATTGTAATTTGTCCGAATCAAATTCTTGGATTTCCAATTCCGCAACTGACAATGAAAAAAAATCAGATTTCCAAATATGCTGTGCAAATAAGAAATTGGAAATGCACAGATCTGGTAGTTTCCTTCACCTTCTTTCCTCCTCAACCTCTCCCCTCCACTAGGAAGTACCTCCGTCCCTCTCTCTCTCCCTCAACATGAGCTGCCGGATCTATTCATTTTGTATTAAAAACCCAATTCCAAATCCAAATACAATATATGAGGTATCCAAATGGGCCCTAAAAGTACATTTAGAAATACAAAATGACAAAAGTACTACTATAGGCTTGATCTAATAAAGCAAAGGAAAGCCTAAGCCAATGAGCATGAAGAGCTGATTTCAAAATGCCAGGTCTGTTTGGTTGCCAGTAAAATTTTTTATCCTATGAGCTTTTTAATCCCAACAGTGAAGTCAACGGGATTTGCTAGGTTTTTTTTCCCCTACAATTCCTAAAATTCCCGCCAAAATTTAGGGGTGTCATTACCAAATATGGGAAGGGAGGAGAGAGAGGGAAGAGAGAGAAAGAGAGAGGACATCATTCCCTAGGAAAAAAAGAGGGGACAAGGAGTCCATGTCATACTCATAAGCAATCATTACAAGAGTGGGATTAAAAAAATTCTAGTGCTAAAAGGCAACCAAACATGGGATGGGAAGAAAATTTTACTAAAAACTTCCTAGATTTTAAATTTTACTAGCAACCAAACAGGGGGATATGCTTCTGCATCACATCAGCACCCGAGGCCCATTTTCTCACTTAGTCTGCACTTTCTTCAATGCTATTAAACAAATAAATTTATCTGATTTGTTTCTAGTGTTATGAGCTCGACAAGTCGACTCAAAACTCGATCACGTCAAAAGAATATTGAGTTACTAGACTACTTGGTCTGTAAGTTCTTAATGAAAACACTAAGTGGCCGTTTGAATGTAGACAAATTATATGGCTGAACGAAAAACATTATTCTATGGAAAAAATATAGGGTTTGTAGGCTTGCAATTTTTGTATAAAATTATAAGTTTTTTAATTTTGGAAAAAAATTACATGGAAAGTTAGGTCACGTTCTTTAATTTTTGTATAGGCAGCGCTTTTGCAGTTTTCCATTGTGGAGAAAGAAAGAAAAAACAGCAAATGAGATTTGACAAATCTGACCCCTTCCGCCCATTTCTCTGATTTTTTTACTCTCAAGAGGCATTTGGTTTGGATTTGTATTGGATTCTATGAGCGAAGTATAATAGCTCCAAGCGATTCTGTTCCACCAATTTTGCTCACTCTAAAGTCTAGAGAATGAAAGCGTTGAAGATAGCTGTCTTAATTTACCAAACACTGGAAAACTCATTTTTGTATGAAAAATGCTTTATAAGATAAATTTTGGGCACATAAATAACCCATTATAGGACAATTAGAGCCAACAATTGGTCAGATAATTAAATGAAAACACATGCTCTAATTGAATTTAGTATTACGAAGACTCAAGTGTTCTCATTCATCATCAACAAAATGAATTCCCTCCACTCGTATATACACATGGGCTCATATTTGCTAAGTCTTCCAACAAAGGTAATCCAATAATCTATCTTAAGATTGTTGGAAATAATCTAGGGGTCAAATAGATTAGTTCAACAAAACTAGTGATATATTTAATTGAAATGAAATAAAGAAAGAGTTACCTTTGATGATCCCGAATGTAAACCGCAAATCCGTAACCAAAGATCAAAGCATATATGTGAGAAATTGAGAAGAATTTAGTGGTAGAGGCACGTTAGGGAATAACGCTACTCTTAAGATAGATTATTGGATTAATTCAACATGGCCGGTGAAGATTACACTCATCCAGAGAAGTTTGACGGATTGAACTTCAAGCGTTGGCAACAACGCTTATTCTTTTGGCTTTCAACTCTTAAAATTGCCTATGTCTTGACCACACCCAAGCCTAGTCCCAAAGAGCATGAGCCCGCTCAATCCTAGGTTACTCAAAAATGGGAAAATGATGACTTTTTGTGTCGTGGTTATATACTTAGTGCCACGACAAATTCCTTGTATGACGTGTATTGTGGAATGAAGACCGCCAAAGAAATGTGGGAAGCTTTAGATAAAAAGTATAAGACCGAAGATGCCGGAGTGAAAAAAAATATGTAGTTGGAAACTATCTTAGATTTGAGATGGTAGATGGAAAACCCGTCTTAGGACAAGTTCATGAATTCCAACTCCTATTGAATGAGATCCTAGAGAAAGGAATCAAAATGGATGACCGTTTCCATTCGGCGGCCATTATTGATAAACTTCCACCTTCATGGAAGGAATTCGGAAAAAGTCTTAAACATAGAAAAGAGGAATTATCTTTAGAAGATCTCCTAGTAACACTCCGAATAGAAGAAGAACATAGGAATCATGATCAAAATGACAAATAATCGGAACTCCTTTCTAAGGCCAATCTTGTTGAAACTAGTGAGAAGAAAACAAATAAAAACTTTGGGTCTCATCAAAACAAGAAGAAGATGGAGAACCGAAACCACTTCAAAAGTAACAAAAAGATAGACAAAAATAAGAAGAAAGAGGGTTGTTTCAATTGCGGAAAACTCGGACACTATGCTAGACAATGTCGACATAGAAAGGGAAAGACACTTCCCAAAATGTCGGAAACTCTCAAGCGAAACCCGCTCCTCAAGCCAATATGGTGGAATCTGGAACTGTTATTCACGGAACCAAAGTGAAGAAGCTTATAACCGTATACTCTGAAGTGAACATGGTGTTCAATGTGAGTGATTGGTGGGTAGACATTGGAGCCACTGTACATGTCTGTTGTGACAGAAGTGCGTTCGTCACCTATCATCAAGTAGATGAAAGCGAAATGCTTTTCATGGGTAACTCCTCAACGACTAAGGTCATGGGGAAAGGGAAGGTTGATCTCAAACTTACTTCCGGCAAGATTCTCACACTGCACCAAGTTCTCTATGTTCCAGAAGTCAGGAAGAACTTAATTTCTGGCTACTTGTTGGACAAGCACGGTTACAAGCTCGTCTTCGAATTTGATAAGTTTATTCTCACCAAGGGTGGGATGTTTGTGGGAAAGGGTTATGCTTGTGGAGGTTTATTCAAGCTCAATGTATCCATCAATGAAATCAATAAAATTTCTGATTTTTCTACTTATATTATTGAATCGTATGATATGTGGCATGGTAGATTAGGACATGTAAATTCTCAATCTATCAAAAGGATGAAGAATTTAGGTATGATTCCAAATGTTTCTATTGAACAAAAACCAAAGTGTCAAATATGTGTTTAATCAAAACTTAGCAAAAAACTATTTAAATCAATAGAAAGAAATTCAGAAATTCTAGGACTAGTACATAGTGATGTTTGCGATCTAAAGAACACTATTACTAGAGGAGGAAATAAATATTTTATTACCTTCATAGATGATAAATCAAAATTTGCAATGGTATATCTTCTTAAATCTAAAGATGAAGCTTTAGAAAAATTTATAACCTATAAAACTGAAGTGGAAAATCAGTTAGAAAAAAGAATTAAAATACTTAGATCAGATCGAGGTGGTGAATACACCTCAAATGAATTTTTTGAATATTGTAGAAAATATGGAATTATTCATGAAGTGACGGCACCTTAATGGGACTCTAATTGACATGGTAAATGCCATGCTAACTAATTCAGGGCTACCACTTAACATGTGGGGGGAAGTCTTATTATCGGCTTGTCATATACTAAACAAAATACCCTATAAAAATAAAAATGGAACTCCATTCGAATTATGAAAAGGTAGAAAACCAAGTCTTAAATACCTTAAAGTGTAGGGGTGTTTAGCTAAAGTAAGCTTACCTCCCCCTAAGAAAACAAAGTTAGGATCTAAAACATTGGATTGTGTATTCATAGGGTATGCACAAAATAGTGCAGCTTATAGATTTCTGGTGGTAAAATCTGAACATAATTCCATAGATGTAAACACTATATTAGAGTCTAGAGATGCAGAATTTTTTGAGGATGTGTTTCCTCTTAAACAAACTAGTGTGAGTCAATCTCTAATACCTCAAACAGAAGTTGCATCTAGTAGTCGTGGTATTCCTCAAATAAAAAAACAAGAACCTAAAGGAAGAAAAAGAGGTAGAGAAGAAGGTAACCTAGAGATAGAACCTAGAAGAAGTCTAAGAGCAAAGAAAGCTACTAACTTTGGCTTTGACTTTTATATCTTCTTGGTGGAGGATGATCCATCTACTTTTAAGGAAGCTATGTCTTCTTTGGATGCAAACTTCTGGAAAGAAGCTATAAATAGTGAAATAGAATCCATTATGTCAAATAACACATGGGAGTTAACGGATTTACCTCATGGGTGCAAACCAATAGGTTGTAAATGGATTTTTAAAAAGAAACTTATAACCGATGGATCTATAGAAAAATTTAAGGCTAGATTAGTAGCCGAAGGTTTTAAACAGAAAGAATGGATATATTTTTTTGACACCTATTCTCCTGTAACTAGGATTGCAACAATAAGAATGTTGATAGCTATAGCAGCTAGCTATAGCAGCTATCTATAACTTAGAAATCCATCAAATGGATGTTAAAACCGCTTTCCTAAATGGAGAATTAGAAGAAGAAATTTACATGGAACAACCTGTAGACACCCCATTTTGACCGTACCCCAAGCTATCATTTTGAATAAAAATTCCATCAGATGAGTGTTTCAGGGTCCCTAATTTCACCCTAAGCTAGGTTAGGATCCCCCTCAGGTCCCCGTAAAGTTTCAGCAAAATCTGCCGAGAAATGGCAGACGAGGCGAGCCAGGAAAGAGGCGTGGTTCGAATGTATAAGGGGGGGTGAGCTATCTGTAGAGGGGGCTGTCCATGAAATAGTGGGGGAGGCGAATTTACCATTTTCCCTTTAAAACCCATCGAGTTAGGGTTTAGAAAAGAAAAAGAGAAAAATTGCAAAAAAAAAAGGGAGGAGAAAGCAGCCGCAACCACCTTCTTCCTCGGCATCACCTCCGGCCAGCACCCCCCATCTCCCTCCGATCGACCCCATCGCCGCCATCTTCTTCTTCTTCTTCTTCTTCTTGATCTCTACCCCCAGCCGAAACCCATCTCCACCCCATTCCAGCCACAAGCTCCACGGAATCCGGCATCATTCTCACCGGAAATCCGATTGGTTCTCACCACCATCTTCAGCCGGAGCTCCACTCGGCCACCTCCACCTTTTTCTTCCCCACCTCCGACCACCACTACCAGGTATCTTCTTCTTCCCTAAACCCTTACCACCACTAGCCACCACCCTCTTCTCAAACCACCTCTCGAAATCCTACCCTCAACTCCTTCTCCTCCAGCCGGCACCCGCATCCTCTCCCTATCATCTCTTCATCTTCTCTGGTAGCACCACCACCCCTATCTCAAAACCCATCACCCATACCCATCTTGTCCAACCACAGCCGCCATCTCAACCACCGGCCAACCCCATCGAACCCATCTCAACCACCATCGGTCCCCATTCCCATTTCTCTCCAATCTCCACCTCCAAGAAACCCATCGGAATCCGGCCAGCCACCATTCCGGCCGGATTCATCAATCTACAACCACCACCACCACCACGCCATCCCCATTTCTCTGCAAACCCACACACAAACCCCATTCCATTTTTTTCCCTCTCCAAACCCACCGGATTCCGACCAGCCACCATTGAATCCGACCACAATATCCGTCAAAACCCCATTCACCATCGTCTTCTCAACCCAACTTCGTCTTCTCCGGTGGCTCCTACCGGAATCCGGCGACCTACATCCCTCCACCACTACCACGGCCACCCCATACCCAAGCCACCACCGACCCTCACATCGGTTTCAACCCCATCCTCAAAAACCACCCCAACCTCCATTACAGCTATCGTCTCCTCCCTCTGTAACCCCCCATTTCCATCTCATCTACTACCTCTCAAACCCTACCCATCAAAACCCGGAATCCGACCACTCATCTCCTATTCTCTGCTCAATCCATTCCAAAACCCACTTCAATTTTTCTTCTCAGCCATTAAAATCACCCAAACCCACCTTCCATCTTCAATCACCCATAACCTCTACCTAAAACCCATTTCAAACCCCCATTAAATCCAACCAAATTCCCAATTTCCAGCTAGATTTTCATCTCCGGCAAGCTCCTGACCTAAGTGAGAAGAAGGATAGTTTGGTTGAGGATTCGATTCGCTATTTAAGCCTGAGGAAGAAGGTTAGAGGAAATGAGTGATAACAGTAATCTCCTTATTTCTTTCTTATGTGTCCTAGGTTAAGGTTGATCATTTTTATAACAGTTTTCTTTGATTGAATGATGCTAGATCTAGAAATTCGATGCTATTTCTACTCTCAGTAGCTTTGATATATGAATCGTGTCATGTAGAAGGTATAAGGTTTAATAGTTTGGATGTGTTCAAATTGATTGCTGTCTTCAATACTTTTATTGTTCATCATCTTTGACTTGGTTCTGTAAGCAAATTATGACTTGGTGTTCGAGTATATGGATGGCCAAGGAGATGCTTATATCAGGAACTTGTAATGCATGAACTAGTTGATCTCATCTGGTTATTTTCTTTTGGAAAATCTATAGTTTTCTTAAACTTGATATTGTTATATATATGTTGGTTATCTCCTTGTTGGGCTAATCGCTCATCTTCATCTTTTAATTGGAAAATGATGTAGAGCATGCATTAGTCGATCTTTGTTAATACTAGTGCCATCTCATTTAGATGTCTGCACATTGGTACAGTTGTGATGCCAATGAAATGTTATAGGGGAGGCATTAATTCTGTATTTGGGATATTAACAATCAGCTGATAATGAGCTCACAAAGTCTTTAAATTGCTTTTGGAGGAAAATGGTCAATAGGTTCTAGTGTTTTGCAGCAAACTTTTAGATTTGAAAATGAGACTCTATTTTTGATAAAAGCATCAAGTCTACTTTTCTGGTTGTTGATCAAAAATCCCATTTTGTTGATTGTGGCATCAAATCTACTCGTTTTGTTTTATAGAGGAAAACAAGGTTTGGTTTTATTTTGGTTAACAATGATGTTTGGTTTTGTCTGGTGATTTAAAATTTGTTTAATGATGGTACAAGATCTGTTTGCATAGCATTTACCAATAGCCATATTATTTGTGTTGACAAAGACATAAGATATGCATGTTTTAAATAGGATCTTCCTTGGGGTGTGAATTACATCCAGATAAGAGGACTTGCATCTTTTTTTTACTTTGAATATGTTGGTTTGTCAGATTGTCTCATCATGGTGATTTAGATGCATACATTTGGTTTTTAGATTCTAAGATTCCCTTGTTTTTCCTCTTCTACCTTCTTTACACTTTGGCTGGTGTTTAGACTTCGCTTTTAATTTCTAAGGTTACCTCTTGTTCCTCGGGATTTTCATTAGATTTTGGGACTATCATCAATGCTTGATCGCTTTATTGATTTTGGATTTGCTCTTGGGGTTTGGGCAATGATAAGGTTACTTGGAGCCCGTCTTTGTGTTTTGTGGCTCACCGCTTCGCACTTGGATCTGCACAAGTTGATGTCCCCTGTATGCACTGAAATTTTTACTAATTGGGATTATCATAATCTTTTGATATTTCTAATACTCTTCTTTAAGCATTGAGTTAGGTTGTGAAGACAATAATGAATGGACTGTTCAGGTGAGATTATCTTGAAGCTTATCATATTTGTTTAATTTTATTTAAATAAATTGTTTTAGGAAATAAGGAGATCAGATGACTACTCTAGTCGATATTATCGACATGAGTACTGTCTGATTTCAAGGCGGGATTAGAAATATTATCTTGTGTATTATGATATCAGATGATTACTTTAGCATCATCTGATTTCATCCCCATATTGGGGTGGTGTTTGTGGTTGGGCATAGAAGTGTTTGATATTGTTTTTGCTTTATTAGGCTATCCAGCGGCTGGTCTGGACTAATTTATGTTGTTTATCATTTTATGATTGCTATTAGGTTGTGTATTTTTTAATTGAAAATTCTTCTTTGCTTAACACTTGATTTATTTTTATAATAATTGAATGAAAATCTGAGTTTATTTGATAACCTTTTTCTTCACTTTGATTAGAGACTAACTCAGTCTTGTTAGAGCTTTGCTTGCTTGGGATCTTGGATCGTTTTCTCTCTTCTTGGGGCGCTATCTTTCTTGTTGTGGTTCGTCTCTTTGAGGCGTTAGTTGCTTGTTCGGGGTTTCCCCTTTTGGATTTAGGGCTTTGCCCTAGTTTGTGGTTGTTCTTGCGTGTTCCCTTTAAGATTGAAAACATTTAAAGGTCCTAAGCATTGGAAAAGCTTTAAAATCCAAAAACATTAGAAATTTAAAACTCAAAAACATTTGAAAACTTTAAAAATATCAAAAACATTTGAAAATATAAAAAACCTTAAAAAAATCTGAAGTGTGAGTGTTTCTTTTAGAAGCGTAGTTTGAGAGTTCGTTTCGAACTACGTTGGCTTGATCCTCTCTCACGAGGTACGTAGTGCAGCTTGGGATACATATCCCAAGTCCAGCCAAACTTTTGTAAATAATATTTTAAACCTTCTTCAAAAACCTTTAAAACCTTGTTTTCAACAAGATCTTCCTCTAGAGTTAGGAGTTTGTCTTAGATAGAGGGTTTTAGAGTTAGGGTTTGTTTTTGATTTGTTGTGTGCATGTTGTGTGTTTGTATTAGAGTTAGGAGTTTGTCCTAGCTAGGAGCGCCTCCGTCCGGTCAGTTGGCGATCCGCATCGCCGACTGATGACTAGGTCTTGGATACGTTAGCAATCCTATTGTTTTCCTTAGGGCATACAGCCTAGTTACACGTAGGTTGTAGGAACCACCTGCATTAGCTTAAGGCTAACCTGCATTTAGCTAGGACATATAGGGTGTCCTAAAATCTACAATCCATTTGGAATTTAAATAATCGCGCAAGAAGCTTTAAGAACTAGTCCGGTCTTTTAGATCGAGTCTAAGATAGAGGTCTAGGTGTCTTAGGCATCCTAGTTTAGAATAGGTGCGAAGAACTACGTTGCCTTGATTCTCGTGGAGGCGGGGATACGTAGGCTTCTTTGGATGAATACCAGACCATCCGAGGACTCGGGCTAATTCATTTAGAGTCTTAGGATTTGTTGTGTTATATTGTATATTTTGTTGTGTTTTCTTACTTTCTTGTGCAGACCTATACCTTTAGCTGTAGCATGCATGTGTTCGTCCACCAGAACTTAGACACCTGTTAGGCATGTCACTCATAACCTAGCAATATTTAGGTGGCACCTCTTTCATTTATTTTTTGTGTGCTTATTATTTCTATGCTCAGGAAATGCATGCTTAGATAGACGACTCATGAGGATTGTTCCCATTTCACATGATTTTTACCCAAACTTATTCGAAGTTAATGAAAAATGGCATAAGAGACCAAGTGTTCGCACTCGGGCGAATTGGGGGCGCTTTTCGGACCTTCTCCATTCGTCATCAGGCACGGATCTTTTGTATCTCTGGTTATCCATTGCAAACAGAACATTTGTTTTGGTTCCATGGCATGTCCATGGATGGCGACTCTGAGTTATTTTCAGATATATCTTGGTTTCGAGCCCTGGCTCCGGATCAGGATGTATCTCATTCTTTTTGTATCGCCACTCATGCTATGCTGTGAGAGTGGCACCCATTTCGAGAGTTCCCTGGCAGAGCTCTCCTTCACGTTGTGGAGATCCAGAGGGTGGTAGGGACATGTTCCCTCACCGTCCTCGGATCGGGGTCCACACAACCTGAGGGATTTGCAGTCCCAGGTCAAGAACGTAAAGTGTGTAAACTTATAAAATCTCTTTATGGTTTAAAACAAGCACCAAAGCAATGGCATGAGAAATTTGATAAAGTAATGTCATCAAATGGTTTTACCATAAATGATTCTGATAAATGTGTATACAGTAGATTTGAAGGTAATTCTGGAGTTTTGATCTGCCTGTATGTCGATGATATGTTAATCATTGGTACGAGTCTAGATGTTATAAATGACACCAAGAATCTTTTGTCAGAGAACTTTGACATGAAAGATCTTGGATTGGCAGATGTAATCTTAGGGATTAAGATAATTAGAAATTCATAAGGGATTGTTTTAACACAATCTCATTATGTTGAAAAGATCCTTAGAAAATTTAACAAATTTTATTGTACTCCCTTGAGTGTACCATATGATCCTAGTTCAAAACCTAAGAAAAATACTGGAAAAAGTATATCCCAATTAGAATACTCCAGAATTATAGGCAGTTTAATGTATCTAATGAATTGCACTAGACCAGATATAGCTTACGTAATTTGTAGGCTAAGTAGATACACTAGTAACCCTAGTCAAGAACATTATGATGCACTTATCAGGATTTTAAGATATTTGAAAGGCACAATGGAGTTTTGACTCCACTATGGTTGTTATCCCGCTATATTAGAAGGATATAGCGATGCAAATTGGATTCAGATTCAGAAGAAACTAAATCCACAAGTGGATATGTTTTCACTTTGGGTGGTGGTGCTGTCGCTTGGAAATCTACCAAACAGACCTGTAGAGCACGTTCTACCATGGAATTTGAATTTATTGTTTTAGATAAAGCAGATGAAGAAACGGAATGAATTAGGAATTTGTTAGCAAATATTCCTCTATGGTGCAAGCCAATTCCAGCTATATCTATTCATTGTGATAGCCAAGCTATAATAGCAAGGGCTAAGAGTAGAACATATAATGGTAAATCCAGACACATACGTCTGAGGCATAATAATGTGAGGCAATTGCTTTTAGATGGAGTGATTGCAATTGACTTGATATGGTCAGAGAGAAACTTGGCAGATCCACTGACCAAAGGACTAGCTAAAAAGCTAGTGGCTGAAACATCAAGAGGGATGGGGCTAAAGCCTATCAAATAGAATCACCAATAACGGCAACCCAACCTATATGACTGGAGATCCCAAGAACTAGGTTCAATGGAAAAAACAAGTTATTCGAGTGATCGGTGAAATCACTGTACTTAAATTTTCAAGAGAATGAAAGACTTCTCTTGGCCTATCCCTAAAATGTAAATAGTACTAACTGTAACGATATGGAGGAAGAGCTTTGCTCTGAATGGGTCTATAGCTGTTTATAAGCGGGGTGCGTAGTTACAGGTAACCTTGATGGACTCACCTATATGAGTGTGGAAGTGGGGCCGCTTCCTATGAGAATTAAGGCTTGTTCTCTAGAGCGCTCATGAAACAGGACCAGCGCATGGCCGAAATGTGCTACCCCGATAGAACACGGTTACATCGCCGATATCGTGTGTGTAATATATGAAGGTCTATTACTCAAGGTTCTTAGTTCAAGACGTAGTTCACTTAGAACTTTAATAGACTCAAATATATAAACACTAAGTGGAGGTTCAAGTCCATAAGACACCTTCACCCATTGCATTATATCTTGATTTGCCCATATTTATTTAACATAATTTGATTTGAATTTTGATTCATGTGGGGGATTGTTGGATATTTTAAGCATTTAAAGGCTTTAAATGCTTAAAATATCCAACAATTTACAATGACGAAAGCCAGCTTGAATCTCACCTCTTGCCCTCCCTGCTAGAAACTCTCGCAGGCCAAAACAGAAATAACTGGCTAGGATGGCACTAATGAGTTTTTTAGGAAAACTATGCTCATTTCACTATGCTAAACCTCACAGTTAGTAAGAAGAAGTCTTATTCTGGTCTAAAGCAAAAACTCCAAGAAGACCATCCTTTGTTGTTGTTGTTGCTGGTATTGGGAGGGCAAGAGGAGTGAATTATCTCCAACATCACTTGTATATCTGCATATCCACTGCAAGACTCCATCTCCTTATAAATTTTCTCCAGCCCATGTTCTTTCCCTGACATTGGTAAATATTGTCGTGAGAGAGAGAGAGAGAGAGAGAGAGAGAGATAGAGAGAGAGAGAAAGAGAGATTAAAGAAGTTTAAAGAAAACCCATAACTCAAATGACGGTGTGATTCATTTTTCATTAACTACGGAGGTAAAGGATCAATATAGAAAAGAAATTGTGTGGTGTGAGTGTGTTAGGGAGAGAGGGTAAAGAAGTTTGAAATAAAACCCATACTCCAAACGTCCCCATGTGTGTTTGGTTGCACAAAAGCCTGGATGGCTTAGGGGTTTCGCTTGGCATTTGGATGCCATGTCAGCAAAACCCCCTGTTTGGTTGCCAATATAGCAATGACATCCTGGAAGACTACCAAGGACATCTCTTGGTTAATCATTGCATGTCTGCTGATGTGTAACCCCTCTATAAAAAAAGGTAGAATTTTGCTTGGATTTCTTGAGAAAAGATTCTTTTTCTATTGTCCTCTCTCCCTCCTCCCTCTCCATATATACTGGTAACGGCACTCCATACCACTATTCTACGAGATAAATACTTGCAACCAAATGATGACGTGATTCACCGTTTTTTTTACTGTCCAAGGAGGTAAGGATAAATGCAGAACAGTAAAAACAAGAAAATGTGTGTGAGCAAGAGAAAGAGGAAGGAGAGAGACAGAAGATCAGAGACAGAAGATCAGGAAGTAGTAGTAGTCGTAGTCCGTAGTAGTAGAAGAAGAAAACTGATTTACCTTTGGCCTTGTGGCGGATTCGTGAGGTAATGCTTAACATAAAACGTTCTCTAGGGAAGAGGAAACCCTTTTTCCACTCCTCCATCTTCTTTCATGTTTCTCAATCACTCCTCTTTTTTTATCCAACCCAACTTCCCCCTTATTAAACTTAATAATACTAAATACAAGAAGAAAGGGTATCAACTATCAACGAAGAAGAAAGCAACAACCAGGGGACGGAGACCTCAACATGATAAGAGAATAGTTTTTGAGAACTACCCACAACTTTTTATCAAATGACCTCTGAACTATACGAAAATTAGAACACTTTTCTATTGGGTTTTCTGCAATAACAGCGAAGAAATAAGCAGAAAATCATAGAGGTTATATTAGTAATTCTAGGGTGAGAATTTTTTATGAAGTGGTGCCGAGTGAAAGCATCCTTTGAAGAAATGGACACAAGTTGCTTTTCTCCCTTAGCCCTCTTGGCTCTTGCCATATGGATTCTTGTGGCTAAGGGATGGTGGGGTCTTGGTCAAATAGTAGTTGGATTTCCTCGTTTGATATTGTTATATATGTGGGCGAAATTGGATTTCTACCCCATTTCCAGCATTTTCACCCCCTTTTGTTTGTCTTTTCCAGAAAATGAAGTTGCCAAGAAAAATCAATGAAAAGGAGTAGAAATGCATTCATTTTTAGGAAAAGACAAACAAAAGGGGCTGGATATATATAAAATGACCATCCCATTTCATCTATGTTATATGTAACTAAAATAGAGGTACATAATTAAGAAATTACATCATTAATATCAATGGATCGCTATTATTCTTAAAAAACTAGTAATATTTATACAAAGGGCGATGATATTCCCCCCCCTCCCTCTCTCCTGTAGTACGCATTCGCCCCCCTTTTAACCTGATTTCACATCAAAAACGTTACAGTTGCCCACTATTCACGTTATAAGGGGGCGAATGAGTACTGCAGTTGGGGTGAAAATATCATCGCCCTTCTACAAAACTCAAGGGAAATGATATCCCCTCCCCAACCCACTGGTTTCTGTGAGAATAGTTCTCTGCTTGAGGATAAAGTTCACGCCGCGGGGGGGGGGGGGGGGGTCAACTTAAACCCTAACTTGTTTATGCCAAAATTCATACAAAAAATGTCAATAGTTTTTACTATAAAAAAAAACAAGATCAGATATATCAACCATTAAACAATTCACAAGGCAAATGAGGTGGAGAATCCACCCAATTTTCAGCCTGATCCCTATTAGTTGAATTCCTAAAAATCCCACCCTTAGCTTGAAAAAGGTTTGCCACTTGATTCGCATGGGCCTCTTTGAATGTCACCCAAAATGGACCTTATTTGGAAATAAGTTTATTTGAAATTAGTCTCATAAACAAATGTAACATTAAGGCTTCTTTTGGAAGCCACCAACTATTCATTTCTATAACAATTATAGCAATTATTTGCAGAATATCTCATATTTAACTTGAAAACCATTTGCTGAGTTGCATAAAAAGATTATATGGGAATAATTTTTAGAGGGCCCTATAGCATTTTAGAAGCTTTGGTTTGCTGTAACATAAAATCCTGTTAAGCAACTGGATTTGGATTCCCACAAGACCTTATGAAATGTTCCCATCCTAATATATTTCTACTTCAAATTCCTATGCTCTTAAACATCAAAGTAAGTCTGCAACAGCTAAAAAAAATCAGAGAAAAGCTCTTACGTCTACAATAACAAAGACAGGAAAACAACTACATTTCATGTTCAAACAAAAACTCCTCCATGATGAAGCATTGGTCAAAATGCTAGCTTTTGTAAACTCATCTTGCATGTTTCTGATTCTCAAGCAGCAACTTCTTAATTGAGCAGCATTTGATCAAAATGCCAAACTCCTGCAAACCCACAAAATTCACAGCCTCTATCATCACCAGAAACAAATACCAAAAGAGGAAGTTCAAAACAGATGATCTTACTAGAGAAAATATGAAAGCAATGGAGAGAGAGCAACTCTGAGTTGAATCTTACCATGTCCTTTTCCTACCCTTCTCAACTGTGCAACATATTCTGAGATCTTCTTTACGGCATCCACCTGAGAGACCCATTAGATAACTAATTAACTTAAATTTTTTGGAGCCACTCTTCTAATTGTACAGAGGGGAAATGGAAAAAAAAATTACAAATTGAAGGAGAGGCCCACTTCACCTGTTCAGTCAAAAACTCGCTTTCAATAAAATCCGTCATCTGTGCATCGTTGCATTGTGCTCCTACCTGTAATGGAAAGGACAACCCATCCCAGAAATCAAACATTTGATCCAAAAATTTCAAAAAAGGAAAGAATACAAAATCGTATGACAAATAAATTGCTATGAAGATTAGGTCTTTTACGCTATGTAAATGCAGAAGCTTCTCGTTTGTCAACTTCTCCAGAGACAAAGCAAGCTCCATTGCTGAATCAAGCAACCATGGTAATATATCATGTAAAAACATAATACAATCAATCTACACTTCTTACCAAAATACAATCAATTTATAACTTAACCCTTGCACACATCCAATGCTCCAGACTGATTCCATAAAAGGTAATTTGTTATGGCCCAAATGAATCAGAAAGAGAAACTATCATAACCCATTCCACAATAACTACAATGTTCTTGCACTCATACATATATAATACAAGCAAGCATAGACGTGTGCATGCATACATCTGAATACGCATACACTCATACACAGATAACAAAAAAAAGTATGAACGTAAGCACACACATATAGCTGTAAATATACATATATAGACAGCTGAAGTGTGTCTTTGCATCTTCTTCTTCTTCTTCTTCTCTGAAATGTGGCAACAATTTTATTAGAGAAAGAAGGGGAAATACCAAGGACCATGATGGTCAACAACATACAGCCCACAAAAGACACAAAACAGAAAAGAAAAAGAGAAAACACAAAACTGCCTCATGGGAAAAAGAAGTAAAAAAAAAAACTCTAAGCGGGTCCTATCCACTCCAAACGGGCCAAGTGGTCAGCATCACTATTTGCCGACTGCAAAACATGCTGGAACTTCACTAGGTGACCCTCAACTCAATTCATAATCTCACCTATGGTGTTGGCAAATATCGTAAGGGAAAATAAATCTCTGATTCAACCATGTGATTACATTTAGAGAGTCAACTTCCACTATTATATCTTTACTGTCAACCAATTGGGAGCCCGTGAAGAATGGAGTGCTTGCAGCATCCTTTTCAATGCCTTTATATCTGAATGCACACTTACATACTTGTGCATGGATGTACACGAATTATGCAAGCATACACATGTCTAAGAAATATATAACTCTGTATTTTTTTTTCCCGGTAGTAAAGAACATACTATCAGTCTTGATGGAGTTAAATCCACTAAGCAAATATTTTGAGTCCCCAATCAATTTTATAGCAGTTGCACATATAAGAATACGATCCAAATAAACCCAAGAGAATGAAACTCACCATACAATGCATCTCCCTTCTCAGGGTGATCAAATTCACTGACGGACATCAGTATACAATTCAGTTTCACTCTTCCTCCTCGCTTGTTCTGAGATTATAAGAAGAAAAGATTTAAAGATCAAAATACAAAGTCAAGTAAAGCAAGGAAGTTTCATCTGCAAACTGATGATGAATGACAAACAAAAACAGATCAAACAGAGAAAGATTGAAAGTACTTGATATTCCATCAGTTTCTCTGCATGTCCCCTTTCTTCTTCGCTCGCCTCCTTGAAAAAACTGAAATTAAGGAGATAATAAATCAACCTAAACAGCAAGGCAATCACAAAATCGAAAAAGGGTGCTCAGAGTCTCTATCAATTACTTCGCAAGTCCTTTGAGAGCTACATTGTCCCTGTCGAAATAGGCAAACATGGCGTGGTAGACGTATGAAACGTTGTACTCCACACTGCAAATCCAATAGCAAATATAACCACAAATTAAACAAAATAGATAATGGATTTGCATCAAAAATGAAAAAAAAACAAAAAACAAAAAATCAAATAAATGAAAACTAGATAGAGATAAAGTAGAGAATCTAGTAGATATAAATTTCATTTTTAGACAGGGATATTGAAAACCGACTTAAATTTATTTAATGCACAGGAGAATATTCTAAGAGAAATGTCAACAACAGAAAAATAAACAAAGATGGAGATATCAGATAATGACACGATAAATGTTCTAAACAAGAAGGAACCAAGAGATTCTACGAATAGAAACTGGAAATGAAGAACAATCACATAAATCCATCTGAAATAAAGGCAATTCCCAAGAGAAATGTCACCAACAGCAAAATAAATAAATATAGATATAGTCACAAAAAACCAACGAAAGAATTTCAAAAAAAAAGAGAAATTTTTTTTAGGGATTTAAGTATAAAACAGAGGAGAAACAGAGTCAACCCAATGAAAATGGAAATCCCAATCAAATCTTGATGCTAATTCTTGATGCTATTACAAGAGGATCATTGTGTACTTATACAGAGCACTTACATGATAAACATAGAATCAAATCAAGATCGCTATAGAGGGAAAGAATCCTAATCAAATCTACTTTCTAATCTCTCTTGCATGCCTCTTCTATCCATTGCTAATTTATCTAGTTGTTCCATTTAACCAACTTACCCAATCTACCTCCAAGATGATCCACCGGGTAACAATAAGAAAGATCCACAAAATACAGCTAAATTAATAAATCTAGACAAACTCGAAAAAAGCCCACAAAAAATTTGAAAGAAGAGGAAGCCTCTACGGATTTCAGTAGAAAGCAGAGGAGAAACAGAGTCACCACAATGAAAATGGAAAACCCAACATAAAAACATAGAAAGAAAGAAAAGTATGTAAGATCTACAAAATCCCACAAAAGAGAATGAGGACTAGAAAATACCCACAAAAACATTGAAAGAATAGGGAGAATAGAAATCAGATGAGAGCAGAGTAACCTTAATGAAAATGGAAAACATAGAAAGAAAGAAAAATATGAAAGATCAACAAAATCCCACAAAAGACTACGAGAACTCGAAAATACCCTCAAAAAAATTGAAAGAAAAGAAAAAACAGAAAACAGAGGAGAAACAGAGTAACCTTAATGAAAATGGAAATCCCAAAATATAAAATCACAGAAAGAAAGACAATGGAAAACCCAATATAAAAACACAGAAACCCATTATAAAAACACAGAAAGCAAGACAATAGGAAACCCAATAAAAAAACACAAAGAAAGACAATGGAAAAACCAATATAAAAACACAAAAAGAAATACAAATAACAAAGATCTAGAAAATTCCCGGAAAGAGAACGAGGAATCCAAAATACCCACTCGAAGAAACCCACAAAAAAAATTAAAGAACAGGAAAAATAAACCGATTTCAATAGAAAACAGAGGAGAAACAAAGTCACAGCAATGAAATGGAAAACCCAATATAAAAACATAGAAATAAAGACAAATAACAACGATCTACAAAAACCCTCAAAACAGAACGCGAAATATTAAAAAAACCCACAAAAAAAAATCTGAAAGAACAGGGAAAAAAAATCTAGGGATTTCAGTAGAAAACAGAGAACAGAGGACAAAAATTAAAAACTCAACATAAAAACATAGAAAGAAAGACGAATAAAAAGATCTACAAAAACCCAAAAAAAGAAAAAAAGAACGAGGAATCGGAAATACCCACTTGATCTGCTCGTTTAATGCAACCTCACAAACATCCGTAAACTTATGGCGGGCGATCGAATCTTGGGGAGCATTTGGAACGACAAACACCTCATTCTTCACCTCTTCAAGGGGCTCGAAAACCAGACCGCTAAGTGGCCTACTATTCAGACCCTTAGAAGCCATAGAGAAGATTGCATTTGAGCCTTTTCTCTGAGGAAAAAGCAGTGAAGAAGACAAATAAGAAGAATGAAATGAAAGAGAGGAGTTCAGAGGAGAGGAAGAGAAAAAAGGGTTTAGGGTTTCTCCATGTGTAGAGGAGAAAGAGAATGGTGAAGTAGGTATTAGAAGCATGGTGCGTTTTGTGTGAAAATTAGGGTTTTGAAGGCAAAAGATGGGAAAAAAGAGGAAGAGGAAGAGAAAGAGATTGAAAGGGAATGCAGTTGGGAAGAGGAGTGTGGTGAGGATAATATATAGGGGAAATGAGGGCTAGGTTTTGGTTTTTGGATCATTGGATGTTTGACAAGTGGACAGCTGGGATTGATTTTTGAACAGGTGCGCGTGGTGGACTCGTGCTCTCTATGGAATGCGGAGAAAATTTCTGTGACGCGTCACAAGTTCCTGAAAAGGTTATCTTTCCGTTTGGCACTAACCCCACGTGGCGAAAAAGAAAGGGAAATGTTATCAGCACTACTGTATTTTGATGAGCGCACTCTCACTTCATTAAAAGTACGGTATGGACTGCACCATAGATGATCCAAACCGTCCATTAGCCCCAAAAATTATTTCGGAAGGTTAGGATCAACCTATGGAAATGATTTTTGGGGCACAAACTATTTAGGCTGCGGCCCATCTAATTGACAGTTTGGATCATCCTATGGTGCAGTAATAAAGTGAGGTAGTGACCTCATCAAAACACTTCTACTTTTTTTTTTTTTCTAGTAAAGAAGGGGGTGAGGGTGTCCTCACCCCCTTCGGGGGGTAGGACTATTTCCCTACGGATGAGCACAATCACCCGGAAACCACGCGCATCGGGTAAGCAAGGGGGAATTCGAACGCTCGCCACTGGGGAGCAAACCCATGACTTTACCACTTCTACTTTCTTACTAACAAACATTATCACCGAAACCAACATATCAAACAATGACACAACCATTTAATTCGAAACACAATAATAAGAAATGGCAAAACAATCAAGGGATCCATGCAAACCCTAAATTAACATCATAAACATCATATTTACACAATCCATACCTATGCTATTAGCTTTCTTTATATCTTAAGATAGGATCCATGGCTGATTCTAATAGTAAGAGATCTTGGAATCCAGATTTTGTAGGGACACATTATGTTGTGGAGTCTATCTTTATAATTCATATTAGGTTTCCAGAATCAATGTTATTTATAAGTATGGCTTCCTGATGAGGACGATGAATAGCCTCTTTATTTTAGCCTATTTTAGGGAGAAAAATTAGGGAATGAAATTTATTTTAGCCCTATCCTCTTTTGGAACGCTTGGATAAGTATCAGAGCAATTAATAAGGTAAGCATTCGTTTTAGATTATATATGATTTATGGGGAAAGAAATAAGATACGGATTAGGGAAGCATACTTTGGCCCTTTTGTATTCATACAATGCATCGCTGAAAATTAAAAAGTGGCTACTGATATTCGCAACACCATGTTTTAATAATTGCACAGACTCAGCTTGTCTTTTCTTTTTTAATTGGCTTCCACGAGCTTTTTGGGCTCTTTATATAATGCAGACACTATGGGTTAATTGTATCAACATCTCGAAGTGCCAAAATGAGGCCACATTTGGATACCCACAAGATTTAGATTTGGATTTCTCAAATTTGCAGTTGAGGTTTGGATCTTTAGATTTCCAAATAAGCTACAACAGTGGAAAAAAATCCGATTTGCAAATCTGCTCTGCAGGACATTATTTGGAAATCATTACTTGTGGCAGTACCTTCACCCTCCTCGACCTTGCAGCAGCAGCAGCCATACTTCCCTCCCTCCCTCTCTCTCTCTCTTGTACAACATGAGCATCAGGATGATTGATGTATTTTGTGTCCAAAATTCAAATCCAAATACAAACACACGAGCTATCCAAACGTGGCCTCAGTGAAATTTGAAAATCCAGTCTTACCATCAATTTGTCATCAAATTACTTAGGTAGATTTTCTTTACACATCAAATGACCAAAATATCCTCGTATGTGAAAATACATAAATTGCATTGAGTTAAGATCTTGATTTAATTTGGTAAATGACATAAGAGGAATTCTAGACTGAAGGGAGCGCTTGCAACACAGAGGTGAAAGGGCTCTCCTATTGGCTACACATCACCCTCATGCATTAATAACGGCTGAAAAGTCAAATATGATGGTGATGTGTTGCCAATGGGGGAGCCCTTTCACCTCTTTTTTGCAAGGGCGCCCTTCAGTTTAAACTTTCTCATGATGTAACTATCTCCTTTTTTTTAGCTCTTCCCGCCCTTTGACCATTTTGGGACTCACCCCCTCAAACACGAGGTAAAATTTTGGGCCTCACATAATGCATGGGTTCAAGTGGAGACTGGAGATCGTAGGTGCCGCCGGCCGTCCGCCCTATCAAAACATGGTGTAAAATGGTGGGACCCACCTTATGCATGGATTTGGGTGGAGATGGTGGACTCACCAAATGCTTTGGTTTGGGTAGAGATGGTGGGTGTTACCGTATCAAAACTTGAAGTGCAAAAATGATGGCCAATGCTACGCATGACGAATAAAAAATAAGGCAAAATAGGGAAATGACATATTCGCCCCTTTTTTTTACCTTGGGACAGCCTCCTCGAGTGCAAAATACAAGTCATAAATACACTAGAGGGGGGCTGTCCCAAGTAAGTAGAGAGAGAGAGAGGGTAGGCGGGTGTCTATATTTGGCTATTGATATTTGCACTGCCATGTTTAGATGATGGGACAAACTGACCTTGTCTTTTATTATTTAACCATATGTCAAAGGTTATTACAATTCCAACGGACCGTCATAGAATCCTCAGAATTCAACACTAAGGCCCCGTTCGTTCTAGATTTTGACCAGCGAGAGTAAAACCAATTATTGGACTCAAAATTAAACATCGGAATCTCAATCTGTTGTCATAATCTCAAACGGAACACGGCCTAAACAAATGGGCAATACTTGGGAGTGTGATGTGAGATATTGGAGTGTCTCATGTGCGACCTAGACACTGAAGGATATTTATTTTTTACTTAGTCAAAACATGAAGGATATTTTTGGTATATAATATATATTATAATAAAGCTAAAAAAATCTTATTCGAATGAATCGAATTGAACAAAGTCCCTATCCGTCTCATCTCTCGTTTTTAATCCTAAAACAGACTAATGGTAACTACACATACTAAATTCTCTTTTGGAGGGTTAGTCGCGGCGTATTTTTGCAACCTTCGGCGGATTTAAAGAATCAGCCCTTAGCCGGATGGTACTTTTTCCGGAACCTCTTAAATACCCCTTAGTTGTAATTTATGGAAGTCGCGAACTTTCATCGGGGCGCGAACTCGAAGTCCGGACTTACATGGGAAAAACTCGCAACCAACGTTCAACCTACTGAGGTGAAACTTCAAGACCGCGAAAAAAGAACGAAAAAGAACGCCTTTGGATGAGTGAAAACGCGCACTTAATTCTGACTCTGTGCACTTTTTTTTACAGTGCAAAATAATAGTACGCCCTGGGATACTCCAATGGATGCTCTGGTTCTTAATGGGACCGCGACACAGAGAAATTTGGATCCACGGATCCAACAGAGTAGGACCCAACCGATTTAGGATTCAAATAGATCAAGAAACAGACCGATCCGAATTGGGTCCGTTGACAGCTCAAATATATTAATCAATCTGACTCTTGGACGTGTCTTACTCTACAAAGTATATTGATTGGAAGATTTAGAACAACGATTAGATGCAGTATTCCAAGATGTTCATTGATGTGATAATTGGGCATTTGAACCGAGCAGATAGTCATGATTAAGAACAACTAATGGATGAAGTCTTCCAAGATGTTCATTGACGTGATAATTGGGCATTTGAACTCGACTGATATTCTATCTTTGCCTTCATTGAATTGATTTGCCGTGACTGGCTACAAATTGCACCACCATTCACGGGGTGGCTAGTCTGACATGCGACAAACCAGCTGCGAAATGCCTTTTACCATGGACCCTAGCAAATCCCAAACAAAAAAAGGTTGGACATTTAAAGTAAAAATAAATAAATAATGGTATCCCATAAAACCAAAAGAAAAAGAAGGAAAAGTTGTTATCCATTTTCATTAGATTTGAACATAGTAAAGAAAGTTGAACGTTTTCTCTTGGAATTTCAGAATTAGAAACAAAGAGATGAGAGAGCGTGGATTCTCAAATATGGTAGTCTTCCTTTATCTTGTTGTACGCACGGTAAGTGTAATTATAAGCCTATATTAATTATAAGAGGAAGTCTAAACTGAAGGGAGCCCTCGCAAAAAAGAGGTGAAAGGGCTCCCCCATTGGCTGCACATCACCATCATATTTGACTTTTCAGCTGTTATTAATGCATTATGGTGATGTGTAGCCAATGGGAGAGCCCTTTCACCTCTTTTTTGCAAGGGCTCCCTTCAGTCTAGAATTCTCTCTAATTTATACTTAACGAGTACTAACTTGCTGATTATTTTTTAATTAAACTGATTATTTAGCCGGGAATGAAATGATGGCTAGAATCACCCAATCAGCATTCGACAATAGATTATTTAAGATAGACCCACTAAATGAAATGGGGCACACATGATTAGACGATCCAAACCTTTTATTTGTTGGGCCCATGCCCCTAAAATGGAGAAGATTTTCGGTGCATCGCTTGTGTAAGTCAGGGCCCAATGAATGAATGGTTTGGAACGCCCAATAATGTGGGTCATATTTTATTTTATTGGCATACTAGCACGTATGTACCTACACAAGATAAATAGGGAAGTGATATATTTGCCCCTTTTTCTTCCTTAGGCCGGGCCCCTCTAGTGTATTTATGACTGCCCTTTTACACTACAAGTAGGTGGGCCAAGGGTGAATATATCATTTCCCAATAAATATCCACAGATTCACCATCCTCCATGCAAAGGGCACAACGATTGATTATCAACATATTCCTTTTTCTGAGGAAGTCAATGGTATGTATCCTTTCAAGAACTGCTACCCAACCAAAAATACATACCCTCAGTGGTGCTTTTATGTCCCATATTTTGGCTACTTTGGAGGTAGCGAGGCAAGATAGGAGGTTATGGTAAAATGATATAACCGTAAATTCCCCATCTGGGTTCCAGATCCAAATCATTTTGTCTTTCCCATCAAGTTTCATATAACACTTTTCTAATTTCTGAAAAAGCCTTTCCACCCCTTCGAGTTCTCTGTCAAAAAAGTTTCTTCTAAAAGGTGGAGACCACACAACCCTGTTATCTCTTCTGGTAAAGCAATCCTTTACCATTACCTCATTCACAAGCTAATGCAAACAAACACAGAAAAGCTTCCTTCAAAGGGATATCATCACACCACTTGTCACACCAAAATCTCACCATGTCCCCCTCATAGACCCTGAACCTTTTTCCTTTCAAGAATTTTGCTTTATAGCTCAATACATCCCTCCATGGAATTTTGCCTTTTTCCATAATTTATCCTTTGATTCCCAATGCCCAATACACGATCCATACTTGTTTTCAATAACTTTCGCCCACAAGTGATTCTCCTGATTTCCGTATCTCCATAGCCATTTACCTAACAACGCTTGATTAGTTTCCTTGATTCGTCTAATGCCAAGGCCAACTGCCTTAATGGGTTTTCATACTTCTTTCTAAGTCGCCA
The DNA here is from genome assembly GCF_043159265.1 of Tasmannia lanceolata. NCBI lineage: Eukaryota > Viridiplantae > Streptophyta > Magnoliopsida > Canellales > Winteraceae > Tasmannia > Tasmannia lanceolata. The sequence goes on from NW_027518695.1 coordinate 12,084,054, forward strand.
ATGGAATTCCTTTCTTTTCAAGTTTCTAGCCTCTTCCCCACTCTGTCAACTATGGGTTCCCAACTCTCCTTCCTCGGTCTACCAACTCCAATAGGTAAACCGAGGTAAGTAGAAGGAAAGCACTCCACCATGCATGCCATAACATCTGCCCAACAATACACCTTCTCAGGCCGAGCATTAATACCAAATACCTTGGACTTATGAAAGTTCGACCTTTGTCCCGATATCATGTCATAACACCTGATAATTGCTTTCAGATTTACCACTTTAAGACTATCCGGAGCTCAGAAGAGCAAGGTATCGTCCGCAAATTGCAAATGAGTAACCTCTAAATGTCCATCCCCAATTTCAAATCCCTCAATTAGATCTTCCTCTTTCCCTTTATCCAATAGCCTACTTAACGTTTCTGCTGCCAGAACAAACAGGAAAGGTGAAAGAGGATCCCCGTCTCAAACCTCTAGACCTGCATTTCCCAATAAATATCCTATATGAGTAGGGATTTGCTAGTAAATTTCGAGCGCCCCTGACTTTTGCATGAGACAGCAGCAGTCTCATCAAAATGAAATCTATTTTTTCCCTGCATTTTAGCCATTTCTTACCATCCCCTCGGTCATGTGATCTCAAGTCTCTTCATCTCCCACTCCCTAGCCCTCTCTTGCCACTTGATAAACTACAATTTCATAGAAAACAAATTCATGGTCCCCAAACATGGCTTTTTGTAAGAGTGGAGCGGAAGAGAGGAGAGACATGAGAGGGATGGAGTGAGAGAATATGATAAATCGCTAAAAACAGTAAAAACATGTTCTACTTCAAATTGGGTTTTTTTTCGTAATTTTCATGCGCTTTTCATGCTCCATTCCGAATATTCAACCCATTTTCAAAACATGGTCAGTCAAATATCAGTCATACATATAATAAGGGTTATAATGAAAAATGATTGTAACACAGTTGTACATAAGACTCTAAGAACAAGATGACTTATCAGGACTACAAAGGTTGTATTATAATCACCAAGCCCCTGTAAACAACAATGGCAACACAAAAGAAATGTCGAGAATTCGAATATCAAATAGTCACAGTGGATAAGATTCTACCTTATAAAATAGTCGGTGTATGATCTCCGTTTATGACAAACATTCAACAACATTGCTCCGTGTTCCAGCCATTAGATCCACCATAAATCCTACCATCAAATCGCAGTCTTATGTTAGAAACGTTCTTTAATGCTTATCTGGTGAAAAGAAAGAAAGATCGCCAATAGGGAAGGTTTTTCTGTATCTCTGATGAGGAAAGGAGTGGAAGGATAGTTTCTTTCATCGAAGAAAATATGACAAAGAAATTTTCTGAAGAAATACTGTGCGGATTATAATTCCGTTTCGTGTTTTTGGGAGTGTGCTTCATCATCCTTCTGCAAGAACAGCCAACGCAACAACTTTGACAACTTACGAGTAATAGAACAAGGTTTTGGGGCTTCTATCTTGACTTTGCATACAGTCTCGAAGTCCTGCTTCATATGAGGATTGACAATTTTTTCCTGCGGAACATAAAAAATCATCTTGATAAATGTGTTATCAATTAGAGATTTGGCAGCGAGATGGGGAGTACCTTGAACACTTCTAATGGGCAGAAATCAGTATTACCACAACCCTGTCCATGGCGCAATACACAACATCAAAATCTCAGTAACAGTAAAAGCATGAGAAAATAAGGTTCAATAAGGCCATGATTGGGAGCCATGAAAGTTTTTTCCATGGAATAGTAGCTTATTGACATTGACTTTCATTTCATTCGGGAGAAAGTAGAGAGTAATGAGGTGATGTCAGTTCATGTATCCAGCAACGTTCAGATTGCAGAGTTTACTAAGGGTCTTGGCACATATTAGCACATTAGTGTGATTTTTTTTTTTCCGAATGGTAGCACATTAGTTTGATTGACAAGCTACAAATGTTTAAAGGAGCATTTCAGCTCAAGGGTGTTTGAAAGTGTAAAATACCCAACATAAGGGTATTTATGTAATTTATTGTGGACTATATAACCATTGTAAGACCCATTTCAGATGAATCACACTACTATTCTCCCTCATGGCTTCCTTTCTCTTATTCATCACATATTCTGATTTTACACTATCAGACCACCATATTTATCTTTAAGACATTCGATTATCTAGCACTGGAAAAATATAAACCTATAATAATTACCAAATAAACTAATTAAATGAGATTTCTTCTATGAGAAATAAACAAATAACTACATGACTGAAAATATGAAGACACCCTCGGTCACACGCTACAAGTAAAATTAAACAAGTCATATTCAACAATGCATGGGTTTGTATTTGTGCCAATCAATGAAAAAAGTAATAGCTCCCCTTACCTGATTTGAAATGTTCATGTATGGGATGCATGAGAGATTTGTGAAATTGACTATCAGGAAGACAAACAGAAAATCGGAAAAGGACCAGTCTAGCCAGTGGCATAACTTGGGACATGTCTGACTTCAAGGAAAATTGCTTCGTTTTGGGTCGTTAAATATTGAGCATTTTTTTTTGAATTGTGCCCATATAGTTAGTAATATGTACATAAATCTTAGAAGAAAGACTCAAAGGGAACCACACAATAGATCCACGGTTGATGATGAAGAATAAGAAGTATACCAAATGAAATGATAGTTTTAATTAAGCTTACCGGCATAGGAACTGGAACTTCATTGTGCAGAACTTGCACAAAATATTTGTTTCTGTAAGCTCGTGAGGATGAAACGCTGTTAGAATCATTGGCGGGACAACTATACAAAACTAGCATGTTATTCCCTGCAAATGGTGCTACCATGCTTCCCCTCCAATTTCTTTCCTGAGGTGGCTTCGGAGGTAGTTGCAAGGGTTCTTCCCTTTGTATTTTTTCCAATTCTGAAAAATTCAATGGATAGCACTAGGTGAAAAATCAGACAGTAACAGTAATTTTCATCTCACAATAAGTAAATGCAAACATATTTATTGATCACAAGAAAGATGAGTATCCTAGATGGAAAGCTTACCAGATCCCTCGAGAAAGAGCCCTTGCAGACAAGTGAATGGTACAACAGTCTCCGCATGAGCAAATCGAAGTCTTGCCTTTTCGAAAGTACCTTGGGCATGGTGTTCTAGAAGGATAAAGAAAATAATTATAAGTGCAATGTTAAACATAACATAACAATTGAGATAACAAAGAGAATTGCATAGCACTCAGGTATTCCAATTGTCTTGATCTCCTTATCACAAAACATATTCAAATCCAATTGATAGACATTGGTTAGTTTTATTTCAAATTTATGTTTATTTCATGATTCATGGGTGACATTAGCAGTAGAATGGTCGTACTGGACCATTGCGGAACATTCTTTGCTCCACAATATTAACAAAATTTAGGGTGGGACAGTTGCATATATTAAGGCACATTCTCAGGATTGTTCATAGTTTGAAAAGGTTCCATAATTTTAGATTTTAGAGACTTTGATACAATAATTGGAGACAGATATTTACACCCCTTTGTTATGACAAATGTGCCTCATATCGTCATTTAAAAGCCTTTTTGGGATCAGTAATAACCAATCAAAGATATTTGAAATAGAGGGGACATCGATCAAAACAAGAGGTTGTAAATATCATATACCTCAATTTTATCTGTTTTTACAAATCAAAAAATTTGCTGATGCAAAAACAGAAGCATTACATCATAAACGAGTTTTCTCCCTGTACTATATAAACACCATCTATGTTGACCATGCAAATCATCTTTAACATGAGAAGAAAAATGACACAATAAATGGAAGCATTAAAATATAACGAAGCAACATAAATTTACTAACACTATGTTTATGTTGACAATGCGAATCAATGAAAAAATAAATGGAAGCATTGAAATCTAACGAATCAACATTTGACAAGAACTAGAAAATGAAGAAACCTGACAGCTTCAGAAACTTTTGTTGTCAGGCCACATAAAAGAATGCTGGACGCAAGGAGGAACTGGTTAATAGTAAAAAGTTAATCAACAGAACCTAATATCCAATAAAACAGTATCCTCCAACCTGATTCGAAATTTAAGGTCTGAAAAAAAAATTATCGAGTCACCAAACTTTACTACTTTTCTTTCTGAAATCCCTATGTTTTATTTAAGTAGAAAGGCAAGAGATATATATGAGGAAATAGTTCCTGCGCTAGAGCGCAGATAAGCTTATCTGCACTCGAGTGTAGGAAACATGGTGGGCCCACTTTTTTTGGGTGATCCTAAGCATTCATTTGAAAGGCCCCATCATATATGATGTGTGTACCAAAAATCAGCTCCATTGGATCAACCTAACCCTTCCATTTGTGGGGTGGACAAACAATATTTGTCCATTTTGTCACACACAAATGGACACTCTAAGATGATCCAATGGAGCTGAGTTTTGGTACACACCCCATCCATGATGGGTCCTTTTCAAATGAATGCTTAGGATCACCCAAAAAATGTGGGCCCACACTTGTTTCCTGCCCTCAAGCGAAGATAAGATATATGAGCTCGAGCACAGGAACTGTTTACTATACATATATATATATATATATATATATATAAAGAGAGAGAGAGAGAGAGAGAGAAGGGTTCCTGCGCTCGAGTGCAGGAAACAAGGTTAGGGGCAAATTGTTGGGGTGATCCTAAGCATTCATTTGAAAGGCCCCATCACCAAAAATCAGCTTCATTGGATCATCATAGGGTGTCCATTTGTGGGGGTGAAAATGGACAGATACTGTTTGTCCACTAATTTGCCCATTTTTTCACCCCACAAATGGACACCCTAAGATGATCCGATGGAGCTGATTTTTTGTGGACACCCCATCCATGAAAGGGCCTTCCAAATGAATGCTTTGGAACACCCCCCCCCCCAAAACAATGTGGGCCCAACCCTGTTTTTGCACTCAAGTGCAGATAAGCTTATCTGCGCTCGAGCGCAGAAACCTTTTACTGTGTGTGTGTGTAGAGAGAGAGAGAGATCGAGATCTACTTGACTTCAAATTGTATTAGGAAAACACATTTTGCAGAAATTAATTAATGCCCTTTCGAAAGATTAAATCGTGAAATTAACTTAATATAACCCCCCCCCCCCCCCCCCCCCCCCCCCACACACACACACACACACACACCACCAATAGAAGTGAAATCACAAAGTCAAAAGAGGTGTTTCCATTTAACGCTCTGTTTCAAATGACTTCTAGGATTTGGAACTCAAGGATTTATTCTCTTATATGTCAAGGGCCGTCTAAGAAGAAAGAAGAGAATAATGACAGGAATAATGCTTCGAACTCATCACCCATCACCGCTCATGGTTGAAACTTCCATCAGATTAGCAATACTACTGCAGTCAACTCTGGGTCAAAGACCCACTTATTTGGTTATCCTCGAAGAATTTAGGTTAAAAAAGAAGCCTCTACCCAAAAAAGAATGACCACAGTGCTGATCGAGATGAGAGTTGTCTCACAACTTTCGTAAAGTGAATCCACAGTAGAATTGTTGTCCCACAAAAAGAAATTGTGAAAGCTGAACAGAAATAGCATCATCGCCTTGAAATATCCAGTACTTTACTCCAAGAAAGCAGGATTCTTCCCTGGGAGTGGGGAACCTCAATTCCCTGGTTCTCAAATCCGAAACGGGAATCTTCTCGAATCCCCAAAAACTGGGAATCCCGGTTCGGATTCGCCGGAAACCCGATTCTCACTTTTAGGAATCACGGTTTATGATTCCCTGAAAACTTGATTCCCACTTCTGGGAATCGCAGTTTATTATTATGTGAAACACGATTTTCCGGTGACTCCGCGGCGAATCTCCTTGGACTCTCCGGTGACTCTCCAACAGCTTCACGATTCCCGCTTTCGACGATTCTGGGGGCCTTCGATTCCCGTTTTCGATTCCCGCTCTGGCAACCTTGACATGGTAGTGCTCTGGAGCCTTTCTGGGACGAATATATTCTCTCCTCTGTTTACATGAAAAATAACATCGCATCTTGTATTCTTGTGGATAAATCTCCATTCCATGAGCTTAAGCCATGTGCTTAAGTAGGAACCTTCTCTGGTTTCAATTATTTCTTTTTAAGTTTTGTTTAAAAGGCAGTGTTTTTTTGCTTGTAAACGTTGTCCTTCTCGTATTTTGTGGTATCCCAACTTAAAAATGGGAGGAAATGCTATTATCCTAACATTGCGGAAGATTTATTGCTATGGATGACAATTTTCCAGAGTAGGTTCTTTTTTTTCTCTGTTGTCTTACTACATCCATATCAAGCTTCTGATAGAACAGAAACATTAATTTATGACAAGTGCCCACGTGAAATTGAAAAAGTTGACCTCGAGTTGGATAGCAAAGGATGCATAGGGAATCTTATGGTGCTTTCAAGTGTATTAGGAGACAATGAACCCAACAAAATCTAAAGTTAGAACAACAATTTTAGGAAAATCCTCATTGGTACCTGGGAAGTTCAACCATGGCTCAGAGCAGCCCATGCACAAAAGACAATTCCAAGAATATAATCACTTGGATGACTAATAAGAATACCTAACCCTGGGAGTTGGTGCATGAAATGGTAAAATTAAAAAACACCAATGAAGTTTTTAAACTGAACCCCTGGCATCATGAAGAAGCAAACAATCCAACGCAATGTGTATTGTATTAGAAAAAAAGAAGAAAGAAGAATTGAATTAAAAGACTCTTAGCACTTCAGATCACTGGGAGGTTAAAGCTTTCTACAAAGTCAATTCTCACATGAATACACAATGATACAGTCAACGAAGAGTTCCCATCATCCAAGCCCAGTGGAACAATATAGTAAGAGCAAGGAGAAATCTCCTGTTTACGATTTTTTTTTTTTTTCATTTCATAGTTTTGTTTGGGATTTGGGGGACATCAGATTCTTGTAAAAAATACTAAATGTGGTTATTCGGTGACATTCACCTCATCGGAGTGAATTTGCAGAGTACTAATCAGGAAGACTTTATTTGAATATGCGCCTTACGTGTCATTAAAATATTTGAAATGTTGAATTAACTGGATCAAGATTGCATGATATCGAACACCCTTCATCACTTCATCACACGATACATTATGAATTGTCAAGAATCGGTGAGTTTCCAACAGTAGCCACACGGTAAAGAACTTATCGTGACACTTCATACTCGTGCAACATGAATATTCTCAATCCAAAACTAGTATCTACAGAGAAATTTTAGAGAAAGGGCATTGAAATTTAATAGCGCAAGTGTTCAGATCCAATGATCGCCTTCAAAAGCATCCAATTATTTTTATGAAGCTCGGTACGGCAAACAGCCAATTATTCATTTTACCTTCAGAATCCACAATAGCTTGCTCCATGGACTGGACAACATCTTGGAGCAATGGAACTCCCATACGATAATTTATTGAGTTACCATAGCCCTTCAGTATAAATACCTCCAAATCATCTGTCCACTCAAGCAAAGCAACCTAAACAAGTAAAGACATCATACATGTTAAGAAGCAATCAAACATACAAAGAACAAAATCAAAAGATTATGATTTAATTTCAATTAAGCATTTTAGAACCAGTTTTTGCATAAGATAATACAATTCAACCTCAAGGTAATATGAGATTAAATGCAAACATTGGGGATAGGTGAATAATAAAGCATAAAATCAGTTACAAAAAAAATAGCAAGCAATTTCTTCACCATTATGTTGAATTTAGGAGTAAGAATAGTAATAACATATTTTAGCAATTTAAAATGGATGTCAGTGATCTCAGTTTTGATACTCTGATAATATTAACAGGGAAGCAGTAAATTTGAGTTGACTTTTGTGACTAGCCTGGCAATTACGGTTATTAGGTTATAGATTTGAAAATAATTACGAGCAGGAAAGGATATCTTAACTTGCATATTTAAATAGAGGATTGTCGAAACTAGCATACCTCAAAAGGGGTGAAAAGGCCACATGCTTGATCAGTTATGTCTAGTAATGATGCTTCCTTCATAGTAAGAAAGAAGACTGGCATTAGAGCGAAAAGGTTGATAAACTCAGGGAAAGAATATACATGCATTCAAGTTTTATGGAAATAAATTTGGCAAAGAATCATATCTTTAGAAGTTATTCTAAATACAAAAAAAAAAGTAAAAGTAAAGTGAAAACTTACCTGCTTACAGAGAAACCAGAGGGAAGCAACGTCCTGCCTTGTGAAGTTCAGCTGGTATCGTGTGATCAATGCAGAGCGAACTTCATCTAGGATAGGTTCTTTAAGCTTCTCAACAGCAGGCTCCTGAGTTCTCCTGTATTCCTACACATAAAAAAGAGAATATTCTAATCCTATGTACAAGCTCACATATAGGTTTAACACAACAGAATTTCATAACTTCATGCTATCTAGAGCTGCAAGCTATTTTTCTCTAGTACTACCATTTGACAAACATATTCAGATTCGGCATATTTCAAGTACTACATGTAGAGCAAATCTTGGCTGAGGAATATGCACATGGCGCCACATTGACGAAATCCGTAGCAAATTCATTACTCCCCCCTCCTCATCCCAACCCACAGCTACACAAAGGTCAAACACAAGAAAACTCCAAGGCAAGTCCAAAGAAACCACAATTCCTCAGCTTCAAGTGGCCCTCCCCAACCCCTCGGTCACCAATTCCAAAATGAGCCCCCAAACCACCAACAAGGAGCTTTGACCCTTCAGGTAAGAACTGGGAAGATGGGAGTGAAGCAATTAATTGTCCAATGAAACTCCATCACCACCTTAATTTTGAAGATTGGAAACCATTGGAAGATCTAAGTAACTATCAAAGGTTGATATGGAAGTTAATCTATCTGATCGTCACAAAACATGACTTAGCCAATGCAATAAGGTTAGTCAGCTAGTTTATGCAGGCATTTATGAGTACATGTTTTAAATCAATGGGAAGTATCTCAAGGTCACAACTAGGATTTGGATCCTTTAGCTCATCATGCACATATTATACAATAGAAACTTAGTTAAGATACAGATTAGGCTAGGTCAACTGGGATAGACAACCCACAACCAGAGAGTACAAAATTATTGGCAGTATACAGCAGATTTAGTACGTAGAGGGAACATTAGAAGGCTCCACGTCAAACTGTACATTAAGCTCTACTCAAGGCTTTATAAAAGTTATCTAGTATGAATTTATCCTTTAGAAGATCACATTGCGGCTATGACGCAGGACAGTCGAATGGGAAGTCTAATACTTGGTTCTGATATCAAATCTGATGCAAGACGGATCTATAGGAGGGGGGTTAGGAATGAAAAGGATCGGTAAAAATTATGGTCGTGGATCCTAAAATATGAGATTGGATTGGGTTCTACAGTGTTTAGGATATGTTTGGGGTGGTGCAGACATATGTCCGGAAGCTATAGAAGGAATTGCCGGAGCGGGAAGTGAAAGCGGGAAGCGGAAAGCGAAGGCTCTAGGAAGGTGGGAAGCGATAAGCGTGAAGGGTCAGAGAATTTTTTTTAATAGTTAAATATTAAAAAAAATAAAAAATTACTAAAAAGGTAGTGGTGGTTTTTGCTGCCTTGGGGCGGTTCTATGGGCTGTTTGCATCCCCTGGATGTGTTCTTTCTTCTGTTGTTTTTCTTTATGGGTTTTTGCTCTCCTGAGCATTTTTGTGTTTGGGTTGCCCCTTCCGACATGTATGGGGTTGTCTCTTTGGTTTGTTTTCTGCTCTAGTTTGTTAGAGCTTGTTCTCCCCCTCTTCTCTCTGAGGGGTTGTCTTGATCTTATTATATATCTTTCCTCTTATTAATATATCTGGTAGGGGTCCGCCTAACCCCAACTTACCCATCAAAAAAAAAATTATATATATATATATATATATATATATATATATATATATATATATATAAGAAATAATTATATGAATCGAATATTTAAAAAATACTTTTTATTAAAAAATCCCACATTTACTTATAGGAAAAACACTATCAGTTGAAATGCCTGTGTTGACCAGTGCCTGACAAGAAGAAAAAAAAATTTAATCCAAATTATGAGATTTTTTTTACCGGACTGTTAAGATTTAATAATGTTTGGACGTGATAGAATTTATGAATTTTTAAAATTGGAAAAATACCCCATCGTTAGGAAGTTAAGATTTTGACCCGACCTGTTTTTTTCAAATTTTGTACTAGAACTAGAAAGTTGACTTTTTAACCTTTTAGATTTGGGTCTTGAAACTATTTTTTAATAGATTCAAATAGGAGTTATTCCCTTATTTACATGTAAATCTTAAGTACTTAAATGACTTTACATGTAAATACTAAGAAGTGGAAGAGAAGAGGACTAGAAAGAGACGAGGGTAAATAGGAAACGCGCTTCCCATAGAGTGGGATATACGTTTCCCATAGAGTGGGAATCGAATTTCCCATACAGTGGGAATCGTGTTTCACACGTTTCAGAAACGAGATTCCCAAAAATTGGGGAATCGAAAAGATTGCCGTTTCCGAATCGATTTTCGGGGAATCGAGATTCCCCATTCTGAGTAGAGAATCCTGCTTCCTTGCGAAGGATGCTGGGAAAGTGTAAAATTCGTTTGAGACATGGGATAGGGATGGATTTGAATAATATTTCTAAGGCCGGGAAAAAATTTAAGGATATTTTAGGGGTTTTCGGTAGAAGGTAGGTGGAAATAATGCAAGCTAAGTTTTGGGTGAGATCAAAGGAGGTTTTGGGTGCCTGGGAAGGTTCAAGGTGGTTTATAAGAAAAAAAACATGAAAGAGATAAATAGGAAGCTTGGAATTTCACCAACCAAAACCTTAGGAATCGCACCACAGGGTTCCTAAGCATCGCACCTTAGGGAAAGTAGACTTCACACCCATGATTTGCAAGAAGGCAAGAGAAAACTGTTAAAATGAAAAGTGACCTAACGCTTACAATATATAAGAAAAAAGAAGAGAACTTAAAACCCTAAAAACAACTAATTTTTTTGGACCAAAATACCCCCTAATGACTAAAAGACTTGCTTCCTACTTAAAATCTTGTAATACATGTGGGGCCTATTTAAAACACCCAAAACTCAAAGAACTTAAGTGATTTTAGAGAGAAAAGACTCTAATGCTCCCTATGACTTAAAAAGACTTAGATTTAACATTCTAAAAACTAAATAAAACACTTTTAACATCAACGATGTGCCACACCTTCCTAATTCCTCGATTCTTCATGGCATCTTGGGTGGTCCCCCATGGCTCCATCACAATCCCCCGCTTTAAAGGACTTGACCCAGTCAAGTATAATGATCAACTTCATTGTTGGGAGTTCATCAGCTTTGATCTTCGTGAGCGACGAATATGGTTGTCCTTTCCAACAGACTAAGCATTTCCATGGTAGTAAGTATGTCAAACGATCGTGTACTCTGATGAGCATAATCTGGATGTCGAATTCAGGTTCAAAATAATCTTTGAACTTAAAACCCACTAGTGGAATGAACAACTTCAAGATTGCTTTTGCAACACCATCTGCATCTGCTGGTACTAATTGAAGATCACGCAGACTTTGTCGCACGACTTTTCTTTTCGAGGCATGTTGAATAAAGATCGTCGTCATCATTATCCTCGTGTAATGCGTATAAGCTAAGTATCATCGGAACTAACTTTGGATAATGATAGCAGCTCTAGTCCGTTGCTTTAATTGCATGCTCTAGAAGGTATAAGCAATGAATTTGTCGACAAACCCATGACTCTGGTGCAACATGTGGAGTCTCAAAAGCTACATGAAGTGAATGGAAATATTGTTGAGTACCATCCTCGTGATTCAGGCTTAGAAGCACGAAGCGGGTGCGGGTGCGGGGGTGGAGGTGGGAGCGGGGGCGGGGGCGGGGAAGCGTGGGGTCTAGAAGAGTCTAAGTTTGGGAGCGTCATGGGAGCATGTATGCAATATTTGCCTTATATATCTTTCAAAATCCAATTACATCAAAAAATAATAGTTTCTACCCATTTTCATACGTATCTTTCAAAATTTAAATACATCTAAAAGCTAATTTCTAACCATCTTCACCATCTTCATTTGCGTGCACTCGTTCCTTGTGCCTTCTGAAGATGCACAAGCCCTTGTACTTGCTCTAATGAAGTACTTTGAAGAGTTGGAGGAGTTTGATGTAGGGAAGTTGATGATGGCGGGACTTATAGAGTAATAGAAGCAAGCTGGGAGTGTCATTAGAACAGTTCTTGTATCTCTGTGGTCACGCTCCCTGGAAGCTCCTTCCTAAGGAGCGCCGAATCGAGGTTCCAAGGTGGGAGCGGCACCCCGAGGCTGCTTCTAAGGATTCAGGTGGGAGAACAAACGTTCAAATTTGGCGTTTAAGCCTTCCAACAACTCAACTATTCTATTGTGACTGCATCTAGACGACATGTTTCCATCCTGTGCTCTGATACCAAATATGATGCAGGACGAACTACGGGAAAGTATAGAAGGTATTACAATCATGATTAAAAAAAGCATGAAATAATACGCAGGCAAACTATTGAAGATCTCGGATGAAACAAACAGAATGGTGACACCATAACAAAACCGTGCCAGATAAGAATGTAACAGAAGCTAAGGAAAGGTTTGGTTCCATAAAAATGTATGGGTGAAACCCTCCAACACAATTCCATAGCAACACAAGTTAGTAAATAAAAGGGGTGGCTTTCTAACGTTCTATTCTTGTTCGAATATTTGAAAATATCAAAATATCAACTAAATGAGATTAGAACTTAAATACCATAAAGAAGCTGAAGAGTACTCTTTTTAAAAAAAAATGAAAGCTGAAGAGTACTCCTCTGTAAATATGTGATCCAGGTGGATCGTGGTCAAATGTGGGCCCAATCAGAGGCACCACATGTAACAACAGCACACATGTTTTTTGGCCATATGGAGTGGCATGTTTTGGCACATGTGCTGACTCGGCATGTGACGTGGCAAGTAGCATGCTTAGTAGGATGATGACATGGTAAGTGACATGGCAAAACAAGCAAGCAAGTATTCCGATTTGGATGGGCTCTCCAACCAATTCGGTTGTGATGAGAAGGAGGTTATGAGATATGCATTATCTCAGTGCCAATATCTTCAAATGGAAAGAAAAAAAAAAAAAAAGTCCCCAACGTTGGAGAGTCATGTAGATGCCACGCTTTTTAGCTTATCTATTTAGCATTAGAGTTCGATCGGTTTTGCTCCTCTCCTTAGAAAAAGGCACTGTATGAGATGGCCAGTAGGGATGGATTGTTATTTTATTTTTATTTTAAAAGTGAATAAGAAATACAACGAGGAAGAGGGAACGAATTCCTATTCCATATATCTTTTGTATACTTGTTTTTTTTTTCTTCTATTAAAATTTACAGGTGAAATCCAAATCTAATTTTGGATCATTATGTAGCCTCAATATCCTACATGTTGAGGGGAATATATCCGTACCTTGTAAGTTTCGCATGTATCAAAAAATCTCAGGCATATATCACTTGCGCGGCTCTCACTTATCACGGAAAAAGCACGATGCCGCCCTGGTGTGAGGGTTCCTTTACCAGAAAAGAGCCCAATGCCAAATGCCACAGCACTAGCTGATGCTCGTGGAACCTGTATCATTCAACTTGCATGATTATAAGGTTTACTAGAAGAGCAGTCACAATCAAGTTCATGGACTTCAAACATATAAAATAATATCTGTCGCAAGGCCAGAGATGTTCACTTAATTTCATATTGATTGGTCCTATTAGAATAGGTTGTAGCCCAAAGAGATGATAAACATAAAATAGAAAGTAATCTGTGTCAGTGGCCAGTGGGCACTAATCAAGTCATTTGTGGGTCCCTATATGTTAAACATAAGGCAAACATCAAATGAAGATGTAGCCCTTGATTTATAACATGTGAAAAGTCCAATGGTGATGTAGCCCCAGACTCATTGTACAAATAGCCATAAATAATTGACAAATAAATATAAAAAGCCATAGAAATTTCCAAACACCAAGGCAGACATTCTAGCTAGTTCTTGCACCTAGTACTACTTGGTATCTCGCTTGATTTTCCCTTTTGGTGGCATAGGAAGCAAAAAGAAAGACGATAAAGAGATCTAATAGGTAGCTAATGAGCTTTTGATAGCAATTCATGTATTTATAGACTTAAAGGATATTAATTAGTTAAAACATTTTGCTGGTTAAGGTTTCCCAAAATATGATATTTGAAAGAGACCAAGCCGTAATAACGGGTCCTGTAATTGTTCGCCGGGAACCGCATAGATATGAAAGAGACCCCCACCAAGCAGCTAGACTCGGCGGGCCCCCAATTCTCAACCCCGGCCTATACAAGTGGTTTTAGAACCCAAATTTTGAAAAGTTCTGTTAGGTTCTTAGTAGCAGTCGGCGACTCATCTTCTGTTACTTTACATGGCTTTTCGTCTCCCCCACCAAATATTAAAATAGATGGGCCACTAGGTCATATATAATTTTCAAAAAATTGAATTTACTTGAATGTCCACTGGAACTACCAACCCATTTTGTTAACAGATAATCTTCATGAATTTGTTAGCCAAACAACACTTATTCAATTTCCGGGAGAAATAGAAGGGAGTTATCTACAATGTCTACTCCAAGCAAATCGATTTACACCTGCAATCGAATTACGCACATCCAAGCGACTCCTCCGAATGACATGAAATATAGAGCACCACACTAAGATAAATACCAGGACATATATTCCAAATGGAAACATAGCAACAAACAGGAAATATGCCTACGCACAAACAGCATGAAACAAAATGTCTATTTAATTGATTAATTTCTGCAGATGAGCTAGATCAAGAGGTCAGTAGTTCGAACCCGATTGGGCCCACTATAATAATTTTTAACCATTTCCAAAAAAAATCTGCAGATGAGTTCCTCAATCAAGAGTTTAGTGCAGGATGTCCATGCATATTCCATACCAATTTCAGAAACAATGGAAAACGAGGGGGGGAAACCTCAAATATCAAATGTGGCACCGGTTAAATTTAAAGACGAACTTCCAGAAATGACAGTGAATACTCGGAGACTGCATTGCGATGGGCGGTGGGTAACAGAAGATATAATAAAAGGAAGATATAGTAAGGGCTTGGATTTGACTAAGAAATCATCTAATGCAGGAATGGACTCACCTCAGATAAGCTCAATTCAACTTTAACATACCAAATTTTTAAACTTCTGTTTTCATTTCTAGAGATAACCCAGAAGGGAAGATTCTGAGAACACAATGGATGAGCAAGTCCTTTAAAATGGTGACTCCTACAATAAATGTAGTTGAAAATGAGTCTGCTAGGAATCTAGGCCAGGATCCTCAGAAAGTCAGATTGACCCATGCAAGCTTTAACTGAGATCAAAATTTTTCCCACCAAACCGAAACATCAAATATGTACTGAATAAAAGAAACAACCGCAACAGTAGAACAGAGGGTGTTGCCCAGATCAGAATCAAATGCGAAACAGCAGGAAGCGTGGATTGGGTTTGTGATATTTAATATTTTCAGGTCATCAGTATCAATTTGGAGAACAGATCCCACTCATATGCACATTTAAAGCTGTTCTATACCTATGCTACTGCAAGCATGTTCTTCTGGTACAGACAACGAGAACAAGTACACAGTACTCTAAAGTCTAATCCCCTGCTATATAATACAATGGTATGTGAGATGTTGGCAGAGGTTCATTTGGCCTTTCTAATATATTATATATGCTACTAGGTATACATATATTGCATGGTTTTACGCATATTTACAAACTGATATTGAAAATTTGGTAGATTTTACTTATATACAAAATAAAAAATTGGAAAATTTCTCATATTTTTTGCGCAGGATTATAAAAACTGTAACAATGGGTTTCTTTTGCATCCAAGCCATAGTATGGTCATTTGCCCTCTGACTTTAGCGTTCCAGAGGGCAAATGACCCACAATTTGAATCAATCGACTGGGAATGTGGAAAACATAGTAGGAAGTGTTTTCTATTAATCATATTCTATACTCAAGTGATTGTGAATGCATAGTCTGGAATATTTGAGTAGACAAGGCATCTTAAAGTCATTTTTGAACTCTGAAACTTGAACAAAGATTCGAGTTTTCTAGACCATACAGTGAGAATATAAGTTTCAAAAGACCATCAATATCTACACTATGTCATTGCTATCACAACATTATCATTGAAGATCTTATTTTGTTAGTAGACATTCACATAATTAAATGAAAATAAATTAGATAACGAAGGGGATAATTGACCTGGGTTGCTCTTATTGGGAAGATGTCTGGGTGATAGTTCTCTTTGAACAAATCAGGGAATCTTTCTCTGATTCTAATTCCAAGTTGATACAGTTCATCCTCTCCTTTCTCAATTAGTTCCCCACCTTTCTGTTTTCCTTTCCAAGGAGACTGCCATCCCCATAACCAGTCAGGAATTTTCTGCAACGATGCATTGTCTTCCTGTGCCGCTTGTTTTGCCTCATTCAGAATAGATTCTAAACGAACGGCCAATCGATCCAACTCTTTAATGCGTTTCTTGGTAGGAGCACGTGTTCCATGCCTTGCCTGAAAATCCAAAATTAGGAACCTCCAAAAACTACTTTTTCTACTGTCACAAAACTTCTGCTTAATTATCACAACTAGACTATTGATGCAACAGCAAAGTAATCATTGACGTGTAAATTAACCTTAGATTGATATCTTATAGTGAAATCATATTCAGTAAACCAAAGCAAACTGCACACATCAAATGTCAAATGATTGAACTAGGGAAGGAAGAAATTCAATATTGCCTTCAGATAAACAACACCTTTATAGACATGTGAGAAAATGCGGCAAGTTAAAAGTAGAAAAGGACTGCAAAGAAGGATACCGAACCCCAGGGTTTCAGCTTTCAGAAGAAACAAACCCCGGGTCTCAAATCTCCTCTTTCAGTGAATCAGATTTTCTCGTATACATGATACAATTATTTGGACATCTTACCTACTTAACAACATAGTAGACCAAACTCGAAGTGCTAAGAGTCTATAGACAAAAATTTTACACCCTTATTTGGGATTTCCATAATATACCCTAGTATGCAACAGATGTTTTTCAAAGGAATGTGAATAAACTACCAATCCAAGTAGAATTGAACAAGTTGATACTAAGAGAATTTAAGTGTGAGTTGCAGGTGTATCGACCAGAAAGAAATTGCATGTGTCAAATGGATGAGAAGGGTAGGTTTCACCTACTCTTCGAGCTAAAGTTGACATCTTATGGCTAAGGTACAATCTGTTGAAGGACATACTAGTATTTAGTAGGACATATATTGAGACAACCTACCACCCTCCGAGATCCTCAAGACCCTTCCATTTTTTGGATAATCGAGTCTCATTCCATAAGAAACTCAATTTGTTTGAGTGCCAAAACGCAACTTTTCTCTAGACAATCATACCTAGTATAAAGGGCACAGGAAAAATAAATGAAACCCTAATATAAACATTTTGGTAGCAAAAAACCAAAGTTGTCTTTTGACCATAGTTGCTAGTGGGAAGCGCTTACGAGAAGCGAATGCATAGAGCGGAAGCGGGAAGCGGGAAGCAAGGGGTCTAGAAAAGAGAAAATGTGGGAAGCAAAAATCTCTACAGAAAGTGAAGAGTAAACAAGTGGAAAGCATCATTGAAAGTCAACATGAATCATGTAATAAGCCCCAATGGAAGTGAATACGAAGTGCATAAAAAGAGTAAGATTATAATAAATAAAAAAATTTGAATGGTTAAGATTATTTTTTTTTGAAATGGTTAAGATTATAATAATTTAGAGAGGAAGGGTTGATGTAGGTGACGATTAAGATTCCACGACTAATTACAATTACAAGTTTTAGGGATTTATAGTTTCACATGTTTTATCATTCATGTAGATTTAATAATATATTGTTAAAAACAGATCCACATAAGTTTCAATTAAAACTAAAGATGAGTTTTTAAGTTTTAAATACACTCGGACTTATCAAAAGGAGAAAATATTCTTTTAGGAAAGCTCGAACCTATCTAAGCATGAAATTGTGCAACAAAGTCGGCTCAGCATTTTAGCTACTAAAAAACGGCTCTTGAAGAAAATGCCAGTTAACATATATTCATGAAAAAATAACCTTCGGATAATAATATGGAGGAAAATTAAAATGGCTAAGGTAAAAAAATAACTATAGCCTGGTCAGAAGTTATACCACAAGATTTAAGTGTATTGCACTACATCCCTCTGGAACAGCAGAAGCCACAAAGGCCACATTGGTGGCATTTTTCACAGCATCATATCTGCCGATAAATAGAAACTATAAGTATCTAAGAGATTTGTCAAAACATAAAGCTATTTATAATTCTTTTAATCTTTTGAGATGAAACATAAACATTGTACTGGTAAAACATAAACACGGTTATATCCTAATATCCATGAATAGCAACAATATCTAGAGAAGCTTAAAGACAGGAACAGAACTGATGCTGAAATTACTGAACATATATTATCACAATACAAAGCCTTGCGAGTTACAAACATACACAACTTGGCTCTGTCTGTTACTTTTTAGTTTTTCTTCCTATCATGGAAAATAGATCACTTATATACCTTTTTTTTTTTTAAATGACCATTACATGGTGTATGTAAGTCATATAGGAGAATTTCTTTTTAATTACTTCTGTACATAAGCATATATAAGATGTTACGGATAGTCATTCATGCCTTTCAGCTCATCCTCAAATTCATAAAATATGGTCTGCCCTATATGCCTCTTCTATTTTCTGTATTCTTTGGTTCTGCATGGTTTCATGTGGTACTAAAGCCAAGGGCTTCAATCACTTGAGAAGATATCTTCCATACCTGAAGAGCAAAACCCAAAATCTTACCTTTTAAATATCCTAGATCCTAAAAACCCACGTCTTACCATTCGAAAACGCTAAAACAGATCTCCCATCACTTGAAAATCAAAATCCCAATCAGATACACCCAAAACCTTACTAACTTGATGTAAATTCAAATTCTTTGTGAGGGAGCACTACCCTCATGGTGAACGAGAGTGCGGATGGTGATCAAGAAGAAGATGCAAGAGATCGAGGTAGCCATTGTGGCAGAAAACATAGGCGTTGTAATGATTGCGGATTTCAAAACTTCTGTTGGTGAAAGTTTGGCCACCTGTGGTCTTAGACCGCAGGCACAATGGGACAGCTCTCTTGGGTCCCGAGGTTCCGAAAATTCTCAGAAATGGGCATTTCATCTAAGAAAGAGGAATATGAGAGTGTAGAAAGCGGTAACAGAATGAATCATACAGAAGCTTGGGGTTTGGGTATGTGGGAGATGTCGGATCACCAACTTCCAGCGACGTGTGGAATGCTCACATTGAGGAAAGTGTTGTTCGCCAGGCATGTTGACTTTAATGTCCCGATGGCTAGGGATGATGGATGATGGCCATCACAAGCGCATAGTGGAGGACTCGTACCCCATGCAAGGACTTCCAAGCAGTCGGATGGGGAGCTCATTTCTGCCTCCAAAGCAGCAGGAGCATTCCTCTGTCCTTTGTTGCTCTAGAAATGTCCTAGCTGGCGAGGAGTCTCGGCTACTCCATCACCTTCTAAGCTCTGTCAGTCCGGAAACCATGCTGGTAGCCTCTGAAGGGTTGGCAGGTTGCATCAACGTCAAAACGTCCATTGGCCCTCCATTCAATTCATTGAAGATTGGTTGCATGAGCATGGCAATCCCATCCAAAAAGTTGCAATACGCAGGGTGGTACCTTTCAAAATTACCGTCAAAGTGGCTTCAAAGGACTACAACGACGACTCAGTTAAAAGGATCTTGCATTGGGAGGGTTATCTGTTTCGCAATTTATCAGTGTGGAAGTGTGGAACAAAAGTTGCGCATATGAAAAAAAAAGTGGGAAACCCGAGGGGTGCCCCCTGATGTGTTCGAGCCATGAGATTCTTTTTACATAGTTTCCATTTTAGCGTAGTTTCTATTTTTTGGAACGCTTTCTATTTTAGGACCACTTTTTGTTTTGAGCACTTTCTGTTTTAGCATTATTTCTATTTTGGTGTCCTAGATGTGGGGGTTGTCCACATCAGCTAGGGCCCGCATCTCACCATGACTTACCAATGATCCATACCATGGCCCACTTGAGAGCAACTTTTTTTAATGGTATCACTTGAGAGTCACTTAAGTCACTTAACTTAAATCACTTATGTGGTCTTAATTCCTATTGGCGGCTACAAAGGGCCCCACTACTTAAAGAAATCCCAGCACTCACCTCGCTCAAAAATTTATTAGAGATCCCTAGAGAGGAGAGGGAGTTTTTCACTCTCTTGGAAATCATGGAGCAGCAGCCGTTCACCCAAATCAAGCCGTATCCACCAACAAAACGGTTACAGTTCCGCTCACCCTAGCCACCCATTCAAGTCGCACCCAAAACTCAAGTTTTTCTTCCATGATCATCTATAGTTAGTAAGGACATAATCATAACTAATCAGGCACACTTACAAAAAGTAAAAAAAAACCCTCACTTTACCTAGTATGGAAAAAGGGCAGACCGCAGCACCCCATCCATGCTCTATAGTCAGTAAGGACATAATCATAATTCAAAAGACACACTTACAAAAATTAAAAACTCCCTGACCTTACCTTATATGGAACAAGAGAAGACTGCAGCACCTACCCAAATACTTCTGCTGAGTCAAAGTATCCACATGAACACGATAAGAATGATTCGGATACACGACTCAGGCATGACTCTTACATAGGCATGAGTGCATGACCCATATAATACCCTCTCTTTTTTTTATGGCTAGCATTAAGTATGCTATTAACGTTGTTGTACCCATGTTCTCATATTCAAATCTGAGGGTATTATTTTTAACATTGAATATCCATATCATTTGGTCCTACGTGTGTCTGGGCATCATAGAAGGACGTCTTCTGGAGAGAAAAGACTCATAGGTCAAATGATTTGCCTATTCCTTTCTGTTAAAAAAATGTTTCAAACAAAATGCCGTCAAAGCATGTCACCACTTCATCAAGGTGGCAAACGGACAAAACTTCTCGGCCAGGCACGGCACGTTTCGTCCACGGGCCGTGCCGCCGGCACGGAAAAGTTGAAGGTTAGGCACTGCACGGCCCACGGCCTGTATTGTGCCGGGCCAGGAAAATAGCCCTAAATACTCACTTTTACACTGATTTTACAGAGCCGGGCCGCTTATCGTGCCGTGCCGCGGGCCTAAACCCATAGCCCGGCACGGCCCGCGTCACTGTAGCTATCCGTGCCGTGCCTTTCCGGGCCTCGGGCCGGCACGGCCCGTTTGCCACCTTAACCACTTCAGCTTCTCAATTCATTACGTGTATGATGAAATTAAGAAATAAATTGCTGTCAATAGAAATATTCAGAAACACCGTAGTTCGTTTCAATTAACAAATTTCTTCATCATAACCTAGAAGACAATCATCAAATCGTCAATCTCGCAAAACGCAAGAATAATTACAATAAAATTACATGATAAATGAAGGGAAGAAATGACAAAAGGAAAAAAAAAAACCCTAGAAATGCGATAGGCAGTAAAATTCTAAAATTCAAACATATCAGAATCCACAACTCAGAAACCCTAGCAACATTATAAAGATAGAGAGAGATTACCTTGTAACGGTGGAGAGATGTTGGCGAACGTCGAAGCATTCAGCGTGAGAAAATAAGAGGAAAGGTACGAGAAGGAGAATAAGGGTGATTGTGGCCATTGTCCATCTGTGAAGAGACCGACTCGTTTTTTCTTGTTTAAAAACCGACCTGAAAAGTGAAATCTACGAGGACATTCTAGGCTCTTAAATTCGCCCCCACCAAAACCTCATTCGCCCAAATTTGACCGAATTACCGGTTGTGAAGGCCACAACCGATATTTACCGAATTACCCTAGCACGAACCTGAGCCCAACAGGAATGTTATACGTAAGAGTTTTATATGCTGCCAGAGCGTAGAGACCTTATTCTTCTAAACTCACAGCGGTCCCACTTCAAATGATGATCCTAACCCACCAATTTATACAAGGACTGTACATTATATAAACCTTGATAGATCGGGATGATCCCAACCATGCATTTTTTGGACCAGGGCATAAATAGGCTGCACCTCGCTTATCATCTCAATCTAAGTCTCCAATTTGTACAACTGTACATTATAGAAACCTTGATAGATTTGAGGTTAGGATCATCCTGTGGAGATGATCCGCAGGGTACAGCCTATTAAGTAACATTGTGGCCCAACAAATGAATGGTTTGGAACATCCTTTAAAGTGAGCCGCACTGTAACTTTCAAAAAATAATGGACTTCAATCTTTCCCCATCAGACAAAATCCAGGTCTTTTAGATCTTTGAACTCGTTGTATTTTTTCAAAAAATACATGAGCCTACCAGCGTAGGCCCACTGCCTATTGCGTCTAAGCAGCCACGCAGGCCCACTTTTCAATAGATTTTCTCTTCATTCATGAGGTGAAGTGGCTGCTCTCACATGCAACAGGTCATCCGCGTGCAATGGACGTTGGCAAGTCCCAAAAAAAATAAAAAATCACTGCTCTTGAATATATCTTTACCGCACTAAATTCATTTCTTATTTAGGACTATTTGTTCATTTTATTATAAACCAACAAGGCCCCCATGGACATGCTACTTCTTCCTTTCTTTTCATGCACGCATCGTAATTATAAATCCCCCCTTTTTTAAAGGAAAAAGGTATCCATTTTGCTAGCAACTCTATAATTTATTAGATGGGTACAATCATCTTGATATGTGGCTCACATACAAGGTGCACAATAAGAAAGCCTTCTCGACCCGGGGTCACCCATGCAACATCCTACTAGAACTTCTACATGGGAAATGAATTGTTTTAAGAGAAAGATCCGGCTTAAACTCACTTTTACAATCAATGGAAAATACAACTTTATGGGACTTATAAGGAGGAATATGGAGGCATGTATATGGCTCTATTTAATTGCACAAAAGCTTGACTTTTGTAAGGGTTTTACGGGTTTTGGGTGCCACGTCATTGAAAATAGTTGTTTGCTTGCCATTAGATGAATGAAATCCCTGGAGACAACTAGGGATGTCACCTAGTTGTCTGATGATGTGTCATCCTTGTCTCCTCCCAACAGTATCTAGGCAAAAAACATAAAAAAGGTGTTTTTTTTCTTGGATTTCTTGGCAATGATGCTTCTCTCTTTCTCTCTATCTCCCTTCTCTCTCCAATCTATATATTGGTAATGACACCCTTAGCACTACTCTAAGAGGTGACAAACAAACACTGCTTACTACTATTCTACAAAGGTGTTTCTTAAAAAAGGGTGGGAAAGAGACTCCAATACCCTTATGACATTACAGGAATGAAGATAGTGTCCTCCTATGTTGGGACTTATATGATTCTCCTTTTCATTATTTTAGAATTTTCTTTGTAGCGAAAATTTTGAAAAAAGTACCGTATTAGGGCATTAATTTTGAGAAATTACGGATCATAGGTACCCACAAAAGTAACTGTTAAACACGGGTGGTTCTTTAAAAACGGATGGGAGAGAGACCCTAATAAACTTATGACATTATTAGAACGAAGAAAGAGTCCTCCTATGTTGGTACTAACATTATTCTCCTTTTCATTATTTTAGCATTTTATTTATAGAGAAAATCCTGAAAAAATTACGGAATGAGGGCATTAATTACTGAAAATTACGGATCACAGGTGCTCATTAAAGTAAATATTAAACATAGGTGTTTCTTAAAAAAGGGTGGGAAAGTGACCCCAATACCCTTACGACATTACAAGAATGAAGATAGTGTCATCTTTTTTTTTTGTGCTTATATGATTCTCCTTTTTATTATTTTATAATTTTCTTTGTAGCAAAAATCCTGAAAAAAGAACGAAACTAGAGCATTAATTTCAAAAAATTACGGATCACAGGTACCCATAAAAGTAATTGTTAAACGCGGGTGATTCTTTAAAAACGGGTGGGAAAGAGACCCCAATAACCATACGACATTATCAGAACGAAGAAAGAGTCCTCCTATATTGGTACTAACATTATTCTCCTTTTCATTATTTTAGTATTTTATTTGTAGAGAAAATCCAGAAAAATTAAGTAATGAGGGCATTAATTACGGGAAATTACGGATCACAGGTGCCCATTAAAGTAATTATTAAACACGGGTGATTCTTAAAAAAGGGTGAGAAAGAGACCCCAATACCCTTATGACAAAACAAGAATGAAGATAGTGTCCTCCTATGTTGGTGCTTATATGATTCTCCTTTTCATTATTTTAGAATTTTTTTTGTAGGAAAATCCCCGACAAAAGTACAAAATTAGGGTATTAATTACGAAAAATTACGGATCACCGGTACCCATAAAAGTAACTGTTAAACACGGGTGATTCTTTAAAAACGGGTGGGAAAGAGACCCCAATAACCATACGACATTATCAAGACGAAGAAAGAGTCCTCCTGTGTTGGTACTAACATTATTCTCCTTTTCATTATTTTAGTATTTTATTTGTAAAGAATATCCAAAAAAAAATTCAGGAATGATGGCATTAATTACAGGAAATTACGGATCATAGGTGCTCATTAAAGTAATTATTAAACACGGGTGATTCTTAAAAAATGGTGGGAAAGAAACCCAAATACTGACATTACGAGAATGAAGATAATGACCTCCTATGTCGGTGCTTATATGATTCTCCTTTTCATTAGTTTAGAATTTTCTTTGTAGAAAAAATCATGAAAAAATGTACAGAATTAAGGCCTGAATTTCAGAAAATTACGGATCACAGGTACCCATAAAAGTAACTGTTAAACACGGGTGATTCTTTAAAAAGGGGTGAGAAAGAGACCCCAATAACCTTACGACATTATCTGAACGAAGAAAGAGTCCTCCAATGTTGGTACTTACATTATTTTTCTTTTCATTATTTTAGTATTTTATTTCTAGGGAAAATCCAGAAAAATTACGGAATTAGGGCATTAATTACGAAAAATTACGGATCATAAGTGCCCATTAAAGTAATTATTAAACACGTGAGATTCTTCAAAAACGGGAGGGAAATATACCCCAATACCCTTAGGACATTACAAGACCGAAGATAGTGTCCTCCTATGTTGGTGCTTTTTTTATTCTCGCTTTCATTATTTTAGAATTTTCTTTAGAGGGAAAATCCTGAAAAGGTACAAAATTAGGGCATTAATTAAGGGAAATTACGGATCACATGTGCCCCTAAAAGTACTTATTTAACACGGATGATTCTTAAAAAAGGGTGGGAGAGAGACCCCTACAACCTTACGCCATTATCAAAACGAAGATAGCGTCATCGTATGTTGGTGCTTATATAATTCTGCTTTTTATTATTTTAGTATTTTATTTGTAGGGAAAATCCTGAAAATAGTACAGAATTAAGGCATTAATTACGGGAAATTATGATTCACAGGTACCCATAAAAGTAATTATTAAACACGGGTGGGAAAAGAGACCCCAATAACCTTACGACATTATCAGAACGAAGAAAGAATCCTCCTATGTTGGTGCTTACATTATTCTCCTTTTCATTATCTTAAAATTCTATTTTTAGAGAAAATCCTGAAAAGTTACAGAATGAAGGCATTAATTATGAGAAATGACTGATCACAGGTGCCCATTAAAGTAATTATTAAAAACAGGGGTTTCTTAAAAAAGGGTGGGAAAGAGACCCTAATACCCTTATGATATTACAAGAATGAAGATAGTGTCCTCCTATTTTGGTGCTTATATGATTATTCTTTTCATTATTTTAGAATTTTCTTTGTAGGGAAAATCCTGAAAAAAGTACCGAAGTAGGGCATTAATTTTGTGAAATTACGGATCACGGGTACCCAAAAAAGTAAATGTTAAATACGGGTGGTTCTTTAAAAACGGGTGGGAGAGAGACCCTAATAACCTTATGACTTTATTAGAACGAAGAAAGAGTCCTCCTATGTTGGTACTTACATTATTCTCCTTTTCATTATTTTAGCATTTTATTTGTAAAGAAAATCATGAAAAATTACGGAATGAGAGCATTAATTACGGGAAATTACGGATCACAGGTGGCCATTAAAGGAAATATTAAACACAGGTGTTTCTTAAAAAAAGGTGGGAAAGTGACCCCAATACCCTTATGACATTACAAGAATGAAGATAGTGTCATCCTTTTTTTTTTGCTTATATGATTCTCCTTTTCATTATTTTTTAATTTTCGTTGTAAGGAAAATCCTGAAAAAATTATGAAATTAGGGCGTTAATTTTGAAAAATTACAGATCACAGGTACTCATAAAAGTAACTGTTAAACACGTGCGATACTTATAAAATGGGAAAGAGACCCCAATAACCATACGACATTATCAGAACGAAGAAAGAGTCATCCTATATTGGTACTAACATTATTCTCCTTTTCATTATTTTAGTCTTTTATTTCTAGAGAAAATCCAAAAAAATTAAAGAATGAAGGCATTAATTACGGGAAATTATTGCTCACAGGTGCCCATTAAAGTAATTATTAAACACGGGTGATTCTAAAAAATGATGGGAAAGAGACCCCAACACCCTTACGACATTACAAGAATGAAGATAGTGTCATCCTTATATGATTCTCCTTTTCATTATTTTAGAATTTTCTTTGTAGTGAAAATCCTGAAAAAAGTACGGAATTAGGGCATTAGTTTCGGGAAATTACGGTTCACACGTACCCATAAAAGTAATTATTAAACACGGGGGATTCTTTAAAAACGGGTGGGAGAGAGACCCTAATAACCTTACGACTTTATCAAAACGAAGAAAGAGTCCTCCTATGTTGGTACTTACATTATTCTCCTTTTCATTATTTTAGTATTTTATTTCTAGAGAAACCTGGAAAATTACGGAATGAGGGCATTAATTACTTGAAATTAAGGATCACAGGTGCTCATTAAAGTAATTATGAAACACAGGTGTTTCTTTAGAAATGGTGGCAAAGAGACCCCAGTACCCTTACGACATTACAAGAATGAAGATAGTGCCATCCTTTTTTTTGTACTTATATGATTCTCCTTTTCATTATTTTATAATTTTTTTTGTAGCGAAAATCCTGAAAAAGTACGGAATTAGGGCATTAATTTTAGAAAATTACGAATCACAAGTACCCATAAAAGTAACTGTTAAACACGAGTGATTATTTAAAAACGGGTGCGAAAGAGACCCCAATAACCATACGAGATTATCAGAACCTCTTACGTTGGTACTAACATTATTTCCTTTTCATTATTGTAGTATTTTATTTCTAGAGAAAATCCTGAAAAATTACGGATCATAGGTGCCCATTAAAGTAATTATTAAACACGGGAGATTCTGAAAAAAGAGTGGGAAAGATACCTCAATACCCTTACGACAATACAAGAATGAAGATAGTGTCCTTGTATGTTGGTGCTTATATGATTCTCCTTTTCATTATTTCAGAATTTTCTTTGTTTGGAAAATTCAGAAAAAAGTACGGATATAGGGCATTAATTTCTTGAAATTACGGATCACAAGTACCCATAAAAGTAACAGTTAAAGACGGTTGATTCTTTAAAAACGGGTGGAAAATAGACCCCAATAAGCATATGACAGTAACAGAACGAAGAAAGAGTCATCTTATGTTGGGGCTTACATTATTCTCCTTTTCATTATTTTAGTATTTTTTCTAGTGAAAATCATGAAAAATTACGGAGTGAGGGCATTAAGTACGAGAAATTACGGATCACAGGTGCCCATTAAAGTAATTATTAAACACGGGTAATTCTTAAAAAAGTGTGGGAAAGAGACCCCAATACCCTTATGACAGTACAAGAATGAAGATAGTATCCTCCTATGTTTGTGCTTATATGATTCTCCTTATCATTATTTTAGAATTTTCTTTGTAGGAAAAATCCTGAAAAAAGTACCGAAATAGGGCATTAATTTCAGAAAGTTACGGATCACAAGTACCCATAAAAGTAACTGTTAAACACGGGTGATTCTTTAAAAAAGGGTGGGAAAGAGACCTCAATAACCTTACGACATTTTCTGAACGAAGAAAGAGTCCTCCAATGTTGGTACTTAGATTATTTTCCTTTTTATTATTTTAGTATTTTATTTCTAGGAAAAATCTTGAAAAATTACGAAATGAGGGCATTAATTATGAAAAATTATGAATCATAGGTGCCCATTAAAGTAATTATTAAACATGGGTGATTCTTCAAAAATGGGAGCGAAACATACCCCAATACCTTTATGACATTACAAGAATGAAGTTAGTGTCCTCCTATGTTGGTGCTTATATGATTCTCCTTTTCATTATTTTAGAATTTTCTTTGTAAGGAAATCCTGAAAAAAGTACGGAAGTAGGGCATTAATTTTGAGAAATTAGGGAGATCACAGGTACACAAAAAAGTAACTGTTAAACACGGGTGGTTCTTTAAAAAGGGTGAGAAAGAGACCCCTACAACCTTACGACATTATCGGAACGAAGATAGCGTCCTCGTATGTTGGTGCTTATATGATTATCCTTTTCATTATTTTAGTATTTTCTTTGTCGGAAATTCCTGAAAAAGGTACGGAAGCAGGGCATTAATTTTGAGAAATTACGGATCACAGGTATAAAAAAAAGCAACTGTTAAACACGGGTGGTTCTTTAAAAACGGGTGGGAGAGAGACCCTAATAACCTTACGAGTTTATCAGAACGAAGAAAGAGTCCCCCTATGTTGATACTTACATTATTCTCCTTTACATTATTTTAGTGTTTTATTTGTAGAAAAAATCCTGAAAAATTACGGAATGAGGGCATTAATTATAGGAAATTACGGATCATAGGTGCCCATTAAAGTAAATAATAAACACGTGTGTTTCTTAAAAAAGGGTGGGAAAGTGACCCCAATACCCTTACGACATTACAAGAATGAAGATAGTGTCATCCTTTTTTTTTGTGCTCATATGATTCTCCTTTTCATTATTTTTGAATTTTCTTTGTTGGGAAAATCCTGAAAAAAGTACGTAATTAGGAACTTAATTTCAGGAAATTACGGTTCACAGGTACCCATAAAAGTAACTGTTAAACACGGGTGATTCTTTAAAAACAGGTGGGAAAGAGACCGCAATAACCATTCGACAGTATCAGAACGAAGAAAGAGTCCTCCTATGTTAGTAATTACATTATTCTCCTTTTCATTATTTTACTATTTTATTTATAGAGAAAATCCAAAACATTAAGGAATGAGGGCATTAATTATAGGAAATTACGGATCACTGTGCCCATTAAAGTAATTATTAAATACGGGTGATTCTTAAAAAAGGGTGGGAAAGAGACCGCAATACCCTTACGACATTACAAGAATGAAGATAATGTCATCCTTTGTTTTTTGTGCTTATATGATTCTCTTTGTCATTATTTTAGAATTTTCTTTGTGGCGAAAATCCTGAAAAAAGTATGGAATTAGGCATTAATTTTAAAAAATTACGGATCACAGGTACCCATAAAAGTAACTGTTAAACACGGGTGATTCTTTAAAAACGGGCCAGACGACATTATCAGAATGAAGAAAGAGTCATTTTATGTTGGTACTTACATTATTCTTCTTTTCATCATTTTAGTATTTTATTTGTAGAGAAAATCCTAAAAAATTACGGAATAAGGGCATTAATTATGATAAATTACGGATCACAGGTGCCCATTAAAGTAATTATTAAGCACTGGTGATTCTTAAAAAACGGTGGGAAAGAGACTCGAATACCCTTATGATAAAAAAAATGAAAATATAGTCCTCCTATATTGGTGCTTATATGATTCTCCTTTTCATTATTTTAGAATTTTCT
The DNA here is from genome assembly GCF_043159265.1 of Tasmannia lanceolata. Lineage (NCBI taxonomy): Eukaryota > Viridiplantae > Streptophyta > Magnoliopsida > Canellales > Winteraceae > Tasmannia > Tasmannia lanceolata. The sequence goes on from NW_027518695.1 coordinate 12,113,923, forward strand.
TTGTAGGAAAAATCATGAAAAAAGTACTGAAATAGGGCATTAATTATGACAAAATACGGATCACAGGTGCCAATAAAAGTAACTTTTAAACACGGGTGATTCTTTAAAAACGGGTGGGAAAGAGACCCCAATAACCATACGACATTATCATAACGAAGAAAGAGTCCTCCTATGTTGGTACTTACATTATTCTCCTCTTCATTATTTTAGTATTTTATTTCTAGAGAAAATCTAATAAAATTAAGGATCACAGGTGCCCATTAAAGTAATTATTAAACACGGGTGATTCTTAAAAAAGAGTAAGAAAAGAGACCTCAATACCCTTATGACAATACCATCCTGTGTTGGTGCTTACATGATTCTCCTTTTCATTATTTTAGAATTTTCTTTGTTGGGAAGATCCAAAAAAAAGTACAGAATTAGGGCATTAATTTCGAGAAATTACGGATCACAGGTAGCCATAAAAGTAACATTTAAACACGGGTGATTCTTTAAAAACGGGTGGGAAAGAGACCCCAATAACCTTATGACATTAACAGAACGAAGAAAGAGTCCTCCTATCGGTGCGTACATTATTCTCCTTTTCATTATTTTAGTATTTTATTTCTAGTAAAAATCCTGAAAAATTACGGAATGAGGGCATTAATTATGAGAAATTACGGATCACAGGTGCCCATTAAAGTAATTATTAAACATGGTGATTCTTAAAAAATGGTGGGAAAGAGACCCCAATACCCTTATGGCAATACAAGAATGAAGATAGTGTCCTCTTATGTTGGTGCTTATATGAGTCTCCTTTTCATTATTTTAGAAATTTCTTTGTTGGTAAAATCCTGAAAAAAGTACGGAATTAGGGCCTAAATTTCAGAAAAGTCCGGATCACAGGTACCCACAAAAGTAACTGTTAAACACAGGTGATTCTTTAAAAACAGGTGGGAAAGAGACGCCAATAACCTTACGACGTTATCTGAACGAAAAAAGAGTCCTCCAATGTTGGTACTTACATTATTTTCCTTTATTTTAGTATTTTATTTCTAGGGAAAATCAAGAAAAATTACAGAATGAGGGCATTAATTACAAAAAATTACGGATCAAATGTGCCTATTAAAGTAATTATTAAACACCGGTGATTCTTCAAAAACGGGAGGGAAAGAAACCCCAACACCCTTATGACATTACAAGAATGAAGATAGTGTCCTCCTATATTGGTGCTTTTTTATCATTATTTTAGAATTTTTTTGGAGGAAAAATCCTTAAAAGAGTACGAAATTAGGGCATTAATTATGAGAAATTACGGATCACAGGTGCCCATTAAAGTAATTATTAATAACAGGTGTTTCTTAAAAAAGGGTGGGAAAGAGACCCCAATACCCTTATGACATTACAAGAATGAAGATAGTGTCATCCTCTGTTTGTGCTTATATGATTCTTCTTTTCATTATTTTAGAATTTTCTTTGTAGGGAAAATCCCAAAAAAAAGTACAGAATTAGGGCATTAATTTTAGAAAATTACGGATCACAGGTACCCATAAAAGTAACTGTTAAACACGTGTGATTCTTTAAAAACGGGTGGGAAAGAGACCCCACTGACCTTACGACATTATTTGAACGAAGAAAAAGTCCTCATATGTTGGTACTTACATTATTTTTCTTTTCATTATTTTAGTATTTTATTTCTAGGGAAAATCAAGAAAAATTACGGAATGAGGGCATTAATTACGAAAAATTACGGATCACAGGTGTCCATTAAAGTAATTATTAAACATTGGTGATTCTCCAAAAATGGGAGGGAAAGAGACCCCAATACCGTTATGACAATACGAGAATGAAGATAGTGTCCTCCTATGTTGGTGCTTTTTTTATTCTCCTTTTCATTATTTTAAAATTTTATTTGGAGTTAAAATTCTAAAAAAAATACGAAATTAGGGCATTAATTAAGGGAAATTATGGATCACATGTGCCCCTAAAAGTAATTAATCAACACGGGTGATTCTTAAAAAAACGGTGGGAAAGTGACTCCTGCAACCTTACGACATTATCAGAACGAAGATAGCATCATCGTATGTAGGTGCCTATATGATTCTCCTTTTCATTATTTTAGTATTTTCTTTGTAGGAAAAATCCTGAAAATAGTAAGGAATTAACTTATTAATTACGGGAAACTATGGATCACAGGTACCCATAAAAGTAATTATTAAACACGGGTGATTCTTTAAAAACGGGTGGGAAAGAGACCCTGATAACCTTATGACATTAACAGAACGAAGAAAGAGTCCTCCTATATCGTTGCTTGCATTATTCTCCTTTCCATTACTTTAGTATTTTATTTCTAGTGAAAATCTTGAAAAATTACGGAATGAGGACATTAATTATGAGAAACTACGGATCACAGGTGCCCATTAAATTAATTATTAAACACGGGTGATTCTTAAAAAATGGTGGGAAAGAGACCCCAATACCCTTAAGACAATACAAGAATGAACATAGTGTCCTCCTATGCTGGTGCTTATATGATTGACCTTTTCATTATTTTAGAATTTTCTTTGTAGGGAAAATCCTGAAAAAAATAAAGAATTATGGTATTAATTTTGAAAAATTACGGATCACAGGTACCCATAAAAGTAACTTTTAAATAAGTGTGATTCTTTAAAAACGGGTGAGAAAGAGACCCCAATAACCTTACGACATTATTTGAACAAAGAAAGAGTCCTCCAATGTTGGTACTTACATTTGTTTCCTTTTCATTATTTTAATATTTGATTTCTACCGAAAATCCCAAAAAATTAAGGAATGTGGGCTTTAATTACGGAAAATTATGGATCACAGGTGCCCATTAAAGTAATTATTAAACACATGTGATTCTTAAAAAAGGGTGGGAAAGAGATCCCAATACCCTTACGACATTACAAGAATGGAGATAGTGTCATCCTTTTTTTTGTGCTTATATGATTCTCCTTTTCATTATTTTAGAATTTTCTATGAAGCGAAAATCCTGAAAAAAGTACAGAATTAGGGCATTAATTTTGAGAAATTAGGGATCATAGGTACCCATAAAAGTAACTGATAAACACGGGTGATTCTTTAAAAACGGGTGGGAAAGAGACCCCAATAACCATACGACAATATCAGAACGAAGAAATAGTCCATTTATGTTGGTACTTACATTATTCTTCTTTTCATTTATTATAGTATTTTATTTCTAGAGAAAATCTAGAAAAATTACCTAATGAGGGCATTAATTATGATAAATTACATATCACAGGTGCCAATTAAAGGAATTATTAAACACGGGTGATTCTTAAAAAAAGGGTGGGAAAGAGACCCCAATACCCTTATGATAATACAAGAATGAAGATAGTGTCCTCCTGTGTTGATGCTTATATGATTCTCCTTTTCATTATTTTAGAATTTTCTTTGTAGGGAAAATCCTGAAAAAAGTAATGAATTAGGGCATTAATTTTGAAAAATTACAGATCACAGGTCCTCATAAAAGTAATTGTTAAACACGGGTGATTCTTTAAAAACGGGTGGGAAAGAGACCCCAGTAACCATACGACATTATAATAACGAAGAAAGAGTCATCCTATGTTGGTACTAACATTATTCTCCTTTTCATTATTTTAGTATTTTACTTCTAGAGAAAATAAAAAAATATTAATGAATGAGGGCACTAATTACGGATCACAGGTGCCCATTAAGTTCATTATTAAACCCGGGTGATTCTTAAAAAATGGTGGGAAAGAGACCCCAATACCTTTATAATAATACAAGAATGAAGATAGTGTCATCCTATGTTGGTGCTTATATGATTCTCCTTTTCATTATTTTAGAATTTTCTTTGTTGGAAAAATCCAGAAAAAAGTGCGGAAGTAGGGCTTTAATTTCGAGAAATTACGGATCATAGATACCCATAAAAGTAACTATTAAACATGGATGACAGGTACCCATAAAAGTAATTATTAAACACGGGTGATTCTATAAAAACGGGTGGGAAAGAGACACCAATACCATTATGACATTATCAGAATGAAGAAAGAGTCCTCCTATGTCGGTACTTACATTATTCTCCTTTTTATTATTTTAGAATTTTATTTCTAGAGAAAATCCTGAAAAATTACGGAATGAGGGCATTAATTACAAGAAATTACGGATCAGAAGTGCCCATTAAAGTAAATATTAAACACGTCGGTTTTTTAAAAAATGGTGTGAAAGTGACCCCAATACCTTTATGACATTACAAGATTGCAGATAGTGTCATCCTTTTTTTTGTGCTTATATGATTCTCCTTTTCATTATTTTTGAATTTTCTTTCTAGGAAAAATCCTGAAAAAAGAACAGAATTAGGGCATTAATTTCGGGAAATTACGGTTCACAAGTACTCATAAAAGTAACTGTCAAACACGGGTGATTCTTTAAAAATGGGTGGGAAAGAGACCCCAATAACCATACTACATTATCAAAATGAAGAAAGAGTCCTCCTATGTTGGTACTTACATTAATTTCTCCTTTTCATTATTTTAATATTTTACTTCTAGAGAAAATTTAAAAAAATTAAGGAATGAGGGCATTAATTACGAAAAATTACGGATCACAAGTGCCCATTAAATTAATTATTAAACACGGGTGATTCTTAAAAAAGGGTGGGAAAGAGACCCCAATATCCTTACGACATTACAAGAATGAAGATAGTGTTATCTTTTTTTTTGTGCTTATATGATTCTCCTTTTCATTATTTTAGAATTTTTTTTGCAGTGAAAATCCTGAAAAAGTTTCAGAATTAGGACATTAATTTCGGAAAATTACGGATCACAGGTACCCATAAAAGTAACATTTAAACACGGGTGATTCTTTAAAAACGGGTGGGAAAGACACCCCAATAACCATACGACATTATCAAAACGAAGAAAAAGTCCTTTTATGTTGGTACTTACATTATTCTTCTTTTATTATTTTAGTATTTTAGTTCTACAGAAAATCCTGAAAAAATATTGAATGAGGGCATTAATTATGGGAAATTTCAGATGACAGGTGCCCATTAAAGTAATTACGAAACCCGGGTGATTCTTAAAAATGGGTGGGAAAGAGACCCCAATACCCTTATGATAATACAAGAATGAAGATAGTGTCCTCCTATGTTAGTGCTTATATGATTCTCCTTTTCATTATTTTAGAATTTTCTTTGTAGGGAAAATCCATAAAAAGTATAAATTAGGGCATTAATTTTGAAAAATTACGGATCACAGGTACCCACAAAAGTAACTGTTAAACACGGGTGATTCTTTAAAAACGGGTCGGAAAGAGACCCCAATAACAATATGACATTATCAGAACGAAGAAAGAGTCCTCCTATGTTGGTGCTTACATTATTCTTATTTGCAATATTTTAGTATATTATTTCTAGAGAAATCTTGAAATATTACGGAATGAGGGCATTAATTATGGGAAATTACGGATCACAGGTGCCCATTAAAATAATTATTAAACACCAGTGATTCTTAAAAAAGGGTGGGAAAAAGACTCCAATACCCTTATGACATTACAAGAATGAAGATAGTGTCCTCATATGTTGGTGCTTATATGATTCTCCTTTTTATTATTTTAGAATTTTCTTTGTTAGGAAAATCCAGAAAAAAGTGCGGAATTAGGGCATTAATTTCGAGGAATTACGGATTAACTGTACCTATAAAAGTAACTGTTAAACACGGGTTATTCTTTAAAAACGGGTGGAAAAGAGACCCCAACAACCATACGACATTATCATAACGAAGAAAGAATCCTCCTATGTCGTTACTTACATTATTCTCTTTTTCATTATTTTAGTATTTTATTTCTAGTGAAAATTTCAGAAAAAATTACGGAATGAGGGCATTAATTATAGGAAATTAAGGATCACAGGTGCCCATTAAAGTAATTATTAAACACGGTTGATTCTTAAAAAATTGTGGGAAAGAGACCCCAATACCCTTATGACAATACAAGAATGAAGATAGTGTCTTCTTATGTTGGTGCTTAAATGATTCTCCTTTTCATTATTTTAGAATTTTCTTTGTAAGAAAAATCTTGAAATAAGTACTGAATTACGGCATTAATTTTGGAAACTTACGGATCACAGGTTCCCAAAAAAGTAACTGTTAAACACGGGTGATTCTTTAAAAGCGGGTGGGAAAGTGACCCCAATAACCATACGAAATTATCAAAAGGAAGAAAGAATCCTCCTAAGTTGGTACTAACATTATTTTCCTTTTCATTATTTTAGTATTTTATTTCTAGAGAAAATCCAAAAAATCAAGGAAAGAGGGCACTAATTACGAGAAATTACAGATCACAGGTGCCCATTAAAGTAATTATTAAACACGGGTGATTCTGAAATAAAGGGTAGGAGAGAGACCCCCAATACCCTTATGACATTACAAGAATGAAGATAGTGTCCTTCTATGTTGGTGCTTATAGGATTCTCCTTTTCGTTATTTTAGAATTTTTTTTGTTGCGAAAATCCAGAAAAAGGGACGGAATTAGAGCATTAATTTTGAGAAATTACGGATCACAGGTACCCATAAAAGTAACTGTTAAACATCGGCGATTATTTAAAAACGGGTGGGAAAGAGATCCCAATAACGTTATGACATTAACAGAACGAAGAAAGAGTTCTCCTATGTCGGTGCTTACATTATTCTCCTTTTCATTATTTTAGTATTTTATTTCTATTGAAAATCCTGAAAACTTACGGAATGAGGGAATTAATTATGAGAAATTAAGGATCACAGGTGCCCATTAAAGTAATCATTAAACACGGGTGATTCTTAAAAAAGGGTGGGAAAGAGACCCCAATACCCTTATGACAGTACAAGAATGAAGATAGTGTCCTCTTACGTTGGTGCTTATATGATTGTCCTTTTCATTATTTTAGAATTTTCTTTGTAGGTAAAATCCTAAAAAAAGTACAGAATTAGGGCATTAATTTTGAAAAATTACGGATTACAGGTACCCATAAAAGTAACTGTTAAACACGAGTGATTCTTTAAAAACGGCTGGGAAAGAGACCCCAATAACCTTACGACATTATCTAAACGAAGAAAGAGTCCTCCAATGTTGGTACTTACATTATTATCCTTTTCATTATTTTAATATTTTATTTCTATGAAAAATCTTGAAAAATTACGGAATGAGGGCCTTAGTTACGAAAAATTACGAATCACAGGTGTCCATTAAAGTAATTATTAAACATGGGTTATTCTCCAAAACTGGGAGGGAAAGAGACCCCAATACCCTTATGACATTACAAGAATGAAGATAGTGTCCTCCTATGTTGGTGCTTTTTTTATTCTCCTTTTCGTTATTTTAAAATTTTTTTTGGAGGCAAAATCCTGAAAAAATATGAAATTATGGCATTAATTAAGGGAATTTAGGGATCACAAGTGCCCCAAAAAGTAATTAATAAACACGGGTGATTCTTAAAAAAGTGTGGGAAAGAGACCCCTGTAACCTTCCGACATTATTCGAACGAAGATAGCGTCCTCGTATGTTGGTGCCTATATGATTCTCCTTTTCATTATTTTAGAATTTTCTTTGTAGGGAAAATCCTGAAAATAGTACAGAATTAAGGCATTAATTACGGAAAATTATGGATCACAGGTACCCATAAAAGTAATTATTAAACACAGGTGATTCTTTAAAAACGGGTGGGAAAGAGACCCCAAAAACCATACTACATTATCAGAACGAAGAAAGAGTCCTCCTATGCTGGTACTTACATTATTCTCCTTTTCATTAGTTTAATATTTTATTTCTAGAGAAAATCTAAAAAAATTAAGGAATGATGGCATTAATTACGGAAATTATGGATCGCATGTGCCTATTAAAGTAATTTTTAAACACGGGTGATTTTTAAAAAAGGCTGGGAAAGAGACCCCAATACCCTTATGACAGTACAAGAATGAAGATAATGTCCTCCTATGTTGGTACTTATATGATTGTCATTTTCATTCTTTTAGAATTTTTCTTTGTAGGGAAAATCCTGAAAAAAGTACAGAATTAGGGCATTAATTTCAAGAAATTACGGATTACAGGTACCCTTAAAAGTAATTGTTAAACACGGGTGGGAAAGAGACCCTAATAACCTTACGACAAAATATGAACGAAGAAAGTGTCCTCCATTGTTGGTACTTACATTATTTTCCTTTTCATTATTTTTGTATTTTATTTCTAGGAAAAATCCAGAAAAATTACGGAATAAGGGCATTAATTACAAAAAATTACGGATCACATGTGCCTATTAAAGTAATTATTAAACACGGGTGATTCTTAAAAAATGAGTGGGAAAGAGACTCTAATACCCTTATGACATTACAAGAATGAAGATGGTGTCCTCTTATGTTGGTGCTTTTTTTATTCCCATTTTCATTATTTTAGAATTTTCTTTGGACGGAAAATTCAGAAAAATATGAAATTAGGGCATTAATTAAGGGAAATTACTGATCATAGGTGCCCCTAAAATTAATTATTAAACACGGGTGATTCTTAAAAATGGGTGGGAAAGAGACCCCTACAACCTTACGATATTATCAGAACGAAGATAATGTCCTCGTTTGTTAGTGCTTATGTGATTCTCCTTTTCATTGTTTTAGTATTTTTTTTGTAGGGAAAATCCTGAAAATAGTACGGAATTAAGGCTTTAATTACGGCAAATTATGGATCACAGGTACTCATAAAAGTAATTATTAAATACAGGTGATTGTTTAAAAACGGTGATTGTTTAAAAACGGGTGAGAAAGAGACCCTAATAACCTTACGACATTATCAGAACGAAGAAAGAATCCTTCTATGTTAGTGCTTACATTATTCTCCTTTTCATTATCTTAGTATTCTATTTCTAGAGAAAATCCTGAAAAATTACAGTATGAAGGCATTAATTACGGGAAATTACGGATCACAGGTGCCCATTAAAGTAATTATTAAACACAGGTGTTTCTTAAAAAAGGGTGGAAAGGAGACCCCAATACCCTTATGACATTACAAGAATGAAGATAATGTCCTCCTATTTTGGTGCTTATATGATTATCCTTTTCATTATTTTAGAATTTTTTTTGTAAGGAAAATTATAAATAAAGTACGGAAGTAGGGCATTAATTTTGAGAAATTAGGGATCACAGGTACCCAAAAAGGTAACTGTTAAACACGGGTGGGAGAGAGACCCCAATAACCTTACGACATTATCAGAACGAAGAAAGAATCCTCTTATGTTGGTGCTTACATTATTCTCCTTTTCATTTTCTTAGTATTCTATTTCTAGAGAAAATTCTGAAAAATTACGGAATGAAGGCATTAATTACTCCTAAAAGAAGTACGGAAGTAGGGCATTAATTTTGGGAAATTACGGATCACAGATACCCAAAAATGTAATTGTTAAACACGGGTGATTCTTTAAAAACGGGTGGGAGAGAGACCTCAATAACCTTACGACATTATCAAAACGAAGAAAGAATCCTCATATGTTGGTGCTTACATTATTCTCCTTTTCAATATTTTAGTATTTTATTTCTAGAGAAAATTCTAAAAAATTACGGAATGAGGGCATTAATTACGGAAAATTATGGATCACATGTGCCCATTAAAGTAATTATTAAACACAGGTGTTTCTTAAAAAAGGATGGGAAGAAGACCCCAATACCCTTATGATATTACAAGAATGAAGATAGTGTCCTCCTATGTTGGTGCTTATATGATTCTCCTTTTCATTATTTTAGAATTTCTATGTAGCGAAAATCCTTAAAAAAGTACGGAATTAGGGCATTAATTTAGAGAAATTACGGATCACATGCACCCATAAATGTAACTGTTAAACACGAGTGATTCTTTAAAAACGAGTGGGAAAGAGACCCCAATAACCATACGACATTATCAGAATGAAGAAAGAGTCCTTTTATGTTGGTACTTACATTATTCTTCTTTTCATTGTTTTAGTATTTTATTTCTAAAGAAAATCCTGAAAAATACGGAATGAGGGCATTAATTTTGATAAATTACGGATCACAGGTGCTCATTAAAGTAATTATTAAACACGGGTGATTCTTAAAAAAGGGTGGGAAAGAGACCCCAATACCCTTATGATAATACAAGAATGAAGATAGTGTCCTCATATGTTGGTGCTTATATGATTCTCCTATTCATTATTTTAGAATTTTTTTTGTAGGGAAAATTGTGAAAAAAGTACTGAATTAGGGCATTAATTTTGGAACATTACGGATCACAGGTACCCATAAAAGTAACTGTTAAACTCGGGTGATTCTTTAAAAACGGGTGGGAAAGAGACCCTAATAACCATATGACATTATCAGAACGAAGAAAGTGTCCTCCTATGTTGGTACTAACATTATTTTCCTTTTCATTATTTTAGTATTTTATTTCTAAAGAAAATCCAAAAATGTTAAGGAATGAGGGCACTAATTATGGGAAATTACGGATCACAGGTGCCCATTAAAGTAATTTTTAAACACGGGTGATTCTTAAAAAAGGGTGGGAAAGAGACCCCAATACCCTTATGACATTACAAGAATGAAGATAGTGTCCTCCTATGTTGGTGCTTATATGATTCTTCTTTGCATTATTTTAGTAGGGAAAATCCTAAAAAAAGTACGGAAGTAGGGCATTAATTTTGAGAAATTAAGGATCACAGGTACCCAAAAATGTAACTGTTAAACACGGGTGGGAGTGAGACCCTAATAACCTTACGACTTTATCAGAACGAAGAAAAAGTCCTCCTATGTTGGTACTTACATTATTCTCCTTTTCATTATTTTAGTATTTTATTTCTAGAGAAAACCCAAGGCTTCCCTCCTCAAGAATATGGAATCATATATATGTGAAATCAAGAACGCCTGTCTTGTAGAACTCGTCCAGTAATCCACATGGTCATGCTCTCATCTGAACAGGCTTCCCCTGCGCAAGATAAAGTGATGCAAGTGCATTACCGCTACAAAATCGCTGCACGATTTTCAAGCCAATTTTTGGATTAAATAATCTGGAAAATGATAAACTAGGAAGCTGTATACCTTTTTGAGATGTTTCCAACGATTATTTGCATTCTTAATTTGGCCAAGTGGTTATTGAGATATGATTATTTTAGTGAACTGCATCTGCTAGTTCATAAGCTGGTTATGCATTTGTGAGTTACTAAGTTATTTATGAGTTTGTAAATCCCTAAACTAGTTAGTGGACTAGCTTGAATGTTTTTTCTCTTGCATTCCTTAATTAAAAGTGTAGCAAACATCTGTAAATGAAGAAAAGTTTCTAAGTATTGGCAAGAACTCTACTTCTTGTTCTTCATCCACAACCCAAAGGACTGCATTTTGTTGATCCGAATGAAATCATAAAGGGCTATATAAATCAATAATCTACCTTTTCTTGGAAGAACCCTAAACGAGGCTCGATTGACAAGGGCCTAAGATCACCTACGATCAAGGTATTCCCAAACATTTAGCCTGATTTAAGGTTTCCATTAGGATCAATGGATTGGCGGGCCCAACAAGTGTCATTTAGGAAGCAGCCTAAAACTGACTTTCTTTTTAGAATATCGATTATTATAAGAGGAATGCTAGATTCAGGCTCCCTTGCAAGAAAGGGGTCAAAGGGCACCCCTATTTGGTAAAAAACCATCAAAGACATTTATGATTGTAATTTTCTGTGTCGTAAAATGGAATTTGACCAGTTTACCCCTTTTTCTAGTGGGGGCGCCTGTGAGTCTAGCATTCCTTTTGTTATAATTTGTAAGTTTAAAATTAAATTTTAGGAAGAAGCCTAAAAGAAAAGGGCTTGTCTTTGAGGAAGCAGCTTAAAAGAAAAGGATGTGGTTAGGGCTGCAATAGGGTCTGGTTGGGTCGGTTTTTTCAAAACCCTAGCCCAACCTTGGATCCCATTATCTCGGTCCAGACCTACCTTGACCCTGAGTCAAGGCCAAAAAACCTCAACCCACTGCCCGCCCTACATGGCTCAGCGCGGCCCTAGCCCGCCCTAATTGGCCCTGATTGACCCTAGTGCAAATACCTATTAAGAGTGCCAAAAATAAAGCAACCACATATCATATAACACAAAATGATCAATAAACAGAGAAAGCGAACAAAATAAGACGATATGAATTCAACAACATGATGGGCAGCGGAGACAAGTAATAATAATAATAATCTAAAGAAACATCAATCAAAGATAATAGAAAACATTAGCAAAAGATACATGCATAGATAGTTCAATTCTATAATAGAAAACTTAGGGTCGGGCCAAGTCAGGGTGACCCGAGATATTAACCCATATCCCGACCCGACCCAACCCGACCCTGAGGCAGGGCCTAAAAAATGAACCCTGACCCGCCCCTCAGGGTTGGAAAATCCAGCCAAGACCCTATTCGGGCTCAGGGCGGGTCAAGGCGGACAGGGCCAAACTTGCACCCCTAGATGTTAGCTATCTTATCTTACTGAAGGTCGCTTCCGTATAAATATTGAAGTTTCAAGGTGACTAGAGAAACTCACTTTGTATACATTACCGCGCGGATTGTTTTTTTCCAGGAAATTGCTCGTACTTAGGGTTAGGGTTAGGGTTCGAGAAAGAGGAGGGAGAGATGCCGCAAAGGCATTCGAAGAACAATAACGATCTCGCTTTCTTTACGTACGATGAGAAGAAAAAGCTCGGGTACGGAACTCAGAAGGAGAGGCTCGGGAGAGATTCAATAAAGCCATTCGATGCGTGTTGTCTCTGCTTAAAGCCTTTCATCGATCCTCTCTGTTGTCAGAAAGGCCATGTCTTTTGTAAAGAATGCATATTCGAATGCTTATTGGCTCAGAAGAAAGACATCAAGAGGTTGGTTGATTTCTCATCGTTTGATTTTTCTTCTACGTCGATTTATATGGAATTAATGACTCTACCTGTTAATGCTATGCCTTTTGGTTTGGATTGTTCTGTAGTATCTGTAATCCTCTGTTTTTTTGGTAATTTTTCTCTAACTATCCATACCCTTTTCAGTTTTTTCTTTATTTATATCTCGAAATTGTTTTTATGATTATGGTTGGAGTTCTTTGAGTTGTTTAGGAATTTCGTTCTGGGTTTCGGTAGTTTTGATTATTTTTGTTATGATTAAAAGCTTCATTTGATGATCATTTTGGTAGTTTTGATTTATGAGGGCAGGATATGATTATCTTGTTTAGAAACTGAATTCGAGACACATGACGCCCCTGACGAATCAAATATCTTCAAGTATGTGAAATTTTAGGGGTAGGGTTGTTTATGCATTTTTTGTTTGGGGTTGAAGCTCCAGAGCCTTTGGTTATTGAAGTGGTGGTTGTGTTGGTCCCAAAGGTCTTGTTGAGGTAAGCTGTAGATATCATTTTTCTTTTTCTGAAACAATCTCTAATGATTCTAGCATATTATACTTATTTCTCTAGTTTGGCTTAAAGAATCCGATGAATTCTTTTAGCAAATGGGTTACATTATTATTATTATTTTTTTAAAAGTGATTACGAATAAATATTTTCAAGTATCTGAAATAAAAAAGTGGTTATGAATAAATATCTTCAAGTATCTGAAATTTGATTGAATTATCAAAGTTCTTTGTATGTATTGGATTTTTTTATTTCTTTGTTTTTTTTTTTAGATAATTGGGGATTAAATTATAGCCTCGAGATTGAGGTACACAGCCTTGTCCAGATCATCTAGAGGTTTAACTCATTACTAACCTTATGACTGGTGGAACAAAAAGGATAATCAAGGCTGGTGTCATCTAATCACAAATTTTCATTTTAGCTCAAGTACTCAACTAACCCTTAGCTCTATCTAAGATAGATATACCCATCCATATGTGATGTCTTATCCTATATCACTTAATCTTTAAAATATAAATCAGACCTATCTCGATGTAGATTTCAAACTCTAGGCATGCAAATTCTGTCAGAGTTTACCAGTTCTCTATTGCTGCTCTTGCTTCATGCCCGTAGTTGTCATGTTGATTTTTATGAGCAAAGAGTTGAAGAATTATATATATATATATGAGGAAAGTGTTTCTAGTCCGGCCGACTAGAGATCATTCTCTAGTCCGCCACCCAAAAACACATGGGTCCCACATATTTGGGTGATGCAAAGCATTCATTTGATGGGCCCTGACATAGAGACGGTGTCCACAAGAAATTAGCTTCATAGGATCATCCCAACCCTATGATTTGTGGAGCTTAAAATGGACGGCTATAAACTGCCACAAATCTGTCCTTTTTTAACTCCACAAATCGAAGGGTTAAGAAGATCCTATGAAGCTGAATTTTTGTGGACATCCTATCTATGATGAGGCCTATCAAATGAATGCTTTAGATCACCCAAATATGTGGGACCCATGTGTTTTTGGGTGGCGGACTAGAGAATGATCTCTAGTCGGCCGGACTAGAAACACTTTTCTCTCTATATATATATAGATATATATATATATATATATATTTTGTTAAAGACTAATGGGCATTATTATTTTTTATTAGTTACTCAAGCCTTGTCATTTGAGGTTTTAGAGAACCTTAAACAAAACCAAAATAATACTGAAGAGGCAGTATTATCTTTTTCAAAGCGAACTCGTGTGGAGGTTGATGTTGTAAATCTCCATGCAGATCTGCGATTAAAAATTCGGATTTCCGATTATCATTCCATTGAAAGAGACCAACTTTGGATAGTATATTTGCAGAAGGGCTCTTGTCAACCTAATGATCATACTTTTTTCTTAACTCAGCTAAGCCTTTGTCCCAAACTAGTTGGGGTCGGCTAATGATCATACTTTTCCACAAATAAAATTTGGATAAGTATTATACCATTTCAACTTTGCTTGGTTTAAATAGTATGCTGATTTGTTAGAATACAATGTTGAAAAAAATGTCGTGTTTTATTTATATTGTTATCTATTTAGATAAGACATTAGAGATTAAATATAAGAGGATCTTTTTATTATTAAATATTTTAAAAATTAGTATAAAAAGATATTAGAAAACCACATTGGAGGTTATAATAACACACATGACCAAGTCCAACATTAATATGAAAAGTCGATAAAACAAAATCATAATATTAAGATGATGATGAATCAGCAATCAGATCGTGATCGAAATGAATATTGAATTCATTTGAATGCATAAGTCGACTGTACTCGATTTTTATAATAACATGAATTAGCTTTTCAAGGTAATGATGAATCAGTTGACTTTAATAAGCAAGGTATTTTTTAGAACTATTGTGCTTTTTTGTTGAGAATAACGACAATATTGATCGTGTGGTTTTGCAAAATGCTTCTCAAAATCTTAAGTTAAGCGCAATTAATATACAAAAAGAAATAGTTGAAACTACCAATGCCATTATTAATGGCTTTGGTGATTTTTTTTTTTGAAATGGCAGAATAATATTATAAATGAAAAAAGGAGGTGGGCCGAGGAGGACCACAACAGGATACAGGAAACACAAAAATAAAAAAACCGGAAAAAGCAATACAACTCTCACGGAGGAAGGAAATCAAACCACTCCAAAACCAAATGACTGTTCCCCCTCCTCTGCCAACAAATCTGCCTCCCCATTAGCCAACCACCGCACATGATTAAACACTATAGCAGAGCCCGAGATTAGATCTTCTATTTCATAAAAAATAGAAGAAAATCTCCAAGGGGGCACCACCGCCCCTCTCAACCATCGAATCACGTTTCGAATCACGTTAAGTGAACCCCCCTCCACAATGGTACGATCCATACGATTCTTTATCAAGTCTTTTAATGCCGTAATATACCACCTTCACTTCGGCCTCTGACGCATCACAAATCCCAAGAGGGTCGGAATAAGCCCACACCACATTACTATTTTGGTTGATGAGTTTTGTGATATATCAACAAATGAGCAAGTGGCCACCAATTAGTTCTCAAAATCCCGTATACATTGCTTACCCAGATGGAATTGCCACCATGTATTAGTTAATGTGTCAAACAAGCCCGGTTTATATGGATTCTGCATCGACCCTGCAAAGAAAAATCAGGAACTAAAAATAGCCAATTTTATATGGATTCTGCACAGGGTCTATACACTAAAAAAGCAAATTAAGAACAACACTGAAAAAGCCAATTTTATATGGATTTTGCACCGTGTCTATACAATACTAAAAAAGGCAAATTAACACAAGCGTCAAAATTAACACAAGCAGTAATATTAACCACTAACCATCAGTAATTAACACACATGGTCATTAACTTTGTTAATTTCTGTATACTTCATCTAATTGAGGATTTGATTGTTAATTGAAGTATCAGAAATTCAGAACCAATCCTTGTTAGTTTGGGATTTTGAGAACCAATTGTGACTCTAAGACTCTTTGATTAATCATATTATATCCGTGTAAATTGATAAAAGAAAAAAATTCTCAATTTTTTTTCCCATCAGAAATGTCTTTCCAAAGGTTCCGTTCATTTGTTTTCCACGGAAAGGAAAGGAAATGAAATGAAAGTAAACTAAACTAAACTGACGTGACAAAATGGAAAAGAAAGGAAAAGAAACATGATAGAAAACCTTTGAGAGGGGTGTTCTCTTGCTAGAAAACCGACAAAAACAAAACAGAAAATATAGAAACTCAACAGAAACATTCCAATGAGATATTCTTTTATGTAGTTTGATCAAATAACATAATAAGATACTACAATGTGAGGTCACCATTCAACACAAAAGAATACCACCAACCAACAAGATATAAAATCACATTGATTAGCCATTATCATACGAAATAATAAATAGAATGAATACTAAAACCACATATCAACATGGAGTATTATAATTGCATGTGTATGTTAGAAATGTGCAGGATATCGAAGAGCAACACCGCATATATTTTATCTTTATTTGTTAATGTGCCAGCGTATGCAATAATAAAGATAAGAATCCACCATCTTAGGAAGACCCATTCATATGAAGCAACTAGCTCAGAAGCAGAAAGACCCATCCATCATGGAAAAAATATTTACTAGATATTGCTGAACATTTTTAACTAAGGAAAAAATGTTCAGCAATGGAAAAAACTACGACTGATCGCCGACGATGTCTAGGTACTTTCCTCGCCGGAAGTTGGGTGCGGATATGATTCGTAAGCTGCTCGAAGTGCTTCTGAGTTAGGCGGAAGTTCAGCGGGGTCTCGGTGCCGGCGACGTCCTCTTGAGTCGGTGGGGCTTCGATCCTCTTCTCTTGGTGCCTCTCCTAGTTCAGCCAATATCTCTTCCCATTCAGAACCGGTTTCTGAAGTCTCTGTTGCAGTTTCTTCAACTTCATACACATCCGGTTCATCGAGCTCTTCTTCGGATTCCTCTGTACTTTCTTCGGTCTCACTCTCTGTTTCTGAGTTTTCACTGGGTTCGGTATCGGATTCTGGTGGTTCTCCCTTAAGGAGTGGCCTGCACATTTCGTCTGGCGCTGGTTTGGGTGATTTACTGTTTACAATATCCAGGATATGTTGAGAAATTGAGGAGTTTATGAAGAATATGCGCTCGAATGGGTTGGAGAAGAGTCAAAATGCTTTCCCACCCCAGGTTTGGGAAACGTAACACTGGAGCCCGGACCAAAGAACACTTCAATGGGGGGAAAAGCACAGGAGAACTTTGGAGAGTGAAAAGAAGTCGAAGGGAGGAGCGTTTGCAACGGGTAGCAATACGAAGAAAAGAGGGTAACTTGGGGGACTGGAAGTGCTCAAAGTGTAATTTTGTTAATTTCAAAAGAAGACCAGAATGTTACAGATATAGGAAGGTGTGGTCTGGCTTCGATTTCAACTTCCCCTTCAGCTTCCACAAGAAATTTCCTCTGAAAAGCTCTAATGGAGTCAATAAGAAGCCGTTACCCAGAGATACTATAAATAGTAGAGCGGTGGAGATGGTATCAAATGGTCCAGTAGAAGAAGGTGGTAGTCAGACCGAGGAAGAAGTTATTGCGTTAGCACCGGCATCGATCGAAACTTTAACTAAGTGCCCTGAAGAGATATGGGCAAAATCCATAGAGTTGGGCTCTAGATTTTGCATCAAGAGAACCATATGGGGTAAAACTAAAAATGGAGCAGATAGAGATTCCGTGGAATTGAAGAGGTGGCTAGAGAAATCTTCGGGGACTTCAGCAGAATATGAGGTCATGCAGATTGCTATTGGGGAGTTCGCTATAACTTCCTCTCCGGATTCTGCGTATGTTGATTGCAAGATTCAATGGTCTAATGCAGAGGATAACCCTTCTGAAGATTTATGTGACTGCAAGGACAGATTTTCAGGGACTTTTGCTTCTTCGTGGTGGTCGATTGAAGGTCTTCCTCCCCATGCATGGATAGTGGAAAATTTCAGAAAGATTGGCTGTCGAATTGGAAGAGTATTGGCAACAGATGGTTCCTGTGATGAAGGTGGAGGCTACAAGAAAGCATTGATCCTGCTTATGACTTCATTATCAGCCCCAGATTTTATAAAGCTTCTGGTATGCATTGACGAAACAGTATATTGGGTGTTGGCGTCAAGAAGTTTCAATCGCCCTTCTGTATATAATGTTCGACAATTGGAGGCAACAACAACTTTATTTCAACAACCTTGGTCGGGTTCTCTCAGTTTTTCTGGAAGGGGTATGCCGGAGAAGATGGTGGCGTCCGGTCGCAAGCAAGGGACATTAGGGATAATAGACGCTTCTTCTTCTCTTCACCTACCTCGCTACGTGTCCCATATTGCCAGCGGCAGCGTGAGAAATTTGGTAGATGTGACAGACGATACATACGAAAATTCTGGGCTACAGTGGCTGGGTAACGTGTCGTGCGTTGCATGCTCTCCCATTCGGCGGAAAACGGAGTATCACTTTTCAAATCCTGTTGCTGTTGCATCTCCGTTGATTAGGTTGGAGGGTCCCCCATCGTCCGATTCTTTGAATCTTTCTTCTTGGGAAGCCCGGAGCTCGCGAGATGTGATGGGCTTTCCAGAAAGTGATTATTATGGGCCGTCGCCTTTTCAGATGGCAAGGACAACGAAAAGGGGTGATGTCCATCATGGATTATTAAAAGTCGGTTATTGTAGTCCATCGCCACCGTTGATTCGATTGACGGTGTCTGTCGAGCCCTTCTTCAAGCATCCAGAATCTAGTATTGTCTTGCACGGCGATAAGGGCGTTTATGGAAACTCTCGTCTATGTGTAAATCTCATCGACGACTTTATTGAAGTTTTCCATGATGTGCCAAGATTAGGAGGTGGTCAAGGAGGTTTTGATCAATTACAGGGGGGGTGCTAGGGTCAATTGTGGCTGGAATCTACAGAACTTGGCCATATTTCTCTTGTTCCAAGTGAATCGATGCAAAATTCAGGGGAGGACCGAGGGAGTTCTGATTCATTAAAGGGTGTATGTCCTGGTCAATTATGGTTGGAATTAGCAAAGCAGGGCTTAAATTCTCGTTGTTCCAGTGATCCGTCGGTTGGTATTGCTCAGATCGATAGATTGGAGAATATGGATGAGGAAGCATATAGAGGTTGTGAGTCATCCCCCCGGGCCGATCCTGATAGGAATAGCCTAGCTTTGGTAATAAGTGCGGAGGAAAATATAAGACCCATTTCCCGGGTTGACCCTAAATCTGAAATTTTAGAGATTTTTGTGAATCATGTCATATCCACTAGCAGGGTTTTCGGTTTGTCATATTCAGGTCCGGAAGAACAGCTGAGGAATATGTTCGGAGTTGCGGAGGGAAGAGAATTGGATCAGAGGATTTGTTCTGATCCGTCAAGCTTTGAAGGGGTCAGGAAGATGCTACAGGAGTCAGCAAAACTAAAATCGGATGTGAATTATGGAGACTGTGCCACTAGGAAGCATGATGTTCGAAATTCTAGGGGTAATAGAAGAAATTGCCCTAGGGGTAGTGTATCTCAGCCATTTGGTTTTCCATGAAGATAATATCATGGAATGTAAACGGTTTGGGGTCTTTAGAAAAAAAGGCTCAGGTTAAAGAAGTAGTAAAAATTCATAAGCCTGTCTTAGTATGTATCCAAGAAACAAAGATGGGGGCGGTTAACAGAGCTATCGTGAAGAGTTTAGGAGGAAATGCGAACTGGGATTACTTATCTTTGGATGCAGTTGGAGTTGCAGGAGGTATATTAGTTATGTGGGATCAATCAAAATGGGAGATCCAAGATTCTTGGATAGGCAACTTTTCCCTTTTCAATCGTTCTCAGAAAGGTGGGAGAATCGTTTTTGGTTACTTTCTCTGGTATTTATGGTCCTACAGTTAGGGTGGACAAGCGAAAGTTGTGGGAGGAACTTACTATAGTTAGAAGTAAATGGGTTAAGCCTTGGTGTTTGGAGGGAGATTTTAATGAAATCAGATGTGTCGTAGAAAGGTTGGGGTGTAGAAGAATTACTCAGAATATGGTGGATTTTTCAGACTTCATTGCTGAGAATGAATTGTTTGATATTCCAATGATGGGGGCAAAAATTTCTTGGTCCAGAAATACCGGTAAAAGTCGTTTAGATCGTTTTTGTTTTGTCCAGATTGGATTTCCCTCTTCCCGGAGGTGTGCCAGAAGGCGCTCGTTCATTCCGTTTCTGATCATTGTCCGCTTTTGTTGGATCCAAGACTGGATTCGTGGGGCCACTCTCCGTTCAGGTTCGATTTAGCGTGGTTAGAAATTCCGAAAATTGAAGAGATGATGGGAGGATGGTGGGTATCACACAAGGTTGAAGGGGCGGGGGATTTTATTATAGGGGAGAAACTCAGATATGTTGAAAAGAGACTCAAAGAGTGGAACTCCCACAGGTTAGGGGCAATCTATGAGAGAAAGTTATGGTTACAAACTCGAATCAGGGATATTTCTTTGGCTGACGAGGGAGGCCTAGCCTCAGAGGAGAATGTGAATGATCTGGGAAGAGCAAAGGAGGAACACAGAGTTCTTCTACTGCAGGAAGAAATATCTTGGACGCAGAAGTCCAGAGTAAATTGGTTAAAGGAGGGCGATAAAGACACGGCTTACTTTCACAGCATTGCAAGTGCTAGGAGACGAAATAATAGAATCGAGGCTTTGGAGGTAAATGGAACTTTATCTTACAACAAAGATGTGATTTCCAAGGAAATTGTGGACTATTACAGATCGTTATATTCTGCGGAAGAATTAGTCAGGCTTAGATTAGATGAGGTGGTTTTTAAATCTCTTGATGAGAATTATAAATCGGCTTTGGAAAGGCCTTTTTCGGAGGAGGAGGTGGAGAGAGGGGTTTTTTCGCTGAATCGTGATAAAGCTCCGGGGCCTTATGGTTTTTGCTTAGCTTTCTTTCAGGCATGTTGGGAGAGTGTGAAGGAAGATATATTGACATTTTTTCGAGAATTTTACGATGGCATGGAGTTGGAAAGAGGAATTGGCGCCACTTTTATTGCTCTACTGCCAAAAATTAAAGGTGCTGTGAAGGTTTCTGACTTCAGGTCTATCAGTCTTGTGGGTTGCCTTTATAAGGTTTTGCCCAAAGTGTTGGCGGATCGTATAAAGGTGGTCCTTCCTCTTATTATCTCTGAGAATCATTGTGCTTTTGTTAGTCAGAGGCATATTTTGGATTGCTCGTTGGTGGCAAATGAGATGGTGGATTGGATGGCAAAAACAGGTGAGGAAGGTGTTATTTGCAAGCTAGACATGGAAAAGGCTAATGACAGAGTGGAATGGCACTGTTTAGATTATTTTCTTGGCAGGATGGGTTTTTGTATTAAATGGCGGGGTTGGATTAGAAGTTGTTTATCTTCGGCCTGGTTCTCCATTCTTATAAATGGCTCTCCGAAAGGTTTTTTCAAATCTTCGAGAGGTTTACGCCAAGGGGATTCTCTATCTCCCTTTCTATTTGTGATTGTAGCAGAAGCATTGAGTCTGCTGATGGAGAAAGGAAGATCTGTGGGTCTTGTCTCTGGGGTTAAATGTAGCTAGAATGGGATAGAGGTGTCGCACTTACAATTCGCGGACGATACTTTACTTTTTAGCTCACCTCAGGTTTCGAAAATCCTTAACCGTAAGGCGATTCTCAGATGTTATGAAATAGTTACAGGGCAAAGATCAAATTTCTCAAAATCAAGGTTGTATGCTGTGAATGTTGAAGAGGCAGAAGCCACTAGCCTAGCCAATCTTATGGGTTACCCCTTGGAAAGGTTGCCTTCTTCTTATTTGGGCCTCCCTTTGGGGATCGGAAGACCTCACAAATGTGCGTGGGCTCCCATTGTGGAAAGAATTGAAAGAAGACTAGATACTTGGAAAATGAATTTTATTTCTAAAGGAGGTAGGTTAACTTTGATTAAGGCCGTTTTGTCTAATATTCCCATTTATCAGTTATCTTTATTTAAATGCCCTGTGAGTGTTATCAAACGTATTGAACAGATTCAGAGAAGATTTTTGTGGGGGGGATCAGAGAAGAAGAGGTCTTTGGCTTTAGTCAGCTGTGAAAATGTCTGCAAGCCAGTCCAAGGAGGAGGCCTAGGTATTAGAAGGATAAAACAGGTTAAATCAAGCATTAATGGGGAAATGGTTGTGGAGGTTTGGGGGGGAGCAATCGAGACTTTGGGCTAAAGTAATATCAGGAAAATATGGTGCTGAACCAGGTAATTGGTGTTCTTTAAACTGTTTTGGCAAACCTGGAGTGACAATTTGGAGGGATATTCTATATTTGAGTTCCAGTTTCGATCATGGTGTCAGATATAGAGTGTATTCTGGAGACAGGATATCCTTCTGGTCAATGTGTTGGTGCTCTCTTTCCCCTTTAAAAGATTTATTCCCTGATCTTTTCTTAGTTGCTGTTGATAAGTCAAAGTTAGTGAAAGATTGTTTTGAGAGAATAAATGGTAAAGTTATATGGAAACCAACTTTTCGGAGGAATTTCTTTGATAGAGAACTGCCTTCGGTGCTCAGATTATTCCAGGTTCTTGAAAAGATGTACGTTAGTTTATCAGGGGTTGATAAAAGGCTTTGGGTTTTAGAATCTTCAGGTTTCTTTTCGGTCAAGTCTTTTTATAAGGGCTTGGTTCCTTCTCAGGAAAACCCAGTGGCAGCAAGGATGTGGAAGATCAAGGCTCCTCCAAGAGTTTTGTTTCTTCGGCTAGTCTGCGATATGCTGTCGGATCCAAACGGTGGACTTTCTGAGAAAGAGGAAAATGCTAATTGTAGATCATTGTGCTTTGTGTATAGAATCAGGGGAGTCGGTAGATCATATTTTCATTCACTGCAAAGTCGCTTGTGAGGTATGGGGCGGGATATTATCAAGGTTCGGAATTAATTGGGTTTTTCCTTCCAATCTTAAAGATGTTTTTGCAGGCTGGTCCTGTAATCCTTGGAGGAAAAAAGGAAAGGTTTTATGGGCACTCTCATTGGTTGCCACAATGTGGGTTCTGTGGATCGAAAGGAATAATAGAGTTTTTGAGTGTAAAGCTAAATCTTCTTATTTTATGTTTATCAAGGCCGTTGCTTTAACTACCTCTTCGGCTAGGGCTCTTCCGCTTTTCCAATTTGTTTTGGCTTTCGAACTTTGGGAGGGTTGGAGAGTAGTTTGTAATAGCAAGGAAAATGTTGCTGTTATTATTCAGGCCTGGCGTCCTCCCCCTGATGGACTCTTAAAGTTAAATTTCGATGGTTCTAGTTTGGGTAATCCTGGCCCAGCCGGGATAGGGGGTGTCCTAAGAGACTGCGCCAGCGAGGTCATTAAGGCTTATTCGGGTCCGATTGGGACAGCCGATTTGAGTGCAGCTGAGGTAAGAGCAGTTCATCAAGGCTTTTTGAGTGTGGAAAGGAATAGGCTGAGCGGTTGTATTGTAGAGGGTGATTCACTTAATGTTATAAGGTGGCTCAAGGGCTCTTCGGTTCCGTCGTGGAGATTTCTTCGTTTCTTTGATGAGATAAAAGACATATCGGAAGGGCTTTCGATCTTATATCAGCATGCGAGAAGATCTGCTAATACTATTGCAGATAAGTTGGCAAAAGATGGAGTTTCTAAGCAGGATTTAGAGCTTTTTGATTTTTTACCACCCTAATTGTATCATTGGAGGGTTGCAGGGTTGTCTCTGTTTTCTTGGTTTGTATCTGTGTATTTGTACTTGGCGGGGACCTTCTTAGTCTTCTTTTTCATGAATTCTGTTACCATTAAAAAAAAAAAAACATTTTTAACTAAGGAAAGCATGACTATAATGTTTAGATCATATGTTAACAAACATAACCAAGCACAACTTCAAATGATGCAGAACTGAATTGATTAAATCATATAAAAATCACTCTATTTGTCATTTTCAATTGATTAGGGTAAAGTTCAGATTCAAATCGATACTGTCTTATCTACTTTTGGATGCAACTTCTTTAAATTCCCATTCAGCATGACCTCTAAAACCATAGCTTTGAAACCATTATCTTCAAAATCCATGCTAAAGCAGAATGTTCAGATGCTAACAAGAATTTGATGCCGACTGTTTCTTAATGTTCTGCATTTGCCCATGAAACTCACCAATGCTCCTTGTTGAAGGTTTAGTACCTTCACCGTTGGCGTCATCTTGATGCAGAATTGGCTTGTAGACCGAACAATGACTTCCTTCACCAATAAAACACCAATAAAACAGGCCGAAGAGAATCTATTTGTTGCCTTAAGGATATCTGCATAAAAATATCTGCTATGAAGGTTAAGGCCATTTGAAGCCACCCAAGAGCAATGAAAGTAGTAGCAAGGGTATCTTCATAGTTAAAAAAAATCTTTCTATATCATATTGATGCTTTTAAGCTAAAGCCATCTGAAGCTTCCCAATAGCAATGCAAGTAGTACCTTCTTATTTACATCCATTTGTTTTAATAGTAAGAAGTCCTAATACTAAAACAAGGGCGGAGACCTTCCCTGATACAAACCAAGGTTGCCAAGGCGGGAATCGAAAGCGGGAATCGAAGGCTCCTGGGATGGTGGGAAGCGGGAATCGTGGGTTTGCTAGAGAGTCGACGGGGATTCGTCGGAGATTCGCCGGGGAATCGCTGGGAGTCGCTGGGGAGTTGGGATTCGATGGGGATCCGCAGGGAATCGCCTGGGAATCGGGGTTCCTATAAAGTGGGAATCGGGGTTTTCATAAATTGGGAATCGGGATTCCCAAAATTGGGAATCGGGGTTCCCCAAAATCTGGGATTTGAATCAAATCACGGTTCGAATTTCCGATTCAGGGGTTCACGAATCCCCAACTCCAGGTACGAATCCTGCTTCTCTGATACAAACAGCCATAGATTTAAAAATCTAATCACAGGACTCATAAAGCATGAAACAATCCCAAAAATAGATGTAGGAGAGAAGCTATGAGATTAAGTAAGAAATAACTCTATAAACAACAATTAATAAGAATTACTCAAGAGAAGAGGGAATAAGAATAAGAAATTACTACTTGAAATCCAGCCATAAGCTCTACCCAAATCCAACCTAATCACCTATTTTAGGAGCCAAAATCCTATTTTTTCGTCCTCCATCAAATTTGGTATAAGAGCCAAATATTAGTTCAATATTCGATCTTCCTACATCATATCCCAAACCGACTTCCATTTTCATCCCACCGAAACCCACTCACATCCCACACCCACCCAAGCAACCCTCTCTAACGCACTCGCCGGACGCTTGCCGGCCTCCTTGGGTCAACTGCAAATCTTCACTGGAACCCTCCTCAAGCGTTTTCTTGTTTGCATGAGAAAGAAGAAACGAGACTTTCCCTTTTAAGAGTTATCTTACAAATGGCAAGTTGCCTAAATCTAAGCATATGAATTAACCTGTTTTCTTTTGATAATTTTCTTCTTTTGATACCTTTCCAGATATTATACGTAACTTACTGACCACCCACTTGTGTAAAATAGAGAGGAGAAGCTAGCCTTCTCAGTTACGTGAATCGAGGAGAACTCAACTCAACTCAAACTCAACTAAGCCTTTGTCCCAAATTAGTTGGGGTGTGAATTGAGGAGAAAAAGGGAAAAAAATAAAAAAAAAAAAGGAAAAAAGAGAGAGAATCCCTCTCTCATCTCTAGTTTCTCTCTTTTCTCTCCATCTAATTTTCTCTCTCGTCACTTGGGCTATTTTTACTCAAAATTTGGCCTTGTGATCAACATGAGAGTTGATCAGGAGGACTTGAAGAATCTGTCCAAACTAGTTGGGGTGTGAGTTGAGGAGAAAAAGGGAAAAAAAAAAGAAGGAAAAAAGAGAGAGAATCCTTCTCTCATCTCACTCTCCATCTCTAGTTTCACTCTTTTTGTCTCTTTTCTCTTCTTCTAATTTTCTCTCTCTTCTCTTGGGCTATTTCTGCTCAAAATTTGGCCTTGCGATCAACATGAGAGTTGAGCAGGAGGACTTGAAGAATCTGTCCAGCCTATCTCAGCAGCCCACAAGAAGCGCAACTACTACTTCAAGCAACCTTCATCATCCGTAGATTTTGGTTCGACCACCAATCCAGGCCATCCGTGAGTCCAATTCGAGAGTACGTTGCTATTTTCCCAGCCATTTTCCTTCCCCGAAGCGGTTTGTGTTCTTATTGTTCTACATCGGCGATTTCTTCCCTATCTCTCCCCTGACATTTCAGACTACTCTCACGGTTGTCACGAGCATTAGACATCAGGAGTGCCTCCGACGGATTACGACTTCGGCTTGAGTGGATCGTCTTCATATTTGATCCAGGCAGACTAGAACTCGAGGGTGAGTTTTTTTCAAGAAGGGGAGAATGATGTGGATTGGAGGCTCAATAAGAGGCTTATTCACCCATTAGGACTTTTAAAGATTTATTTATATGGTATTTAGTTTTTAGGATTTTTTTTCCATGGTTTAGTTTTTAGGGCTTTATTTTCCATGTTATTTAGAGTTAGGGAATTTATTTTCCATGTTATTTAGAGTTGGGGAATTTTTTTTTCATAGAATTTTATTTCAATTGCCTCATGTTTCAGAGATTTTTAACTTGATGATTAATTGAGATTATTGCTTGAGTTCTCTTTCCTCTACATATTTCTTTCTTCTTCTACTTCTCTCTTCTTTTCTCTTACTAGCCTTACATCACCTTCCCATACAGACTTGTATCAGTATTCCTATTAATAGTGTCTGCCGAATAGCCCGAGAAGGATATGTGTTGCAAATCCAAAGAAGCCACTGTAAATCAAATTTCTCCTGCCAGTCACCTTTTTTTTTTTTGGGTGTGTGGGGCGGGGGGTGGGGGGGGGACTCTTATAATAAAGAATCCGAGCTGCTTTCTTTCTTTCTTGGGCGGGTTTGAATCCTTCTTCGAGGTGAGTTTACTAGACCTGTGAGTATGGTGGTGGAGACCGTCGTTAAGGCATACAACACGGTACAGGATCTACAGATAACTCTTGCTGTTGAGAAACTTGGTTTAGTGCCCATTTGGCTGTCCTATTTTTTATGTGATTATTATTCATTCAAAATATAATATGCTCCAAGTGGGGACAATTCATTATAATTTCAAATTTTTTGTGATGATGCTGATTGATTACTTTGTTTAACACGGCAGGAAGTTAGCTGCCCATGCTTCCCAACAAAAGCAAGAGAAAGAGGAAGAAGAAGAGAAGCTAATGGTGCAGAAGGCCAGAGAGCTGGACGCCTTTGACCAGCAAAACCATGGGGCAGTCCCTCAATATAACGACAGAACCTACACCAGAGACAAGAATGGTTTTCATGGGGCGAACAGTGTTAAGGTAACATCATACGAAGAGGAAGCCCTTCGTAACATGAAAGCCTTCTGGCTGCCCTCTGCTACTCCCGAAGCGCCCGTCAAAGTGGAGGCCCCATCTTCCAGTACAGTATGTCCGGAGGGGAACGAGAAGCTCAATCTGAAAACCCTTTTCCCAATCCACTTCACAGAAGAAAGCAATGATCAGAAGAAATCTAAGTCCGTGAGTAGTAATTTCATCTGTCCCAGTTGCAAGGTTACTCTCACTAACACACTGAAACTCGTAGCTGTGAGCACTTGTGGGCATGTCTTCTGCAAGAAGTGCGCGGACAGGTTCCTGGCTGTTGATAAGGTTTGTTTGGTGTGCAACAAGCAATGCAAAGAGAAGAATTTGGTGTGCTTGGAGAAAGGTGGGACTGGATTTTCCGGCCATGATGACCATTTGGAGGCAAGGGATTTTAAGCATTTGGGGAGCGGTTCTGGGTTGGGCCTTGTTCGGCCGGCCATGAAGACATGACTATGAAATCTAAGTTGTGCAAGAGCTCTCCTCCTTTATTTTTTTGTGTTTTAAACTTTTATTATGGATGGATATCTATCAGTTACTTCTCTGTTTCTTCTGTACTGTTTTTCTTCACTTTTGATGTCTTCTTTGTATGAGTTTTGTACAATTACAATCTCTCTGTTACTAAAAAAAATTAATGTCTTCGTTGCATGTTTTTTTTTTTCCGTATAATAATAACAATTACAGTCATTCAAATCCAGAAAAGATTTTCTTGTGGTAGCCCGCCGGCCCCGCCCTTGGTAAGCGATGAGTCTGATGGTTTATATCATTTGCTTAACACGAAATCTGAGCCATTCATGGTGGGTCGTGCCCAAATGTACAATTTAAAATCTTTAACATTATTCACTCTCTCCAAAGTGGGGATAGAAATCCTTAGATTTGGGATTGGCTATCCTATGGATAATTTTATCTTTGGGATGGAGGGTGTGGACAGACCAATCCCTAGTAAAATCCTAAAAATCACTTTAAAAAAAATGGAAGGGGCGTGGGTTATACATAAAACTCAACTCAAATCATCTAAGCCTTTGTCCCAAATTAGTTGGGGTCGGCTAATGAATTCTTTTAGAAAATTTTCATGAAGAAGGTGAAAAGATCTACCCGGCTCAAATTGACTAAGTTTAATCCTGACACTAGTTTGGTTCGTCTACATGGATCATTTTCTTCCATTCTCTCCGATCCAAGTCATGTTCTCTGTTATGTTCCTAGGCTCCTAGCCCTCAAGTCTTTCCTTAGATTTGGGATTGGCTATCCTACTTGGATAATTTTATCTTGGGGTGGACAAACCGATTCCTACTAAAATCCTAAAAATACTCCCCCCCTCAAAAAGGAAGGGGCATGGGTTATACATAAGAAAAAGAAGAATTACATCTCCGTGCCACTGAGGCCTAAGCATATTAAGTGATTTAGACAACTTTCATCCTAGGCTTATTCATATTTAAGCAATGAAAATGTGATGTTAGAAGGGCATATTAAACATTTTTGGAAGTCGAAATTTGATTTTAAATACTTCCCTCACAGTGAGGAGGAAGAAGGAAAAAAATATGAAACAAGTCTTAGCTGAATATCCAAAAGCATAACCCTTCTTTCCTCAAATGGCTTTTAAGTATACTTTATAACTCATTGAGGTTTGGACATTGCTATTAAGGCCTACACCAATCTCTTTAGAGGAGAATTTATATGGTGGCCGACCGTGCAAATAATAAGGGCAGAGAGAGAAAAAACTCTCCCCCTTAATTTTTTATTTAGGTCAAACTCCCCCTTAGGCAATCTCCCATCCATATGGTGGGAGATTGCCTAAGTATCCTTTTTTGACTTTCCCCAGGGGGTTGATAGTTTCTCTCTCGGCCCTGTATATGTAAAGGGCGGCCACCATATAATTTCTCCTCTTGAGAGTGGGTGGTGGTGGAGAGTTCATAATAGTCAATTCAGCATCTATTGAGATGGATGGGAGATTGCCACGTACACTGCAGCTGGCTGTCCCATCATGTACAGAAAAGGGGCGAATGTATCATTTCCCAGTAGTGAATTGAGCCTAAGTATCGATGAAGGTGGGCCAAATGAATAGAAATGGGCCTAGAGAATAAGAAGGTGGGCTTAGAGAGAAAATTAAATCTTTACGGCTTTTAAGTCGATTTCTAAGGCATTTCAGAGATTTGAGCATTGGGCTTAGTATTTGCAACAATTATCTCCAGGGTTCAGGTCAATGTCAAAGGTAATCCTTTTTTGTACATTTATTGAGGTGGATGGGTGAGAATTAGTTTATGGGCCTAAAAGTGAGGCCCAATCTGCATAGCAAAAGTAGGGCAACATTGGGGGAAATCTGTTTGGCTCAATAAATATGAGAAGAGGACCTCTTTCTTAGAAAGAGGGAATGGGCCCAGCTTGTTGATTGGTCATATCATTGGAGAATGGGCCCGACATAAAAGAGGGGAGGTAATGTATTTTTTCTATCACTTTAGTTCTGTACTCTATAAAATGATTTCACTTTGGAGCTAAGGAATATCATACCACAAAGAGAAGGCGTGGGTGGTACAGGGCATATGGAAGCACAAGTTTCTCATTTTTTGAATGACATCTACAACCATCTATAAAGTGGACATATAATGAGAGCCCCACTCAAGCAAATTCTCATTAAAGTCATCAATCCATGAAGTCTCTCTACACATCGAATTCCATCGTGACATCTGAAAGTAAATAGATCAAGAGCAATATATGGTATCATCATGTCGTGAATATAATCATAAAAGACTAATCCTAGTAGATTTACGAAGATTGCATTTCAAATACCATTTTGGAGGTGTTCCCTTATGCTTACTTTAGGAAAAAAAGCACCCTAGTGCAGTGCACTAGCATCAAATCAGTTGAAAATTTCATACGAGGTTGACCATATCTTATAGCTTGGACCCACCATTTGTTCCTTGAGTGTGCATTGGAGACTAGAACAGAATTTCACACTACAATTACATCACTAACAGATAGGGGTGTCAATGGACCGAGAGTGTCGGATGGATCCGAAGGAATCGAACGTTAATGGAC
This sequence comes from Tasmannia lanceolata, assembly GCF_043159265.1. Taxonomy (NCBI): domain Eukaryota; kingdom Viridiplantae; phylum Streptophyta; class Magnoliopsida; order Canellales; family Winteraceae; genus Tasmannia; species Tasmannia lanceolata. Next base: position 12,144,690 of record NW_027518695.1, read on the forward strand.
AGGGGTTGGGCGAGACAGTTGGAGCCAACCGACAGGGGTTGGGCGAGACAGTTGGAGCCAACCGTCTCCGTTGGTTCCATCTTAAGATCCAAAATCATTTTGGGTATAAAATCAGATGGAGTGTACAAGATTCAAATGGAGGACACTAATGTTCAAAATTTCTTTAATATTTTTGTTCATTTATGTCTATTCAAGAGATTAAAAATCCCACTCAAAACAACAATCAATATTTCGTTTCCTGGTTTTCATTTTGAAGACAAAACTCTCTCTCTCTCTCTCTCTTCCAAAGATATATATGCATTTCAAATACCATTTTGGAGGTGTTCCTTGTGCTTTAATCCATCGTACTTTAGAAAAAAAAAGCACCCTACTGCAGCGCACACACATCAAATCATTTGATAAAAAGTCATACGAGGTTTGTGAAACTTACCAATTACTCCAAAAGCTTAAGCTGTTGAAGAAGGTGGTATTTAATCTTTTATACTTTAATACCCCCCCCTCATGTATGGCCCCTCTTTCTAGGGTTGGCCTACATGTGGCACATGTGGCCCCTCTTTTTTGGGTTTGGCCATTGCATGTGGATTTTTGCTATCAAGGAGGTTTGAACCAAGGCATTTGCTCTGATACCATGTGAAAATCTGACTTTCACTAATTCTTAGATGATATTCACTAACATGAGAATGTGCTTATACAGAGCACTTGCATGATAAATATAGAAATAAATCAAGGCAACTATGGAAAGAGATAAGTGTAGAACATTCTAATCTAACCTAATTACTAATCCAATCCAGTTGCCTAATCTAGCTAAGTTACCCCATCTAACCAACTTGCCCGATCTATCTCTAAGATGATCAAACGGTGAGATCCTAACCCAATCCAACCGTTGGATGCCACATATTCTAACAAGGTTGACAATATTTAATAGGTTGGACCCAGCATTTGTTCCTTGAGTGTGCTTTTTGAACACCATTAAAGAGATTTAAACAAAATTTCATGGACCGAACCGTCTCCATCGGATCCATATCCTAAGATCCAAAATCATTTAATCAGAGCGTCCTAGATTCAGATGGAGACAAATGCACAAAAATGTCTTTCATATTTTTGTTCATTCAAGAGATTCAAAAATCCCACTCAAAACGACAAACAATATATATATTTCCTGAGGAATGATAGTCTGAAGGTCACCTTGTAAAAACCCATCTGCAAGGGGCCCCTATTGGCCAATCTCAGCAAAGAGCATTGATTGCTCATCCTAGTTTTTACTTATGGTGTACCTCGAAATGGATCGTGACTCGGAGTCAAAGAGTAGGATCCGAAGTGGTCCTACTAGCTCAATACCAACAGATGAAAGTTGGGAATCTTAAAAAAGAGCCTCTACCTTTAGAATAAGAAAAAATGAAAAAGAAAAGCCGACCGACCATAGCCCCCGTACATTAGTTACCATCCATATAATATATTATATATAAAAAAAATAAATTAAAGCAATGCTCTTGTGCATGCAAATTCTAGAAGATGGGTCATCCTCCCACACTCAATTAGATTATTGGTAGTTTTTAAAATAACAAGGAGTAAACTAATGATAGGTACTAATGATATTCATTTTGCTTTCCAAACTAAATTGAATACATTATATATTTATGAGATTTTATTTGGGGCGTGGCCGCATAGTACTTTAGTATTTTTTCAAAAAGTAATGTACGGCCCAATACGTAGGAAGATCCAAACCGTCCATTTCTTGTGGCCCCAAAATCATGTCCATAGGATGATCCTAAACCTCCAATGTACTCCCTCTATAGATTGGAGGTTTAGGATCATCCTATGGAAATGAGTTTGGGGGAGGGGGCACAACCTATTGAAATTTTGGCCCAACAAATGGACGGTTTGAATGTTCATATGGTGAGGGACGTACAGTACTTTTTGAAAAATAATGGACATATGGCCACACACCACATAAAATCTCATATACATAGGCATATATAAATAAAGAGAGAGGGAGAGGACTTAGTACAAGTTAGCTTAATCAAATATCATTAGTATAAACTAAAACATGTTTCTTTCATTTGTCATTCGTTTTCTTTCCACGTAAAATTTTTATGTGAAAGGTTTTTTGTAGAAAATTTTTACTGGATTTTTTTATGATGGATTTTTTTTTTACACCTCATAGATAGCATGGGCAGAGCCCATAATTTACAACACATGATTTGATAAAGTGAGGCCTATCATTTTACAATTCATAAGTACCATGGCTGGAGACCCACCATTTTATGCCCCATGTTTTGATAATGACAGGGCTCACCATCTTCACCGGAACACATGCATATGGTAGGGCCCACCATTGTACACCCATGAGTGGGCTCACCATTTCCACCCAAATCCATGGATAGGCTGGGGCCTACCATTTTACACCATGTTTTGATTGGGTGGGTCCCATTGGGATTGAGCCTCTAGCTCAACGGTGAAGGCTTTGTTCTTTAACCTTGAGATGGGAGGTTCAATCCCAGCTTACCTATAAAAAAAAAGATGGTGCCTTCCACCCACTCAAAATCATACATTAATTGGGTAGGGCCTACCATTTTACCTTATGTTTTGAAGGGGGTGGGTAGAGTAGTCTCCACTAAAGCCCATATGCATAAGGTGGGCCAAGAATGCTGCTTTTTTTAGTCAACAATTTAACTTCTAGAAATCGTGTGTATGGGTTGAGCCATTCCAATCATGTGAGCTTTTAACCAAGGTGAAATCTGGGTAACTACAGAACACTGCTATTGGCTTGTGGGGGTATTTTAATGCATGCGGTGTCTTACACAGAAACAAGTGAGACAATATTTTAAGCATATATTCCTTTCAGCCACACTTTAATAATAATACTCCTGGAGGTGTAGACAAGACTACACGGTGCAGTTCCTTTTTGTAAACCAAAGCAGTGAAAAAACCCACCCTCTCTCCCTTTATTTTGAGGGGTACCAATTGCTTGAAGATTCAGCTTTTTCTTTCTCTCGATCTTCCCTAATTTTTGCTTTCTTTTACTCAGTTTCTGTACACTTACAAGACAGAGATACTGTGTCGATTGATTGAATGAGAGAGATAAAGAGATTCAGAAGAAAAAGAAACTTGTTCCTTTTCTAGTTATAGCTATTTGATTTCACAGGGGAGAGGAAAAAAGCGTATCATACTTCCAACAATAATAAAAAAAAATGGATGAAATCTCTCTCTGTCCAATCATTGGTGTTCTTCCCAGGAGAAATTAACTAGGAAGATCATAGTAATTTAATTTAAAATGGGTAGCTGCCAGTTAAAATGTTGAGAGAAACAGAAGTTTTATGTTCTTGGTAATTAAAGTCACGGGATTTTTTGAGAAAGGAAAACAGAAAGATCTTATAGGAACTGAAATGTGGGCAGTCACAACCCTATTAGAGAGAGAGAGAGAGAGAGAGAGAGAGAGATACAAAACAGCATTGCAATTTTGATTTTTTTGATTCATGGCTTTTCTCTCTAGACCCAGTAATAAGATTTTGGAACTAGAAAGATGAAATTGTTGAAGCATAAATGATTAAATAACACCAACTCTAATGGCTTAAGCTTTTGGAGTAACCGGTTGTTTCATAGGTATCACAGCAATTGCCTCATGACAAGTCAACTCAACTCAACTAAGCCTTTGTCCCAAACTAGTCAGGGTCGGCAAATGAATCCTTTAGAAAATTTTCATGAAAAAGGTTAAAGGGTCTACCCAACTCAAATTAACTAAGTCTAATCCTAGCACTAGTTGGGTTCATCTACATGGATCATTTTCTTCCATTCTCTCCTATCTAAGGTCATGTTCTATGTTATGTTCATAGTCCTGAAGTCTTTCCTCACTGTTTCTACTCAAATTGTTTTCGGTCTACCCCTACCTCTTTTTATTGACTCACGATAGGTCATAGGTTAAAAACCCACCAACCCCAAAAAGAGGGGCCACACATAAGGGGGAGTGTTGAAGTATAAATGATAAAACAACACCAACTCTAACATCTTAAGCTTTTGGAGTAATTGGTTGTTTTGCAGCGATCTCAATAAATTTGTGAGAGAAAAGAGAGTATAGGAAATTGATGTTTTCTTGATGTGATCATACTCAAGGATTCTTGACTTAATAAAAAATAAGTGTCACGCCTCGACCCCATTGTGTAAATATTTCATGGTTCTAGGTCTTCTACCTGCTCTGATTTTGTTTTCCATCAGCATTACCGTGCTCGAACCACCCTACACGGACATGCCCCTTGGAGATGCTGAAATCACTTCTAAACAGTGAGAGGGAGAAACAACATATATAGCTCAACAATCTTCTCTCCCTTTCCGATGTAGGATCTTACAATCCACCCCCCTTGGGGCCCAGCATCCTCGCTAGCACACTGTACTGTGGGAGGTCCGGTTCTAATACTCTACTCTCACGCCTCAACCCAACCGTGTAAATATTGTCTGATTCTGAGTTTTCTACCCGCCCCGGTTTTGTTTTCCCGCCCCAGGGAGAGGGAGAACCCATATATATAGCCCATCAATCTTCTCTCACTTTCCGATGTGGGATCTTACAAAAAGATTCCGCAGTTGAAAAAAAATGGATGAATCTCAAACGAAATGATCAATGTAAAAGTAGTTCCCTTCCAAGTTTTTGGTATGTATGTATGAGCTTTTGAGCTAGAAAAAACTAAAAAGCTATTACTAATTGAAAATAACTGAAATCTCAATACAGTTAATAAGTAAAGAAAGAGGATATGAAACAACAAATAACTCCAAAAGCTTAAGCTGTTATACTTAATCATTTATACTTCAACACTCCTCGTTACGTTAGGTGACACATGTGGCTCCTCTTTTGGATTAATTAGCAGTGGACACGGACTTTTAATATCAAGGAGTAGTTGGGTTTTGAACTCAGGACATGCCGTGAGGCAATAGCTCTCGATCATACCATGTGAAACAACCAATCACTCCAAAAAGCTTAAGCTGTTAGAGTTGGTGTTATTTAATCATTTACACATACTTCAACGGAAGAAGACTTTTTTCTTGGAATATTCATAGGTTTTATCAGCAAGAATAAAAGATGTTAGCATGGGTGAAATCTCAGTCCAGTTAGTGAGAGGAAAAACAGAAGAATTTTATTTTCTTGGTATTAAGATGTTTTCTACCATTAAAAGATAGAAATCTCTAATCACCGACACGAGGAGAAAAGATAAGTGACGTTCTAAACACATTTTTGCAGGCTTATATTTGTTTCGTGATTGGATGGTTTTGTCTTAATACATACAATATAAGATGTATTGGGTTAAATAAATAGAAGGGTCGGCTGCTAGTCGTTTTCATACGAAGGTGGTGGTTACTAATATAAAATCAGAAGGAAAAATGACATTTTTTTAGTTTTTTAAACGTTTCCATCACGAGAGAGAGAGAGAGAGAGAGAGAGAGAGAGCCCCTCCTCCAAGTCAGTGGCACACGTGTGCCATCAACAGTGAAAAAAATTCCCCACACCAATCCCCACCAAGAGGAATGAGCACACAATCACTACGTTACAGTGGAACAAATTCATAAAGAAAAGACAAACAAAGAAGAAAGAAGAAGAACAGTAAATGGGTTTTTACTCCAAGTTGAGTATTATTAATCACAACAAAAGCTAAAAACAAGTTTTAGTGCTTTTTAATTCAGGGATTCATGAAATATGAGAGAGAGAGAGAGAGAGAGAGAGAGAGAGAGAGACAGAGAGAGAGAGAGAGAGAGGGAGGGGATGGAGACGGAGAAAAGACTAAAATGGGTTTCTCTCCAAATTGAATTTTATTAATCATAACAGAAAATAAACAAGTTTTAGTCCTTTTTAATTCATGAAATAATGAAATTATAGAGAGAGAAATTGCATATTAAGTACAAGATTAATAGGTTTTTTTTCTCTAATCTCTCATCTTTCAAAAAGAGTAGAAAGAGAGAGTGGAAGAAGAAGAAAAAAAATACAAGGGTGCGATCATATCAGCACAAATGCAATTCCATCATAACTCCATCATAACTCCACCAGAACTCCGAAGTTAAGCATGGTTGGGCAAGAGTAGTAAGTGACCTCCGGGGCGAAGACCTTTGCACCCATTTCTCTTTTTATACCCTCTCTCTTTTGCCATTCAAAAACAAGAAAAAGAAGAAAATACAAACCTAACTTGGTTGTATTAATGGGTGGTGATGGAGAATCTCCATAGATAATATATATCATATCCTTTTCTTCTAAAAAAACAAGAGAATAATTAATAGAGATGCTATACTGAGGTAGAAGAAGAAGGGAGACCAGTCGACGAGGCCGGCGCTGAGGTGGGCCCGGCGGCAGCGTCACCACCACCGGCAGACGAAGAAGAGGGTCCCACACTATCTCCATCCGCACGTGTGACACTAGAAGGATTAGGATTTGAAGAAGATCCCACACGCTTTCGTTTCTTCTTCTCATAAGGAATTCCCCTAGCTTTGGCCTGACCTTCCCTAACTTCCCTAAGATAAAACCTCACCGCACGTGCGGCAAACGGGTTCGACTCGGGCTTACCATCGTTCTCTTCATAAGCAGCTCTCAGCCGTCCGATCAACGCGTCGAGGGATCCCCACGCTTGCTTGAGAGGGCATGGGCAAGGAGAAGGAGGGTTTGGGTGGCCAAAAAATGGGCAGTTTGAGAGGTGCACTTTTGTTTTGCCGAACTGGTCTAGGTACTTCAAGAACTCAATCACGTGGGCCCCACTGCACCGGGGTAGACTCAGTGGTGGTTTGTGGTTTTTTAGGTATTGTAAGAAGGAGTTCCAGTCTCTACGTTTTTGTGACTCGTACCGACTCGGTGGGACTGACGGTGATGACTCGGCAGGGTTGGCTGCTGACGTGGCAGGGTTTGTGGTGGTGGGTCTCTCTGCCGGTGGTGGTGGTTCTGATGGTTCCCCGGCGGGTGAGGAATCCATTACGAGGGGGGTGGAAGAGGAAGATTGGGGGGGGGGGGGGGGTGGTCCTTTTTTTTTCTTTTCTTTTTTGTTTTGAAGGTGAAGAGGGAGGGAGGAGGGTTTTTTGGGTGTCTTAGGGATATTTCATTGATGAAGGAGAGAGGAATTTTTTTTGGGTTTTTGATGCTTTTTGTTTGTTTTTCTTTTTCTCATGTGGGTTTTTTTCCCTACCTGGTTATGTTGTTTGGTTTTTTATCAGATGGAGAGGGTTTAGGGGGGGAAGAGAGGGAGGAGGGAAAATGAGGGAGATGGGACGTAAAAAAGGATGTGTGGATGAAAGGGTGAATGAATTCACCAATTCACGTGGGTGTGGCCCCGCTCGTGGTGCCTTTCTTTCCCTATTTTACATTTTTCTTTGGTTATTTTAGGAGAAACATGTAAGTTCCCAAACAATTAGGTGGACTATCAAGTCCCTTTGTTTTTTAAGAAACTACAAACCCATAGTTATGAGTGTAACAAGATTAAAATGTTCTTTTACTGAAAAAAATCCTACATAACTGCCTTTTAAAAAAATAAAAATAATATTAATAAAAAAAAATCCTACATAATTAATCCAAATCCGAACTTAAATGGATGGGATCTAGACATATTACCAGCTAGGATCTATGGATCGATACATTTTGGATTCTTATCATAGAATCCAAAATTATTTCCGGTCCGAGCCGTAAAACTAACGAAACCCTGTAGGACGTCCTAAATCCGATTTATTATATTGTTTTATGAATGCGCACACCCTCCAATTTTTATGACTTTAAGAATTATTTTAGGGATATTTTAGTGAAAATAATCTCTATGCATTTTTTTTCGAATGATTCCTGTTTTAGTATTTTGTTATTCATGTCTCTCAATTCTCGAGTCACCCCCTTCTCTTCATTCTCTAACCATTGACCCTAAATTCCTAATCCTCTATGCCGCTCGATCGGACTTGTGCTCATCTGCAGGTTTGTGTATGATGTAAATACGACCTACTAGGGCACTCTGATGGACAGCCAAGTTTGAAAAGGATTGTGATAGAGACGCGGGAAGTAGAATCCGGAGAACGTTCCGAATCCGATTTGGTCGATAAGGGATTTGAATGGATCATGACTAAGATATAGGTGGATCCCATCTGAAGTGGATCAGTTGTCACCTCTAGACTTAAAGTCATCTCTCTCTCTCTCTCCCTCTTCTCTCTCTCTCCTCTCACTTAGGCTATCTCTGTCTTGTGGTCTCTAAATATTTCTCTTTCTCTTTTTATCTTGATTGATAATCAGCATCCCTGGACTGCTTTCGAATATTAATGATTTATTTTCAAACTGGCCAGAAGTATAGTTTCCCTCTTTCTATAATTTTCTTCTTAGTTTTCATTTGTTGGAATGGATACCCCCTATCAAAGGAGACACCAACTATTCTTGAAGGATATATAATTATATGTATATACTACTCTAGAAGGAGGCACCTATTATCCCAGAAGGAGACATCCACTATCCCAACAGAAGAGACCCTCTACCTTAGGAGATATTTACTACCATAGAAGGAGACCCGCTATCCTTGAAGGAGATGCCAACTACAATAAGAGACACCCACTACTCTAGAAGGAAACACAGACTATTCTCCAATCATTTTGTATTGTAATCCCACCATTATTTTGAGTTTTCGTTCGATCAGTGAAACCATAGTATCCTTAAACTATTCATCAAATACCCTGAAGGATATTGACACCACTTTGGGAGAACACATAGGATACCATAAATTAGTGCTCAATCATTTTGGGTTGTCATCAACTCAGTGAAAGTATAGTACCCTTAAACAATTCATCAAATATTATGAAAGTGCACAAATACTACCTTAGTAGAACAACTGCATGTCAAGCCCTATGGCTTTGGAGTATCTTATGGGATTTGAATGATAAACAAGAAGAAGCCACGATGATGTTTTGCGATAGCAAGTCTACCATTGCGATGGATACATATGATTCCTTAAAAATAGTCGATTGTTGTCTAGTGGTCCTCAGTTATCCTTGATTTTTAAGAAATTTTTCGATGAAGAAGAAAAAAATAAAAAGAATAATAAAAAACAATCCTAAAAATCCAAGAAGAATAAGGAGAAGACACCACCCCCCTCCTCCCCACCACCCACACACACACACACACACACAAATCGGGGTTTTTATTTTTTTTATCTTCTTGATCTTTTCTAAATTTTATCTGTGTTTTATGTCATTTATTTTATATTTCTTTCTTCATCTTGCCCCCTATTGAACTCACTTGGGTTTTTTATTTTATTTTTCTTCTCTTCCTTCTTCTTTCCTTCTTTTCTTCATTTTCGGTTTTCTGTAATATTTTTTGTTTCTTCCTATTCTACTGTGTTTTTCTTCTTCTCCTTCTCCTTCTTGTTATTTCTTAAAAAAGAGGACAACAATAGAAATAAAAATAAGGAAAAGGAGTGATTGAAATAAGGAGTACGGATAGCAATTTCAATAATGAAAAGGTAGACTTAAAAAAATGTGGCATCTAATAGTGGCCCAAGGCCTTTTTATCTTAGATGATTAAAAAACCAAATAAAAACAAAATTACTAGTCAAAATGAAAGCCCAACTAAGAAGAAGAGTAGCGTAAGGGGGATGTTGATTACATCGTACTGCTCATGCAAAAGTATAATATTTTATGGGAGTTACTAGGGCCATTGCAGAATGCATTTCTCAGAACTGCTGTTGCATGAGAGAGCAGCCACCGCGGATGAATTAAATGAATAAACCAAAATCTGAGCATATGTGGCTGCTCTCTCATGCAACAGCCGTTCCGAGAAATGCCTTCTGCGATGGTCCCTAGCAATTCCCATATTTAATATAGTTAGTGAATCCAATGCTTAGGCACAAAAAATACGTCATTTTTCGCACACTATTTTCTTTTTAAACATGGGACAACATAGCCAATTATGTCCCTACCACTATTGATTCCTTCAATAATTTAGGCCCTGTTTGTTTGTTTAAGATTATGACAACCGATTGTGAGTGCCAAACCGATTATTAGATTCAAAATTACATTTAAATTTGAGTCCAATTATTAGTTTAGTACTCACAATCGGTTGTCATAATCTTAAACAAACAGGGTCTTAAAATTGTGACAACCGATTGAGAGTGCTAAACCGATTATTGGACTCAAATTTGAACGTAATTTTGAGTCCAATAATAGGTTTGGCTCTCACAAAGTCACAATCGGTTGTAATAATCTTAAACAAACAATACATTTTAGATTTTGATTATTGGACTCAAAATTAAAATTATTTGTTGAGTGCAATAATTGGTTTTGGACTCACAGTTAGTTGTCATAATCATAAATGAACAGGGCCTTAGGCTTTACTTGTTTTGGATTTTGACAACCGACAGTGAGTTCAATAGTCAGTTCGTGGGTTAATCAGTTCTTAAAATCCAAAATAACAAACAAGGCCCATAACCTGTCAAGAAAAAAAAGTAGCCATGTTTCCAAAATTTAGATAAAAAAAAGGAAGTGATATATTCGCCCCCTTTTCTTACTCAAGACAGCTTGTCTAAGTGTATTTATGATTACTCTTTTACACTGGAGGGGGCTGTAGTAAGAAATAGGGGCGAATATATCACTTCCTAGAAAAAAAATTATATATTGCACCCGTAGTTTGATTAAATAAACTCTCCCAGTTAATTAATATTTTTGAATGCCCCCTAGTTAGTTAATTAATTTATTATGACATTTTTATGATAATATTCTATTTGGGTGTGTGGTTGGGCCTTTGTGCAACCAACGGCCACGCTAGGATTGAAGCCTAGATCGAGACATCATGCACCGCCCTGATCGAATTAGATGTGACCGGATATTGAGGTTATACATCAACCCCAACAAACCCAGCACCTATATATGAAGAGTTCACAAGGCGTTATTCAGGTCATAGGTTTCTATCGCACAAAAAAAAATTATTATGATAAATTAAAATATAAAACAATGAATCGGAGTATATCAATACGTCGGCGTATAAACCCATCACTACTACCATCAATCTCGGCCATCTAATGGTTAAACTATAGTCTTAGATCTCTACATCTCAAAACAATCCAACCATTCAAAAGTAAGTTATATATGTGGTGGCCTCTTCACCAGGATTCATCTTGATCAGAAGAGAGATAAGACTGTAGAATTATCGGGCTAACTACGTCGGTCTATACGCCGGTGTTTTCGTATATTATGAATTTGTTAATATTATCATTCTTCATATATTAAAACTTAGAATAAAGATTATTAGCATTAGAAAATAGTTACTTGGGACAAATGCAGAATGGGCAGAAACCTTATGATGTTTGTATAAGTGTAAAATTGGTGGTGTTAAAAAAAACATTTGATGTTGAAAAAATCTAGTAGAAATGCAGCACATATTGTTTACTTTGTTTATCACTGTCACCCCCCTTTCATTTTGGTGCTTCCACTCCCTTTTCCAGCATTTCTGCTCCTTTTGTTGGACTTTTCTTTAATATATAGCAACATTTCTATTTTGTCTTTTCTTGAAAACTTCATTTTCTAGAGAAGACAGAAAAGGGAAGGAAATGTCTGAAAATGTGGAATAGGGTTTGTTGAATGGCCAAATGTACAAGTTTGAGAATCACTTGCTCAATGATACAAATTGTTTATTTCCTAAGCCTTGCTAATTACTACATACGGATGTGCCGTGAAGGAAAATCCACCCCAATCTGCACAATTCTGACCTTTCTTGATGAATACAGACAGTTGATTTTTTTATTTTCTCAGGGTCCATTTAGTAGACACAAATTCAAGGGTTAGAATCATCCAATGGGGGTACATTTTGCTCTATGACCCATTCATAGCAAGGCCTTGGGAATAAATGATTTGGATCGCGGAGCAAGTGGGTCCCACTTGTACTTCTGGCCACTAATATTTTTTAGAAAAATATGTGCACCCATCTGTAAGAACCCGTGGGAATATCAATTTCCTAACGTTAATTTGTCCGCCACACATCAGTAATTTAGATGTAACCGGTAGTTAATATTTGAAAATAAAATAAAATTATGAATATCGAACAAGTTTCGAGTTACTTGAGTAGTTTAATACTAGCGGTGACAATAAGGGCATGTTTGGCAACCATGATCTTTTTTTTTCATGATAAATTAGTTTCTCTGGTGGTGAAAGCGGGGTAGGGTGGGTCGGACGAGAGATTTGAAAGGGCAAGGGTAAGAAGTGGCTAAAAAAAAGAAAAAAATCAATCATATTTTGAGTTGAGTTTTTTGTTTCCTTATTTTTTAGGCTTTTCTGACCCTCTTCTCACTCGGTCCCTCTTGTGTCTATCCCTCTCCCATGCTCCCTCACCAATCACCATTGGGTAAGCTAATATTCCAGAAAAAAAAAAAATCATGGTGGCCAAACATGGCCAATAGTAGCATTTCTCTCAGTATCCTATTAAGAATGTAAGATTTCCTTAAATAAGACACCATGAATAGGGTTGTGAATTAGCCACTACATCACCATGATCTTAAGCGTTCGATCATTGAATCACTATGAGGATCTAACAAATCCATAAGCACTTGATCGATGACCTACAAATGGATGATTCAAACCTATGTTACAGTGACTGTTTCGCTCAGTGCCATGGATTCCAAAGACTCTTTCCATGCTAATAAGGGTGATACACTCTTCATCCTCGTTACTAACATATCTCACAGGCCATTTGATCTATCTAACTATTATACAACTGAATGTGGTGATTGAATCGGTTTTGAAGACCCTCTCTCTCTCTCTCTCTCTCTCTCTCTCTCTCTCTCTCTCTCTCTCTGGCTATAACCATAGAATTTTCTCCATCTTTTTATTGCTCTCAAGGGGTCGATTATTAGGTGGGAGCCTGCCTAGGCCCGGGACTAGGTGAGACTTAAGCATGATATATGGGACAGGTTTAAATAGATTAGCCTAATGTTTCAGAGTAAAAGCTGCCATATATATAATTTATAAGCGTGGTGGAATCAATGTTACTGTTTTAAGTGGGGTCCTACTTAGATGTGAGACTAGGTGGGGCCTATCCTGGCAGGGGTTTGATTTTCATTCTGGCAGGCCCTTGTACTATCCTACCTAACCTATATGCTGACTATAACGTACATGAGAGAGTGGGCTTCTTGTGGGACCAATTTCTACATGCCACTTATTGGCCCAAATGATTGTGCAGTCAATAGGCCTTGAATGGGCCGATCCTCACAAACCTTCTCTGGGCTGAAACCCATGGCCTCCGAAAGGATGAAGAGAGGAGATGCACCAGGCTTACTACAAACTGGGCTTGTGCCATAAGTGTGCAAATCTAACACGGGCTTTACCATGGTGCTGTCTAAATCAAGCGATTACATGTGGGTCCTATGGTCTCAAGGCAAAATGACTTAATTAATAGAGAGAAAACAGTGGTGTCACTATAGAATTTCGTCACCTAATGAGGAGTTAGGGCCTAGGCCTAAGTTTACTTATCAAAATATTTCATTTTTAAACAGGACCTATCAGGCCCAGTACATATTTCAGTGGGCCGTTTTGATATAGGGCAAAACAATTTCCTTGAAAAATGAGTTTTCCATGAAATTTATTTTCTAGGATACAAAATCTTAATCTTGCTTGACCCTGATTTTTTTCTTAAACGTGGGAATTTTATTTTCCACAAAAAAGTTTCACCTTATAAACAAAAGACCCTAAGCATGATAAAAATAGGCTACTGATATTGACACTGCCATGTTTTAATAACTGCACAAACCCAGCTTGTCTTTTCTATTGTAATTGGCTTGGGGACCTTTTTGGGAACGGTAATAGATTAGCCTTGGACAAGTATTTAAAACAAAAAAGACAAAACGAGTCGGTGCAATTAGTAAAGCATGGTAGTGCCAATATCAGTAGCGTAAAATTCTTTGGCCTTTGACTGCTTGGACTACGATGGAACCCGGCCTATTAACAAACCCTACTTACGAAGTTACAATTATCACACCGAATATTTGGTGTATATCCTACTGCCGTTCCCAAAAACCTAAAAAAAAAGATCTCTCTCTCTCTCTCTCTCTCTCTCTCTCAACTTGAAGATGCCCAAGTCTAAGCGCAACAAAGCGGGTGAGTCCCTCTTTTCTTGTTTAGGGTTTTCAGAGGACAAAATATTTGCAAGTATTTCTTTCTCAGTAATTCATCTCTTCAAACTAGGTGAAACCCCCTTTCTTACTGAAAATTTGGATGCCTCGGTAAAAATTTTGGGGGATGATTATTCAGAATTCTTTCTAATAAATTCTGCCCTGGTTATTTTTTAGCTTGGAATTTGTACAGAGCAAAGGGTTTTTTATTAATCTGTTTAGTTGGCAAAATGTTTTTATTATGCGGCTTGGCTTGTGTTTCTGTTCAAGTAGGATATCATGATAATGAGATGTTAAGTGAAGAATAAATGATTTCTTGTTTTACGATTAGGCGAAGTCTGGGTCGAGTCTTAATTGAGGGGAATTTAGAATCATAGTTAGGTTGAGCACTTTGAGCTCAATTTTGACAGGGAGGTTATTCTTACAAATGTTGAATGGAGAGTCATATGTTCAAATTCTTTGTGTGAGAGGGTCAGCATGCAAACTGGGTTTTAGTAATATATTACATTGACACGAATACCCTTAATGATAGAAAACACGTCCAACACTCCCCCTCAAGCTGGAATGTATATATCATACATTCGTAGCTTGTTAGAACCATCCTTTAAATTAGCAGGCCCTAATGGTTTGGTGAACACATTTGCAAGTTGGTCTGCTGATTGAGTAAACACGGTGCCTATTTTACCTCTTTGAATTCTATGATGAATGAAGTGGCAGTACACTTCAATATGCTTGGTTCGCTCATGGAAGACGGGGTTGGTAGCGATATGAATTGCAGATTTGTTATAACAATACAACTTTGCTGGACTCGAAGATGAAAGACCAATCTCTGATAGGAAGGAGCATAACCAATTCGGTTTTTTACTCGTATAAGACATAGCTCTGTATTCTGCTTCCGCACTGGATTTAGATACAATATCTTGCTTCTTACTTCTCCAAGACATCATATTACTTCCAACAAAGGTACAATATCTAGTCGTGGGCTTCTTGTCTGTTGGAGATCCTGCCCAATCTTTATCAATAAACCCCTCTACTTTCATGACCATTTTTCTTGAAACACAAGCCTTTCCCTGGTGTACCCTTCAAGTACTTGACTATCTGAATCACTGCTGCCCAATGAGATGTACGAGGTGAACTCAACAATTGACTAACCACTCCGACGGCAAATGAGATATCAGGGCGAGTGACTCTCAAATAAATCAACTTCCCAACCAACCTCCTGTATCGACCAGGATCATCCAACAGATCTCCTTGATCTGGAAGGAGTTTTACATTCGGATCCATAGGCATGGAAGCTTGGTTTTATCCGGATAGAACTTGTCTCCTCTAATATATCCAATGTATATTTTCTCTTTGACAAAGAAAGTCCATAACGAGAGTGTGCTACCTCGATTCCAATGAAGTATCTTAGAACACCCAATTCTTTAGTGGAAAATTCTCCCTGGAGGAAAGTCTTTAATCTCTGTTTGCCACCTTAAATTGTAGAATGGAAATAGGAAGTTTGATTTCGATCAGAAATATGAATTTGGGTAAACACATCAATATATGAAGGCGCGAAAAGATAGCCTTTCATAGTATTGCTGATCTTTTGATTGGATCTCAGTTCTGCTGCGTTCGACATTGAACCCACTTCTCTATTATTTCATTTCAGTTTGTTATTACCTATTTTCTTGTATTGATTGCAATATGTGTTTCATTCACCTTTCTTGGAGCTTTTCAATGTTGAACCCACATCTCTATCATCTCATTTCTGTTTGTTATTACTTATTTTCTTGTATTGATTGCAATATGTGTGTTTCACTCTCCTTTCTTGGACTTTGTTATTAAACACTTACTGCAATGTGTTGGACCTAGTTTTGCAATTTCCAAGTTTTAGGGTTGACACTCAACTACATAAGCAATTAGAAATTTGAGTGATGCACGCTACTTCTATGGCAAAGAGGTGTGAAATGATGATGGTGTCAAAGCTATTGAATTGAAGTTCTGGTTATAACTGGAAACTAATTTTGCACCTCTCGCATGTGTCTCTATTCTCATACTGTTCAATTAGGGGAGCACTTACTGATCCCATTTTTTTATGTCTGGAGTTGTTTCCTTATATCGAAGCACTGGCCTGAAAGATTTTAAGAAAAGTGATTCTTTATGACCACTTGCTTTACTCTTTAAATTTGTCAGTAACGATATTATAATTCATGGAATGGATTTCCCAGGTTAGTGAATTAGTTGCTTTATTTTTCTGCATTTTCCCTGTACTTATGATCATCTTCATTTAGAGGTCTATGTGCTTGCATCATTTTTGCTTTGCAGTAGTTCTCATCTAAGTCACAAATATCATTCTCGGGAAATTCTCGGCAAGGGAAAATCTCAGGATATATATATATATATATATATATATATATATATATATATATATATATATATATATATATGAGGAAAGTGTTGGTGAGCTTAAGCTCACCAAACTTATGGTGAGCTTAAGCGCCCCAATCACATGGGTCCCACATTTTCTGTGGTGATCCAAACCATTCATTTGCAAGGCCCTATCATAGATAGGGTGTGTACCAAAAATCAGCTCCATAGGATCATCCTAACCCCTCCATTTGTGGAGGACAAAAATGGGCAGATTTGTGGACAAATAATGTCTGTCCATTTTGACCTCCACAAATGGATGGGTTAGGATGATCCTATGGAGCTGATTTTGGTACACACCCCATCTATGTAAGGGCCTTTCAAATGAATGCTTTGGATCATCCTAACAAAGTAGGCCCCAATGTGATTGGGCGCTTAAGCTCACCATAAGTTTGGTGAGCTTAAGCTCACCAACACTTTCCTCTCTCTCTCTCTCTCTCTATATATATATATATATATATATATATATATGAGGAAAGTGTTTCTAGTCCGGCCGACTAGAGATCATTCTCTAGTCCGCCACCCAAAAACACATGGGTCCCACATATTTGGGTGATGCAAAGCATTCATTTGATGGGCCCTGACATAGAGACGGTGTCCACAAGAAATTAGCTTCATAGGATCATCCCAACCCTATGATTTGTGGAGCTTAAAATGGACGGCTATAAACCGCCACAAATCTGTCCATTTTTTAACTCCACAAATCTAAAAGTTAAGAAGATCCTATGAAGCTGAATTTTTGTGGACATCTTATCTATGATGAGGCCTATCAAATGAATGCTTTAGATCACCACAAAATATGTGGGACCCATGTGTTTTTGGGTGGCGGACTAGAGAATGATCTCTAGTCGGCCGGACTAGAAACACTTTTCTCTCTCTCTCTATATATATGAGAATAGAGTTCCTAAGGTGTCACCTCATATAGCTTATATGAGGTGGCGCTCACAAAACATAAGGGGCCCACATTTTTGGGGTAATCCAAACCACTCATTTGAAAGGCCCTTAGATGGATATGGTGCCTACAAAAAATCAGGTCCATAGGATCATCCTAATCCTTCCATTTATGGAGGTTAAAAATGGGCAGATTTATGGAGGTTTATACCCATCCATTTCAACCTCCACAAATGGAAGGGTTAGGATGATCCTATGAAGTTGATTTTTTGGGCACACCCTATCTATGTGAGGGCCTATCAAATGAATGCTTTGGATCATCCAAACAAAGTGGGACCCTTATGTTTTTAAGCGCCACCTCATATTATAAGCTATCTGAAGTGACACCTTAGGAACTCTATTCTCTCTCTCTCTCTCTCTCTCTTTATATATATATATATATATATATATATATATATATATATATATATATATATATGAGAAAACGGTTCCTACACATATGTGTAGAGAGTTCTCTACACACTAGCTTAAAATACAGTGGGGGCCCACATTGTTTGAATGATCCAAGCCATCCATTTTAAAGGCCCTTACATAGATAGGGTGTCTACAAAAAATCAGATCCATGGGATCATCCCAACCCTACGATTTGTGGAGGTAAAATGGATGTCTTTAAACCTTCACAAATTAGTCCAATTTTTGCCTCCACAGTTCGAATGGTTAGGATGATCCTATGGATCTGATTTTTTGTAGACACCCTATCTATGTGAGGGCCTTAAAAATGAATGGTTTGGATCACCCAAATAATGTGGCCCCCATTGTATTTTAAGCTAGTGTGTAGATAACTTATCTACACATGTGTGTAGGAACCGTTCTCTCTCTCTCTCTCTCTCTCTATATATATATATATATATATATATATATATATATGAGTTAAGTGAAGCTACACATACGTGTAGCTAACTTAGCTACACCGACGGCTTAAACTACAGTGGGCCCACATTGTTTGGGTGATCCGAACCATTCATTTGATAGGCCCTCACATTGATAGGGTGTGCTCAAAAAATCAGCTCTATTGGATCATCCCAACCCTTCAAACTGTGGAGGCAAAAATGGACCGATTTGTGAAGGTTTTTACACATCCATTTTTGCCTCCACAAATTGTAGGGTTGGGATGATCCTATGGAGCTGATTTTTTGGTCACACCCTATCTATGTGAGGGTCCATCAAATGACTGGTTTGCATCACCCAAACAATGTGGGGCCCACTGTATTTTAAGCCGTCGGTGTAGCTAAGTTAGCTACACGTATGTGTAGCTACACTTTTCTCTCTCTCTCTCTCTCTCTCTCTCTCTCTATCTATATATATATATATATATATATATATATATATATATATATATATATATATATATATATATATAGAGGAACCAAACTTATGGTGAGCTAGCTTGCCCAATCACATGGGGCCCACACTTTGGGGAGTGATCCAAACCATTCATTTGCAAGGCCTTATCATAGATAGGGGGTGTTCCAAAAATCAGCTCCATAGGATCATCCTAACCCCTCCATTTGTGGAGGACAAAAATGGGGCAGATTTGTGTCTGTCCATTTTTGTCCTCCACAAATGGAGGGGTTAGGATGATCCTATGGAGCTGATTTTTTGGTACACCCCCCATCTATGTAAGGGACTTTCAAATGAATGGTTTGGATCATCCTAACAAAGTGGGCCCCCATGTGATTGGGCAAGCTAGCTCACCATAAGTTTGGTGAGCTTAAGCTCACCAACAGTTTCCTCATATATATATATATATATATATATATATATATATATATATATATATATATATATATATTTTCGGGTTTATATCGGGGAAAAATGATAAAAATAAAATTATTTAAAAATATTTAAAATTATGTAAATTAGGAAAAGATAAAAAAATATCATAAAAATATAGTATACTTATCGTGATTTTATCATGATATTATTATTATTAAATCAAAATATCTCTAAATATTTTTAAATTCTTGGGATTATTTCGTTTTATCAAAATGTTGCGAGAAAATCACTATATTTTGAAAATCTCAGAGATATTTGTGACATAGGTTCTCATGACATGCCTCATAACATTTTCTTCCTCCATAGCTAGTAGCTGAACATTTCCAGTTAAGATTTTGATCTACTGAATGCAGTGACATTGTCAAAGACAAAGAAGAAGGGAAGGGAACACAAGGAGTCAATAATGAATTCTGTGAGGCAAGCATTAGAAGATTACTGTTCTGTTTATGTTTTCTCTTTCAAGAACATGAGAAATCTGAAATTCAAGGAGTTCAGGGAGCGACTCAAGTCTAGTAGCAGGTATTGGTGAATCTTCACTCCTCTTTGTACTTAGTCAAAAGATCACATCCGTGCACCCATTTTGAGATTATGAATATTGAATCAATTGAAATAATATTATGGCATATTAGTGAAAATTTATCTGATTTGTTACGGATGATGGTTGTTAATGAAAGCCTGTCTTTTAGCTTGCTGGAAGTACGCATCCAATTTCAGATAAAGCAACAGGGTTTTGCCCTGATTGAGTCATGTTGCAGTTAAAAACTAGATCTGTCCCTTTTCTGTTATAGATTTTAAGTTTATCCACTTTTCGCATGAAAAATTGAGGGGCAGCTTATGTAAATCCACATTAAATTCTTTTTAGGTTTTTCCTTGGATCAAACAAAGTCATGCAGATCTCCTTGGGCCGATCTGTTGCCGATGAAGTCAAACCAGGCATCCATAAAGTTTCCAAGGTAGACCTGCTCTCCTATATTTCCAGCAATTATCATCACATTTTCAAGTGCTTATGGGTAGTTTTGTAATTTTCCTCAGCTTCTATGCGGTGATGCGGGGCTTTGTTTTACCAATTTACCAAAAGAGGAGGTCCAAAGGTAGACCTATAAAGTTCTGTTGGAATGTACTTAGGAAGTTTTATTTTGTTATTTATTTATTAAACAGCAGTGTTAGTTATTCAACTTCTGATTGCAACAGTATATTTATCCGATGTTTGAGTGTCATCTCCATGAAATTACCAGTCTTCATAAGAGATAGTGCTCTGTTAACTTCTTGTGATCTAACATTATTGAAACAGTGTTTGAGTCTAATCTTGCTTTGATCTGTTGCATGCTTGTATGTGTTTTACTCTTCTTTAACTTATACTTGTTATAATCCTCCATCGCATAAATCTAAAATGTTAAACAAACACTCTTCTAATCTTATATTCATTGTATCCTATTGGTCTCTCTTTCTTGATGCATATTGGAGACTGAAGTTAGCTACATTAGATTGATGAATGTACTGTTATTTGATTATCTTATGTTTCTTTGAAGTTTATAGTTGCTTAATCTTAAGATTTATTAGTTTTACCCCTAATTTTTTTTTTTTTAGTTTATTAAGTGAATGCCATATTTATTTTATTTCAAATTATGATTAGTAATCAGTTATTTTATATGTAAGTACGTGTACGGGTGTGTCTCAATTTCTAGATTTTTAGAGGTTTCCGTATCGGACACCTTGTATCTGTGCCGACACTCGACACACGAATCTGTGTTGACAAATCAGAGTTCTTAACTAATTATTTTAGTCTATAAGTAATTGAGTCTGTTGATTGCCTCTGGAGATAAGAGTTGGATTAAAGATTGGATGGATGTCAAACAAGCGATTTGGGTTGAAAGAAAGAAAAGAAAAGTGGTGCTATTCTGGCAAGATGGATTTATTAAGGCATCTAGTTCGTAGGGAGAGATAGTTGTTTCGGGGTTTTCCTGTTCTTGTTGGTTGATTTCGGTGGCAGGAGGATAAATGGAAGTGTCCGTATTGTGGAATGTGAACCATGGAGCTATGGATAGGTGTCATGTGCGATATCCACTAGCTCTAATGCTGATGCCATTGAAATCAATGGTATTTCTCTAGTGACCAAAGAGCCTGTCATGGATAGAGATGATGTTTTGAATAGGAAGACTGTTCACTTTGAGAGTTGTAGGGGGCAAGTGGATTCTTCTGCTATCAAGGACTTTTGGTACAAACCTAATAAGGTGGGTACACCCTTGAGTTTGGGGGGATATTTTCTCTTTGAGGTGGGGTGCTCCTCATTCATTTTTTAAAGATTATAGAGGAAATTTTGAGATGGCCATTGGAAGGTACTAGGGTAGCGCATAAAGAGTTAGTGAAGAGATGTTGTTAGTTTTGGCTGGGGATATAGTGTGTCATCCAAAGGATGTTTGCATTTAATTACTTGGTGGTTCAAGTGTTGGCTGGGGTTTCTAGAACAAATTTGACGAGGTGGGTTCTCCGTACAGATGCGTGTGGCCCTTAAGGCCGTTGGGGGATTATTTAATGCTCCAAATGCCATCAAATTTTGAAATGTTTGAATTTCAAATTTCTAAGAACTGCCTGTCCTTCACACTTAAAACGGTCAAGAGACAATTAATTATTACCCTTTGTGGCGAGCCCACAAGTTTTGCCATGGTAGCCGTTCTTGTGCAGAAATTTGCTGAAACATTGCGATGGTAGTGAATCAGCCGCTATCAACAGTAGTGAGCTCATTTTGTGGTAGTATAGTGAGGACAAAAGAGGGCATAAAGGGAATCAAGAGTAGAATCCATTATACTTTAATTGTGTTTTTGTCATTTAGATTAAACATTAGAGAACGACAGAAAGCGGAAGGTGAATGATTAAGCATTACAAAACGACAGAAGCAGGAGGCAGTTCCAATGTCGACACTCATATATAATATATAAATACAGTCCACTATTCAAATGTGGTGTGGTGGTTTTCCATATGGAAACCACCTCTCCGGTTTCCATATGCGAATCCACCACGCTAAATTATTAAGCACGAAAGTGGCTAGAATTCCCCTATAATTATATCTATGAATATTGTTGGATATGAATTTGTTTCTTTCTTTCTTCCATCGATTTAATTTGTGTTCCTTTTCATTTCCTTCCGCAGGTTGTTTGAAGAATATGAAGAACATGACTTTGCTAGGACAGGAAGCATTGCTACAGAAACGGTTTGAGAAAATTTTATGGTTTTCCTCGAGTTTGCTTTTGTAGGATGGTTGAGACTGGAACACCATTAGTAAATTAGGCAAATTCTTTCTTAATTAGAATTAGAATTGCAATTATGATTCTAATTAGTTATTTAAACGAAGCAACCATTCCATAAAAAACAGACGTAAATGATTGAAATATGTATTGTAGCAAAATTGATAAAACAATTTATAAGAATGATCTTACATATCATCTTTCAAAAGAAAAAAAATTGCTTTAACTTGAAGTTTAGTTGCTCTTCTAGGGGCCATTGGCCATCTTGCTCCCATTGCTCATCTATTTCTTATTCGCTTTTTTAGAAAGATCTTTCTTATCTTCCCAAAAAGGGAAAGAAAAAGAGAAGAAAATCAAAAGGCTGCATGCGTTTAACACTAATTTCAGTGTATGTCTCTTGCATATTCTTCTGTAATTATTAACATACCAAACTGTATTTTAACTTTGTCACAAGTTCATGACATGGCTAAATAGTTTCACACAATTTCTACGGCAAGTTGATGGTGTAAATCATTGATTGGTTCAGGTGGAGCTGCAAGAAGGCCCTTTAGAACAGTTCACACATGAAATGGAGCCCTTCCTGCGCAAGCAGGGAATGCCTGTTCGCTTGAACAAAGGTCCATAGTTTTTTTTTTCGAATGGTAACAAAGGTCCATAGTTACTGCCATTTTTTTTTTTCATTTTAGCTGCAGAGTGCTGAGTTTCTTATATTTTAGGATTTGTTTCATGACAACCAGGGGTGGTGGAGCTAGTTTCCGACTTTGTTGTGTGTGAAGAAGGAAAGCCTATATCACCTGAATCATCCCGCATACTGGTTTGTCTTACAGTCAGAGCACTTCTTTTTTTGAAATGGATTTTTTTTTTTTTTGAAATGGAGTCAGAGCACTTCTCTTTTCCATTTTTGTGACAGAATTGGTTGTATTCATACCATGGGCGAGCTATGTAACCCTTCACGTGACATTTTTACCCTCGTTGAAGCGTTCAACTATCTTTTAAAACAAAAGCTTACTTTTCTTGGTTTGTTGTTTATAAACATTTCTTATGAGCATCCTCATACTTGGATGTTCAACTCCGTTTTGTTTGGGTTCGTTATTTTTGACCAACTTTAATTGACAAGAGAAAGGGAATTATTGGACAGACACCTTTGTTATGAGCATTCTTTTACAAGATTTCCTGGGCTGTTTTTCAGCAAATAATTTCTCCTAAATATTGCAATGTGACCTATGTAACACAAAAGCTTCGTAGTGTGTCATACTGTGTCCAGCACTTTTAATTTTAGATGCCACATTCCGTGTTTTATCAATGCCATACCTTGGTAACACATGCAATGAGACTTCTATAAGTGAATACAAGATTCAATGAGGGAGTTTATTATCTCCCGATGACTTGGAGGATTACATCACTTATGAAGGGAAGGTGAAAGCCGCCATGTAACTAACCCTGGTTGGCTAAATTTGCGGCTACTTCACTGTTGATCATCTGCATGAAATGGTTTTCATGAAAGTCAGCATGCTAACATTTTGTCTGTGGGTACATATCATGGGAAAGGTTTAGGTTGAACTGAAATGTGACATCTTTCTTTTTTTTCGCTTTTGCAGCGTTTACTCGGGGTGAAAATGGCTACCTTTTGCATCTTCCTCATCTGCCGGTGGAGCCCCGAGGACTTTGAAGTCTATAGAGAAAACCCAGATCAGTCAGATGTCGAATCCTCATAAGACTCCATATGCATGCATTTGGAATCTGAGTGGTGATGATGATGTTGTGTAGTAGCAGTAGTAGTATTTAGTAGTAGGTTTGTTGTTAGGCTGGCTGGAATTTTGATCTCCCTTGCCAATTTGAAGAGAAAACAACAGTATGTTTGCCTATGCCTTGGGCTTTGCTTGTAATCTGATGATTTAAATTACATATATAATGTCTCCTTTTGTCGTGAAAGGTAATTTCTTAATATTCCAGATGATAATTTCTTAGCAGGTCAGTATACTAAGGCCATAGTTGGCAACCATGAATACTTTTCTTCATGGAATATTAGTTTACCAAGTTGTAAGAGAGTAGGGAATAGAGTTTTTCTTTTCCCTGTTTTCCCGTCACTTTGCACCATCTCCTACTCTTGCTCTCTCACTTCTGTACCTCTCTCACCCTTCTTGCCTCCCTCCCACCCCAAGGAATATTTGTTTACCAAGTTGTGAGAGAAGGGTAGGCAGGGAGAGGAGAAGAATTAGGAGGACAAGAGTGAGGACATGGTGCAAAGTGGCTGAGGTATAAATGATCAAATAACACCAACTGTAAGAGCTTTTACTTTTGGAGTAATTGGTTTGTTTCACACAAATAGAGCAAGCAAACAAGCATTAAGTGTATAAATTTTGGAGAATGCTTTGATAGACCATGGCCTCAATCATCGCCATAAATCGTATGGTTTTCGCCTGCAATCTTCCCCTCTTACCCAATCCCAAACTCAACACCCACTATAACCCAGCCCACATCAGACCCCCAAAGAAACCTAATATCCATCTATAATGCCTCATACCAAAACAAAATTAGGGTTTCTTGTAGTCATCGTTGGAGAGAGAGAGAGAGAGAGAGAGAGAGAGAGAGAGAGAGAGAGAGAGAGAGAGAGAGAGCAATGAAGTCATTCGGAGATCTCAATCGTTGAATAATGAATATGAGGAACTCTCAACTAAAATGGTATTTAAAAGTTCCTCCAAAAATGTCATCACGACTTATTTGGGGCTCTTGAAATCCAAGTGGGGTCTTCAAAATCCCCTTCTAGTGATCCCCTTCGTGTTAGAAGTCAAGGACTTTCGAGTTTTTTAGACTCCATTGAAGATCATACCAAAAGAGGTTGGAACTAAGTGAAGATCAAAGTATGATTAACATACATTTTTATTATATTTTCTTTATAAAAGCAAGAATTTATGTTGCTGTTGTTACTGGATTTAAAAGATTAGAAGGCTTACTTTTGTTCCTTAATCATTGTGGTGCGAAGGTGATCAATTGAAATGAACTACATCTAATTATACAAGTTCATTATATTTCATTAGGAACAAGAAAAACAACCATGATTTCTTTGGGGATATGAAATATTCGCCCCTTTTTCATACTTGAGGCTGCCTCCTCTAGTGTAAATGAGTAGTCATAAATACCCTAGAAGGGGCTGTCCCAAGTAAGAAAAAGTGGGCGTATGGATCACTTTCCATTCTTTGGCATTGCTTCTCCAATATACAATACAAGTAGACAACATACATTGTGAATTGTGGTGGTGAAATTCCAAAAAATAAAATTAGATGTTATGTGTGGATAGGCCCTAAGGGCAATTGATTATCAAATGATCCTAGCTTTTCAATCTATTATTAACGGTTGATATTCATTTCAATGCCCTCTCTTTGGATTTGGGGCCTCTTGAAATATCTAGGTCATGGATCATCTAAAAGGATGGTCCCATTTGCCAAACATGTGGACTTATCTCTCATTGGGTAACCAGTTGGACCCAACTTGACATAATATGACTCAACCCCTTTGCTCCATCATATTATTCAAGGAAGGGGTGGAGACATTTTTTTAGGAAGAAAGCCATTGACCTTTATGATCTGTGATGGTAGCTTTCCAACCGAAATATGCTTAAACATCTTCACCTTGCTATAAAAAAGATAGAAAACAAAACAAAACTTTGACAAATTGAAGCACCAACCACAGGTAAATTTAAGGGAAAACTACTAAAAACCCCTGAATAAAAACTTATCTACACAAATCACCCCAAAAATTTCTTAACTACCAATAGAGCCCTAAATAGATTTTAATTTTGCCTTTTGCCCATTTTACCCTTATATAACCCTTACAAATCCCTAAAATCTCTCCATCCATTAATCGTTTGATCCCTCTCTCTCTCTCTCTCTCTCTCTCTCTCTCTCTCTCAATTAGAGAAATTATATGGGATCGGCGGGCAAGCACGTGCAGGCCAAAAATACGGTGGCCCACATTATTTTGGTGATCCAAGCCATTTATTTGTTGGTCCCTGGCGTGGATAGGATATGCCAAGAAAATGACCTCCGTAGGATGATCCTAACCCCCCGATCCCCATTTTAAACCTAAACAAATCAGAGGGTTAGGATCATCCTATGGAGGAGATATTCTGGGCACTTCCTATTCACATTAGGGAACAACAAATGAATAGCTTAGATCACTAAAATAATGTGGGCCCACTATATTTACAACAAATGAATGGCTTGGATCAGCAAAAGAATGTGGGGCCACTCTATTTTTTTGGCTGCACTACATGAATGGCTAAAATTTCTCAATTAAGAGAGTGAGAGAGAGTTCAAACGATACTTATTGATTGTGTGTGTGTGTGTGTGTGAGAGAGAGAGAGAGAGATGGATGGAGAGATTTTAGGGATTTGCAAGGTGACATAAGAAAGGGTAAAATGGGTAATAGGCAAATTTAAAAGCTAATTATGGGGTGATTGGTAATTAAGAATTTTTTGGGGGATTTGTGTAATTACGGGGGGATTTGTGTTGGACTCAAAGTGGGGGTTTATACTTTCTAGTAGTTTTCCCTAAATTTAATGAGCTTTCTCTTGGTTTTCACATCAACCTTTTCTGTTGGGTCTAGGCTTTATATTCTCCTTCTGACATTTATGTTACTTTTACATCTCTTCCCCACTTTGAGTCCAACACAACTCTCTACCCTGAAAGATTTCTGGGGAGTGATATTCCATCC
Organism: Tasmannia lanceolata; assembly: GCF_043159265.1. Classification (NCBI taxonomy): domain Eukaryota; kingdom Viridiplantae; phylum Streptophyta; class Magnoliopsida; order Canellales; family Winteraceae; genus Tasmannia; species Tasmannia lanceolata. The sequence continues at coordinate 12,171,862 of NW_027518695.1, forward strand.
CCCCCCCCCCCCCCTAAACAGAAATATATTCTCTCACCCTATCCACCTTTTATTTTTTATTTTTTTTGGGTATTGGTTTGGTAACAATGAAAGGATCAAATACAAAGGGGGTTTTTGAAAATGGGAATGAGGAGATAGATTGGGAGCTGAGGCCTGGTGGGATGCTTGTCCAAAAAAGGGATGATATTGTTGGGGCTTTGGGACCCATGATCAAAATCAAGGTCTCTCATGGGTCTTACCAGCATGAGATCAAGGTTCCTTCTCAAGCTACTTTTGGTAAATCTCCTTTTGTTTTTATTGGGTTTTTTTGCATGTTCAAGCTGCTTTTGTAGTACTGATTTATTTTATTTAGGTTTGCTTTTAACTGTGTCTGTGTTGGTCTGTTGATTAGTATGTGGTTTTCTCCTTTTGGGTTGGGTTTCCTACATATCTAAATTTATTAATTTCATTATCATTGTTCATTTAGTCCTGTTAATTGACAGTAACTGTTCATTTTGAAGCTTCTTTTGCTTTAATTACTATTCTGTTTTTTGATTGTTACTCAAGCTACTTTGGGTAAATTTCTTAAAGTTTTTTTTTTTGTTTTTTGTTTTACTCTGTTTTCTCCAAAGATAGATTTGGAGATTACCCATGATCAAGCTGCTTTTGTAGCACTGATTTATTTTAGCTTGCTATTATCTGTGTCTGTGTTGGCCTGTTGATTAAATGTGATTTCCTGTTTTTGGGGTTGGGTTTCCTACATATCTAAATTTATTAATTTCATTATCATTGTGCATTTAGTCCTTTTTTTGACAATAACTGTTCATTTTGAAGCTTCTTTTGCTTTAATTACTATTCTGTTTTTTTATTGTTAATCTACTTTTGGTAATTTTCCTTCTGTTTTATTGGTTTTTTTTTGTCTATGTTTTTGTAGTGCTGATTTATTTATGGTTGCTTTTTTCTGTGTCTGTGTTGATCTGTTGATTATAATGTGGTTTCCTGTTTTTGGGGTTGGGTTTCCTACATATCTAAATTTATTAATTTCATTATCATTGTGCATTTAGGCTTGCTAATTGACAATAACTGTACATTTTGAAGCTTATTTTGCTCTAATTATTATTCTATTTTTTATTGTTTTCATTTTAATGAAGATGATTTGAAAAGGGTTCTTGCCCAAGAGACTGGTTTGGAGCCTAAGGAACAGAGGCTTTTGTTCAGAGGAAAAGAGAAAGATAATGATGAGTGTCTGCACATGGTGGGTGTAAAGGATATGTCAAAAGTAATCCTTTTGGAGGACCCTGCCAGCAAGGAGAGAAAGCTTGAGGAGATGAAGAGAGATCAAGGGATTTCTAGGGCTTATGAAGCTGTTGCCCATGTCAGAGCAGAGGTTGATAAGCTCTCTGAGAAGGTGATTCTTTCATAAACCCAACATCCATAAAACACCCATTTAGTGCTTTTTTTTAATAAATATTCATCTTGGTTTCTGGGAACGGTGTGAATTGAATTTTCAGGTTTCTGCATTAGAGGCGACTGTACATCGTGGTACCAAGGTTGAAGTGAAGGAATTTGTTGTGTTAACTGAATTACTCATGATACAGTTGCTTAAGTTGGATAGTATCAAGGCCGAAGGAGAAGCAAAGGTGCAGAGGCGGATTGAGGTAATATACCCTCTATAATTGTGTTTCATTTTCCTTGTATTTTGCAGCTCTTGCACTTCTCCATGCACCTAGCCATCTTCAATGGGTTTATTGAGAGGTTTGTGTATTTGCTTCTAATTGTATTCTATTGAGTGGTATGTTTCTTTTGTTTGACGTGTAATTTTGCATACAGCATCGTTTTGTTCGACGTAGAATGTTTGAAGACACTTTGATAAGTTACAAGGACTATAAAGTGGTTAGTGGGGCTCTAACTATAAGAATTGTTGATAGAAATGCTAATTACATGACCTTGATAAGCTCAAAAACAAGGATGTGTGTTTTTATGTGATAAAATCTACAAAAACATATTTAATCTTCGAGACAGTAATGAATTAGCTGTTTCTGCTCCTCTATTGAGAGAAACAATTGAGTCAAACAGCCTAAAACAATGAAAGCCATTTTTTTTTTCTGTTCTTTTTTTTTTGTTTGAATGGTAGCAAATTTTATTAAAACAATGTAAGCCACTTATTCAATATGTTGATTGGTATAGCTGTTTATTACTGCTCCCATTTATTTTGTAGTTTAGGACACATTTAAGAATGCTTTGGTATCTGTCAGAGCTCATATAGAATCATGCCAACTGCTATTTGCTATATAGTGTATAAGTAATCTTTTTATGCTTCTGCACTAGCTTATTAACATTAAAATAGAAGGGGATTGTTCAATTTGTAACAAAGTGTTCAATAGATTGCTTATGTTATATAGTGTATAAGTAATCATTTTATGCTTGTACACTAGCTTGTAAACATTAAAATAGAATGGGATTGTTCAGTTCGTAACAAAATTTTCAATAGATTGTTTGTGTATGTAACCAAGAACAGTTTTGGGGTAAAATATGAATGTGTTCTTGCTGTAAACCCTTTTGGGCTGAATAAAATTACAATAAAGAACATAAAATGACTAAGCTAACAGTATCAATACATCTAATTAAGATATACCCAACATGCCCATATTTACTCAATCATAGATTGTCTGATGTCCTGCCAAATTGACATGGTGATGTAATGATTGTTAGTTTATCCCATAGTAGTCAATTCCTTATTTTTATGCTGGGTCTACCATCCATCACCATCAAGTTCATTCTATTTAGAATGTGCACAAAATACCTATTATCGATAGATAACTCGGTACCTCATTGCTTTTCTTGATTCACAAAAGCTTTTATGGCTGTGGGAGCTTTTTTTAAGGGGCTTATGATATGATGCAGACCCCTCAGGTCACATGTACAAAGAATACACTGTGTACCCCTAGTACACACAACTACTAGAGCTCTATTGGTTGATGTGGCACCTGATCAAATCCAAATCACATGATTCTCGTGGGAGGTTCATCTTGCATAACAATGCAACCCAAGCCTCACTTTTTTTGCCATTTTGTCCCTTTTATATTGCTTTCTCTAGGATTTATGGTCGTCGTATGACATCATTTAAAAGGAACTTTTAATGGTTCTAAAAATATACCGTGCGCTGCTAATACACACAACTACCAGAGCCATATCGGCTTATGTGGCCCCTGATCAAATCCAAATTGCATGAATCTCGTGGGAGGTTCATCTTCCATGACAATGCAACCCAGGCATCATTTTTCGCCATTTTCTCCCTTTTCTATTGCTTTCTCCAGGATTCATGGTCGTATGGCACCATTTAAAGAAAAATTTAATGGTTCTATGATAATTTAGATCCGTATCTATTAGAATCAAACTGGATCTGGAGTTCAAAATTGAAGGATCGAAGCCGAATTCATGAAATTTGGGGATTTTTTTTTTTTTTTGGAGGTAAAATCCCTATTTTTTTCAATTTTTTCTTATGGATTAGGTTTAATACTTCAAAAAATGTATGATCCATTGAATATGCATCTTTTTGACATGATTTGATGAGATATGGATGCTCGAAATAATCTATTTTTCTCGAGTACGTGTATTTCTCCTAGCCAATGCTATTTACAAAGAACATAGCCTTCCTCCATATCTCATGTGGGTTTCACGATTATCGGAATTGGTCCCATAACTGATACCAGGGAAGAGGGCTAGGCCTAGAGAGGGGAGAGAAGAGCAGCAATCAAATGCTTGCTAGAAAGCGACCTTCCTCAGGGGGGAACCCTAATATAAGTCATTGCATTTTGAATCATGCTAGGGTTGATGAGAAAATACATTCTTGTCGACCTATTGCTCTTTCCCGTTCTTATTTTTCTTCATGAGGTTGGTTCCAAAATAAACTCTTGTAACTTCATCGGATACCCATGGATCGGTCAGTTCCTACTTGGATGCATAATTTCAAACTAGGTTGGTGATCGAAGGGCCTCTATCCTCTTTATTTTATCTGCCTCTACCACGCAACGAGGTTCCTTTGAAATTTTGCTTTCATCAACTCGCATGATTTTATGATTTGCATGTTTTTGCTTAATTTCTGTACACCAAAAAGCAGATCTCATATTTTCCACGTCAGATGGTTTTGAATTTGCATTGTGGGAGAAAATTTAGGAATGACAAGTTTTAGGATGGGAACTTCTCATACAAACTAGAACCGCTATTTCCTCCTGTTCTCACTGAAAAGTACAATATGCAGGCAAAATGAACAGACTATAAAATTTCTTCTAAATAACTATTAATTCAGATAATCGACATGTAGATGCAACCTCACTCTTCATAACTTTGAATTCCCTACAGGTTCGGCGTGTGCAGAACTATGTGGAGACACTTGACATCCTCAAGGCGAGAAACTCCAACCCATTTAGCAGTAACAGTAATGCAGTATCTGTGACAACACGATGGGAAGCATTTGAGTCTGGATTCGGAAGCCTCACTGCTCCAGCTCCAATACCATCACCCACAAAAGTAACCAAGGACTGGGAACGATTCGAATAGCCTATCATTCTCCTCTATTTCGGTTTGTCTTCATGAATGTATCTAGTGTATAATTAATTTACTTCTTTGATTTCTCAAGTTATGCTTTACTAGAGGCCTCCATGTCTATGGAGAAGGCCTTTGTTGAACCTCATTTGATTATTGTACATATGGTTTAGTGTTTTTTTGGCTCAGATGAGTTACCTATCTACACTGTAAGGAATCATCTGCTGTTGGGGTTGTTCAAAATCCTATGTTCACAGACAATGCAAGGTAAGGCTCATCATATTTGAATATTTTTTAACCCAGAATTTATTGGGGAACCCGGGCTGGCGCCTTTAATTTTTTCAACTTGGGTAGAAACAGGGAGGAAAGATTTGATGGCTAGGAACATAACAAAGAACATGACATTGGATAGGAGAGAATGGAAGAAAATGATCAACGTAGACAAACCCAATTAGTGTCAGGATTAGACTTAGTCAATTTGAGCCGGGTAGATTCTTTCACCTTCTTCATGAAAAATTTCTATAGGATTCATTAGCCGACCCGAACTAATTTGGGACAAAGGTTTAATTGAGTTGAGTTGATGAAAGAGTACAAAGAGGGTAACTTTCCACCTTACCTCATTATCTACCAAACTAATACAAATGCTACGAATATTTAGATTTGCCCCACTGTGACAAAAGTACATGAGGAGAGGAGAACAAACCACCTTACCTTAGGCTCTGTTCACTTGTTTTCCCGGGATAGGAAAAGAAAATGTTTCCCGGGAATCTGATGCGGCATTAGGAAAAGAAATCCAGGGAATCTGTGCAAGAAAAGGTTTTCCTGGACTGTTTCTGGACTGTTCACTTGCGCAGAAAAAGGTTTCCAGGGAAACTGCTTGCTCTTCTTTTTGCACTAGTGTCCCAGGGAAACAAAATCCATGTGTTTTTGGTCGGAAATGAAATCCCTAATGCTCTGTTTGGTTGCCAGGTTTGTTTTTTTTGTTCTTGGGAGTTTTGTAGGAGAGTAAGTTAAATTTTGGTCCCATCCCATGTTTGGTTGCCTTTTAGCATTAGGTTTATTTTAATCCTACTCTTGTAATGATTACTTGTGGGGTGAATTTTTTAATCCCACTTTTGTAATGATTGTCTTTTCACCCCATCCCAAGATAACCCCAGGAACAAAAATAAACTCAGGAACCAAAAATAAGCTTGAGAAGAATTTTTTTTTTCTACCCAACAGTTCAAGCAACCAAACAAAGGTTTTTTTTTTTCCCACCATATCTCCCAGGGTATTATTTTCTCCCACATAACCAAACATGGGATTTTTATTTTACCAGGATACTCCCAGGACTTTTTTTTTCCCACCTATCTCCCAGGGTATTTTTTTCTCCCACATAACTCCCGGGAACAAAAAAAACCTGGCAACCATACAGAGCATAAAGGGGGGAAATGGGCTTTTCCATGTCATTTTTTGACTTATTGCATAAATTCCACATGTGTAATTCTATTTTCACTGGAAAGCAAGTGAACACCAGAATTCTGTCTTGTCAAGGTCTTGTCAAGGAAAAAAGAGGCTGTTTTCCAGGGATTTGCTTTCCAGGGAATGCAAGTGAACAAAGCCTCAGGAAACAACAAAACCAACAAATACCCAAAAAATCTTACCTGCTATGAATGCTAGGGATTCCGAAGAAATCACATCTCAGAGTGCCTTTAGCCAATATAAGATCTACCCATTACCATAACACACTATTTGTTTTACACTTGGGAGCATGGTTAACAAGGTGAATTGCAAGTTCGCAACATGGTTATCCTGATTCTCTAGTAAGATTATAGTTATATAATAAAATAATAGAATTTACAGATTCTCTTGGCAAAGAGTCAAAGCTAGGGAAGGAGGAGCTTGTTGGGTCTCTTGATTGGTCCCTACCCGACTGATTTTATGGTAAAAGCCCACTAAGATCATGTGGGTTGCCGTGTGATGTTCTACAAGATCAGACCCCTTTGTCAATGATCTAAACCATTATTTTCTAGGATGAGCCATGGAGCAAAAATGGGACCCAAAACCACTCTTATTGGCCGAATCTAACACTCCAATTGAATTTTTATTCTGTGACGATCCATTTAGTAGCCACAAATTGGAGGGTTAGTATTGGCGGGCTGATTTTTGGATTACAGAGTATTGGGTGGCCTCAAAATTATGAATTTTTGAAACAAGGTGGTTGAAAAGTGGCACCGTACCTTCTTTTTTTTTTCCCAAACCAAAACACAAATTTCCCTTCAAGTGCAGCAACACCTCATTCTCATTCCTTCCATCTGTTTTCATCCAGAGGAAGAGGAAGAAAAAGAAGAGGAAGATGAAGAGGAGAGGGTGAAGGCACCGGAAAAAATGGAAAAGAAAAAGGGAAAAAGAATTGACGTCGGAAAATTGAAGACACCGGAAAAAATGAAAAAAAAAGATGAGGAAAAAGGAAAAAAAAAGAACCGGCATTATAAAAAAATAGAAAGTGCGGGAAAATATAGTAAAGAAGAGGAAGATGGAAAAAAGACCCTACGCCGGAAAAAAATGAAGGTCGGCCGAAAAAATGGGAGACGCTGAGGAAGAAGAAAGAAAAGAAGAAGAATTGACTTGATGCTAAAAAATGTTGTTGGAAAGTTTGTTGAGGGTACTGTTGATGATAGAAAACAGAAACTTGTTGCTTCAAGGCGTGATATCACTTTCCTTAAGACAAGATTCGCCCCCACTAGTAGTGTGCAAAGGGGATCCGCGAATTGCCTCCAAGATACAATGAAGCCTAGTAGGGAAGCCCTACTAATGTTTGATGACGCGTAGCACTAGCGGAATCAAACCCGAAATGCCCTTCCGAAATCTCAAGCCTTAGAGAAATCTCTAGATTCTGTTTCTGCAGAAAAACAGTATCTAGAACAGTAAACAAAAGAAAAACAGTATGTAGAAATACTTGGGGATTTTTGTAGGAGTGTAGAAGAGAGTGTAAAAGCAGTCAGAATTGCCAATTCGATTTCTATCTGAAATGACTGAAGTTTGCACATTTTTATAGATCATCTGGTGTCTTTTCAGTGTGAAAAACACCTCTACAGGGCACCTTTCCAGAATGTTTGAAATCTGACCGTTAGATCGCACCCATTGATATTGAACGGTCCTGATCGATCCTAGATGTGACTGTTGGCTTGAGTAAAACCTCTCTCCAACCCAGTCATCGTTAGATCAACCATCTATGGTGTGGATCGCACCCCCTTGGCACATGACCGTTGGGGAAAGGGACACAACCCATTTGATCACACCCTTTGACCGTTGGAGTCATGGGCCCGTTGGGCCGACCGTTAGGCCCGAACCGAAGCCCAACCCAACTGAACCATTCGGCTTGATGGGCCTGCGAACCATTTGACCGGTCCACCTTCATCTTGATCCAACGGTGCAGATCAAATCTGGAAAAATTAAAGGCTCCAATCGCTCTTCGCGACGTTGCGTACGTGCGAAGTGCAAAGTGCGCCTAAAAAAGCGCCAATAAAGCGCCACTATGCGCCCTATAGCCCATTGCCCACGCCGCGCGCGCGCGTGCGCGTGCGCGTGTGCGAACGGTGCGTTGCACCGTCCCGCGGGTCCAACCATGGGTTCAACCCAATGTGCAATCAACAAGAGTTAGAAAAGGTAGTGCTTTATAAGCCCTTCTCTTTCTTTTCTCTCATCCGATGTGGAACTATCTTTTCAACTACACTTCTACATCCTTTTGTAAAAGCAAATATTTCCAAGAAAATATTTTCTTTTTCCCAAACGCTTTTGATAAAACATTTTCCAAAACACTAAAACATATAATATACATGATTTTGAAAATGCAAAATCACTAACAATCCCCCACCATTTTCAAAATCAAAGAAAATTTTCTCATCAGGCTTGGAAATCTTATGCATAGATGAAGGTATCTCTCGATTTGAACCTTCACTTAGTGAGGACATATCAAAGTTAACCAGAATTGCATAGTAGACGTATCTTTGAACTAGCTATTCTATTTGGTTAACCGGATACGTCTCACACACAAGATTTCACCTCTTTGGGCAATTTCTAAAACCGACACATGTACTGGCCTTGTGTCTATATCTTGGTTTCGTGAGCGCTCTAGAGACTAGCCAGGTCTCATAGGAAGCGGCACCACTTCCACACTCACATAGGTAGGCTTATCAAGAGTGCCCCTGTAACTAAAACACTCCAACACTATGTTATAAGCCTATTAAGAGTTTAAATACTCAGCCTTCTCCTTTTAAACATTACAGGTACCAAGCACTTTACCTTGGGATGGCAAATAATACAGATTATAGTGCTTGCAATCACTCCATATGATGTACTTGGACTCATTGAACTCAAGACTTGATGTTTATTCAAGTGTTGAGTTGATGTTCCATCATTGGTGACTATTGGTTAATGGCTTTAACCCCATCCCTAATGATGTTTTACACACCAGATCTCTTGCAAGAGCTTTAGTGAATGGATCGGCCAAGTTTTGGCTCGATCTCACAAAATCAATAGTTACTACTCCATTAGTAAGTAACTCTCTTATAGCACTATGTCTAAGTCCTATATGTCTGGACTTACCATTATAAACATGATTATATGCCCTTGATAGTGTGGCCTGACTATCACAATGGACATAAATCGATGGCATTGGTTTAGACCATAACGGAATTTCCAATAACAAATTCCGAAGCCATTCCGCCTCTTTACAGCATGCTGCCAGAGCTATAAACTCTGCTTCCATAGTTGAAGTTGTTATGCATGTCTGTTTCTTAGAGGCCCAGGAGACTGCTCCCCCACCAAGGGTGAAAATCCACCCACTGGTTGATAAATGGTCTATACGCTCAGTTATCCAACTAGCATCAGAGTATCCTTCTATTACAGTTGGATACCCACTATAACATAAACCATAGTCTATAGTTTTCTTTAAATATTTTAAAACTCTATAGACTGCATTCCAATGAGAAAAACTAGGATTACTGGTAAACCTACTAAGTTTACCTACAGCATATGCTATGTCTGGCCTAGTACAAGTCATAGCATACATAAGACTACCAATTACACTAGCATACCCTAGTTGAGAGATAGTCCTGCCAGTATTAAGATACAACTTTATATTTGGGTCAAAAGGTGTTGAAATGGGTGAACATTCAAAATGGTTAAACTTTTTAAGAACTTTCTCAATATAATGTGATTGTGTTAGAATAAGACCATTGTCCTGTCTTATAATTCTAATACCCAAAATCACATCAGCTTCACCCATATCTTTCATATCAAAGTTTTGAGAAAGATATGATTTAGTACTTTGAATGCTTGCAATATCAGTACCAAAAATTAACATGTCATCAACATATAAACAAATAACAACACCTTTGCTGCCCTTAAATTTACTGTATATACATTTATCTGATTCATGTATCTTATAACCATTTGACACTAAGACTTTATCAAATCTTTCATGCCATTGTTTAGGGGCTTGCTTAAGCCCATACAAAGATTTGATAAGCTTACATACTTTATGCTCTTGGCCTGGCAGAATAAATCCCTCAGGTTGTTCCATATACACTTCTTCATCAAGTTCACCATTTAAGAATGCGGTTTTAACATCCATCTGGTGAATGTGAAGTTTGTATATGGAAGCAAGGGCAATCAACACTCTAATGGTAGAAATCCTAGCAACAGGTGCATATGTGTCAAAGTAATCAATACCGGGTTTTTGAGTAAACCCTTTGGCAACTAACCTTGCCTTAAACTTTTCTATGGTCCCATTTACATTGATCTTCTTCTTGAAGATCCATTTACATCCTATAGGTTTAGACCCAGGTGGTAGATCAATCAAAATCCAAGTTTTATTACCCATGATAGAATCCATTTCGTCATTAATTGCTTCTTTCCAAAAAGCAACATCTTGTGACTTTATGGCTTCTCCATAGGTTTGAGGGTCACTTTCTATGCTTAAGTTTAACAAGACAGAACCTTGGAGTTTTTCCCTTGTCCCTTCTACCAGGTAGGTTACAAAGTCAGGGCCAAAACTCCTATCCCTTCTATCTCTTGAACTTCTTCTTATTTTACTAGGTTGTACACTAGGTTCACCAACTTCTGTTTGCGATTCTAAAGGATGATCTACAGAAGTTGTAGGTTCAATTTCTTTAGGAATTGCAGTGAACCTATTTTCATAGAAAAAGGCATCTCTAGATTCAATTATGGTATTGACATCTATGAAATCATTAGGTTCTATAACTAAGAACCTATAGGCCTTACTGTGACTAGCATATCCCAAAAAGATACACTCAATACCCCTTTCACCTAATTTTCTTAACTTAGGTTTAGGGACTTTAACTATAGATCTACAACCCCAAACTTTAAGGTAACTTAAGTTTGGTTTCCTTTTCTTCCACAATTCATAAGGGGTTATATCAGATTTCTTACTTGGTACCCTATTCAAAATGTGACAAGCTGTAAGTAAGGCTTCACCCCAAAAACTTTTATTTAAACCAGAATTAACAAGCATAGCATTAATCATTTCAGTAAGTGTCCTATTCTTCCTTTCTGCTACACCATTTTGTTGTGGTGTATAAGGGGCAGAAGATTCATGGACTATGCCTACTGATTCACAGAAATGAGGAAAGTGATATTCACCACCTCTATCTGATCTGAGACATTTAATGCTTGTTATACATTGGTTTTCTACTTCAGTTTTATAAATCTTAAATTTTTCTAAAACCTCATCTTTATGACTAAGTAGATAAACATAACAGTACCTAGAATAATCATCAATAAATGTAACAAAGTACTTTTTACCTCCCTTTGTGGGAACACTATGTATGTCACATACATCACTATGAATTAAATCTAACAAGTTAGAAGTTCTATCTACTTTAGGAAATGACTTAGTGATTATCTTGGTTTGCATGCATGTTTTACATCTATCTACTAAGTCATTTTCATATTTAGGAATTAAGGTTAACTTAACCATATCATTCATTTTCCTAGTATTTACATGTCCTAAACGATTATGCCATAAAGATAAAGAAGAATCCAAAACATAAGCAAAGACATTCACTTTATTGATATTAAGTTTGAACATCCCTTCATACATATATCCCTTCCCAACAAAGGTACCCCCCTTAGAAAGAATGAACTTGTCAGATTCAAATACAAGTTTGAAGCCATTCTTGTTGAGAATGCTTCCAGACACTAAGTTCTTTCTAACTTCTGGTACATGGTAGACACCGGTTAGAGTGAGTCGCTTGCCGGATGTGAACTCAAGTTCCACCTTGCCCTTCCCTTTGACTTCTGCTGTCGACGAATTTCCCATGTATAACACGCTTCCATCTTCAACTGTTTCATAAGTTGAAAACAGGTTCCTGTCTTTACAGACATGCATCGTCGCACCAGAGTCAATCCACCAATCATTGCCATCTTCAAGCATATTTGCCTCTGAAATCATGGCGACAAACTTTTCTTTGTCTGTTGGTGCACCCGACTTCTTATCCTTAAGAAGTCGGCACTCACTCTTGTAATGGCCTGGTTTGCCACAGTTGAAACAAGCACCCTTTCTTTTCTTATTCTTATTAGTATTCTTTTCAGGGTGTTTGTTTCTCTTCCAATTGCCTTTTCTTTGTTGGTTCGAATTCTTGACATTTTCCACCAAATGGATCTTAGAGGATACAGTTTCATTTTCTTTCTTGTCTCTGATTCTTGACTCTTCCTCAATCCTGAGGCATTGAGCCAAGTCTTCAATAGACATTTCCTCTTTCTTGTGTTTCAGACTTTTTCTAAAGTCTTTCCAATTTGGTGGAAGTTTGTCAATAATTGACGGGACAATGAAGGAATCATCAAGAAGGATGCCTTGCAAATGAATTTGATTAATTACATGTTGTATTTCATGTAATTGATCAATAACAGACTTATCATCTACCATTTTAAAATTTAAAAATTGACTCACAGTGAATTTCTTGCTACTGGCATCTTCCGCCAAGTATTTGGCTGCAAGTGCATTCCAGATTTCACTTGCTGATCCCATGCCTTGATATATGTCAAATAGTGTATCTGACATAGCATTTAGGATGTGCCCTTTGCAAATGTAGTCATCCTGTTCCCACTTCATCCTTGCACGAGCCTCCGCCAAAGTTTCATTTTCATTTGCTGACGGCTTTAGAGTAGTGAGAACATGGACCACTTTGAGTGATGTCAAAATGAAGTGCAACTTCTTCTGCCAGCGCTTGAAATTTCCTTTGTCGAAACGTTCGAGTTTGACAAAGTCTTGGGTCATTTGACGAACTGAATAAAGTGCCATTGAAACAACAGTAGAATTATCTTGTCTTAAGATTGTTGGAAAGTTTGTTGAGGGTACTGTTGATGATAGAAAACAGAAACTTGTTGCTTCAAGGCGTGATATCACTTTCCTTAAGACAAGATTCGCCCCCACTAGTAGTGTGCAAAGGGGATCCGCGAATTGCCTCCAAGATACAATGAAGCCTAGTAGGGAAGCCCTACTAATGTTTGATGACGCGTAGCACTAGCGGAATCAAACCCGAAATGCCCTTCCGAAATCTCAAGCCTTAGAGAAATCTCTAGATTCTGTTTCTGCAGAAAAACAGTATCTAGAACAGTAAACAAAAGAAAAACAGTATGTAGAAATACTTGGGGATTTTTGTAGGAGTGTAGAAGAGAGTGTAAAATTAGTCAGAATTGCCAATTCGATTTCTATCTGAAATGACTGAAGTTTGCACATTTTTATAGATCATCTGGTGTCTTTTCAGTGTGAAAAACACCTCTACAGGGCACCTTTCCAGAATGTTTGAAATCTGACCGTTAGATCGCACCCATTGATATTGAACGGTCCTGATCGATCCTAGATGTGACTGTTGGCTTGAGTAAAACCTCTCTCCAACCCAGTCATCGTTAGATCAACCATCTATGGTGTGGATCGCACCCCCTTGGCACATGACCGTTGGGGAAAGGGACACAACCCATTTGATCACACCCTTTGACCGTTGGAGTCATGGGCCCGTTGGGCCGACCGTTAGGCCCGAACCGAAGCCCAACCCAACTGAACCATTCGGCTTGATGGGCCTGCGAACCATTTGACCGGTCCACCTTCATCTTGATCCAACGGTGCAGATCAAATCTGGAAAAATTAAAGGCTCCAATCGCTCTTCGCGACGTTGCGTACGTGCGAAGTGCAAAGTGCGCCTAAAAAAGCGCCAATAAAGCGCCACTATGCGCCCTATAGCCCATTGCCCACGCCGCGCGCGCGCGTGCGCGTGCGCGTGTGCGAACGGTGCGTTGCACCGTCCCGCGGGTCCAACCATGGGTTCAACCCAATGTGCAATCAACAAGAGTTAGAAAAGGTAGTGCTTTATAAGCCCTTCTCTTTCTTTTCTCTCATCCGATGTGGAACTATCTTTTCAACTACACTTCTACATCCTTTTGTAAAAGCAAATATTTCCAAGAAAACATTTTCTTTTTCCCAAACGCTTTTGATAAAACATTTTCCAAAACACTAAAACATATAATATACATGATTTTGAAAATGCAAAATCACTAACAATCCCCCACCATTTTCAAAATCAAAGAAAATTTTCTCATCAGGCTTGGAAATCTTATGCATAGATGAAGGTATCTCTCGATTTGAACCTTCACTTAGTGAGGACATATCAAAGTTAACCAGAATTGCATAGTAGACGTATCTTTGAACTAGCTATTCTATTTGGTTAACCGGATACGTCTCACACACAAGATTTCACCTCTTTGGGCAATTTCTAAAACCGACACATGTACTGGCCTTGTGTCTATATCTTGGTTTCGTGAGCGCTCTAGAGACTAGCCAGGTCTCATAGGAAGCGGCACCACTTCCACACTCACATAGGTAGGCTTATCAAGAGTGCCCCTGTAACTAAAACACTCCAACACTATGTTATAAGCCTATTAAGAGTTTAAATACTCAGCCTTCTCCTTTTAAACATTACAGGTACCAAGCACTTTACCTTGGGATGGCAAATAATACAGATTATAGTGCTTGCAATCACTCCATATGATGTACTTGGACTCATTGAACTCAAGACTTGATGTTTATTCAAGTGTTGAGTTGATGTTCCATCATTGGTGACTATTGGTTAATGGCTTTAACCCCATCCCTAATGATGTTTTACACACCAGATCTCTTGCAAGAGCTTTAGTGAATGGATCGGCCAAGTTTTGGCTCGATCTCACAAAATCAATAGTTACTACTCCATTAGTAAGTAACTCTCTTATAGCACTATGTCTAAGTCCTATATGTCTGGACTTACCATTATAAACATGATTATATGCCCTTGATAGTGTGGCCTGACTATCACAATGGACATAAATCGATGGCATTGGTTTAGACCATAACGGAATTTCCAATAACAAATTCCGAAGCCATTCCGCCTCTTTACAGCATGCTGCCAGAGCTATAAACTCTGCTTCCATAGTTGAAGTTGTTATGCATGTCTGTTTCTTAGAGGCCCAGGAGACTGCTCCCCCACCAAGGGTGAAAATCCACCCACTGGTTGATAAATGGTCTATACGCTCAGTTATCCAACTAGCATCAGAGTATCCTTCTATTACAGTTGGATACCCACTATAACATAAACCATAGTCTATAGTTTTCTTTAAATATTTTAAAACTCTATAGACTGCATTCCAATGAGAAAAACTAGGATTACTGGTAAACCTACTAAGTTTACCTACAGCATATGCTATGTCTGGCCTAGTACAAGTCATAGCATACATAAGACTACCAATTACACTAGCATACCCTAGTTGAGAGATAGTCCTGCCAGTATTAAGATACAACTTTATATTTGGGTCAAAAGGTGTTGAAATGGGTGAACATTCAAAATGGTTAAACTTTTTAAGAACTTTCTCAATATAATGTGATTGTGTTAGAATAAGACCATTGTCCTGTCTTATAATTCTAATACCCAAAATCACATCAGCTTCACCCATATCTTTCATATCAAAGTTTTGAGAAAGATATGATTTAGTACTTTGAATGCTTGCAATATCAGTACCAAAAATTAACATGTCATCAACATATAAACAAATAACAACACCTTTGCTGCCCTTAAATTTACTGTATATACATTTATCTGATTCATGTATCTTATAACCATTTGACACTAAGACTTTATCAAATCTTTCATGCCATTGTTTAGGGGCTTGCTTAAGCCCATACAAAGATTTGATAAGCTTACATACTTTATGCTCTTGGCCTGGCAGAATAAATCCCTCAGGTTGTTCCATATACACTTCTTCATCAAGTTCACCATTTAAGAATGCGGTTTTAACATCCATCTGGTGAATGTGAAGTTTGTATATGGAAGCAAGGGCAATCAACACTCTAATGGTAGAAATCCTAGCAACAGGTGCATATGTGTCAAAGTAATCAATACCGGGTTTTTGAGTAAACCCTTTGGCAACTAACCTTGCCTTAAACTTTTCTATGGTCCCATTTACATTGATCTTCTTCTTGAAGATCCATTTACATCCTATAGGTTTAGACCCAGGTGGTAGATCAATCAAAATCCAAGTTTTATTACCCATGATAGAATCCATTTCGTCATTAATTGCTTCTTTCCAAAAAGCAACATCTTGTGACTTTATGGCTTCTCCATAGGTTTGAGGGTCACTTTCTATGCTTAAGTTTAACAAGACAGAACCTTGGAGTTTTTCCCTTGTCCCTTCTACCAGGTAGGTTACAAAGTCAGGGCCAAAACTCCTATCCCTTCTATCTCTTGAACTTCTTCTTATTTTACTAGGTTGTACACTAGGTTCACCAACTTCTGTTTGCGATTCTAAAGGATGATCTACAGAAGTTGTAGGTTCAATTTCTTTAGGAATTGCAGTGAACCTATTTTCATAGAAAAAGGCATCTCTAGATTCAATTATGGTATTGACATCTATGAAATCATTAGGTTCTATAACTAAGAACCTATAGGCCTTACTGTGACTAGCATATCCCAAAAAGATACACTCAATACCCCTTTCACCTAATTTTCTTAACTTAGGTTTAGGGACTTTAACTATAGATCTACAACCCCAAACTTTAAGGTAACTTAAGTTTGGTTTCCTTTTCTTCCACAATTCATAAGGGGTTATATCAGATTTCTTACTTGGTACCCTATTCAAAATGTGACAAGCTGTAAGTAAGGCTTCACCCCAAAAACTTTTATTTAAACCAGAATTAACAAGCATAGCATTAATCATTTCAGTAAGTGTCCTATTCTTCCTTTCTGCTACACCATTTTGTTGTGGTGTATAAGGGGCAGAAGATTCATGGACTATGCCTACTGATTCACAGAAATGAGGAAAGTGATATTCACCACCTCTATCTGATCTGAGACATTTAATGCTTGTTATACATTGGTTTTCTACTTCAGTTTTATAAATCTTAAATTTTTCTAAAACCTCATCTTTATGACTAAGTAGATAAACATAACAGTACCTAGAATAATCATCAATAAATGTAACAAAGTACTTTTTACCTCCCTTTGTGGGAACACTATGTATGTCACATACATCACTATGAATTAAATCTAACAAGTTAGAAGTTCTATCTACTTTAGGAAATGACTTAGTGATTATCTTGGTTTGCATGCATGTTTTACATCTATCTACTAAGTCATTTTCATATTTAGGAATTAAGGTTAACTTAACCATATCATTCATTTTCCTAGTATTTACATGTCCTAAACGATTATGCCATAAAGATAAAGAAGAATCCAAAACATAAGCAAAGACATTCACTTTATTGATATTAAGTTTGAACATCCCTTCATACATATATCCCTTCCCAACAAAGGTACCCCCCTTAGAAAGAATGAACTTGTCAGATTCAAATACAAGTTTGAAGCCATTCTTGTTGAGAATGCTTCCAGACACTAAGTTCTTTCTAACTTCTGGTACATGGTAGACACCGGTTAGAGTGAGTCGCTTGCCGGATGTGAACTCAAGTTCCACCTTGCCCTTCCCTTTGACTTCTGCTGTCGACGAATTTCCCATGTATAACACGCTTCCATCTTCAACTGTTTCATAAGTTGAAAACAGGTTCCTGTCTTTACAGACATGCATCGTCGCACCAGAGTCAATCCACCAATCATTGCCATCTTCAAGCATATTTGCCTCTGAAATCATGGCGACAAACTTTTCTTTGTCTGTTGGTGCACCCGACTTCTTATCCTTAAGAAGTCGGCACTCACTCTTGTAATGGCCTGGTTTGCCACAGTTGAAACAAGCACCCTTTCTTTTCTTATTCTTATTAGTATTCTTTTCAGGGTGTTTGTTTCTCTTCCAATTGCCTTTTCTTTGTTGGTTCGAATTCTTGACATTTTCCACCAAATGGATCTTAGAGGATACAGTTTCATTTTCTTTCTTGTCTCTGATTCTTGACTCTTCCTCAATCCTGAGGCATTGAGCCAAGTCTTCAATAGACATTTCCTCTTTCTTGTGTTTCAGACTTTTTCTAAAGTCTTTCCAATTTGGTGGAAGTTTGTCAATAATTGACGGGACAATGAAGGAATCATCAAGAAGGATGCCTTGCAAATGAATTTGATTAATTACATGTTGTATTTCATGTAATTGATCAATAACAGACTTATCATCTACCATTTTAAAATTTAAAAATTGACTCACAGTGAATTTCTTGCTACTGGCATCTTCCGCCAAGTATTTGGCTGCAAGTGCATTCCAGATTTCACTTGCTGATCCCATGCCTTGATATATGTCAAATAGTGTATCTGACATAGCATTTAGGATGTGCCCTTTGCAAATGTAGTCATCCTGTTCCCACTTCATCCTTGCACGAGCCTCCGCCAAAGTTTCATTTTCATTTGCTGACGGCTTTAGAGTAGTGAGAACATGGACCACTTTGAGTGATGTCAAAATGAAGTGCAACTTCTTCTGCCAGCGCTTGAAATTTCCTTTGTCGAAACGTTCGAGTTTGACAAAGTCTTGGGTCATTTGACGAACTGAATAAAGTGCCATTGAAACAACAGTAGAATTATCTTGTCTTAAGATTGTTGGAAAGTTTGTTGAGGGTACTGTTGATGATAGAAAACAGAAACTTGTTGCTTCAAGGCGTGATATCACTTTCCTTAAGACAAGATTCGCCCCCACTAGTAGTGTGCAAAGGGGATCCGCGAATTGCCTCCAAGATACAATGAAGCCTAGTAGGGAAGCCCTACTAATGTTTGATGACGCGTAGCACTAGCGGAATCAAACCCGAAATGCCCTTCCGAAATCTCAAGCCTTAGAGAAATCTCTAGATTCTGTTTCTGCAGAAAAACAGTATCTAGAACAGTAAACAAAAGAAAAACAGTATGTAGAAATACTTGGGGATTTTTGTAGGAGTGTAGAAGAGAGTGTAAAATCAGTCAGAATTGCCAATTCGATTTCTATCTGAAATGACTGAAGTTTGCACATTTTTATAGATCATCTGGTGTCTTTTCAGTGTGAAAAACACCTCTACAGGGCACCTTTCCAGAATGTTTGAAATCTGACCGTTAGATCGCACCCATTGATATTGAACGGTCCTGATCGATCCTAGATGTGACTGTTGGCTTGAGTAAAACCTCTCTCCAACCCAGTCATCGTTAGATCAACCATCTATGGTGTGGATCGCACCCCCTTGGCACATGACCGTTGGGGAAAGGGACACAACCCATTTGATCACACCCTTTGACCGTTGGAGTCATGGGCCCGTTGGGCCGACCGTTAGGCCCGAACCGAAGCCCAACCCAACTGAACCATTCGGCTTGATGGGCCTGCGAACCATTTGACCGGTCCACCTTCATCTTGATCCAACGGTGCAGATCAAATCTGGAAAAATTAAAGGCTCCAATCGCTCTTCGCGACGTTGCGTACGTGCGAAGTGCAAAGTGCGCCTAAAAAAGCGCCAATAAAGCGCCACTATGCGCCCTATAGCCCATTGCCCACGCCGCGCGCGCGCGTGCGCGTGCGCGTGTGCGAACGGTGCGTTGCACCGTCCCGCGGGTCCAACCATGGGTTCAACCCAATGTGCAATCAACAAGAGTTAGAAAAGGTAGTGCTTTATAAGCCCTTCTCTTTCTTTTCTCTCATCCGATGTGGAACTATCTTTTCAACTACACTTCTACATCCTTTTGTAAAAGAAAATATTTCCAAGAAAACATTTTCTTTTTCCCAAACGCTTTTGATAAAACATTTTCCAAAACACTAAAACATATAATATACATGATTTTGAAAATGCAAAATCACTAACAATCCCCCACCATTTTCAAAATCAAAGAAAATTTTCTCATCAGGCTTGGAAATCTTATGCATAGATGAAGGTATCTCTCGATTTGAACCTTCACTTAGTGAGGACATATCAAAGTTAACCAGAATTGCATAGTAGACGTATCTTTGAACTAGCTATTCTATTTGGTTAACCGGATACGTCTCACACACAAGATTTCACCTCTTTGGGCAATTTCTAAAACCGACACATGTACTGGCCTTGTGTCTATATCTTGGTTTCGTGAGCGCTCTAGAGACTAGCCAGGTCTCATAGGAAGCGGCACCACTTCCACACTCACATAGGTAGGCTTATCAAGAGTGCCCCTGTAACTAAAACACTCCAACACTATGTTATAAGCCTATTAAGAGTTTAAATACTCAGCCTTCTCCTTTTAAACATTACAGGTACCAAGCACTTTACCTTGGGATGGCAAATAATACAGATTATAGTGCTTGCAATCACTCTATATGATGTACTTGGACTCATTGAACTCAAGACTTGATGTTTATTCAAGTGTTGAGTTGATGTTCCATCATTGGTGACTATTGGTTAATGGCTTTAACCCCATCCCTAATGATGTTTTACACACCAGATCTCTTGCAAGAGCTTTAGTGAATGGATCGGCCAAGTTTTGGCTCGATCTCACAAAATCAATAGTTACTACTCCATTAGTAAGTAACTCTCTTATAGCACTATGTCTAAGTCCTATATGTCTGGACTTACCATTATAAACATGATTATATGCCCTTGATAGTGTGGCCTGACTATCACAATGGACATAAATCGATGGCATTGGTTTAGACCATAACGGAATTTCCAATAACAAATTCCGAAGCCATTCCGCCTCTTTACAGCATGCTGCCAGAGCTATAAACTCTGCTTCCATAGTTGAAGTTGTTATGCATGTCTGTTTCTTAGAGGCCCAGGAGACTGCTCCCCCACCAAGGGTGAAAATCCACCCACTGGTTGATAAATGGTCTATACGCTCAGTTATCCAACTAGCATCAGAGTATCCTTCTATTACAGTTGGATACCCACTATAACATAAACCATAGTCTATAGTTTTCTTTAAATATTTTAAAACTCTATAGACTGCATTCCAATGAGAAAAACTAGGATTACTGGTAAACCTACTAAGTTTACCTACAGCATATGCTATGTCTGGCCTAGTACAAGTCATAGCATACATAAGACTACCAATTACACTAGCATACCCTAGTTGAGAGATAGTCCTGCCAGTATTAAGATACAACTTTATATTTGGGTCAAAAGGTGTTGAAATGGGTGAACATTCAAAATGGTTAAACTTTTTAAGAACTTTCTCAATATAATGTGATTGTGTTAGAATAAGACCATTGTCCTGTCTTATAATTCTAATACCCAAAATCACATCAGCTTCACCCATATCTTTCATATCAAAGTTTTGAGAAAGATATGATTTAGTACTTTGAATGCTTGCAATATCAGTACCAAAAATTAACATGTCATCAACATATAAACAAATAACAACACCTTTGCTGCCCTTAAATTTACTGTATATACATTTATCTGATTCATGTATCTTATAACCATTTGACACTAAGACTTTATCAAATCTTTCATGCCATTGTTTAGGGGCTTGCTTAAGCCCATACAAAGATTTGATAAGCTTACATACTTTATGCTCTTGGCCTGGCAGAATAAATCCCTCAGGTTGTTCCATATACACTTCTTCATCAAGTTCACCATTTAAGAATGCGGTTTTAACATCCATCTGGTGAATGTGAAGTTTGTATATGGAAGCAAGGGCAATCAACACTCTAATGGTAGAAATCCTAGCAACAGGTGCATATGTGTCAAAGTAATCAATACCGGGTTTTTGAGTAAACCCTTTGGCAACTAACCTTGCCTTAAACTTTTCTATGTGTGGGACCCTGATCCCGCGAGAGGGGCGTGGGGCGCGAGCCGCCGCGCGCTCTCTCTTGGTTTCTCGTTCCCACGCGATTGGCGTGTGCATTTTATTTGTTGATTTGAATTCGTCTTTCCTGTGAACTTGGGATCACTAAGGCAATCCGAATTCCACACGAAAGAGATTGACAGAGTCGCCACCTAGATGTGGGATCTAGGACCCATAATTAACCAGAAATCTAGACTCGCTACCTGGTTACGAGAATGGAAGGTATGGGGAGTTATCCACCACATGCACCATTCTTGCCCGATAATCGGTCTTCGATTCCAAAAGCTAACTCTTTTAAATTTATTTTAAATGGCTCATTCAACTCTATGTTATTGTGCGAACTAAGTGACATGCATCCTATGATCTAATTTCAATGTGAATCCTAAATGTGTATCTTGATTTCTTAATTTGTCTGGATTCAATCTAGGTGAAAGTTCTCCTAAAATTCTAATTTCATGAAAAATCCTAAGTGATTTGATTAAGCATTTACAAGAAAATTAATATACAAAACACCACAATTTGTTGTGGTGCCGACTCGCGGGTGGTATGCCGTCAGACATCCAAGCTGCCTACGTACCCAAGCCTCACTGGGATCAGAGTCGACGTAGTTCGGTGCACCTAAGCCAAGCTACTTATGCCTAACTCAACTAGGACACCGACCTAGACAGAATTGACTGTTTCAACAGTTTTGAGAGAAGTTATTTAATTCAAGTTGAGGATTTTATTATCTTAGGATTTCATCTGAGATGCTATATGATTCTTATCTAAATGCAAATTGTTCCTTAGACTAATGCAGGTTTGCCTACATCCTAGGTTACTAGGCTCGTCTTAAGGAAAGATTGGGTGACTAGTGTGACTAGACCTATGGCACGGTTGTTATACATAACAAACGTCCGTGATGAGGCTGGACTCCTAACTCTAGGACTCCCTAAAACTTAGGACACGACACAACACTAGTGTTCCTAAATTGGGCTCTAATGGTTCTTAGATTGGAAATCATAATCCAATGGTTCCGGAAGACTCGAGACAAATCAATTCAAATTCTTGAAGTTAATTAATTTCAGATTTCATGGATTTTCGATTTATGGACACTTGAGGATTACCAATGGTTCTAGGGTTCACCAATTTCGGCCCAGAATAGCATCCAAGGAAGGGAATCGTGCGTTCTTTCCTTGCGCAATTTAATATTTAGGTTATAACATCTTATTGCCTGGCATATCTCAGGATTTCCGTGGACAGTAACCTCGGAGCCAACAACATGCTATAGCTTAAGTATTCAAATTGTCAAAGATCGGTTGCAATTGGGATACGATTATGGATGCACTGACCATTTTTCCAGGGAATTCTAATGATCCTAAGATTTCTGTTTCAATGGATTAAGGAGTTAATGTGTGACAGAGATTTAAGGTTCTTTAGAAATATTCAGATGATTTTCAATTAATTTCGGATTTTCAATGAATTTTATCAATTTTAAACATATGAGTGATTTTACAAGTGAAATTGTAGCAAACGAATTCGAAATGAGTTGAAATTTCTACAGCAGCAAGATATGATGAAATGTAGCTTACGGAAAGAGTTTTACAGATTTTTACATTAAGCTCATATTTAATTTCGATTTAACAATTGATTGACCAGATTGCACAAATAACACAGAAACCACTAGAAATATGAATCTAAATTCAATGAAATTTCTACATTAATAAGATATAAGTAAAAATAACATACTGAGAAATTTTCATGAATTTTGGAAACCATTTACTATCAGTTTCAGATTTTTTAATTTTCAGACCAGATTATGAATTAACCCTACATCCCATATGAAAACAGATCCAAATCACTTGAAACTTTTACAGTAACTAGAAATGTGAGATTGAAGACTACTGTAAAAATTTTAAGAATTTTAGTTGTGATCTGATGTCAGTAACAATTCCTCCAAAAGCTGGTAAATTTCAAAGAAAGCATAAAATAATATACCAAACAAATTCTCAAAATTCTCAAAATTTCATGGTAGAATGTACTGGTATCATATTAGTTTCCCACGAAATTTCATTAATTTTGGAATTCATTTAGTATATATTTTATTTTCGAAACACTCATGGAGATCATGATTTTGAGCATACATATTTAATTTTCAACTAAATCCAATTAAATACTAAAAATCATGCAAATATACCAAATAATTCTAGAAAAATCTAAAAATTAAGTACCTACCTGTGATCGAAATCCTCGCCGAATCCGAGAGCCGAAAAATTCGAAAATCGCACCGCCGCTTGATCCGCTTCCGCTTTCTTTCTCTTTTTCTTTGTTTTATTTTCTTTTATATTTTTTTTTATATGGAACAAGGGAGAGAGATGGGGAGAAACAAATAAGGAGAGAAAGTAGATAATGATAGTGTGAGAGTGAGAGAGTGAGAGATATTGAGGGAGAGAAAGAGAAAACTATCCAAAAACAATGTGTTGTTTTTTTTTTTTTTTTTCTCCTCTCATCACCTCTCTTTATATAGTGAAAAACTTAGTGGAGAGGTGGAAATAAACAATGAGAATGGTGGGTGTGGTGGAGAATAATGGAAATAAACAATGAGAATGGTGGGTGTGGTGGAGAATAATGGAATATATAATGGTAATGGTGGGAATTGTGGTGGGGAATAATGGAATATATAATGTGAATGGTGGGTGTGGTGGAGAATAATGGAAATAAACAATGGTAATTGTGGGAATGGTGGTGGGAATAATGGAATATATAATGGTAATGGTGAGAATGGTGGTGGGAATAATGGAATATATAATGGTAATGGTGGGAATGGTGGTGGGGATAATGGAATATATAATGGTAATGGAGATAATGGTGTTATTTTAAAGGGAAAAATGAAGTTAGTGGAAATGGTAGAGAAAGTTAAGTCATGCTAATGGTGAGTCCCACATCAGCGGGTTCCGCACAAGCGGGTCCCACATCAGCGGGCCCTACACAAGCGGGTCCCACATCAGCGGGTCCCACACAAACGGGTCCCACATCAGCGGGTCCCACACAAACGGGTCCCACACTAGCAGGTCCCACACTAGCGGGTCCCACACAAACGGGTACAAATTCTCCCTAGTTTAGATTTTTCTGAATAATCCTTTTCAACATTTAGCGGGAAAATGCGAAACACGACGGAAATGACCAAAAATATTTAGAAATGTAACAAACGGATGCGGGAAAGAAAGACATTGGAAAACCGACGGAAAACAAACCCTAATTTCTTTATCGATTAAGGTAGAGCAAAATGGGGTGTCTACAGATGCCCCTCTTTGGTAGAGATGACGTAGTCATCGAATACCAAAGTCAAAATGACAGAGCCATTTTGCGTAGCTTTAATCGACAAAAGACTCTACACAAAACGGAACTTAGACGCAAACATTTACTACCTAATGCAAGGCCCTAAATGAAATCCTAGAATTAGAACATAATAAGAAATCCTGATGCGGTGCCGTTTACAAACGAGCAACGAGAGAATGAGATACCACTTTCGAATGGATTCCGAACAGAAAGAACAAAGATCGTTCTCAAGCGGTTTTTTTTTTTTTTTTTTTTTTTTTTTTTTTTTTTTTAAAATGAGACATCTTTCACAAGCGGGCTCAAGGAGGATAAGAGACCATTCACAAATGGACTCAGACAATGAGGTACCATTCACAAACGGCCTCAAGGAGGATATGAGACCATTCACAAATGGACTCAGAAAATGAGGTACCGTTCACAAACGGGCTTAAGAAGAAGATGAGACCATTCACAAATGGACTCAGAAAATGAGGTACCGTTCACAAACGGGCTTAAGGAGAGGACGAGACCATTCACAAATGGACTCAGAAAATGAGGTACTGTTCACAAACGGGCTCAAGGAGAAGATGAGACCATTCACAAATGGACTCGAGAAACGAGGCACCGTTCACAAACGTGCTCAAGGAGAACATGAGACCATTCACAAATAGACTCAGAAAATGAGGTACTGTTCACAAACGGGCTTAAGGAGAAGACGAGACCATTCACAAATGGACTCGAGAAACGAGGCACCGTTCACAAACGGGCTCAAGGAGAATAAGAGACCATTCACAAATGGACTCAGAAAATGAGGTACCGTTCACAAACGGGCTCAAGGAGAAGACGAGACCATTCACAAATGGACTCGAGAAATGAGGCACCGTTCACAAACGGGCTCAAGGAGAATAAAAGACCATTCACAAATGGACTCAGAAAATGATGGAAAATGATGTACCGTTCACAAACGGGCTCAAGGAGAAGATGGGACCATTCACAAATGGACTCGAGAAACGAGGCACCGTTCACAAACGGGCTTAAGGAGAAGACGAGACCATTCACAAATGGACTCGAGAAATGAGGCACCGTTCACAAACGGGCTCAAGGAGAATAAGAGACCATTCACAAATGGACTCAGAAAATGAGGCACCGTTCACAAACGGGCTCAAGGAGAAGATGAGACCATTCACAAATGGACTCAGAGAATGAGACACCGTTCACAAACGGGTTCAAGGAGAAGACGAGACCATTCACAAATGGACTCGAGAAATGAGGCCCCGTTCACAAACGGGCTCGAAGAATTTAGATATTTTTTATGAACTTGAATTTGACGTAGGATTGGATTTTTTTTTTTTTAATTAAGGATTTGGATTTGATAAATTTTTTTATTTTTGGAAAATGAGGTACCGTCCGCAAACGGGCTCAAGGAGAAGATGAGACCATTCACAAATGGACTCGAGAAACGAGGCACCGTTCACAAACGGGTTCAAGGAGAATAAGAGACCATTCACAAATGGACTCAGAAAATGAGGTACCGTTCACAAACGGGCTCAAGGAGAAGACGAGACCATTTACAAATGGACTCGAGAAAAGAGGACCGTTCACAAACGGGCTCAAAGAAACAAGATAGCTTTGATTGATGAATTCAACAACGAAGAATTTAGAGTTTTTTTTTTTTATGAACTTGAATTTGACATGGGATTGGATTTGATGAATTTTTGATTTTTCAGAAATAAGGCACCGTCCACAACCGGGCTCAAGGAGGACATGAGACCATAAACAAATGGACTCAGAAAATGAGGCACCGTTCACAAACGGGCTTGAAGAGGATATGAGACAATTTACAAATGAACTTCAGAAAATGAGACACCGTTCACAAACGGGATGAAGGGGAACATGAGACCATTTACAAATGAACTTCAGAAATGAGGCGCCGTTCACAAACGGGCTCAAGGAGAACACGAGACCATTCACAAATGGACTCAGAAAATGAGGCACCGTTCACAAACGGGCTCAAGGAAACAAGATAGCTTTGATTGATGAATTCAACAATGAAGAATTTAGAGATTTTTCATGAACTTGAATTTGACATAGGATTGGATTTGATGAATTTTTGATTTTTTGAACTTAATGAAATCGGGGATGTTACAGATCATGCTTGACAAAGATATCGGAAACTAGGACTTTGACGAATGATGAAACGGCAAACCGTGACGAATGATGAAACGGCAAACCGAAGAACCATTACTAACAAGAATGGATTAGAAACACTTTTATTAAACTTCAACAATATTTTTCTCAAAGAGACTGCTGGTCTTGTCTTTGGGGATTTGGATAACTGAAACCTTGAACAAGACACTTAAAATTGGTAATCTAGAACAACGGCTCTCTTGGATATAATCATGGAAAAGTGGGACTTGCCTCTTGATAGGTGTTTAGATAAACATTTCTTGACCAGGATAGTATTTAACTAACTGGAAGGAAATTCTGAATTTTAACGGTTCATCTTTCTGAGAAATTGGCTCGACCATCATTGCATCTGAGGCTCTTCCAAGCTTAAGATGCCTTTTTGAGGTATGATCTTTTTACGGAAGCTGGGCTTTCTGATGTTTCTACTTCTGAACTCTTCTGAGTTGATCATCTTTGAAATGAAGCTGTTTGACTGGATTCTCAAGCTCTTTCAGGTACAATCGAAGGGAGCTGACGAAGCCGGGCCTCCTTCACCGAGACAGTTGCATCATTTTGGACATAGGAACGACGATTGGCTCTTTCTAAAGAGAAAACTTAGATGAAAGGCACTACTCAAAGGATTGAGCAGCTCTGAAGGAGTGAACTTAGAATGACAAAGAATGACTAACGACACTGACAGACACAGTAATGCTTCTGACTTAGTTAACGTTTTATTTGGTAAGTCTATCCTTTCGAAGAATGCTTTTTCTTTTTCTTTTTTTTCTTTTTTTTTTTGAAATCGTAAACACTGGACTTCTTCCTTGAAATAGTAATGCCTCAAGAATTTAATTATGACCCCTAAGATTGCTTAGCTTCAATGCCCCCAGTTTTGAGGATATCACTTGCATTTGCTTGAACTTCAGTTGATCTTCAGTCTTGATACCGGCTGTAGCCTTCTTATATCGATTCTCTTACCGTGACCAAGTCACCTCTTCAGGGTTTTTGACTTGGCGGACCGCGCTAGCCTTAACTTTTGCCTGAACCACCTTTCTAGGTTTTCGATCCAGCAGGCTATCCCCTTAGCTTTTGCCTAAGTCGCCCTTTCGGGTTTTCAACTTAGCAGGGGAATGATCTTAAATTTTGCCTAAACCGCCCTTTCAGGTTTTCAGTCTAGCAGATCTTCAAACTCCATTTTTTTTTTATTCATCATCGTTTTTTTTTTTTTTTTTTCTTTTTGTGTTTCGGGACCTAGATCATTAGTTCTGAACACCGGAAGGACTTTATAGGTAGGATAGGGTTTTTCAAAGAATGGCTTAAGGCTCGACAAAGATTTCGACCGAACCTATGAATAGGTTGCCTACATATCCCAAGATAGGAATCAGGTCGTGTGTAGTTCAGGGCGAATGCCCCTAGTTTGAAGATAAATTGCTTGAAGGTTAATTGATTTTTTCCTTTTTTTCTTTCTTTCTGGAATGATTGACCTCTCTTCTTTTGGAACTGGTCCCTCTATTTTTTTAGAACGATTACATTTCTTTTCCTTTTTTCTTTTTTTTTGAATCGACCGAACTCGGTTTAACCGAGCTGCCTACGTACCCTAGTGTAGGGATCAGGTCTCGCGTAGTTCGGGGCGAATGCCCCTAGTTTGATGGGTTTTCAAGAAAATTTCATTTAGGCTCGAAGGGTTTGCAAACCAGTATTCTTTTGACGTTGGGTTCTGATTTTGGGATTTATTCGGCCAAAGGAGGCCTTCCGATGTTCAGATTGGGAATCGATCTAGGTTACTAGAGTCCCTCTGGTACTGATTATTATTATTTTTTTATTTTTTTTTCACGGAGCTTGACGGCATTTCCAGGTAAGATAATGGATCTTCTTCTTTCAAGATTCTAATGCGTGCTTTAGACTTTCATAGAGCGAAACTTGTTCTTTGACATCCTCCATCTATGGATTCGTACTCTTGATATCTGATGATCACTTTTCAATGCTTGCTCTTGAACTTCTTATCTTGAATTTGTTGGCTTTATGTTATGAATTTGAGAACCAAGGTCATTGATTGGAAATATGAAAGTTGTTTCCACTCTATGCCCCTTGTACAGCATATATCTTCTCACTTTCTTCATTTTCTTTGAGCTTTCCATCCATGTCTTTCTCTTGGCATTAATGGTAACGCTTACCGGACCATCTTTTTATCCTCAAAATGGGTTTACCAATTCTTCACACTCTTCAGAGGGTAATGTATTTTCAATCGGCATTTACTGGATCAAGGTTTCAGTGCCAGTGTTTACCACTTTAATTTCATCTTTGAAAGGCTGAGATTGGCGCTCCTCCTCTTGTTCAAGTAATCGTTGTGACTCAAGTGGAGTTTCATCAATTTTGTCCTCATTTGAGGAGGGAGTCTTATTTTAAGATCAGAAGCACACTTAAGAAATAGACACAAGTGAACTATTGGAACTGAAATTTTATTTAAAGAAAAAAAATACTACATCTCACAACCTATCCTGAACATGTTCAGGATTCACAACTCTAAAAGAAAAGCAAAAGATAACTTGCCTGGACTAGGCATTAACCTTGAACTGTAGAACCGGACTCAACAATTGTACTGACCATGATGGCTGACTCAAAATAAAATAATAAACGACTAAAACTTTAACTGCAGCAACTGTCTAGCTTCGGAGGCTCGGCGAAAGCTGGCTCATAAATGGTACTTTCAACTTCTGATTCTTTTCATTGCAACCGGACCTGTGCCCCTTTGAACCTTCAGTTATTTAAGCATTGCGAACGGCTGGCGGCAGTACTGCATGATTTGATAATGGGTTATTGGTAGCAACGGGACTTGGCTCAAACACAAGGCTTTTATTGTCGAGCAACCTCTGGATTCTGAATTTTAGGGCAATGCAATTATCAGTGAGATGGCCAGAATTTCTATGGTATTCGCAGTGTTGATCTGTTCGCCAATTTGCTGGTAAAGGATTAGGAAGAGCCCTAATGTCGGGCAGGATTATGCGACCTGAGGCTAGACACTCCTTGAGTATCACAGATGGTGGAAGAGGGAGAGGGGTAAATTCTGTCTGGGCCTGTGACCGAGGTGCGACAGCAGGTTGGGTATAATCCATCACCATGGGGTTCTGAGGTTTTGAAGGCTGAGGCTTGGAGCGGGAAAGGTTATTAATTTCAGCTGATGGAGGCTTCCTGAGTTCTTTGGTATTCGGGTTACTTCGGTTGAACACACCTTGAGCCATAGCCTCCTCTATTTGGGTGCCTGCCACGATAAAGTGTTTGAAGTCCGGATAATACTGCAACGACATGTGATACTGGAGCTGGGGGGAAATATTTTTCATGATTATTTGGACCTGCTCTTCCTCAGAAGGGCGCTCCATCATCTGAGCTGCTATTCTCCTCCATCTTTTCACAAAGGTCAGAAAGGATTCCCTCAAGTCTTGCTTTGTCCTTTCCAAATCCTTTCTGGTGATTTCTGTCCCGTCATCATATTTGAATTGCCTGATGAACTGCTCGCCGATATCCTTCCATGTCCTGTAACGAGTCTTGTCCAAGACCATGAACCACCTCCTGGCAACCTTGGTTAGGGAAACCGGGAACAATTGAGCCATTTGCTCAGAAGATAAGCCTTGAGGCTGACACATGATGGTGAACATTTGCAAATGTGTGATTGGACAACCCACACCATCATATTTATCAAAGTCCGGCATTTGAAAATTGGCTGGGAGACGGATTTCTGGGAACAGTGTGAGGTCACTTGGATTGAAACCACCCTGGTCCTGAAACTGAATGTCCTGAACCTTCCTGGTAAGACTTTCTAATTTCTCCATAACTACTTTATCAACCATGGACTGAGAAGGCCTGCTGCGATCTTCGCTGTACTGCTCTTTTTCAAAATCTTCTTCAGTTTTGTCAGGGATAGGAATGAACACTGGCTGGGCAGGTGCGGCTGAAGTAACTGTATGGTGCATGGACCCTTTATCTTTGGACAACGATGGCCCCAACTTTTCAGAAAGCTGGGCCTTGATAACTTGGTTCTCTTCTTTGAGTTCTTGAAGCTGCCGGAGAATCAAGGTGAGAGTATCGGTAATAGCAGCGGGTGGAAGACTACTGTTCTGGTTTTCTGCCATTGGGGAGGATGAGGATGGGAAAGAAGGAGATGCTGGGGTCCTCAGAGAAGGTGGCGGGGAGACAGATTTCCTCTGCAATCGAGAAGAGATCCGAACCCAAGGAATAGTAGGGTTAGCTATGGTGTTTAGTGCCCTGTCATGGAAATAATGAACACGAGGTATATGAGCTTGACATTCATGGAGTGTTTCTTCTCAATGACTGAAAAATATTACACATTTAAGCAAGTAATTGGGACAATAGAATGAATCCAAATGATGAGGGGAATGCCCTTAGTTCAAGGATTATGAGAGTAAACTCTGAAGGATTTAGCAGAAATATTCTTGAAAAAGGTAGCCCCTTAGAGGAGGAAGAGATCAAGGGTACATGCAAGATTGGATCATCAAGATTGCACGATCAAATGATTGAGACACAATTTCCGCCAATGAAGACACAATCGAATCCCACAAGAGACGAATGATAGACACATGATCAAAATGTGAGATTGCATAGGATTACTTTCAACGGGTAGATCAAGAATAACTAATCCTATGAGATCTTTGGAAATGATGGGATTTATATCCTAACCCCAAAGGAAAAGTTTTTAGTCTTCGCACATTTTAACAGTGTTACCTGAAGGCATCAACCCTAATCCTAATCTAGCGGAGTGGAGAGAGGATCTCGACTCATGACTTTGTTTGTGTACCTAGGACCGATCGTAGCCATTGGAAGATGGACTACGGCCTAATCTAGACACAAATGGGTAAGATATCCTAAACTAGGCTTACACATGTGGTGCACATGTGTTCGTATACTGCATGCATGTATGGGTTAATCTAGGGGTAAGGCCAAGAGTCCCCTTAGCGCGAATCCATGTTCGATATACTGTACCAGTGTCCGGCGTATCAGTACGTGAACAAGAGATCCGTTTACGCACCATAAAGGTACTAGGCTAAGGGTGGAATGCTTCTCTAGCACAGAGGCACCAGGTGATGAAATCCCAGTCAACCATGCTAGATAACACTCCGGGTTCCTAAAATAGGACGTGTGTGCATGTGAAATGCAAGGGTTTAGATGCAAGTGATGTAAGTGTGTGCAATAAGTTCGCGCAATCTATGATGCCTTCAGGTTTTGTTAAATTAAGTTCGAGTAAAATGTGATGAGAAAATAAAACGAGACAAACTAATCTAACAAGTATAGAGTTTTTATGAGCCAGTTTAAATTAAATTCAAATGAATTATCTTTTGAAATTTTAATGAAGTTAGGTGGTCCCCAGCAGAGTCGCCAGACTGTGGGACCCTGATCCCGCGAGAGGGGCGTGGGGCGCGAGCCGCCGCGCGCTCTCTCTTGGTTTCTCGTTCCCACGCGATTGGCGTGTGCATTTTATTTGTTGATTTGAATTCGTCTTTCCTGTGAACTTGGGATCACTAAGGCAATCCGAATTCCACACGAAAGAGATTGACAGAGTCGCCACCTAGATGTGGGATCTAGGACCCATAATTAACCAGAAATCTAGACTCGCTACCTGGTTACGAGAATGGAAGGTATGGGGAGTTATCCACCACATGCACCATTCTTGCCCGATAATCGGTCTTCGATTCCAAAAGCTAACTCTTTTAAATTTATTTTAAATGGCTCATTCAACTCTATGTTATTGTGCGAACTAAGTGACATGCATCCTATGATCTAATTTCAATGTGAATCCTAAATGTGTATCTTGATTTCTTAATTTGTCTGGATTCAATCTAGGTGAAAGTTCTCCTAAAATTCTAATTTCATGAAAAATCCTAAGTGATTTGATTAAGCATTTACAAGAAAATTAATATACAAAACACCACAATTTGTTGTGGTGCCGACTCGCGGGTGGTATGCCGTCAGACATCCAAGCTGCCTACGTACCCAAGCCTCACTGGGATCAGAGTCGACGTAGTTCGGTGCACCTAAGCCAAGCTACTTATGCCTAACTCAACTAGGACACCGACCTAGACAGAATTGACTGTTTCAACAGTTTTGAGAGAAGTTATTTAATTCAAGTTGAGGATTTTATTATCTTAGGATTTCATCTGAGATGCTATATGATTCTTATCTAAATGCAAATTGTTCCTTAGACTAATGCAGGTTTGCCTACATCCTAGGTTACTAGGCTCGTCTTAAGGAAAGATTGGGTGACTAGTGTGACTAGACCTATGGCACGGTTGTTATACATAACAAACGTCCGTGATGAGGCTGGACTCCTAACTCTAGGACTCCCTAAAACTTAGGACACGACACAACACTAGTGTTCCTAAATTGGGCTCTAATGGTTCTTAGATTGGAAACCATAATCCAATGGTTCCGGAAGACTCGAGACAAATCAATTCAAATTCTTGAAGTTAATTAATTTCAGATTTCATGGATTTTCGATTTATGGACACTTGAGGATTACCAATGGTTCTAGGGTTCACCAATTTCGGCCCAGAATAGCATCCAAGGAAGGGAATCGTGCGTTCTTTCCTTGCGCAATTTAATATTTAGGTTATAACATCTTATTGCCTGGCATATCTCAGGATTTCCGTGGACAGTAACCTCGGAGCCAACAACATGCTATAGCTTAAGTATTCAAATTGTCAAAGATCGGTTGCAATTGGGATACGATTATGGATGCACTGACCATTTTTCCAGGGAATTCTAATGATCCTAAGATTTCTGTTTCAATGGATTAAGGAGTTAATGTGTGACAGAGATTTAAGGTTCTTTAGAAATATTCAGATGATTTTCAATTAATTTCGGATTTTCAATGAATTTTATCAATTTTAAACATATGAGTGATTTTACAAGTGAAATTGTAGCAAACGAATTCGAAATGAGTTGAAATTTCTACAGCAGCAAGATATGATGAAATGTAGCTTACGGAAAGAGTTTTACAGATTTTTACATTAAGCTCATATTTAATTTCGATTTAACAATTGATTGACCAGATTGCACAAATAACACAGAAACCACTAGAAATATGAATCTAAATTCAATGAAATTTCTACATTAATAAGATATAAGTAAAAATAACATACTGAGAAATTTTCATGAATTTTGGAAACCATTTACTATCAGTTTCAGATTTTTTAATTTTCAGACCAGATTATGAATTAACCCTACATCCCATATGAAAACAGATCCAAATCACTTGAAACTTTTACAGTAACTAGAAATGTGAGATTGAAGACTACTGTAAAAATTTTAAGAATTTTAGTTGTGATCTGATGTCAGTAACAATTCCTCCAAAAGCTGGTAAATTTCAAAGAAAGCATAAAATAATATACCAAACAAATTCTCAAAATTCTCAAAATTTCATGGTAGAATGTACTGGTATCATATTAGTTTCCCACGAAATTTCATTAATTTTGGAATTCATTTAGTATATATTTTATTTTCGAAACACTCATGGAGATCATGATTTTGAGCATACATATTTAATTTTCAACTAAATCCAATTAAATACTAAAAATCATGCAAATATACCAAATAATTCTAGAAAAATCTAAAAATTAAGTACCTACCTGTGATCGAAATCCTCGCCGAATCCGAGAGCCGAAAAATTCGAAAATCGCACCGCCGCTTGATCCGCTTCCGCTTTCTTTCTCTTTTTCTTTGTTTTATTTTCTTTTATATTTTTTTTTATATGGAACAAGGGAGAGAGATGGGGAGAAACAAATAAGGAGAGAAAGTAGATAATGATAGTGTGAGAGTGAGAGAGTGAGAGATATTGAGGGAGAGAAAGAGAAAACTATCCAAAAACAATGTGTTGTTTTTTTTTTTTTTTTTCTCCTCTCATCACCTCTC
Source organism: Tasmannia lanceolata (assembly GCF_043159265.1). Taxonomy (NCBI): domain Eukaryota; kingdom Viridiplantae; phylum Streptophyta; class Magnoliopsida; order Canellales; family Winteraceae; genus Tasmannia; species Tasmannia lanceolata. The sequence continues at coordinate 12,206,991 of NW_027518695.1, forward strand.
TTTATATAGTGAAAAACTTAGTGGAGAGGTGGAAATAAACAATGAGAATGGTGGGTGTGGTGGAGAATAATGGAAATAAACAATGAGAATGGTGGGTGTGGTGGAGAATAATGGAATATATAATGGTAATGGTGGGAATTGTGGTGGGGAATAATGGAATATATAATGTGAATGGTGGGTGTGGTGGAGAATAATGGAAATAAACAATGGTAATTGTGGGAATGGTGGTGGGAATAATGGAATATATAATGGTAATGGTGAGAATGGTGGTGGGAATAATGGAATATATAATGGTAATGGTGGGAATGGTGGTGGGGATAATGGAATATATAATGGTAATGGAGATAATGGTGTTATTTTAAAGGGAAAAATGAAGTTAGTGGAAATGGTAGAGAAAGTTAAGTCATGCTAATGGTGAGTCCCACATCAGCGGGTTCCGCACAAGCGGGTCCCACATCAGCGGGCCCTACACAAGCGGGTCCCACATCAGCGGGTCCCACACAAACGGGTCCCACATCAGCGGGTCCCACACAAACGGGTCCCACACTAGCAGGTCCCACACTAGCGGGTCCCACACAAACGGGTACAAATTCTCCCTAGTTTAGATTTTTCTGAATAATCCTTTTCAACATTTAGCGGGAAAATGCGAAACACGACGGAAATGACCAAAAATATTTAGAAATGTAACAAACGGATGCGGGAAAGAAAGACATTGGAAAACCGACGGAAAACAAACCCTAATTTCTTTATCGATTAAGGTAGAGCAAAATGGGGTGTCTACACTATGGTCCCATTTACATTGATCTTCTTCTTGAAGATCCATTTACATCCTATAGGTTTAGACCCAGGTGGTAGATCAATCAAAATCCAAGTTTTATTACCCATGATAGAATCCATTTCGTCATTAATTGCTTCTTTCCAAAAAGCAACATCTTGTGACTTTATGGCTTCTCCATAGGTTTGAGGGTCACTTTCTATGCTTAAGTTTAACAAGACAGAACCTTGGAGTTTTTCCCTTGTCCCTTCTACCAGGTAGGTTACAAAGTCAGGGCCAAAACTCCTATCCCTTCTATCTCTTGAACTTCTTCTTATTTTACTAGGTTGTACACTAGGTTCACCAACTTCTGTTTGCGATTCTAAAGGATGATCTACAGAAGTTGTAGGTTCAATTTCTTTAGGAATTGCAGTGAACCTATTTTCATAGAAAAAGGCATCTCTAGATTCAATTATGGTATTGACATCTATGAAATCATTAGGTTCTATAACTAAGAACCTATAGGCCTTACTGTGACTAGCATATCCCAAAAAGATACACTCAATACCCCTTTCACCTAATTTTCTTAACTTAGGTTTAGGGACTTTAACTATAGATCTACAACCCCAAACTTTAAGGTAACTTAAGTTTGGTTTCCTTTTCTTCCACAATTCATAAGGGGTTATATCAGATTTCTTACTTGGTACCCTATTCAAAATGTGACAAGCTGTAAGTAAGGCTTCACCCCAAAAACTTTTATTTAAACCAGAATTAACAAGCATAGCATTAATCATTTCAGTAAGTGTCCTATTCTTCCTTTCTGCTACACCATTTTGTTGTGGTGTATAAGGGGCAGAAGATTCATGGACTATGCCTACTGATTCACAGAAATGAGGAAAGTGATATTCACCACCTCTATCTGATCTGAGACATTTAATGCTTGTTATACATTGGTTTTCTACTTCAGTTTTATAAATCTTAAATTTTTCTAAAACCTCATCTTTATGACTAAGTAGATAAACATAACAGTACCTAGAATAATCATCAATAAATGTAACAAAGTACTTTTTACCTCCCTTTGTGGGAACACTATGTATGTCACATACATCACTATGAATTAAATCTAACAAGTTAGAAGTTCTATCTACTTTAGGAAATGACTTAGTGATTATCTTGGTTTGCATGCATGTTTTACATCTATCTACTAAGTCATTTTCATATTTAGGAATTAAGGTTAACTTAACCATATCATTCATTTTCCTAGTATTTACATGTCCTAAACGATTATGCCATAAAGATAAAGAAGAATCCAAAACATAAGCAAAGACATTCACTTTATTGATATTAAGTTTGAACATCCCTTCATACATATATCCCTTCCCAACAAAGGTACCCCCCTTAGAAAGAATGAACTTGTCAGATTCAAATACAAGTTTGAAGCCATTCTTGTTGAGAATGCTTCCAGACACTAAGTTCTTTCTAACTTCTGGTACATGGTAGACACCGGTTAGAGTGAGTCGCTTGCCGGATGTGAACTCAAGTTCCACCTTGCCCTTCCCTTTGACTTCTGCTGTCGACGGATTTCCCATGTATAACACGCTTCCATCTTCAACTGTTTCATAAGTTGAAAACAGGTTCCTGTCTTTACAGACATGCATCGTCGCACCAGAGTCAATCCACCAATCATTGCCATCTTCAAGCATATTTGCCTCTGAAATCATGGCGACAAACTTTTCTTTGTCTGTTGGTGCACCCGACTTCTTATCCTTAAGAAGTCGGCACTCACTCTTGTAATGGCCTGGTTTGCCACAGTTGAAACAAGCACCCTTTCTTTTCTTATTCTTATTAGTATTCTTTTCAGGGTGTTTGTTTCTCTTCCAATTGCCTTTTCTTTGTTGGTTCGAATTCTTGACATTTTCCACCAAATGGATCTTAGAGGATACAGTTTCATTTTCTTTCTTGTCTCTGATTCTTGACTCTTCCTCAATCCTGAGGCATTGAGCCAAGTCTTCAATAGACATTTCCTCTTTCTTGTGTTTCAGACTTTTTCTAAAGTCTTTCCAATTTGGTGGAAGTTTGTCAATAATTGACGGGACAATGAAGGAATCATCAAGAAGGATGCCTTGCAAATGAATTTGATTAATTACATGTTGTATTTCATGTAATTGATCAATAACAGACTTATCATCTACCATTTTAAAATTTAAAAATTGACTCACAGTGAATTTCTTGCTACTGGCATCTTCCGCCAAGTATTTGGCTGCAAGTGCATTCCAGATTTCACTTGCTGATCCCATGCCTTGATATATGTCAAATAGTGTATCTGACATAGCATTTAGGATGTGCCCTTTGCAAATGTAGTCATCCTGTTCCCACTTCATCCTTGCACGAGCCTCCGCCAAAGTTTCATTTTCATTTGCTGACGGCTTTAGAGTAGTGAGAACATGGACCACTTTGAGTGATGTCAAAATGAAGTGCAACTTCTTCTGCCAGCGCTTGAAATTTCCTTTGTCGAAACGTTCGAGTTTGACAAAGTCTTGGGTCATTTGACGAACTGAATAAAGTGCCATTGAAACAACAGTAGAATTATCTTGTCTTAAGATTGTTGGAAAGTTTGTTGAGGGTACTGTTGATGATAGAAAACAGAAACTTGTTGCTTCAAGGCGTGATATCACTTTCCTTAAGACAAGATTCGCCCCCACTAGTAGTGTGCAAAGGGGATCCGCGAATTGCCTCCAAGATACAATGAAGCCTAGTAGGGAAGCCCTACTAATGTTTGATGACGCGTAGCACTAGCGGAATCAAACCCGAAATGCCCTTCCGAAATCTCAAGCCTTAGAGAAATCTCTAGATTCTGTTTCTGCAGAAAAACAGTATCTAGAACAGTAAACAAAAGAAAAACAGTATGTAGAAATACTTGGGGATTTTTGTAGGAGTGTAGAAGAGAGTGTAAAATCAGTCAGAATTGCCAATTCGATTTCTATCTGAAATGACTGAAGTTTGCACATTTTTATAGATCATCTGGTGTCTTTTCAGTGTGAAAAACACCTCTACAGGGCACCTTTCCAGAATGTTTGAAATCTGACCGTTAGATCGCACCCATTGATATTGAACGGTCCTGATCGATCCTAGATGTGACTGTTGGCTTGAGTAAAACCTCTCTCCAACCCAGTCATCGTTAGATCAACCATCTATGGTGTGGATCGCACCCCCTTGGCACATGACCGTTGGGGAAAGGGACACAACCCATTTGATCACACCCTTTGACCGTTGGAGTCATGGGCCCGTTGGGCCGACCGTTAGGCCCGAACCGAAGCCCAACCCAACTGAACCATTCGGCTTGATGGGCCTGCGAACCATTTGACCGGTCCACCTTCATCTTGATCCAACGGTGCAGATCAAATCTGGAAAAATTAAAGGCTCAAATCGCTCTTCGCGACGTTGCGTACGTGCGAAGTGCAAAGTGCGCCTAAAAAAGCGCCAATAAAGCGCCACTATGCGCCCTATAGCCCATTGCCCACGCCGCGCGCGCGCGTGCGCGTGCGCGTGTGCGAACGGTGCGTTGCACCGTCCCGCGGGTCCAACCATGGGTTCAACCCAATGTGCAATCAACAAGAGTTAGAAAAGGTAGTGCTTTATAAGCCCTTCTCTTTCTTTTCTCTCATCCGATGTGGAACTATCTTTTCAACTACACTTCTACATCCTTTTGTAAAAGCAAATATTTCCAAGAAAACATTTTCTTTTTCCCAAACGCTTTTGATAAAACATTTTCCAAAACACTAAAACATATAATATACATGATTTTGAAAATGCAAAATCACTAACAATCCCCCACCATTTTCAAAATCAAAGAAAATTTTCTCATCAGGCTTGGAAATCTTATGCATAGATGAAGGTATCTCTCGATTTGAACCTTCACTTAGTGAGGACATATCAAAGTTAACCAGAATTGCATAGTAGACGTATCTTTGAACTAGCTATTCTATTTGGTTAACCGGATACGTCTCACACACAAGATTTCACCTCTTTGGGCAATTTCTAAAACCGACACATGTACTGGCCTTGTGTCTATATCTTGGTTTCGTGAGCGCTCTAGAGACTAGCCAGGTCTCATAGGAAGCGGCACCACTTCCACACTCACATAGGTAGGCTTATCAAGAGTGCCCCTGTAACTAAAACACTCCAACACTATGTTATAAGCCTATTAAGAGTTTAAATACTCAGCCTTCTCCTTTTAAACATTACAGGTACCAAGCACTTTACCTTGGGATGGCAAATAATACAGATTATAGTGCTTGCAATCACTCCATATGATGTACTTGGACTCATTGAACTCAAGACTTGATGTTTATTCAAGTGTTGAGTTGATGTTCCATCATTGGTGACTATTGGTTAATGGCTTTAACCCCATCCCTAATGATGTTTTACACACCAGATCTCTTGCAAGAGCTTTAGTGAATGGATCGGCCAAGTTTTGGCTCGATCTCACAAAATCAATAGTTACTACTCCATTAGTAAGTAACTCTCTTATAGCACTATGTCTAAGTCCTATATGTCTGGACTTACCATTATAAACATGATTATATGCCCTTGATAGTGTGGCCTGACTATCACAATGGACATAAATCGATGGCATTGGTTTAGACCATAACGGAATTTCCAATAACAAATTCCGAAGCCATTCCGCCTCTTTACAGCATGCTGCCAGAGCTATAAACTCTGCTTCCATAGTTGAAGTTGTTATGCATGTCTGTTTCTTAGAGGCCCAGGAGACTGCTCCCCCACCAAGGGTGAAAATCCACCCACTGGTTGATAAATGGTCTATACGCTCAGTTATCCAACTAGCATCAGAGTATCCTTCTATTACAGTTGGATACCCACTATAACATAAACCATAGTCTATAGTTTTCTTTAAATATTTTAAAACTCTATAGACTGCATTCCAATGAGAAAAACTAGGATTACTGGTAAACCTACTAAGTTTACCTACAGCATATGCTATGTCTGGCCTAGTACAAGTCATAGCATACATAAGACTACCAATTACACTAGCATACCCTAGTTGAGAGATAGTCCTGCCAGTATTAAGATACAACTTTATATTTGGGTCAAAAGGTGTTGAAATGGGTGAACATTCAAAATGGTTAAACTTTTTAAGAACTTTCTCAATATAATGTGATTGTGTTAGAATAAGACCATTGTCCTGTCTTATAATTCTAATACCCAAAATCACATCAGCTTCACCCATATCTTTCATATCAAAGTTTTGAGAAAGATATGATTTAGTACTTTGAATGCTTGCAATATCAGTACCAAAAATTAACATGTCATCAACATATAAACAAATAACAACACCTTTGCTGCCCTTAAATTTACTGTATATACATTTATCTGATTCATGTATCTTATAACCATTTGACACTAAGACTTTATCAAATCTTTCATGCCATTGTTTAGGGGCTTGCTTAAGCCCATACAAAGATTTGATAAGCTTACATACTTTATGCTCTTGGCCTGGCAGAATAAATCCCTCAGGTTGTTCCATATACACTTCTTCATCAAGTTCACCATTTAAGAATGCGGTTTTAACATCCATCTGGTGAATGTGAAGTTTGTATATGGAAGCAAGGGCAATCAACACTCTAATGGTAGAAATCCTAGCAACAGGTGCATATGTGTCAAAGTAATCAATACCGGGTTTTTGAGTAAACCCTTTGGCAACTAACCTTGCCTTAAACTTTTCTATGGTCCCATTTACATTGATCTTCTTCTTGAAGATCCATTTACATCCTATAGGTTTAGACCCAGGTGGTAGATCAATCAAAATCCAAGTTTTATTACCCATGATAGAATCCATTTCGTCATTAATTGCTTCTTTCCAAAAAGCAACATCTTGTGACTTTATGGCTTCTCCATAGGTTTGAGGGTCACTTTCTATGCTTAAGTTTAACAAGACAGAACCTTGGAGTTTTTCCCTTGTCCCTTCTACCAGGTAGGTTACAAAGTCAGGGCCAAAACTCCTATCCCTTCTATCTCTTGAACTTCTTCTTATTTTACTAGGTTGTACACTAGGTTCACCAACTTCTGTTTGCGATTCTAAAGGATGATCTACAGAAGTTGTAGGTTCAATTTCTTTAGGAATTGCAGTGAACCTATTTTCATAGAAAAAGGCATCTCTAGATTCAATTATGGTATTGACATCTATGAAATCATTAGGTTCTATAACTAAGAACCTATAGGCCTTACTGTGACTAGCATATCCCAAAAAGATACACTCAATACCCCTTTCACCTAATTTTCTTAACTTAGGTTTAGGGACTTTAACTATAGATCTACAACCCCAAACTTTAAGGTAACTTAAGTTTGGTTTCCTTTTCTTCCACAATTCATAAGGGGTTATATCAGATTTCTTACTTGGTACCCTATTCAAAATGTGACAAGCTGTAAGTAAGGCTTCACCCCAAAAACTTTTATTTAAACCAGAATTAACAAGCATAGCATTAATCATTTCAGTAAGTGTCCTATTCTTCCTTTCTGCTACACCATTTTGTTGTGGTGTATAAGGGGCAGAAGATTCATGGACTATGCCTACTGATTCACAGAAATGAGGAAAGTGATATTCACCACCTCTATCTGATCTGAGACATTTAATGCTTGTTATACATTGGTTTTCTACTTCAGTTTTATAAATCTTAAATTTTTCTAAAACCTCATCTTTATGACTAAGTAGATAAACATAACAGTACCTAGAATAATCATCAATAAATGTAACAAAGTACTTTTTACCTCCCTTTGTGGGAACACTATGTATGTCACATACATCACTATGAATTAAATCTAACAAGTTAGAAGTTCTATCTACTTTAGGAAATGACTTAGTGATTATCTTGGTTTGCATGCATGTTTTACATCTATCTACTAAGTCATTTTCATATTTAGGAATTAAGGTTAACTTAACCATATCATTCATTTTCCTAGTATTTACATGTCCTAAACGATTATGCCATAAAGATAAAGAAGAATCCAAAACATAAGCAAAGACATTCACTTTATTGATATTAAGTTTGAACATCCCTTCATACATATATCCCTTCCCAACAAAGGTACCCCCCTTAGAAAGAATGAACTTGTCAGATTCAAATACAAGTTTGAAGCCATTCTTGTTGAGAATGCTTCCAGACACTAAGTTCTTTCTAACTTCTGGTACATGGTAGACACCGGTTAGAGTGAGTCGCTTGCCGGATGTGAACTCAAGTTCCACCTTGCCCTTCCCTTTGACTTCTGCTGTCGACGGATTTCCCATGTATAACACGCTTCCATCTTCAACTGTTTCATAAGTTGAAAACAGGTTCCTGTCTTTACAGACATGCATCGTCGCACCAGAGTCAATCCACCAATCATTGCCATCTTCAAGCATATTTGCCTCTGAAATCATGGCGACAAACTTTTCTTTGTCTGTTGGTGCACCCGACTTCTTATCCTTAAGAAGTCGGCACTCACTCTTGTAATGGCCTGGTTTGCCACAGTTGAAACAAGCACCCTTTCTTTTCTTATTCTTATTAGTATTCTTTTCAGGGTGTTTGTTTCTCTTCCAATTGCCTTTTCTTTGTTGGTTCGAATTCTTGACATTTTCCACCAAATGGATCTTAGAGGATACAGTTTCATTTTCTTTCTTGTCTCTGATTCTTGACTCTTCCTCAATCCTGAGGCATTGAGCCAAGTCTTCAATAGACATTTCCTCTTTCTTGTGTTTCAGACTTTTTCTAAAGTCTTTCCAATTTGGTGGAAGTTTGTCAATAATTGACGGGACAATGAAGGAATCATCAAGAAGGATGCCTTGCAAATGAATTTGATTAATTACATGTTGTATTTCATGTAATTGATCAATAACAGACTTATCATCTACCATTTTAAAATTTAAAAATTGACTCACAGTGAATTTCTTGCTACTGGCATCTTCCGCCAAGTATTTGGCTGCAAGTGCATTCCAGATTTCACTTGCTGATCCCATGCCTTGATATATGTCAAATAGTGTATCTGACATAGCATTTAGGATGTGCCCTTTGCAAATGTAGTCATCCTGTTCCCACTTCATCCTTGCACGAGCCTCCGCCAAAGTTTCATTTTCATTTGCTGACGGCTTTAGAGTAGTGAGAACATGGACCACTTTGAGTGATGTCAAAATGAAGTGCAACTTCTTCTGCCAGCGCTTGAAATTTCCTTTGTCGAAACGTTCGAGTTTGACAAAGTCTTGGGTCATTTGACGAACTGAATAAAGTGCCATTGAAACAACAGTAGAATTATCTTGTCTTAAGATTGTTGGAAAGTTTGTTGAGGGTACTGTTGATGATAGAAAACAGAAACTTGTTGCTTCAAGGCGTGATATCACTTTCCTTAAGACAAGATTCGCCCCCACTAGTAGTGTGCAAAGGGGATCCGCGAATTGCCTCCAAGATACAATGAAGCCTAGTAGGGAAGCCCTACTAATGTTTGATGACGCGTAGCACTAGCGGAATCAAACCCGAAATGCCCTTCCGAAATCTCAAGCCTTAGAGAAATCTCTAGATTCTGTTTCTGCAGAAAAACAGTATCTAGAACAGTAAACAAAAGAAAAACAGTATGTAGAAATACTTGGGGATTTTTGTAGGAGTGTAGAAGAGAGTGTAAAATCAGTCAGAATTGCCAATTCGATTTCTATCTGAAATGACTGAAGTTTGCACATTTTTATAGATCATCTGGTGTCTTTTCAGTGTGAAAAACACCTCTACAGGGCACCTTTCCAGAATGTTTGAAATCTGACCGTTAGATCGCACCCATTGATATTGAACGGTCCTGATCGATCCTAGATGTGACTGTTGGCTTGAGTAAAACCTCTCTCCAACCCAGTCATCGTTAGATCAACCATCTATGGTGTGGATCGCACCCCCTTGGCACATGACCGTTGGGGAAAGGGACACAACCCATTTGATCACACCCTTTGACCGTTGGAGTCATGGGCCCGTTGGGCCGACCGTTAGGCCCGAACCGAAGCCCAACCCAACTGAACCATTCGGCTTGATGGGCCTGCGAACCATTTGACCGGTCCACCTTCATCTTGATCCAACGGTGCAGATCAAATCTGGAAAAATTAAAGGCTCCAATCGCTCTTCGCGACGTTGCGTACGTGCGAAGTGCAAAGTGCGCCTAAAAAAGCGCCAATAAAGCGCCACTATGCGCCCTATAGCCCATTGCCCACGCCGCGCGCGCGCGTGCGCGTGCGCGTGTGCGAACGGTGCGTTGCACCGTCCCGCGGGTCCAACCATGGGTTCAACCCAATGTGCAATCAACAAGAGTTAGAAAAGGTAGTGCTTTATAAGCCCTTCTCTTTCTTTTCTCTCATCCGATGTGGAACTATCTTTTCAACTACACTTCTACATCCTTTTGTAAAAGCAAATATTTCCAAGAAAACATTTTCTTTTTCCCAAACGCTTTTGATAAAACATTTTCCAAAACACTAAAACATATAATATACATGATTTTGAAAATGCAAAATCACTAACAATCCCCCACCATTTTCAAAATCAAAGAAAATTTTCTCATCAGGCTTGGAAATCTTATGCATAGATGAAGGTATCTCTCGATTTGAACCTTCACTTAGTGAGGACATATCAAAGTTAACCAGAATTGCATAGTAGACGTATCTTTGAACTAGCTATTCTATTTGGTTAACCGGATACGTCTCACACACAAGATTTCACCTCTTTGGGCAATTTCTAAAACCGACACATGTACTGGCCTTGTGTCTATATCTTGGTTTCGTGAGCGCTCTAGAGACTAGCCAGGTCTCATAGGAAGCGGCACCACTTCCACACTCACATAGGTAGGCTTATCAAGAGTGCCCCTGTAACTAAAACACTCCAACACTATGTTATAAGCCTATTAAGAGTTTAAATACTCAGCCTTCTCCTTTTAAACATTACAGGTACCAAGCACTTTACCTTGGGATGGCAAATAATACAGATTATAGTGCTTGCAATCACTCCATATGATGTACTTGGACTCATTGAACTCAAGACTTGATGTTTATTCAAGTGTTGAGTTGATGTTCCATCATTGGTGACTATTGGTTAATGGCTTTAACCCCATCCCTAATGATGTTTTACACACCAGATCTCTTGCAAGAGCTTTAGTGAATGGATCGGCCAAGTTTTGGCTCGATCTCACAAAATCAATAGTTACTACTCCATTAGTAAGTAACTCTCTTATAGCACTATGTCTAAGTCCTATATGTCTGGACTTACCATTATAAACATGATTATATGCCCTTGATAGTGTGGCCTGACTATCACAATGGACATAAATCGATGGCATTGGTTTAGACCATAACGGAATTTCCAATAACAAATTCCGAAGCCATTCCGCCTCTTTACAGCATGCTGCCAGAGCTATAAACTCTGCTTCCATAGTTGAAGTTGTTATGCATGTCTGTTTCTTAGAGGCCCAGGAGACTGCTCCCCCACCAAGGGTGAAAATCCACCCACTGGTTGATAAATGGTCTATACGCTCAGTTATCCAACTAGCATCAGAGTATCCTTCTATTACAGTTGGATACCCACTATAACATAAACCATAGTCTATAGTTTTCTTTAAATATTTTAAAACTCTATAGACTGCATTCCAATGAGAAAAACTAGGATTACTGGTAAACCTACTAAGTTTACCTACAGCATATGCTATGTCTGGCCTAGTACAAGTCATAGCATACATAAGACTACCAATTACACTAGCATACCCTAGTTGAGAGATAGTCCTGCCAGTATTAAGATACAACTTTATATTTGGGTCAAAAGGTGTTGAAATGGGTGAACATTCAAAATGGTTAAACTTTTTAAGAACTTTCTCAATATAATGTGATTGTGTTAGAATAAGACCATTGTCCTGTCTTATAATTCTAATACCCAAAATCACATCAGCTTCACCCATATCTTTCATATCAAAGTTTTGAGAAAGATATGATTTAGTACTTTGAATGCTTGCAATATCAGTACCAAAAATTAACATGTCATCAACATATAAACAAATAACAACACCTTTGCTGCCCTTAAATTTACTGTATATACATTTATCTGATTCATGTATCTTATAACCATTTGACACTAAGACTTTATCAAATCTTTCATGCCATTGTTTAGGGGCTTGCTTAAGCCCATACAAAGATTTGATAAGCTTACATACTTTATGCTCTTGGCCTGGCAGAATAAATCCCTCAGGTTGTTCCATATACACTTCTTCATCAAGTTCACCATTTAAGAATGCGGTTTTAACATCCATCTGGTGAATGTGAAGTTTGTATATGGAAGCAAGGGCAATCAACACTCTAATGGTAGAAATCCTAGCAACAGGTGCATATGTGTCAAAGTAATCAATACCGGGTTTTTGAGTAAACCCTTTGGCAACTAACCTTGCCTTAAACTTTTCTATGGTCCCATTTACATTGATCTTCTTCTTGAAGATCCATTTACATCCTATAGGTTTAGACCCAGGTGGTAGATCAATCAAAATCCAAGTTTTATTACCCATGATAGAATCCATTTCGTCATTAATTGCTTCTTTCCAAAAAGCAACATCTTGTGACTTTATGGCTTCTCCATAGGTTTGAGGGTCACTTTCTATGCTTAAGTTTAACAAGACAGAACCTTGGAGTTTTTCCCTTGTCCCTTCTACCAGGTAGGTTACAAAGTCAGGGCCAAAACTCCTATCCCTTCTATCTCTTGAACTTCTTCTTATTTTACTAGGTTGTACACTAGGTTCACCAACTTCTGTTTGCGATTCTAAAGGATGATCTACAGAAGTTGTAGGTTCAATTTCTTTAGGAATTGCAGTGAACCTATTTTCATAGAAAAAGGCATCTCTAGATTCAATTATGGTATTGACATCTATGAAATCATTAGGTTCTATAACTAAGAACCTATAGGCCTTACTGTGACTAGCATATCCCAAAAAGATACACTCAATACCCCTTTCACCTAATTTTCTTAACTTAGGTTTAGGGACTTTAACTATAGATCTACAACCCCAAACTTTAAGGTAACTTAAGTTTGGTTTCCTTTTCTTCCACAATTCATAAGGGGTTATATCAGATTTCTTACTTGGTACCCTATTCAAAATGTGACAAGCTGTAAGTAAGGCTTCACCCCAAAAACTTTTATTTAAACCAGAATTAACAAGCATAGCATTAATCATTTCAGTAAGTGTCCTATTCTTCCTTTCTGCTACACCATTTTGTTGTGGTGTATAAGGGGCAGAAGATTCATGGACTATGCCTACTGATTCACAGAAATGAGGAAAGTGATATTCACCACCTCTATCTGATCTGAGACATTTAATGCTTGTTATACATTGGTTTTCTACTTCAGTTTTATAAATCTTAAATTTTTCTAAAACCTCATCTTTATGACTAAGTAGATAAACATAACAGTACCTAGAATAATCATCAATAAATGTAACAAAGTACTTTTTACCTCCCTTTGTGGGAACACTATGTATGTCACATACATCACTATGAATTAAATCTAACAAGTTAGAAGTTCTATCTACTTTAGGAAATGACTTAGTGATTATCTTGGTTTGCATGCATGTTTTACATCTATCTACTAAGTCATTTTCATATTTAGGAATTAAGGTTAACTTAACCATATCATTCATTTTCCTAGTATTTACATGTCCTAAACGATTATGCCATAAAGATAAAGAAGAATCCAAAACATAAGCAAAGACATTCACTTTATTGATATTAAGTTTGAACATCCCTTCATACATATATCCCTTCCCAACAAAGGTACCCCCCTTAGAAAGAATGAACTTGTCAGATTCAAATACAAGTTTGAAGCCATTCTTGTTGAGAATGCTTCCAGACACTAAGTTCTTTCTAACTTCTGGTACATGGTAGACACCGGTTAGAGTGAGTCGCTTGCCGGATGTGAACTCAAGTTCCACCTTGCCCTTCCCTTTGACTTCTGCTGTCGACGAATTTCCCATGTATAACACGCTTCCATCTTCAACTGTTTCATAAGTTGAAAACAGGTTCCTGTCTTTACAGACATGCATCGTCGCACCAGAGTCAATCCACCAATCATTGCCATCTTCAAGCATATTTGCCTCTGAAATCATGGCGACAAACTTTTCTTTGTCTGTTGGTGCACCCGACTTCTTATCCTTAAGAAGTCGGCACTCACTCTTGTAATGGCCTGGTTTGCCACAGTTGAAACAAGCACCCTTTCTTTTCTTATTCTTATTAGTATTCTTTTCAGGGTGTTTGTTTCTCTTCCAATTGCCTTTTCTTTGTTGGTTCGAATTCTTGACATTTTCCACCAAATGGATCTTAGAGGATACAGTTTCATTTTCTTTCTTGTCTCTGATTCTTGACTCTTCCTCAATCCTGAGGCATTGAGCCAAGTCTTCAATAGACATTTCCTCTTTCTTGTGTTTCAGACTTTTTCTAAAGTCTTTCCAATTTGGTGGAAGTTTGTCAATAATTGACGGGACAATGAAGGAATCATCAAGAAGGATGCCTTGCAAATGAATTTGATTAATTACATGTTGTATTTCATGTAATTGATCAATAACAGACTTATCATCTACCATTTTAAAATTTAAAAATTGACTCACAGTGAATTTCTTGCTACTGGCATCTTCCGCCAAGTATTTGGCTGCAAGTGCATTCCAGATTTCACTTGCTGATCCCATGCCTTGATATATGTCAAATAGTGTATCTGACATAGCATTTAGGATGTGCCCTTTGCAAATGTAGTCATCCTGTTCCCACTTCATCCTTGCACGAGCCTCCGCCAAAGTTTCATTTTCATTTGCTGACGGCTTTAGAGTAGTGAGAACATGGACCACTTTGAGTGATGTCAAAATGAAGTGCAACTTCTTCTGCCAGCGCTTGAAATTTCCTTTGTCGAAACGTTCGAGTTTGACAAAGTCTTGGGTCATTTGACGAACTGAATAAAGTGCCATTGAAACAACAGTAGAATTATCTTGTCTTAAGATTGTTGGAAAGTTTGTTGAGGGTACTGTTGATGATAGAAAACAGAAACTTGTTGCTTCAAGGCGTGATATCACTTTCCTTAAGACAAGATTCGCCCCCACTAGTAGTGTGCAAAGGGGATCCGCGAATTGCCTCCAAGATACAATGAAGCCTAGTAGGGAAGCCCTACTAATGTTTGATGACGCGTAGCACTAGCGGAATCAAACCCGAAATGCCCTTCCGAAATCTCAAGCCTTAGAGAAATCTCTAGATTCTGTTTCTGCAGAAAAACAGTATCTAGAACAGTAAACAAAAGAAAAACAGTATGTAGAAATACTTGGGGATTTTTGTAGGAGTGTAGAAGAGAGTGTAAAATCAGTCAGAATTGCCAATTCGATTTCTATCTGAAATGACTGAAGTTTGCACATTTTTATAGATCATCTGGTGTCTTTTCAGTGTGAAAAACACCTCTACAGGGCACCTTTCCAGAATGTTTGAAATCTGACCGTTAGATCGCACCCATTGATATTGAACGGTCCTGATCGATCCTAGATGTGACTGTTGGCTTGAGTAAAACCTCTCTCCAACCCAGTCATCGTTAGATCAACCATCTATGGTGTGGATCGCACCCCCTTGGCACATGACCGTTGGGGAAAGGGACACAACCCATTTGATCACACCCTTTGACCGTTGGAGTCATGGGCCCGTTGGGCCGACCGTTAGGCCCGAACCGAAGCCCAACCCAACTGAACCATTCGGCTTGATGGGCCTGCGAACCATTTGACCGGTCCACCTTCATCTTGATCCAACGGTGCAGATCAAATCTGGAAAAATTAAAGGCTCCAATCGCTCTTCGCGACGTTGCGTACGTGCGAAGTGCAAAGTGCGCCTAAAAAAGCGCCAATAAAGCGCCACTATGCGCCCTATAGCCCATTGCCCACGCCGCGCGCGCGCGTGCGCGTGCGCGTGTGCGAACGGTGCGTTGCACCGTCCCGCGGGTCCAACCATGGGTTCAACCCAATGTGCAATCAACAAGAGTTAGAAAAGGTAGTGCTTTATAAGCCCTTCTCTTTCTTTTCTCTCATCCGATGTGGAACTATCTTTTCAACTACACTTCTACATCCTTTTGTAAAAGCAAATATTTCCAAGAAAACATTTTCTTTTTCCCAAACGCTTTTGATAAAACATTTTCCAAAACACTAAAACATATAATATACATGATTTTGAAAATGCAAAATCACTAACAATCCCCCACCATTTTCAAAATCAAAGAAAATTTTCTCATCAGGCTTGGAAATCTTATGCATAGATGAAGGTATCTCTCGATTTGAACCTTCACTTAGTGAGGACATATCAAAGTTAACCAGAATTGCATAGTAGACGTATCTTTGAACTAGCTATTCTATTTGGTTAACCGGATACGTCTCACACACAAGATTTCACCTCTTTGGGCAATTTCTAAAACCGACACATGTACTGGCCTTGTGTCTATATCTTGGTTTCGTGAGCGCTCTAGAGACTAGCCAGGTCTCATAGGAAGCGGCACCACTTCCACACTCACATAGGTAGGCTTATCAAGAGTGCCCCTGTAACTAAAACACTCCAACACTATGTTATAAGCCTATTAAGAGTTTAAATACTCAGCCTTCTCCTTTTAAACATTACAGGTACCAAGCACTTTACCTTGGGATGGCAAATAATACAGATTATAGTGCTTGCAATCACTCCATATGATGTACTTGGACTCATTGAACTCAAGACTTGATGTTTATTCAAGTGTTGAGTTGATGTTCCATCATTGGTGACTATTGGTTAATGGCTTTAACCCCATCCCTAATGATGTTTTACACACCAGATCTCTTGCAAGAGCTTTAGTGAATGGATCGGCCAAGTTTTGGCTCGATCTCACAAAATCAATAGTTACTACTCCATTAGTAAGTAACTCTCTTATAGCACTATGTCTAAGTCCTATATGTCTGGACTTACCATTATAAACATGATTATATGCCCTTGATAGTGTGGCCTGACTATCACAATGGACATAAATCGATGGCATTGGTTTAGACCATAACGGAATTTCCAATAACAAATTCCGAAGCCATTCCGCCTCTTTACAGCATGCTGCCAGAGCTATAAACTCTGCTTCCATAGTTGAAGTTGTTATGCATGTCTGTTTCTTAGAGGCCCAGGAGACTGCTCCCCCACCAAGGGTGAAAATCCACCCACTGGTTGATAAATGGTCTATACGCTCAGTTATCCAACTAGCATCAGAGTATCCTTCTATTACAGTTGGATACCCACTATAACATAAACCATAGTCTATAGTTTTCTTTAAATATTTTAAAACTCTATAGACTGCATTCCAATGAGAAAAACTAGGATTACTGGTAAACCTACTAAGTTTACCTACAACATATGCTATGTCTGGCCTAGTACAAGTCATAGCATACATAAGACTACCAATTACACTAGCATACCCTAGTTGAGAGATAGTCCTGCCAGTATTAAGATACAACTTTATATTTGGGTCAAAAGGTGTTGAAATGGGTGAACATTCAAAATGGTTAAACTTTTTAAGAACTTTCTCAATATAATGTGATTGTGTTAGAATAAGACCATTGTCCTGTCTTATAATTCTAATACCCAAAATCACATCAGCTTCACCCATATCTTTCATATCAAAGTTTTGAGAAAGATATGATTTAGTACTTTGAATGCTTGCAATATCAGTACCAAAAATTAACATGTCATCAACATATAAACAAATAACAACACCTTTGCTGCCCTTAAATTTACTGTATATACATTTATCTGATTCATGTATCTTATAACCATTTGACACTAAGACTTTATCAAATCTTTCATGCCATTGTTTAGGGGCTTGCTTAAGCCCATACAAAGATTTGATAAGCTTACATACTTTATGCTCTTGGCCTGGCAGAATAAATCCCTCAGGTTGTTCCATATACACTTCTTCATCAAGTTCACCATTTAAGAATGCGGTTTTAACATCCATCTGGTGAATGTGAAGTTTGTATATGGAAGCAAGGGCAATCAACACTCTAATGGTAGAAATCCTAGCAACAGGTGCATATGTGTCAAAGTAATCAATACCGGGTTTTTGAGTAAACCCTTTGGCAACTAACCTTGCCTTAAACTTTTCTATGGTCCCATTTACATTGATCTTCTTCTTGAAGATCCATTTACATCCTATAGGTTTAGACCCAGGTGGTAGATCAATCAAAATCCAAGTTTTATTACCCATGATAGAATCCATTTCGTCATTAATTGCTTCTTTCCAAAAAGCAACATCTTGTGACTTTATGGCTTCTCCATAGGTTTGAGGGTCACTTTCTATGCTTAAGTTTAACAAGACAGAACCTTGGAGTTTTTCCCTTGTCCCTTCTACCAGGTAGGTTACAAAGTCAGGGCCAAAACTCCTATCCCTTCTATCTCTTGAACTTCTTCTTATTTTACTAGGTTGTACACTAGGTTCACCAACTTCTGTTTGCGATTCTAAAGGATGATCTACAGAAGTTGTAGGTTCAATTTCTTTAGGAATTGCAGTGAACCTATTTTCATAGAAAAAGGCATCTCTAGATTCAATTATGGTATTGACATCTATGAAATCATTAGGTTCTATAACTAAGAACCTATAGGCCTTACTGTGACTAGCATATCCCAAAAAGATACACTCAATACCCCTTTCACCTAATTTTCTTAACTTAGGTTTAGGGACTTTAACTATAGATCTACAACCCCAAACTTTAAGGTAACTTAAGTTTGGTTTCCTTTTCTTCCACAATTCATAAGGGGTTATATCAGATTTCTTACTTGGTACCCTATTCAAAATGTGACAAGCTGTAAGTAAGGCTTCACCCCAAAAACTTTTATTTAAACCAGAATTAACAAGCATAGCATTAATCATTTCAGTAAGTGTCCTATTCTTCCTTTCTGCTACACCATTTTGTTGTGGTGTATAAGGGGCAGAAGATTCATGGACTATGCCTACTGATTCACAGAAATGAGGAAAGTGATATTCACCACCTCTATCTGATCTGAGACATTTAATGCTTGTTATACATTGGTTTTCTACTTCAGTTTTATAAATCTTAAATTTTTCTAAAACCTCATCTTTATGACTAAGTAGATAAACATAACAGTACCTAGAATAATCATCAATAAATGTAACAAAGTACTTTTTACCTCCCTTTGTGGGAACACTATGTATGTCACATACATCACTATGAATTAAATCTAACAAGTTAGAAGTTCTATCTACTTTAGGAAATGACTTAGTGATTATCTTGGTTTGCATGCATGTTTTACATCTATCTACTAAGTCATTTTCATATTTAGGAATTAAGGTTAACTTAACCATATCATTCATTTTCCTAGTATTTACATGTCCTAAACGATTATGCCATAAAGATAAAGAAGAATCCAAAACATAAGCAAAGACATTCACTTTATTGATATTAAGTTTGAACATCCCTTCATACATATATCCCTTCCCAACAAAGGTACCCCCCTTAGAAAGAATGAACTTGTCAGATTCAAATACAAGTTTGAAGCCATTCTTGTTGAGAATGCTTCCAGACACTAAGTTCTTTCTAACTTCTGGTACATGGTAGACACCGGTTAGAGTGAGTCGCTTGCCGGATGTGAACTCAAGTTCCACCTTGCCCTTCCCTTTGACTTCTGCTGTCGACGGATTTCCCATGTATAACACGCTTCCATCTTCAACTGTTTCATAAGTTGAAAACAGGTTCCTGTCTTTACAGACATGCATCGTCGCACCAGAGTCAATCCACCAATCATTGCCATCTTCAAGCATATTTGCCTCTGAAATCATGGCGACAAACTTTTCTTTGTCTGTTGGTGCACCCGACTTCTTATCCTTAAGAAGTCGGCACTCACTCTTGTAATGGCCTGGTTTGCCACAGTTGAAACAAGCACCCTTTCTTTTCTTATTCTTATTAGTATTCTTTTCAGGGTGTTTGTTTCTCTTCCAATTGCCTTTTCTTTGTTGGTTCGAATTCTTGACATTTTCCACCAAATGGATCTTAGAGGATACAGTTTCATTTTCTTTCTTGTCTCTGATTCTTGACTCTTCCTCAATCCTGAGGCATTGAGCCAAGTCTTCAATAGACATTTCCTCTTTCTTGTGTTTCAGACTTTTTCTAAAGTCTTTCCAATTTGGTGGAAGTTTGTCAATAATTGACGGGACAATGAAGGAATCATCAAGAAGGATGCCTTGCAAATGAATTTGATTAATTACATGTTGTATTTCATGTAATTGATCAATAACAGACTTATCATCTACCATTTTAAAATTTAAAAATTGACTCACAGTGAATTTCTTGCTACTGGCATCTTCCGCCAAGTATTTGGCTGCAAGTGCATTCCAGATTTCACTTGCTGATCCCATGCCTTGATATATGTCAAATAGTGTATCTGACATAGCATTTAGGATGTGCCCTTTGCAAATGTAGTCATCCTGTTCCCACTTCATCCTTGCACGAGCCTCCGCCAAAGTTTCATTTTCATTTGCTGACGGCTTTAGAGTAGTGAGAACATGGACCACTTTGAGTGATGTCAAAATGACGTGCAACTTCTTCTGCCAGCGCTTGAAATATCCTTTGTCGAAACGTTCGAGTTTGACAAAGTCTTGGGTCATTTGACGAACTGAATAAAGTGTCATTGAAACAACAGTAGAATTATCTTGTCTTAAGATTGTTGGAAAGTTTGTTGAGGGTACTGTTGATGATAGAAAACAGAAACTTGTTGCTTCAAGGCGTGATATCACTTTCCTTAAGACAAGATTCGCCCCCACTAGTAGTGTGCAAAGGGGATCCGCGAATTGCCTCCAAGATACAATGAAGCCTAGTAGGGAAGCCCTACTAATGTTTGATGACGCGTAGCACTAGCGGAATCAAACCCGAAATGCCCTTCCGAAATCTCAAGCCTTAGAGAAATCTCTAGATTCTGTTTCTGCAGAAAAACAGTATCTAGAACAGTAAACAAAAGAAAAACAGTATGTAGAAATACTTGGGGATTTTTGTAGGAGTGTAGAAGAGAGTGTAAAATCAGTCAGAATTGCCAATTCGATTTCTATCTGAAATGACTGAAGTTTGCACATTTTTATAGATCATCTGGTGTCTTTTCAGTGTGAAAAACACCTCTACAGGGCACCTTTCCAGAATGTTTGAAATCTGACCGTTAGATCGCACCCATTGATATTGAACGGTCCTGATCGATCCTAGATGTGACTGTTGGCTTGAGTAAAACCTCTCTCCAACCCAGTCATCGTTAGATCAACCATCTATGGTGTGGATCGCACCCCCTTGGCACATGACCGTTGGGGAAAGGGACACAACCCATTTGATCACACCCTTTGACCGTTGGAGTCATGGGCCCGTTGGGCCGACCGTTAGGCCCGAACCGAAGCCCAACCCAACTGAACCATTCGGCTTGATGGGCCTGCGAACCATTTGACCGGTCCACCTTCATCTTGATCCAACGGTGCAGATCAAATCTGGAAAAATTAAAGGCTCAAATCGCTCTTCGCGACGTTGCGTACGTGCGAAGTGCAAAGTGCGCCTAAAAAAGCGCCAATAAAGCGCCACTATGCGCCCTATAGCCCATTGCCCACGCCGCGCGCGCGCGTGCGCGTGCGCGTGTGCGAACGGTGCGTTGCACCGTCCCGCGGGTCCAACCATGGGTTCAACCCAATGTGCAATCAACAAGAGTTAGAAAAGGTAGTGCTTTATAAGCCCTTCTCTTTCTTTTCTCTCATCCGATGTGGAACTATCTTTTCAACTACACTTCTACATCCTTTTGTAAAAGCAAATATTTCCAAGAAAACATTTTCTTTTTCCCAAACGCTTTTGATAAAACATTTTCCAAAACACTAAAACATATAATATACATGATTTTGAAAATGCAAAATCACTAACAATCCCCCACCATTTTCAAAATCAAAGAAAATTTTCTCATCAGGCTTGGAAATCTTATGCATAGATGAAGGTATCTCTCGATTTGAACCTTCACTTAGTGAGGACATATCAAAGTTAACCAGAATTGCATAGTAGACGTATCTTTGAACTAGCTATTCTATTTGGTTAACCGGATACGTCTCACACACAAGATTTCACCTCTTTGGGCAATTTCTAAAACCGACACATGTACTGGCCTTGTGTCTATATCTTGGTTTCGTGAGCGCTCTAGAGACTAGCCAGGTCTCATAGGAAGCGGCACCACTTCCACACTCACATAGGTAGGCTTATCAAGAGTGCCCCTGTAACTAAAACACTCCAACACTATGTTATAAGCCTATTAAGAGTTTAAATACTCAGCCTTCTCCTTTTAAACATTACAGGTACCAAGCACTTTACCTTGGGATGGCAAATAATACAGATTATAGTGCTTGCAATCACTCCATATGATGTACTTGGACTCATTGAACTCAAGACTTGATGTTTATTCAAGTGTTGAGTTGATGTTCCATCATTGGTGACTATTGGTTAATGGCTTTAACCCCATCCCTAATGATGTTTTACACACCAGATCTCTTGCAAGAGCTTTAGTGAATGGATCGGCCAAGTTTTGGCTCGATCTCACAAAATCAATAGTTACTACTCCATTAGTAAGTAACTCTCTTATAGCACTATGTCTAAGTCCTATATGTCTGGACTTACCATTATAAACATGATTATATGCCCTTGATAGTGTGGCCTGACTATCACAATGGACATAAATCGATGGCATTGGTTTAGACCATAACGGAATTTCCAATAACAAATTCCGAAGCCATTCCGCCTCTTTACAGCATGCTGCCAGAGCTATAAACTCTGCTTCCATAGTTGAAGTTGTTATGCATGTCTGTTTCTTAGAGGCCCAGGAGACTGCTCCCCCACCAAGGGTGAAAATCCACCCACTGGTTGATAAATGGTCTATACGCTCAGTTATCCAACTAGCATCAGAGTATCCTTCTATTACAGTTGGATACCCACTATAACATAAACCATAGTCTATAGTTTTCTTTAAATATTTTAAAACTCTATAGACTGCATTCCAATGAGAAAAACTAGGATTACTGGTAAACCTACTAAGTTTACCTACAGCATATGCTATGTCTGGCCTAGTACAAGTCATAGCATACATAAGACTACCAATTACACTAGCATACCCTAGTTGAGAGATAGTCCTGCCAGTATTAAGATACAACTTTATATTTGGGTCAAAAGGTGTTGAAATGGGTGAACATTCAAAATGGTTAAACTTTTTAAGAACTTTCTCAATATAATGTGATTGTGTTAGAATAAGACCATTGTCCTGTCTTATAATTCTAATACCCAAAATCACATCAGCTTCACCCATATCTTTCATATCAAAGTTTTGAGAAAGATATGATTTAGTACTTTGAATGCTTGCAATATCAGTACCAAAAATTAACATGTCATCAACATATAAACAAATAACAACACCTTTGCTGCCCTTAAATTTACTGTATATACATTTATCTGATTCATGTATCTTATAACCATTTGACACTAAGACTTTATCAAATCTTTCATGCCATTGTTTAGGGGCTTGCTTAAGCCCATACAAAGATTTGATAAGCTTACATACTTTATGCTCTTGGCCTGGCAGAATAAATCCCTCAGGTTGTTCCATATACACTTCTTCATCAAGTTCACCATTTAAGAATGCGGTTTTAACATCCATCTGGTGAATGTGAAGTTTGTATATGGAAGCAAGGGCAATCAACACTCTAATGGTAGAAATCCTAGCAACAGGTGCATATGTGTCAAAGTAATCAATACCGGGTTTTTGAGTAAACCCTTTGGCAACTAACCTTGCCTTAAACTTTTCTATGGTCCCATTTACATTGATCTTCTTCTTGAAGATCCATTTACATCCTATAGGTTTAGACCCAGGTGGTAGATCAATCAAAATCCAAGTTTTATTACCCATGATAGAATCCATTTCGTCATTAATTGCTTCTTTCCAAAAAGCAACATCTTGTGACTTTATGGCTTCTCCATAGGTTTGAGGGTCACTTTCTATGCTTAAGTTTAACAAGACAGAACCTTGGAGTTTTTCCCTTGTCCCTTCTACCAGGTAGGTTACAAAGTCAGGGCCAAAACTCCTATCCCTTCTATCTCTTGAACTTCTTCTTATTTTACTAGGTTGTACACTAGGTTCACCAACTTCTGTTTGCGATTCTAAAGGATGATCTACAGAAGTTGTAGGTTCAATTTCTTTAGGAATTGCAGTGAACCTATTTTCATAGAAAAAGGCATCTCTAGATTCAATTATGGTATTGACATCTATGAAATCATTAGGTTCTATAACTAAGAACCTATAGGCCTTACTGTGACTAGCATATCCCAAAAAGATACACTCAATACCCCTTTCACCTAATTTTCTTAACTTAGGTTTAGGGACTTTAACTATAGATCTACAACCCCAAACTTTAAGGTAACTTAAGTTTGGTTTCCTTTTCTTCCACAATTCATAAGGGGTTATATCAGATTTCTTACTTGGTACCCTATTCAAAATGTGACAAGCTGTAAGTAAGGCTTCACCCCAAAAACTTTTATTTAAACCAGAATTAACAAGCATAGCATTAATCATTTCAGTAAGTGTCCTATTCTTCCTTTCTGCTACACCATTTTGTTGTGGTGTATAAGGGGCAGAAGATTCATGGACTATGCCTACTGATTCACAGAAATGAGGAAAGTGATATTCACCACCTCTATCTGATCTGAGACATTTAATGCTTGTTATACATTGGTTTTCTACTTCAGTTTTATAAATCTTAAATTTTTCTAAAACCTCATCTTTATGACTAAGTAGATAAACATAACAGTACCTAGAATAATCATCAATAAATGTAACAAAGTACTTTTTACCTCCCTTTGTGGGAACACTATGTATGTCACATACATCACTATGAATTAAATCTAACAAGTTAGAAGTTCTATCTACTTTAGGAAATGACTTAGTGATTATCTTGGTTTGCATGCATGTTTTACATCTATCTACTAAGTCATTTTCATATTTAGGAATTAAGGTTAACTTAACCATATCATTCATTTTCCTAGTATTTACATGTCCTAAACGATTATGCCATAAAGATAAAGAAGAATCCAAAACATAAGCAAAGACATTCACTTTATTGATATTAAGTTTGAACATCCCTTCATACATATATCCCTTCCCAACAAAGGTACCCCCCTTAGAAAGAATGAACTTGTCAGATTCAAATACAAGTTTGAAGCCATTCTTGTTGAGAATGCTTCCAGACACTAAGTTCTTTCTAACTTCTGGTACATGGTAGACACCGGTTAGAGTGAGTCGCTTGCCGGATGTGAACTCAAGTTCCACCTTGCCCTTCCCTTTGACTTCTGCTGTCGACGAATTTCCCATGTATAACACGCTTCCATCTTCAACTGTTTCATAAGTTGAAAACAGGTTCCTGTCTTTACAGACATGCATCGTCGCACCAGAGTCAATCCACCAATCATTGCCATCTTCAAGCATATTTGCCTCTGAAATCATGGCGACAAACTTTTCTTTGTCTGTTGGTGCACCCGACTTCTTATCCTTAAGAAGTCGGCACTCACTCTTGTAATGGCCTGGTTTGCCACAGTTGAAACAAGCACCCTTTCTTTTCTTATTCTTATTAGTATTCTTTTCAGGGTGTTTGTTTCTCTTCCAATTGCCTTTTCTTTGTTGGTTCGAATTCTTGACATTTTCCACCAAATGGATCTTAGAGGATACAGTTTCATTTTCTTTCTTGTCTCTGATTCTTGACTCTTCCTCAATCCTGAGGCATTGAGCCAAGTCTTCAATAGACATTTCCTCTTTCTTGTGTTTCAGACTTTTTCTAAAGTCTTTCCAATTTGGTGGAAGTTTGTCAATAATTGACGGGACAATGAAGGAATCATCAAGAAGGATGCCTTGCAAATGAATTTGATTAATTACATGTTGTATTTCATGTAATTGATCAATAACAGACTTATCATCTACCATTTTAAAATTTAAAAATTGACTCACAGTGAATTTCTTGCTACTGGCATCTTCCGCCAAGTATTTGGCTGCAAGTGCATTCCAGATTTCACTTGCTGATCCCATGCCTTGATATATGTCAAATAGTGTATCTGACATAGCATTTAGGATGTGCCCTTTGCAAATGTAGTCATCCTGTTCCCACTTCATCCTTGCACGAGCCTCCGCCAAAGTTTCATTTTCATTTGCTGACGGCTTTAGAGTAGTGAGAACATGGACCACTTTGAGTGATGTCAAAATGACGTGCAACTTCTTCTGCCAGCGCTTGAAATTTCCTTTGTCGAAACGTTCGAGTTTGACAAAGTCTTGGGTCATTTGACGAACTGAATAAAGTGTCATTGAAACAACAGTAGAATTATCTTGTCTTAAGATTGTTGGAAAGTTTGTTGAGGGTACTGTTGATGATAGAAAACAGAAACTTGTTGCTTCAAGGCGTGATATCACTTTCCTTAAGACAAGATTCGCCCCCACTAGTAGTGTGCAAAGGGGATCCGCGAATTGCCTCCAAGATACAATGAAGCCTAGTAGGGAAGCCCTACTAATGTTTGATGACGCGTAGCACTAGCGGAATCAAACCCGAAATGCCCTTCCGAAATCTCAAGCCTTAGAGAAATCTCTAGATTCTGTTTCTGCAGAAAAACAGTATCTAGAACAGTAAACAAAAGAAAAACAGTATGTAGAAATACTTGGGGATTTTTGTAGGAGTGTAGAAGAGAGTGTAAAATCAGTCAGAATTGCCAATTCGATTTCTATCTGAAATGACTGAAGTTTGCACATTTTTATAGATCATCTGGTGTCTTTTCAGTGTGAAAAACACCTCTACAGGGCACCTTTCCAGAATGTTTGAAATCTGACCGTTAGATCGCACCCATTGATATTGAACGGTCCTGATCGATCCTAGATGTGACTGTTGGCTTGAGTAAAACCTCTCTCCAACCCAGTCATCGTTAGATCAACCATCTATGGTGTGGATCGCACCCCCTTGGCACATGACCGTTGGGGAAAGGGACACAACCCATTTGATCACACCCTTTGACCGTTGGAGTCATGGGCCCGTTGGGCCGACCGTTAGGCCCGAACCGAAGCCCAACCCAACTGAACCATTCGGCTTGATGGGCCTGCGAACCATTTGACCGGTCCACCTTCATCTTGATCCAACGGTGCAGATCAAATCTGGAAAAATTAAAGGCTCCAATCGCTCTTCGCGACGTTGCGTACGTGCGAAGTGCAAAGTGCGCCTAAAAAAGCGCCAATAAAGCGCCACTATGCGCCCTATAGCCCATTGCCCACGCCGCGCGCGCGCGTGCGCGTGCGCGTGTGCGAACGGTGCGTTGCACCGTCCCGCGGGTCCAACCATGGGTTCAACCCAATGTGCAATCAACAAGAGTTAGAAAAGGTAGTGCTTTATAAGCCCTTCTCTTTCTTTTCTCTCATCCGATGTGGAACTATCTTTTCAACTACACTTCTACATCCTTTTGTAAAAGCAAATATTTCCAAGAAAACATTTTCTTTTTCCCAAACGCTTTTGATAAAACATTTTCCAAAACACTAAAACATGTAATATACGTGATTTTGAAAATGCAAAATCACTAACAAATGTAAGGTGCCGGAAAAAATAGAAAAGAAGAAGAAGAAGAACTCGGGGTTGTCGCGATTAGATTCGGGGTTATCACGATCAGACTCGGGGTTATTTCGGTTAGACTTGGGGTAACTCCTTGTCTGACCGAGATAACCTTGTGTCAGGCCAGGATAATCAGACTGGAATGACCTCGAGTTTGGCACAGATAAGTGATGACTCTGAGTTAGACACTGAGATAACCCGAAGTTTGGCACATATAAGCGATGACCCCAAGTTTGAATGAGATGACCTCGAGTCAAAACAGGATAAACCCGAGTCATACCGAGATAACCCTGAGTCAAACTAAGATAACCCTGAGTTCTTCGTCTTCTTTTACATTTTTTTTCCTGGGACTTCTATTTATTTCGACGTCGACTCTTTGTTTTTTCTTTCTCTTTTACATTTTTCCGGCTTCTTCTTCCTTCATTTTTATCCTTCTTCTTCGTCTTCTTTTTCTTCCTCTTCCACCTTGTTTTTCGGTACTCCCAATTGAAAATTTCATAATTTTGACGCAACTCAATTTTCTCTCATCCCTAATTTTCTTAAGCCAAACACTGGCATATTTTGATAATTGCTTTAACTTAGCTTGTCTTTTCTTTTATAATCGGCTCGCAACAGCTTCCTGGGAATTCCAATAAAGTTTGGCAGTTGGTTAAATGATAATAAGAGAAGATAATTTAGTGCAATTATAAAATCATCCTAGTGCCAATATCAGTAATATTTTATACTTAAAAAGTAAATCAAATCTAAGAAAGTGAACCCCCCTTTGTCTAGTAATTTACTCTTTCCTAATTTTCACAACAATGTTCTTCATCCTCGGTCCTACATTTCGAAAAAACTCCCCCTCATTCCTCTCAACCACTGCCCGCTTCCTTTCCAATCCAAACCCTAACCCTAACCAACCCACATCCGCCTCCTACGACGCCCTCATCTCCCACGCTGCCCATTCCCATGACTTCGCCACTCTCCATCACCTTCTCACCCAACGAATCAAACACGGCCTTTTCAACACCAAAAACACCTTCAAATTCCTCACCCAAGACCCTTCTCTCCTCCCAAACGTCATCCAAACCCTCTCCCAACTCGAAAATGGACTCACCCAAATCAATGCCTTCGAATCCCTCATCTCCTCTCTATGCAAATCACACCAAACCCAGCACGCCCTCCAAGTGCTCGACGAAATGCTCCAAAGAAAATTCACTCTCCGAGTCTCCACTTTCTACCAAATTCTCTCAGCCCTTACAAAAACCAAGCAAATGGGTCTCGTCCAAGAAACCCTAACCCTAATGAAAACCAAAACCTCCTTCCTTCCTGACGTCACATGCTATAACTATATCCTCTCTGCGTATTGCCATACGGGCAATGTCGTGGCCGCGGCGGAAGTTTTGGGTTTGATGGAGAAAGGTGGGCTTGAATTGAATTCTCTGAGCTTTGATGCTATGGTTTTAGGGGCTTGTAGGGTTGGGAGAATTGATGGGGCAATTGGGTTGTTGAGGAGAATGGAGGAGGATGGAGTGAAGGTTTTGTACTGTACGTATGGTCATATTATTAATGGGCTTTTGGGTTTGGGATGTTTTGAGTTGGCAGTGGAGTTTGTGAGGGTTTTGAGTGGGAGAAATGGGGCTTTGGATGGGGAGAATTTTGGGTTGTTGGCGAGGGTTTTGGTGAGGAAGAAGAGGTGGGAGGAAGCTAGATTGGTGTTGGAAGAAATGGAGGAGAGGGGATTGGAATTTCAGGAGAAGGTAAGGGGAGAGAGTAATGTTCTTAGTGTAAGTTGCCTTCTCAATCAGATTTCACCTTCCAAGAGCAAATAATAGTTTGTTACTGCCTCAAACTTCTTTGATCAGTGTAACCATGAACATGATCTGGGTTTCATAATGTTTTGGTGTGCGTCAAACTTCTTTGATCAGTGTAACCATGAACATGATCCAGGTTTCATAGTGTTTTGCTGTGCCTCAAACTTCTTTGATCAATGTAACCATGAACATGATCTGGGTTTCATAGTGTTTTGGTGTGCCTCAAATTTCTTTGATCAGTATAACAATGACATGATCTGGGTTTCATAGTGTTTTGGTGTGAGAAACACCATTTTTCTTTTGAAATGACCAACATCTAAAGGTTTTCTAAAGGTTTAAGAAGACCTTTGTACATTTAATGATGATCCTAGCTACAGATT
Organism: Tasmannia lanceolata; assembly: GCF_043159265.1. NCBI lineage: Eukaryota > Viridiplantae > Streptophyta > Magnoliopsida > Canellales > Winteraceae > Tasmannia > Tasmannia lanceolata. The sequence continues at coordinate 12,236,626 of NW_027518695.1, forward strand.
TAATTGCCATAAGTAGAACTTCGAGTTTTACTTCATATAACTAGTGGTCATTGGATCATTGTATTTGATTTACATCACATTTTACTGCGTGTGAGATGGATCAACTGAAAGGAAAACTTTACAGTAAAAAAGTTTGTCGTGTTAAGTTTTACCTAGGAAATTATTTTATGAGGGTTATATTGTGAATTAAAAGAAAGCAATTATGGTACGGCATTGACGCACTGTGATGTTTGTGGTGATCTGGTCCATGAATATTGTCATCACAGGTCCAGATTATTGCCCTTGGTCCCACCCTCATCAGCTGATTCTCGACCTTCGATCAAGCATATGATGAAAGAGATGTTAAGAAATCTATTAGAACTTCTGTTTTTCCACCTAAATCTTAGATTAGTAGTTCGATTAGAGCTTGTGGGGAGCCTACTGTTAAATCGAGAGTGTATTGCAAGCACAGCTATCTGTTCTGGTTAGTCGTCTTCTACAGACCCTGTTTGTTTTGGGAGGAATGCTAAACTTAAGGTCGCCCTTGCATAAATAAGATGAAAGGGCGCTCCCACTGGCTGCACTTCACTGAAGTGCATTTATAACAGCACCAAAAAAATATAAAAGTCAAAGACATTAAATGCAAGTGCAGCTAATGGTGGCGCCTTTTCACCCCATTTAGCCAAGGGCACCCTTGAGTTTAGCATTCCTTTTGTTTTGGATGTTGAGAAATTTATTTTAACACCAAACTGATTATTGGACTCAAATTTGCGTTTAATTTTGAGTCCCAATTCTCAAAATCCTAAGGCCACGTTCGTTTTGATTTTGAGAATTGATTTTGAATCCAAGTATGATTATTAGACTCTAAGTTAAAATAAAGGCGCAGCCAATAAAAAAAGGCTGAGTGTCATTATTGGACAGGAGTTGTGGATACATTTTCCCTAAGGCTCTGTTCACTTATTTTCCTGGAAAACAGCCTTTTTTTTCCCTGACAAGATAGAATTTTTGTGTTCACTTCTTTTCCAGGGAAAAATATTATTAGATGTAGAATTTCTTATTTAAAAGCTGAAAATGACGTGGAAATTGACTTTTTCCCTGTTACTCGAGATTTGGTTTTCGATTAAGTATATCGGAAATAGTCTTTCCAAGGAAAACGAAACATTTTCCTTGACAATTTTCCTGGATTCCTTTTCCTTCTGCCATGTCACCTGGAAAGAAAAGAAAAAGGAAATCCTTTCCTTTCCTTTCTTTTCTGGGGAAAAGAAGTGAACAGAGCCTAAAAGTAGTCTCTCTCTCTCTCTCTCCTGCTTGATAGTTACATCCCTTTCTTTAGGGCGATGATTTGACGTCAAAAAGCCCACAATTCACTTTAAAAAGAGGGCGGGTGGGGATCATCTCCCTCTCTTTATTTCCAAAGTGAAAAAGAAGTGTTGTCATTTCTCAAAAACATTTTCTAGACAGGCTTCACCATTGAGCATGTCCAGTTATGCGCTTGTAATGTTAATGCCATGGCAAGCCCATGGGCCGATATGTGGGGTGAAACCTCTTTGTAACAAATACAATGAGGCATGCCCACTATTATACAGTGGCCCTATGTTTTACATTCTGATCTAATTTCTTGTTTGTCCTAAAAAAACAAGGGATTTGCTAGGGTCCATCGCTAAAGGCATTTCGCGGCTGGTCTGTCGCATGTCAGACCAGCCGCGAAATGCCTATTGCGATGGACGCTATAAATCCCCCAAAAACAATTATATAAACCCATTAAACTGTTAGAGTTATGATCACATCAACCCAGTACTAGATATGGATGAACCAAGTCTAATAGGATTTGCTTTGGCCATTTTAGCTTGCATCCGCATTTTGAAACACTAATCTAGATCAACCATGTTGGATCTCGAATCCCAAACACTAATCTAGATCAACCATTGTGAAACACTAGATCTAGATCGCATTTTAGCATGCATCCGCATTTTCATGTTTTTTGGCTTGTAATCCACCTGATTTGAAAGTACTTATTCCTAACTACAGCTGATACCCCACATTGCCTAACATGTTATATAGAAGACAAAAAATATTGTTCTAAGAATCAAATCATGTTACCCCATTTAAGTGGTATAGCCACTCATTCGATTAGGATGTTAAACATGTGATTGGCTTTCCCAACTTAGTTTGTCTTCTAACCAATGGAGTGGGCATCACTGCCTTCATCATTGGAGAAGATTGTTTACATGGGACTTGAGAAAAAATCACAAGCGGGTGTGGAGGTAGATGGCCTTCTTGTTTGATAGGAGAGAATAGATACCTAACTTCTGTTGATTTAGACATGTTGCTTTAGACATATAGTCTTCAAGATCACGACTTCTCAACCGTAAAATGACTTAATTTCCATTTCTCACATGCATTTCTAGCTGCTCAAATTCATCAAGGAAGGAGACAAACATAAGGAGGGTTCATACACACACCCAAAGTTCAAAAGCTTTTTGAAATTTGCCAAAAGGAGGAGTTGTTGGCATAGGCCTTCTTGTTTTACAATCTCTACCTTTCATTTCTCTTTTGTAGTTTGGTGGGTCTCTTTATTTGAAAATGCATGAGAGAGATGGGCCACCGAGGAAAGTGGGCACCTAAATAGAGTAGTCATTTGTGATATCCTTAGCAATATGACAAAAGGTGTTAGGAGGGATGGATAGATAGTAATTGATAAGATCACAGTAGGGCCCAATTTTGGGCTTCTTTTCTACTTCTAAACTTCTCTAGGGTCCACGAAAAGGGCCCGCGGCGGCGGAGTTTCTGACCAATTAAATTGGGTATTATTTCTATTCCTCAATGGCTTTATGCACCAAAAATCCTCAGTGCAGGATATAAATTCCCAATGTGGGATATGATGCCTCAATCCGTCGAGCCCTCCGACCTCCACCACGATAACCTTACAGTCCTTACAGTTTGTTGCCAAGTTATGCACAAACCGGCACAGGGAATGCAAGAGCACGCCGGTTTGTGGCCCCTCGCCGTGCACCCCATAGATGAAATAGAATCCAAATGCGCTAAAAACATCGGGAAGATCCGGTAATTTAAGGAACGGGACCGCCCGTGCAATCAAGCTCATGATCTTTGTACATACGATGCAAGCAAGGGGAACATTGGCCACCCTAAGCTTGAAAAGATCACCACTGTTCCACACACTTAACATAGCCCAGCTGGAAGGGATACATCGGTTTGGGTCGAATCCGTCCCAAGACTCACCCTGTGGATAAGCCACCCATGTGCCCAAGCTTAACCTGTTCTGTAGCACTCTATCTATATCATGTGGGAAGAACTCGACTCTACTCATGAATCTTCGATAGAGATTTTCGGATTGTTCCACCTTCACCCTTGTAATCTTGACACTTGAACTTATATGCAAGACATGGTGGCTGACCGGGTTTACGAGTATTGTGGGTGACCGGAACTTGACGAAGCCTAGATTGTCCATGAAGAGCTTGAGAGAGGCTTCATTGTCCTTCTCCGTGGCCATGTAGGCGTAGTCTACGCAATTGGCATCAAACCACTCTTCTAACCTCTTCACTAAGCTCAACCCAATTCCTTTTCGCCGATGGAGAGGTGAAACTCTTAGACCCAAAACATATCCAACTTTGGCTTTATCCTCGAGACTACTACATGTGACGATCTTTATCGATCCGCGAATGACCCCGACCAATTCGTTCTCCAATTCAGCTACCTAGTGTAAAGCATAATTAGCAAAACGGGATTTGGCAAAAAAACAAAGAGAGAGATGGGAAATTGCGTAGTTGGCCATAAAAACGTGTTTAATACGTTCTAAACGTTTTCCAAAAAACAGATGTTTTTTTTTTTAAAGAAAAGTTGTTTAAAACGAAGTTTTGCTATGGTGTAACCAAAACGACTAATCTGAGATTAGTCGACATTAATATCAATAGAAAGATGGAGAAAGTGCCAAGGAGAATAGGAGAGTATGACCATGTTTGGCAGCCGTGATTTTCTTTTTTCATGATATATTAGCTTACTAAGTGTTGAGAGAGAGGGGTAGGAAGAGTGGAAAGGGGAGAGAATTTAGAGAGGGCACTGAGCGAGGAGATGGTGCGAAGTGGCTGAAAAATAATGAAACAAAAACTCTATTTTGAGTTGAGCTAGAATTTAGAGGACACGAGCGAAGAGATGATGCAAGGTGGCTGAAAAATAAAGAAAACAAAAACTCTATTTCGAGTAGAGTGTTTCTTTTCCTTGTTTTTCAACCACTTCTCACCCTCTCCTCATTCATACCCTCTCTATTCTCTCCCTTTCTCACCATCCTTGCCCCCTCCCACCACTTTGTTAAACCAATCTTCAATGGAAAAAACCTTCATGGCTGCCAAACATGGCCTAAATGAATGATATATATATATATACCAGCATTTTGTACTCTGGACTGTTTCGGATCCTACACATGGGGTCGCCCATCGTGTCCATGTAGATAAACGGTCTCTCTCTTGGCCCTACTTCACACTTCTTTTCGAGATCTTCGACCATCGCTGTGTCTCTTTGCTTATCGAAGCTCCTTAACTTAATCTCTCTGCATCCCATCCTAATCTCGTGTTCGCCGTTAATAATCGAAAAAAATGGTCGCTTGTACTTCTTTCCTACCTACTGAAAAAGACCGACTTTTTTTTTCTTCAAGGAGAAGAAGAGAGGCGAGAGAATAATGAGCAATTGAAGCTACACTTTCCTTGAAACTTTGTTTTGTAGGGACAACCGTGAGTGTGCATAGTCATGCACAAGGGACTATATATATACACCAAAGAAAAAAAAAAGTTCCCCCTCATCAAGATCAACCTTGACTTGATTAATAATAATGGCTTATAAGCAAAAGACAAAGTGTTTAATAATAGTATGTTTTTTGTCTCTATTGATCGAACGGTTAACCTAATGAGCCTATCGTGTTTGGATAACATCATGCTCACGCCATGGCGGCGAACCACGTGTTGTTGTTGGGATGTCTTCATTTGTAGAAGTAAATCTAGAGAGAGAGAGAGAGAGGAATCATGGCTCAAAAACTCGAAATTCAACTCGACCCCACTCGAAAGTGGGTGAAATTGAGTCAACCCGAATGAGTCATTTTCCTCTTAATATATAGAGATTTTTTACCAAGCGGGACTATCACGTTGTCTGATATCCTTATTTGTAGAAGTAAATCTAGAGAGAGAGAGAGGAATCGAAGCTCAAAAACTCTAAAACTCAACTTGACCCAACTTGAAATTGGGTCAAATCAAGTCAACTCGAACGAGTAAATGTTGGCTCGACAAAAACTCGAGGACAGAGATTAATTTTTTATACACACTTAATATTTTAACATTTAAATGTAACGCCCCGGCCACTGTGTAGATATTGTCCAGTCCTAAGCCGCAGCCTTCTTCAGTTTTGTTTTTCCGTAGAAAATGCGTCTACACAGAGAGAGGAGAAATCCACATATATAGCCTAGTAACTTTTCCCCCCTTTCCGATGTAGGATTTTTCATGAAATGCATTAAATATTAACCTTAATAGTAGTTATGCTCATTTTACCCAATTTTTTACGGGCTATAAGTTTTATAGCCGTTAGATGGGTATTTTGCATATTTTTTCATCTACAAGCACCTATACACCTCTATATAAAAACCCATCTAAGCCTTGTTTTCTACTTCTCTTTCAACCTCTCTTACAGTAACGATTCTCTACTATTTTCTTCCACTCTCTACTATTCTTTACTCCATTTTTCTAATTTCTTTCACTCTCTGCTATTCAGCAGATGACAGTTGACTGATTGAGTAGTGAGATCGATCTCACGACTCAAATTAAATTTAGTGAAATACATCGAAAAATCACTAAATTTAATTTTTAAGTAATAAAGAGTTTTTTTTTTTTCAAAATACTTGTTTCATATAGTTGTTTCTTATATTTTTTAGCAATTTTTTTTTTTTGGGATTTTTCATACTTTTAACTGCTTAAAATTTTTGATTGTCACGACGTTTTTTCTGAAACGAAACACCAAAGCGTTCCTTCCACTAGCCAAAATGAAACGGAATTCATAACTATGGAGTTGAGTAAACTCGGACGAGTATCAAGTTTAGTCGATGAATTTTAGAGATAGAGATAGAGAGTATCCACATATCCACAAGCATATATAGAGTGTCTATCCGTGAAGGTAAGAGCTTTAAGGAAATGATTCTCCATGCCTTTGGCCTTTGCCTAAGTGGTCCTCCAAAGACACTTAGATTCGAAAGTAAATACCCACTACAATCACACCTCGCTTTCACAGAGAAATGATATATGCACTTCTTTCTTTTGATAATGACACTTGTTACTTTATTAAACACCTCTCTAATTGGCTGTTGATAGCTGTTTTTTCAGGAACTGTAACATCAAATAGACAATTACAAAAGTGTAAACAAAGAAAAAGGTGTCACTATTATAAGAAGAGAGGAGCTTTTCATAGGAAAAGAAAGAACATAAATTAAAGAAAGACCTAATGCAAAGCACACTCACTTTCCTTCACCAAGAAAAAAATTGCTTGTCCTCCATATATTGTTTCTGTCTTTTTCTTCATCTTTCTTCCTTTCCCTAACCACTACATGTAGATCAACTTAGCCTAATCATTCTAATTAACAGTAAATGTACATTCGGGCGCGACACTTGCACGGACATTCGGGTCCAGCCCACTACCGACAAATCGAAAAGTTCATTACAATATGTCTTTATTCGTGTGGACCGACAAACCCACATCGTCCATCAGACGAATCGCCTTCGAGACCTTCAATTTTGTATTCTTCCGATCCATGATGTTGTCCATAGCCTCTTGGCTCATCCCTTAGTTTGGTGACTTTTGGTCTTTGGATAGTAGAGTTGGGATAGCTGATATTCCAAGATCCCACTTTATCCGTTGTTTGGTTTCCATTTGAAGCCATAATGGGGATACTTGTGTTCTCTCATTTTCCTCCTTAACCCTGGAAAAATTGGTGTAACTGCAACTCCAGTTCTAAGCTGACCACCATTTTTAGGGGCAAGCATGCAGGATCTAGCGTTTGACAAAACTCCTATATCCTGGTTTTAGGGAGGTGATAAGGGAGATGAATTTTTCACCCCACTGTAAGATACGTGAATTGACATAAAAATCGTTAAAGTCTGACCACAATTCACGTTAAAACCGGGCGCATAATCCTACAGGCTACAGGGGTGAAAAAATCATATCCCCAGTGATAAATTCACCCTTACAGGATAAATTCACCCCCTCTTACCGGTTGTGGGGTACAACACTTTTGTAAAACCGGTACTTACCACCCTCTCTTCCTCTCCGGTGGAATTATCAAAATCATACCCACTAGTAAATGCAAAATCTTATACGGCTGTGAGGCCTTAACGTGGATGTCTCTAAAAAGCAAGGTTTTAAATTTCGGTCCTATCCGAAACCGTAATTTCCGCTGAAATCCCAAAATTTCGGGCAAAATTTGGTAGAAAGGCGTGAAATGTCGCTTTTTTGGGCTGAAATTTCGGCCTAACTCACGCAACTTTCAGTAATTTCGGCTGAAATTCCATAAACAAATAAAAAATAATATTATAACTAAAATTTCCCTGAGTTTTTCGAAATTTGGTAAATTGGTAAAATTCGCCCATTTTAGTATCACGTTCGGTTTTAGTCGGTTAAAATTTAAAACCTTGAAAAAAAGTTGAGTTGACCCACTTAATAGGATGATCCAAATCGCTCATTTGTTGGGCCACAACGTAACCAGGTTATACCCCATAAATCATCTCCATAAGATAATCCTAACCTTCCCATCTATTGAGGTTAAGACAATGTAAAGACTCTACTGATCAGTGTTAGGATCATCCCGTGGAAATGATTTTCGGGCTATGGTTTATTTACGTTGTGGCCCAACATATGAACGGGTTGGTGGCTTATTTACAGCCACATACCATATCAAGGGAAGTGACATATTTGCCTCCTTTTTAAACTTGGGACAGCGCCCCTCTGTCTCTATATGAGTATGACAACTCTTGTACACTACAGGGCTGTCCGAAGCAAAAAAGGACAAATATATAATTTCCCCTTTTCAGGAATATAAGAGAAATGATATATTCGCCCTCTTTTCTTCCCTGGGCCACCTCCTGCTAGTGTAAAATAGTAGTCATAAATACACTGGAGGGAGTGGCCCAGGGAAGAAAATGGGGCGGATATTTCACTTTGGAATATAAACTGCAAAAGTTATAGGTGGGACCACTCTTAGAAAGATCCAAATAGTTACACTACTGGGCCCCACTATGGAGGGCCCATGTCCCACAAATCTTCTGCTTCTGTCCAATAGAGAGAGAGAGAGAGAGAGAGAGAGAGAGAGAGGTGGAGGTGGCTAAGTACCGCTTTTACAAAAGTGATTACCGGTTGTGGTTGGTTGTGGCTTCACAACCGGTAAAAGGGGTGAATTTATCTTATAAGGGTTGAATTTATCAGCGCCTTGGTTTTATTATTCTCAAATCAAACAGCTAGTCCTTTATTGTGGGTAAGAGAAAACGGTCTTTTGGAAATTGATTGTGCATAACTAGACTTGAACAGACCCATTCGGCACAATTTAAAATGGATTGGAAATTGATTTAAGGGCATCTTTGGAGATTTTGCAGAATGAGTCCTCTGCTTGACGGGCAAATCAAGTCATGCCATCAATTTATGACCAAAATACCCCGTTGTTGTTTTGTTACTTTCAAAAGACCAAACTGTCGACATGTGATATGTGAAAGACCACCACACACGTGTCCGGTGATATGTTTTGATAGGCATGGGTCCCACCGACTCAAATCAAACTCATGCGCAGGATGGGGCCCGCAATTTTACTCGTCATGTTTAATTTGTTGTGAATTTGTGATAGGGCGAGCTCTTGTTTTTATACTCATGCATAAGAATTCCAGTATATCTATAGAAATGATATTCCCTTGATTCAAAACTTATCGTTGACTGTCATGCGCATTTTTGGTCTTTTTACAATGTAATCTTTGTCTTTTCATGTATAAGGACATCTTTTTCTTTTTCAACTGAGTCAGACAAAATTTATTGTGGTTTATTTTGGTCACATATTGATGGCATGTCCTGATTTGCAAAAGTTTGTTTATGACTAGCAAATTCTGAAAAGTAGAAGACTGTTTTTGCAAATAAAGCAAAGTAGAAGACTTCTTTCTCGCCATTTCAAAAAATAAAGAAAAAAGAAGACTTCTTTCTCAAGGGTGCTCCGTTTGGTTGCCGGAATTTTTTTGGTTCTTGGGATTTCTGTGGAACAAAAAACACCCTGGGAGATTGGTGGAAAAAAAAAAAAAACTCCCTGGAAGTATCCCGGTAAAATAAAAATCCCATGTTTGGTTGACCGAACTATAGTGGGAAAAAAAAATGCTTTGTTTGGTTGCTTGAAGTGTTGGGAAGAAAAAAAAATCTTCTACAAGCTTATTTTTGGTTCCTGGGAGTATTTTTTTTTTTTTTTTCAAGGTAGGGTTTCGTGCGGGGTTATTTTGGTTCCTGGGATTATTTTGGGCCCAACAACCAAACGTGGGTTTCCTGCGGAAATTCCACAAAAGTCCAAAGAACCAAAAAAATTCTGGCAACCAAATGTATTTGCAAATCAGATATTAAGATCACTTTGAAAGCTATTGACTAAGATAAATATAAAACTATCTTAAGCATTATCTGCATATAAATTACATGGAAGTAAGACTATGCATGCAAGGTTATATTCAAATAATTTTAGGGGTATCTAAAGAAGTTCTAAATTAATTTAGAGACATAATAAATGTTATTGACAACTCCGCCTGTGTTTTTCACAACCTGTCCCAAGCCAGGATAAAGGAGGAGGGTTGGCGTCAGGTTGGCAGCCGACCGAAAAACTTGCCACTCTTCTATGAAATGAATCATATAGAAAATTTCATGAATTTTTTTTAAAGGATTCATTTAGCCGACACCAACTAGTTTGGGACAAAGGCATTGTTGAGTTGAGTTGAGAATAAAGGTTATTGACGAATTATCATCTCTCAAGATAGCCTTCTTTCGCCCTCCATAGCAGCCATCAATGGGCATGTAGGAGTTTGTTGTCTTGCAAGGGTAAATTTTTTTCAATTGGAAATATCTTTTAGGACTCGTCATTTTTGTTGATGTGCCTTTCCAGATAACATGCATATCTGGGACGACAATGATAATAATACCATGTTAGGTCTAAAATGCTTGTAGGGTACTTCCTGTTTCCATCCAACTTAGGGTGTGTTTGGCGTACCGTTTGAAATAGCGTTTAAAACGCCGTTTTGCAAAACGACATTTTGGTTCAAAACGGCGTTTTGCCAAATGGCGTTTTCATGTTTGGTTGGCCAGATCAAAATGGCGTTTTAAACGGCAAACGGAGGTATTGTGTGTTTGGTTGCAAGTGCCTCAAAACGGAGTTTTAGTGGTAAAATGACCAAACAGGGCATTGTTTGGTTGGCCTCAATATAACTCAACTACTCTCTCATTAGGCCCAATATTAATAGGTCATTAGAATCTCCTTCAAACACTATTAAAATTAAACATCATTGCTAAAAAAATAAATGGCTATACCTTTGGGGTTCTTCTTCTCCTTCTTCTCAACAGCCAGATTTGCCGGATTTGACGGACGAGTGGGCGCTGAGGCAGTGAGGCGTGAGAGGGGTTGCAATTTTGCAAAGTAGATGAAGAAAGTAAGAAACTAGGGTTTCTTTTAATTCTTTTGTCTTTAGAAAATCAAAATTAAAAGATCATATAATGATATTAACAGCCCCTTGTTTTGAATTAAATATTAACAATTTAACAAATTTGTGTCCTCAAGAATGATATTAACACCCCCACTTTTTTGGTATTTGACGTAACGCATAAAATCGCGCGCATATACGTAAAAATGGGTTTTGGTGAGGGCAAACATGTAAAAACCCACAGCCCAAAAACTCCGTTTAAAACGGCCTTTTGCAAACGGACCTCCCCCCCTCCGTTTGCAAAACACTGTTTTGAGGGTTCAAAACGGTGTTTCAAACGGCGTTTCAAACGGTGGCTGCGCACCCAAACACTCCCAAACGGTCGTTTGGCCCCAAAACGGTGTTTCAAACGCCAAACGGTGTTTTAAACGGTACGCCAAACATGCACTTAGTATGTGTCGTTGAAAAATGAAGAGTTCTTCTTACAAGAAAAGAATTTACAAAACATTCAAAGACTATCTATCAACTTTTGATGAGGGTTTCTTCAAAGACTATCGAAAAGAGGAAACTTAGTATGTACTTTTGAAAAAAGAAGAGTTCTTCTTCAAAGACTATATATCGAAAAGAATTTTCAATTGACAATATTTTTGAGGGAAGACCATATTTATGTCACACAACGTTCAAAATATTTTCTTACAAACTATGTGATTTCAACCTTTAAGTGCGGAAAGAACTCACAAAATACATTGTTACAACCTTAAATTTTAAAAAATAGTTTTTTTGTGTTCCTTGTTGCCCTTCATTTTGCTTTGGTTCACAATATTTGTACGTAGAACCTTCTGTTTCTCCTTGATTGCCTTCACAAATTTCTACTTTTTGTTGGATGACCCTTCAAATTCTCCTTCATGTTCATTTTACTTGTGCAATTACATAACATTTCATATGATATGTAACATTATGGTTTGAGATATCCTCCAGGAAATGGTCAATGAAGTCTTTGTAGGCACTTGAGGTGAGGCATATATATATATATATATATATATATATATATATATATATATATATATATATATATATATATATATAGGTTGGGATGATCCTATGGATCTGATTTTTTGTGGACACCCTATCTCTGTGAGGACCATTCAAATGAATGGTTTGGATCACTCAAACAATGTGGGCCCCACTGTATTTTAAGCTAGTGTGTAGGTAACTTATCTACACAAGTGTGTAGGAAATGTTTTCTCATATATATATATATATATATATATATATATATATATATATATGAGGGAGAAAGTTTCCTAGACACTAGCGTAGGTAAGTTACCTACGCACTACAATTCACTTAACGCATATGGTTGCAGAGCCGTCGGATCTAAGCTATCGTGTCCATTCAAACGAAAGGAAACAAAATACAGAATTGAAAGAGAAAACCTAATCTGGGTGCTCTCTCACTCTCGTTGCTCTCCCTCCCCCAAGCAGATTTTCCGTCGGAGCTATTTTCCCCTCGCCGGTCTCTCCCTCTCGCTGCTCTCCCTCCCCCAAGCAGATTTTCCGTCGGAGCTATTTTCCCCTCTCGCTGGTCTCCCTCCCACGAGCTATTTTCCCTCTCGCAGGTCTCTCCCTCTCCATGTACGTTTTTCATCTGAGTAATTAATTTGGATTCAGGTTTGCGTGGTTTGGGTTTACGTTTTTCATCCAGACTCTCCCTCCCACGTGAGTTTTTTTCAGGTAGCAAAGAAAATCACAAATTTTACATGCCAAATCCTGGATTTTATAAGCCAAAACCCAGATTTTTGCTCTACTGGTTTTTAGGATATAAAATGCAGGTTTTAGCTTGTACAATGGGTTTGTGGGTATAGGTGATTTTGGGTTTCTAGATTTGGGTTTCTGATAAGCTCAACACAGGTGCTTAAGCTCAACAGATTGGATTCAACCAAAATGGGTTTGTTGTATGCTTGTGGGTATAGTTTGTGGTATGCTTGTGGGTATAAAATTCAGGTTTTATATGTGGCTGAGGGTAATAGATTAGAGTTGGTTGATGACGAAGAATGTCAAGAGGCTTCAGTTGAAGTTGGTAGTGGTGACGGATGTTGTGATGGTTTGGAGACGCCTATTAAGGAGGATTGTGGGAGCATAGGAGCTAACAAACCATTTGAAGGCCAGCTTTTTGATAACTGTGAAGATGCATATGAATTCTATAATCTTTATGCTTTGGCTACAGGTTTTGGAATCGGAAAATGGAGGACCAATAAGTCGATGAAGACAGAGGAACCTATACGGAAGAGTTATGTTTGTGATAAAGAGGGGAGGAAAAATGAGAATGACAAGAGAGATATTGATAGGGAAGTGAAGCGACGTCGAATTGTAAGAGAGGGGTGTGAGGCAAAGATGGATATCAAGTTGACAAAAGATGGGAAATGAGAAGTGAGATGTTTTGTACAGGATCATTGTCATGATCTTACTTCTCCTAACAAAGCACGTTTGCATCATTCGCATACTACATTCCATAAGAAAGCATCATGTAAGAATTTGATGGACAAAATGCATAGTGAAGGGTTTGGGCCTATTACCATTGCAAGGCCAATTAATATTGCATCCGGTGGTTCATGTTCTGATATCACAACAGAGCAGGTGTCGTCTCATTTGAGAAAACAAAGGACTAACAATATGGGGAAAGAAGCTGTCACAGTAGTAAATTGGTTCCAACAAAAACGAGCAGAAGATCCGGATTTTCAGTTTGCCGTGGAGGTAGATGTTGAGGGCAACTTGAGATCGATGTTTTGGGCGGATTCCAGAGCGAGAGAGGCATACCTAACCTTCCGTGATGTAATTGTATTTGACGTCACGTACAAAACAAACAGGTACAGGATGCCATTTGCACCATTTACAGGAGTCAACCACCACAGACAGTCTGCACTATTTGGGTGTGCCCTACTAGCAGATGAGAGGGAGGAGACATTCATTTGTTTGTTTAGGGAGTGGTTAAAATGCATGTTTGGCAAGGCTCCTGGTTGTATCATAACTGATATGGATGTGGCCATGCGAAACGCGATTATGATTGTTTTCCCAAATACCAGACATCGCTTTTGTAAGTGGCATATCGATAGGCATCTAGTTGAGCATGTTCCAGCCATGAGAGATGAAGAGAGTGACTTTGCAAAGGTGGCCTACCATCATTGGTTTTATAGGAAACATAAAACCGACAGTGAGAGGGAATGGGGAACTTTGGTGGAGAAATATAAAATCGAGGAAAGAAGTTGGTTAGGTAAGATGTGGGATTTACGATCGCACTGAGTTCCTGCTTATTTTAGAGATACATTCACAGCTGGAATGACTTCTAGTTCCCGTAGCGAAAGCATTAATGCTTTCTTCGATGAATTTGTTAATCAGAGTAACACTTTACAAGAATTCGTGGTACAATATGAAAAGGCCGTTGTGGATCGCAAGAAAAAGGAAGCTGAAGAAGATTGGAGGACGAAATCATCACGTGTTGTATTGAGGGAACATCCGAGAAAAAAGAGTATTTCTAAGAAGATTGAAGAAGACTTAAATATATGGTTGGCGGAATGTGAACAGTCGAAGAAAGATAGAGAGATTGTCTTGAAAAGCAGTGGCAGCCAAGTACAGTCCAATCATCCGAGATATTTATTCACGACCCCAAAGTTGTGAGAACTAAGGGTCGACCAAAAAATGCTACAAGGTTTAAATCTCCGTTAGAGGCGTCACAATCTAAACCCAAGCCAGGGACGTGTAAAAAACGTGGAGGAAAAGGGCATTATGCGAGCACGTGCAAAAACATACCCAAGGGTGACGATGATGGAGAGAATTTGAGTGCGCATTGAGGTAATCAAGATCATTGTAATTTCATTAAATTTTGCATTTGTCATTATTCAATTGGTTTCTTCATGTAGCTTCTTGTACTAGGCTGGACATTTTGTTTATGTATATATATAGTTCCACCAAATAGACAGGCTATTTCCACAAAAAAATATCAAAAAGTTAAGATTGACACATATATTGTTGTGACCAGGAGCATTGATTTTGTATTTCTAATTATGCAATGTATTTGTCATTATGCATTCCATATAGTTTTTATTCATCTGGAATGCTCACTTTAAACTCTGATGCAGCTCTCCTGTACTGTACCAAGAAGCCATGCAAAATTACTCTCTTCACTTGGCTACCAAAAGTCGTCTAGATGTTCAATGGTGAGTGCAACTCTATCATCAAAACTATTCTCTTACTACGAGTACTCGTCTCACTTCATTTCTCTTACATTTTTTTTTATTGACACGCTTGGACATTGTTTTTACTCGTACTTGATCATGGGATGCATGGAGTTGAGGACTTCTCATGAAAGATTAGATGCAGAGTGGTTCAAGAAGATGTGTTATTTGTGTGTTTTTTGTATGGTTTTGAACAGACATGGTTTTCAACAGATGGTTTTGAACTTATTTGTTTCTCAGGAACTGGTTTGTTATTTATATGGTATTGAACAGCTAGTCATAAAGCATGGGAAAGCATTCAAAGAACCTTTGAACAAATTTCTTCTCCTTGTTGTCAAAGAATTGACTTTCTTAGCTTTTACACAAGTGGATATGTTTTTGAATAAGCATGCTTATTGTTGAGATTGATCATTGTATGGCTTGCTCTACTTTTCACTTTGTTTGGCTGTCTTATGCACTTTAGAGGTGCCAAATTGAAAGACTTCCCAAGTTCTCATCACTTGGCCAACATACCTTGTAGATTACAAAAGACGCAATGCTTTACCCACTTGCAGGTTCTAACAAAATGAAGTCTGTTTGCTTCCAAACTATGACAAAATGGCAATCAATTCTTATTGTGGCAACTTGATTCATATGAATTCTGATTGTAGCAACTTGATTCGCATGAATTCTGATATATTTGCTCCCTTTTCTTCCCTGTGACAATCCCTCTAGGGTATTAATGACTCCTCTTTTACACTACAAGGGGATGTCCCTAGTAAGAAAAATCAGTGGAGTGTTTGCTATTGTGACAGCCCCTGCATTGTAGAATCCAGGTTTTAGCTTATAAAAATCTATTAAAATATATTTCCTCACTAAAAAAATTTGTCTACTCAATTAGACTTTATGCATACTTGTCTAGCCAATTAGACTTTTAACCACAAAATGGGACTAAAATTTTCTCAAATTTGTGATTGCAATGGGCCTGCAGAGATTGCACATTACTTATCAAGATGGGGTACCAAATTACCTACCAAATCATTTTCAAATTACATAGAAGTGGAAATTGCACACTACTACCAATCTTGTCTCTAGTCAATCCCACATATTCATCTTCTACAATCCCACACATTCAGTTTGACATATAAAAAAGGAAAAAGAAAAAACACACTGCAACTACAAGTACTTTATCCAACAATTTCCATTATCTTTTACTGTCAAGTGTTGGATGACGACCTTCAATTTGGAAACCTCTCCCTTCGTCTGTTGCATTAACCCCTTCAACTCTAATACCTCATTGTGGACCCCGATCCGAGGATGATGAGGAAACGAGTGCCTACATCCTCTAGATCTCCACAACGTGAAGGAGAGCTCTACCAAGGAACTCTCAAAACGGTGCCACTCTCACAGCATAGCATGAGTGGCGATATAAAACGAAAGAGATACATCCTGATCAGGAGCCAAGGCTCGAAACCGAGATGTACCTAAAAATAACTCAGAGTCGCCATCCATGGGTACGCCATGGAACCAAAAACAAATGCTCTGCTTCCAACAGATAACCAGAGATACAGAAGGTCCGTGCCTGATGGCGAATGGAGAAGGTCCGAAGAGCACCCCCAATTCGCCCGAGTGCGAACACTTGGTCTCTTATGCCATTTATTATTAACGTTGAAGAGTTTCAACCGAAAATCATATGAAATAGGAACACGCATCTCCGAGAAAACGTCTATCTAATCATGCATGTCTCAAAGATGAAAATAAGCACATACAAAAGAACCGAAATAAATGTCACCTAATGATAACTAGGTTATGAGTGACATGCTAATAGGTGTCTAAGTTCTTTTGGGCAAACACATGCATGCTACAGCTAAAGATATAAAGTCTGCACAGGATAAAAAATCTAGAACTAGCAGTTAATCATGAAATGAATTAAGATACAATAAATGAAGTAAAGAATAAACAGAAACGCAGATAGATAAAAGAAGAAGCATGTGAACGAAGTAAAGAATAAGCAGCAATGCAGGCAGATAAAAGAATAAGCATGTGAGAAAGCCAGGAAATGCACACACACTATCATGATCCTATGCAAAAATCATCAACAAAATGCAAACACAAGCCCTAAAGTACTATCATCAAAACCTAAGACTCTAATGCTTCAGC
This sequence comes from Tasmannia lanceolata, assembly GCF_043159265.1. Lineage (NCBI taxonomy): Eukaryota > Viridiplantae > Streptophyta > Magnoliopsida > Canellales > Winteraceae > Tasmannia > Tasmannia lanceolata. The sequence continues at coordinate 12,253,669 of NW_027518695.1, forward strand.
CCGAGTCTTTAGATGATCTGATATTCATCCAAAGAAGCCTACATATCCCCGCCTCCACGAGAATCAAGGCAACGTAGTTCTTCGCGCCTATTCTGAGCTATGATGCCGAAGACACCTTGACCTCTATCCTAGACTCGATCTAAAAGACCGGACCAGTTATTAAAGTTTCTTGTATGATTATTTAAATTCCAATGAATTATGAATTTTAGGACACCCTATATGCCCTAACTAAATGCAGATTAGCCATAAGCTAATGCAGGTGGTTCCTACAACCTATGTGTAACTAGGCTGTGTTTCCTAAGAAAAATAATGGGATCACTAACGCATCTTAGACCTAGTCATCAGTCGGCGATGTGAATCACCAACTGACCGGACGGAGGCGCTCCTATAACTCTAGGACGAACCCCTAACTCTAAAACAAACACACACAAGCACACAACAAATCAAAGACAAACCCCCTAACTCTAAAAGAAGCTCTCTATCTAGGAGAAACTCCTAACTCTAGAGGAAGAGCTTTTGAAATCAAGACTGTAAAGTTGTTTATTCAAAAAGGTTTAAAATGCTATTTACAAAAGTTTGGCTGGACTTGGGATAAAAATCCCAAGCTGCACTACGTACCTCGTGAGAGAGGATCAAGCCAACGTAGTTCGAAAAGAAACTTTCCTACTACGCTCCTAAGACTCAACACTTTAGATTTTTTTTAAGGCTTTTGATGTTTTCAAATATTTTTATGTTTTAAAATTTTTGGTGAATAAAAGTGTGTTAACATCCTTTCGCTAATGGGGATCCGATAGAAGAGCCTCTATACCCACCATATCACGGTAGGGTATTAAAGAGGGAAACGGGATCCCTAAAGCCTTGGGGGAAAGAAGACAAACGAGGGAACTAAAATTCCGATACGAGAAAAAAATAATCTCAAAGAGATGACCAAAAGCTGACGAGGCTTAGCCAGTATCCAAAAGAGACGAGTTCTAACCTGCGAGGGAAAACCCTAAATAAACGAGAGATGAAAAACCTCTAACCCAAAGGGTAAACTTCTAAACAAAAGGGGACAGATAAAAAACTCTACAAGAAGATCTATTAAACGATCAGTCACTAAGGAAGGGTCCTAACTGGTTAAACACTCTAAGAGGAGGGAATCCCTTATCCTGTAAAAACTCTAAGGCAAGAAGGGAAGGGGTTGGCTCAAGAAACATTCCGTCATAGCCTCAACCCAAAGGGGTATTCCGAAAACTAACGATAATATCAAATGCTAATGGCCACCCTGAACTCTAATGAAGATCTCGACAACCAGAGGAATCTCTCAGACCTAGAAATAGAACCGGAATCCAAAGGAAAGGACTTTTGCTAACCAAACTCATGCAATTCCTAAGAACTAATCCAGTTATTATCATTATGAGACAAATGCGCTAAGAAGAAAATGAGCAAGTTGGGTATAATCACCATAATGGATCCACCTAAACTAAACTCTTCGTATGCTTCCCTTTCATCATACACCCAAAAGAAAAATCTTCCCTGTAAGGTGCTGGGTACATTCCATCTACATCAAATGTTATCACTCAAATAATTCAAATAAAACCAAGCTTGGAAATAAGACTTTGCATTGTTAGATTGGTAAAAATAAAGAAGATTTGAGATCCAAGACAAGAATCAAATGAAATCAGGAAAATGATAATTAGCAACTCATATGAAGAATGTAGGGGTCTGAAAGTGAAAGCAAAAGATGATTGTGTATAAATGGAAATGATAAAAGAAGTTTTGGAAATCTTGACATGAGAGTTAGGACCACTTAAAAATCGCAAGCATTAACATACCATAATGATATCACCACAATTATACTCCTTCCAATGCAATAACCCGCTCTGTCTTTCATCCATTAACACAACCATAAGAGATTATCATCATATCCTTTAAGCGGGCTCTAATAAACCAACTTAGACAATAAAGACAGGTTACTTTGTGCTAAAATTTGGTAGTGCTAATCTTACAAACCTAAGGGCATTGATATGAGCACTATCATGTTTTGACAATCACACTAAACTTGTCCTGCCCAATACTATTAACAACCATCAAGAGTCATTATAAATTCTCAAACCACCCACATGGAAAATACAAGCTCCCATGAAATTGGAAAATGACAAAAGAAGAAGCCTATTCAGCTGCTAGTAATGAGGTCTAGCTATTCGGATCACCGATACAATCCACTCTTCCAAATTCCAACATTACACAGAACGTGAACATATCAACCTCAAACTACTAGTCATTAATAAGAAATTGCATAAGCCAAACTTCTCAAATCATCTTGATTACTATGCTAACCATGAATTAAGGGAGAGGATAGGGTTACCTGAAGCTGCCAAGAGATTAGTGTTGGATCCCTCTTCTCTGTGATTTTTTTTTTTTCGGAATTTTCAAACGAAAATGGAAATTGGGGTTTGCAATAGAGAAGGTGAGGTGAAAATGATGGTAAGGGAGAAAGATGAGCGAAGAAGACAAGGAATTGATCGGAAATTGCATAGGTTTGCCGGATTCCGACGAATGTCACCCGAGAGGAAGATTGCAATGGTGGCTGAGAAATGGAGATGAAGGAGGCGGCTAGCTAGGATCGAATTCGCATGGGTGAGTGGTGATGATGGCTGGGATGGTTTTTTTTTTTAATGGAGGTGGGTTTCAGAGATTGAAGAAAACGATGGAAAAATTGGGGTTAGAGATGGTGGTGGTAATGGCTGATGGAGATGGTGGCTGCTATGGAGATGATGGTGATGGCAGAAACAGAGGTGGCTAACGGTGGCTCGTTGGAGGAGGTAGAGGAGATGGCTGGTGGAGGTAAAATTAAATGGGTTTGGTGGTGGCAAGATATAGAGTGATTTTAATGGAGGCAAAGGGCGTGGGATTGGTGGCTATGGACGGCAAAGTGGTGGAGAGTGGAAATAGAAGATGATAATGGTGGTGGTGGGTCGGAGGCTAACAAGGTCTTGCCGGAATCCATGGAGGCTTACCGGAGAAAATGGGTTTTGGCCGCGGATTTGATGGAGATGGTGGCTGCTAGGGGTGGAGATGGGTTTTAATGGAGGAGGTGATAGCGAAAATGGATGGTGAAAATAGAGGGGTAGTGGCGGTGGTCGGACGATGGTGGAGGATATTAGGGTTTGGGTTTAGGAAAATGGAGAAGTGATGGCTGATGGAGGTGGATGCAGAGGTTGGATCGGAGAAGATGGTGGTGGAGGTGGCGAGGGTGGTTTTCCTCTTCTTCTTCTTCTTCTCCTTGCTTCCTCTCAATCTCTGCTTTCTCTCCCTCTCTATTTCTCTCTGTATCTCTCTCCCTCTCTCTGCCTCTGCTACCTTGCGGCTGTGAAAACGAGCCTCCGCAAACCCTAACTCGCTGAGTATTTAAAAGGGGAAAAAATTCACACCCCCCTTCATTACCTGGACAGCCCCCTTCCAGTGCACTCATAGCTACTCTTTATACTAGCAGGGTGTGCCCAAGTAATAGAAGAAGGGAAAAATTTTGAGAAAAATATCTTCTCCTCCCTTTTGATCCTAGCCCTTCAAATCAGCTTTTTGTTTAAGGGCTAGGATCAAAGGAAGCCTAACCACCTAGGAAGCTTCCAAAGATTCTCCCCTAACTAATTTTGTTACACACTAATCAGTATACCCCATATATCTCCCTGGACAACCCATTACGGACAATTTGAACTGGTTTTCTAGGCTCCAGCGCACCCCCTTTTCTGGCTAAATCGCTACCCTTATAAACCTGCAACACGACACTTACCTCGCCTCGTTTAATAGGCAAACGCGCTCGGATCTTGATGAAATTTTACAGGGACCTTGGTGGGACCCTAAGCTAGCCTAGGGTGTAATTTAGGGTCCTAACACACTGATTTGAGAAAGTTAAGCACAAAACATGGAGGTATAGGGCACAGTCAAAATGGGCTGTCTACACTCATTCTTCAATTTAGAAACCTCTCCCTTCGTCTGTTGCATTAACCCCTCCAACTCAGATACCTCATCCTCCAACCTTCGCAGACGATTGAATTCCCTCTGGGGCCCAAATTCACGACCGGATAAAACATCATCCAACCATACAAAATAAGAGCACCTCCAAGTGATACCATCCTGCGTGTTTTATAAATGTTAGAAATTAGGAATTGCTACAAAAAAAATTTCACTCAAACAATGTCTACTTACATTGAAGTGGCAAGAGTAGAAGACCTGCTCTTGGTTATCGTTGATATTCATATCGGTTATCTTCAAAGTGGCTTTCTTCTTACAATGACATTTTAGTGCGGGTATTCTGAAAAAATTTGACCTTCCATCACTATTTGTAGATGAAGCCATGAGTTTCTTTTCTCACCCTGCATCAGTTAAATACCCCCAAAGCAGGTACAAGAAGCAACGTCAAGAAACACATAGCATAATGAGAAATACAAATGCATTAATGAAATTACAATGATTATAAAAAGATGCCAAATGTATTTTAAGTTTAAACAGATCCAGGGTTTTAGGTTTATAGAATTTTTTTAAACCCAGATTTTACATTCCTGTATTTTATAAATGGTCTTAACTTAAGATCATCCTATTTACATGATTTTAGGAGCATACCCTATTTATATTGGGGCAAATGGCTTGTATCTTGGAATAACGTGGCATCCACTACATTTTTATTTTTTTGAAAAAAAATGCCATATAGTCCAGGGCCGAGATAATGGGATCCGGGGTTGGGCTAGGGTTTTGAAAAACCTGGCCCAACCCGACCCTGTTGCAAGCCTAACAGCTACTGTTGTTTCTCATAAACAACCATTAATAATTAACTGAAACCTCATCATGCTCGGAACCTACAATCAGTCCAATCCAAAAATATATACCCAACAACAAAATATCTAAAAACCAAATACATTTTGAAAAAAAATACAAAAAGCACAGTTACAATTGATATATGATCTATGCTAAGTTAAAATTATCAATGACATTTCATAGCTTCAATCCACAATCAACAGGACACACACAAAGAACACAATTACACGCCAGACCACAAAACCCAACAAAATCTATGCTTAAACTCCTTGCCCTGTTTGTTTTGGATATTGAGAATCGATTTCGAGTCCAAGACTGATTATTGGACTCAAATTTAAACGCACATTTGGGCCCAATAATCAGTTTTGGACTCATAATCGGTTCTCAAAATCCATTACAAACAGGGACAAGTCCTTAAATTTCAAACAACCACTAAAAATGCATTTGCTGAAAGGCAAAGTCTCCATTCCCATTGAATAAGGCCTAAATTTTATGTCACTGTTTATCAAACCAACAACACTCTCACAAAACAGAGAGTATTCATAAAATTCCTACAAAAAGCATAAAAGAAAGATCATAGCAAACCTGAATTTTATACCCACAAGCATACCACAAACTATACCCACAAGCATACAACAAACCCATTTTGGTTGAATCCGATCTGTTGAGCTTAAGCACCTGTACTCACAAACCCATTTTTTAACCTAAATCCAGAAACCCAAATCCAAATCTGGTGTGTTGAGCTTAATCAGAAACCCAAATCTAGAAACCCAAAATCACCTATACCCACAAACCCATTATATAAGCTAAAACCTGCATTTTATATCCTAAAAACCAGTAGAGAAAAAATCTGGGTTTTGGCTTATAAAATCCATGATTTGGCTTGTAAAATTTGTGATTTTCTTTGCTAGCTGAAAAAAACTCACATGGGAGGGAGAGTCTGGATGAAAAACGTAAACCCAAACCACGCAAACCCGAATCCAAATTAATTACTCAGATGAAAAACGTACATGGAGAGGGAGAGACCTGCGAGAGGGAAAATAGCTCGTGGGAGGGAGACCAGCGAGAGGGAGAGACCGGCGAGAGGGGAATAGCTCCGACGGAAAATTTGCTTGGGGGAAGGAGAGTAGCGAGAGGGAGAGACCGGCGAGAGGGGAAAATAGCTCCGACGGAAAATCTGCTTGGGGGAGGGAGAGCAGCGAGAGGGAGAGAGCACCCAGATTAGGTTTTCTCTTTCAATTCTGTATTTTGTTCCCTTGCGTTTGAACGGACACGATAGCTTAGATCCGACGGCTCTGCAACCATATGCGTTAAGTGAATTGTAGTGCGTAGGTAACTTACCTACGCCAGTGCGTAGGTAACTTACCTACGCCAGTGTCTAGGAAACGTTCTCTCATAGATATATATATATATATATATATATATATATATATAATGTTAATGTAAATAATATGCCTAACTAAAGCTAATGGGAGAATAACTTAAAGTAAACTCACACGTCTTACTTAAAATTCCCACTCATTAATACCTTTATATCCTATTATTCGCAAGTTCATTTTGGAAAACACAATCTGCAAGTATGAGATAAATTTTTATTTCATGTGGGGAAGTTTATGTGTTAAAATAGGATGTGTGCGCAAATTTATGCTCGTCTTTTCAAGGGTAATATGGCTAGTGGATAGTGGGTCATACACTATAAATATTTTTCCTTTTATCAAACATTAGCAGGATTCAATATTGTTATATATTTATTATTAGTAGAAGTATTCTATCGATCGCCTCCATTTTGTGGTACTGAAAATATCTCTTTATTACAAACCCATTGTCCTTATGTTAGGTTTTGTTTCTTTCGAACACTTACAGGAACATAATTGATGAGGCACAAGCATCTAGAGCCTTCTCTTCCTCTCTTCCCCTTTAAAGTTAGCAAGTCAGCTTACACAATGATTACCTACATCACAAACATCAATTTTCAACAAAAGGAATATTCAACACAATATAAGCAATAAATCATGCATAGATAAACTTCCCATCATTTATATGTCTAATTTCTAGTGTAATGAGTAGGGTTGCAACTTGGGTCAGGTTTTACCTGACCCGCATTGACCCGACCCTAAAATAGCATGGGTCGGGTTTAGAAATCATGAGTCTTGGGTAGGGTCGGGTTTTAGTTTAAAAACCCGGCTCAATCTTGGGTAGAGTCCGGTTTAAAGAAAAAAAACCCGAAACCCGAAACCCAACCCGACTTATGTAGGTGTAGTACGACATTTTTAATTATCTCTTGAATAACATAGCAAATTATTTTTCAATATATTGATATAATTGTTTTTATTGAGGTGATCATGTTTGTGATGTGAAAATGTAGTTTCCTTCTTAAATTTATATACACTTGATTACATAGATTTTTGGTGTGAAGATTTGTTTTTTTTCTAAAACACGTCAATGTGAAAAAACCCGACCCGACACGACCCGACCTGAGAATTATCATGGGTAGGGCCGGATTAGGGAATCGTGGGTTTTCCGGAAAAAAAACCCAACCCGACCCGACCCGAGATATTTCTCAGGTAGGGTAGGGTTCTCCAAAACCCGACCCGCCCGACCTGAGTTGCACCCCTAGTAATGAGTACAACTTGTTACAAATACGTTGTTAAAATATATGGGATCCAACGGTTGGAATGGGTTAAGATCTCACCATTGGATCATCTTGGAGGTAGATTGGTAAAGTTGGCTAAATGAGGCAACTAGATAAATTGGGAAAGTGTATTAGAAGAGGCAAGCAAGAGAGATTAGGGAAGCATATTTGATTAGGATTCTTTCCTTCCATAATTATCTTGATTTCCCTTCTATGTTTATCATGGAGTGCATGTGTCGTTATAAGGCAGGAGTATCTCCTTCACGGGTAACTAGTGTCTCCCAAGGTAGTGGGTTTTCCTGCTAGGGTATTGGGTATCTCCTACATAGGTAGTGTGTATCTCCTTCTCGGATAGTAGGTGACTCCTTCTAGGGTAGTGGGTGTCTCTCTATATATATATTACCATTTCGCAGCTCACTTTTGCAAGGGAGAACAACCACGTCAGAAGAATCTGTTAAAATAAGCACTTGTGATTGTTCTCTCTTACAAAGGTGAGCTGAGAAATGGCTTCCCAAGAAATTGCCTAACAAATAAAGAAAACACTACAATTTCCAAAGAAAGAACTACTAGTTCCACTGTTACAGAGCAACTTTTGCAAAGCGACCAAAATTGTCATGAAACTTGGAAGCTACAAGTTGTCAAACGTTTTTTGAAAACTACAAACTCACCAAGTTTCGCATGAGGAATGATAGAATGAAGGGCGCCCTTGCAAAAATCAGCTCCAAGGGGACACCTATTGGTGGATTTTTGCAAAGTGAAGCGCTGAAAAAAGTGGAATGCCCCTAAAAAAGTAGAAAACATGTTGACTTTTTAAAAATCAACCAAAAAGGGCGCACTTGGAGATGATTTTTGCAAGGGCGCCCTTCACTCTACATTCCTCGTTTCCCATACTAAAATATCATTTTTTTTCCTGAGCAGTGGTACGGAAACGGAGACTACGACCCAAAAGGGGACCAAACAAATGGGTTCTCTCCAAGATATCCACAAGTGACGTGAGCAGCCTTACATTTAGGAAAATATTGAAAAAAACTTATTTTCTTACACATTCTGATTGCAGGTCCCCTGTTCGGTCACACTGACGGTCTCCATATCATTTCCCGTTTTTTTCTAAAAATATAAACCAACTGGCAGTTCTCTCTTGCAAAAGTGACCCATGAAATTGTCTTTACACAAAAGTGCGTGGGAAATCCCTTTTTCTAATTTTAAACTTAAAAAGTTAGTACTAGGGCTGCAACAGGGTTGGGTTTTTCAAAACCCTAGCCCAACCCTGGATCCCATTATCTCGGCCCTGACCCGCCCTGACCCTGAGTCAGGGCCGGAAAACCTCAACCCATTACCCGCCTTACAGGGTATTGTGCTGGCCCTGGCCGGCCCTAATTGACCCTAGTGCAAATACCTGTTAAGAGTGCCAAAAATAAAGCAACCACTTATCAAATGGAACAAAATGATCAATAAACAGAGAAAGGGAACAAAATAAGACAATATGAATTCAACAACATGCGGGCAACAGAGACAATTAATAATAATAATCTAAAGAAACATCAATCCAAGATAATAGAAAACATTAGCAAAAGAAACATGCACAGATGGTTCAATTCTATAATAGAAAACTTAGGGTCAGGCCGGGTCAGGGTACCCGAGGCATTAACCCAAAACCCGCCCGACCTGAGTCAGGGTAAAAAAAAAAGAATCCTGACCCGCCCTCCAGGTTAGAAAATCCAGCCCTGACCCTGTTCGGGCTCAGGGCGGGTCAGGGCTGACAGGGCCGAACTTGCACCCCTAGTTAGCATCATAATAAATTCACACCCACTGTAGGATAATTCGCACCACTGTTTGGTTGCCGGGTTCTTTTTGGTTCCTGGGATTTATGTGGGAGAAAAAAAATCCAAGGCGGGTTCCCATGTTTGGTTGACCAGACTATGGTGGGAAAAAAGAAAACTTCGTTGCCTGAACTGTTGGGAAGAAAAAAAATTCTTCTCAAGCTTATTTTTTGTTCCTTGGATTATTTTGGTTCCTGGGATTATTTTGGGATGGGAGTGGGATTAAAGAAATTCACCACACAAGCAATCATTACAGGAGTGGGATTAAAAAAATTCTAGTGCTAAAAGGCAACTAAACAAGGGATGGGACCAAAATTTTACTAAAACTTTCCGGGATAAAAATTTTAGTGGCAACCAAACGGAGAGTAATAGTGCGAATCATCCTCTATCGGGTGCGAATTTATCATTGCCCGAAAAAATAATTTGAGCTATGGATGCGGGAAGAAGAGTTGTTACGACTTTCCAGACAAGGAGCAAAAGTTATAAAAAAAAAACAACGGTCTCGACAACAACAACTGGTTGGCTACCAGAAAAATTAAAAGTTAGAAAAAAAGCCTCTCCGTTGATGAATTTCCCTTTCTGAAATTCAAAGAAAAAAAAAACCCTATTGCCTGCATCACCATCGTCCAATCTCTCTCTCTCTAAAATTTTTCAGGTGGTGTTTGCAGGCCGAAGGCTCCTTCCAAAAAGGTAAATCTTAAATCTTCTCTTCTTCTTTTTCCCCATTTTATCTCATATATATATATATATATATATATATATATATAGAGAGAGAGAGAGAGAGAGAGAGAGAGAGAGAGAGAGAGAGAGAGAGAGAGAGTATACTAGAATCACAAATTTTTTAAATTTATCGATCAATTTTGGGGTTTGATTATCAATCCAGAAGATTTTTAGGTTAAAAAAATGCAGCCTAATTTCTTTTCCACAATACGTAGCCTAAAAATCGTAGATAGCTTCAAAGGCAGTAGCCAAGTCCATGCCCTAAATCCAGAAAAAATCCCACAAGACCTAATTAGGGCAAACACTCTCCGATCCAAATCCACTCAATCTCACAATTACAACACCCCCAATTCCCATCTCGTCGAAACCTTCCTCCCTTATGGACTCCCCAATCCCGACCTAATCGAGCCCTCCATCGATCCCCACCTCAAATTCTTTGATTTCATCGAAACCCTAGCTGACCTTTACTGCCGCCTCGAGAATTGCCACCCCCAATCCGAAAAATCCGGTCTTTATCTCGAGCAATTCTCCATTTTCCGTAGCCTATCCGATCCGAAACTCCTCCGCCGCGCCCTTCGATCCGTTCGCCAGCATGCCAATGATGTCCATTCCAAGGTTGTCACCGCGGCTTGGCTTCGGTTTGAGCGGAGAGAGGATGAGCTCCATGGATCGTCGTCTATGGATTGTGGGGGCCGCACGTTGGAATGCCCTAGGGCAACACTCGTAAATGGGTATAATCCTGATTCTGTATATGATCCTTGCCCTTGTCGAATCCCTATAGATTCCGATGTTTCGGACACATTAGAACAAGAGTGTTCGACATCCGCTGATGAAGGGGATATTGCATTTTGTATTGGCGATGAGGAGGTGATCTGCTCTAGGCATAAGATTGCTGCCCTCTCGAAGCCTTTTCGAACAATGTTCTATAGTTGCTTTACGGAGTCACGAAGAGAGAAGATAAATTTTTCGCAGAATGGGATATCGGTGAATGGAATGTTAGCAGTAGAGGTCTTTAGCAGGACTGGTAGATTAGATGGTTTTCCTCCTGATATTTTGTTGGAACTCCTCTCGTTTGCGAATAGATTTTGTTGCGATGGAATGAAGTCCATGTGTGATGAACACTTAGCATCGCTTGTATGTAGCATTGAGGATGCGCTTATACTTGTTGAGTATGGGTTGGAGGAGACTGCGTATTTGCTTGTGGGTTCTTGTTTGCAGGTATTATTGAGAGAGCTCCCGAGGTCTTTGCAAAATCCAGATGTGACGAGATTGCTATGTAGTGCCGAGGGTCGGCAGAGATTAGCTGTAGTTGGGCATGCTTCGTTTATGTTGTATTATTTTCTGAGCCTGGTGGCCATGGAGGAGGATGTGAGATCGAACACAACGGTTATGTTTTTGGAGAGATTAGGAGAGTCGGCATCACCCGGGTGGCAGAAACAGCTCGCATTGCATTTATTAGGTTGTGTTATGTTGGAAAGAAAAGAGGACAAGGATGCACAACATTGCTTTGAGGCAGCTGTTGAAGCGGGGCATGCTTATTCAGTGGCGGGTGTTGCAAGGGCTAAGTACAAGCGAGGGCATAAGTATTTGGCATATAAACAGATGAGCAGCCTAATCTCCGATTATAGACCGATTGGTTGGATGTACCAAGAACGCTCCTTATATTGTATTGGAAAGGAAAAGATGATGGACTTGAATACTGCGACCGAGTTGGACCCGACCCTTTTGTATCCATACAAGTACAGGGCTGTCACAATGATGGAGGAAAACAAGATTGGCATGGCCATCTCAGAGATCGACAAGATTCTTGGGTTCAAGGTTTCTCCTGACTGCCTTGAACTACGTGCTTGGTTTTCTCTTGTTATTGAGGATTATGAAGGAGCACTGCGGGATATCAGGGCATTGTTGACTTTGGATCCAAATTACATGATGTTCCATGGGAAAGTGCATGGGACCCAGCTGGTGGAGCTTCTCCATGAACATGTTCAGCAGTGGAGTATGGGTGATTGCTGGGCACAACTTTATGATCGATGGTCTTCTGTGGATGATATTGGGTCTCTGGCTGTTGTCCATCAGATGCTGGCGAACAACCCTAAAGAGAGTCTTCTACGGTTTCGACAGTCTCTTCTCCTCTTGAGGTACGTATGATCAGGATTGCAGTTTTGTTATTGCTTTATGAACTGTATTTTTGAGTGGCCTTCTTTGTTTGCACCAGACTTGGATAGAAATTGATATGCCATAGGCTTATCCTTATATAATTAGCCAACCAGATTAGAGTTTCCCTACGCTTCTCACTTTGAATTTTGACGTCCTTACTCCTTATGACTAAACATGAACTGGAGGATCCCTTGTCATGCCCTCCAGTCTAAAATATTTGCCCCTCCAAGATAGATGCCAATGATCCACATAAGGGTTTAAGTGTGTTCCCTTTTTTACATTCACTGTGAAGGAAATTCCAGGGCTGATTCCATTGCAACTTTTTGTGTAACTTGCTCAGAGCTTTTTGTTTGGCAGGATATGTGTGGGAGTTATAGTTCCGTGCTAGATTTTGTCTCTTTTTTTCATCTTTTTTCTTTTCTGTTGTACGTGATTGGTCTGCTTGTAGTTCTCTTTATTAATGAATTGCCTGTCCGAAAAAAATAGATGTAAAAGTTCCTGGCTCCCTATATGTTTAAAGATTCCTTTCTACCTTCACCTAGGCACTTTTCCTTTCTACCTTCACCTTAGGCACTTTTCCCCAAGCGATCAAATGAACTCTAGCATCATTCTCCAGCCCATTTCATAGAGAGCTACCTGAATTACTATAATTTCGGTAGTAACAACCAGCACCTGGCTCCCTATATGTTTAAAGATTCCTTTCTACCTTCTCCTGAGGCACTTTTCCCCAGGCGATCAAATGAACTCTAGCATCATTCTACAGCCCATTTCATAGAGAGCTACCTGAATTACAATAATTTCGGTAGTAACCAGTATCCTGTGTATTTACTTTTGGTAACTCAACAAAAAAGTTATTTACTAGGAAGAGTGTAGACCTCCTAAGCAGGAACACAAAGAAATCATTTCACAATCTTTTAGTTTCAGTTTGCATTTTTCAAAAGGACTGAATTCTATATCCCCACAAGCTATTTCAATCTCAGTTTAGGTTTTTTCACGCCAAAAATAGTTCTCAAACCTCAGCGTAATATCAATTCTTTTTGAAGCCTCGGTGATGTACTATAGACATGAAAAGTTATTAGAAAGTATTTTAATGTGAACAAAAGAGGAATTCTTTCCTGTAGAATTTGTACTTTGGTTATTGTCAGTAGTTTGGTTCTACAATGTGACTAATATTTCCAGGCTTTTAGGTTAAATTGTCAAAAGGCTGCAATGCGCAGTTTGCGTTTGGCTCGTAATCATTGTGCATCTCCATGTGAAAGACTTGTTTATGAAGGATGGATTCTATACGACACTGGTCATCGTGAAGAAGCATTAGCTAAGGCAGAGGAGTCTATTTCTATCAAGAGATCATTTGAAGCATTTTTCCTCAAGGCATATGCTTTAGCTGATACAAGCTTGGATCCCGCATCTTCATCTAAAGTAATACAACTTCTTAAGGATGCCATTACGTGCCCTTCTGATGGGCTCCGTAAAGGACAAGTAATCATTCATTACTCATTATTAATGGAATCCAATATCTTGGTCATGTAGGCATATAGCTTATTTCGCTAGATATTTTGTGAGTATGATGTTTTCTAAGCATGGAATTTTTCTGATTATGATATTTTCCAGGCATGGAATAATCTAGGAAGTGTCTATGTGGATTGTGAGGAGCTGGATGAAGCTGAAATCTGCTACCACAACGCTCTTGGCATAAGACACACCCGAGCGCATCAGGGTCTTGCACGTGTTTATTATCTTAAGAATCAAAGAAAAGCCGCTTATGATGAAATGACCAAGCTGATAGAGAAAGCACGGAACAATGCATCAGCATATGAAAAACGTTCAGAATATTGTGACCGTGACATGGCAAGGAGTGATCTTAGTATTGCTACACAATTAGATCCATTGAGGACTTATCCTTACAGATATAGGGCTGCAGGTAAGCTTGTTAGTTCTTTCTTAACGCCTTCATCTTGCAGTTTACTCTTGGTTATTTTTAAGAGCTAACCATATATTCATTTAATTGATGACATGGTAGGCAGTATTTATAAGAATATATTACAATGGTTAATAATATATTGCAATGGGAGGTGAGATTTATACATGGTTAATAATGCTTATCTATGAACTCTCAGATACCAAAGTTGCGTCTTTCTCACATTGTTTTGGACACATCCCCCTGTCTAAGACTAAGAGTAAAGAGTATGGTGGTTTTCTAATTTCCATGTAGAAATGCTTTATATCAACTTATCTGCATTAGCAGCTGAACAGTATTTAATTGGTTGCTCCAGGGTGGCTCTAATACCAAATGTTATGTACCTAACCAATACGCAAAAAATCCCAAGACTGATGGAATGCGTTAGGCTAGGTTGTTAAATGGTTAAATCACTTAGGATCATAACATCTACCATTGCTGCTTTGTTAACTGCACCTGCATATTTATTAAGACTGATTATCATACCCCCCTTAAGAAAAGTTTGAAAGCTGAAAGTGGGTTAAAACTGAAAGCTTAAAAATCACAAATAATGGTTGAACTAATTGCAATTTATGTTGGTTTGTAATTCGTTGAAGTTAACAAATTATTGCGAACTGTGTTGCAAACCAGGTAACTATGGACAAGAGAGAGAAGTGAGAATGGCTAGTAATTTGCTGAATTTACCAAATTAATGCAAACCAGGTAAACAATGGACAAGAGAGAAGTGACAGAGAGAGGGGTTGTAGTATTTATAATAGGCTGCAATCTGATTCACATATCCATGGAAAGATATACCAATATAAAATTTGTAAGAAAGAGTCCTTAGATCCTGATCTTTTGCATTGCCCATTCGCTCTACGGATTCGTTGGACCATTATAAAAAGCTTTGATTTGGTTAGGGTCTTCCAAAGATCTATCAAGAAGGTTATATTGCATTGGAGGAGTGGACCTTTTGTAAAAGGGGGGCGAACTCATTGGCAGTTAGTACCTTTTTCTATTATATGTCACAATTTCTTTTTAATTGTGCTATTGTATGACACATTTGGAAAGAAAGGAAGGACCGTAACTTTGAAGTGGAAATGAGGCAAGCTAGGAGGATTGTCGTGGAAATCAAAGTGGAGCTTGTTGCTTGGGGGAGGAACGAGAAAACTTTATCCTTTTATAGCATGGGGGAGAATAGGGGAATGATCATTGTTTGAAGGGGAACGATTATTGCTTGAAAAAGAGACAAAGGTTAATATTTCTCCAAGGTGATGCCCACCCCACTCAGGGTGGGTAAATGGTGAAGGAGCACCCTCTTACGGTGACGACGCGGACATACTTGCTGAAGATGTGCATCGGAGGCTTGATCATCCGAAGACCATCCGACGATTCGAATGCCTTTGCCAACGCATTTGCCAAGCTCACAAGTGACGAAGACTGGTATAATGCGTCCTCTTCCATTAAATTAGGGTAAAGTGGGACATTGATGTTGTATTAGGGCCATCATACAAAAGCCCCTTTATTTCCTTCTTTAGTAGTGAGTTTTGCATGGTCTAGGAGGTGCTGTTTTGTGAGAGAAATTGGGAAACCTCTAAGCATGAGATTTGAAGCTTGTTTCATAGAAGGAGACCCCCAAGCTTGGATTGCAAGCTGATCGTCTTCTACCTGAAGTCTATTCCTTGCGACTGCAAGGTTAGTCTCTGCACTTCATCTCTGTTCAGGGTTTTCCCTTGCTCAGATTAGTCCTTGATTGAATTCAATCCTGGGTTGTGGTCGACTCTATCTTCAATGGAATATGTTCGCTTTCTGTTTAATGAAGTCTGTACTCTGTAGTCACTTTTAGATAGAAATTTTGTCATGAATTCCATTCTGTCTCCTGCTTGGTAAGAGCTTGAGTTTCTGGAATTTAATTTTCACAAAACTCTTTTGTGGATGAGGATCGCCTGTCCATTTCTAGGCATGTCTTCCGATCAGCTAAGTTGAGGAAGCCTACTGAATCAAATCAGGTCTGAAAGGTGTTCAACCTATTCCAGATTTGATCGTCTGTTGCTGATCAAATATTATTGGCAGCCACGAATTGTTTGGAGGTTCATTACCCCTTATGTAGAATTCAACTCAACTGTAATCCCTTGTTGGAATTGAAGCCTAATCCAGTGAGATTTGACTTCCAGCCTCTGATTCCCTGGGTTACAGTTCCCATGTGCAAACTTGATTGTCGAGCGGTGATTGAGCTACCTCGTGAACAGAACTGTCCTTGGACATCCAATGCACACCAGCTGCATGTGTGAATGTTGCCAAGGTTAATAAGCATTAGCTATAAAGATGGAAGACCACTTCTGCTTATTCCAGACCCCCATTCATCTCGTTGGTAGTTTCTGTTCAAGTTAAAACACTAACTGGGCATCAAATTCAAGGACGTTTTTATTTTGTTGTCCTCAAGGAATTGAGGATCTAAGCACCTCAGCCTACAGCAGTCATTTGGCCATTGTTTGCTCACACAAAAGTTCATGGTTAACGACCTATTTCACTTGATCAATGGCTGAATTGTTGGAAGTACCAACCTTTTATAGTGCAACGCATGTTCAGAGGGAGTTCTCTGCTCATTGAGAATTGATGTTGGATGAAAACAGTGACCCTCTAGTATTGGTGATTACCAATTGGAGTTGTTATCTGTTGGGGTTGGCCGAATGCCCCACTCTGATTATTTGGGAGCGGCACACTGAGAATCATAGCCACTGAGCTCTCTTGCCTAACTCCCACTCGCATTCCTTAAATTCAGAACTGTGAAGCTTTGAAAAGGGGGCTGAGGACCATATTTCCCTTTGAGAATTGAAGGCAAACTCCTTGTGATGGGAGAGTTCAGAACCCACTCCAGAGAGAAGTCCACCCAACTGATCATCTGTTCAGCACCAGTTCAGAAAACTGAATCTGTGAGACAATTGCGACCTCTACTAATCCCTCATTCCAGTGACTCGCCTCCCTTTTGTGGTTTGATTTCTTGCCGACAACCAAATATTACTCTTGTCTTGTACTTGCAACCTTTTTGGTCAAGTGACCCATAATTGCGGTCTCTTGTACTTTGCCTCCCAGTAGTTGTTCGTGATTATCTCCTAGTTTTAGTGACCCATAATTGTTACATCCTTTGTCCTGCACTCCTACTCACCTCCTTATGAGCTACATGTAGCAGTTTGTGATTATCCTAGTTTAAGGGTCCCAGTATCGTTGCATCCTTTGCCCTGCTCACCTCTTTCTCCTCTCTGTATATGCTCAAGCCTTCCACTTGTGCACCTCCACAAGCTTTAGTTGTTTATTCTTTGTCTTGGACTCAAACCCTATTTATTTTAAAAGCGACAAATATATATATTATAAATCAAACCGATAATTACAGAAGATAGGGACCAGCAGTCCCCTGCATATTTACAACGTCAAGGACGCCAACAAACCAAAAAATCCAAACCATCCTTGTCATATTTCATTCATCAGTGACCACCCTTCCAAACTCAAAACAAATTACCTCTAAAACACTATGCACCAGAGCCCTGAGATAGTAAAAAATAAAGAACCTCTTAAAGAGACTCCCCTTAAGATGAGCACTTCTGTAAATCCGATAGGAGCCCAACAATCTCAGAGGCGAATATCTCCTCATCAAGACTGATGGCTGAGAGTTCCTCATCCGATGGTTCTTTATCTCCGGTTGCTCTCTTCCAAGTAATCATAGCCTCCAATTTTTGGATCCCCACCTCTTTATCTTCATCCCACCAATTGGACTCAAACCCTATTGTTAGTATGAACATCGTTCTAATTCCTCAAAGCCGTATACTGTCGGAAATGCTGATACTTTTCTCCTCCTATGAATGGGAAAGGACCCCAAGAGCCTTGAGAGGGGTTGGGAAGAGAGGCCTATGATCTGTATTCAGTTTTTGGAGTGCAATTTGGATAGTTCCCCCAAAATTCTGCACTCCAAAGGGGACAAATGAGAAAACGATCATTACGACTTTTGTTATTGTTCCTGTCCCAGGTATATCGAGCTTCACTCAGAGGAAGATCAACTAGCGAATTCCTACCCCCAACATCCGAGGAGAGCATACTACAAGAAATCCTCGAACCTCCAGCTCTATCCCCCGTAAATCTAGTGACATTAAAGTCCCCCCAAACACCATGGGGTGCCCATATATCTTGAATGGAGTTTAGTTCAGTCCGCACGGACGCACAGAGGGAGGAATCTAATGGAGCATAAAGTCCTGCAAAGGTCCACAAAGATTTGTGCACATTTTGAAAGAATCTAATGGACCATAAAGTCCTGAGAAGATCCACCACAAAGAGCTGTCCTCCATTCTTTGAAACTGATAAGACCCAACCACTACCTCTTTGAGGGATAACTTAGCGCCATTCCAAGCTGCTAGAATTCCTCCAGTTGAACCCGTAGAATCTAAGGCGGAGAATCGAAATGAAGAGGAACAACCAGTGTGTTAGATCCGCAAACGAAAGCCTTTTAACTTTTTTCACTTTGAGGGGAAAAAATGGAAGGTTTATTTTTTTAATAACACCACGTTCACATGGGCTTTTTTATTTGAGCCCAACCTTTTAATCATTCCAAGGAAGGATCGTCACAAGGATCCAAGATTTGCTTTCCCCTCAATAGGCTGCTACAGATTTTTGCTCTGCCATCCTGAGCGTTACTACCAGATCCATTCTCATAATTGGCATTAAACTCAAGTCTAGCTAGTTCCCTACCCCTCTAGGAGGCCGCGTTGTTTCTAGCCTTTTATGCCAGGGAGTGGGTGTATTTTGTTAAGTCTCAAAGAAGCCCAACCGAAAGAAAGAAATCCCTAGCGTCTTCCAGATTTACAAACGGAAGGCCCATCACGTAGCTCATTTCAAGTACGTGTTTTTTGTATCATCACTTTAGTTCCTTCAGTTTGCTAAACCAAGGTCGCTCCCTAGAATCGGAACTATGGGACCACGAGATAGGCTGCTCATCAGGATCAACTATTACTCCCTGGTCACAAGTACGCTTATTGGGCCAAATTAGAGGTGGGTCCTCTGCCTCAACCAAGGACAGGGTAATGGCCTTAGATTTGCTGCTATTTAAATTCAGAGTGGAATGCGTTCTTGGAATCAAGTTTTTAACTTCTCAAAAAAAATCCAGAGTGGAATGGAATTCAGAAGTTTTTGGAAAGTAGAGTGAAGGTATACTTGCGAATGGTCCTGTAGTAGCTCCTTCAGCAAAATATTCCTGGGGAGTGTTCGGAAAAGCCCCCTCCCCTTCCCACACAATCTGAGATTTCCTGCTGACTCCACTCCAGGAACAAGGAGAGGCAAGCTTGAATGTCACTAGATTCTTTCTTGAACAGCTCCTTACGCTGCTGACTCATCTCTCTTCCTTTTCTCCCAATCCTTATTTTCTTAAACGAGAGAAAATGCATCTCCTCCTAATGCTTTCATTAAGCTTAATTTTGATAGGGAGTGGCTGAGGCAATATTGGACCAGCCTTCTCTGAAGACATGTTTCATGATAAGTTTGGAGTGATTATTTTCTTATGAAGATCTTCTTGGAAAGACAAAGTGGTGATGACAGCTTCAAGAAACCATTTTTCTATTGGAGAGTCCTCTCATGAAGGTGTTTTCTTTGATATGATAACAAAAATAATATTAGAAGCGCAAGTTTATAGAAGGGTAGGGGTTGCCCTGCATGTAAACCGATCTGTTTACACCTTCTCTCAGTAAGTTATCAGCTACATCATTAGTTTCTCTTACAATACTCGAAACCGAGTATCTAATCCTCTACCCCTTGATGTAATTTTGGTTGATAACTTATGAATAAAATCATGTTACCTTTAAAAAAATTCCTCTACATTTACCAATAACGTGTGCTATCTTCCATGGTTCATGACTTTGATGGGCAGCCCAAGCAGTAACTTGTTGAATTGCCCTCAACAAAAAGCCTACCTACCAACTCACTTATACATGTACAAAGGTATTTACTATTAATGCCATAAGATCAGTCACACTTAGAGAAAAGATTACTCATTTTTTTGCCAATCTCTCGTAAACAACCAAGACTACTATGATGGATGTACTCTTATCTGTTGTGCTTTGTTAATCTGTTTCTATTTGACTTTGTCATAAGGTATGTCCCTCACATGTTAGAACTTAGAACCCTGCAGAAACATCCATAGTTGCTAACTGTATTTGGCATTGAACACTATCCAATGCTGGCAGTCTCGAACTCAGTCTGCATGTACTGAATGTGCAAAACTGAATTCTAAAATAGGGTTCTTGTGCATGGATTGTTTTTTAGGAGTAATGCTCTTTAGGGGTGAGCATTATTCGGTTCGGTTCGGTTTCGGTTAGTTTTTTTGGAAATTCGGTTATTCGGTTTCAATCATCTAAAAAAAAAATTCGGTTAACCGAAATTATGATAAAAACCATTTTTTTCCAAAAAAAAAGTGCTATATGTGCACTCCGTAGGATCATCAAAACCGTCCATTTGATTGATCACAACTTAATTAGGTTGTGTTCAAAAAATCATTTCGATCGGATGATCCTAGCCCTCCGATCCAAACCAGGATTTTGCTTTTTTCTCTCTTTTTCTCCCACAATTCGGTTATTCAGTTATTCGGTTATAACCGAATAACCGAATTTTTTTCTGATCGGTTTCGGTTTTGGTTGCCTAAATTTCGTAACCGAAATTATTTCGGTTACCAAATTTCGGTTATTTCGGTTCGGTTATAACCGAAACAAGGTAAAATAGAAACAGTTTAATTTCGGTTACCAACTTGTTTTTACATGTACAAAGGCATTTCATACCATTGCCATAGATCAAACGCATGTATGAAAATAGATGATAATTCGTTTTCTTTCCAAGCTCTCATAAAAACCAAGATTACTATGATGGATGTACCCTTATCTGTTGTGCCTTGTTAAACTGTTTCTATTTTACCCTGTTATATGGTATCTCCCTAACATGTTAGAGCCCTGCAGAAACATCATCAGCCAACTGTATTTTTTTGAGAAAAGGTGACATTGTATTAATGAAGCCAAAAAAAGGCAGACAGTAGAAGGGGACAAGATGTCCCCCAAATACATCAGGGGCCAAACATACGATCAGGTACCATTACATTTCCAGTGAACCTAAAACAGTGACAATGACAGATTCGCGTTCCACCCCACCCCGCGCGAGGTTATCCGCCAGTTCATT
This sequence comes from Tasmannia lanceolata, assembly GCF_043159265.1. Taxonomy (NCBI): domain Eukaryota; kingdom Viridiplantae; phylum Streptophyta; class Magnoliopsida; order Canellales; family Winteraceae; genus Tasmannia; species Tasmannia lanceolata. The sequence goes on from NW_027518695.1 coordinate 12,274,931, forward strand.
TGCCGTTTGGTGGCGATGTTGTAGTTTAGGCCGTATCAGAGAAACTAGGTCCCTGATCTCGTCCAATTTATCGGCAATGAGATATTGGAAGCCCATACAATGGTGTTGGAGGAATCACCTTCAACAATGAGGGGATCAGTTTTGTGCTTCGCAAACCATTGAAGACCGAACAAGAGAGCCGATACCTCGGCTTCATTCGCGTCACAAATCCCAGCCGGACCAGAAAAAGACATGAGTGCGTTTCCCTGATGGTGTCGTAACAATCCTCCAATTCCCGCTCTCCCCAGGTTCCCACTGGAGCTCCCGTCAAAATTACAATAGTATCTCGTAACCTAAACTGTATTTTACATTGAATACTACATAACTGTGACAATCTCGAACTTGAGAGTATTTGGTGTTCTTGGTCCATACTGAATGTGCAAAACTGAATTGTAAAATTATGTTCTTGTGTCTGGATTCGTGTGCCTGCTCCTGCACTAGAAAAAGATATACAGTAAAGCTACTTTCGGTTTTTCTTCATATTAGCACTCTTACCAACTGAAAACACATGCCATATTCGAATGATCTTGTTATATTGATGTATTCCATTACCCAAGATGTAAAACTCCTATTAACATTCCAATCTGATTGCCACCAGTGCTGATGGATGACCATAAAGAAGCAGAGGCAATTGCAGAGCTTACAAAGGCAATTGCTTTCAAACCAGACCTGCAGTTACTTCATCTTCGAGCAGCATTCCACGACTCCATGGGTGATACTGCTGCCACTTTGCGAGATTGCGAGGCAGCTCTTTGCATCGATCCGAACCACACAGATACTCTTGACCTCTACAATAAAGCACGTGTCCGACCCGATCAACCGAAAAATTAAAGCATCTGTTGCTCAAGTTCTCGGCGTGGGGCAAACCATTCCTTGCCACTTTTTGGTTACTGGCAAAACCAACTGTGTCTCCTCATGCATGTCTCTCTACTTCGGCGGTCGCCATGAAAGAAATGGGAAAAGCAGGAGAATTGTCTGTATATACCGATGGTTGCTTTTCAAAGTTGATGATATGAATGCAGATGCCGCCGCCCATTAGGCTGCACTGGAAGCTGGTGCTGTAAAAATATGTATACATGAAATGGCAGGTGGTGATGATGATGATGATGTTCTCTTCCCAACTAATGGTTCCACCTGTTCAATTTTCTCTGTATTGTTTCTTGTATTATTTACTTTTCTCAAATTTTCCGTGATAAGAAAGAAGGCCTTGAATTGTTTCCTCTTATGTGTCCCTTCCATTTGAAGTTCACCGGAGGGAGAGCTTTCTGTCTCTCTAGTTTTTGCAGGTTCACAGGGTGCTATCAGGTGGACCCCAGCACATGTACATTGCTTGTGATTGGCCACAAGGACCCAGCCAGCATCCACTGGCAAGTGGGGATGCAACTTGGGATGGGATTAGGGTCGAACCCATCCCTGATTTCCACACCAGCTGGGTTGGCATTTCCTCGGGTTGGTTTGGGTTGGGGTTGAGAAAAGCCAGCCCTATTTAGTTTTGCGTTGAGGCCATGGACCACCCAACCCCACTCAACCCGACCCGATTTGGAAAAAACAGGTTTGACGGGTGGGTTAGGGTTGGGAGATTTATAGGCGGGTTGGGTTAGGGTTGACCATCCTCAACCTCAGGCCCGGGTTAGGGTCGAGGTTGGGCTAGGGTTGTCCCCTACCATCAAGACAATCTCATCTTATGGACAAGATGACCATATTCCAATCTGCAGGTCGCAAATGCGCTTGTTGTTCAGGACCGTTGATCTAATGGGCAATCACATTTCACAAGTGACCCATTGGGTCCGGCTCTGATGCTGATCAGAAACATCTTTAGGAAGTTTTTTTTCCCATTGGGTCCGGCTCTGATGCTGATCAGAAACATCTTTAGGAAGTTTTTTTTCCATCATGCTTGATGAAAGGTCTAGAATTATCCTTAATGGATCCGATAGCCATAAACATGACAGTGGGTTAAAAAGCTCATTGAAACTCCCACAAGTAGAATTGATACTTCTGTTTTTCCCTTTTCACTCCTGAACCCTTGTACAAAACCTCCCAAGTTTACTAAACCCTGTTAGCATGTATACATACCGCATTTCTGCAAAATATGATTAATATTTAATGACCTAAAGTGGTAAATGATCAGGAATTAAGCAAAAAAAGGTGGCGATAATTACAAAATTCTTTAGCTATTAGCATACAATAAGTGAAGGTTTCATGTCATTCGTCACAGAAATGTATTATATATTACAAATTAAATTATATTTACTGTTTCTTTCTACATAAAATGGGTGTAAATTAAATTTTACGTGTACATTTAAATTTGAGTCCAATGATAGGTTTAGGGCTGACAATCGGTTGTCATAATCTGGAACGAACAGCACCTTAGAATTCTTGAATTGGATTCTCAAGAATAATCAAATTTCTACATGTTGGGTGTAGGTGCAAGTTTATATTCAAGAAAATTCTGACCACTTTTTGAATTTATTATATGCCATATTCCATTTGGCCTGACCAAAACTAGGGAAAATTAAAGTAAAAAGGACATATTTTGGTTTTCAAATACTGTCTGTGGATCATTTACTATTCCCCCCCCCCCCCCCCCCCCCCCCCCCCAATCGTTAGGAAATACAAAGGGGTGGAGGACCCACCGTTAACTCCAAAAGGCTTAGTTTTCTGTTGGGTGGGGGGGGGGGGGGGGGGGGGGAGGGAGAGGGAATATCACTACCCTTACTACAGACATCCAAACGGACCCCATAAGTTGTGTAGTAGTTAGCAATACTTGTCAACGTTTAGTGGGAGGGTCCTAGTGATGAGCATATAAACTTACTAGGCATGCTGCTTGAATAAGATATGTTAAAAAACCGAGATTATTGTGTGCCTATAAAGAAATTAGATTATATAAGATAGTTGATCGCTATGAAAAGTGTACAGTTATAAGGTATTCAATAGGTATAGAAAAGTTAGTTATATAAGATATCTGATAAATGGAATTTGCTCGGATCCATTGCTAAAGGCGTTTTGCGGAATGTCTGCTGCATGAGGGAGTAGCCACATAGGCTTACTTTCCAACCGATTTTGTCATTATTCATGAGGTGGCTGCTCTCTCATGCGGCAGACGTTCCGCGAAATGCCTTTTGTGGTGAACCCTAGCAAATCCCTTGATAAATATCAAAGAGGTGAATTCATTTCGTATTTAATATATAGTTAAAGAGAACTTTGCATTTATAAAGTTGTAAACATTGATCATCTTTATTTAAATTTTTATAATATATAGTATTATTTGTGTTCCTGAATGGATTCACATGTGACTACTGTAACAGAATTCAAAAAAGTCTTCACAAGATACCTACATGCATCATAATTCCATCTTCCAACTACATCCACTATCGTCCCTTTTCTTCATCTTTAAAGGTTAGTTCTTATAATATGTTATTACCACACTCTCTCTTCATTTCCTCCAATTTAGTACTTACTCCTCTTCATTCTCTTTCAACATTTTGATTCATTATTAAACCCCCCTACTCTCTTCATTTTTCATGGATGAAGCAAATTCACAAGAGAGAGATCATGAGAAATTGGACTTGGATGCTCCACTTCTATCGACAAGGCGCTTGGGCTGTTTTGCCCATGTCGATGAGAAGCACCAGACCGACATGAAAATCGGCGCTAAGAGTAACACAAGTATAAATGTACCCTTCGTGTGGGAAACGGTTCCCGGTATGCCTAAAGTTATGGAGTTGGGATGTTGCCGTGCTGGTGAATTGTCACCTCCGAAGCTACCACCAGGTAGATGCCATGAATTACAAGATTATGGTGATAAGAACACTAAAAACCCTAACAATGATGATGACAATGATGATGATGTTTTCTCGGATGCGATGGATATGACCTCTTTGTCAGAATCATTGGGTGTAAGCATGAGTGGAGTGAGCGGGTTGGATGGTCTCGATTTGGAAGGGCTCAACTCTGTCGGAAGCTTATCGCCAAGTTTCATCATCAATCGCTTCTTACCCGCGGCCAATGCATTGGCTTCTTCTTCTTCTTCTTCTTCTTTTCTTCCTCCTTCCAAGAACCCAATCAAAAGGGTTCCTCCTGATCGGCATCGCCCACAGAAGAAACCAAGGGTCTCGGGTCCTCAATCGGTCGAAACCCGACATAGTGTAGAATGTGTTTCCTACTCCCCACCAAAGGCTTGTGGGCTTGAGTTCTTCCTCCCATGGCGCTTGAAGAACATGCACTGTGGATTTAAAAGCCCAATTCAGAGTTGTTCTACTAGTACTGTAAAGCTTAAGAGCCATATTCAACAAGCAAATGTTGCTTCTACTTTGGGGCCTTGGAGGAGAAGAGACAAACATCATGATGTGAAGAGAGAATGGAGGAATGCTTGAAGAATTAGGAAGTGGGGTTGAAATTTAGACATCTTTGGTGTCTCTTTCTTCTCAAATCATCTTCCCAATCTTGTCTAACACATACTACTAGTTCTTTTCATAGAAGATGTTAAAGGTCCTGTTTGGGATTTTGAGAATCGATTTTGCGGCCAAAAACTCATTCTTGGACTCAAAATTACATTTAATTTTCAGTCCAATAATCTGCTTTGGCCTCAAAATTAATTCTCAAAGCTCAAAACAGGGCCTAAGTCACCTGTGATCATATTGTCCTAATGAACTGTACTTTTTTAACTACTTATGGTGCATGTAATAATGGGAAGGCAAGACTTTTTATTTTTGAAAAGCTTATGGTTGTTTAAAATGTGTAAATAAATCATGGAAGAAGTGTGGCCAAGATGTACCTGGCAAAATTTCTTAGGCCTTGTTCATTTCAGATTGTGACAACAGATGGTGAGGGCCCCAACTGATTATTGGCCCAACAACATTAAACATAAATTTGGGCCAATAATCAGTTGGGGCCCTCACCATCGGTTGTTACAATCTGAAATCTGAAACGATTATTGTCACAATCTGAAACGAATAGGACCTTAGGCTTTGTTCATTTGGATTTTGAGAATTGATTTTTGAGTCTAAAACTGATTATTATAATCAAATTGCATTTAATTTTTGGTCCAAAAAGGGGTCATGTGTTTGAAATCAGGATCATTGATCTTATAGAAAATCATTGGGGACTAGGCAAAAAGTCACAGTCAGGATCAATGTAAAAGGTAATTTTTGGGTCCCACAAGGGATCATGGCCTCTGTTTGGTTGCCTTCTCTTGGTGGAAAGGAAACTGCAAAATGACATTTTATGGTTTCTTCATTTACATTAATAATGAAATACATTTCATGCAAAAGAAATTTCATGAAAATTTCATACAAACGAAATTCCATAAAAAAAAATAAAAAAAGAGGATGAAATCATGGGAAAATTTACGAAAATTTTGTACTTTTTCACTTTCGTTTCTACTAAGGGGAAACAACCAAACGGAACCTAAGCAAAAATTACAGGGAGTAGTGTGGTCTCATGCAAAGATTTCATATAAGAATTGACAAAGGATAAAACTAAGTCATGAGAAAATACTCAATTTTGTGGAGGAAAGGAATAACCAACTCAAACTTCAATAGTTTCAATTCTTTGAAAGGAGGCAGAACTAGATTTAAATTTTCAGGGGTTCAAGTTGAAAGTTTATATAAAAAAACACTCACTAATCTTTGTATCCAAGTTAAATACTTCAGCAATTCCTCAATAAAATTTGGTAAATCCAAGTGAAATCCTCAATGAACACCGAGAGAGTAAATATTTCTCCCTCAACAATTAAACTTAATTCAATAAATATGCACATTACCATGAAAACTTCCATGCATTACTTCAGTAATTTTCTTGTTAGAATTCATGAAATAACAAAAAAGAGGTTACAGAATCAAGAACCCAGTTCTAGATCAAATGAGAAAGCTTGTGAAACAAAAATTACATTCACAAATAACAGAATAAAACCCTTAATCAATTCAGGCAGCAACAGTAAAAATTAGAGAGACTAAAGATGAAGAAAACTAAAGGGATAGAGAGCAGAGACTACTAATGCTTCAAAAATTACACAGAAGGAAAAAATAATTAGTTTTCCTACAAACTTCCATGATTTAAAACTAGCGGGAAAAAAAAACATAAGAGAGGGATCAAGTAATCGCCGAGTAAACGCTCTTTACGGATTATTAGATTTTGCTTGCATTGAACACAGATTATCCAAGGATTCACTTATCAAGGATTTGTTTGGATTTAGTAAAGTTCAGATAAACAAAAAACACTAAATATGTTCAGCTCAGGTAAAGTTTCATAGAGAATTGAAATGGGTAAAGTTTCAGTTTGATTTGGTATAATTGAGGATTTTCTTATGACTGTTCATGATTATAGCTTGAGCTGATTGTCTTCTCAGATATTCTAAAAGGTCAATGGCATTATAGCATCTTTCTAAAGCAATACATGCATCCAAATTGTAACTTTCCACCATCTGATAATCTCTGAGTTTTTACTGCAACAGGACAAAATCAAGTTTTGCAAGTTGCTTCATGGGAAATGTTGCTGGCCAGAGTATTGCAAAGATAGAATCCTCTTCAGATTTTGAATAAGATATAGTGGGGATTGGGGGGGGGGGAGAAGCAAGCTACTATATAAGTTAAACTTTAAAAATGAATATCCTAGGACATGAAGTTTCAGTATCAAATGTTCCCGAGAGGGGTCCATGCTAAGAAGTGGGAAGATATGCAACAAAATTTCAAGAGAATCAAATTCATAACTGATGAGTCTTCAAGTGTATACCCTTCCTTCAAAGAGGTATGTTTCTGATTCAAAGCAATATCTTATTGAGAAGCCGACAGGTGGATATTGTTGGCATGTTGTAAAAGAGTCAAGTGGTGTCAACAAGATTGGTTGCATCAAGAAATATACGAGATTATAGACTAGCAATATCATCAAGTGTTATGCTGCAATTCCAAGTTCCAACACATCCCTCACAATCCTCAATAATAACACTACAAGTTGCCTATGTTCCACACCATTAGATATGTTATGTTTTGAGGCAGCTTGTAGACTAGCAATATCATGTACATGAGAATATGTTTTTGCAACAACTCCAACACATCCTTTGCAATCCTTAATAATAACAACCCCACTTATGCATACTTGCATCAAATATAACAACCATGGCATTAGCATAAGTTATTCATATTCCCATCTCTTATAGTTTGAATCATCCTCTTTAGGTTCCTTGATTCTTCTATTTATTTTTTTTTATTTTTTTTGAGAACGATAACAATTATTATTGAGAAAGATAGAGATTAAAGACGCACATATAGGGGTAATGAAGTCCCCTCATAAAAGAGAACATTAGAAGCCCCAAATTTGGCAAAACAGTCAGCCAGATTGTTGGCTCTTCTAGGGATAAGTAAAAAAGATAAAGCTCTATTGAAACTTAGATCTCTAATCTCATCAATAAACTTCGCTAATCTCCATGGACCGTCGCTTCTGCTTTTGCCCACTGTAAAGAATTGGAAGTGTCGCTCTCTACTTCTAGGTTTCCCTCCATCTGAGTAACGAAAATGCACAAACCGTGATTAAAGAGCACGGACCTCGGCTTCAGACGAATCAGTATAACCAATTAGGCCAGCAAAAGAGTAGAAGATGTCGCCCACAACGAATGGGTTGCTGAGGGAGAAACCGTCAACATTGAGTTTGTCATTGTGACAATTGTGACTTGGATCCCGAGATTATCTCTTTAAATTCATATTAGTGGTGTCACTAGAAGATTCAATAGTCCAAAAGAGTAATCAAATAGCATAAAACATCATATATTATCCCAAAAAACCACAAAAAACACAAATTATCAGATTTTGTGATCATTTCCACTAAAATAACTGAGAAATTTCCAAAATACCATATATGTAATCACAATAGAGAGAAAAAAATGGCACAATTCCCTCAAAATTTCATGCAATTGCTTCAAACCACTTTTAAAGCATTTCAACATAAAACAACCTAATCCCCTCAGTCCAATATCCACATAAAAGTGATAATCATCCATCATCAAGATCTTTCAAAACTAAATTTTCAGTATTTCAGAGAAAGAGAATCACAATTCCATTCAAACGTTGCTAAGAGATCGTGGAAAAAAAATACCAAAACAACTGAAATTCGTACAGAACCATGAATGTGATGCCTATAATATGTCACTAACACCAGCCATACAATCAAAATGCTCCCTAGGAACGCTAGCCCAAAGGCCCCAAAATTCCTAATGAAAGACACTACAAGAAATTTCTTAGCGACCCCCTTAGAAGATTCTAGTGATCTAGTCTTCCTATGCCAAAATAGGTTTCTACCTTAAGCCTTGAAGTCTCCTTGAAAAGCCACAAGTTATTCATTGATTCCTCTGCAGCTCCGCCAGAAGCCTAACCACTCCACAGATGAATTAGTAAAACCATATTCTGAATATGGAAAGGTTCAACAAGGTTGCCCTTGTCACGATGATCCTCTCATGGGGGAATCAAGAGGTGTTTCTGAAAATCTCGGCAGGAACAAATCACTAAAGCATCTAATTAACCATCTAAACGAATAGCCAAATAAAAAGTTCAGAAGAACAGAAACAGCAGAAATCTGCTGCATAAAAGTTTTTTTTTTTTTTGAATGAAAAAAGTGATCTGCATAAAAGGTTTCCCAACAATAATTCCTGATACAGATGCTTTTGACCGTGTCAATACATTGAAAAAGCGAGTATCCAAGACAAAATGGGCAATGAAAATAACTTGAATGAATTCCAACTCTCTAAATTGGACAACGTCATTCCACATACTCAAATTGAGATGAAAGTTGTGAACATTTCTTTTATCCTCAAGCATCCAATTAACCAATGAACCATGTACTTGAGTTGAGAGTCAGGAACCCACACATGCATCACACGTCAATCACCAAGAGCATCAATTAAGAACCAATGCCGTGTTAGGAACTCGTCGCCTTTAAAATGAGGATAACATACTCAACCAATATTCATAGAAAATCAAATTGTAATCACTTACTTTCATACTTGCTGAATATTGCGTTAATCTCTCAAAGCTCTTATTTACAAGTTGTGACTCCCTTTGAGAAGCGGACTCTAAAAATATCACCAATTTTTGTGCGTTCCCTTAATAGCTTTGGGTTCCCATAGACCATGTAAAATGCATCTTCATGCAATCGCTTTTATATACTTTTATTGGTGATAATTACTAAGAAGCCCATTGTCAGACTCTCAGCAGACAGCAAGGTATAAACTCGACAATCTAAACAGTTTTGTTGGGAAAATTTTCATTTATAGAGCCGATAAACCCCTTTGGCAACGGAAAGGAAGAGATATTCAGACCCAAAACAAACTGCAAAAATTTCACTAAAAGAACATACATTACAGAGTATAAACTACAGTAAGTCCTTTGATGTTGCATAAAAGAAAACAGTGATCGATGTATAAAATACATACCTTGCAACTGAAGCTAAATAAATAGAAATATTTGTATGTTGAAATTCAACTATGACTACCGCCTACCCAATATGACATCAGCAGGTATCCCCATGCACAGCTGTTTTGCAATCCAGATCGGTACAGAATAGCACAATTTAGCACTTCATGGAACATGAAGTACAAATTTCCAAGTCACCTCAAAGAGTATTAATCACATGGATGTGCATGTTAAGTCTAAGACATACATGTTTGCTTTCCCATAACCCAATATTATCCAACTTAAAACAGGAAACACTAAAGAACACACAAAATACTGAGAAGAAAAGATTCACCTATATTTTCTCCAACACAGAGCTAATTTTCTCTAGTACAAAGCTTGCGAGTAATTTCAAATATCATTAGACTCCTCTTGCAAAAGACATTGGCTTAGGAGGGGAAAGAGATCGAATTTCAGGAGCGGAACTAGGAAACAGTGTGTTAAGCTTGTGCATGAGGATGTCAGCCCTTGATGGGATCTCATTTAGAAGAAATTGCTGAACAATGGGTTTCTTAAACCACTCCAAGACAGAATCTCCTGGGCTCCTCAGAACAACCTTACTGACCTCGAATGGGGATTCCACAGAGCTTAGTGTCTGGGCTATCACAATTTTCAGAGTTGGCCCAGTAACTAATTTGATCCGTCTCGGAACAACCCCATAATACAACATGCGTTTTCTAAACCTATGGAGGGTATGCACAACAGCAATAAGAGCAGCTCCAACAGATAAGCTTCTAACATCCAATGACCAAGCTATATGCTGATCAAAAACTATAGCTTTCGGGAAAAGCTTATTCTCATAGGCAACTTTCCACACACAACGTGCTCGATTTATCTGACCCATGAGCACAAGATAGTTAAGGAGAACATTAACAAAGTACCTAGCAGCACCTTCCTCCAACTCATAATCCATTCTCTGAAAAAATTCCCGCACAAAAGACAAAACTGGCATCTTCCTCTGTTCCGGGCCAGTAAAGAGTCCACACAAAAAGGAGTGTGCCTTATGTTTTGTAGTACTCAAAATCGACATAATATGCCTCTCGTTTTCCTCATCCTGGCACCTTACAAGATGGGCCAAGATTGATGTGTACAATATGAGATCAACTTTTGCGGCAGAACCAACATAAGTCTCGAGTAGAGGCTTCGCCGACTCGTACAACCCATTTTTCATGCAAGACTCAAACAGTTGCCTGATGATAAAGTTGTTGGTCCTAATCCCAGATGCACCCATGAAACGTAGCCATCTCAAAGCAAGATCAACAGACCCATCCTTGATATAGATCATCAGAACATCACTTGCATTCACATCAACAGAGAATCCCACAGCCTTCATCTCAAGTAAAATCTTGGCGGCCACATCCACAAGCTTCTTATTCGCTAGAACGGTCAAAAGCGAGGTGTACGTGCTTAAACCCGGTCTTAGACCCGCATTAGTCATCGAATTATACAGTTTCATAGCAGAATCTACATTCCCAGAGCCAGAATGCATTTCTAAGAGACACGAATATGTAGAAGGGGTCGGTAGAAATCCCGCTCTCTCCATATCAGAGAAAACTGACATTGCAGTTTCAAGCTTTCCAGACTTCGCATGAGACTCGACAATCATAGTGTACAACCCATAATTAGGCCTAAACCCGGCTTTCTTCATCTCATCCCAAAGCCTCAACGCGGTCTCTAGCTTACCAGCCTTAACAAATGACTCAACCAAAGACACATACATACTCGGGGAAGGTCTAAACCCAAAACCCTGCATTTCCATATACACCTTCATTGACATATCCAACCTCCCAGCCTTCCCCATCGAATCCACAAGCGATGCGAATACTGAAAAACTCGGACGCAAACCTGAATCTTTCAGCTCCTCAAAGAGCTTAAAAGCAGCGTCGAGCCGACCCGATTTTGCCAAGCTCGGTATCATCAACTCGTAAGTCGATTCATCCAATGAACAACCAGATTGTTCCATGGATTCATATATCTCAAATGCCTTATAAGGAAGACCCTTACTCAAGAACATCATTATAAGCGAATTATACGTCTGGGTGTCAACCTTACATCCCAAATCTCGAATTTTCTTAAAACAACAAAAGGAAACCTCCAATTTTCTTGCTTTTGCTAGGTATTGAATGACCTTATTATACGCGGAAAATGATCCACCAATGCTAATTATGCTATCATTCCCACTCAACTCTCCAACCATCTCATCAAACAATGAATGCATTTCATCAAAATCCCCACTCTTATTCAATCTATCAAAAATCAAATCATAAGTCTCATCATTTGTGGAGTACCAAGATTGCATTTGCGCCCATCCAAACAAACTCAATAATGAATCAGTCTCCTTAATCTCATCCAATGCGCGATTCACATGAGACATGCTGGGCACAAAATGGAGTTTATCCAACTGGGTCACCAATTCAGGACCCCATTTCCACCTATTTACAATCTCTACCATTTTGGCAACTGCTGAAGCATTGGATAAGGGTTTTTTTACCCCGCCAACCATGACGTGGTCATCGAGGCCTGGCTCGACGGACCGGATTCCCTTTCCGGCGAAGATCACACCGCCTGATTCATCTAAATAGACAATATCTTCAGTCCATTCAGAAGAACCCTCTGGGGTCTTAGAAGAAAAGGGTCTGAAAAAAGAGGGGTTTTTTGGGGAAATATTGGGGGGAAGTTTTGAAGAGAATCTAAATGTTGGGTGAAATGGAAGAAATGCAAATGAAGGGTTTGAAGTGAGTGTTTTAAGGGTGTAGAGATTGTTTAATGCTTTCTTTGCTAGATTGAGATTTCTAGGGGAGAAAATGTTTTGATGCATGATTTTGATACTTTATGGGAATTATATTAGGGAAAGAGGGGATTTGTTACCTGGGTTTTTGATATATTGCTTGTGTCTTGTCGTTTATCTTCTTTTAGTAGAAGAAAGAGGGAAGATAAAAGGAGGGGTTTTCATGGCGAAGATGAACTCGAGTGCAAGCGGAAGAAGAGTTGGGGGGACTATGGTCCAGAGAGGTAGGGCGAAACCTCGTTGCAATACATGATGGGACCCACTTTTTCTCTTAACATGGACCGTCAATTTAATAAGGATTTTCAATCGCCCAAAAATAATTTCCTATGGTTAGAAGAACAATCCTGATTCCAATGGGGTTGCAAGTTGCAACTCGGGTCGGGCGGGTCGGGCTTTCCAAAACCCTACCCTACCCTACCCGAGAAATAATCCTAGGTCAGGTCTAATATTTTATAGCAAAACCCGAGATTCATAAGCCCGGCCCTACCAAAGATAGTTTCTCGGGTTAGGTCTGGTCGGGTCAGGTTTTTATTTTTCAGCGTAGGATAGTAACTAATTTTAAAGATTGTAGAAAAAAAAAAATCTTCACACCAAAAATCTTTAAATCAATGTCATTATGAATTTAAGAAGGAAACTATACTTTCACATCACAAACATGATCACCTTAATGAAAAATAGCTATAGCAATACATTGGAAAATAATTTGCTATGTTATTCAATAGATATTTAAGAAAGTCATAGTAAAGCTGTATATGATTCAGGTTTCGGGTTTATTTTCTTTAGACCTAACTTTTGAGAAAATCTGCCGGGCAATCCAATCCGATCGTGCACAAATTTAATGGAAAAGAAAAAATAAACAAGCAAATTAAGATGAACACAAATATTTTACGTGGTTCGGCCAAGCCTACTCCACGGGCGAGAAACACGATCTTCCACTATGAGAAAAACAATATACAATGATTACAATGGATTAATCGCAAACCCACTGTGGACCCCGATCCGAGGACGATGCCGAGGGACGCGAGATCCCTCCTTGCAATCCTCAAAGATCTCCACATGTGAAGGAGAGCTCTACCAAGGAACTTTCAAAATTGTTGCCACCCTCACAGCATAGCATGAGTGGCGATATAAAAAGAAAGAGATACATCCTGATCCGGAGCCAGGGCTCGAAACCAAGATGTACCTAAAAATAACTCAGAGTCGCCATCCATGGACACGCCATGGAACCAAAAACAAATGCTCTTTGTGCAATGGATAACTAGAGATACAAAAGGTCTGTGCCTGATGACGAATGGAGAAAGTCCGAAGAGCGCCCCCGATTCGCCCGAGTTCGAACACTTGGTCTCTTATGCCATTTATTATTAACCTCGAAGAGTTTTGGGCGAAAATCATGTGAAATGGGAACAAATATCCCCGGGAAGACGTCTACCTAATCATGCATGACCAGGGGATGAAATAATAAGCACATACAAAACAAAATAAAAAATGTGTCGCCTAATCACAACTAGGTTATGAGTGACATACCTAACTGGTGTCTAAGTTCTGGTGGACAAACACATGCATGCTACAGCTACAGGTATAGGGTCTGCACAAGAAAGTAAGAAAACACAACAAAATACACAATATAACAACACAACAAATCCTAAGACTCTAAACGATTTAGCATGAGTCCTCGGATGGTCTGATATTCATCCAAAGAAGCCTACGTATCCCCGCCTCCACGAGAATCAAGGCAACGTAGTTCTTCGCACCTACTCTAAGCTATGATGCCTAAGACATCTAGACCTCTATCCTAGACTCGATCTAAAAGACCAGACTAGTTATTAAAATTTCATGAACGATTATTTAGATTTCAGTGAATTGTAGATTTTAAGACACCCTATATGCCCTAACTCAATGCAGGTTAGCCCTAAGCTAATGCAGGTGGTTCCTACAACCTATGTGTAACTAGGTTGTGCGTCCTAAGAAAAACAATGGGATCACTAGCGCATCCTAGACCTAGTCATCAGTCGGCGATGTGAATCGCCAACTGACCGAACGGAGGCGTAACAAACCCCTAACTCTAAAACAAACACAAACAAGCACACAACAAATCAAAGACAAACTCCTAACTCTAAAACTCTCTATCTAAGACAAAGTCCTAACTCTAGAGGAAGATTTTTGTTAAACACGGTTTTCAAGAAAAAAAGGTTAAAATATATTTATTTACAAAGTTTGGCTGGACCTGAGATAAGAATCTCAAGCTGCACTACGTACCTCGTGGAAGAGGATCAAGCCAACGTAGTTCGAAAATCGAACTCTCCTACTACACTCTTAAAACTACTCAATACTTTAGATGATTTTGGATTTTTCTGTTTGTTAAATGTTTTTGATATTTTTAAAGTTTTCCAATGTTTTTGAATTTCAAATTTCTAATGTTTTTGGATTTTTAAGCTTTTCCAATGCTCTGGACCTTTAAATGTTTTCACTCTTAAAGGGAACACGCAAGTAATACCACAAACTAGGGCAAAGCCCTAAATCTAAAGGGGAAACCCCTAACAAGCAAATAGCGTCTCAAAGAGACAAACCACAACAAGAAAGATAGCGTCCCAAGAACAGAGAAAACAATTTAAGATCCCAAGCAGGGAAGGCTCTAATAAGACTAAGTTAGTCTTGAACGGAAATACTCCTAACTAATGACACCAGGGGGGAGTACAAATGAGTTGGAGACTCTCTAATACCACTACCAAGTCAAAGACTCGCTCTAAAAGAGGAGGCCACTCTAACATGAGGCTAGGTAAGCCTCCTAAAGGGGAAACTCTCTATATGAGACAGGGCTTGTCTCTGAGACACAAATGACGTAAACAAGGGTTTTGATGAGACTGGGCAAGTCTCCTATATACAAAGGAGGAGTACACTACTTGGACTGAGCAAGTCTCCTAAGGATGGGCTTGGGCTAGCGCCTTCATCGCCCAGAACCCAAGAGGAAGATTCCCAAAAAATCGATAGAAATGCCAAACACTTACGAAAAACTTAAGCTCTAATGGAACATCAAGATGACAAGGGTTTGCTCAAGAAATCCCAAATAAACCCGAATATCGATACCAAAACCCACAGGGGTAAAGATAAAAAAGAAAAAGGAGGGGCTCCGAGTAGCCTCATCATAGCCCTCCGAAATGAAGGCCCAAAACACATTCAGTTACGAATGCAGGTGAATGTCTCAAGGAAATGACATCCTCGCAATGATCAGGTATTAGAACCAATCCAAAAGGGATCAGATAACAAAGCCAGTCATGCCGGAAACATCATCTACTTAACACATGCTATTTTCAAATCAAAATATAAAAACCAAGGGTTAACTCAACCAAAGCCAGGTTCAGGAAATATATGAAAATGTCAAACTCCAGGAATCTACAAATGCTCCAGAAATAATTGAAAACAAATCCTTCCAGTAATACCCACAACATAGGGTAAAGAAATAAACATCAAGTGATACACACAAACATACCCTCGACATGGGGTCTCCTGTGAAATCAGATAGTACTCATACCCATGACATGGAGTAGAGTAACAACCTGATTTCCTACATCAGTTAAACATACATCCCTCCACCATCCGCTCATCACAGAAAATAAGATTGCCATCTTGCACTCAAAAGTCAAATTAAATTTAAAGCCAGAAGCAATGTATTATAATTTCAAAGAATAAAACTTCAGAACCACAACACAATTCAGCTGAACCCTCGACGTGGGTCTCCTGTGAAATCAGATGATTCTCATACCCATGACATGGGTATGAGTAATAACCTGATTTCCTACATCAGTTAAGCATACATCACTTCACCCTCCATTCATCACAGAAACTTGTATTTTCATCTTGCATTCAAAGATCAAATTAGCATCCAAACCCACGAATCAACGCCATATTTTGAGAGAATTAGAGCAAACAAATTTGCAGGTTTCAAAAAAATACAAGATGGTAAAAATGTTACCTGTTACTGATGTTACCGAAGGCTTCAGTTCAGTCTCTTCTCGTCTAGGCCCTCCTTTTCCATCCAGCCACGAACAAGGGCGATGATGAGAGAAATGAATAGATCTACGGTTTGGGGATTTGCAGAGATGGAGATGGGGTTTGCGATGATGACCGGAGTACCGTGATCGGATTTGAGTTGGCGTAGCCGGAGAAGATCAAATGGAGCTCGGGTATGGCGTATAGCCAGAAAATTTCGCTGGACTACAGAATTTACAGAAATTGATGGTTCTCAGAGCGAAGTTGACGGCCAAGGAGCTGATTGTGGGAGTAATGGAGCAATGGAGGGTGATCAGAGATAATTACCAGAGATGGGAAAAGTGGCCGGAGCAACAGATCTAATCAAAGAAAATGGCTGCAAATCATTCTCTTCCTTTCCTCCCAGCTTCCAAAACCCAAAATAGATGAACCCCAAGAAGTCCTTTTCACTTTTTCTCCTTACCTTTTCATGACAATCTTAGGATCTCAGCCCAAAACTCTCTTTCTCTTCCTCTCTGCTCTTGCACAAAATTGGGGGTGCGAGGCCGGAGCTCCGACGGGGCTGCCGAAGAAGACAAGGTTGGGGGTTTTGGAAAATGGTGAAATGGACGTGTGTGGAGATATAAGGGTGGTGGCTCGAGCAGAGAAGGGAGAAAATGGTGGAGATGGGGATAATGAAATGGGTTTCAAGGTGGGTTTGGAGAAGATAGTGGTGGAGATGGAGGTCTAGGTAATGGAAGTAGAAGAAGAGGGTTTTGAATTTCAGATGGGGTGGTTTAGATATGGTTTTTGAAGAAAACAGGGCATATGATGGTGGGGTTTGAGAAAGGAGATGGTCGGATTTGAGATGGGTCGGATTTGCAGAGATGGAGGTGAAGATGGCCGGCACCGGCAAAACCGCCGGAGAAGAAAGCCCAAATCCTCTCTCTCTCTCTCTCTCTCTCTCTCTCTCTCTCTCTCTCTCTCTCTCTGATTTTCTAAAATGGAGATGAATATGAAGGTAAAGATGGATGGGGTGGCTGCGATGGCTGGGTTGGTAATGGTGGTCGGAGGTGACAGAGGTGGCCGGCCGGAGTTGCAGAGATGAAAATGGGGGTTGGTTTTGGAGATGAGGAGCAGGGATGGAGGTGGTGGTTAGAGGTTGAAGGAATGAAAGAGGGTTTAGGGGAAAATGAAATGGGTTTTCTGGCTGTTTTGTTGAAGGTGGATGGGTTTTGAAATGGATGGAAGAGGGTTTGAAGAGGGAGTGGTAAAGAGGGTTCCCGGTCGGATTTGGGGACTTTCCACCGGAGAAGATGGTGGTGGCGTGAAGTGCGGCTGAGAGGAGGATCTGCCGGATTTGGGTTTTGGGTTAAATGGGGTTTGAGAAGAAGAAGAAGAAGAAGAAGAAGAATGGTGGTTAGAGGGATGGTGGTTGGGTAGCTGGCCGGTCGGAGAAGAGGACTTGATCTCCTCTTGCTTTCTCTCCCTCTTCTCTCTGCTCTGTCATTTTCTACGAAAATCCCTCTTCTATACCCACGAGATTTATGATTTTATAGCTAGGGTTGCCACCCTCCTCCTAATCTCAGCCATCCATTTCTCTTTTAATCCTATGGTCCTTGCTCGATGCTTGCAAGACAAGCCAAAAGGACAAATTCGGTCCCCTTCTTCTTGCCTTGGACAGACTCATCTAGTATTTTACGACTACTCTTTTTAGCTACGAGGGGAGGACTAGGGTAAAAATGACCATACAAAATAATGATATATTAGCACTCCTTCTCTTACTCTTAAGAGCCCCTTCTAGTGTATTATGAATGCTCTTTTTAACTCTACAAGGGGTGGTCCAATTAGAAAACAGGGCACATTTTCTCTTCTTTTCTGGATTGATATGGGCACCTTCCTGAATGGACAATCCACTCCCTTTCTGCCTTTGCACTATGCATACTGCACTACGCTCGCTTGCTAGGCAAACCCTGACGGTTTTCGACGAAATTTGGCGAACACATTATTGAGGTTCTAAACCAGGTTAGGGCATATTTGGAAACACTAATTCACTTATTTAGAGGAAAATTATTCAAACCAAGATGTTTAAGGGTTATCCGGGGTTCGGTCAAAATGGGGTGTCTACACCCACAAACCCGCAACCCTTTCCTTGCTTCTCAAAACCAAGACCGTACACAAGAGATAACGCTAAACTCGAAAAAGAACCCAAGAGAAAACCTCGAGATGAAAAACCTCTTCTCCTTTTCTCTCTCCTTTTCTTCTCTCTCCTTTAGCAGCTGACACACCAAAGACGTCTTGCTTCGCCGCAACCCACGAGAACAACACTTCTCTTTTTATAGTTTAGTTTTCCCCAAAAGTTAAAAATAGACATCTCCATTTTAGCCTTTGCCTTCCCACCCAAGCAACCACCGTGGGTGGGAAATAAGGCAACTTTCCCAACAATCTCCACCTTGGCTTATTTCCCAACCACCTGAAGATTTTTCATTGATGTCGCCACCGGTCCGCTACCGCAAAAACCACCGTTGACCTTCCAAAGTACCAGCTACACACCCTCGAATCACCTTGGTTCTGACTCCTCCCGATTCGATCAACACGGCTAATGTACATGTGTAGCTGTCAATCCGTTGACTCACCTAGTCAACCTTGGAGAGGGATATCGATTCATCCTCCCCAACGCAGGTACCGTCATCTTCTCACGCTTGCTATCATTTCCCTTCAACGCCTTAGCCAAGTCCTGTTGAATTAGGATCTCCTTCACCCTCATCTGCCATAGGGTGAAATTGCCTTTTCCGTCAAATATGTCGATGTTGAACTGAGTAGAACTTGATTTTACCACCATCTCAGATTACTCCGCTCTTCACGGTGTAGCGCTCCACCTCGAACGAGAATCTTTCGTGGACAATCTTTCTACTCCAAAAAATCGCTCTAACTGCGATCCAACCACAACACCCACGATCACTCCACCCGGCCTCGACGATCGCTCCACCTGAGCTTTGATACCACTTTTTGAGAAAATCCGTCAGGCAATCCAATCCGATCGTGCACAAATTTAACGGAAAAGAAAAAATAAACAAGCAAATCATGATGAACACAGATAATTTATGTGGTTCGGCCAAGCCTACTCCACGGGCGAGAAACACGATCTTCCACTATGAGAAAAACAATATATAAGGATTACAATGGATTAATCGCAAACCCACAAACCCACAACCCTTTCCTTGCTTCTCAAACCCAAGACCGTACACAAGAGATAACGCGAGAGATAAACCCGAAAAAGAACCTAAGAGAAAGCCCCGAGATGAAAAACCTCTTCTCCCTTTCTCTCTCTTTTTCTTCTCTCTCCTTTGGCAGCCGACACACCAAAGATGTCTTGCTTCGTCGTAACCCAAGAGAACAACACTTCTCTTTTTATAGTTTAGTTTTCCCCAAAAGCTAAAAGTAGACATCTCTATTTTTGCCTTTGCCTTCCCACCCAAGCAATCACCGTTCAATCTAAAACCCGATCCTACCCAAGGCCAATGATTTCTAAATCTGACCCATGTTATTTTCAGGTCGGGTCGATGCAGGTTGGGTTGCAATCCAACCCAAGTTGCAACCTTAGGTTATTCCCTGTGGAATAGCAACCCAGGGTTATTCTATTCGTGGATAGGCTTTCTATCCTCTATTTTTAATCAAGAACCCAATGGATATAGCATTTATTTATTTTTAGCGGTAAAGAGTTATATTAATAGGAAGAAAGATTGATCTACAACCCATGAGGGAAAATGAAGAGAAAAAGGAAAAGAACAGGACAATCAACATCAAAGGGGGGAGAAAGTCAAACAACTCTAATGCCACATTGGAGGCTCCCTCCTTCGTTGGCCTATCTGCCTCATTATTCGCCAATTTTCTAACATGACTGGAAGAAATGGAAGATCACTCTACTCTATCCATGATCTCGTCAATCCATTGTGCGAACCACCAAGGATGAGGTAGAGACCCTTTCAACCATTTTTTTATCATGTTTAGTGAATCCCCCCTTCCACTATAGCTTTATCCATAATGTTATGATCAATCAACTGTATTCCTTAATGAATAGCTCTTACCACTGCCCATGATCACATAAAATATTGCGTTAATTTCAGCCCAATTATTTCTCAAAATCCAAAAAAAAAAAAAAATTTGGCCTAATTCAAGCCATCATCATTTTTTACTTCAAAACTATTTGCATATAAAATTTGCAAATAATTTTTAGAGGTATCCAAATATGCCCTTACATATTAATGGTTTTTATAAGAATAATTATTAATAATTTAAAAAAAAAGAATAATATGAAGCAAAAGAAGGTAAAACCTACTAAGAAACTAGGGGTGCAACTCGGGTCGGGTTGAGGCCAACCCGAGGAACCCATTTTTGCAACCCAACCCGACCCAACCCGATTTGTAATTTCCTCAACCCGACCCAACCTGATTTCATCATTTGTTTGATTTCTTCATTTTATTTTTGTATTTCCATCTCATCCTAGTCATTAGATGTTCCCCAACAAGAGGGTTAATTAGGACAACTTTCACCAAGTTTTTTATTTCTTTCTAGATTTGAGTTATACAATGACAAAACAAACATAGAAGCAAAATTTTTATACATATCGGAATTGGAAATCGGGTTTCGGGTCGGGTCGGGTTGCTTGACACCCCAACCCAACCCAACCTGATTTCCAATTTGGGTTGATTTTTCCCAACCCAACCCAACCAGATTTTTAAAAAAACTTAACCCGACCCGACCCGACCCAAATTCGGGTTCGAGTTGAACCCGACCCAAGTTGCACCCCTATAAGAAACCCATCCAGTTTTAGCTCCCTCTCTCTCTCTCTCTCTCTCTCTCTCTCTGAAAATGCGGGCTGTTATTGGATAGGCCGTATAGCGGCTCTCATAACAGAAGGATATCTATTTAAGGAAAGAAGATATCGATTAACATCAGGGATGGTGCCCCTGCGCTAGATTTCAGGTTCGGGCACCATATAAAGAGTTTTTATGTGGTGCACGCCCGTATAGTCCAATATGTTTCAAAAAGTCATGTACGGCCTAGGATGATCCAAAGTATCCATTTGATGGGCCACAACGTAAGTAGGATCTGCCCAAAAAGTCATTTCCATAGGATGATCCTAGCCCTCCGATCTATAAATGAATTGCATATTATGGAAACCAATTTAGATTGGAGGGTTGGAATCATCCTATGCAAATGATTTTTTGGGCACAACCAATTTACATTTTGGCCCATCAAATGGGCGGTCTAGATCATCCTACGGTGTAGGCGTACAATACTTTTTGAAAAATATCCAACTACAGGTCTTACAGGTAGGGGTGCAACTCAAGTCGAGTTGGGTCAGATTGAGACCAACCTGACCTGACTTGACCCGAGGAACCCTTTTTATTAACCTTAACCTGATTTCCAATAGGTTCAACCCGACCCAACCTGAGTTTGTAAGCTTACAATATATATATATATATATATATATATATATATATATATATATATAGAGAGAGAGAGAGAGAGAGAGAGAGAGAAAACGGTTCCTACACATACGTGTAGAGAGTTCTCTACACACTAGCTTAAAATACAATGGGGGCCCGCATTGTTTGGGTGATCCAAGCCATCCATTTTAAAGGCCCTCTCATAGATAGGGTGTCCACAAAAAATCAGATCCATAGGATCATCCTAACCATTCGAACTGTGGAGGCAAAAAATGGACTAATTTGTGGAAAATGGACTAAAAAATGGACTATGGATCTGATTTTTTGTGGACACCCTATCTATGAGAAGGCCTTTAAAATGGATGGCTTGGATCACCCAAACAATGTGGGCCCCCACTGTATTTTAAGCTAGTGTGTAGAGAAATCTCTACACATATGTGTAGGAACTGTTCTCTCTCTCTCTCTCTCTCTCTCTCTCTCTCTCTCTCTCTCTCTCTCTCTCTCTCTCTCTATCTATATATATATATGTATGAGCAAAGTGTTCCTGCGCAGCTGCTCAGTTAGCTTAACTGAGCAGCTGCCCCAAAAACCTCATGTGGCCCCATATTTTTTGGGTGATTCAAAGCATTCATTTGATGGGCCCTTCCATGGATTGGGTGTGTACCAAAAATCAGCTCCATTGGATCACCAATGGGTATCCATTTGTGGGGCCAAAAATGGACAGATACTGTTTGTCCACAAATCTGTCCATTTTTTGTCCCACAAATGGACACCCTAAGGTGATCCAATGGAGCTGATTTTTGGTGGACACCCTACCCATAAAAGGGCCCATCAAATGAATGCTTTGGATCCCACCCAAAATGTGGCCACATGAGTTTTTGGGGCAGCTGCTCAGTTAAGCTAACTGAGCAGCTGCGCAGGAACACTGCCTTATATATATATATATATATATATATATATATATATATATATATATATATATATATATATATATATATATATATAGAGGAAAGTGTCTCTAGTCTCTCCCCTAGATAAGCTTATCTACTCCTCCCTTTAAAAAAACACAGTGGGCCTACGCTGTTTGGATGATCCAAAGCATTCATTTGATAGGTCCTAACATAGATAGGGTGTGCCCAAAAAATCAGCACCAAAGGGTCATCCTAGAACTTCGTTTTGTGGGGCACACCGTGTCCAAAATGGACGCATATAAACGTCCACGTTTATATGTGTCCATTCTGGGTACCACAAGGCCCCACAAAACGAAGTTCTAGGATGACCCTTTGGTGCTGATTTTTTGGGCACACCCTATCTATGTTAGGACCTATCAAATGAATGCTTTGGATCATCCAAACAGCGTGGGCCCACTGTGTTTTTTTAAAGGGAGGAGTAGATAAGCTTATCTAGGGGAGAGACTAGAGACACTTTCCTCATATATATATATATATATAGAGGAAAATGATTGTGAGCTTGAAGCTCATATAGCTTATATGAGCTTGAGGGCCCAAACACATGTGGGCCCACATTGTTAGGATGATCCAAAGCATTCATTTGAAAGGCCCTTACATAGATAGGGTGTGTACAAAAAATCAGCTCCATAGGATCATCCTAGCCCATCCAAAAGTGGAGGGCAAAATGGACAAACACCGTTTGCCACAAATCTGCCCATTTCCCCCCTCCGTTTTTGGAGGGATTAAGATGATCCAATGGAGCCCAAACACATGTTATATGAGCTTGAGGGCCCAAACACATGTGGGCCCACATTGTTAGGAGGATCCAAAGCATTCATTTGAAAGGCCCTTACATAGATAGGGTGTATAAAAAAAAATCAGCTCCATAGGATCATCCTAACCCATCCAAAAGTGGAGGGCAAAATGGACAGACACCTTCTGCCACAAATATGCCCATTTTTGCCCTCCGCTTTTGGAGAGGTTAGGATGATCCAATGGAGCTTATTTTTGGTACACACCCTATCTATGATGGGGCCTTGCAAATGAATGGTTTGGATCACCACAAAAAATGTGGGACCCATGTGTTTTGGCCCTTAAGCTCATATAAGCTATATGAGCTTCAAGCTCACAATCATTTTCCTCATATATATATATATATATATATATTGGGTTGCCTAAACCCTCGACCCGAACTCAACCCGACCCGAGTTGCACCCTTACTTATAGGCTGTAAAATCTCCCATATAAAATCTTGGACCAATTACCAATGGGGGACAAACATTAGGCAGAATTATCAACTGGACCCAGGCTTTTCAGAAATTACCAATGGGGGACAAAATCTGTCTTGTCAGTAAAAGCTGGACGAAAATACCCTTTGGCATATAAAACACATTTTGACTTTGAAAGGGGGTTTTCAAGTCTCTACGATTGGGGTTATTAGGTATTAAAATGGGGTTACCAATTTCAGAATGGGCTTATCAAGTCCCTGAAAATTGGCCGAGAGTTCTGGAGTTTTGGAAGAGGGTTTTCAAGTCTTTAGGAATGGGGTTATCTAGTATAAAAAATGGGGTTACTAATTTTCGAATGGGGTGATCAAGTCCTTGAAAATTGACCAAGGATACTAGAGTTTTGGAAGGGGGTTTTCAAGTCTCTGGGATTGGGGTTATCTAGTATAAAAATGGGGTTACCAATTTCTAAATGGGCTTATCAAGTCCTTGAAAATTGGCCGAGGGTATAGGAGTTTTGGAATGGGGTTTTCAAATCTCTAGGATTGGGGCTATCAAGTATCAAAATGGGGTTACCAATTTCCGAATGGGCATATCAAGTCCCTAAAAATTGGCAGAGGGCACTAGAGTTTTGGAAAGGGGTTTTAAGGGACTTGATAAGCCCATTCTGAAATTGGTAACCCCATTTTGATACCTAATAACCCCAATCGTAGAGACTTGAAAACTCCCTTTCAAAGTCAAAACATGTTTTATATGCCAAAGGGTATTTTCGTCCAGCTTTTACTGACAAGACAGATTTTGTCCCCCATTGGTAATTTCTGAAAAGCCTGGGTCCAGTTGATAATTCTGCCTAATGTTTGTCCCCCATTGGTAATTGGTCCTAAAATCTTTAAGATTAAATGTCCACATGAAGTCCAGTATTTTTCAAAAATGACTGTGTGCCCATCTTTGTAGGATAATCCATTCATTTATCGGTGTAACCCGAAAAATATCTTCATATGAATATCCTAACCCTCCGATCTGCAGAAGGACTGCAAATTATAGAAACTTGTCTAGATTGGAGGGTTAGGATCATCGTATGGAGATGATTACGTTGTGGCCTAACAAATGAACGGTTTGGATGATCGCCCCCCACAGTAGTACTCTGGAAAACACGCGCACGTCCTATGAAGTGGGCCCAAATGTTATTCGAATAGTTTGAAGAAGCGGGAGGAAGTGAAAGAGAAAAATAACCCCTTCCCCAAAACCCTAATTTTATTCTCTCTCTCTCTCTCTCTCTCTCTCTCTCAACAGAATCTCAGAAATCGCCTCTGCTATTTCAGATTCAGATCCATAAGGTACTGATTTCATCCTTTTCTCAGATCTACTGTTTTTCTTCACTCTTATCTTGTTCCTCTCATTTCTAGGGTTTCCTGTTCTACTCTCTTCAATCTGATGATAAAATGCATGGTATTCGACTTTCTGGCTTTCTATGAGTACACGATCCGATATTCTGGTTTTCTGATAACGTTTTCTAGGGTTTTAGGGTTTATTTACAGTAGTTCTTTCTTTATACCTTTTTTTTTCCTTTTCTTTGAGATATCTAGGGTTTTAGCATTTTTCATTTGGTATTTGTGTATTTATTTGTACTGTTAAAAAAAATAAAAATTGTGCGTTGTTGGATGTAAGCTGGCCATGGAAATTACCCAGTCATATTTTATGACTGGAATGGTTTTCTCATAACATGATCCGATTTTCTGGTTTTCAAACATTTTCAAGGGTTTTTAGGGTTTAGGATTTATAGTTTTATTTCTTTATATTTGGCCTCTTTAATCCGATGATAAAATGCATGGTATTTGATTTGCGCTTCTTCTTCTTTTTTCTTCCATTTTCTTTGGGATATTTTCAGGGTTTTATCATCTTTCATTTGATATTTCTGTATTTATTTGTACTGTTAAAAAATAAGGATTTTTTGTGTGTGTTGTTGTTGGATGTAAGATGGCCATGGAGATTACCCAGATCCTATTGTCTGCTCAATCCCCTGATGGAAATATCCGAACCGTGGCAGAAGAAAACCTTAGGAAATTCCAGGAACAAAACCTACCTGTTTTCCTGCTTTCCCTCTCTGTCGAGCTCTCTAACAATGACAAGCCTCCCGAGTCCCGTAGGCTTGCTGGTATCATACTCAAGAACTCCTTAGACGCAAAAGACGCTATTAGGAAAGAACAGCTCGTCCAGCACTGGGTAGCAATTGACCCTTCGCTCAAATCCCAAATCAAAGACTTGCTTTTAAGAACATTGGGGTCGTCTGTTAGAGAAGCGAGCCACACTTCCTCTCAAGTTATTGCCAAGATTTCTTCCATTGAGATCCCACGCAAAGAGTGGCCCGACCTCATTGGATGCTTACTCTCCAACATGACCCACCAAGACGGGCCCGCTTCTTTGAAGCAAGCAACCCTTGAGACACTTGGTTATGTCTGTGAGGAGATATCCCCTCAAGACCTCGAACAAGAGCAGGTGAATTCCATCCTCACCGCTGTTGTTCAGGGGATGAATCTTGCAATGCACAGCGCTGATGTCCGACTTGCTGCCACGAGGGCTCTGTACAATGCCCTTGATTTTGCACAGAGCAATTTCGAGAACGAGATGGAACGGAATTACATCATGAAGGTTGTTTGTGAGACTGCGATCTCAAAAGAGGCAGAGATTAGACAAGCTGCGTTCGAATGCCTTGTTTCAATCTCATCTATGTACTATGAGGTCCTCGAGCCTTACATGCAGGCTCTGTTTGAATTGACTGCAAATGCGGTGAAGGGGGATGAAGAGTCAGTTGCGCTCCAAGCCATCGAGTTTTGGAGCGCTATCTGTGATGAAGAGATTGGGACTCAAGAAGAGTATGGGACTAGTGGAGAATCTGGCGCTCTTCATTCTCACTTCATTGAAAAGGCTTTGCCGTTGCTCGTTCCTATGTTGCTTGAGACGTTACTTAAACAGGAGGAGGATCAGGACCAAGATGACGGGGTGTGGAATTTGTCCATGGCTGGTGGGACCTGTCTGGGACTCGTTGCAAAAACCGTTGGTGATGCAATTGTGCCCCTAGTGATGCCTTTTGTGGAGGCAAACATACTAAAACCAGACTGGCGTAGCCGTGAGGCGGCTACCTATGCATTTGGATCCATACTCGAAGGCCCATCTATTGAAAAGCTCTCACCTTTGGTTCATGCGGGTCTGGATTTCCTGCTTAATGCGATGAAAGATGGGAATAGCCATGTGAAGGACACAACAGCTTGGACTCTTGGTAGGATATTTGAGATGTTACACTCCCCAGGTAGTGGGTTTTCTGTTATAACTACTGAAAACCTTGCACGGGTTCTGGCGGTCTTGTTGGAGAGTATTAAAGATGTCCCAAATGTAGCCGACAAGGTTTGTGGTGCCATTTACTATCTTGCCCAGGGTTACGAGGACGCAGGTGCGAGCTCCTCGTTCCTCTCACCTTACCTTCACGACATTATCGCTTCTCTTATTTCAGCTGCGGAGCGTACTGATGGTAATGATTCCAGGCTTAGAACTTCTGCCTATGAGACTTTGAATGAGATAGTTAGATGTGCTAATGTTCCTGAGACATCCCACATTATAGCGCAACTCCTTCCAGTCATCATGAACAAATTGCGACAGACAATGGAACTTCAGATCATTTCCACAGATGACAGAGAAAAACAAGGATCTTTGCAAGCTTTGCTCTGTGGTGTCCTCATGGTTATCATTCAAAAGTTGAGTGCTTCTGAGAATACGAAGCCCATTCTCCTCCAGTCAGCAGATCAGATGATGATCTTGTTCCTTCAAGTTTTTGCTTGCCGTAGTTCGACAGTTCATGAAGAAGCAATGCTTGCAATAGGTGCATTGGCTTATGCCACTGGCGCGGACTTTGCCAAGTACATGCCGGAGTTCTTCAAGTATTTGGAGATGGGGTTGCAGAATTTCGAGGAGTATCAAGTCTGTGCTATCTCAGTGGGCGTGGTCGGTGATGTCTGTCGTGCATTGGATGATAAGATACTTTTATACTGCGATAAGATCATGACTCATCTCCTTAAGAACCTTTCCAATTCCATGCTACATCGGTCTGTCAAGCCTCCAATATTCTCATGCTTTGGAGACATTGCTCTTGCCATTAACGAGCATTTTGAGAAGTACCTTCCATACGCTATGCCGATGCTCCAAGGAGCATCAGAGCATTGTGCTCAGTTGGAAACCCATGATGAGGAAATGATTGAATATGGGAACCAACTCAGACGCTGCATATTCGAAGCGTACTCGGGCATGCTCCAGGGTTTTAAGAATTCAAAATCGGAACTGATGGTTCCCTATGCAGGCCATCTCTTACAGTTTGTAGAAGCTGTGTTTAAAGATAAGGAAAGGTATAAGTTCTCTGTTTGAATCATATGAAACTTCTGATTGCTGTGTTTCTTTGTCTTAACTCTAATGACAATTGGCAATGGACGATGTCTATAGGGATGAAGGTGTGACAAAAGCTGCTGTGGCTGTGATGGGTGACCTCGCGGACGCGCTCGGCCCAAACATGAAGATATTGCTCAAAGACTGCACATTCCACATGGATTTCTTGGGAGAGTGCTTTGAGTCTGATGATGACCAGTTGAAAGAAACGGCGACTTGGACTCAGGGGATGATAGGACGAGTTATGGTTTCGTGAGGTGAAGCTGTTGTTGTAAACTTCTCTATTCTATTCTCATATGGCTCATTTCCTAGCTCTCTGTTTTTTGAGTCAAGGAGTAATGGCTGCCAAGGTCCTTTGTGCAATATAGATATGTTCAGGTCCTTTTTTTGGGTCCTTGTCTATTGATAGTGGCTTTGTAGTCAGTTACAAATCTGATTTGTTTTTTAAACTCTTTTAGTTATGGAATTCACTAATTTGTGGTTCCTAGAGTCAATTTTGCTTTGAACTTACATATCTGATTTGCTTTTTGAACTCTGTTAGTTGTGGAATCCACTGATTTGTGGTTCCTAGTGTCAATTTTACTTCCTCATTTGTCTCATTAATGTAGATATCTTTCTAGGTGTGAGTGTTATATGGGCCCCACCATGGATGATCCAAGCCCTCAAGCTCGCCTGAATTAAATGATCTGTAAGACTGTAACTGTTAGATCAGAGATCTCTGTAATGGGGCTGTTCACTACGGAGATAGCAAACTGTGGTTTATTTTATCCAAGAATGCCCTCTGTTCATTTCGACCTCTGTTCTTGGATGGGGCTGTTCACTATCGACAAACCAGGGTCTATTTTTATCCACGAACGTCCTCAGTTCATGTTCGACCTCTGTTCTTGGCTAAAATGTTACCAGAACGAAATTTATGTACAATGAACTTGATGATTTCAAGATAAACTAAATTAATACAAGTAGGATGGACAATCCCAGGAATTGTTTATCCAATGATTTATATCCCTGTGGTGGGCAGCACCAATCCAAAGAATTATATGTGCTTGACACACCGGAAGCCATTTTGCTGTCCCTGTTTCTTCAATAGAGAAGAGCCAGCTCTTTGTTTTATTCATTTAGTTCATATGAGGTGGCACTTCTGTCCTGAAAAAAAGGTTGTGAAATTGCTTTTGCAATCGTCTAGCCAATCTTGCAAAAGCAATTTCACAAGAGAGAAGAGCCGCTCATAGTTGAATTTGGCTTATTTTTCTAATTCATATGAGGTGGCATTTCTCCCCTAAAAAAGAGGGGTTTTAAAATTGCTTTGAGAAATTGCCTAGACGCCTATGCAATGAAGCCATTCTGCAGTCCCTCTTTTTTCAAGAGAGGAGTCACCAACTCGTTGAATTTGTCTTATTCATTTAATTCATATAAGGTGGCACTTTTCTCTTTAAAAAGAGGGGTTGTGACTTGTGAAGTTGAAAAAAACTCCAGTTTTCTAAACAGCAATGAATGCCAGCATCTGTCATCAGCATCATTATTAACCATGCATACTTTGCGAGTAAAGTCCTCAGCAAAGTCGATACAAATTATCTTCTTCCAAGTTTCCAATATCCCAGGTGAGTTTGTTTGAGAAAATTAGTAATTATTCTTTCTTAAGCTTATTTTAGATGTTTAAATTTTGATCTAGATGTGCGCATCAAGAAATAAATTAGCATTATTTGATTGCTGACATAATTCAGATTCAAGAACATAATATCATGAAAAATAACACTCCTTCATTCAGATAGCCACCATGCCCAACTTATTCAGCGAAGATAAACAATACTCGGGAACTAGTAAACACAATGCGGGTTCAGAAGTGTCTTCTCATCAGTAGTGAGTCTTCACAGGACAATTGGCAGGGCGGAAAGCTAGGGGTCCGGACGCATAAATAATCGCTTCATAGTTCGTCCCAGACAACGTCTTCTTCTCATATCGGGGCGGGGACCCATCAATTCCATGATTGACATTGGTGAGGAGGTTGCAGTCGATGCGAGGAGAGGAAATCAAGTGAACAGTGCACGATTGGAGGGGGTGATCCAAGTAGTAATGCTTCATCTGAAAGCCTTCGAGTTGGGCGTAGAAGTAGCCATTAGTGTCTGTGGTGAAGGACTTGTAGAAACTAACTCTATCTTTGTAGTCTTTGCAGACTACACCAACTTTGGCAGAGGCGATGGGTTCGGCTCCAGCGAGAGACCACGTTCCGAAGCTCTGGCAGGTTTGGCAGTAAACCACACCTTCCATCACCACTTCTGCCATTTCCTTTACTTCATTATATGAGGCTTGGGTGGATCCAAAAGAAGTGAAGGCTAGAAGAAGAAGGGACATTAGTGTTGGGAGGGAGTAGAGCTGTTGGGTTGCCATTTTTCTATCTTTTTTGGAGATAATGAACAGAGAACTGAGAGAATACAGAGGTGGGTGAGAAGAAGGGAGGCATTAGGCTGTATATATATGTGTATTTTTTGATGGGTTTTTGGTCTGCACGATTGAGTTGTGATGGACGTGGGGACAACTAAACTGCATTTTTCTACTAGAAAATCATTACGCTGTTCTCTTCCACAACTACTCTTTGCCCTTCAAAGTGTATATTTGGCCATTAAAATTGAACTTTTGAGGATCGGTTTCATCAGATTCCAATTACAAGGTGACCCAACACATGAAAACCCCATCACCTAAACTGCATTTAGCAAAGAGGAGTTGTGGGGACAACTAAACTGCAGTTTAGCAAAAAGGAGTTGTGGGGACAACTAAACTGCATTTTATAAGGAATGACTGCTTCTGAGTTTGGGAATAAATAAATGGTGCAGATTGGGTGATGGGGTTTTCATGTGTTGGGTCACCTTGTAATTGGAATCTGATGGAACCGCTCCTCAAAAGTCCAATTTTAATGGCCAAATATACATTTTGAAGGGCAAAGAGGAGTTGTGGAAGAGAACAATGTAATGATTTTCTAGTAGAAAAAGGTACCCCAAGAATTTAAGAAAGATAACTCTTCGAAGCCAAAAGTTATTTTCTAGGAAAAAGGTACCCCACATCCAAGACAAGTGATTTTTTTTACTATTGTCACCCACAAGAAATTTAAAATAAAGGGTGTACCTACCAATACCTGGGGTTTGTAAATATCAACTACTTAAATTTAATTCATGAAGATTTTATATGATGCGTTAGCGTGCAGTCTAGTATTTTTCAGAAAGTAAAGCGGGGCCCACTTCATAGGATGATCTAAACCCTCCATTTGATGGTCCACAATGTTGATATGCATCCTCTGTAAATCATCTCCATCGGATGATCATAGCCCTCCGATCTCTAGAGGTTTCTATTATGTACAGTCCCACTAGCAGGGAATTCTCCCTGCAATCCACAAGGACTGATGGAACATGTCACACTAAGTCCTTTAAAGCTGTGCTATAGGCAGGCTCCACATAGGATCATAAGATTTCACATGCTTCTGCATCTGCCATTCTCAACCGCTCACTCTGTGGCGGCTTTCACTTTGGCCTTTTTTTCAAGTAGTGCTTTGCACAGGTCACCCCTTCCACGGCGGCCTTACGGCCTACTCTATGATAACTCTCATTCTTACAGTATGCAGGTCGCTTCTTCCGTGACTCGAACACAAAATGCGCTAGCTTCTTTAATACCAAATGTTAGGTACTGAACCAATATGCCAAAAGCGTCAGAACTGATAATACACATTAGGCTAGGTCCTTTAAACATGTCCCATAGTAGGTTGGGTCCCACCTAGTCCCACAACCTAGTCAGGCCCCCACTTATATATGTCCTATACCCCCTTGTTGGGCCCAATACTTTCTTTTGTTCAAAATGATCCCACACAGTTCACATGCATCATATTAGTGTTTAAAAACGTGGATTTGACGGAGAACGCAGCCAAGAAAAATCCTTGTCGACTCGGTATGGATGCGGCCAAGAACACAGTTGACGCGGTCATAACTCAGGAGAGTCAAAAGAGGTTATTGATTATGTAGGGCAAAATGCGGAATGGAGATATGGTGCAGGGCGAAACGCGGCCGAGGTAAAAAAGAGTCGACTCGGGCGAGTTCCTTGTCAAGTCAAGGAGTTTTTAAACACCGGATCATATTACCATGCTTCCTAGTTTCAGTCATGCATACGGCAGCCGACTTAAAGAATTCATGTTGTAGACGTGCACAGTATCTGTTCATTGCCCATTTTTTTATGAGCAATGATTGCAACTATCAAGTTAAAATTCATAAAATATATTGAATTATATAAACATGCAGAGATTCATATTCAATGACAAAAAATTCCATCAAATACAGTTCAATTGATTGATTTTCAGGTTATGAACAAACCTAGGTGGAGCCCACTATATGAATGGTTCATATAAATTAAGGTGGGCTGCATGATAAGCTGACGATCATGGTAATATGATACATCCAGGAAGCATAGAATCATTTAAATAATTCTGAACAGTACATAATGCTTATTATTTTAACCATAAATCCAAACAATTCCTTATCATTATTATTATTCCATCTTATCTATTCACAAAAATTTCAATTAATATTGCTTGAAATATAATTGTTACATTAAGACATCATATACATCCAATAAATTGATGAGATCCAATTCCTTTTGTTTGTCTCTGTGAAAAGAGGATTCTCTTGTTTCTTCTCATCTCCAAGCAGAAACTCTCACCAATGGAGTTCCCCTCCATTCCAAGGTCATTGTATTTTCACATTCTCCTCCAATCTTCACTTCATAAAGACCACCCTCCCCTTCTCTCACAATTTCCTTAGCCCCCAAAAAATTCTCTTTACTCAGCCTCCATCCCACCAATCCTAACTCTGAGGGTACCCCACAAGTTTCTTGTCTCTCCTCCCACTTGTGAAAGCATGCAGGAGAAGAGACAGAAGGTGCTACAAACAGACACTCCATAGCTGTTCTTGCTAGAGAAAGATGGGGTGGAAAATGCCACTCCATTGATTCAAACAAGGCATGAAAGTGCAACAAACACCCTTCAAAAAAAGACCCAAAACCACTGTTTCCATTTCCCATACTCATCTCCACCCCATCTCCATTCCCAACTGTTATAATTCCCCTGTTGCTGTTAATATTTCCACAGTGGCTACTAGAGTTGTTTATCAACTCCTTAGCTACACTTAGAAAGTCCAACACCTCCCTTCTACTCCTCTCCAACCCCATGTGTGGAAGACCCACCATGGAATTAAAGACCAACCATTCTCTCCCTCTACCCCTTTTGTTAATCCCCTTTTTCTGTGTCAATAGTTCCTCCATATCCATCTCATCCACCTTCAATCCTACTCCTATCGACCGTGCGTAATTGCAGAGTCTCTTTTGGGTCTCCTCAAACCTCCCTTGGCGATCACTACCATGACCCTCCTTCGAATTTATCGATGTTATCCACACCCTTCTCCGTAGACCCAAAGCCTTGAGCAAAGGTGGCCATTGAGCCCCTTCTCTCATGCCTAAATCCACAATATGTACTATTTCAACATCTTCCGGAATTGCTTCAAGGATTGCTTTGTTGGCAGTGAAATGAGCGAACATCGTATATGGACATATCTGGCAATAGGCTTGGGATGCCATCGGGTAGTTCTTGCTGGACTCTTGTTTTAGGTAGTCACTCTGTTTGTCCAAACCTTGAAATAAGTAGTACCCCACACGCTCCATAGTCGACCCAACTGGGCTAACCTTCTCGCAGATGCGCCTCACAATCACTTCTGCCAGCTCTATATATCCCTTCTCCCGAGCGTCTCCATAGGCTTTGAGCAGATGAATAATGCCTATTTGGTTGTCCACTTCCATTTCCTCATTTGGGCATACTAAAGATGAATTGAATGATGTCTCATCCATTGATGTACTGCTTGATTTCATAGGTGAACTCATGCATACTTCTTCATTAAAGGAATGATGTTGTAAGGGAGGATCATCTGAATTCTCCTCCACCCATCCCTCATTCTCAAAATTTGAAAAATCAGCGTTTGAAATAAGACCCAATTCATCTAGATTCAACGCAGACTCTTCTTCCATAGGGAACGTGAATAGGTCATCGTCCATAGAAGAAGGGGACATGATGTTTTGAAAAGGAAGCTCTTCATTTGGATTGAAGTCTATGAAACTGTAGTCTGGCCATGAAAGCTGAGAAAACTGTGGATCCATCATCATGAATATTAAGAAGAACAAGGAGAACTCTTAGGGGGTTTTGGATAATAGGGTATGTGTGTTTCTATATATGTTGATGTGTGTAGAGAGGGACAAGAAATTAACAAATGGGTAGGAGAGAAAATAGAGTATGAAAGGGAGTAGCTATTCATATATCATCCTGAGGATCCATCACAATGAGTACCAAGAAGAAGAAGAACTTTTGGGGGTTTTGGATAATAAGGTATGTGTGTTTATATATATGTTGATGTGTGTAGAGAGGGACAAGAAACTAACAAATGGGTAGGAGAGAAAATAGAATATGAAAGGGAATAGTTATCCATATTTCATCCTGTGGTCATACTTTCATTCTATGGCATTCCCACCGGAGTCTTTCTCCTCTCTTGTTTGCTTCTTTGTGAAGCCATTTCACAGTAAAGTCAAGGGAATCAGTTGTTTAGCTGTCATTCTATAATAGCTCCATACAAATTAAAAAGTTCCATGTCATTGTCAAGGCAACTGCCTTTTATCCCATGAAAATTTCACAAAGCAAATTAAAAAGTTCCATGTCATTGTCCAAGCAACTGCCTTTTACCCCATCAAAATTTCACAGATCTTGACTTTGATAATATCCTTTACATTCTTCTCCCACCCTTCTACCCTTCACCTTGTTCATAATTACAAAGACACTCTTAAACACCTATAACAGGAGTGGCAGCAATTTTGCAAGAGTCCAATGAAGGTGGCTCCACCTGTAAACAGCTGTTTAAGGCTATTTTGGGGTTTGAAAATAGGAAACCTGCAAGAGGGATGGGAGGCAATTTTTAGAAATTTATAGGAAAGTAAACTAAATTAATAAAACCCATAGAGGCATTTGATGGAAATTAATTAATCTATGTATTTTATGATAACTCTTTCTTTAACCTCTAAATTTAGATACCATCTGTAGACCCAAATAGAAAGAGGGGATTTGATTAAATTCAGACATTTCTAATAGTGTTATAGTGATTTTTTTTCTTTAATCAGTTCATGTAACTCTCTTTATAGTCTAAGTAGGCATTTGATTGAGTTCATTAATGTATAGAGCTGCTCAATGGGTACAAACTTCACACATAAATATCACAGAAAAGAAAAGGTGTCAGAAGAGTCAAGTAGAGGAGCATTTGATTAAATTCAATAATCAAACTACCCAACATAAAAATCTATATGTATTAGATTAAAAACTCAAACCCGAACTGAATCGAAGGTGAGTCGAGTCGAGTCAACTCAACCAAATAGTTTGACATGATAAAAATTCAGTAGGAATTTTTTATTGAAATAAGTTCGATGGGAATTTTCGATTGAAATTTCATAAATTTTCATTACATGTGTTCATTAGGAAAAATGCCATCGAATTACTTGATGGGTCGACTCGATTCCCTGTCTAGCTGAGTCGGCTCAGACGAGATTGGTCAAAATCCCAACCCAACAGTTAATTAATATATAACTATTTAAGAATGTAATTATGATTGAAAGGGAACAGGCCACAGGTATATGTAGCCATCATATCCTGGAAACAGAGAATCTGGACAAAACATCAATGATCATTTGTTCTAAAAGAAATTAATTGAAGATTATCTTCCTCTTTGTCATGTATCTTATTTTATTTTAATATTTTTTTAGGTAGATGATGACCATTTTGTCTTTTATATTTATCCAGCATATCCTGGAAATGGAGATTTGGTACAGTGTTTAACAACCTTTGTCTGTTGGGATGTGAATTTATGATAATTTAAAAACGTAGTAATTGAGGTCTATACGTCTCTACCAACTACAATGTCTCTCTCTCTCTCTCTCTCTCTCTCTCTCTCTCTCTCTCTCTCTCTCTCTGCACGTAAGACTTCAAAAGGGTAATGGGGGTTGGTCATGTGTCCTGACTCATGACTGGTAAAATGGGTCTTTATTGGTTTGAAAGCCAAAGAGAAGGATCTCAATGAAACAGTCATATATTTCTTGACAGTATTTGAAAGTTGGAGAAGATAAGGAGAATTTACACAAGAAATAAAAGTGTCATTAAAAAAAAATAGGCGGGTTGGAATCTAATGTGTCTGTTTTTATGACAAATTGTAAACGTGGGAGAGAAGATTAGTGGAAAAGCACATGAATTCTTGCAATTGGAAACTGTGTTCTTGAAATCTATATCTGGAGAAACTCTGAATTAAGAAATAAACAAAATGCTACTAAGACAAAGGTGGGTAGGTGCCTTCCTAGCAGACACTTTCTGGGCTTGTTTCTGCGAGATTTGCATGATCTGATCCATTTATTCAACTCGCGACCGCAAGTCCAGACAAATACTTTTGAGAACAATTTGATCGGAATATCTTAGATCCTTGATACATCTAGCCTCGTTTTGGGTTCTGGCAAGAAAATCTAAACTGATGATTTTTATAGTCGTATATCTTATGCATGGGATGTACATTCGGCATGGGATAGCAAGCCGGGGTTTATTGTCCTTGGCTAGGCTTGCTATCCCCTGTTCGGGTCAAGAACATCCCCATTGGATAGGGTATACTACAAGCAAGGTAGCCAATCGATCCCAAACATTTATTCTAGATAAAGTTATCCAAGCAGGGTAGCCAATCCCAGAGAACAGCTCCAGTGCCTCCAAATTTGCAACTTGATTAGGAGATAAGCAGCAGGAACCCATCATGCATGGGAAATACTAAAAAATTGCACTGAAAAGTTAGAATTGTCTGATTAGCATGGTTTTAGCATCTCTCTCTCTCTCTCTCTCTCTCTCTCTCTCTCTCTCTCTCTCTCTCTCTCTCTCCTGCAGCTTGGCTTTGATTACCTCAACTTGTGATAAAAGAAAAAGAAATAGGAAAGTTGTGATATATATATATATATATATATATATATATATATATATATATATAGAGAGAGAGAGAGAGGGGGGGGGGGGGGGGGGTTGTGCGGTCGAAGGCCCCAAACTCATGTGGGCGACTTTGTTAGGATGATCCAAAGCATTCATTTGAAAGGCTCTTACATAGATGAGGTATGTACAAAAAAATCAGCTCCATAGGACCATCCTAACCCATCCATTTGTGGAGGTCAAAATGGAAAGACACTGTTTGCCACAAATCTGCCCAATTTTGCCCTCCACTTTTGGAGGGGTTAGGATGATCCATGGAAGATGGGGCCTTGCAAATGAATGGTTTTGATCAACACAAAAAATATGGGACCCATGTGTTTGGGCCCTTGACCGCACCTAAGCTTAGGTCCGGTCGACCGCATAATCCTTTTCCTCATATATATTATGTGTGTGTGTGAAAATTATTTTCCCATGTTTGTTGCGTAGTACTGAAAGGGCTTTAAGAGTTTTTTGAGTACTGTAATATTCCTCTGATAGCCCTTTAAACACTACATGATAAAAATGGGAGCGCATGTTTATCAAAACGTTAGAGTGCTAAAATCATTTCCGCGCTCGAAAGGCATTTTCACGGCTGGTTGCATGTGAGAACAACCAACTCATATGAATAAATGAAAAAGATACAATCTCCTGAAAAGTGAGCATGTGTGGATGCTCTCACATCAACAACCAGCCGTGAAATGGCCTTCTGCGATGGTCCCTAGCAGATCACACGCACATATATTCTATATAGGCTACTGATATTGGCACGAATGTAGATCGGTATAGGCGGTACCGCTCTTGATATTCGATCAGCAGCAGTGCACTTTTTAAGGTGCTGGTGGATCAAATATCAAGGGTTATACTTTTGTCGTACCGCCTACACCGATCTACAAAAGCTATTAGAACTTCTAGAAGGAGTATGCTAGGGACTTTCGCAGAAAGGCATTTCGCGGCTGGCTGTTGCATTGGAGAGCAGCCACACAGGCTCATTTTTCGGCAGATTTTTCACTTATTCATTTATTTCATCTGAGGTGGCTGCTCTCCTATGCAACAGCCAACCACAAAATGTCTTTATACAAAAGTCCCTACCAAATCTGTTCCTAGAAAGCTCTCGGTCGCCGATTAAATAATAAAATACAAGGTGAGGTTGTCTTATTATCAAACATGGTAGTGCGAATATAAGTCGCATATAGTGGTGGACGAGCCAAGTTTGATAATAAATGAATTGGAAATCAACTCAAATCCGACCTGATTTTAAGCTAAATGCTCAACCCGAATTCCCAAAAATTGACCAGAGTTAGAAGAAAAAAAAAAGTGGTTATTCCTGCTTGGATTGGAGGAATTTTTTGGAAAAGTTTAAAAAGGAAAAATATTTCTGAAATTTCTTATTCTTTGTACACAAAAAATAAGATGACTCTTGAACCAGTCCTATTCAATTTTTACTTAGAAGGGACCTTCATTTTATGATAATATCCTTCTAAGGCTATGTTTGGCAGCTATGGAAGTTTTTCCTTGGAACATGGTGGGAAAGGAGCTAGGAAGGGGGAGACAAAGAAAATTGAAAGGGCATGAGTGAGGAGAGGGTGAGAAGTGGCTAAACAGTAGGGAAAAGAAAAGGTGTACTCAAAATAGAGTTTTTTTTTCCTTATATTTTAGTCACTTTTCACCATCTCCTTCCTCGTGTCCTCTTAAATTTCTCCCTATATTACTCTTCATGTCTCTCTTTCAAGTTCAACACTTACAGTAAGCTAATATTTCATGAAAAAAATTGCATGGTTGCCAAACATGGCCTAAATTAGCCATAATTATATCATTTCCCTCTAAATTGTTGAAAGAAAAAAAAATTCTAACAAAAAATTTACCATAATCTTGAGCCTTGCTTTCATGGGTGTCAAGGGCACCAATGTTATAGATAACTTTTTATAACACTTTTTTTTTTGTTGGGTTCCATTTTTATGGCAATGGTGTTTCGTCTTGAGAAGATATTTCTCTCTAGGCTTTTTTTTTTATCGAGATTTTATATGGTGTGTGACTCTATGGTCCAGTATTTTTCAAAAAGTACTGTACAGTTCAATCCTTAGGATGATCCAAACCGTCCATTTGTTGAGCCACAATGTAAATAGTTTGTGTCCTGACTCGTGAGTCGTGACCGGTGAAATGGGTCTTTTGTGGTTTGAAATCCAAAGAGGAGGATCTCACGGTAACAGTCATATATTTGTTGACAGTATTTGAAAGTTGGAGAAGATAGGAAAATAAAAACACAAATGAAAGTGTCAGTAAAAAAAATAGGGGGCTTGGAATCTAATGTGACTGTAATTATGCCAAATTGAAAACGTGGCAGAGAAGATTAGTGGATAAGCACATGAATTCTTGCAACTGGAAACTGTGTTCTTGGAATCTATATCTGAACTCTGAATTAAGAAATAAGCAAAATGCTACAAAGACAAAGGTAGGTAGGCTCATTTTTCGGGGTTTATTGTCCATGGATAGGCTCGCTATCCCCTGTTCGCGTCTAGAATACTATACGAGCAAGGTAGCCAATCCCAAGCATTTATTAAGGATAAGGTTATCCAAGCAGGGTGGCCAATCCCAGAGAAACAGCTTCAGTGCCCTCCAAATTTGTAACTCAATATGGAGATAAGGAGTTGGAACCCATCATACATGGGAAATAGTAAAAAATTGCACTAAAAAGTTAGAATTGTCTGATTAGCATGGTTTTAGCATCTCTCTCTCTCTCTCGATTTCCTAGGGACCATTGCATTTCGCAGCTGGCTGTTGCATGTGAGAACAACCACCTCAGATGAATAAATGAACAAGACAATCTCCTGAAATGTGAGCCTGTGTGGCTGCTCTCACATGCAACAGCCAGCCATGAAAAGGCTTTCTGCGATGGTCCTTAGCAGATCACACACATATCGGCGACTGATATTGGTACTACAATGTATCTCACCTTTTCTTTTATTATTTAAGTAGTTGTCAATTTTATTTGCCGATTGTATTATTTAATGTAGATCGGTATAGGCAGTACCGGCCTTGATATTGAATGTGAATGTAAATCGGTATATGCGGTACCGGCCTTAATATTCGATCCAACAGCAGCTCACTTTTTAAGGTGCTACCTTATCAAGGGTGGTACTTTTGTTGCACCACCTGCACCGATCTACATGCACATTCATATACATTCATATAATTTCTCGTCAAAAGCTATTAGAATTCCTAATGCTATGTTTGGTTGCCGGGTTTTTTTTGTTCCCGGGAGTTATGTGGGAGAAAAAAATACCCTGGGAGATAGGTGGGAAAAAAAAAGTCCTGGAAGTATCCTGGTAAAATAAAAATCCCATGTTTGGTTATGTGGGAGAAAAAAATACCCTGGGAGATATGGTGGGAGAAAAAAAAACTTTTGTTTGGTTGCTTGAACTGTTGGGTAGAAAAAAATTCTTCTCAAGCTTATTTTTGGTTCCTGAGTTTATTTTTGTTCCTGGGGTTATCTTGGGATGGGATGAAAAGGCAATCATTACAAAAGTGGGATTAAAAAATTCACCCCACAAGTAATCATTACAAGAGTGGGATTAAAATAAACCTACTGCTAAAAGGCAACCAAACATGGGATGGGACCAAAATTTAACTTACTCTCCCACAAAACTCCCAGGCACAAAAAAAACCCAGCAACCAAACAGAGCATAAGATATGCTATGGACTTTCGCATAAAGGTATTTTGAAGCTGGCTCTTGCATGAGAGAGCAGCCAAACAGGCTCATTTTTTGGCAGATTTTTCTCTTGTTCATTTAATTCATCTGAGGTGGCTGCTCTCCCATATGCAACAGCCAACCGCGAAATGCCTTTCTGCAAAAGTCCTACCAAATCCGTTCCTAGAAAGCTCTCATAGCCAATTAAATAATAATATACAAGGTGAGTTTCCCTTATTATCAAAACATGGTAGTGCGAATATATGTCGCATATAGTGGTGTCCGAGCCAAGTTTCATATCATCTTGTGAGAAACTTTGATGCCGCATTATAATCACAAGTACAATGCCCGAACAAATAAACTCAGCCCTAATTTAGAATACCAACTAGAAAAGATTTTAGATCTATTAGTTAGAGAAATTACAACAGAATCTCTGGGAAAGGGCGGTACCGCCTATACCGAAAACTCTAGATTGGGTTATTTTCTTATGAGATGAAAAATGAAAAACCTCTTTATCACATTTCTTGTGACACTTTTGTTCTCCGTGTTTTCTAACCATCCATTTTTTTGTTCTATTCCAACTTAGGTCGGGTTGGGATGAGCTTTTGCGCTAATAAATGAATTGGAAATCAACTCGATTCCGACCTGATTTTAAGGTAAATTCTCAACCCGAATTCTGGGAATTCGACTGGAGTTGAAAAAAGGTGGTTATTACTGCTTGGATTGGAGGAATTTTTTGGAAAAGTTTTGAAAGGAAAAATATTTCTAAAATTTCTTATTTTTTGTACACGAAAAAAGTTGACTTGAACCAGTCCTATTCAATTTTTACTTAGAGGGACCTTCATTTTATTATAATATCCCTCTAAGACTATGTTTGGCAGCTATGAAAGTTTTTTCCTTGGAAGTTGGAACATTGGTATATCGAGTGGTGGGAAAGGGGCAAGGAGGGTGGTAGACAGAGAAAATTGAAAGGGTACGAGTGAGGAGAGGGTGAGAAGTGGCTAAAAAATAAGGAAAAGAAAAGGTCCATTCAAAATAGAGTTTTGTTTTTCCTTATTTTTTTAGTCACTTTGCACCATCTCCTAACTCATGTCCTCTTAAATCTCTCCCTCTCTTACTCTCTATGTCTCTCTTTCAACACTTGGTATAAGCTAATTTCTCATGAAAAAAAATTGCATGGTTGCCAAACATGGCCTAAATTAGCCATAATCATATCATTTCCCTCTAGATTGTAGAAAGAAAAAAATTTCCTAAGAAAAATTAACTATAATTTTTAGCCTTGCTTTCATGGGTGTCAAGGGCACCAATGTTACGGATAGCTTTTCGTTTGTGTAAACATTTTTTTATGGGTTTCAATTTTTATGGCAATGGTGTTTCGTTTTGAGAAGAGATTTCTCTCTACGGCTTTCTTTTATCGAGATTTTATATGGTGATTGTATGGTTCAGTATTTTTCAAAAAGTACTATACGGCCCAATCCTTAGGATGATCCAAACCGTACGTCCATTTGTTGAGCCACAATCTAAATAATGGGTGCCCCAATTATCATTTCCATACGATGATCTTAACCCTCGATTATCAAAACATAGTAGTGCGAATATCAGTACATGGTAATGCAAATAACAGCAGCCTCGTTTATTTACCACAATGCAAGCTGATTGTGGTTTTGTTTTTCTAAAAGTAAAATGAAAATTGATTTTTACCCGACCAATTGCGAGATATTAGGTTGATAGGTCTAATTAAAATCTTGATTAAAAATTTAAAATTAATAAAAAGGGAACAAACATATAACCAAATTAAGTAGGAGATTCCTTGTTAACATAATCTCTATCTTAGTATTAATTAATTAAAGCCCCTACCATGTTTTGATAATGAGAAGAACTCACCTTGTCTTTTCTTTTTAAGTCGGCTGCTCAGAGCTTTTTGAGAATTGTAATAGCTTTTGACAGCTAGTTAAATA
The DNA here is from genome assembly GCF_043159265.1 of Tasmannia lanceolata. Lineage (NCBI taxonomy): Eukaryota > Viridiplantae > Streptophyta > Magnoliopsida > Canellales > Winteraceae > Tasmannia > Tasmannia lanceolata. Next base: position 12,317,917 of record NW_027518695.1, read on the forward strand.
ACGAAAGACAAGGTGAGTATTGGTGCAAAAATCTGCTCCGGTCATAGGTGCTTTGGTAGAGGTTTGATCTATTCTCGTCCCGTGCCAAAATCTTATTTATAGAGGAGCCCTAGGTAGTTTAGAACACTTGCCTCTGTCGGGAGTCTTTCCTTAGTGGTCAACTTCCCAATGGAATCAGTTTCCATGTTTATCTTGGAGAACCCCGAGTTCCCTTATGGGAGTCGGTTTCTATTTACATAAACGAGCTTTTAGGAAGGTTGCCTCAGAGGATTCGAACTCCCTTCTAGGGCGCTTTCCTTTCTTGCTCAGAGTTGCCGATATCAGAGATGAAAGGACCCTTTTGCCGTTGTTCTTTTAGAGGCAAGTTCCAAGTCTGGTGTGGGGCCACGTGTCGTGCACTTATTGGAAAGACGGATTTTACCCCTAGCAATGAGTTTCTCTCATTATCAAAAGCTGCTGACAGTGGCACTAACTTATTTTAATAATTGCACAAACTCAGTTTGTCTTTCCCTTTTTAATTGGCTTGCGAGAGGCATGTGGGGGAACTGTAATAACCTTTGACAGCTCTTTAAATAATAAACGACAAGATGAGTCAGTCGAATTATCAAAATATGGTTTTGCTGATGGACTTAAAATCTTATTCCCCAATTTTCAATGGCTTTGAGCTTTCAAAAAGATTTACACTCGTTAAAACCTAAACTGACCATAATTTACAACCATTTTAGTCGAATAAATCGTAACCTCGGATCGATTCAACAAGGCTTGATTGTCTAGCATTCCAACAAAGAAATCTTCCTTTAACATGTGCATCATCAGCCTCTCTCGGTTAATATTTCAAAAACAAGAAAAATATACTGCCTGTCGACAACCTCATATTTCTAGCTAGTTTTCCGGCCCTAAAATACATCATACACCCCGTCATGCCACAGAAACCCAACAGTTGGCTAATGGGTAAAATTGCTCTATGCTCCTTGTTAGGTCATATGTGGGGCACTGCCTTTAGCGACAATGATAAGTGGAGAGGTCTTTCTCGATGTAGAGAGAGTAATAAGAGAGGAGAAATTATACGACGAATGACAGGCATGCTCATATTCATCGCCCCACCCTTGACATCTCATTAGTAGCACACTTTTTAAGATGCTGCTGTCGGATCAAATATCACGGGTGGTACTTTCTGCATATAATTTCTTGTAAGAGAGAGAGAGTAATAAGAGAAATTATATGATGAATGACGGGCATGCTGCATTCGCCATCCTGTCCTTGATATTTGATCACCAACATAATTTCTAAGATGCTGCTGTCGGATCAAATATCTATGGTGGTATGCTGCATATAATTTCTTGTAGGAGAAATTATATCGATAATTGACGGGCATGGTCTTGGTCATCATCCCACCCTTGATATTTGATCTGGTAGCACACTTTCAAAAATGCTGCCGTGGGATCAAATATCAACGGCGGTACTTCTGTCTTATGCTGCATATAATTTCTTGTAAGTTGTAACAGAGAGTAATGCCGAAGGATTTGGCATGGACCATCACAGAAGGCATTTCACAGGACGGCTGTTTGCATGAGAGAGCAACCACATAGGATGAATTAAATGAATAAGACAAAAAGTGAGCCTACGTGTCTGCTCTCTCATGCAATAGCAGGTCCCGCAAAATGGGTCATGAGATGATCCCTAGCAAATCCAATAAGGGCTAAAATGGGAAAAGGAAGGAGCTAATTTATCATCTCCCCAAAATAAAAAAAAACAAAGTAGAAGACCCTTTGCTCTTCACATAATCAATTCTAATTAACAAAAAAAAAATTGACATTAGGGAACAATAAAAACAAAGAAAACCCAATTCACCCTTTTATGTTATCCGTATTCCCTATTCTGTTTCTTCTGGTTTCTCTATTTTTAATCTGATCTCCAATCAAATCAATCTAACGGCAAGCAGGGCATCTCAAAAGACCATTCTCATTACAGACCGTACAAGATCTAAAACCCCCCTTTTCAAAATAACACTTATGGCTTCCGTCGCACGTGTAACAGAGAACAAATCTCAACCCTCCACAATTATCACACGTGCCAGAATCCACCGCCGGGAACCCTCCGACAATCTTTTTCAGCTCGCCGGACTCGTGAAGCTGCCGGATCTCATCGGCCCCACCAAAATACCTTCCCCCAATAAAAACCCTAGGCAGGGTCATCTTTTTTATACCCAAAATACCCTTCAATTCTAATAAAAACCCTGCATCCATGGACAGATCTCGTTCGTCGATCGAGACGCGGAATCCCTTTAGGATTGATCGGACGGCTCTACAATCCTCGAACGTTTTGCGCACGACTCGGAGGCTGGTATAATAGACTACGATCCGAGTTGACTCATCTGGACCGAGTTGGTGCGAGTCGAGTTGAATTGGGAGCGAGTTGAAGCGGGGGAGAGTGGTGGGGGCGAGTCGGACTCTGTGGAAGATGGGCGAGGGCTTGTTGGGTTTGTTGAGCTGTGACTGAGTTGACTCGGTTTCTTCTTTGCATAGTTGTAGTATGTCTTTGAATGTTGGGAAAATGAAAGCTTGGGAAATTGGGGAGGGATTTTGACGAGGGGATTTTCCCCACGGTGGCCACATTTGGATGAGACCCAAATGAGAGGAAAAAAAACCCAGAAAAAATTAGACCCAAATGAGAGAAATGAAAACCCAGAAAAACTAATACAGACCCAAATGAGAGAAGAAAACCCAGAAAAAATGGAGACCCAAGTGAGAGCAAAACCCAGAAAAAATGGAGACCCAAATGAGAGCAAAACCCACAAAGAGATGGAGATAAGAGAAGAAAAGAGAGGAGAAGTGAGGTCAGATTTCTCTGGTTTCTCCTCTCTTTTTTCTCTTTTGCTTTTGTTCTTTTGGTTTGCTTTAAGCGAAGGTTTTGGTGGAATGAGGAGGAACTGCAAAAGCGGAGTGTTGCAGGTTTGGCTTTTCTTGTTTTTCGAATTTGGTTTTGATTGTTGGAACAATTACCAACGGAGGACAAACATCAGGCGAAATTATCAAGAGGACCCATGCTTTTCAAAAATTATGAACGAGAGACAAAAGATGTCTTGTCAGTAAAAGCTGGACGAAAATGTCCTTTGGCATTTATAATATGTTTTGACCTTGTTTTTTCTTTCTTCCCTCTTCTTTTACTTTCCCATTATCACCTTTTTTTATTTTTTACCCTACTAGTCATCTTCTTCCTTGTTCAGCCACCATTGTTGCTGGTAAATCTTGAAAACTTGAATGTTGAGTTCTTACTATCTATCTCTCTGTATCTAGGTTTTGTTTTTCTTTTTTCTAGGATTTTGCACTATTTTTCGTTCCTCTGTTTCTAATTTATCTTGTTTAGGGTTTTAGCAGTTTGTATTTTAGGGTGTATTCTGAAGATAATGCGTGGATGACTTCACTGACTTTTTTGGAAGACAAGTAGTTGTATTAGAAAAAGTTGACGTAATACATGAATGAATGGCTACACGTTTTTTGATTTACTTAAATTTTTTATTTTAATACACAAATTGGGATGTAATACATGAAGCACATTTAATAAAAACAACATCAATTTCTTTTGTTATTTCTATCATGAGCAGAATTGTAATGCCATTAAAAGAGTTGCTATATGCAGGGGTTTTGTAGCAGAAGGGGTTTATCAACTCTTTAGAAGGGGGTTAGTAATTCTCACAAGTAGGGTTATCAATTTTCGAATGGGCTTATCAAGTGCTTGAAAATTGGCCGAGGGTACTGGAGTTTTGGAAGGGGGTTTTCAAGTCTCTAGGGTTGGGGTTATCTAGTATAAAAAATTGGGTTACCAATTTCCGAATGGGGTGATCAAGTCCCTTAAAATTGGCCAAGGGTACTGGAGTTTTGGAAAGGGGTTTTCAAGTCTCTGGGATTGGGGTTATCTAGCATAAAAACAGGGGTTACAAATTTTCGAATGGGCTTATCAAGTCCTTGGAAATTGGTCGAGAGTACTGGAGTTTTGGAAGGGGGTTTTCAAGTCTCTGGGATTGAGGTTATCAAGTATCAAAATGGGGCTACCAATTTCTGAATGGGCTCATCAAGTCCCTGAAAATTGGTCGAGGGTACTAGAGTTTTGAAAGGGGGTTTTTAAGTATTTGGGATTGGGGTTATCTAGTATCAAAATGGGGTTACCAATTTACGAATTGGCTAATCAAGTCCCTTAAAATTGGCCTAGGGTACTGAAGTTTTGGAAGGGGGTTTTTAAGTCTCTGGGGTTGGGGTTATCCAATATCAAAATGGGGTTATCAAATTCCGAGTGGGCTTATCAAGTCCCTTATGAAAACATTTTTACTTCCTGTTTTTTTTCTCTCGTTCATTTTCACTGTTTTTTTCTTTCTACCCTACGATTTATCTTCCTCATCCTCCATTGAAAGGGAGAAGGAGAAATGTAAAACCCTAAAACAAATGAAAAACAAAACCTAGATATAGAGATAGATGGAAATGAACTCATGTTTCAAGTTTGGTTAGGTAAAAAAACAAAGTTGAAAATGAAAAGAAAAAAAAGTGAAAAAAGAGAGAAGAGGGAAAAGTGAAAAAGCAAAACGTGTTGCTTAAGAAAATGGCATTTTCGTCCAGCTTTTAATGACAAGATCTCTTTTGTCCCTCGTTGATAATTTCTGAAAAGCATAGGTCTGTTGATAATTCCGCCTAATTTTTGTCCCCCATTGGTAATTGTTCCTTGATTGTTTTTCTTTTTTTTTGGGGGAGGTGGAGGGGGTTTGTTAAGGTTGTTAAAGAGGATTTGCTTTCTTTGAATCTAAGACATGATAATACTCTAATTAGTGAGTGAGATAATGAAGACTTGGTCAGCGCAACCACCACGTTCTATTCTCTAACCAAGAGACCTTAGAATCTAAGTCTCTCTAAATAGATAGTTAGATGGATAAAAACTGTAATATATCATAAGTATATCCCAAAATAGTAGTAGATCTACTGTGTTTGTTGTAAAAGAAGATGGGTTGGTAGGAAATGTATAAAATTTCCCACCATGATGCCATTCAAAAATAAATAAATAAAATTTCCCAACAATATATTGTATTTTTTGGCCATTAACTTCCATCCTAGTTTCTTGTTGAAATTAGATCTATAGCTAAATAGATAACTAGAGAGATAAATCTGTTATACATGTAAAAATAGATTTAATTAATATAAAAAAGCTGTTGAATTTGTTAGAAGCAAAGCCATCTAACATCTTTGGGCCAAAATGGGTAGTAGATCTGTTGGGTTAGTTGTAAAGGAAGATGGGTATGTAGGAAATGTGTAAAATTTCCCAACAAGATCTTGTATTATTTTTGCCATTAACTTCCTTCCTAGTCTCTTCTTGCAATCATTTGAAGTAAAACTTCCATTTTGTTTTGTGTAATCCATTGTAGAATGTTTAAATTGAACCATATTTGTAATCCACAATAATCTAAGCAGTGGGCTGTTTTTTCTCTTTTTCTCTCTCTTTTTTTCTCCTTTTTTCTTCTTCAATAATCTCAACTACCAAGCATCATGAATTGAATCATGATAACAGTTTGATTTGATCCAAACTACGCAAGAATGATCAGAACCCTTGATCCAGACACACCCTCTCCCCCCTTGTGGAGATGACATACCAAAGGCTCTATTTGGTTGCAGGCATTTACCTCGTAGAGTAGTGGTATAAGTAATCAAGCCTGAGGAGACAAGCCTTGGAATTACCTGGAACTTTCCTCGTAGAATAGTGGTAACTACTGTTTGGTTCTCATCGAAGATTCCTAGCCAGTGGATTAGATTGAGAATGGGCTACTGCTCATTTTTCTTAACCGTCAATCCTTAAGCCCTTGAATTGAAGGACTAGGAATACTTTTAGAGTGGTGTTCAGATCATGAGATCTACATGGTAGGCCCTCCACATGGATGGTTACAGATCAAATTGGAATCATATGCCAATATTTCGTTGATATATATGGAAACACTACATTATTTTCCCAAATGGTGTTTGTTTAGTGGGTCATTAAAACATGGGATTTGCTAGGGTCCATCACAAAAGGCATTTTGCAGCTGGTCCGCATGTCAAACTAGCCACCTCGTGAATGGAGACAACAGCTTTTGTCTCTATTCATGAGGTGGGTGGTCTAACACGCGACAGACCAGCCGCGAAATGCCTTTTGTGATGGACGCTAGCAATTCCCTTAAAACATAGCATAAAGACCTCGCTTGAATGGCTGTTTTGATGAAAGGAAAAATTTTGTAGAATTTTTTTCCATGGAAAATAAATTTTCCCGCATTTCGTAAACACATTTTCCATTTTTTTCCCAAAATGGAAAATTTTCCTTCATTCCGAGGAAACCTGCAAACCTAGTGGACCTTGGAGTTTTTACATGGAAAATACTACTTTCCATAATTTCCTTTCACCTCGACTTCCTCCGCCACGCCACCCACACACACATAGATGCCACCGAAAAAAAAAAATAATACTAGTATGTCAGGATTGTCCAATGTGGATGATTTTGAGCTGTTTGATATCCACCGTAGGGTTTATCAAATAGATGTCCCGGATCAATTGAAGGTGGGGCCTACTATGTAATATTGGGAGTGCTTGAAATCAATTGAAGGTGGGGCCTACTATGTAACTTCTTATCTGCTTCTTGGTGTGCCATATAAAGCAAAAGGTGAGAGGATGAGGGAGTTGAACAGAAAAAACATGTGGAGGTTTAGAGATCCTCTCTCTTTAGGCGTGGGGAGGGTTAGTCGCAGGTGATTTAGAAGGTTGTGTGAACTCTCATAAATTGTCAATGATGCTCTGTGACTTCGGCTTTGAATACGTGGACATCTAGGCTCTTGTGGACTTGTGTGAACTTGGACAAGAACTTTTAATCACATCCCAAATTCCCAATTGAAAGATTTATTGTAGGGGTGCAAGTTTGGCTCTGTCAGCCCAGACCCGCCCTGAGCCTGAAGAGGGTCTGGGTTGCATTTTCCAACCTTGAAGGCAGGTCAGGGTTCATTTTTTAAGCCCAGACTCAGGGTTGGGTCGGGTTCGGGGTTAATACCTCGGGTCAGCCCGACACTAAGTTTTCTATTATGGAATTGAACCATCTGTGCATGTTTCTTTTGCTAATGTTTTATATTATATTGGATTGATGTTTCTTTAGATTATTATTATAACTGCCTCTGCTGCCCGTCATGTTGCTGAATTGATAGTCTTATTTTGTTCCCTTTCTCTGTTTATTGATCATTTTGTTCTATATATATGTGGTTGCTTTTTTTTTGGCACTCTTAACTGGTATTTGCACTAGGGTCAATCAAGGCCAGCCCGACCCGGCCCGGCCCAATCAAGGCTGGCCAGGGCCGCATTGAGCCCTGTAGGGAGGGCAATGGGTTAAGTAGGGGTGTAAACGAGCCGAGCTTGGCCAGGCTCGTTAAGCTCAAAAGCTCGGCTCGGACTCGGCCAGGCTCGCGAGCCTTATCGAGCTCGGGTTATATTAAATTCACACCCCTCATCTTCCCTGGACAGCCCTATCTAGTGTAATTTGACCACTCTATTTACACTACGGAGGGTGGTCCAAGTAACAAATGGGGTTCTAAAAAAGAAGTGACATATTTTGCCTCCCCCTTTCACTCCCTGGACAACCCTTTTAGTGTATATATTAATATATAATATATATATTTAAATATGTTAAATTCTTAACAAGCCTTACCGAGCCGAGCCTGGCCTAACTCGGGCTCGGCTCGGCTCGTTAAGGATTCGAGCCGAGCTCGAGCGAGCTTCCGAGCCCGAGCCAAAATTGACACCCTTAGGGTTGAGGTTTTTCGGCCTTGACTCAAGGTCAGGGCTGAGATAATGGGATCCAGGGTTGGGCTAGGGTTTTGAAAAACCCGACCCAACACCACCCTGTTGCAGCCCTAATTTATAGACCTTCAATCACACCTTCACACCTTCCAAGGAAGTTAATTTCTTCTTTGGAAGTTGTGGCTACCAATTGGAAAGAAATCTAAAATATAGAGATGGGTGTATCTATCAATAACGGGGTTGTAAATAGTAGGGTAACATCAAATAACACTTCCATGCCCTTGAAAGTCTTTTACAATGTTTTCTCTTGTGAATGTAGAATCGTAGATGTAATCTATGCAAGTTAATTACCAATACGCCCCTCCTTATTATTTCTAAGTAATTTCGATATATTCTCTTCTCCCTGGAAATAACCCCACCTGCTCTATGTACTCTAATCAACCAAGCCATTAATTCAAAATAATTGTAATGAAAATGCTAAAAAAAAGAAAGGCACTTTTATCCTCCTTCTAAGGCCAGGGTTGTTCTGAGTTAGGGCCCGCCTAGGTATGGGACTGGGTGGGACCCAGCCTGGTATAAGACAAGTTTAAAAGGCTTTGCCTAACGCAATCCATCAGCTTCGTATCTAACATTTGGTATCAAAACAGCCACCACGTCCTGTGTTCAAGTCAAGAAAGGAGCGACCTGTGGAGAGGAGTACCTAAAAAAAAGGCCAGAAAGCCGTCACAGAGTGTCCTAACAAGACCCCGAAATGGTAGTGCAAATATGAGTAGCCTATAGGGAAGCGGGCCATAATGGCACTCTATCCAACGGTTCGGATAGTACTTGTGGGCCATTGAGGGAGATCGAAATTTTGTGTGGGTCCCACCTACAAAATCTAGGTAGACTGCCCTCCCCTTCACCAAACAAAGTATACATATCTCTTGCCTAAGAAAGTCAAATGAACACGAAGAAAAAAGAGAAGACAAAGAGAGGAAGAACAAGGGATGGAGGAAGGTGCTACTAACATCACTCTCCATGTGAAATTCAGCGGGAGAACGCTTCCACTAACTCTCTCCCCAGATGCTACAATCAAGCACCTCAAAACCCTTCTTCAGCCCCTCACCAATGTCCTCCCTCGAGGCCAAAAACTCATCTTCAAAGGTACAAACACACCACCCTCTTCCCCTCTTTTTTCTCCTTTCCAATCCTCAGAATACTCTAATTTTTCATATCATCTGTGATGCATATAAACAAGTTTTCGTTCCCAAGCTTTAGAACTCCTGTTTAATGTATAATGCCATGTGAAATTTGATGGAGAAGATCGTGGAAGAAATTTTTTATTTTGATGTATAATTTTGTTACTTTTCAAGGGTTGTTTGTGGAAGATTTGGACAAGAATTATCTCACAACATCCTGTCAATAATAACAGAAGCCAATAATATTCTGCCAATGCTGAAGTAGTATTGTTATTATATTATTTTGATTTGAAAATTACTTGATTGGTATTGATCCCACAAAGATCTATACATTGCTTTTGTACCAGACCAGGTGGATCTTTTAGTTTCCCATTCATATCTTATTCCCGGATGCGAAAATTCCCCTTTGTTACCATTCAAAAAATAAATAAATAAATCCCCTTTTTTTTATCTAATTTTCACATGCCCCCTTGGAGAAGGCATATGACCGTGTTGTGGCGGAAACGTTAAGCAGAATGATGGAAAAAAGGCAGAAGATGCAGCTTCATCGAAGGATTCTCTATCAGTAGACCGGGAATTGAGGTCATTCATCTACAATTTGTAGATGACAATCTCATCTTTAGTAAGGCTAGCGGTGATAGTTTAATAAAGTTCAAGGCAATGTGAAGATGTTATGAGATTATTATGGGGCAAAGATCAAATATTCTAATGTCAAAATGATTGGCATTCACATTGATGAAGAAGAGAGAGACAGATTGGTAGGGATATTGGGGTGCTTAGTGGAGACTCTTCCCACCTGGTATCTTGGTCTCCCTCTGGCTCTGGGTGTGGGGTGCCCTAGGAAGAAGGCGTTGATGCAATTGTAGAAAGAGTAGAGAAGAAGTTATCTACATGGAAAAGAAACCTTGTTTTTTTTTTTGTGTGTGTGTGTGAGTATTGGGTGTGTGTGTGTGTGTGGGGGGGGGGGGGGGGGGAGGGCGAGGGGGAGGGGGAATTATCCATGTCAAAGCAATTTTGGCAAACATAACCTGTATATCACCTCTCTCTACTGAGATGTCCCATCTCTGTGGTTAAAACAGAATGCAAGTGGTTCATTATAAGCTACTTACAATAGTACAGCTACCTAATAATTGGTTACCCAAAAAAGAACAACTATTTTTTTATTGTCCAATTTAACTGGTTCTATTAAGTCCTTCCTATAGATAATAGAGGTAGATCATGGATTTGACTCAGAAACATGAAATGTGTCAGACACCCCAAGCACCTAAACTATCATGTTGAATCTTCAGATATATTTTATCTGACGATATGATCTATATTTTGGCACTTTGGGAAAATATATTCCTCTTTCTTTTTTCTTTTTTCCAGAGTGGGAAACCAGTACATATTGGTATCGAGCAATCCTTTTATTTTTTTCAAAAAAGAAGAAAAAGTATCAGGAAATCCTTAATCCTTTGTAATAAGTTCCCTTCTTTCTACAAGTAGATCACAGGTATTGCTTTGGTCCAAACTGACTTCTGAAATTAACGATGTTGGACATCCAGTTTACTACTACAAGTTAATGACTGAAGATAAACAGCATACCTGACACTGAAATATTAAAGACTACGACTGAAGTCCAAAGCTAGTATATAAATAATTAATCTGAGAGGCCGAAATGACTAAAACTGAAACTATTAAAGCCAACTTAAAGTTTGACTCGACGAAAACTGTACCATGTTTTTGGATGTGATGAGTTTTTAAGTAGTCATTTTTTGTGTCATCTTATCCTTGGTAATCTTTTAACTTCTCCAGTATGGTGTGTACACACAAATACAGTAATCCTTTTCTGTTTTTTTTTTTTTTTTGAATGGTACAATAATCCTTTTCGTTTCTGTTTCCATTCTGCTCATTGTAGTATGTAATTTGTTCTCGTATTTCTTACTCAAAATAATCGAAAATTCAATAATTCAATATCTTATAGGACTAAATATGTGAGGTTGATGAGGGACGCTAACTGTAGTTTGCAACAGGGAAAGTTCTTGTCGACGCAGAGACATTGAGATCATCGCAATTGTCAGATGGGTCAAAGATGATGCTGGTGGCCTCTCATGGTTTACACCAAGGGGTAATTTTGTTGTGTTATTAGCTTATGATTGGGCCTTAACATGCATCATGATTTATTTTGGAACATGAAAACTGATCAATGGGCTTTGAAGGGATACAATTTTGAACAAAATGTGGTAGCCAATTTTCTAGATCAATTTATTTACCTATATTATTCAGGAAGGATGTTAGTCGATGTTTGGACTCTCTTATTGGAGTTTTTTCATGAAAAGGTAATTATTGTAGTTCCATTTTTGTAAAATATACTCTAATTTAAGCCGATCATGAGGCTAATATTCTGAGAATAAGGTCAACTGCTGGACCTTATTGTTGAGCTTGAGTTTCTCTCACTGCTCTGGATTGGATAGTCAACAAATTTTCGATTAAAGAAAATTTCAGGTATCTGCTCAATTCAATTCTAGGATTGATTTAGAATCAGGAGGACTTAACTGCTGAGTTATGTATACATTTCACAGTACCTCCTTTATATAGTTCCACGAGGCAACATTGTCTATTGCTGCCTTTCTAGTAGCAATTTCTGAGGTAGATGATGTAGTCTCAACTTGGTTAATTTTTGTTCATAGTCCAAAATTCAAATCGTGAGCAGATGAGGGTCTTAGCCTGAGTCAGCTTCAAACTTATCATAGTCACTCTTTTTTTTCTTCGGCTCCTCTGTGGCTAAACTCGAGGACTTGAGAGAGAAGACAAGAAACAAACAGAAATCAGAACTAGAAGCTCAAAATAGAGCACTAGAACACCATAGAATTTTATTGAGACTGTAATTTTATGTAGAAAACAAATTGGATGCTCCGGTGAGAAGAGGCGACTCGTGCCAAATTGATAGAGTAAAAGAAGTAGGGGCAGACCGAAAACAACTTGGGTAGAAACAGTGAGGAAAGACTTGATAGCTAGGAACATAACAGAGAACATGACCTTGGATAGGATAGAATGGAAGAAAATGATCCACGTAGAAGAACCCAACTAGAGCCGGGATTAGAGCTAGGTAGATTCCTTTCACCTTCTTCATGAAATTATTCTAAAGGATTCATTTTAGCCGACCCCAACTAGTTTGGGACAAAGGCTTTGTTGAGTTGAGTTGAGTTGAGTTGTAATTTTATGTAGAGAGCTACATGCAATCTTGTGACTTTCCTTATATAGAAGTCCTTAAACCCTAAACTTTGACCCCTAATACACGTAAAATATCTTTCATATGGGACATCAGGCTTGAGATCTCTCATGAATTGAAGGCAGGGAGCAGGTGATGAGAAAAGGAAAACAGAAGCCATCACAGAACCTATGGGGAAAGGATGGAGGGAACTGAAACGTTTAGCTTCAAAGAGAAAACTTGGAATAAACAAAAAAAGGGAGGTTAAGCTTCAACGAGAAAACTTGGAATAAACCAAAAAAGGGAGGTTAAGCTTCAAAGAGAAAACTTGGAATAAACAAAAAAAGGGAGGTTAAGCTATTGTTAATGGGTGATGAGAAAGTGAATGAATAACAAGTAATATGCAAAAAAAAAGGGGGGGGGGGGGGGGAAGAAAACAAAGAAGAGAAATAACACCATGCCCAAATTGAGAGAATAACCTATATAAAAGATGGATCAAATAAAGCAAAAGAACACTGTAAAAAGGGGGGAAAATCAAGACAAGAAGATACAGAAAAATCGATATCACAAATACATACCCAACACAAATGATCTTGAAAGGAGAAAACTACAATAAGTTATAGTGAAGATCCCCTTATATATGATGCGGATAAAAGCATTCATGGTTGGAGTGATAGTGGCAGTCATTGTTGCAATAATGTTGATGATTTATTCGGTATCAGGGACATTTGGAGTTTCATCTCTGATGACACCTTTTCAGTTAGGGATAGTAACGGTGACAGTTTTTTGGTATAATCTTGCCTTCCATCTATAATTTTATTTGCTTCCTCCATATTGTTGAGGTTTTCCTCAATATTAAGTTGGGAGATTCGTTCAAACAAATCATTCTTCACATTATCCAAGATAATTGAACAGTAATAATCATTCTGCATTTCTTATTTCTTTGTTTTCGGCCTCAGATCATAATAAATGTCCTTGGATATGGTTTGATGCAAATTTAAATGTTGATAAACTCAATGTTGGAGCAGTTATCCTGCCAAATGTTTGAATTAAAATGATATCTTAGTTTCCTTGTGCTACAAAATGTTTGAATTACATTAATATCTTAGTATCTTTGTGCTGCAAAATGTTTTCCAAAATTGTTGATCCGTTCTAGTTATTAGTTTGAAATACTTGGATGCCTAAAATTTACCATATCCTTGAACAGGATGGTCCCATCACTAAAGATGTTTATACACCATCCAACCTGAAGAGGCCTGCAGATACTAATCAAATCGCACACGATATGAGTAAGGCACCTATCGAGAAGAGCCGGGTAGAGCGTTGGAGGGTGACTGGTGTTGTAGCCTTGTCGGAATTCCACTTGAAGGTATTTATCAAGCATAAAAATGGAGTTCTACTGATGTATGAAAGGCTTGTTATTTCAGCAATAGATGTAGCCATCATTTCTAGTCTTGCTAGTATAAAAATTGCTCAAATATTGCGTAATATTGCGTAGAAACTCTCTCTCTCTCTCTCTCTCTCTCTCTCTCTCTCTCTCTCTCTCTCTCTCTCTCTCTCTCTCTCTCTCTCTCTCTCTCCAGTACGAAGTCTTATATTGATGTCCCATGATTTGTTTTTGTCTGGTAGCGGAAGCTTTTATTCTCATTTTTCCTATGCATAGCAACAGTTCCACAGAAACGATACCAACATTTGAATGACTAAATCCTTACTAGTGTAAACTTGTTCTTAACTATTTCTATAAGGATATCATTTCTTCTAGCATCTTTTTATAGCTTAGATTGCCTTCTACAATGGCTTTGTTGCTGTAAAGTCTTTATTTGTTTAATTTAAAGGTGGACTTTCAAATACTTATTAGAATAAAATGCTCTAATCCAATTCACTGTAGTTCATATATTTATTTTATTCTAGCCTTATTCTATTAAAAATGTTTTGTTCGGTGTTGTAAATCCAAACATGAACTTAAAAATGATTGTTTAAACCACATTATTTCCATCTCGAATAAAAGATGACTGTTCCTTCAATCATGTTATATACAAACTGTTTTATCCACAAAGTTTTCTTTATTTTGTTATTGATCAATTCATAGTTACACTTCTTGTTTATTTGCTTGGTTTGGCTTAGGGTTTGTGGTTTCTTATTTAGAAAGACCTCAGTATGTTTGGTTACATTTGGTTTGTTCTGAATTATAAATATTTATGCCTGTTCACACCCCTTCTCTTATCTGGTTCTGTTTTGTTTTCTGTTGCCATGTGATTTGTTTTGCTTTTGCTGATGAGACTTAGTACATCTCCATATATTCTGTTAAAGTATAAAAGATAAATAACGCCTTTCTCCAATAGCTTAAGCTTTTGGAGAAGTTGGTAAGTTAACATGGTATCAGAGCCAAAGGTCTCGAGTTCAAACCTCACGGATAGCAAAAAGTCCACATGCGATGGTCGGCCCAAAGTGGGACCACATGTGCCACATGTTTGCCAAGTGGGCCAGACGTGCGAGGGAGTGTTAAAATATAAAAGATAAATAACGCCTTTCTCCAACAGCTTAAGCTTTTGGAGAAGTTGGTAACTTAACATATTCAAAATGATCAAATCTTAGAACTTAAGACCAGCAAAATCATGTATATAATATACCATAAATGGACTCTATGTAAGTGCCACAGTTATACATTTTGCAAATTAATAGCTACCGAACTCTAAGGTTTTATCTCACACCATATTATGGGTGGTACTTTTTTGCTATACGTAAGGTGTGGACTGTAGACTGTCTAAAAGTGTGACCAAGTCACGTGGATTTTGTGGTACATTAAATTCCTTGAAAATCTATCAATTTGATGCCACAATTTATTTTGTTTATGCAAATATGGTGTGGTCTTAATATGGCACTAACTGTGTGCCCATTCTGTCATCAAGGTTATTCAGATTAGAAGTAACCCAATTTTTGTATTTTTTCAAAGATTAGGCATTTTTTGCGATCAACAAGTGTAGGATTTTCTTGTCTTAATTATTTTTTATCATATTTTAGTTTGTCTTCGGTCGTGCATGTTTTAACATTATGTATTTGTTGTGTTATGTGGCACCATCTATATGTTGGCACTATGTGGACAAGCTAACACTTCAGTTCCATATTAAGAAGTTTCTGGTCCTGTTTAATAGATTACTCTTATTGAACCAGTTCAGCTGGTTTGGTACACCAAATTTGGACCACATTCAACTACTTGGGACCTCTCCCGTAACCTATTCTTTTCCTCTATTATGGTTATATATATTAGTGGTAAATATAGTCCTATAATGTGCAATTTGTAGGCATGAACCCATGCATTTTTTTGTTGAATGGAAACTCATGCATATTCTTGTGAATTGGAAGGTTATACCTGAGGAAGTCTGGGCTTGTGGTCCTTCGGTCAGAGTGTTAGACATCAGCAATAATTCTATCCAACAAGTGCCAGCCAAACTTGGGTCTTTGAGATCTATGAATGTAAGTTCTTTTGATGCCTGTCATTTCTATTTTAGATGCTTGATGAATGTATTTTGCTACAAATATTTATAAACAATATTGCTTTTTATTTCATCCCTTTTGAGACTAGTCCCAGTCATGCAAATGTTTTAATTACATCACTGTTTTGACATGGACTATGCGTAGAAGCTGTTCCTGAACGCAAATAATTTATTGGATGAAAGCATGGGCTGGGATGGCATAACATCTCTTAAGTCTTTAACAGTTCTATCTCTAAGCCAAAACCGGTGAGTAGTTTCCTGAGCTTTACAGTACTTGCATTGGCCTTGTCATTCGTAATATATGTTCCTTTTTTCAGAAATCCATTCGTAATTCGATTCATGAATAAAATCTCAGATCTAGTTGCCGTTATCAATTAGATTTTCAAGATCAGTTTCCAAAGTTTGATTTTTGTCTGTATTCTCAGTCCAAATTCAGTTTGAACTGTTTAGCGCCAGACTTCTTCCTGAATTACTTTCAGATATGATGGCTTACCATTGTTCTGAAGTTTTCTGTTGATTGTTTGAATTTCATTAGCTTAGTTACTTCCGATTACATGAGATCTGGAAAATTAATTCAGATCTGTTTATAATGTGTGCAGATCTTGTTCAATTCTTCTCTGATCTGTGTTTTTTCTGAAGCTGTTTTCCTAAACCGAAAGTTACAGATCTAGATGAGATCTACATTTGAATTTTGCTTGCTACACTGTTCTGTTCTTGTTAGACCTCATGTGGATCTGATCCAAAACCACTGAGTTCAGATTCAGATCTACATCATATAGCAACCACAAATTTTTATTTTGTTATTTCGTGTGCCATTATTAAGTGATTATTTATTTTTTCTTTACTAATTTAGGAGCCCATTTATTCCTACATTACATTATTTGTGTTAATCATAAAACGTCATTTGTGCAGTTTAAGTTTGCTGCCTGCTGCAATTGGTGCTTTGACTTCTCTGCAGCAACTTTATGTTGAGAACAACAAGCTGAAAAGCTTGCCAGTTGAAATCAGACTTCTTAGCCGGCTGCAAATTTTGAAAGCAAGCAACAATAGGTATTATTTCAATTGAAATGACTATATAGTTGCAAACTTATTTTATATTTGTGATGGGGCATTAGTGTTTAATAATAGCTAACCATGTTATGCAACTCCATTAATGTATTGTTTGTTTCAGTTTGGTATCTGATGTCTTTCTTTTGGTTGTTTTTCTGAACCTGTATGCAATAAATGATGCTAGTGGGGTTCCAATTCTACCACATATGCTCATATGATGTTATTTCCATTTTAAAAGCAAGCTTTTGCATTGTATAGTTCCATTGTAGCATAGTCGATGCATTCGCAATTTCGCATGTAATGTTGGATGGGTTTATATGATTGTAAGATTGACAGAGTAAGTCCTGAATTTAGGAATTCATTAAGGCCACGTTTAGATACCCACATGATTAAGATTTGGATTTAGTTCATATTTTGAACTGGATCAGATCCTTTAGATTTCCAAATCAGCTACGACAGCGCAAAAAATTCCGATTTTCAAATCTGTTCTGCGAGACATTATTTGGAAATCAATATTTGTGGCAACTTCCTTCACCGTCGCTGCTCCTTGATGTTGCTCCAGCAGCAGGGAGACATCCCTCTCTCCCTCCCTCTCTCTCTTTCTCTCTCTAAAACACGATCATGAAGATGATTGATGTAGTTTGTATCCAAAACTCGGTATCCAAACGGGCCCTAATTTATTGCTGCAAAAAGTATGTATAAGAAAGTTTCGGAATGACTTTTGGGTTCTATGCCAGTTTAAATAAAAGGTTTAAAGTGTCATCAGAACAAAGTGACAAACTAGGTTTCTATCTATTTTCGTTCACAAGAGGCCAAGAGGGTTTTCCTGACAGAATTTCTGGAACAGTTTGGAATTGCTGAATTTTTCTCAATTCCGTCCAGAATGATTTGTTCAGGTATCTTTTCCAAATCTCTTTATGGAACAGAAAAAATCCAGAACAAAACGGAATTGATAACTATGCATGCTAATGAAAAAGCAAACAGTGAATCCATATATATGCTGAGCCTGTAAGCCAACCAAGCAACAACATATCGGAGGTAAAACTAAGACTCAGAGTATGCCCTTCCTTAGGTTGTCTTCATGGAAAACTTGAAAAATCGATCATCTCAAGGTTATGATCACATTGTGAATTTGCCATTTTCATGTGATTAGCCCAAGTCACGATCTTGGTCTATTTTTTCTCTCTCTTTTTATCAATTAGTATATTGTCATAAAATAAGGAGAAAAGAGCCAATCCCAAAGTAATTATGATAATAAAAGAAAGTTACATCAAATAGTTATGAGTTGCAAGGACAAATGATGAAATCCCAATTCTTGGTTTCTTAATAAATTCTGAATGAAGAAGGCATTTGTAATACTAATCATAAAGTTGTTCTGATTACTCCTGGATGCCTAAATGATAAGGTCGCATGCTAGAACTTAGCATTTTAGGAGTCTCTGCTTTCACTTTGCAGGTTTTCAGGATCATTGGATGACACATTATCTATCAAATGTCATATACCAAATATCTTGCTCGTGTTTATACAAACTAACTTAGAAGATTGCTTTATAAATGCATTTTCATGTTTAGATTATTTGCAACCAACTACGATGTAATGAACAATTTTCTTATATGATTGCTTAGTGTTTTTTATGTTCAAATTTGGAATACTTGTTTTTTTTTTTTTTTTTTTTTTTTTTTTTTGCCTCATTGTCTTGTAGAGTTCCTTTTCATCTTCATTTTTCTATGATTGATTCCTTCTAAATCGTGGTGATATGACTGAGTGGATTCTGATGTCTTTATGTTTCCTCTATCCGTATCCTGCTTTGTCAGTGTTTCCAAGTGGACTATGGCCAATACACAGCTCATGCTTTATAGCCTTCTAAATCATTCTTTTTTAATATTATTATCTTGTGTTCACAGGATAGACTCGGTGCCTTCATGCATAGGGAATTGTTCCTCTCTTATTGAGGTGGCATTCTATTTTATCTTTAAAAGTTTGTGCTCTTAATTTTGAAATTTTCGTATGGACTTGTTACATTTTTTTTATTATATTCAACATGGTTCTGATATGATGTAGGTTGATTTTTCATCAAATCTTCTAGTGGAGTTGCCCGAAACATTTGGAAAATTACGAATTCTGAAGGTCCATCTTTTCATCATCTCTATTGTTATTTATGCAAAAGCATTTGGAGAAATAAATGAGTTCTGTTGTATCTATGCATACTTGAATTAATATGTTTCTTTTAATTTTTATTTATCAAGTGAAAATTCAGTTTTATCAATAAAAAGAAAATTCCTTGTTGGATTCCTAGTCTTGTTTTCACTCTGGCTCTATTCAGTTGCGTTCCTCGGGATGGAAAACCCAAGGAAATGGTGTGGCGAAAATAAGAGGAAAAGAGAAGAAAAAAACAAGAGGAGAAAAAACATTTAGTTGACAAGAAACAAGGAAACAGAGAGAGAGAGAGAGAAACTTCATGCAGAAGAATCTGCCATGATTAGCCTATCTTCTATAAATAGTCTCACATCTTCTTACAAGTCTGATATGTTTGAGATTTAACGCTATTGAGGGCTCGATGAAATTAATCACCCTTGCATTGCTCATCTTCCATTGAACCGTGTCCTTTTGAGGAGATGTTTGTTCAATCCATCTAACATCTCCATCATTTCTTTTCCCCCAATAAACATACGAAAATGAAATTTTCACACGGATAGTTGGTTCCATCCAACTTGACAAGGATGGAATCACTGGGGACAGCCATGGCAGATCACCAAAAGTGAAGGAGATAAGTGATGTGGATCAGCAATGAAAATTCCCATACAGAGACGAAACTACCAAGGCATAGATGAAAATTTGTGATCATGGTGCATATGCCTTATAGCTAAATGTAGAGTTGATCATGATGCCATTCTTAGTCTCGTGAATCATTTCATTGTATTTCTGGAAATGCCTCAAAGTCTTTCTATCAAATCTATTGGAGTTGCTGGGTGATAAAGTGTTTGAAAAGAGATTACGAGTGAGAAAGCCTTTGACATTTGAGGAATGCCCTTAAAACAGCAGTTGGGACACATAAATCGGGAACTTGAAATATTACTTTTGTAAGTAAACTAGTGTTTGTGACTGGTATACATTTTAACAGTATATAATGACTGAAATAATAGTATGTCCGCCGATGCTTAGTTTTTCTTTCTTTACTCTTCAACATCTCTGCACTGATCTTTTTCTTTATGACGATTATATGATGCACAGACTCTGCATCTCCGCAACAATGGGATGAAATCCCTCCCTTCTACATTATTTAAAATGTGCTCGCAGCTCTCAACCCTTGATCTCCATGGCACGGAGATCACAATGGATCTTCTTCGTCAGGTATAGCCTTTGATTCACCATTTTTCTCGAACCCCGAGTTCCTTTTTTTTTTTTTTGGAGAAAAGTGTGAGTTCCTTCTATTGAAGGAGTATGGATTTGCTTTCTGTTTGAGCATCTGATTACAGCCAGTATCTTATACAGTTTGAAGGATGGGAAGATTTCGATGAGCGCCGTCGATCAAAGCATCAGAAACAACTGGATTTCAGTGTTGGATGCTCTGCTGGATTTGATGAAGGTGCAGATGCAAATGACAATCCTCAATGATTAAATTTTCTGTCCAAACTTAGGTGAGTTGTAAAACCAATCAGGACTTACATACTGGCCCTCAATTGGCTGTGGCCGCATTATTACAAGATTGAGTTTGAGTCATTGGCAAGACAAAAGCAACCCTTGACTAATCACGATCTTAATCAAACTCTAAAATCCAAATTTACAAAAAAAAAGGATAAGTGTGTCAATCGTCTTTGATCATTTCTATGAAAGTCTCTATGATTTGATTACTCCCACCAATGATTCCCCTAATCCTTGATAATGGAGATTAGAAGTGAAGCTTCTTCGGTTCCTGGTGCAGCAGCATCTGCACATGGTGCATATGCCGTCAATTAATGTTTAAAATCCCGACAAATTAAATTAAAAATTGGAAAATCCAGCATGTGAGTGGTCAAAATCTATGTCTAAACCTCGAAGAGTCGACTATGAATCTAAAAAAAATAAAGATAATCAAACTAGCGCTGAAAGACTATAGAAGAAAACCAGAAAAAAAGTCTGTCTAAGACTCTAAGGTCCTGTTTGGATTGCAGGCATTCTCTGGAAAAGTTTATAAAGGAAAAATATTTTTAAAATTTCATATGTTTACCACACACCCTACTCAAAAAAAAAAAAAAAAACAAAACGTGTAAAGAAAAACAATCCTATAAAAATTTTCCCTCAGAAATGTTTTTCTTGCAATCCAAACAGGACCTTGGAATAGAGAGCACCCAAAAACAAATTAGGCCAAAGAAAAATGAAACAACTGACTTGGAAAGTAGATATTTTAATTCATAATTAATATAAGAGAGAAAGAGAACCTGGTAACTTGGGGAGGGAGAGAGGCAAGTTGGTTATGAGATTATTGATGAGCCCTCCACCCAAATCTCCCTCCTCTCTTTTCTCGTCAACTTCTACATTTCCTTCATCTTCTGATTTCCCTTCATCTTCTTCTTCTTCTTTTCCTTTATCAACTTCTTCCTTTGGGTGTAGATTCAAAGGAGAAACCAAGCTCTCACTCTCCTCAATACAGTCTTCCATCTATACTCAGTTACACTCTGATATCTTATCTCTATATAGGGAAAAGAGAGATTTTACATAGAGGGTTTTATATGGAAAAGCAAAAAGAGTAGACACATGTCTCTGTTTAGATGCATGTCAATGACTATGATATATTGATATACCTTTCATGCACGTCTCTAGTTTTTGGTCTTTTCTCCTTTTTTTAACAAACAGACAGGAAGACATAGTAACACGTGTCAGAAACTCATTGTGCCTAACACATAATACTCTTTGAGGACTCCCAGGCAATTTTTTTTTGAGGGGTTGGTAATTTCTAGGTAGGATAGAGAAGGACTTTGCAACCATCGATTTTATTTATTTTTGAAAGACATGATCCTGACCGTCCATGTATTTAATTGGCATTCACATTGGCCGTACCCCAAAATTCCAGTGGCCCAATGGGTGCACCCAGTGTTAGCTGACTTCTCCAACATCTATTGTTAGTAAGGAAATGATATTTCCATCCCCTTTTGTTTGTATTTCAATATATGATTGAACTGTTGAATAAATTAATTTTAAATACAACAGAACAGAGAATTAAGGGAAAAAAAGATAAATATCCAACGGCTGTGATGAAGCCAAATAAATTCGAGTTCTTTCAACATAAAAAAGAAAGCATCCCCATTTCCTTGTGCAAACATTATATTTGTAAGAGAGAGAGAGAGAGAGATGTAACAAAGGATAGTAACAGTTGGATCGATGCAATTGCTTCTGCTGACTATATACTGCATATTTGCAGACCACTGATTGGATGGCTAAGATTGCCTAATCACCGTGATTTTGGGGAATGAAACATCTAAGTGGTGGCCCACCACATCAACGGTCCAGATCACCATATGCTTAACATATCTACAGTGGAGATGGCAGGAAGGGCGGGCCATGATACAAACTATATCCTGCAAGCTGATTTGGAAATTCCCAAATATTTTTCTGTGGGGTCCAACACAGGGTGCACACTGTACCCTACTGTATTGTAGCAAGATGATTTTTCAATTTTTCAATCTAACACATTATCAGAGAATAAAGAGGCAAAATTTTCAATCTAACATTAACAGAAAGAAAGAACGAGAAATAAAATTTCGGTGGAAAATATTTTCAATCTAACACATGAGCAGAAAGAATGAATGAAAAAGAATTCTGGGTTTGAAGTAAATGATTTTCCAATCTAACATATGCTCAGAATAAAGACGAAAATTTTTTCAATCTAACATTAACAGAGACTTGAGTAGAGAGAATTGTGTGTTTGAAGCAAGGTTTTAAATTTCGGTTTCGGGGTGAAATTTCAGCCGAAATCATGTAAAATTGTTTGGTATTTTTAAAATTTCCATGGAAATGTCTAAATTTTTTGTGGAAATTTCGACAATTGCGATGGTAAACTTTAAATTTTCGGTGGAAAATATTTTCAATCTAACACATGAGCAAAAAGAATGAATGAGAAAGATTTCTGCGTTTGAAGTAGATGATATTTCAATCTAACACATTAATAAAGAAGAAATTTTTTCAGTCTAACACATTAACAGAGAATGAATGAGAAAGATTTCTGGGTTTGAAGTATAAATGATTTTTCAATCTAACACATTATCAGAATATAGAAGAAAAATTTGCCAACACTGATTCTGCGGAAATGTCTGGCTCGGACCTCTCACTCATCGGTCATCATAATAGCCATTAGCAAAGAATGTAATGTTAAAGCTCTGCTTTCTCTGTAACAGATTCCTGTCACCCTTGACCTCATGATCATTAGTCCTGAAGAAGAAATTTTCTGTAGTGATCATGCGCTCAACAGTATCAGGTGGGTAAGTTCTGTTAATGTAAAATGCAAAGAGATTATTGCATGGCGGCATGAGAATTTCTATCTAATGAAACAATAATAAAATAATTGAACCGAATGAATATTACTGATTACGGTAACAGACGAACAGGAGAGGCATTCTGTTTAAGCTCTCCCAAGCAGCATGTTTGGAAACAAAATTGAAAGCACTGGGAGCTCGCAAAGCCAACGAGAAATGGAGAGATGCCTCTGGTCTTGTTGGTGGATGTTTCATTCGGCGGATCCCATTCCACTGCACTCTCAAACCTGACAAAGGAGGTTCACTAATAAAAGATATGATTGATGAGAGTTTCAGGCTAAAAAAACATAAGAAATGGCAAGCAAGATCAAATGATTCTTTAGAATTGATTCAATGCTAACAGCTGAACAATTAGCTCTTTTGAGCTATGTCACAAATATCGTTCTCGGGAATTTCTCAGCAAGGGAAAATCTCGGGATATATTAAAAAGTTTTATTTTGTTAGGGTTTATATCGGGAAAAAAATAAAAATAAAATTATTTAGGATACATATAAATATATGAAATTTAAGGGAAAATATTTAAAAAAATATATCGTAAAAAGTTGGGGATAATATCGTGATACTTTATTAAAAAAATGAAAATATCACTACATTTTTAAAATCTTGGGATTATTTCGGGATTTTGTCGTTTTATCAAAATGTCGCGATAAAAACACGATATTTTGAAAATATCGGAGATATTTGTGACATTTTGAGTTCTCACTTCTCATCCAAAGGCAAGACATGAGCTGATTCCATATGTGAAGGGGGCCTTAATAGATTAAAAGCAGAAAGCAAAAATCTAGTATGAATGCAAAGATGAATTGCATTATTGGAAGCGAACTAATTCTTAATCAATCTACAAAAGTATAATACATAAAGAATGATTTAATTCTAACAGATACTGCAAAATGTTCTTAGGGATGAAGAATTACAATGCATAGCTTTGCATTCTCTCATTTATACAATTTGCAACTAAAGAAAAAGGCATACAAGTGATTTTCTTCAGTATGCACATAAGCTAAACCTTCACCATGTGAGCATCAGCAAGTGATGAACTGAGGTCTTCCCTCGACTGCGATCTCCGACTCTGAAGCCGCATTTGACTTCTGTTAGGAGTCCAGAAGGATCCTGCCCCATTGTCAAATTGCTTCTGTCCCAAACTACCTGATGAATAACTATGTGAAACGAACCCGCCTGAAGGGTGCAAGGAAGACTCCATGAGCTGAATGCTGCTGCCCCCAAATCCATGTCCAATACCAAACGGTCGCTCCCCAGAGCCAGCAACTGTGGGACTCAGTGGTGTCTTCACTCTTCCATCGCCTGAAATGCCACAAACACAAATGGGTCATTTAAAATTCCAAAGTCAATACCAAATAACTTGTGCTCACAGGGTAAAGAATAGTCAGAGGCAGAAACAGAAGAAATTTAACCAGCCAATGAAAAAGCAAAATGTGGACAAACAAAAGAAAGAAAAAGAAAATAAGGGATTTTTCACAAAATCCAATTATGGGGAGAAAAGATAATAAAGCATGGGCATATGATGGAAAAGCCTCATACTGGCTTAAGAAGGTTAGATATAAAACATGGATATCTGATTGAAATGGAGATGACTAATTTCCTTCTCTCGCAAAAGTTTCTTTTGAACTTTTTTTATGTCTTCTTAAATTTGGGCACCCCATTTCTTAAATTTAGTCGTAGGTTTTGCAACAACTTTTCACTTTATTAAAGCTTTTTTTCTTTTTTTTTGCTTTCCTCGTTTCTACTTTTCCTTAAATTCGAGAGTCTCTACTTTTAATTTAGACATAGGTGTGCAACTAATCTTTTTACTAAGGTTTTTTAATTCCTCATTTTTTGTAAAATTTCGTAGCTCAACAGATAGTCCCTTGTTTTCTCTTTCCCCTAAAGTATTTGTTTAGTGTCAGTTTTGTTTCATTTACACCTATTGGATATCTATGTGTGTTTCTATGTATGTATGCCATAAGGGCATAGTAGTCTTTTCCTCTTTCTCATCTTATATAGACTTACTTGAGTGAAGGGGAGAGACCCTAACTTATTCTATTCTCTCATTTTGGTTCTTCTCCAACATGGTATCAAAGCCTTAGGGTTTTTGTGCCCTAGGGACCAAATTGGAGATTCTTCTTCTTCTTCTTCTTCTCCACCCAACCCTATGACCTAAACCCATTTCTCATTCTTCTTCTTCTTCTTCCCTCTTCTTCTCTCTTTTTTTTTCCTTTCGTCTTCTTCTTCTTCTTCTTCTTCTCATTCTCCTTCCCCCCCTCGCCCCCCCCCCCCCCTGCATCCCACAGCTGCCCCTTCTTCTTCCTCTCGCCCCCCCTGGTTGCCCCTCCGCACCCCACTGCTGCCTCTTCTTCTTCCTCTTGCCCCCCCCTACGCACCCCCCTGGTTGCCCCCTCTCTCTTTCTTCTTCTTCTTCTACCTCCTCCACTCCCTCTTTTCTCTAAACCCTAAACCATATTCATTACCTTATCTAACTCTAACCCCATACCCCTCCAACACTCAATCCCTCTCTTTCCCTCCTTATCTATGACCTAAATCCCCACCTTCTTTCTATCCCTCGTCTTCGCGGCTCCGCATGACTCTGTATTGGCCCGAGCCTTTTTCCTCTTTGATGCTACATGTGGCTTGTCTTTCTATGCCTCTTCTCATTCTCTTTTGTCGTCAGAGCCGCGCTCGTCTGATGGAGTCGCCCTTGTGACTTCTCTTTGTCTCTTCTATTTCATCTCCTTTCGAGCCGTCGCGAGCATTTTCTCTTCCGACGGATCCATCGAATACTTCGGATCCTCCCATGGCTTCTTCTCCTTTGAGCTATCATCCCACAGTGTACTCTCGCTCTGTTAAGCAGTCCTTTCCCCAGATGACTTCGGAGCGCCTTGACGGCTCCAATTATCTTAGCTGGAGGAGGGCTATTGAGACCTATCTCGCTCGCGACAGAGTGTCTCTCATTGAGCGGGGTCCTCCACCCTCCTCAGATCCATCCTATGACCGGTGAAGTCAGGATGATGCGATGGTTCGCACGTTACTGTGGCAGAGCATGGCTTCTCATATTTCTAGGCCGATGATGGACTTGGCGATTGCCAAGGACATTTGGGAGCATGCTGCTCTCATGTTCTCTGGGGTTGATAACCTCACTCGCATCTGTGCGACCTACTCTAAGTGGATTCGTCTTGAACGTCGCGATCTATCCCTCTCCGACCATTATAGCCAGTTTATCTCTCTATGCCAGCAGCTCGATGTATTTATGCCCCTCACTTCAGATCTAACGGTTCGAGCTCGTCAGCGGGATCAACTTAGGGCTATACACTACCTTGAGTCATTGGGCCCGGACTTCTTACCATTCCGTCAGCAGATGATTGGCTCAGGGGCCATCCCCTCTCTCCCAGAGATTTACTCCCGTGCTCAGCAGTGTGCCTCGGGAGGCTCCTCCACTATGCTTCATTCAGAGGGTTCCGCTCTTGCTTCTTATGATACTGGGACTTCTTCTAGTCGTGGCACTGGCTCCTTCGGCCGTGCTCGCGGCTCCTTTGGCCGTGTTTGTGGTCGTGTGATGGGTGGTGGCCGTGGTACAGGTGGTCATGGTAGGCCATATCGCACTCACTGTCAAAGGATGGTCACCGTGTTGATACTTGCTTCGTGCTTCATCCAGAGCTTCGTCATTCCCACGTTGCCCACCTCTCTGCAGCGTCCCCTACTGATGGCACATTCCAGTCTTCTGCTTCAGATCTTCCACACGAGCCTTTTGAGTTCACCAGAGCTGATTATGAGGAGCTTCAGCGTCTCTGCCTTAACAGCCACCCTCCATCCGCCGG
Organism: Tasmannia lanceolata; assembly: GCF_043159265.1. NCBI lineage: Eukaryota > Viridiplantae > Streptophyta > Magnoliopsida > Canellales > Winteraceae > Tasmannia > Tasmannia lanceolata. The sequence continues at coordinate 12,344,937 of NW_027518695.1, forward strand.
GATTGCCCAGTCAGGTAGTGCACCTGCTTCCCTTCTCACAAGCTCCAGCTCCTGGATCATTGATTCTGGGGCATCCAACCATGTGACGGGTCACTCTCAATCCCTTACATCATTTCAGTCATTTCCTTCTCATCCATCTCTTCAGCACCTCAGACAGACCTCTATTGTCTCCTCTAGCCTTCAGTCATTTCAGTGCGAGTTGTGTGAACTCGGGAAACACCATCGTGTGTCATTCCCTTCTAGGCCTGATAGTAGAGTTTTGAGACCTTTTGAGTTGGTTCATTCCGATGTATGGGGTCCCTCGAGGACCAAGTCATTTTTTGAATATACATACTTTATTGTCTTTGTGGATGATTTTAGTCGAATAACATGGGTTTACTTACTTAAAAATCGTTCTGAAGTGTTTACTGCTTTCCGCACCTTTTATGCTGAAATTACTACTCAATATGATTGTCCCCTTAAGTGTTTACGCACAGATAATGCTAGAGAGTATTTTTCCTCTTCGAGTGGGTTTCAGGACTTCTTAGCCACTCATGGCATTCTACACCAATTCTCATGTGCATACACCTCTCAGCAAAATGGTGTTGCTGAGAGGAAGTTGCGCTACGTTCTGGACATGACACGTACTCTTCTTGTTCAGATGCATGTTCCTAAGGTATATTGGAGTAATGTCATTGTTACGCCATGCTTCCTCGCAAACCGTCTTCCTTCGTCAGCCTTATGCAATCAATCCCCATTTTTGGTTCTTCACCCTCACGGTAAACCATTTCCTCTTACCCCTCGCGTGTTTGGTTGTGTGTGTTTTGTCCACAAGCTGGGCCCAGGTGTGGACAAACTAGACCCCCGGGCTGAACGGTGTGTATTTCTGAGTTACTCCCGCACCTAGAAAGGATATAGGTGTTACAGTCCTAGCCTTCGTCGGTGCTTTGTTTCTGCCGATGTTACCTTCTTCGAGTTTGTTCCTTATTTTGCGAGTCCACCTCCTCCACATGTCCCTTCGGTTCCTCTTCCTCTCCCAGTGCTTCCCGATGTGGTACCCTCTCTTCCTGCCCCCAGGCAGGCTCTTCCGTCTCCACCTCCTCCTCAGGTTCCCGGCCCCGTTAGGATCTACCAGCGCAGATCCCGTCCTCCGCTGTCTCCAGCTCTGCCTGCGCCAATCTTGTCCCAACCAGAGATCACAGCACCTACTTCACAGGTATTGCCGCCTTCTGGCCTTCCACTAGATTCTCCCATTGCATCTCGTACACGCTCACGTACTACTGCTCACCCTCTATCGTCTTATGTCTCTTATGACCGTTTCTCACCTGCATTTCGTGGCTTTGTAGCTTCGTTGTCTCCTGTCTCCTTGCCTAAGTCTTTGCAGGAAGCACTGGCACACCTTGGTTGGTGAGCTGCTATGGACAATGGGATGAGCGCCCTTCAGGCGAATCAGACTTGGGCTCTTGTTCCCCCTCCTCCTGGAGTTCAACCAGTTGGATGCCGATGGATCTATGCCATCAAATACCTTCCTGACGGCACAGTTGAGCGCCTCAAAGCGCGCTTGGTTGCTAAAGGATACACTCAGACTTATGGGATTGATTACACTGACACATTTTCCCATGTTGCCAAAATATCCTCTATGCATGTCCTTATCTCATTGGCAGTCAACTATGGGTGGCCTCTTCACCAACTTGATGTCAAAAATGCTTTTCTCCATGGCACTTTGGTTGAGGAGGTGTATATGGAGCAACCTCCAGGGTATGTTGCTCAGGGGGAGTTGACCACCTCTGTCTGCCGTCTTCACAAGTCCCTATATGGCCTCAAACAATCCCCTCGTGCTTGGTTTGGCAAGTTCAATGATTCTCTCATAGAATATGGTATGAAGCAATGTGAGGTGGACCACTCTGTCTTTAACCTCAAATCTGATGCTGGATATGTCATTCTCATAGTCTATGTAGATGACATTATCATTACACGGAGTGACTCTTGTGGCATTCAACTATTGAAGAGTTTTCTTCAGAAGCAGTTCTCTACGAATGATCTTGGTCGTCTTCGATACTTCTTAGGGATCATTTTGGTTCTTCTCCAACAACACCCAATTCAGATAAATTAGATCCTCATGCAATCAAATATGTTTTTCTAGGATACTCTCGTACTTAGAAATGATGTCATTTTTATAATCTTGTGACAAACAAAAAACTATGCTCATGAAGATTTGACATTCTTTGAGGATAGTCCTTATTAGTTATTTCTATCATTTCGACAATCACATAGCCAAAATAGTATCTTTGATGTCTCATTCACCTCCACCGATTGTGGTCCTCTGTCAGAAACTCAGAACCTATTGCTTCTTCACCCCACGACTTCAAGAACTTACATGTTGTTCCAAAGAAGACACTACATATCTATATGCGAAGGGAACTCAGATATTTGACTCAAACCATCTCTCCATCATCTTCTGCATCTAAGCATCCAGAGGTCGATTCCAGTTCCCCAATTAATTATGTTTACTTTGATTCCTCGTCTCCTTCGTATAATGTTTTTATGTCTCATAATGGAAGAAGGCAATGGATGATGAGATGTGTGTACTAAAATAAAATCATGCATGGGAGCCATCTGAATTACCTGCAGCGAAATGTGTCATTAGATGTTGATTAGTTTATAAAGTGATGTATTTAGCAATGGTACAGTTGAGAGACTGAAGGCAAAATTGCTTGGCATTGACTAATCGGAAACATATCTTGAAGAAAAACGATGCTTAAGATTGAAAAGTTATTTAGATGTGGACTGAGAAGGATCGCCTTCAGACCGGCGTTTAACAATAAGATAGTTTACGTTTGTTGGAGGTAAACAGAACGCGGTTGCACAATCTAGGGCAGTTGTGGAGTATCGTGCAATGGCTCACGCAACTTGCAAGTTAATGTGGTTGAAGAAACTTATGAAAGAATTGGGTTTTGAGGTTGGCAAGCCTATGGAGATTCTATGTAATAATCAAGCAAATACTTACATTGCTAGTAACCATTGTTCAATGAGAGGACGAAACCTTTGAGATGGGTTGTCATTTTTTTCATGACAGGTTTACTAGCAAATTAATATCCACTCCATGTGTGAGGTCAAAAAGACGAATTGGCATACATTTTCACAATGACACTTGCTAGTTGCAGTTTGGTAGCATTTGTTCCAATATGAGCATGGATGATATATATACTCCAGCTTGAGGGGAAGCATTTAAGAGTTGAGTTAGCATAGGTAGATTTATCGTTGTGTGCACTTTATGTAATAATGAATTTTCCTTTATATATAAGCATATGCCATGTGGGATAGGCTTTCGAACTCCTCCCTACTTCTCCTCCCCCTCCTCCTCCTCCTCCTCATTAATTTACAAGATTCATAACTCATCCTCATTAATTTTGTTCACATATACAATAACTAGTCCAATACACAAACACAGGTGGAAGAGTTGGGTCAACTTCTCGATTTCCCTGTCATGATTCAAAGATGGGGAATGTAAACCCCCCCCCCCCCCCCCCACCACCCACAAAAAAAAAAAAAACACTCCTTTTCAATTTTTCACACACAACATTTCATGGCATGAAAAGCTAGATAAAATTGCAGCACATAAGCCATATTAAGCAATACAGCCATAAGTAATAGTCAATTCACTTGCAATTTATTCTCAAGTTTATTAAGGCCTAACTATGAAAATCTTATGTACAAAAATTCGAATGCGATATAAATCCTCGCAAAGTTACAGAAACTGATAAAAATTCATAGGCTCTTCTCAGTTATGTCATTGAATTTGGAAAAATGTGAAATATTTGCATTTTATTCACAAATTTTCTTTAAAAATTTCTCTACGAAAACTTTGCGAACAATTGAGAAATTCGCTTATCTTTAAAAAAATTGCAAATTTTTTGTATTAACTGCAAATTATACGAATAATTTGCATTTAATTATAATTTCTTTTGCTAATTTTAAAAATATTTAAAAGAAAGATGACGAAAGCTAAAACAATGGCATGTCTGAGCTCTTAAACTTTGATGTAAATTTTTACCTTTCAAAAAAAAAAAAAAAAAGCTAAAACAATGGCAATGTAATGATTTAATTAACTATGAAAGCTTTTCTGAATTTTCCCCGATCATTTCGCAAACTTTCCCATAATGTTCGAAAATTTGCCTCATTGAATTACTTCGAATACAAACATGTTGACTATGCTTCTCAAACAATGATAGCAAATAAATAAATGTGAACACCAGGTTTTAATGTAGATCCTTAATATGAAAACTAGTATCTTTGACATGCATGTAACTCCTATCAATTTAAAATCCAAACTTAAATTATTCAAGTTGAGCATTTAATTGTAATACAACAACAAAGGTCTTAGCGCGCCCTATACTCTTGCAGTGATAAGCTTTGGCAGTGACTTCATATCAATGACCAGTTTCTCCAAAAAAATTTGACCACGTGGATAAGACCTAAATAAGATCTATGTCAGAGGTGTGGATGGCTAAAGTTTCTGGTGTCCAAAAGTTGAAAGTCCTAAAAGCACAATATCATGTGGATTTCTTCTAATATATGTAATTAGACTCGAATAGAACAACCAACATATGCATTGGCCTCATGGCATTTTGATGGTATAATAGTCTTCAAGGCAATAGATTAGCTGGTATTTTTTAAGGTTTAAAAGTCTTTGGTTGTTAGTTATGTGACTATGTCATGCTGTTTAAGCAAACCGTCAACTTAAACCAATGCTTAGAGGCACATAGATGTGCTACCTCTTAAAGATGGTTCGAAGCCTCGTAACATACACATATTTAGGCAATACTAGGTTTAGGATTCAACCAAGCCAAAATCTGAATCTCAATATTCTGTTGGACAACCAATATGTAGTGGGCTTTAGTCACTTTAAAATAACACATCAAAACACAGGTAGTCCTTGTTTAGTCTTACTTTCATAATCAGCATAGATAGAGACAGACCTATGATTCAACACTAAAGAGATCTTATTCTCATTAAGTCATTAACCTGAATAGGGAAACCAATCAATCTAAGGTCTAAGGTAAACCCTAGAGATCAAAGCAAACCCTCAAAGGGGATGCAAGTGAGTGTAAAGAAAACTCATAAAGGAAGTGACTAATAGCTTCTTAGAGAACTGGTTTTAGACCCCACAAAAAGATGCCAATCAGGCTAACCCTAGTATTGCCTTCATTTTTTTTCTTTTCCTTTTAATGAAATCAACTTTCAAAAAAAGAGATGTCAATCTGTAACAACCCGATTTTTTACTGCATGGATCGCTACGGGCAACAAAACATATTTATTCCTGTAATTACGCAGCGGAAGGTTAAAGTACATCCTGAATTTACAAAAATCCCAAGTATGACATATTTAAAACCTGAGGAGATTGACTAGATTCATCATTTCTGTATTTCCTCAACTGGCTTTCACACTTCTCATAACTAAGGTTCCTCATTGACAAATACTCCAGCATCCAAATTTTCAAATCCTGGCGGGAAAAAGTGGGTTAGGAGAGCAGGTATATAGAAGCTTCGACAAGTGACTGAAATCAATAATAAGAGACAGTTCTATAAAAATATGCAGTATTTTGTCTAGAACATAATGAGTCAAAACTAATACTAACAATATTTTTGGTAGAAACAATCAAACCAGATAGTGGAAAAACAAACCAATTAAAAGCCAATAGTCAGTTTTCATTTCCGAAGTTTCCTGTAACGATCAGCCTCCTCCACATATTGTCCGCTTTGGCCTTGGCCCGCTTCCGCTTTTGGGTAAGTCGACGGCTCAGAGGTACAAACACGTCACACGAGAGACATACTGTCGCACATTTACTTCTTCCATTTCTTTCTTTTCTCATTTTCGTTCAAACTTTTCGTGCATATGAAATCCAACATTTCGTTTCATTTTCAAGAACATTTCATCTTTTTGAATCAAACATGATTTTACCAAAATCAAACAGCAAAACAGATAAGAAATATCAAAACAACATACAATCATATCCCCATCACTTTCATTGAGAAAAGATACAAGTCGAGTCTAGCTATCACCTGCCTTATCAAACCTGAGAAGTGGAAAATTGAAGATGCTTGACCTTGAAGATGACAACGATCATGTGAATAGTTTTTATGCATAATAACTGTTATTTTTATCGAGTATTACATTCTACCCCCCTTAAAAGAATTTCGTCCCCGAAATTCCTCTCTCCATACTCTCAGGAGAAAATGGTTCTACCCTAATCGTAACAACAAGCAATGGTTACATTCTGCATATGTAAAACGAACACACGGAGGATTAGATATATTTCAAGCTCGATTTATTGTCTATGTTTCATCTATCTAACCCCTTTCCTAAGACATCCCAAGACTCATGCAACCAGGTTCCTCACAGACTAAATCTGGTGGCTCTGATATTGTATGGTTCTAGACTGCAGCCATCCTGGTTTTATTTTTCCGCAGAAGAAGCCTCTACACAGAGAAGGTGAGGATCTACACAAATAGCCAGAGAAATTTTTCTCTCCGCTTCTGGTGTGGGACCAACACACCCTACTAGAGGAGATACAGCTCTGATACCAACTGTAACGACCCGAATTTTTACTGCATGGATCGCTACGGGCAACAAAGCATATTTATTCCTGTAATTACGCAGTGGAAGGTTAAAGTACATCCTGAATTTACAAAACTCCCAAGTATGACATATTTAAAACCTTTTTACATCTGAGGAGATTGACTAGGTTCATCATTTCCGTATTTCCTCAACTGGCTTTCACACTTCTCATAACTAAGGTTCCTCATTGACAAATACTCCAGCATCCAAATTTTCAAATCCTGGTAGGAAAAAGTTGGTTAGGAGAGCAGGTATATAGAAGCTTCGACAAGTGGCTGAAATCAATAATAAGAGACAGTTCTATCAAAATATGCAGTATTTTATCTAGAACATAATAAGTCAAAACTAATACTAACAGTATTTTTTGTAGAAACAATCAAACCAGATAGTGGAAAAACAAACCAATTAAAAGCCAATAGTTTCCAACAGTTTCCTGTAACGATCAGCCTCCTCCACGTATCGTCCACTTTGGCATTGGCCCGCTTCCGCTTTTGGTTAAGTCGACGGCTCAGAGGTACAAACACGTCACACGAGAGATATACTGTCACACATTTACTTCTTCCATTTCTTTCTTTTCTCATTTTCGTTCAAATTTTTCATGCATATGAAATCCAACATTTCGTTTCATTTTCAAGAACATTTCATCTTTTTTAATCAAACATGATTTTACCAAAATCAAACAGTAAAACAGATAAGAAATATCAAAATAACATATAATCATATCCCCATCACTTTCATTGAGAAAAGATACAAGTCGAGTCTAGCTATCACCTGCCTTATCAAACCTGAGAAGTGGGAAATTGAATATGCTTGACCTTGAAGATGACAACGATCATGTGAATAGTTTTTATGCATAATAACTGTTATTTTTACCGGGTATTACACAATCAGACTCGCAACAAAAATTTGAGTTTGGCCACCATAAAGAGGAAGATGAGAGAGTAATAAGACTCACATTGCAAATGCAAATCAGATAAAAGTAAGGAAAATAGTTTTTGTTCGCAGGTTCAACCCTTGGCTCAATAAATCTAGACTATACCAGTCAAACGGATCAATCCTACTCAATCTAGTATTCTAATGGGTCAAATTGGACTCGAACTGATAGATCTTGATCTATGAAACCGAAATCATTGTTTAAAGACGCTCGAGCCAATCAAGCCAAGCCGCAACACACATTGCCAACAAGCCATTTTCCCATTAAACAAAGGAAACAGATTGTTATTTTATCAAAGAGAATGTTGCTTCCAAGATCATCTCTGCTACATTCATAAGATGCTCCAGTCAACCTGTTGATATGTTCACCTAGGCTTTCAATATAGTTCCACTCTAAATGATCCAATCCAAGTTAGGAATATACAACATATGTGCTCCAACTTGAGGGGGAATGTTAAAGACATGAGAATAGTATGTGTTTGAGTAGGGCTCACATCGTTGTTAATTTAATTTATTTTTATTTACTTAGTAAAAATTAGGGGTATTCATGTGATTATAGATTAAAGACATTAAAGTCACTTAAGTGATAGCTTAAGTGACTTAATACGTGAGTGGGGCCCATTTTTGTGGGATTTGGGTTTTCCCCCACAAGTCACAACATATCTAAAGAAGTTGTTATAGAGTTTCACCAACCGCACGAAGAGTTTCTCCTCTCATCTCCTCTTTTTGTCTCCTTGCATCACTTCTTGTTCCTCCTCTTCCTTCTTCTCTTCTTCTTCTTCATTCTTGTTTTCCCTTTCTTTGTTCCAATATTACTTAAACTTCTTTTGTGCCAAAGTCGGGCCTTCATTTCCATTCAAAAAAAAGGCAGGCCTTCATTGGTTCTCTCTATTCCCCAAAACCCTCCATATCCCTCTAAATTGTTTTCACCCTTTGAATTTCACTACCATCACTCTTAAGTTATTATAATGCCAACAAAATTAACAAAGACAAGAACCAAACTTGACTAGGTGAACCTGATAAATAGTAAGTTATCTAACTTGCTCCTCTTATATTCTCTTTTCCTTAGTGACTGATCAAGCATGTCAAACCATGCTCAAGGTGCATGCTTGAGTCCATATAGCTTTCTTAGTAGTTTCAAACCCCTCATACTGCTCTATGTACATTTCTTCCTTCACACAACAATGAAGAAAGATATTCTTCACATCCATTTGGAAGTGACTAAATAAAAGTGATGGGTAATGCCAAAAAAATCGAATGGCGGTAGTCTTAGCAACAGGATAGAACATCTCATCACAGTCTAGTCCATGTTGTTGATTATACCCCTTAGCAACTAATCGAGCCTTTTCTCTCTAGCATTCACTGAATATGATGAATATATATGAGTTAAGACCATTTAGATGTCAAATACATGAGATTTCTCAATACTCGTTACTTATATATTATGGTTTTCTGCATTTGAGAAATTCTAATGTCTTCTGAAAAAATAGTTTGAAACTCCCATATGAAATCAGACTAACTGCAAAATGAAGTTAAGATATGAATCAAGGGAACCTCTCTCCCTCCCATCTTTGGATCCACCAATAAGAACATAGAATCGAATTTTGCATAAAAATAAGAAAACAGAAACAAGAAAATTCACTTCTGTATATTTTCCGCAAAAAAGTGGGATTGCACTACAATAGAGCAGTGGAACTTCTGAGCCTGTTCATGTGGTTGCTAATTGATCTACAAAAATAATAAATTTTATAAGACTAAATAAATCAGCTGAGTATATTTCCCAGACTAATGCTAACCAAGGAAGGTCTTGATTCCCAATTAGTGACACACTACACAACTCATGATGAGATTGACAGCTCACTGAAAAGGATGGTTCTAATAATCACAAAAGATATCCAAATTAATGATGCATTGAAATAGCAGTCAGTAACAAAGGTTATCTAAGCAATTCAACAAAGGAAGCAATACTCGCATAAATGTTTTTGCCAACTTGAAAAAGGAGTTACCTGAATTGATGGGACTCCAGCGCTGGAAGCGAAAAGGAAATGGAATATTGAGAACAGAATTAGTGGTTGCACTTTTATGCCTGAAAAGTGGGAGGTATGGCCCATGGAAAAATCTTGGCATCCAATTGCCGATGCATGATATAGCGCAAATTAGAAGTATCAATGACAAAAACAGCAAAGCAACAAGAACTGTCGGGTTTATCTTTTTATAAAGTATTCTATAGCTTTGGAGCTCCAATCTGTTTGACAATGCTTGCCCAGCTTCCAATAAAGCAACCCCCAGTGTCCATGTAATACTCCCAGACCCAATAACCACTTGGTCATCTGTAATGTACAAGCCCTCTCTCAATAAAGAAACAATATATGGAGCTCTAAAGCAATACTGCTCTATAAAAGGCTGTTGAATGACACTATTCTTCGCTACTTCCCAATTTTTCTCGCAAAATTCCTGACCCTTTTGCAATATATCATCTAGTGTAGCTTCAGAGGTCAAGTTGAAAAATTTAAACACGACAAAGAAACCGGATATGGCGTAGAACTTTCCATGTGGCCGAGGCAAATTATTGCTGAGAGCACAAGGTTGGAGTTCACAATCAATTCCAGGACTTAAATGTGACCATTCAGACAAATTAACAGTTATTTTTGCAAGCGCACTGCATTCTTCCCACTGAGGGGCACCAAGCAACTCAATAGCTATTCCAGATCTTCCTTTGCCCGTACTTGTCTCTCCCATCAGAGAGCTTCCATATTGGTTTAAGGAAGCACACTGAGAACATATATATTTCTCTTTGTACCCTGTTTGCAAGCACGGGTGTTTAAGCTCTATTCGGCCACTGTTTAGATCCACTTCAGTAGCTCTAAATTGCCTCTTGAGAAGGTGAACCACAGACTTGTCAAAGGCATCATTCAAGCCATAGCCTGAAAGAGAGTATGCACTGAGATGATGGCTAACTGCTCCAATACTTAGGTTTAAACTAGTTTCATCATGCAAGATTTCCTTAGTTTCAAAAGTAACTTGCAGTGAAGAACCACCCAAGTCAAGTGCACCAAATGTTCCTTTTGCGGGTGATGAGCCCAACACACCCATGTGATAGTTAAGCGCTATCCATCCATAATAAGCTTCCTCCATGCCAGTTATAGTCTTAACCCAGTGCCTCTGACACAAAAATGATGAATTTTTCAAAATGGACCATGCGTTCTCTAAAAGCCATTCTGAGTCAGAACTCGGTAGCCTACGAACCCTAGCCGTAGCATAAAGAAAGAGGGACGTACTCTTATGAGCATGCTTGGGTATTTGCTTCTCTGCCCACTTAAGTAATGGCTTTATCGCAGCCCTCAAGCCAGATACATTGTGTACAAGTTTATGAAAACTGGGCTCTGTCTCCATACGATGATAGGCAAGGCCAGTGCGGGAACTGGACCTTCTTTGAAGACCTTCAGGTAATGAGTTCAACATTATAGGAAGACTCTTACTCCCGCTTTTGTGATCAATAGACCACTCGTAGACATAAACCCGTGTCCCAGTACTTCCGCAATCAAGTACCACATAAAACTGTGATGCTTTAGTACTAAAATGTTTTGAACATACATATATCAGGTAAAAGAACAAGAGAAGGCAAAGAAGACTCACGGCCGTACGCACCCATTTCTTCCCCGCATTTTCTCTTTGTAGGGGACGAGGGGGTTTTGCATGGGACAAATTATCAATTCCATGGTCGGGATTACCTTCTTCTGGGTCGAGTTTGCAGAATGTGGAGAAATCTTGGAGAGAAGTGGAAAGCCGCAAATTGTTTTTTTGTCCTAGACCAGCCCAACCAAACCTGTGATCTGAACCTACCGGGTGCGACAAACCAGATGGTCTACCATCTGGAGAATTTGATGTTGTAATACTACTCACTGCAGCAGAAAGAATTGCAGAAATTCTACTAGATCCCATTTGGCTGCGGTTTTCACCTTCAATACGAAAATTTCAATATCTAATCCTAGAATTTTGATGATAGAATAGATGACAGAATTTGAAATGTCCAATGTTCATCAAATATTCACGGAACCAGTATGAGGACAGTTAATGAATATCTCATTTTTCATTTTAGTGGATACCAACAATGGCGATTGATAAGAGTCATTTGATGCCTGCAGAAAACATTCAATGACAATAAACAATAATTCAAATACCAATACAGGGCTAGATCAGTCCATGCCAAAGTTGATTACAGGTTCCTCATAAATTTGAAACCCACAAAACTTCTTCTTTTTTTTATTTGAAATGGCGAAACCCACAAAACTATAAAATTATCCATGTCCCAAAGTATAGCTGTCAGTTGCATTATTGCATTTTAACCAAAAGTAAAATTCAGATGCTGTAAGAAATAAAAATAAAACAGAAACACCAAGAATAAGGTTTGATATCTATGTTGAACAGACATTAAACACCAGAAAATTATTTCGAAGTTGCACAAACTAGTAATAGTAGTAACATAAAGGCACTTATGTCGTAATTTAGTTTTATGGGGGATACTTATTTTTTCTTCTGATTTACTTAATTAGTCCCACTCAGTCTTCATAATGAAGTTATTTTTGTAATTCAATGATTAATGAATAAGGGAATCCACGCAAGGAGGGAGGCCTTACTCTCCCAATAATTCCCTTTTCTTTTTTCCAAGACATCAAAACACAATGAATTCCTAAGTTCCAAAGAAGACTCAATCGTGTTCTTTCCACTGCTTTTTGTTGCAGATCTACTGGAAGAAGTGAGATAGATGGAGAAAAAGGTAAGAACCGTAAGATCCAGCTACCTTTGATGGTCCACTACACTGTTTCAAAACGTGGATGCAGGTCAAAACACGACCAGCGAAAATCCTAGTCGACTCAGCACAACATGGTCTAGTCCTCGGTTGACGCGGCTGAGCACACGCTCATTACTCAGGAGAGTCAAAGGAGTTTTGATTGATTTTATAGGGCAAAACGCAGACTCGGACAAGAATGTAGCCAATGTAAATGGGAGTCAACTCGGGAGAGTTCACAATAACGCGAGGGTGTTTTGAAACTATGGGTCCATAGCCTATGATAAGCTGCATAGATCACGAGCAGTCAACAGGGCTTAGCTGGATAGTATCAGGCCTCTTTTTTATGGAGGTTTGGACTCGAAGAGAACCTATTATATATATATATATATATATATATATATATATATATATATATATATATATATATATATATATATGATGTCACCAACTCGTGTCAAGACCTATATCCTGTCAAAGGACTTGAATTTCTAATACTTCTGAAGGTAATTTTACCTATTTTTTATATTTGAATAAAAAAACAGACTGTGCTATTCTTTAGATCAGATCAAATATCAAATTAAAAGGGCTGAAATGTCTAGGGTTTATCGTTTCCCTACAAGATTAATGTAGAGAAACTGGCCCTGGATCCTAACGAACTGGATTTCTTGTGATAATTTTGGTGATATATGTTTACTCATCCCAAGAGGGCGAGCCTTGGCGCAACGGTAAGGTTGCTCCATTGTGACATGGTGGTCACGGGTTCAAGTCACAAAAACAGCTTCTCTGCAAAGCAGGGGTAAGGCTGCGTACATCTAGGCCTCCCCAGACCCCGCAATGGCAGGAGCCTCGTGCACTAGGCTGCCCTTTTTTTTATGTTTACCCATCCCACCCTCAAATATTTTTTACTCAAAAAAAAAAACCAATTTACCATAATAATAAAAAACCAATTTATTTCATTGATTTGAATGGGATTTGGATCCTAGAGACATCTGAAAGTTATTTGAAGTTGATCCGAGCTAAGATTAATTTGTAAATTGTAACAGATGAAGGCACTTCACTCGGAACCTCCATGACATGGGGTGACCAGTTCACAGTTTAGGCAGCCAACCAGGCAGATGAGGCCCCCGGTCATATCTCAAGAACATGATGTGGTCCATCTCACAAATGATGCATAGAATACAATGATTCAAGAGATTAGTCATCTAAGGAATACATCTTTATCTATTGTTTCTTTAACTCAATCAGGTGCATTCCCTACACCTACAGCCATTCATGCTTTGCACCTTCTCTCTAGGAGGTGGATTTTGGAGCTACACACACACACACACACAAATCGAAGTGTGGGGGGGGGGGGGGGGGAGTGGTGTGGTGGCAAGGAATCGAAAACTCAATTCGAGGGGTTCGACGAAAGAAACGTTTCCCTCCTCTGTGATTGGATTTCCAGTGATTAAGAAGAAAAGGGGAATGCCACTTCTTCCTTGGGCTCCTTTGCCTTTACACAGATGGAAAGGACTTTTTCAATACATACGCAACACCATGTAGTGGGGATGTTGACACACACTGAATGTGAACAACATGTCAACACGCGCAAAACATGAACAACTCGTGATTGGTCGATGCAGGCAGAACGCAAACGACACTCAAGGTAGACAGACCATTCGATTCAAGCTAAACAACACAAACGAAACACCAGTGTGAGGGACAGTAAGACTCACCTGGGAAGATGAATTCATTGTTTCCTCTTTCTTTTTTTTTGAATGGCTACGAATTTCATTGATAAGAGACCGAGATGGTCGAGGAAAATATAAATAATAATAATAATAATAATAGAACAGAAAAGAGAAAAACATCCCCAATAAGAAATAAAGAGTCAAGGCGGCAAAAAATCAAAGAGCTCCAATCCCTCTTTGGATACGCCATCCCTACCAAGCTTATCAGCTTCTTTATTTATGGTCCTTCTCACATGCCTAAAAGAAATCTCGCGGTTTCTAAGTAAATCATGATCTCATCAAAATAGGCCACAAATCTCTAAGGAATTGTAGATGCTCTCTTGAGCCACCGAATCGCATTAAGGGAGTCGCCCTCCAGCACGACCTTATCCATAACTTCTTGATCCAAAAGCTTGATCCCTTGGAGTACGGCCCGCACTTATGCTTCACTCGCATCAGCCACACCTGGAAATCTGCTATACCTCCTCGTATTGTGGGCTTCATTTGGACTGTATCTCACCGATGTATAAACACGTGTGAGCGGCTGGAGAAGAGGAGGGTTCGATTGGCCAGTTGGTGTATTATGTGTCGTAACAGCGAGGAGACACTGGATCGTGTATTACTTCTATGCCCATATTCTTTTGCTGTTTGGATGACAATTTTTCAATTTTTAGGTATGACATGGGGTTTACATAACAGCATTTCTCATACTCTGATCAATTGGCCTGGGGCTTAACATGGTTGCCTGAAGTTATTGATGTGGGACGCAAGTAGACCCCCGATGTTACGAACCCGAATCGGTTCGTAACGTGATTGATCTTCTTAGAGGGAAGATCAGCTTCTTGATCCACTTCGAGGGAAGGATCAATCCTCCTTTGTGCAAAAAGACACAGTTCTAAGATAATTTCTTCATTCCTTTTCATTAATGATAACATATGCTTATTAAAGCACTTAATGATAAACATAGAAAGATCTAGAAATATCTTATTATAAGAATAGAAATAGCTAATTAGAGACTATCCTAATTTAACCTAACTACTAAATATATCAAGATAAGATCTTATTCACTAAAATATCTAATTAATCTATTCCACTAAGTGGGATCCATCTAGGTACGTATCATTCCATCCCTCTTGGAATCAACCTTGTCCTCAAGGTTGGAAATTAAGCGCTAGCTCGTTGGCGATAGATTTGCGCAGAACCTTTCAAAATTCTTCCATCTTCTTTTTCTTTTCCTTCTCTCTCCCTTTCTTCTCTTCGTCTTGCGATTAGCTACCAAGTGTTGAGGAAGCTCCATTTTCAAATCGATTTGATCGTGGTTTTCATCAAAGCTACATCGTCGTGCTTGTTTGGAACAGTTGGGAACTTGGGATTTTGACACACGACCGGTCGTGAATGAGGATCTTCTTGATGATGTTGGGAAGTTTGAGAGGAATGACGGATTTTCCGACGACGAACACGACGAAACTGAAAATCAAAGACGACTTTCTTTGTGGCTTTTTCAATTTTTTTTCTATCTTCTTTCTTTCTCCATCCTTCTTTTCTCCTCTTTTTATGTTCCTTCTTCTTTTTTTCATCGTGCAAGACTTATCGATCACCATGCCGATTTCGTTCAAGCCTTCCACAAATTGTCGATTCCATTCCTTCAATTCCAAAACGAGTGTTTTGATCTTCTTAAAATCCTCACGCATCGAATCCAAAATCTCTGAAGATATAGTCATGGCGTAGGATCGACCGCTTTGATACCAATTGTTACGAACCCGAATCGGTTCGTAACGTGATTGATCTTCTTAGAGGGAAGATCAGCCTCTTGATCCACTTCGAGGGAAGGATCAATCCTCCTTTGTGCAAAAAGATACAATTCTAAGATAATTTCTTCATTCCTTTTCATTAATGATAACATATGCTTATATAAAGCACTTAATGATAAACATAGAAAGATCTAGAAAGATCTTATTATAAGAATAGAAATAGCTAATTAGAGACTATCCTAATCTAACCTAACTACTAGATATATCAAGATATGATCTTATTCACTAAAATATCTAATTAATCTATTCCACTAAGTGGGATCCATCTAGGTACGTATCACCTGATGCCTAAGGGTCCGAGATTTCCAAGACTCGATCCATCAAAGTTGAGTTTTAAGAATCTGGAATCAGGAGGAACCCAAGCCTTGCACTATATTACAATTATTTTCCAAGCAAAAGCGAAAAGCCCTCCAATCATGCCATAACTCAAAAGCGGACACAAATTTGAAGCAAGGCACTATCTTAACCCAAGAGATCAGGAGGGCAACCGCTTTGGAAAAGAGATAACCACAGTTTTTTGCATGCCCTTTAAAAACCCGAGCATTTCTTTCTTTCCATAAAACCCAAATTGTACTTAGAAAGGCTACATACCATAAAATCTTTCCCTTTTTCCTCCAAGGGACCAAAGACCAACCCTCCAAAAGGTCAACAAGTTTGGCAGGAAAGACATGGGATATGCCAAATATTTCCAACAGTCTGCCCCACATACCTCTTGCGATTTTACAATGCATAAGTGGTCGATCGTCTCTCCGTCCTCAATGCACATCGAACAATGACCTATGATCAACATTTCCCGCTTGGCAAGAAATTGACCGTTTGAATTCTGTCTTGAAGGGCAGCCCAACCGAAGGTACAAACACTAGGCGGGGCCTGCATGACCAAACCTTGGCTACTCTGGAGAGCGAAAGGGTAGGCACAAGGAAGAAATATAATGATTTAACAAAAAATTCACCTGAGGAGTTCCAGATCCAAACCCGCTTATCCAAACCAAATAGGGCTACAACTTTGGTCGGGCAGGTCAGGTTTTCTAGAACCCCACCCTACCCGAGAAATTATCTCGGGTAGGGTCGGGTCGGGTCGGGTCGGGTTGATTTTTCTTTGAGAAAACCCTAGATTCATAAACCCGACCCTACCCAAGATAGTTTCTCGGGTTGGTTCGGTTCGGGTTTTTATTATTTAGCGTAGGATGTTGGCTAATTTCAAAGATTGTAGAAAATGACAAACTTTCATGCAAAATATCTCTTGATTTCATCAAGTGTATATAAATTTATGAAAGTAACTATTTTTTTACATCACAGACATGATCAGCCTAACGAAAACAATTATATCAATATATTAGAAAATAATTCGACATGTTATTCAAGAGATATTTAAGAAAGTCATAGCGTAGGATAAGTCGACTCGGGTTGGGTTTCGGGTTTTTTTTCTTTAAACCCTATCCGACCCAAGATTGAGTCGGGTTTTTCAACCTAAAACCCTACCCAACCCAAGACCCATGTTTTCGAAACCCGACCCGGGTTATTTTCGGGTAGGGTCGGTTTAAGTTGCAGCCCTAAAACCAGATAGGCTGACGTAACAGCCATCAAGAATCTCAAGCAATCTGACCACCAAGCTGAGCTCTTTATCAAATAAATTTCTTCTGAAAGCCGACTTCCAAATTACCTTATTCTCATTACGATCAAAACACTCTGCTATAGAAGCTTCCTGTGAGGCGGCGATAGCAAATAAATCCGGAAACAACTATTTTAAAGGAGAGATGGTACTCCATTTGTCCAGCCAGAACCTGATTCGATCCTCAGAATAAACCTTGAATCTGACACCCGCTTGAAAATTATGTTTGAACCACAAAACGTCCCTCCAAACTTTTACCCCTATGTGTCTATACTTATCCTCAGATTCACAATGGCCAAAAGCAGATCCATGCTTGCTTACAATCACCTTAGCCCAAAGATGAGAAGACTCCTCTCCAATCTCCACAGCAACTTACCCAGAAGAGCCTGATTCACAATCTTTATCTTTTTGACACCCAGACCCCCATACTTTACAGGTTTACAAACATCGTCCCACTTGATAAGAGAGAACCTTTCTTCACATCGGACCTCTCCCCCCCCCCAACCCCCCTCTCTCTCTCTCTCTCCGCGGAACGTTCTTTGAATTTACTCTAGTCAGCCCACAATGCTCATGGGGCATTTAAATAGGGATAAATAATACACAAGGATATTACCCAACACCGCTTGAATCAAAGTAAGGCGACCTCCGCAAGACACTAGATTCCTTTTCCAAGTGTCCAGTCTTTTCTCAAATCTCCCCACAATATTCTCCCATAAAACCTTATTTGGCCTACCCACCAAAGGCAAACCAAGATAAATGGGAGGAAAATAATCCACTTTGCAACCCAAAACTCTTGTTATACCTTGCAAAGACTCTGTGCCAATGTTAATACCAAAAACATGAGATTTGAGAAAGTTTGTTTTTTGACCGGAGATCACTTCATAACATCTCAAGACGGCTTTTAAAATAAGACTACATGTCCATGATGTGACGATTTTATCGCTCAGCGATGCCATTTTGCTGAGGTGTATAGGGGCTGGAGCGCTGATGAACAATTCCCTGACTCTTAATAAATTCCTGAAATCTGGTAGACAAGTACTCTCCCCCTGAATCTGATCTCAAGACCTGAATCTTTCTGAGACAGTCATCTCCTTATATAGCTTTATTAGGGTAACTGTCCCTCAATCCTCATTACCTCACGTTCTCTTGGAGGGAACTTTTTTTTGGTAACTGCTCACGCCAGATTCCCTTATTTGCACGTCCTCCATTCTTTCAGGTATTTATCGTCCACCTTCCCACGATTGGCAACTGTAGTGCCACATCTTTGATAATATCTTAGTAACTCGGTTCCACTTGACCAGTTGGGCTTAAAGATAAGTATAGGTAGGATGAACCTTCTGCTAACTGGCCAACCTTCCAGGTCTCGTTACTTGCATGTTCTTTCCAAGTATCAAACTGGCATATCGTTTCGTTAGGCCTAAACGAATCGCCACTTAATAATTTGGTCTTCTATCACCGATCATACCCACAGATGGGTGCAATGTATATATATATATAGAGAGAGAGAGAGAGAGGAAAGTGTTGGTGAGCTTAAGCTGTTTGGTGAGCTTAAGCGCCCAATCACATTGGGGCCTACTTTGTTAGGATGATCCAAAGCATTCATTTGAAAGGCCCTATCATAGATGGGGTGTGTACCAAAAATTAGCTCCATAGGATCATCCTAACCCATCCATTTGTGGAGGTCAAAATGGACAGACATTATTTGTCCACAAATCTGCCCATTTTTGTCCTCCACAAATGGAGGGGTTAGGATGATCCTATGGAGGTGATTTTTGGTACACACCCTATCTATGATAGGGCCTTGCAAATGAATGGTTTGGATCACCACAGAAAATGTGGGACCCATGTGATTGGGCGCTTTCCTATATATATATATATATATCCTATCTCTGGTACTTATGATCCATTTTCTACTTTAGGAGCTATCATAATTCCTATCAATGAACAAGGAAATTGTTATGAACCCGAATCGGCTCGTAACGTGATTGATCTTCTTAGAGGGAAGATCAGCCTTTTGATCCACTTCGAGGGAAGGATCAATCCTCCTTTGTGCATAAGACACACTTTGTCAAACTAATTTCTTCATTCATTTCATTAACATTAGCATGCGCTTATATAAAGCACTTACAAATAAACATAGAAAATGATAAACGTTGAAAGATCTATAAAGATCTTATGATAATAATAGAAATAGCCAGATAAAGATTATCCTAATCTAAGTAGGTATCCTAATCTAACATAACAACTAAATATATTAAGATATGATCTTATTCACTAAAATATCTAATTAATCTATTCCACTGAGTGGGACCCATCTAGGTACGTATCATTCCACCCGCCTTAGAATCAACCTTGTCCTCAAGGTTGGAAATTAAACTTGAAAAATAAGATGCGTAGGACTTTCTAAAATTCTTTTCTCTTCTTTTTTTTTTCTTGTTCCTTCCCGCTCATTTTCTTCTGCTCTTCGTCTTGCGATTAATTACTATTTTCATCATCAATGGTTGAGGCGACTCCATTTTCAAATCGATATCATTGTGCCGTTCGCCAAGGCTCCTTCGTTGTGATTTCTTTGAATGATTTGGATGTTGGCGCACCGATGGTTGTGGGTGGGAATCTTTACGATCGCATTGGACGGGTTGAGAGGAACGATGGACTCTTCGGCGACGACCTTTCTTTTGTGGATTTTTCACCTTTTCTTTTATTTGATTTCTGTCTGCTTTATTCTTTTCTCCTCTTCCTCTATTTCTCCATTTCTTTTTTATTGTGCAACCCTCCTCAATCGCTACACTGATTTTGTTCACGCCTTCCGCGAACCGACGATGTCCTTCCATTAAATCCAAAACAAGCACTTTGATCTTCTGAAAATATTCACGCATCGAATTCAAAATCTCCGAAGATATAGCCATGGCGTAGGATAGACCGCTTTGATACCGATTGTTACAAACCCGAATCGGTTCGTAACGTGATTGATCTTCTTAGAGGGAAGATCAGCCTTTTGATCCACTTCGAGGGAAGGATCAATCCTCCTTTGTGCACCAAGACACACTTTGTCAAACTAATTTCTTCATTCATTTCATTAACATTAGCATGTGCTTATATAAAGCACTTACAAATAAACATAGAAAATGATAAACATAGAAAGATCTTATGATAATAATAGAAATAGCCAAATAAAGATTATCCTAATCTAAGTAGGTATCCTAATCTAACATAACTACTAAATATATTAAGATATGATCTTATTTACTAAAATATCTAATTAACCTATTCCACTAAGTGGGACCCATCTAGGCACGTATCAGAAATAGCCCACAAGAAACTAGAATATACATATATATAAATATGTGGGGAAGGTCTCAAATCCCTATGCTTACAAAAATAAGGCTATATGTCATTTCTCTAGTACTTATGATCCATTTTCTACTATTAAAAACTGCTAAAATTCCTAGATGTATATGGGGCTATATATCATCTCTCTGGTACTTATGACCATGGTTTTAAATTTCAACCGGATTTCGGTGGAGACCGACACCGAAATCGATAAAAACCGAAACGGTCATTTATTTCGACCGAAATTTCGGTTTTTCCAAAATTTGACCCAAAAATCTTTTTTTTTAATATTAATTTAATATTTCACCGAAATTTAATATTGAATAAAATATTAGTTTAGGGTTTTGTACTAGATTTCGACCGAAATTTCAAAATTTCAGGGTCCGAAACCGGTACCGAAACCAAAATTTTAAACCTTGCTTATGACCCATTTCCTAATATATTCACTATTATAATTCCTATCAATGAACAAGAAAACAGCCCACAAGAAACTGGAATTCTCACGTTTATTAAAATGTGAGGAAGGTCTCAAATTTCTATGCCAACAAAAATAATGGGTTGGAGGATGAATTCAAGAAATTCCTATATCTGATATAAAATCTAATGTTGGTGACTTTCTCCGGCTTTGAATTGAAAATTCAGACTATTATAAAATGCCAAAAAAAAAAAAAAAAAAAAACCACAAAGTAAAAGCCCTTAAAACCTTACATACTAAACAGAAAAAAAACCAATCACATTACATGAAAGAGAATAAAGATGGCATGAATTTCTACCAAATTGGTAAAGTAAGGAGATTTCCTTTTCTGGGTCATTGGATTTGCAAATTAGTGAGATGAATTAGGTTAAAAAATCGGCAGAAAATGAAGAAAAAAAAATCAGGAGAGTTCGTCAAAGGTAAGACAACTTACAGAAAGTTGCGTGCGGAGTGGAGTCAGTTGAAGAGATCGTGAAGCATCCAACAACTCCACTACCTGAAATTTTATGTGGCGTTTTCCTTTTTTGGGATCGGAGAGCCCAAAATTGGCCAGATCGAAATGGGTTACGGTGAAAAGGCTACTGATATTGGCACTACCATATCTTAATAATTGCACAAACCACCTTGTCTTTTCTTATTTAACTGCCTTCCAAGAGCTATTTTGGGAATTGTAATAACTTTTGAAAGCTACTTAATTGATAGGATAAGGTGAGTTTGTGCAATTATCAAAATATGGCAGTGCCAATATCAGTAGCCAACAAAAACATGAAAAATTATCAAAAGAAGCTATGCTTTTAGATTACTCGAAGGGCTTGGTCGTAAAAAGGTTTAATACACAGTGCATGTTAAACATAAGCAGCACATGATGGCTTATTAATTTTAAAGTTCGAGCCCTCTTGAGCATGGTTTTAAATTTCGACTGAAATCCGGATTTCGGTCGAGACCGAAACCGAAATTTCGGTTTCGGTAGATTGGGTTAAGATCTCACCGTTGGATCATCTGGAGGTAGATTGGGTAAGTTGGCTAAATGAAGCCTGCCTCCATAATCTTCCCCAATTAATTCAAATCAAATCTTAGAATATGTGATTTTATTCTACCTAATCAAACCATAGTTGCCTAATCTAACATATTGGTGAGATTTCACATATTCTAACATGTAAAATTAGGAGAAGATTTCACTAATTCTTGGATATCCTGGATAAATTATAAAGACAATTGATGGTGCTTATAAAGAGCACTTACATGATAAACATAGAAATAAATCAAGACAACTATGGAAAGAGATAACACTAGAATATTCTAATCTAACCTAATCAAATCTACTTTCCTAATCTCTCTTGCTTGCCTCTTCTAATCCACTTGGCTAATTTATCTAGTTGCTTCATTTAGCCAACTTACCCAATCCACCTCCAAGATGATCCAACGGTGAGATCTTAACCCAATCTAAATGTTGGATCCCCACTTATTCTAACATGATGGCTTATTAATTTTAAAGTTCGAGCCCTCTCGAAATTTTCCGAATTTCGGCCATTATTTCGAAATTTCGGTCCGACATTTCCGAATTTCTGGAATTTCTGTCCGAAATTTTGGTTAATTGTATTTTTATTTTTTTTATTTTTAAAAAAAATTATATATATATATATATATATATATATATATATATATATATGTTACAAAATTTCGGCCGAAATTTCGAAATAAATTAACTATTATTTTTTAATTAATACGAAATTTCGGTTTTCCCATGGTCCGAAACGGTTACCGAAACCGAAATTTTAAACCATGCTCTTGAGTACCACCGAAATTGTAGATGAGACACTAAAGCATCTTTGGGAGCCATTCACTATAGGCTACTAATATTGTCACTACCTTGTTTTAATAATTGCACAAACTCAACTTGCCTTTTTTGTTTTAATTGGCTTTTGAGAGTTATCTGGGAACTGTAATAACCTGTGACAGTTGCTTAAATAACAAAAGACAAGATGAGTTAGTGCAATTATTAAAACATAGGAGTGCTAGTATCAATATCCTTACTATACTAGTTTTAAAATTACTATAAATATAATTTGCAAATAATGAAATATACTTTAGATGCATCTAAAGCGAACCTGAACTTCTTTGCTAAATCATGATCCTTTTTTTTTTTTTTTATGGGTAAGCCAGGGTTAGGCAGGACCCCAACCAGATATGTAGAAAAAGAAAGATCTACAATAAGCTCAAGAGAGCAACCCCTGAGAAACAAGGGGGGAAACAATGGAAAAACAACAAACTAGACTGAAGTAGAACAAGAACAACACAGGCAACAAACCTAAGCAACAAAATCCTGAAAAACCTAAGCAACAAGATAGCTTGATATCTTCCCTTACCGTATAAATCAAAATTCTTGACAAGAAAAGAGCCATCCCTCCTCTCCCTCATCCTCTCAACGCTCATTTCCTCTCCGACTCTGTCACAAGACTCACAGCCAATCGTAGACCACCGGCCACTGCGCAAAACCAGCTATCTCGGCAGCCACTCAACGCCCACGAAGTCAAGTAGCATCCAGGATGATCCCATTTTTTCCTATTCTTTTTTCACCTTTTTGTATAATGGATGTAAAATACAGTTTATGTTCATTTTTAACTGTAACATTCGGCTTAAATTTTGTTGTGGCAAAGGGACAATTAAATCAACAAGATGTGAATAGACTGAATGGGGAAGGAGTAGAATTTGGAGAGAATATTTTTTATTCTTCCTGGCTTGCCATTTCTGATTCTTAATTCATTTTTATGAATCACTTTCATTTTTAATCGCCACGTGTAACGCACGGGTCTGCAACTAGTAGATAGAGAAAGCGGGGCCAGCCAATACGAAAAGCGAGGGAGAGATGAGGCTATTACAAAAAGACAGATGTAATCTATTTGCGCACCCTTCTCTTCTACTAATGCCACTCTTTTTGACATTTTGCACTCTCTCGGTCTTCGCAGTGTATAATGCTAGAATGAAATGGATCGTTAGTTTGTTACCTCCTTCCTAACAGACATTTTAGGGTCCCATTTGTGGCTCGTGCACTTGATCGGGCCGTTGATTACTCGATCATCTTTAGGCTTTTATTGGAAAAGCTAAACCATAATGAGTTATTTTACAGTTTGGCAATTTCTACTGTTGATTTTTGTAAAACATCATGAAGAGACTCAAATGTTATTACTTCCACGACGATTGGACACCAGATACGTAAAATAAGGAGGGAAATGAAATATTTTCATCCTTTTGTTCCTCAACACGGACCCTTGTAGTGTAAAAAGTAGTCATAAAATACGCTAGGGGGGTGACCGGAGGAAGAAAAAGGGCCAAACATATCACTTTTTTTGGTAGGTAAGCTAGGGTTTTGTGGGTAACCCTACTGATTTATTAAATGAAAAGAAAGGTGATACATTTGATAATGGAAAACATTATCCCTATCCTTTAGACACATAAGATAGGGAAAAAGAAAGGACTCAAAATGATTACCAAAAAAAGAAATAGTGCCTAATGAGCAAACCAACGTTGAAGAAATGGATTCCAAAGGAGTTAGATACACCATTTCTCCACTTTATGCCCCTAATGTTCTAGGAGGTCTATCATCTTATCACTCAGCTTCCTAATTCTCTGGCTCTTCCTTAACTTCTGAGCTCTTGGGAGTGAATTTTAGATATCTACTTGGCGAGCTTCGAATCTGATCTCTTGCTTTGTTTTTGAAATATCCTCTTCTTCTACTTATGATTGAGATAATTCTACTATTTCATGGTCTTCTTTTGAGTTTAAGATTGCAAAATTATTCTTTACAAGAATATGTCACTTCACACTTTCTTTGTTTGGATGGTAAGAAGCATGGTTTGAAATTTCGGTTTCGGCATAAATTTCAGATCTAGCCGAAACCGAAATTTCAGCTGAAATCCCGAAATTCCAATCGAAATTTGGTAAAGACAGGCGAAATGTCGGTTTTTTGGGCCGATCGGCCGAAATTTCGGCTGAAAGAATAAAAAATTAATATTTTGTTTGAAATTTCGCCGAAATTACCGAAATTTCCAAAATTTCAACGGAATTTTTGTACGTTTCGGTAATTTCGGATTTCGGTTGGAATTTAAAACCATGATAAGAAGAACATTCCTGATGGGAAATTTTTTTTCTTTCCACAATTTAAAGGGAAATGATATGATTATTGTTAATTTAGAGGGATATAATCATGAATTGAAGGCCCCTCTAAACAAAAATTGAATAGGGTTGATTCAATTTATGTTTTTATAATGTGTAAAAACGTGGAAAATTTGAGGAAAATTTTCATTTCCATAAAATTCTTGCAATCCAAACGGGTCCTTACAAAAAATGAAAAATGATATATTCTCCACTTTTTTATTTACTTGAGACAGCCCCCTCTAGTTTGAAAGAGTAGTCATAAATACACTAGACAAGGCTATCCCAAGTAAGGGGGGATGGGGAGAATATATCACTTCCCCTACAAAAATCAACAATAGATCCGAGACTAACAGTTTTAATTAGCTGCCAAAGACAAAGGTACTTTTAAGTCTTTAAATATTGCCTGATAAAATAAGAAGTGCCATTATCAAAACACTAGTCTGTGTAAACTAGCCTCGCGGCATAACCTCTTCGCATATCCCTTCTCTATCTCTCTGTCTCGATGTATTTAAAAAAAGATAAAAAAAAAACTCCCTCTCTGTAGTATGTTCTTCTTCCCCTTGCCATTTCTGTCCGTGCACTCCTCTCTAATTAACGCATGGCGCGCACCCTCCCTATCCTACACCCCGACCTCATCTCCCCCTCTTCTCCCTCTCTCCCCTTCTTATCTTTCCCCATCAGAAGACCCCTCCCAAAACCTCCCTTTCCTTCTCTTTCCCTTCATCTTCCTTCCTTTTCTTCTTCTTTTCCTCTTAGAATCCCTCGAGTTTCCACAGCTCCAATCGAATACGCCCCCACTCCAAGCTCCGATTTCCACAAAGAAATCGCCCGTCTCCGCCTCCTCCGTTCTCGCCTTTCCAATTCCCCAAACTTAGAAGACAAAATCCGTATTCTCGATTCCGATTCCAGAGTAATCAAATTCTTCCACACTCGTAAAGGATTCTCTAGGGTTTTGTCCTCACTTCATCTTGAAGACTTCAATCTTTTTCTCCTCAAATGCCTAGTCGCCGCCGGCCAACAACACGTCCTCGAGTGCTATGATCCAGCCCGGCCTGAATTTGAGTCCGAGCAAAGCTCGATTAAGCTCGCGTTCTCTGTTTTGATTGGTATGATTGAGAAGTGGGATGTGAGTGAAAGTAATGGGGCGAAAAAGCGAGATTTAGTTGGGAATGAAGAGATGGTTGTGTCCTTGAAGAAGCTTTTTAAGACATTGGGGGAGATTGAGAAGTTTTATGATTGCATTGGGGGTATTATTGGGTAAGCTAATTTTGAATTTCTATACTTTTTAAGTCTTACTTGATTAATGTGAACATGGATCTAATTGTCAAACAACCAATTACTCCAAAAGCTTAAGCTATTAATTATAGTTAGTGTTATTTAATCATTTATAATTCAACACGCCCGTGCACGTGATTTTTTAATATCAAGGAGTTATTGGGTTTTGAACCCAGGACTTGCCGTGTGGCAATGGCTCTGATACCATGTGAAACAACAAATTACTCCAAAAGCTTAAGCTGCTAGAATTGGTGTAATTTAATCATTTATACTTCAACACTAGCATTAAATTTAGCATTGCAAATATTCAAATATATGTCAACCAGTTTCCTACTTTATCTAATTTATGTTTTCCTTATTTTTCTTCTTAATTTATCCAAATATTTATCAATTTCAAGTTTTTCTAACATTAAACATTTGTCATAGTATCTTCCAATTTCAATACATACTTGAAACCAATGGCTGTCTGTTTTTCTCGTCTGCCTAATACTCCAATATATATATTATTGTTGTTATATTGTATCTTATGCTTGATGCCTACATCTATAAGTTCGAATTGCTATATCATTACCTAGTAAAAGTGGAAAAATCGCATGCATCACGGTCTTTCCTTTTTTGGGGTTCATCTTATATTTATTTGTTTCTTTCCTTTTTTTGTTGCTTGTATTGACCATCTTGGTCTTTCTTGGTTTTTAATGAAATCCTCTGCCATTAAAAAAAATAAATCGCATGATAGTTGATTCATAGAGTGTGACATATTTGAAACATGATTCTTTTTATGACCAACAAAAGCGTACATGCAGTATGCATTATGAGTATTAATACCGTATCATTTTGACATGGTACATTGTGTTAAGAGTTATTTCCATCTCACACACCGCTTGAGGAGACGGGTTGATGAGCGATGGTGACAGACCCACAACCTATGTCACAAATATCTTTGATTTTTTAAAATATAGCGATTTTATTGTGATATTTTAATAAAACGACAAATCCTGAAATAATCCCGACAATTTAAAAAATATACCGATATTTTCATTTACCGCGATAATATGATGATATTGTTTCAAAAAGAGGTTTTGTATTAAATTATAGATGGAGAAGATGGGGTCCTAAGGTTTTTGGTCGATGAATTGTAGAATGTAATAGATAAATATGAAGAGTCGGAGAGAGATTTTGGAGAGAAAGCTTATGCACGAAAAAGCTTTCAACTTGCCTTTTTCTGAACTCTATTGTACTTGAAGAAGCTTTTCATTCCTCCTCCTCCTCCATTTCCTTCTTATATTTCCTTCAAAATATCATTCACGTATGATACATGATGTAAATGGCCCCACATCCTTGTGTTAAAGTATAAAAGATTAAAAAGGCCTTTCTCCAACAGCTTAAGCTTTTGGAGTAATTGGTTGTTTCACATGGTATTAGAGTAAAGGTCTTGAGTTCAAACCTCCCGGATAGCAAAATTCCACATGCAATGGCCAAACCCAAAAGAGGGCCCACATGTGCCACGTGCAGGCCAACCCAAGAAAGAGGGGCCACACGTGAGGGTGAGTGTTAAAGTATAAAAGATTAAAAACGCCTTTCTCCAACAACTTAAGCTTTTGGAGTAATTGGTAGTTTCATACCTTGAATAGCATTTAATGTCATTTGCGCAATTCGTGCATTCTTGAGTAAACGACCAATAAGTTGTGACGATAAATGGTGTAACTACCCGTACGCTCTTGAATAAACATCGAGAGGATGTAATCAAGTGTTCACACTCGTATTTTCTTGTGTGTGCAGGCTTGTGAGTTTTACAGTTTTCGCTGTACAGAGCTCAACACATTGGGCTTACAGAAGTACTTAGTACTGCTGTAGCCTGTAGCTACTTTCCCTTGTTATGATTGACATCGAGATTATATTAAATTAGAGTTTATCATGATAACTTGTGTCCGTTTACAGATTCTTGATATTTCTCTAACAAATGGAATGCATTTTTTTTCATAAAGTTCTGTGCTTTGTAACAGTCCATCAACATCTTGGGTATTGATTGCAGTCACAAATATTTTTCTCGCGAATTTCTTGAGAAAGGGTTTATCTTGGGGTATTGTTTGGGTTTATATCGGCAAAAAGTTGGAAAAATAAAATATATAAAAATATTAAATTTAAGAACAAAATTAGTGCAAACAATTATATTGAGAATTTATCGGGATATTGTTGCGATAAAAAAAAAAATGAAGATATCTCGGCGTTTTTTCAGATCTTGGCAAATTTTTGATATTTTGTCGCTAAATTGCAAAATATGGGAGATAATTGTGACTATGATATTGATGAAGCTCATGGTGAGTGCCCCTTTCCGCCATGAATCATAGGTTTGAATAGGGTGAAATTTATTGTTTTAAACTCCGGGTCAAGTTAGCATTGTCTTGTTTAAGCAATGAGAAAATGTTACATGTTGAGGCTTTTATCCAGAGATATCGATGAGATATACATTCCATTGTTTTCATCAATCTCATTGCAAACTAATCCTTGAACCATTTCAACACTAACGATTTCAGCTACTTGAAGTCAGGACTATTTGGTTAACTTGCTGTAGATATTTAAAGCAGATATCAGATAGTGGTATTAGAGCTCCTTTCAACATCAAAAGCAGAAAGCCTGAGCATGGACTGGTCTGTTGATCTGGATGAGTCGATGAAATGCCAATTTAAAGAAATTCATGTTCCTAGGGGGCTTGATCTTTCTGAAAATAGTGAATATGCATCTCAAGCAGCCTTATGGGGAATTGAGGTTAGCTTTCAACTTCCTTTCTTCGAGTACGAAGCTGGGTGTTCTCAAGTGCGGAGGAGTTGAAAAGGCCATGTGTTAACTTTATGGGATTTGCTAGGGACCATTGCAGAAAGGCATTTCGCTGCTGGCTGTTTCATGTGAGAGCAGCCACATAGGCTCACTTTTCAGCAGATTTTGTCTTATTCATTTAATTCATCTGAGGTGGCTGCTCTCACATGCAACAGCCATCTGCGAAATGCCTTTCTGTGATGGTCCCTAGAAAATCCCTAACTTTATATATATCAAGGTTTATCAGAAATTATGCTGAAAACATAATCCAGATTTCTTCATTTCCAGGGCCTTGAAAAACTGGGTGAAATTTATCCTTTGGGTGGCTCTGGGGACAGGCTTGGTTTGGTTGACCCTGACACGGGTGAATGTCTTCCTGCTGCAATGCTTCCTTATTGTGGAAGGACTTTATTGGAAGGGCTTATACGAGATCTTCAGGTATTTTAAATTCTTTTTGTTAAATTTTTTTGAAACCTTGTGATATTATAAGCTTCAAATAATGCAAATGCTGTTACTGAAGGCGAAGTCCGGTTTATATATTTTTTGCTCCTGAAATGTTTATATGTTTCAGATGTCTATTTCATGAGTGTTTGCAAATCTGTGCATACCATGTATCACATGTTATTGTCTTTCCAGCTAACTTTTAAGTGGCATCAGTTTTTTCTTTAGTGATATTTCTGCTTTTATGCCTTTCTTATTTGCTTCATTTGAGTATTAAAGGTGGCTTCCATCTCATGGTACATAAATAGTTGCCACTGTTTAAAAACATGCCGGACCATCATTGGCCTGCCCTAACCAACCTATTTTTTTTATGAAGTCAATTAAAAACACAATCAAATCGCCCAAGTCAATAAAAAACACCTGGTTAATCATTGAATCATTCAATTCAACCCAATTTTTCTTGGGTGAGTTTGTGAATTTTCATAAACATTGATATTGGCATTCTGCATCATTTGTATTGTAATATTGTTTACTATACCCTCTTTTATGGAGGAAGGCATTTGACTAGCACTGCAAATGAATTCATATTAGACTAAAGTCGCCTTTCTAGAATGATAGGACTATGAGATGGGAAACATAATTAAGGTTTCTTCCATGGAAAATATTTCAAGACTAGCAAGCATGCTTAGAAATTATATCAGGCTTTGGTGCTTGTGAGTAGACATGTCACTATTAGAATTCGAGTATTATTTCTACTGTCTTGGATAATTTGGTTTTCATGTTTTGCATCCTTGGTATGGAACATGGGTTATACTGATTCATTGATGTTTGCTTTTCATGTTTTACATCCTTGTTATGTGCATGGGTTATACTGATTCATTGATGTTGTAACAAAATATCTAAAACCAAGTAAAGAAGTAATAGTGGCAGTCCCCTAAACCACAAATTAGTTACTGTTTGCAACAAATTTCACATGCATGAAAAAGATAATCATACACATGAAATGCATTGAGATCAAATTTCCCTCTCATGAGAAGAGGTTTTATTGATTTTGGTAGGGATCGTACACTTCCGGCTTTATTGGCCGTTAATTACATTTCTTGAAGAAAGAAAATACCTCAGATTATCCATCAAGAGGTTCCCTATCTAAATACAACTTTTAATTAATTATCCTCCAGAAAGATTTGATTTTTATTAGTCTTGGGGACTTTCTTCATCTTTTCAAACTTTCTTCATGAAAGAGAAAGGTCTTCTTCCCCGAAGAAAATTTGCAAAAGAAAGAAAGAAAGAAAGAAAGAAAAAGAAACTGTTAGCCAAATATTTTCTCACCTTTCTCCTTCTCTTTCTTTTGTTTCTCCTTTCACGTAGCCTTTTCTCCCCCGAAGATCCGATCATTTGCCGAATGATCTTCCCTCTATTTATGGAATTCTTTTGAAGTGGTTAGGCAACTGCCACCTCACTTATCTCTCAACTTCACGATCTCCACTTCCTCTTTTGTGGGGAGTTACGTAACTCCCTTCTTTTTTTGAAAAGCGGATCACTCATCTCTTCCTTTTGCGAGAATTATTTTGCTCCCTAAAATTTAGGGATTTCTTTTCCCTTAGTCGTGGGCTCATTTTTTATTTTAACTTTTATGTTTATCCTTTTTTACTTTAAGGAATAACATGATGCGTAACCACTCCTTTTCTCTCTCTTCTTATTTTAATAAGAGATTTTACTATTGTTAAAGTATAAAAGATAAATAATGCCTTTCTCTAACAGCATAAGCTATTGGAGAAGTTGGTAAGTTAACATGGTATCAGAGCCAAAGGTCTCGAGTTCAAACCTCCCGGATAGCAAAAATCCACATGCGATGGTTGGCCCAAAGTGGGACCACATGTGCCACGTGTTTGCCAAGTGGGCCACACGTGCGGGGGAGTGTTAAAGTATAAAAGATCAATAACGCCTTTCTCTAACAGCATAAGCTATTGGAGAAGTTGGTAAGTTAACAACTATTATGCCCTCTTTGTAAAATATCGAGTCCAACAGTTACTAATGTGGTGTGACTTGCATTGCCTCACTACTTTCTTATTTCATTGCAACTATAGTACTTCTCGATGGAATCACAAGTTTTCGAGCAATTCAGCAGACCAAATCCCCAAACCACTCATAGAAATAGAACAGGGAACAAATGTTGATACATTTAGGACCAATTCATTATTTCCGAGGACCAGATCGATCCGTTCCTCTATTAGTACCTCCATATTCTGTTGAGAATCAATAGGTTTGCCTTTTGATGGCTGTCATTTGGATACGGGCCGAGGCTATAGGGGCTTAGGCCATTTGGGATATCATTTCTGGGCTATTTGGATGCACTCGGATCCTTTCATGTAGAAGAATATTTGATGGGCTCGGATCCTTCTCATGATTTAATGTAGTGTGAATTGCATTGCTTCACTACTTTCTTATTTCATTGCAACTAAAGTACATCCCTAAGCTCTGAATGTCTGGGAAATATTTTTTAGCTTTTTTTTTCTGCTTGAGTAAACCCAATAAACATTTTGTTGCTGCTATGGATTTGACCTGTACTTTTTGAAAGGCACTTATTGATCTTTATATAATTGCCAGGCCAGAGAGTTCCTCTATTATAAGCTCTATGGGAAGCAATGCATCACCCCCGTTGCTATCATGACAAGTTCAGCAAAGAACAATCATGAGCGCATCATGGAACTCTGTGATAGTCTCAGATGGTTTTCAAGAGGCCGGTCGAGTTTTCAACTTTTTGAGCAGGTTTCATGTGTAGACCTATTAGCTTTTTCTTTTGCTCATATGTGAAATATGAACTCATTTTTTCGCCATGCTAAAAACAGCGCTCTTAGTAATTCAGTACTTTTGTATGATTCCAGCCTCTAGTGCCAGCTATTGGTGCAGAAGATGGTCAATGGCTTATTAGCAAGCCACTCACTCTAGTTTGCAAACCTGGTGGTCATGGTGTTATATGGAAACTTGCATATGACCAAGGCATTTTCCAATGGTTTTATGATCATGGCAGAAAAGGTGCAACTGTACGCCAAATCAGGTTAAATTTTTGGTTAATTTGTTTGGGAGGAGTTTATCTAAAATGAAGGGTGCCCTTGCAAAAAAGGGATGAAAGGGTGCCCCCATTGGTTGCAAATCATCGAAGTGCATTAAATGGGCTGAAAAGTCAAACAACAATAAAAGCACTTTGGTGATTTACAACCAATGGGGGCGCCCTTTCATCCCCTTTTTGTAAGGGCACCCTTTTCTTTGGAACTCCTCTTTGTTTGAACATGATAATCAACTTTTTATGGCTCAACAGACTTTAATGGAGTCAAGTAACTTTTGCTTGATACGGTGACTGCAGCAATGTTGTGGCTGCTACAGATTTGACGCTTTTGGCATTGGCTGGAATAGGTCTCCACCATGGAAAGGTATGACATACTTTGGTTGGTTATGTAAAAAAAAATACAAATGTCTGGTAATTATGATGTTCATTCTTTTCTCGAACATTTTCTGCTGCTTCACCATTAGCAATTACTTCATGAAAGTCTTAACTGTCAATAATTTTATAACATTGTGCATCAACCACTTGAAAATTGGCAGAACTAGGGGTTTTTCCAGTCTTGCTATTGAGGAAATGGAAGGCATTAAGGAGTATATCAAGGCATTAATGAGTTTTCTTCTGGGAGTTGATGTGAAAGTAAATGAAGAACAAGTTATAGATTTGATTTAGAGTTTGTAAAATTGAGGTGGCCCCCAAATCCCTTCTGTGCAAAGGAACAGAAGACCACCCGCACAAGGGGTAAGGGAATTTCAAAGCTTAACTCAAATGTGAATTACAATGGAAAAAGTGTCCTCGTATGGGGCTGAGAAAGGGGAGGGTGGTTGGATTTCCCTACCTTCCCTTATATCTGCTGGTGCATTGTATTCGTGTGGAATAAAGAAGCAGTTATCAGTTATTGGGACTGGATTCGATGATTGAAGATTTCTGTTGGTGATATTCTCTTCTATGGCTGATGTTTTGGTTGGGTTTTAAGAGGAAAGTATAAGAAAGTACAATGGCCAGTCTCCCCTCTAAGGACCCTAACTCTATGTCTGCACCACATAGAGTTATGAGGTATTACTGATCCCATGCCGATATGACATCCGATGCATAAGATTCGATTACTTGGTTGTGCGGTTCAATGATGTTGCCTACCAAATATCGTTCTTTACGTTAATGAAATGAAATGAAATGCAAATAATATCTTTCCATTTTTTGTCATTCCGATCATTTCGGTCTAATTTCGGTCAAAATTTCGGAAAAATAATGACGTAAAAGGAAATCATGTAGATTTTGTTTCGGTGGGGATGGAAATGGAAACATTTCGGTCGTTTCGTGGAAATTTAAAACCATATTCATTAGGTCTCTTTGAGGCTTGCAATTGTTGCTAGCAGTACTTTTATATAGACCATAATTATTGAACTTGTTCATTTGGATGCTGGTTACGACTGCTAGTGTTGCTCCTTTTTTTTTATGCTGGTTACAACTGCTAGAATTGCTCCTTATATAAGTTTTTTTTGCTGTTCTTGTCTAATATTTTCATATCTATCTAATATTTTCCACATTTTGCAGAAATTGGGTTTTGCATCCTGCAAGCGAGAAGTTGGAGCTACTGAGGGAATTAATGTTCTCATTGAGAAAAAGAATCTCGATGGGCAGTGGGCATATGGCCTCACATGTATTGAATACACGGAATTCGGAAAGTTGGGTATCACCAATGCAGCCATTTCTCCTGACAGGTATGTGATTTGGTTGTTACATATGATCGAAAACTACTCTTAGTGAGTGTGAAAGCATCATTCATTGTTTGGATTTATGGAAGCAATGGGTTGTTTCATTGTTTTTTCCACCGTAGTTTGTTACCTGTAATCTGTTCTATTTCTCCAACCAGGCATATGATATGTTTGTCAAATTAGGAGGTAGAACATTTGAATAGTATTGACACATCGTTAATACTTTAGTTTAATGAAAATAATGGGTGGCTTCATTGATACTGCATTCTTAGTCTTACGGTCTTACCACATCCGTCATAACATTTAGTTTGTCATATCGACTTGTAAATGCTTCGAATCTTCTCACATAATGCGCCAAAGTAATTTTTTGCATTGGGGGGATGGCACGTTTGAGTGAAAATTGTTGGTGTCACTCAATAGTATACTTGTATTTATCTGGGGCCTATGTGCACTAGTGTTGTATATCAATGTGTTTATTCAAGGTAGATGAAAGAATCGATTACGGTAAGCAGATTCCTGAAGTTTTGATTTGACATACCTATTTTGAGCTACATTGTCTAAAGTTAGCAAAGAGCAAGGTGGAATGGCGATAATTTTAAAGGGCAAGGACGGTGCTAAGGAATGGGCTCAGCGATTGAATCATGGAGCCTATGGAAAATTCATATCTCATCCAAAATATAGCCACAAGAATAATGAGGAATAGAAGAACCTGTGGTGTAGCTGTTCAAAGATTGCCTTGTTATTGGACAAGCCAGTTAGGTGAGAGGCAAGGAGATTAGATGAATCCTTCATGGCAAAATGGGTAGATAACATCGTATCATTTGAAGATATGTGTAACGACCCGGATTTTCAGAGAAGTCTAAACTCGGACTGTTAACAAAAGATAAGAATTTTTTTTTTTTTTTTTTACAAATTTGAAAATTCATTTAAAAGCTTACTATAGAGTATTTGACATAATTACCAAAGACAGAAACAAACTGAGAATAAGATGAATAGCCGCGAAGGCCAAACGGCCACACCAATTACTCTATCCTCGCTCTTGCACTCCCCTTTTTATTTTCGATTTCTTCATTAGCATTTGTCTCAATGTCATCAATTGTAGCAAAACCTGTGGGGATTTTTGGTGTTAGTTCAAAGAACTATGTAGATTCATTCGGTACCTAAACAAATACAATTAAACAACTCTTGAATTTAAAGGCATACAACTTAATTCTATAGGTGAACATGTAACATAATTTATTTCTAAAGAAATCATGAACGGTAATAGGGGACTTGCTATGGCATAAATCAATTTAAAACTACTATTCTAGCAACACGACAACGTTTTACAAGTGAGAAATTTTTATTTTTATTATTATCATTATTAATGCATGAGACGACTCACCCAAGACAATCAAGCTCCCTTAGCTTGTTGTCCCGCCCTCAATACGTTCCACTACCTTCGTCTACAGGTAGTGGGCATGAGGGATTTTTTACGACGTGCTTAATAGCCACTCCGCCTCCTGACATCATTGTCTAAGATGATGCATTTACCGCCAAGGGGTGCGCTAAAACCCAAGGCCGGCTCGGAATTTCATTATTCCTGGACGACTCATACCTCCGCCCAATCCACTAAATTATTTTCCCAATACCTTTGTTTTTTACCAGTTTTTCTGGCATATCATCCGTATTCTTTTTTTTTTTCAATATCTTAAAGATATTTTTAGCAAATTTCTTGCTTCCCACATTTTTCTTTTTCCTTTAATAAGGAATCTTAACATTCATCTTTTTTTAAGCTACTGGCATAGCATCATTTTCCAATATTTGCTGCATGCTACTAATATAACCAAACACAAGAGCGAGATGCATATTAATAAGAAACAATCATCTTAACTACATCATTAGCATAAACAATTCTATGTCTACTAAGAATTTTCATTGCATGCATATAAATCAATCATTGCTTAAGAGTACAAGTTTAGGGCACCGTCACCTACCTTAGTTATTTGTGATGTGAAAGAGTAAGAATCCTCTATGTCTGAGTAGGGATTGCTACCGAATCTGAAACACAATGATATACCAAATTCTAAGTTTCCTCAATCCATATTTTCAAGTGACACACACACACCCCTGAGGCTTATGTGGGACCATATCCTTTTATTATTCTTAATTATCTTTGTTCATAATTACCTTTGGGTGATATCAATAGTTTATGGGCTGTTTTAACTCTTTAATTATTTTCTTTGAGGGCTGATTTTTACAATGTTTACCCGTGATGGCTGTTTTTTTTTAAACCACATATTTAAAGCATTGGAAAAAGTTACACATGTGGGATATTTTATCAAAACAATTGATATTTCCCATAAGTTTTACACATATGGTTGTCTATCTAAGGATATATATATATATATATATATATATATATATATATATATATATATATATATATATATATATATATATATATATACGTGAGGAATTTCTTGAAAAAAATTAAGGTCTTTGATAGTACTTATCATAAACATATATATATATATATATATATATATATATATAGTAAGCATACGTGAGGAATTTCTTGAAAAAAATTAAGGTCTTTGATAGTACTTATCATAAACATATAAATTTGATTTTTTTTTTGTAAGGAAGATATAAAATTGATACTAGTATAAACATGCAAAAAGTCAGCCACTTAGGGCTTTTAGATTCCACACACATGGGCTGGTTTAAAAAAAAATGATATTATCCATATTACACATCACTCAATAAATTATAAAAAAGAAAACCATCATCTTTACTATAAAGATCATCTAGGAATTTCAATTCGAAAGGAAAAATTACGTTCGTAACATATATCGTATTCTAGATTTAGATTCGAAAGAAAATAGTTATTTCTATGGTTTATTCGAAAGAAAGGGATTAAGGTTTCATTTATCTCTATCAATCTTTAAGATCATTTCTCATTAGGTTTTAATCTTTAAAAGGAAACAAACCCTAGATCATTAAAATCACAAAAACTTACATGGATCAAAGTGTTTGAAAAGCCCTCAAGGATCTCTTCTTCTCTTTTTTCTCTTTCCCTCTTTTCTCACTCTCTCTCTACGGTTTGGGTGTGCGTGAGAGGGGAGAACCACATGAAGGGTCTTTTATAAATCCTAGCTTTCCTTTTTGTTTAGAGTTGTTTCCTAATCAACTACTAATAGTTAGTAAGTTTCCTAGGCTCTCTAGGTCTCTTTACATTTTATCTTATTACTTAACGTAATTAAAAAGAAAAATACTAAATTTTAATATTGGCACTCCTAAAAAATTGCCTAATAAGACAAAACTCGTAACTATGCCTAACCCTAATTGAAAAAGGTCATAACTTACTCAAATCACGTCCGAATCGCTAAATCTTGGGTCCGTTGGATAGGTATTCGAAATACCTATCTACTGGGACCAAAATCATGTCTAACGGACAAGATCTGATGCCCCAAAAATTGGTTATACTAAAAAAAACGAAAATACACTGTGATTTTTGGTCTAGGGATCTACGGTCCAGATTTAATTAAGGTTATTAACTTTCTAGGCCCGTGTGGGGCCGAGTCTTTGCAATATGCAACTCTGCATGAAGCCAACATGAAGATGGTGCGTACAAAACCATGTGTTATAAATGGATATCCTTTTTGGGGTATCGAGTGTATCAGAAAGCAAAATGATTTCCTTCTAGCCAAATGGCGGTGGAGAATTTTTATGACAATGATGAATTATGGGCTAGAATAATTTCTCCATATATCAGAAGCCTGGTTTGAGCATTAGATTGGGATGCAAATGGTTCCTCTATATGGGCATTCTTGGAAAAAAGATCTCAAAACTTTTAAAGCGAGCATTAATCTTAGTGTTGTAAATGGATCATACAACTATTTCTAGCTTGTTAACTGGTGTAAGGCTCTCTCCTATATTAAGGGAGGGTTTATCTATGAGAGCCTCAATGAGTCTTGCCTCTATCTAATTGTTTGAGTTATTTGTTCTTCCAAAGAAGTGTTTCAATGATGGAATATCTGGTTCCCCGAGCAAAATGGTTAGTATTCGGTTAAGTCCTACTGCCTTCGGAGCTTAGGTTTCCCAATATCCTGAATTCTCTTGGTTGGAAATGCATTGAAAAATTCTTACTAGCAACTAGTTTCGTAAAAGAAAAATTCTTTGGTTTATTCAAGGTCTCTCCAAGTCTTAGTACTTTCTTTAAATTTAGCGAATTTTGGCCTTGGTGGTGTAGACCGATTGGTAATAACTAATAAGAGGCTTTTGTGCCTATGGAAGATCCTTTTCCTGTCAACTTTATGGCATATGTCGAAAGTAAGAAATCGTTGTGTTTCAAAGGAAACAAAAATAGCTTGGGCAAGATAATTAACAACATAATGGCCGATGGCTTGGAAAGAGCTCCTAAATCTCCTTCAAGAAATTATTAGCTATTGGATCTCAATTTGCATGGGTTACAACCTGTATTTTCTCAATTTGCATGGGTTACAACCTCTCTTTTAAACGTCAAGATATTTGGGTAGCCCTATCCCTCCTCTCTCTCTCTCTCTTAATGGTGGCTTGAACTCAACCTTGATGGGAGCAACATAATTATCAATTATTGACAATGTAGAAAACCGCAAATCTGGTGTAGGACCTGTCACGAACCTAATGATAAGGTTGTCTTGGATTTTGCAAGCCCTTGTGGGGTGAGTCACACGGGTAAGACCGAGGCTAGTTTAACATGGTGTGATATTATGTAGATAGCAAGGTTTGGGAAGCAATTTGTGGGAAGCCAACTCCCTCAACGCCGTAAGATACCTTAATGAAGAATCCCATCCTCCTTGGCTTTTGAGAAGGTACTTTAGAGATTTTAAAGTGTTAAAGTATAAAAGATAAATAACGCCTTTCTCCAACAGCTTAAGCTTTTGGAGAAGTTGGTAAGT
Source organism: Tasmannia lanceolata (assembly GCF_043159265.1). Lineage (NCBI taxonomy): Eukaryota > Viridiplantae > Streptophyta > Magnoliopsida > Canellales > Winteraceae > Tasmannia > Tasmannia lanceolata. The sequence goes on from NW_027518695.1 coordinate 12,384,578, forward strand.
TAACATGGTATTAGAGCCAAAGGCCTCGAGTTCAAACCTCCCGGATAGCAAAAATCCACATGCGATGGTCGGCCCAAAGTAGGACCACATGTGCCACGTGTTTGCCAAGTGGGCCACACGTGCAGGGGAGTGTTAAAGTATAAAAGATAAATAACGCCCTTCTCCAACAGCTTAAGCTTTTGGAGAAGTTGGTAAGTTAACATAAAGATTTTGTTTTTTTAAAGTTTTGATGAGTTTCCTTCACCCATATACATCGCGAGGCAACTCAAAGGCCGGAACACTACTATGATACCCATATACGGATACTCATACAAATATGGATGCAGATAAAAGAATGGAGATACAATTCAGTATTTTCCAAATTGTAGGACACAAATATGGATATGGGTATCATATACAATGAGATAAAAGTATAAAACACAAGACATGTATCTGTAAACAATAAAACTTTACTAGATTTAACTTGAAAATGAAATTCATAATAAATTAAATATAGGATCAATATGACTCAATTATAATTGCAAATATGCAACTCTAAGAAGGAAAGGGCATGATAACTAATTAGAAGAGAGGAAATATGTTGGAAACATGACACTTATTTTGACCAACAGAAGTATCCATGAAGTATCTGGTATGAGTATCGATATCATATCATGTCGAACAATATATGTTGGGCAAGTATTTAGGTATCATAGATACACTTGTCAATTTTGGAGTCTCTTGTACATATTTAGTTCTCTGGCACTTTATGCTAGATTTGTAATCATGTTTTGGTAATATGACAGTTACCCTGACAACACACAAGATAATGTGAACCCCTCAGGTTTAGGGATTAACTGTGTCATGTAAATAAAACAACCCATACCATTTAATAATGATCATTCCACTGGATGTTCTGTGAACACAAATCCTGTTCAGTATATATACCTACACACCCACTTGTCTGCTTACGGTCTCTATCCAAGTGACTGAGAAAAGGAACCCTATCTCATAACATAAAAACATGTGTCAGCTATAAAATAATGACATGCCCAATCATCATTATTAGTTGAGGACTATATTAGGTCTACAAGTGAAACATCATATCTCATGCCATGGATTCCTTAATCATAGGAAACCTTATGTGAAGTGGAAATAGAAATCTCTAGAAGGATGCTCAATGGAAAATACCTCCCAGTGGATGGCTCAAGCTCAATTCATGGTAATAAAGTTTCTTGTGATGATGCTGGTGAGCATAGCTTAGTGGACTCGGGTTGTAAGCATTGATCTAATTGACAATGTTGTATTACCTTATGCGGCTCCTGTTAGAGAAGCTTGTACTGTCCATATAGAATTTAGAACTGCTGTTATGATATAAAATATCTTGGTGGATGTTGGGTGCTCCAAGGTTGGATTGAAGGTGATTTTGTACTAATTTTCTGTTTTTATTTCCTTTTTTGTACAAGATCAATATAATTTCAAAACCAAGAGAACAGGATATATATAAAACTGATACAACGTCTCAATCACACAACATTCTCGAAAAACCAAAAAGAAACTTAATGGCAGGCACTTGATGCCACCCCAAATTACTACAATATACTCCAGAATTTTAGCTAAATGACTCTTCATTTCATTAACTTCTCCCTAGATGTGATTAAACAACAGACACCAAAAGCTTTAAGAATTTCCTGGTCTCTTTGGCGAATTATTGTTAGTGTAAATTATTAGTATCCAGTGGCTAACGTGTCATGTCTTCCTTGCCGTACTCTCATGGTTAAATTTTCTTTGTTTTGTGTAGCTACTGTTCTTATCCGTCCCTGTTATCATGTCTCCATTTTCTCAATGCATCCTGGCCTTCTTACAAATCTGTTTTCTGTTATATTTCTGTTAGAATGAGATTCTTAAAGTTCCATGTAAACCTTGTTCGTTGTGTTTAAGTTTGCAGGCAGAATTCCCTGCGAATACAAACATCCTATATGTTGATTTACCTTCTGCTGAGAAAATTGGATCCATAAAAAATTCCACTTGCTTACCTGGGATGGTACTAAATTTGAAGAAGCCTATTATTTATGTTGATGATCTTGGAATCCAGCGCAGGTAAATTCTTTCTCTTATGATGTTTCATTATAGTTTCCATTTTCATTATTAGTTTGAACTTTGATTTCGTCCTACTGTTAAATGATAATCATCTTAATTCTATTCAAAATGTACATGTGGGTTGTAGTTGATTGTAGATTTCAATAAGGGAGAAAATGTTAAAAGGAACCACTTTTGAAGAGATATCCCATGTTATGTGCATCAAACATGCGATCTAATGAAACTCGCACCTTTTTGTGGAGAAGGCTGAATTCCGTTGCTGCGATTGTTACTTATGAAATCTATAATTTATTATTGTCAACTTTTGCTTCTTGAGTTGTGACTTTTGGGATTTGTTTCTCTGTGTGGTTTGTTATTGTCGTCATTTTCTTTTCATACTTATATGAATTTTCCCTCTTAATTGCAATTTGCCAATTTCCATTTTCGTATGAAGTGAATTTTTTTTTTGACCGGCAATGACTTGCAATGACTAATCGTTATACTGATGCTTGTCTTTATCGGTCTTAGTGACATGTAGTCATGTCTTATATAGCATATCCCATTCAACATACATCAAAGTTTAACTAAACATTGGCAATTACAAAAGGAATGTCTATAATGAGAACCAGACCCCATATTGGTTCATCCAGTAGTGCGTACCATTATTCTGTATGTCTATTAAAGACTTGAACTCCATTTCATCTGTTCATCTTATTAATGGTATTTTATTGTGGGCAACTTCAGTTAGCATGTCTCTTTCGACATAAGGGTATTTCGGGTTTCTTTGTAATGTGTCACAACGGGTGACATAATTGTGACTAAGTGGAAGTTCATCATATAATTGAAAATCATGGGAGAGAGGGAGGGGGGAGAGGGGAGGGGGCGAGGGAGACCAATTTCAAATCGTCCCTTAGTTTCCTCCATCTCACAATTTCTTTCATGTTTCTTCATCCTTTTTATTCTTCAAATATTTTTATCTGGCATCTTGTTTGATTCGTGGATATTTTCTCTTATAGCAGTACAACTATTCTAGTAGTCATAAGGATTTCTTCTTCTATCTCTGTTGGAGCTCTAAACCAGGGTTGATTTTATTCCTTCTTTTGTTGTACTTGTGATCGGTTTACGACATTGAAGTTTCTCATTGGATGGAAGGAACAAATCTCTGATAACACCATAGTTACCCTAGATTTGAAAACACCAAACTCCAATATGCAAATGGTAGACTATTGTCACAATTCAATTCCAGACCAAAACAAGAACAAGCAAGTATGTAAATGGAGCACAAATGGATTACTAATGAACTGTAAGAGAAACAAAAGTCAGAGCTGAATATCACAAAAAACGGTTCTCAAATGAACAACTCATGTACCAAAACCTAATACAGTTTGTAGTGATTTCGAAAGTGATCAGGCCTTGAAGGCACCTCACCAAGAACAAGGTTCAGCTTTGTTTTCTGGGCATGGGTGGACGAAGGAGAGGGGATCAACCAGTGCACCATATAGAACCCAAAATTTTGTCGTTTTCCAAATTCCCCACTTCAAAACCTTTATCACCCCCTCGCTTAAAACCCACACTAAAAACATCCCCATAATCTGAGCCCGCATCAGACCTTAAAAAGTGCTACATTATAGAATATTTGGCGAATCATTGTTCTACCATTTGAGGATGGCATTTTTTTATCATTTCTGGATGATGAATGGGTTGCTACATCCTTCCTGAATCTTTACAATGTATCGATAAAATAGGTTATGTGGCTGAAAAATGGAATGTGGAAATAAATTGTTCAGTCTTGAAGATCTTCTAGTTGATCCACTACTTTTTACTTAAAACTTATCGTGTGTATGAGACTTGGCACATTTACATCCTAATAAATTCTATATTACTATATACCACTTGGTTTCTTTATAGTTTTCCATTAGTTGAATGCCTATGATTGTCTTTGTTCTCCCGGACCTGGTTGATGTTGTTTCCTTCTTTGGTACAAACCCTCTACTTCTAATTATATTTGGTAGAACACATTGCATAATTTTTTTCTGTGGTATAGTATGTTACATTAATTATGTCTATCCTTTCTTGGAGCATAATATCGGCATTCTGCTGTCGATAAATGAAAATATCACAATATAGAACTGATAGCCCCATTTATGTTTGGCTCATAATAACCTATTATCTCTCATGTGGCAGTGTCCCTGGTGGCAGATTGGAATGTACAATGCAAAACATTGCTGATCACTTTTTAAATTCATACTCATCTAGGTGTTATAAGGGTATAGAAGGTATGTTAATTCTTCCTTTAGATGACAAGTTGGCATTGTATGCGAATTATCTAAGTTTCAGTTGTATTGACGGAAACCACTCATGCTGATGTATTTACAGATGGCTTGGACTCATTCATTGTGTATAATGAAAGGAAAAAGGTTACTTCGTCTGCTAAAAGGAAAAGAAAACATATGGACAAATCTTTGCACCAGGTTTGTGCAGTTCTTGTCGTTAATTTTGTATGTTGTAGCATTCGTGTGACATATCTTCTAGCTTTCTTTTGGTGAAATACGCATTGAGCCTGTAGTCATTCAATTGTATGATTAAGTAACACAATAAATTTTTTTTTGAATGGGTCCTTTAACACAATAAATTGTATCATTTATATCCACTGTGTTTAGTATCAATGACATGCATCAATTTATTTTATAGTGAAGAAATCTCTGCCCTGTGATTCATTCAAATAACATTATGTGTTTCATTCTTTCGTGATAATTTGTTGTCATTCTATATGTGATTTATTATTTGAATACTTTATAATTTGCAGAAATTGCTATTTCTTAGGTTCTGGAGATTCTTTGGTGTTGACTTAAACTGGTCTTAGAGTTACAACAAGCTTTTTGATTTTGCACTACCAAGCTGCCTATTTTGATTTTTTATGTGATATTTTATTTGAATTCTTCATAGTTTGTAGAGTCAGGGTCAACTTGTAGTCTGATCCATCATGTTTGTAGTTGTGTCTCAAATATCGTTGTGTTTGTACGTCAATAGGTCATACTTCTCATGCTTATACACTTGGAGGAAGCAAAAGGAGACAAAGTAGTTATAAATAGAGAAAAAGACAAACTCGAGGATGTGATCTGAGTGAGGTAGCAGGAGCAGAGAGCTGAGTTAATTCCTGCTATGAGAGAGCGCAATGCAGTGCTAAAGAAACGATGACCAACTCTCGGTCTAGAGGTGGCCCATCAGCTTAGGAGGTGGGCTTTTGTTTCATCAGCAAGAGGTAGGAGTGGGAGGAGGAAGCATCAACAAAAGCAATAGAAACAGAAGTGGAGCCAATGACAGTGGCCCCAATGGCAACCTTTCTTTACAAAAAAAATTGCTAAACAGCGAAATCTTAACCAACCCTTTCTTAAGAACTTAAGATATTTTCAAGAGAAATATCACATTTCATATGTTATAATAATCTTCCATCTCATTGTGGAATCCCCATAGCACAAGGGTAGCAGCTACACCTGTTCGTCAGTTTACCAGCTTTCGTGAGCAGAGGGTGCACAGTCTCGACACTTCTGGAGAGGGATATATGGCACACAGAGGCAGCAACTGAAGTAACAGAGACAAAAGGAGGTGGAACCAACGAAACTGGGTTCAATGGAGCCCATTATACATGGAAAACTGCTTAACAAAAAAAAAGGGCGGCCCAGTGCACGAGTCTAGATGTACACAGCCTTACCCCTGCTTTGCAGAGAGGCTGTTTCCATGACTTGAACCCATGACCACCAGGTCACAATGGAGCAACCTTACCCGTGACCACCAGAAAACTTCTAAACAATAATAATAATAATAAACTTCTTAAGAAGCGAATGAGAGATTTGCGAGAGCAACATCATATTTCATATTTTATAATCATCTTCCAGCTGATAATAGATGAGGGTGGAGTGAAAGCGCCTTTTGCATACAAGGGATACAATAAATACCTTGATGAAGATGTTAACGAATTAAGAGATTGGATCGAAAGTTTTAAGGGTATGTGGGAAGAGAGGATTCACCATTATTTCTGACAATCTGATAGACTTACATTCACCATCTTGAGAAGTATGTGTTTATGTTTTTTATGTATTCTTTTTCTTGTTCAAGTTTTTTCATTATTTTTCACTTTCCATGGTTTTTAGTCAGCCATATATCTTTTCCTTTAAATATGAAGTGGTATTCTCACATTGGGAAAAGGAAAGTAGATAAATTGTATTTTGGTTTCATGTCTTAGATTTTGGAACTCTAGATTCACTTGTCAACGTGTAATGGTCCTAGACTGCTAGTGACATCCTAGAACTATGCTATACTGAATTCCAAGGCATTCATTTCCCATTTTCTTAGTTTTGACATCTCTGGGCCCACATGAATTATGAGCCTCCTTAGGCTGAGGATTTTTCCTGTTCCACCCAATTTACAGATGCATATCAAAATTGACTTGCAACTTCCAAGAGTCACGTAAAAATTTTAGCGTTCAGAGTCCCAAGAGTCTCATAAAATTTTTAGTGGTCAGAGTTCCTTAATGTGTATGTGAAATTTCCTTGGAGTTATCTTTGTGTAGTATAATAACTTGTTATCGACTTATCATCAACCCTGTGTTAACATGCTAAGCTTTGACTTGATGTACAGACCCCAGATGGTTCATTACTGGATATTATACGGAATGCCTCTGATCTACTTTCACATTGTGATATAAAAATTCCCAAGGTATGTATCTCTAATTTACTACCATGAAGTGTTAAGATTGAAGTTTTTATTGCACATTATGTTGAGTAAATGGCATCAAGACTATATCTTGTTTTCATTAATATTCTGTACTTGCTACTCTCTGTCAAGGTGCCTGCGTTTTATCCTGTTAATCAAGTACAGATGAAGCATTGCTGGTTTGACATTGGGATCTAATCCGTTTAGATTTCCCAAGGGATTGAATTTGGAGAGTATTTCACGTGATGTGGGGGAATTCAAGTCTCCAAACATTTGCTCGATATATTCTAAGCTTTAGCTTCCTTTGAGATCTCATACTCCTTTTTGTATTCATATTATGCACGTATCTGATATGTCAATTCATGTTGAGACCCGTGTATGCATCGAATCTTATGCTTCCTTGCCTAATATAGTGGGAATAACAAGAATGTGGTTGTTCTTTTAAGCTAAAGTGACAGGCATTAGTTATGACTAACTGGAGTTACTATTCGGATATGTAGATCACCAGAACCAATCTGTTCAATGTTGGCCATTCCTGATTGCATATACAAAGCATTTTCTCCCTCCGGAGAAACAAGGGATTCAGGATTACAAACTTTCAAACAACGTTAAGCTATCTTTTAACTGAAAATTTCTATTACAATCTTGATAGGAAAAGGAAATAATACCTCAACAAGGACAAGGTCTTTGTGGTTCATAGTTGTGAGGTTGGTGACATTTTTTTTTTTTTTTGAATATTTTGGTTTGGGATGAAAACAAAAAATGGAGACAGATGATAAATGGACATTATGCCTCAACAAGGAAAGGGTCTTGACGATTTATAGTTGTGAAGTTGTTGACAATTTTTTTTTAGATATTTTGGTTTGGGATGGAAAGAAAAGATGGAGACAGATGATATTTTGATTTGGGAAAAATGCAAAATGAATCTTGTGCAAGGGACTGTTTGTGCCACTAACTTCTTCATTATGATCTTGAAATTTCAGAACAGCTTTCAACTAGAATCCTAAGCTTACGCTCCTTCAATCCTGAAGTACTCCAGGACTGGAGTGATCTACTCAGATATTGACCAAGGGTTTGGACTTACAGGTAGCGCATTGCTCAGCTAGTCTTTTCCCCACACCGCATCAATCCCAGATTGATTGAATTTACTTTGTAACCTAATTCTTATACATACGAAGGAGCCTGGGTTCATCCCTGACAGATTGTTGCTGAGTCACATTGTTGAGTTGTGTGCTAAATCCCATGACATGAAGTATGAGAGATTGTTTTTATGTTGTATCATCCATTCCAGTTTATTTGTCTCTGTGTTCTACTTTATCTCTGTTAAAGTATGAAAGATAAATAACGCCTTTCTCCAATAGCTTAAGCTTTTGGAGAAGTTGGTAAGTTAACATGGTATCAGAGCCAAAAGTCTCGAGTTGAAACCTCCCGGATAGCAAAAATCCACATGCGATGGTCGGCCCAAAGTGGGACCACATCTGTGCCACGTGTTTGCCAAGTGGGCCACACGTGCTGGGGAGTGTTTAAGTATAAAAGATAAATAACGCCTTTCTCCAATAGCTTAAGCTTTTGGAGAAGTTGGTAAGTTAACAATCTCTATTTCAATACTGCATTTATATTCAAATTTAGATGAACTATTATGAGACAGCTGTGAAGCCAACTTGTGTTGGGCTGTAAAATACCTACCAAGTTGAAGGGAAAGTTTTATAAGACAGCTGTGAGGCTAGCCATGCTGTACGGCTCAAAATGTTGGGCCACCAAGAAGCAGCATGTGCATAAGATGAGTGTAGTGGAGATGCGAGTGCTTAGATGGATGTGCGGCCACACAAGGTTAGATAGAATTAAAAATGAAGACATCCGTAAAAACGTTGGGGTGACACCAATTGAGGAGAAGATGAGAGATCACCACTTAAGATGGTTTGGGCATATCCAACGCAGGCCTTTGGATGATTCAGTGAGAAGAAGTGACTCGTGCTAAGTTGATGGAGTAAAAAGAGGTAGGGGCAGACCGAAAATATGATGACAAATATGTTAATGAAATTTATCTAGGGATGTTCATACAGCAGTGTTCTAAAAAGTGCTGGGCGGAGCTGGGCAGCTGACTGACCTCCCAATGCCCAGGCGTTTTTAGGCGTTATTTATTTATTTTTTAGATATTAATATATTTTCATAATATCTTGCATTTTTTTATATAAATATAAATACTTGAATACATAACAATCCAAACCATTTTATGCATAAACACTAAACATTAAATAATAACAAAAAGTCAAAAACATAATAAGAAATTAAGCATAAAGTACTTAATAATTTACGTATTTAACAATACAACACAAATCCATGACAAAAAAAAGATTACAATCCAAGCACTTCTTCAGTCTTCACCAATTATTGTCCTCTCCCTCCAAGACCAAGACTCTATCTTCATCTGAGTCTTCAAACACAATCTCCTCATCCACCCCCTCATCCTCTGTCTCATCATCCAATTGAAAATTATCTTCATCAAGTTCTCTTACATTCTTGGGAATGGTACGAGAGGAAGAAGAAGAACTACCACCAACTCTTCTACTCCTCCGTGGTTCTAAAGCATCATCTGCTCTTTTAACGCTCAGGCGATGAAACCGCTTTTTTAAACGCCCAGGGCCTGGGCGGTGCGTTTTTTCTGCGCCCAGCGCCTAGGCGGCCGCCCAGGCCGCCTTTTAGAACACTGTCATACAGTAACTTCTAACTGGACGGAACTTGTGAGCAGCAATGTGATTACTAAAGTACCATCTAATGTGATTACTAGAGCAGCAATATAAATACCAAAGCCTGGCATTCAATTACGATTCCTACTGGTTTTTAGACAAAAACACTTCCCACAACACTAAACTATCAAATCTGTTCTTAATTGCAGTAGGATAAAAGCAACCTGAAACCCAGAGTTTTCGAATGGACCACTGGCACTATGCATGGTGAGGTTGGTAAGGAGCCAGCCTTTAGTCTATCCCTTTTTCCTTATGTCTGCTTTAGTCTTCAAGGATGCCGGGCTTGTGTTTGAGGAGGCTGTAGGTTCTCACGAGCTGCATCATATACTGTACCCTTATGAGTTTCATCCGATACATATGCCTCTGTAGAACTTTTTGGAATCTCTGTATTCTTTTCAAAAGCATTTCGTAATTATGCTTGAAACTTGGCTCAATATTTTTCAAATATGTAGCCTTCACGTACACTATTTTGCATTAAACTAAGAACTTGGAATGACTTGATGGGTAGACTAATCATTGCAGTATGACCCTTTTTCATAAGAATCTAAATTATGGAAGTAGGTAATCATCCATAGCATTTCTTAATCCTAAATGTGAACACACCTTGAAACTAGTCATGTATGGAGGATGAAATTTTAGCTTTCATTCCTGCTAAAATGGAACGATGAGTTTATGTCAATTTACTGAACAGACGGGGGTTTACAAACGATACAACATATGCCATAAATTGTTTTTCTGGAGTTTTATATGCTTAGTTATTCTCTGTTATTGTTCAAAACTTTGAATCTGTACATGTATAGAGTAATTCTTGTTGGGCTTGTCCCTACCTTCTGTTATGTGACTTTGTCAATCATTCAGGTTTGAAACAGATAGGGACACATGAATGGTTTGAAATAGATAGGGACACTTTGTTATATGACATCTGATTGATGGTATATTTTATTTTCCAAAGAGATTGAGCAAATAATGGTAGTGTATAGATGTTTTATACGGGCTGTACAACTATATGATATTTTTCTCCGTTGAATTGTTAGATTCAAGACAACAAAAAATATTTTCAAACTGGACCACCATTGCTCATTCTTCTCCATCCTGCTTTGGGTCCACTTTGGGAGGTCTCCAGACAAAAGGTATGGTTGCAATTTAGGGTTTCTATTTATCATTTACAAAAACAGCTATATTATATCGTTTATATATGATCTACTCATCTTACACATGGACCCAAGTCTTTCTTGAACCAATTAGTCAAAAATATTTCCCTCAAATATATTTTTTATTCTTTCCCTAAAATATCTAATGCTTGGAAATATAAATATAAAATGGAGATAATCTCAAAGTAAGTGATGGTAGGAGCAGCTTAATAAGGCAAGCAGCTTTGGGTAGTTGTAGTAGCCATGGTATAAAATTTCGGTCGAAATCCGAAATTTCGGATTTAGGCCGGGACCGACACCGAAAGTACCCTGATTTGGTGTCGGTCCTAAAATTTGGCTGAAATTGTGTCGGTCCCGAAATTCGGCTGAAATTTCGGCGAAATCTGTTTTTTAGTTTTTTCCCGGATTTTCAAATTTCGGCTAAAAAATCGGAAATTTCTCTTTTTTTCATCGGAATTTCGGCATTTTGGCCAAAAATTCGATTTCAGCTGAGGCCAAAACCGATACCGAAACCGAAATTTCAAACATTGGCTGTGGCTCTAGTCCTGTGTCACGAAGAGTCCTATCTTTTCCTCTTCTTATGCAGGTTTTAATGACCTTAGGGTGTTCTAACTGTTGCTCATGGTACTCCACTTCATCCTCAACTTCAATATGAGGTTGTACTTCATCACTTGGCCAGGGATTGCACTAGAGTTGGTCTTGGAGTCTGAACTGCGATGACCTAGAAAATTCTTATCCTAGGAAGATAGATCCAAATTTCCCTTAAAAGTTGATTTGTTGTCATCAAGGTTTTAAATTTCGGCTGAAATCCAAAATTTCAGATTTCGGTTTGGACCAAAATTTAAAAATTTCGGATTTCGGGTTTTATTTCAGCCAAAATTTGGTCATTTCGTCCGAAATGACTTTCGGTAGGGTCCGAAACCGAAATTTCAATCCATGGTTGTCATTGATGATGTAGATTTATTTTGGAATTTCTGATATGGGTATTGAATGTTTTGAACAAATGTCTCATTTTTTCTTGGCCTTTTAAAAATGGACTTTCAATGTGCTTATTTCAAAGGTTTAACTCCCGACACTCTTCTTTCAATACTGTAAGCAACTGAATCTTCTTGTTGAGTGATATATGAAGAAACCATATTGAGCTGAATTAGCTTGTTCTTCATTGCTCTTTGGTTCTTGGAGATTGTAGCGACTTTAGTAGACAAGGATGTTGCTTTCAAGGTTGAATGATTTCTGGAATAACATTGAACTTTAGAATGGTTTTTAGTTTTTTCTTCGTAGAGATCTCTGAGACCTCAGTGAACAAGAAAGATGTTTCAAGGTTAAGTTAGCATTTAACTCCATAGCACTAGCCACTAGTAAAGGATGGACTAAATCCGACCTTTCCAAATTGAGCTTTAGAATGTTCTTTAATTTTTCTTCCTACCGATCTCAGAGATCTCAATGAACAAGAAAGATTTTTCAAGGCTAAGTTAGCATTTGATGCCATAGCATTAGTAAAAGATGGACTAAATCCATCCTTTTCAACTATTTCTCTTTTAATGACCCCACAAGCCTTAAGGTTCATCCTTGATATGGTTTAGGGAAAACATCCTAGGAGAAGCTTTTCAGGCATGTGGGAAGTATCATTTCGGAACATGCCAAAAGAAATTGCTTCAGCAGATATGCTCTCAGACTTTAGGGGCAATGTAATCATTTTTTGCATGTTGCTCGAATATGGAGTGCGTTTCTTCAACTTGGATGCTGTGGATAAGTGGAATTAAACTTAAATTACGCAAACTCTTAAACTTTGAGACCATAACAGAATGCCCCATTGTGCATGCTAGAAATTTGTTCATAACAAATTTATGTGTTGGACGAAACACAAACTAACATTTTGAGAGCAAACTATCCTCTTTGAAAGAGGATCTATTAATTTTGTGACTTGAACATTCTTGGCCTCTGTCATTAATTACATTATAAAAACAATAAGAAAGGTATAACCTTATCCGTCATGAGTTTCTTTACAGTTTATATGTACTGCTTACAAAAAAATATGGAACATAACAAAGATACTCCCTTGGAAGTTTTTTCAGTTTTTATTTTCAACATTTCTTTTGCATGTTCCAACATCTTGGAAGAATAAGAAAAGGAACTCCTAAGACTCTTGTACATTTCTTTTACACTTTTCTTTTACTCCTACTAAAAGCTTACTAGCCAATAAGGGAAAAGGGAAAAGAGGGAAAGGAAGTCCTAAGACTTGTGTACTGTTAAAGTATATTCTTCTTTTAAAGATCAAGCAACATATGGTGTGCGTTAATATAAACTATTCCTTAGCTGTATTAAATGTTGCAGTTCTACCGAGGTTCTATTTCTGAAGGCTCTGAGCTACAGATAGATGTGGCAGAATTCTTTTGGAGGAATGTTCAGGTAGTCATCGCCTGAATTTTTTTCCGATTTTCTGTTTAATGATACATTCATTCAACGCATAACATGGACCGATTTTATATTTCCACTTCAGCTCGATGGAAGCCTAATCATTGTTGCTGAAAATGTATTGGGCTCGACTAGGATTCATGAAAATGAACCAATACTACAGTATGGCAATAGGTATATATTGGATTTGTTCACATAAAGAGTAACTTTCCAAAACATTCCATTTGAAACTGATGAATTACATTGCTTATTGTGCAAGGTGTGCGAGATGTAAGTTAAAGAATGTCACGGTCTTGAATAAAGGAATTGACTGGAAGTCTGCTGAGAATGTGTATTGGAAGAATGATGTTAAGCGATTTGAGACATTAAAGGTCATATTGCACGGAAATGCTGAGTTTGAGGCAACAGATGTAACTTTTCAGGTAAAAATTACATGCCGGAGCTATAGAATTTCTTTGATCTCTTTTCCTTGATGGAATTCTGAGACCTTTTCTATTTTCATATTCAGGGAAATCATGTATTTGAAGTTCCAAGTGGTCACAGGCTACAAATTACTACAGGAAATTCAGGTTCTTAAAGCTAGAATTCCTTTAACTGTGTGGCATATACCTTGCTTCATTTACTGAATTTTTAAATTTACATCAAATCAGTGTTTAAAAACTCGGGCTCGACAGGAACTCAGCTAACGTAAAACCGAGTCAAGCCAGGCGAGTCAATGATTAATGCATCTGCAATTCTTATGAATTCCTTTGTGATTTCCATCTGCAATTCAGGTTTATCAGCTAAGTTAGACCCAATAAAGAGTGAGATGATGGATAGAGGAAGCTGGTTCTGGAACTACAAGCTAAAGGGAACACACATTCACTTGGAAATGGTAGAGTTGTAGCGTTCTAATCAAACCTGGCCTTACCAACTATGAATTGGACTACACAGATTGACTCAGAAGATCTCCTTCTCATCTCGAGCCCATTCATCATTCGTTGGTTGAACGAACGTTCAACCTCTCACATGTAACTTATGTAATAAGATGTTGATTCTCAAGCTGTGCAAAATCCTTAAAGGTTCCATCTGTTCATGGAACCTAAATGTAAAAGCAGGACGATTTCAGTTGATGAATAATGAAAGTTATTCATTCTTTCCTCTTTCAGGAATCTCCAGAGAAACATTGTTTCTCTGCAACTATCTTAATTTTCTTTTCTCTTTTGATGTTTTGCCTTGGTCTGGTAACAATTCAAGCAGCAGGAATTTGCATGGAAGGTGGCTCTGAAATTGTGATATGAAATCCAAGTGTTTCAGATTTGGCTAACCTCAGAAAAAGGATACGTGGATTTGATTAATTTTAATTCTTTTACAAGATGATTTGTTTTTATATTAACTATTTGGTGGGTGTGATCTTCACTTCACATCTCATCTTTAAAAAGGACCACTAGAAAAAAAGAAAAAAAAAAAAAAGAAAAAAAAAAAACTTTAAGAATAAAGTATTAATAAATAAAGCAAATTTTTGAAAATTTCAAATAGTGAAGCAAGTCCTGCGGGGGCCCCTTCAAAATTAGTCCAGAGTACGTTTGTTCATGCATCATATCACAATATTTTAGGTGCTCAATACCGACACCCTAGCCAAAACAATATTTTATTCTGAAGGAATGAATTTTATGCTGGTTCTAACTGTGCTCCTGTGTTAAACATTTTTATAATTTTTATATGAAAACAACCACTTGATTGGCTATAGATAACTTGTTAGGAATTCTAACGACCAAAAATATGTAATTGGAAAGGGGGCGCGGTATCTGAGCTAGCCACTATAAATACACCATCTCCCATGTTGTTTTACTCATCCAAGCCATTCATTCCATAGAACCTGACAGAGATAGGGTGTTCCCATGAAACCATCTCCATACCATCATCCTAACCATTCGATCTGTAGAGGCACAAAATGGACCCATATCTAGACGTCCATTTTAAACCTCCACAAATCCAGTCTTGCTATATTTGTGACCAAATTTCCCATAGCAGATTTTTTTACACCTCATCCATAGCATGGGTGGGTCACCATCTCCACCCAAATCCATGCACAGAGTGGGTCCTACCATTTTAGTCCCAAAATCGTTCAAAGGGCAAGAAGAGTGAAAAAAGGAGGTACTTCTATCATTTATCAAATTAAATCAACGATTTTACTTTTAATTTGGAAAACGATATCAGCACAACTATGTTTTAATAATTGCACAAACTCTGCTTGTCTTTTCTTTTTCTTTTGATGACATAGGGTATCCCTACTCCATTTAGGGCAGGACTAATCCCAACGAATGCACTCGTAAACCACGTGCATCGGCTAAGTCTCTATGGGGAGCAGACCCACGACGCCAAGCCTAAGTACCAACCCCAAAGGGGTTGTCTTTTCTTTTTTAATGGGCTTGTGAGAGCTCTTTGGGAACTGTAATACTAATAACCTTTGACAGCTCTTTAAATACTAAAAGAGGAGATGATTTAGTGAAAATATCAAAATATGGGTGTGCTGATAACATTTCCTTTCAACTTCTGTCTTAACATATTTTGGTCATTTTATGAGTAAAAACAATTTGCCATGGTGAATTAATCAATTTGGTCAGAAATCGACGGCAAGACTGAATTTGCAAAAATACTAAAATGTGGTAAAGCAGCAGGCTTCTTTACCACATAAGACCCAAAATCAAGGAGTTGCACACATCACTTCTGTTTACTGTTCACATCAAATTCGCTGCATACGTATAAAGACACGGTAAAACATTCTATCTGGAATTTCATCAAGTATAAATAAGAAAGAAAATCTCAGATGGCTACAAATATCTACCCATTTTCTCCCAAAATTCGCCCCTCCATTTTTTATATTCACCACTCCTCTTTCCGCTCGCCTACACCTACACCAGATTTCTACTGCCGGAGAACAGACTCCTTTTCTTTCTCCAGTCACAGGTACATTCTCCGTTCATTCTCTTCCACCGCCGGTAGAGTTCTCCGGCGTCGGTCTGTTCTGATGGCGTCGCTGTTGCCGGAAAACCGAATTGCCCATGACGTCTGTGTTGCCGGCCTGGCGTCCGGCGTGGCTGTGTTGCTGCTTCGATTCTGGGAAGAAATGGCAAAGGCCGGAGTATTTGAGCAGGTCCCCTTTCTTACTCTCTTATGTAAAATGTTTTTTTTTTTTTTTTTGTGTGTGTTTGTTAGAAATAAAATTTTCTTTTATTTAGATGCTTTCCTTATATATGCTATTACTAGATTATGTTAGGTTTCCTTATTTTCTTTTTCCTTTTCTGCTGATTTTTATATCCTTATTTTGCTTCTCCTAATTTCTACATAATGTAGATGTCGGTATGGCTATTGGAATAATCAAATTTAGTGTAGATGTCGGTATGGCTATTGGAATAATCAAATTTAGTGCAGTTTGCATATTTGAGGTCGAGTTTCCTCGAATTAACTCATTCTTTCCCTTTTCTCTATCATCTTCTTCCCTATTTTCTTTTCTGATAAAACGGTGTTCTAATCCTTGTTCATATATTTATGCTTTGTGGGTTTTTTTTTTTTTTTTTTTCAAATTTATGAGTTACAAGCTTGAACTGAGGAGAGAGCATTTTTGTCGGTATTAATTTTTGGTTGGTGGAATGTTGGAACCATTACTTTGGATTGCGGTTTTAATTTTAGAGGGGAATTATGTTCTGGGTTTTAAGTGAAGGGTTTTAAATTTTTTTTTCCTGTGGTTTGGGATTTGAGGGGAACCTTTAATTTGAACTTAAACAGGTCAAGACTAAGGGTGTGTTTGGCGTACCGTTTGAAATAGCGTTTAAAACGACGTTTTGCAAAACAGTGTTTTGGTTCAAAACGGTGTTTTGCCAAACGGCGTTTTCATATTTGGTTGGCCAGATCAAAACGGCATATTAAACGGCAAACGGAGGTATTGTGTGTTTGGTTGCAAATGCCCCAAAACAGAGTTTTAGTGGTAAAATGACCAAAAAGGGCATTGTTTGGTTGGCCTCAATGTAACTCAACTACTCTCTCATTAGGCCCAATATTAAAAGGTCATTAGGATCTCATTCAAACACTACTAAAATTAAACATCGTTGCCAAAAAAAAAAAAGGCTATACCTTTGGGGTTCTTCTCCTTCTTCTTCTTAACGGCTGGATTTGCCGGATTTGACGGACGAGTGGAGGCGCTGAGGCAGTGAGGCGTGAGAGGGTTTGCAACTTTGCAAAGTAGATGAAGAAAGTAAGAAACTAGGGTTTTTTTTAATTCATTTGTCTTTAAAAAATCAAAATTAAGTGATCATATAATGATATCAGCAGTCCCTTGTTTTGAATTAAATATTAACAATTTAACAAATTTGTGTCCTCAAGAATGATATTAACACCCCCACTTTTTTCGTATTTGACGTAACGCATAAAATCGCAAGCATATACGTAAAAATGGATTTTGGTGAGGACAAACACGTAAAAACCCACAGCCCAAAAACTCCGTTCAAAACAGCGTTTTGCAAACGGACCTCCCCCCCTCCGTTTGCAAAACGCCGTTTTGAGGGTTCAAAACGGTGTTTCAAACGGCGTTTCAAACGGTGGCTGCGCACCCCGCACCCAAACACTCCCAAACGGCCATTTGGCCCCAAAACGGTGTTTCAAACGCCAAACGGTGTTTTAAACGGTACGCCAAACACGCACTAACAGTCCCATGATAGCCTAAATGACAGCTGAACTAATCAGAGTACCCAAAGATGGATACATTGACAGTATAAAATAAAATAAATTTTAATTTACTGTTAGTTGTAAACAAACAGAAAAACACATTCAGATACCCCTCTTCTCATGTAAATTGTTGTAAGAGACTCCTGCCGCCCATTATAATCGGTTCTAATTCTTTATTTCATTAATATAAGGTAGGGGTCATGCCTAACCCCTGCAGAAAATGTAGTTGTAGATGAGCTTTTGGTCATACAACTTTTGTTTCTTGGAGACATTGAGAGAGCCTCCTCGCCTTGGTGTTGAACCTCGGCAGCACTAACAGCGTTGTGTGATCTTCCCATTCAAAAATGATGACAGAACACATAATTCCTGCAAAGACTAGAGTTGTAGAGGAACTTTTGGTCGTACAGTGTCGGTTTCTTGTAGATGGAGAGAGAGATGGAGAGAGAGCCTCTTCGAGTTCTGTGATTTGTTCATACAAAAATGAAGAGAGAACACATAGGTCCTGCAAAAAAAGTTGTAGTGGAGCTTTTAGTCGCACGAATTTTGCTACCCGTTTTTTATATAGACGATTCTCGAAAACTCTTCTACAAAGGTGGATAAAATGGCAAAAACTGGTATTTCCCACTTGCATCAACAATCTTTTTAGAAACGGTCACAAAATTGGTAAAACAAAATGGTCAATATAAGGGCGAACTAGTAAGGTAAATCAGCTCCCCTACCACTTTTTGATAGGTTCCTGGATCAGTAACTCCCCTTCTTGATTGTCCAATCTATGATTTGATTCAATAGAACGCTCTGCAGGTTTTTATTTGATCTGGCTAACTCAATTCCAAGGAATTATTTGACATAACCCGAGTCTTTTAAACTTTTAGATCTTAGTCTTTGCATCATCACCTACTATGACAATGGCATTTACATACACCACAAAAATTCTGTGCTATTACCATCGCACTTTGTTGAATAAATCGAGAGATCTCTAATCTCTCCAAATTTGATCGAACTCGTTATCCAGCTAATGACAAGATGAGATGGAAGAAACACAAAACACAAAGCAAGAAATACACAAGAAATACGTGGTTTGATATTAGTGTACCTACGTCCACCGGAGAAGAGAGTTCTACTATTTCTTTTAGGGTTACAGACTATCTTTTCTTCATTTCCTCTCAACCAAGAAATGCCCAAAAAAATATTACTGCCAGTCACCCCTAATATGTGGCTTACTAATTTAAACTCCGATTACTTGAATATTTCTATCTTGCTCCAAAGAGAATCACTTATGAAATGATTCCAAGTGGGGATCTGCATCTAGAGAAAGCTTGTTTTTTTCCTGGTGGCAATAAATCCATTTTTCTGATGTGTTCATTACTAAAGGCTTTTTAATATGTCAATTTCTTCAGAAACTAAATCGCAAGCTGGTGCATATAAGCACTGGGTTGGTCTTCATGCTTTTCTGGCCTATGTTCAGGTAGTCATACAATTGAAGAAGCTGAAGAAGTATTTTCTTAGTCCCTGTCTATTTTAGATTGTGACAACCGATTGTGGAGTCCCCAACCTATTATTAAACTCAAATTTAGTGCAATTTTCAGTCCAATAATCGGTTGGGGACCCCACAATCCGTTTTCATAATCTAAAACAAACATGGCCTTATTAAATCTGATCCACCTGATGATTCAGTTATCCCTAACCATTACAGTTCTGGACGTCAGGCAGTGGTCCTGGCAGCACTGGCTCCATGTATCAATATAATAAGGATGCTCTTATTAGGGCTTGGAATTGTGAGAAGTGATGCTATGGTCAAGTCAATTAGCAGACATGGAGACTACAGGTTAGAACTTGTAATCAACTTCTAACTTGGTTAGTGGATATCTTAATTGAGTATTTTGACTATGTACCTTTTCATTTTATGATTTTTACTTCTCTGGTGCCATAGGGAACTTCTGAAGGGACCATTGTACTATGCGTGCACTATAACTATGGCTACTGTGTTCTTATGGCGAACCTCTCCTATTGCAATCACTACAATTTGCAATTTGTGTGCTGGAGATGGTACTATTATTAATTTTCTTACTATATCCATGATATTGGGAGTGGAAAATGCCTACTGATGCACCATGTTAAAAAACTAGGGGTGCAACTTGGGTTGGGCTCAACTTGAACCCGACGGGTTTCAACCTGATTTTGGCTCAGGTGTGGTTGGCAATTCTTTGGGTTGGTTTGGGAAAAGCCAACCAATTTAATTTTGGGTTTGGTTAGGGTTGAGGCCTTGGACAACCCTAACCCGACCTCTGTCCTCTAATTTTGTCGTGATTTTCGATGTATGTTTTTTGCTTTGTATTTTTTCTGTTTTTGTCCTAGGCTAACTTGAATACAACCCTACGGGATTTGAAAAAATCAGTTTAGACAGGTTGGGTTAGGGTTGACCATCCTCTACCTGAGCCTCGGATTGGGTCGGGTTAGGGTTGAGGGAGTGCCATCTCGGGTTGGGCTATGGTTGACCTCAACCGGACTCAACGTGGCCCGAGTTGCACCCCTATCAAAAACTCAACAAAGTGGAATTGAAGGTTGGATAAATTAACTCAGCAGACTGAAGAGTTGGTTTTTGCATAACTTGTGAAACTTTCTAAACCTTGTTAATGCAAGTAAAACACCATTTATATATTTATCCCCATTACATATTTGGTATCAGGTTTCGCCGACGTAATAGGAAGGCGATTTGGAAGACAGACTCTTCCTTACAACAAGAACAAGTCCTTTGTGGGTAGCATTGCCATGGCATCCGCCGGTTTTATAGCTTCTGTTGGGTAACTATTTTTGGGTTCGCCTATACGTGAATTTGAATTTGATTTCATTTCTTTAACATTTACCAAATAATATCGCCCTACAGGTTTATGTATTACTTCTCTTTGTTTGGGTTTGTTGAGAGAAGTTGGGGACTAGTTTCAAGCTTCCTTGTTGTGTCTGTAGCTGCAGCAGTAGTAGAGTCCCTCCCTATTAGTACAGAGCTTGATGATAATCTCTCAGTTCCCTTGACTTCTCTATTTGTGGGTAGCATTGTTCTTTGACATTTATGTTACAGAGATGTTACAGGGAACTGATCTGTGGCCTATCCGAGAACCATCTCTGTGGTATGGATGAAAGCCTGTAAGAGTTTCAGTGTTAGTAATGTATCAGATTAGTACATCAACCAATAAAAACGGATTTGCCAGTGTGCCCCAGAACGCATTTCGCGGATGGCGTGTTGCATGTCAGACCAGCCACCTCGTGAATGAAGACAAAATTTGCTGAAAGGTGAGCCCATGTGGCTGGACTAACATGCAACAAGCCATCCGCGAAATGCCTTCTGCGATGGACGCTAGCGAACCCTAAATAAGATGGCATTGATTCTTGTTCAAAATAAATTATAATCATATCTGCAATTTTACTTTACATTCGCCTGTTAATGAAGCTATATATTTGTACTATGGTATAAAATAGTAAGGGCTGATATTTTAGTTGTGCATTTGGGAGATGAGCTGGTGTTTGGGCAGAATCAAGAAAAGCTCTCCCTGGTAATCTCCCAAGAAAGTGTGCACATCTAAAACATTTATCAAAGTGCCTATGTTAGAGTTGAAATCCTTGATAACAAACTATTCCACTGTCAAGTTTCCACCCATCATGGGAAGTTCTTCCCATAACACTCTTTTACTGTAGGGAAGACTGACAATTTTAGGGGTGCAACTTGGGCTCAACCCTAACCTCAAGGGTTCAACCCGATTTCGGCTCAGGTCAGGTTGGCATTTTCTTGGGTTAGAATATTTTGGTTTCCAACCCTCTATCTACAAAGCTCAATCACTAAAATCTGATTTTGGTGTTCATACCAAAAAAATAAAAAATCAAAGGAACCAGTGAAGCATATTCTTGATAGGGTGTAAGAAAACCTTGAAGTTTCCTTTTTCTTTTTTCTTTTTTTTGACAGGGAGAGAGATGGTTTGGGAGGAGAGAAAGAGATTTCCGTGTGAAAATCCAACACCAAGGACAGAGGTGTGGGACCAAATCAACATTAGAATTAGAATTAACACTAGAATCAGAACCGCCCAGAAGGTGGTGGTGAAGACTGGATATGAAGAAGTAAAACAAACCTCTGGTTCATGATTAACTGTCCAATTCATTCTGCCCGGATGGTTTGATATGTATCCAACAACTCAAATAGTTTCTGAGCAGCGGGAGAGAATTGATCACATAAGACTCTGGTATTCAGGTCAAACCATACAGTCAAGTCTGGTTTTAAGAACACAGTTCAATGTAAACGATTCCCAAAGTGAATGTATCTTATGTTTGAATTTTCCAGCTCCCATGTGACTGATAAGTTTGGTTCTGGCACTTATCCCATCCCGTCACTTTGTAATATTTTATCGACATACGTATACTACCATTATCAAAAGAAAATTGTGGATACTTGAGAGGAGAAAAGTATTTTAATGACTAATTGGACCTGAAACTTACCTTGTTTTCAAGGATCACGATCTTAAGCAAAATTCACGAGAGAAGCGGGTAGAGAGTCCCAAACAGGAAAGAAGTACATGGATGTTGCCGATGGAGAGGATAGCATAGATGGATTGAGAGTGAAAAGGAGAAGGTTAAGGTTTGAGAGGTTTTCTAAAAGGATTTATTGGTGATTCTGTTTGACAGTTATTTTATCATAGCAAGCAGTTGAAATTCCATTGGACATCAGCCAGCACATTAATGAAGAAGACTGTTTTAAGCAAAATTCAAGAACCTCAATCAACATTAGGTAGCAAAGCAGGCTTACCTGTTGATCCCATTGCTGCAACTCCTGTGTGTTGTCATCCTCAATATGAATGACCTCTTCGACTTGAAAAATGAAACATTCAGTCAAAAGCATACAGTGAGCCGACATTAACAAGTTAAAAATACAAAAGCAAATGTTATGTCTTAACAGGTCTTTTAGGCTGTTGATTTTTTTTAATGGCGTATGTTGATAGGTCTTGTAGGTTGGTGATCAGGAATAGTTTGGCCAATAGGTTTTATCCAAACTAGTTAAATCTCATCTACTAAACAAATGAGCTAAGTGTTCTGGTTTAGCAAGCAACACATGGTCCATTAATACTAGGAAGATAATTCCCATCGATCGAATAATTACATCTTGCATGGGATCTTTGGAAGAAAGACGTACCTGATCAATGGATCCCCTCATTATGTCTTCGTAAATCATTCTTGAAGCTATCTTCTCAGCCTGCCAATAACAATCAGCTAAAAAAAACTGGTTCAGAGCATTTGAATTTCGTGGAGCTGCTGGTAAAGATGGTGTTTTTAAAATATAGATGTTGAGACAAAGTACAGAAATTTGTTTAAACATGATAAGCAGACAAGAACTACAGATAAATTCTTTCAACTGATCATCAAATGTGTTTCTAGGCATTCATAGAGCTTTCCCAATAACACAGAAGGGAATAAACTCTGAATGAAAATTCCAATGCATATATTTCTGTTACTTCATCATATATATCTTTACCGATTTTTTTTATAAACACCTCCGCCAAAATGAACAACTGCACACTAATAAACCACCGTTTGAGAATGATCTGACTAAAACATCTAGATCGTTGGTAAAAAATCTAATATCTAATTTTCATATTTCATGTAAACCATCGAAGGGAAAACTACGCTTCTTTTGACAAACCCAAAACACCGATATTTATCAGCTATAACATATCTTTTCTATTCAAGACTAGCAGCTCATATCTCTCACTAGAAGATGAAAAGGTAGAACATTCAACGCAATTTCATCAAAATAACATATGAGCTGAATGTTGATGCCTTAACCCTCAATATTGAAACAACATGACAAAGGAATCAACGTCTATCGCAGGATGCATGAAGAATAAAATAAATCAGATAGTGAATAGATTTGGTGCATAAGTGTCTTAACCTTGCAGGAAGCACCAGAGGACCGGGGAATCATTTTAACTAGTCTAGGTCATTGGTAAAAGATCTAATATCTAAATTTCATATTTCATGTAAACCATCGAACGGCAAAACTGTGTTTCTTTTGACAACCCCAAAACACCGATATTTATCAGCTATAGCATATCTTTTCTACTCAAGACTAGCAGCTCATATCTCTCACTAGAAGATGTAAAAGGTAGAAATGTCAATGCAATTTCATAAATGAGCCTTTTGAGGAGCCATGCCAAGCAAAGTCCCTAGTTCCTCAAAGCTGCAAGAATAAGAAATTGAAGAGAAGAATAAGAAAAAGGAAACAGCAAAATATAAGAAATATTTTCTCCAAAAAAAAAAGAGGAGGGACGGAGGAGGCTAGGGTAGCAGAAAGACGGTTATCGGTTCAAGGACGCAAGGTGACATTGCTTTTTCAGGGCAGGGTAAGAAGGGGTAGAGAAAATGCCTCGAGCCAATGTCCGAGTCCCACCAAGCGCTACGGCGCTGAAGTAACCCATGCCATACTCCCAGTAAAAGCTCGAATGACCTTACGAAATTATTACCCGATGCTCATTCTATATTTTCTCCCTGGGTGACGATAGTCGGAACGATTCAAATAATCTATGAAGCTTCAACTTCTCCAACCATCATCAAATTCCAACCTTATGTTTGTATAAAGTTTACTTGCACTTAGAAGAATATGGTCAATCATGGCACGATCCAACACAGTGAAATTATCCGGTAAAAGCACTTTCTGTTGGAAAAATCATTTGAAGTCGCATTATTGAGTCCATCAAACGAATGGGACGAAGGTAGAAAAGATGAAATCCATGGAGCCATGATGTCTGTAACGTAGTGTACTTTCAATTCTTTGGCATCGATTTCTGGTTTTCTTAAAATTCTCTCTCTCCAGGTAAACCTGATGAGTAGATATAGAATGCAAACATGTTCACAAAGAACCCTATACGGACAAAACAGAACAAAATGTAGCATAAAGCTAAGAAGTGAAAACAATGCAGGGTATGAGCACTAAACCGGAAGAAACACTCCTAAAACAGAACACGTTACATGATTATACCTTTTGCAATGGTGGGTAAATCTTCAATTTCGAGCTCCTCTCATCCTGTAAATAAAACACAATGTTTCAACATTAACAGGATTTCATATTGTGAAGATCAGATTCTCCTTTGAGAAGACAGTTTCAGAGGTTTGGAACTGTCTGAAACTGTCTTACTTAATTTCAAGACAGTTTCAAAGATATCTTACATAAAACACAACGTTTCAACATTAACAGGATTTCATATTGTGGAGATCAGATTCTCCTTTGAGAAGACAGTTTCAGAGGTTTGGATCTGTATCCACTAAGCAGAAAAGATATCTTACTTAATTTCAAGACAGTTTCAGAGGTTTGGAACTGTCTGAAACTGTCTTACTTAATTTCAAGACAGTTTCAAAGATATCTTACCTAAAACACAATGTTTCAACATTAACAGGATTTCATATTGTGGAGATCAGATTATCCTTTGAGAAGACAGCTTCAGAGGTTTGGATTTGTATCCACCAAGCAGAAAAGATATCTATTTCAAGACCATAAGCCTCTACAAACAATACATACACCAATTTTACCATTGGATTCAATTTAACTGAATTCAACACTTAAACAATCACAGCAAAACATAAATATGAAAGATTGTGTCTTAATAATAATACATTTCCAACTCATTTAAGCTCTTCAATTATGAGAATCAACTACAAACAATACATACACTAATTTGACCATTGGATTCAATTTAACTGAATTCAACACTTAAACAATCACAGCAAAACATAAATATTAAAGATTGTGTGTTAATAATACATTTCCAACTCATTTAAGCTCTTCAATTAAGAGAATCAACTCGTCAACAGGCATATAGCAAAGCATAAAAAAATTACATTGTTGAAGCAATAATCTCCAATTCAATTACAGCAAAGATGATTACCTTATACAAAGTGGCAAGAACACGAGAGCGTTGGGGACCTGCAGCAGCCAAAATTGTGCAGGTCACAGCAGCAATCAAAGCTAGCTCCAGTGCTTCCTCAACAATCAACCTGTAAGAGTAGATAGCAGTGAGAAAAAAGGAAGAATTCCTCAGAAAGAATTCCTTTTGATAATTTCCTTAATCCGACCAAAGTGCCTGATCTCCAAATGGGGGTGTAAACTAGCCGAGCTCGTTAAGCTCAAAAGCTCGGCTCGGGCTTGGCTCGGCTCGGTCAGGCTCGCGAGCTTTACCGAGCTCGGGTTATACTAAATTCACACCCCTCATCTTCCCTGCAAGCCCTATCGAGTGTAATTTGACTACTTTTTTTACACTATGTGGGGTGGTCCAAGTAACAAATGGGGTTCCAAAAGTGAAGTGACATATTTTGCCTCCCCCTTTCACTCCCTGGACAACCCTTTTAGTGTATATATTAATATATATAATATATATATTTAAATATATTAAATTCTTAACGAGTCTTAACGAGCAGAGTCGAGCCTGGCCTAAATCGGGCTCGGCTCGGCTCGTTAAGGATTCGAGCCGAGCTCGAGCGAGCTTCTGAGCCCGAGCCAAAATTGACACCCTTATCTCCAAAACATGCAAAACAAGTTCCAGGAGAACACCCATCCTTAGCAAATCCTTTAAAATTCAGTTAAAACTAACAAAATATAAGGAATTTTTAGTAAAAACTACATGCATGAAAATTTTAGTAAAAATTGTAGTAACTAAGAAAATAAAGGGAAACTTTACGAAAAAAGTACCAAAAATCTTGAAAATTTGGGATCTACTAGGGACCAAGGCAGAAGGCTATGCAGACCGGTTTGCGAGGGACCATCGCGGAGGGCATTATGCAGACCGGCTGTTGCATGAGAGAGTGACCACATAGGCTCACTTTTCAACATATTTTGTCTTATTCATAGAATTCGTCTTTGGTGGCTTCTCTCGTGCAATTACCGGTCTGCGAAATACCTTATGCGATGGTCCTTACTTAATCCTTTAAAATTTGGTGAAAATTAGTGAAATACAAGGAAATTTTAGTAAACTAAAATGCATGAAAATTTTAAAAACAACATACAAAATTTTGTAAAACTAACATAAAAGTAGGGGCGCAAGTTAGGTCGGGTTGGGTCGGGGCCAACCCTAACTCAACCCGAGATTGCATTCTCTCAACCCTAACCCAACCAGAGCCTCGGGTTGAGGATGGTCAACCCTAACCCAACCCGCCTCTAAATCGGGTTGGGTTCGGGTTCATCTCGGGCCACATAGAAAAATACAAGGGAAAAAATCATAATTCTAGAAAAACATGAGAAAACTAAAGGACAGAGGTCGAGTTTGGGTCAGGTTGGATTGCCAAGGCCTCAACCCTAACCCAACCTAAAACTAAATCGGGTTGGCTTTTCTGAACCCTAACCCAACCCCATCCAAAATCGGGTTGAACCTGTCGGTTTCAGGTTGAGCCCGACCCAAGTTGCACCCCTACATAAAAGTCATGGGAAGTTTAGTAAACATGAGTAAAATACAAGAAAGGTTTAGTAAAATGAAACAAAATAAATAAAAATTTAGCAAAAAGTAAAAACTAGCTAAATATGTAGAAAATTTATGAAAACTAAAATAAAAGTCATGGAAAATTTAGTAAACATGAGTAAAATACATAGAAATTTAGTAAAATGAAACAAAATACAAGAAAATTTAGTAAAAACTAACCCGATATGTAGAAAATTTATTAAAAGTGAAATAAAAGCAATGGAAAATTTAGTAAACAAGAGTAAAATACAAAAAAAATTAGTAAAATGAAACAAAATATATGAAAATTTAGTAGAAACTAACAAAACACGAAAAATTGACAAAATGTATTGAAAATCTAGTAAAAACTATAAAAAAACGTATAGTCTTAAAGTATAAAAGATTAAATACTGCCCTTCTCCAATAGCTTAAGCTTTTGGAGAAGTTGGTAGTTAACATGGTATCAGAGCCAAAGGTCTCGAGTTCAAACCTCCCCGATGTCAAAAAAATCCACATGCAATGGTCGGCCCAAGGTGGGACCACATGTGCCATGTGTTTGGCAAGTGGGCCACACGTGAGGGGGAGTGTTAAAGTATAAAAGATTAGATACTGCCCTTCTTCAAAGCTTAAGCTTTTGGAGAAGTCGGTAAGTTTCTAACATAGAGAAAATTTAGTCGCAGATCTTTTTTAAAAAAAATTATTTTTGATGATTGGGTGAATAAGGTCACAGTGGAAACATATTGTGAAATTGATTATGCATCAATTTCACTATGTTTGGAAGATTTGATGCACTGTAATTTTTGGCTTCTTTGCCCCCGGAGATTTTTTTTTTTGGCCATTTCATTATGTACTCATATTTATTCGTAAAGAAGTTAGAGCCATGGTTTAAAATTTCGGATTTCGGTGGGGACCGAAACCAAAATTTGCCGAAATTCTAAATTTCGGGAAATTTTGGAATTTCGGTCTGACATTTCAAGAAGAAATACCAAATTTCGGATTTCGCCAAAATTTCGGATTTCGATGGGGTCCGAAATCGGTACTGAAACCGAAATTTAAAACCTTGGTTAGAGCCACATATTGTAGCTATAATGGTATGTCCTCATGTTTATCCTACTTACAAATTTACAACCCTCAATAGAGTTAACATGTGACACAGAAGCTTCTTGGGTACGAAACGTACTTGGTATGTTTGTTATTGTGGTGTGATTGATGTGGAATATAGACGACTTGCATACAACTTCTTACATGGAAATCTATTTGTAAATAAAGGGCCGTTTGGATATGCGGATTTTAGAATCATGGATTTCTTCAAAATTGTAGATTGGAGACAAGAGAAGGAGACCAACTGTCATTTTCTGATTTCTTTCCCTTCTTTTGTCAGCAAGAGAGTAGGCGACCATCCAATGTTTCCAGGTTTTAGAAATCTCGGGATGGGAGAGAGATTTCTAAAACCATGATTTCTCACTTAAAATCCAATATTCTAAAGAGAAGCAAAACCGGCGGTCTCCTTCTTCTCTTGTCCCACATCTACAATTTTGAAGAAATCTAAGATTCTAAAACCCGTGTATCCAAATGGCCCCTAACTGTATACACAATATGTTTTATGCTATGACACGGACAGGGCTCATGGATGACCTGAGTTACTACTGCTGAGCCTATCAGCGATAAACATGGACTGATGAGCTTCCAAAATTACTGTCAAATGATATTCAATCCCAACCATGGGAATGGACCTTAGAAATTTAAGAAAAAATATAACACCTCTGCTCTTAGAGTTTTGCTAGTCCACATAATATTTTTTTACATTTTACTTCTTAATATGTTTCATTGACGATGAAGACAAGATGAAACCTGAAGATAAGGTTTTGGTATTCACTAATGATTCTTGCCCAAGTGCAACTTCTAAACACCACACCCGAATTTCTCTTTCCAGTAATAAGGGGGGTTCCGTTCAAAATGAAGCCACTGAACCATGCCTCATTTACCTTGGGCCCAACAAATGAATGATTTAGAACTCCGAACAGGATGGGCTCCTGGGCTTCTTTTTTTTAAAGTTGGGTTGGGTTGCGCAAAGCCTCAACCCTAACCCAACCCGATATTAAATCGGGTCATTGGTTGAGCCCAACCCAAGTGTGAGATAGCCAAGCATTTCATAAAAATTACTGATAAAAAAAAACTGAAACAATTATTCATACACAAACAAAATTCAAATTACTGCACCAAAATAATTCTATAAATCAAACAGAAACATAATGTTAGAGAAGGAAATATCTTTTGGAAGATCATAACACAAACATGAAGGAGATTAAAATAATTAAAAAACCTATGATAGGGCCGTTTGTCTTAGGTATTGGAACTGAACTTTTCTTGTGTACTAGGAAGTCAAAGGGTACACCTTTCCTATCACGCAATGGGAACTCTCTCAAATCACCTCTCTCAGGATCATAAGAGAAGACTGTCCCATCCCCATCCCCTCTCAAGCAAGGTTTAAAATTTCGGTTTCGGACCTTGAAATTTCGTACAAAACCTGAAACTAATATTTTATTCAATATTAAATTTCGGTCGAAATTTCGGTGAAATTTTAAATTAATATTAAAAAAACAGATTTTTTGGGGCAAATTTCAGAAGGAATTTCGGCAGAAATAAATGACTGTTTCGGTTTTTATGGATTTCGGTGTCGGTCTCCACAAAACCCAAAATTTCGGTCGAAATTTAAAACCATGCTCTCAAGCATCTGAAACAACACCACCTTTCCACCCTCACAGGGCATTGGACGCAGATCACTAACTCGCCTTTCTCCGCGTATTGCCTGCAATCCAATTGAATACCTCTTCGAAAATTGCCGGTGTTCATTCATAACCCATACCTCTAAATCTATGCCTCTACCTCTAATTATGGTGTGAGCAAGTCTACCTTCCCATTCTCCAATCGCAACATCACCTTCCCACGATTTCCAATTTTCCATACGGGTCGAACTCCACAATGCAGCTGTAATGACTTCTCGAATACAAAAAACCGCCTATATAAAATGACCGAGAACAAAGAAAATCGCATTGGGAGAATGGGATCTTTGCTCTATACATCTCCCACGTGCCGGTCGGTCTCCGAAGAGAAAATATGGAAGTGCAGTTCGGGTTTGTGCAGATACCGACCTCCATTTGGGATAACTAGTACTTTATAACAAGGGATGGAATACCTATCTTCATAACGATAAAATAGGAGCAATCCATTACATGATGTTATGATTCTATCGTGGTTTTTGAAGATGAATTCGAGAGACTGGTCAGGAATGCCTATGGGATTTGTAGTGGACGAGATTTGGAGGACATGGTGAGATATGAGAGATTTGTTCTTTCCACCTTTGGCATATGGATTTGAATCTGACGAGTAACTTCACTGGGAGGCGAGGAAGGATGTTGAATTCAATCACGTCGTCCTCAAGGGATACTCCTTGTGATTTCTTCTCTATCTCCATCTTTCTTCTTCATAAGGCCATCTCTCAAGACAGATAAAGCTCAAACAAGTCCCTACTGATCAGAGTTTTTACACGTTGTTAGTTTAGCATAATAAAAATCTGCAATGGGATGCTAAGCCCCAAAGATGGTGTGGAAAGATCAACTACCAAATGAAACTACAGATAAATAGAGCACTTACATGAAAGAAACCCATTAATGTACAGTGGCAGAAAAACCATTACGAGTCTGAAAATAAAGAAATCTCATGAACCACTAATCAAAAATTGAAATCAAAATGCTAATAGCCCGTCTTATAATTACCCATTTAAAATTTACAAACTGTAAAATTAAGAATTTCACTAAACATTGGATGATTTACAGAGAGAATCAATGATGCTTGTATAGAGAACTTACATGATGAACATAGAAAAAGATCATGGTAAACATGAAAAGAGACAAGAAAGGAACATTCTAATGTAGCCTAATTTCTAATTCAATCTAACTGCTTTAATTTAGCTAGGTTACCTCACTAAACCAACTTGCCTAATATATCACCTGGATGATCCAACGGTGAATTTCAATCTAATTCAACAGTGAAATATCAAATATCCAATCCCGAGAGAGCCCTCCACCTAGCCTTTGCGGTTTTCTATATCCAGAATCGCAATGGCCGAAATCTCCACCTTGCCTATGTTTTTTTGCAAGGTCGACCTTCAGTTTAGCAATGCTTTTAGAAAAGTTGAAATTTTATAAAATAGATACAGAGAACTAGAGAAGGGAAGTTGATATATTTGCCCCTTTCTCGATTATTTGTCCCAAAATTTTGAGTAATAATCGGTTTGGGGCTCACAATCGGTTTTGAGTAATAATCACTGTTTACGGCTGGGTAATTTTGTGGGGATTCTACGGGGTGGCATGGGGTAGGTTGGGTTGGTTTGGGTTGAGGCCAACCTTGATACAACCCGAGATAGCATTCCCTCAACCCTAACCTGACCCAACCGGGTTGAGGATGGTCAATCCCAACCCAACCCACCTCTAAATCTCCCAATCCTAACATGACCCATCTAACCCGATTTTTTTCAAATTAGGTCAGTTGAGTCTGAGTTGGGTTCAGGTTATCCTAGAAAGAAAAAAAAAAAACAGAACCCTAGGCCTAAACCCTAACCCAACCTGAAATTAAATCGGGTTGGCTTTTCCAGAACCTAACCCAAACAAATCCAAGCCAAAATCCGGCCCAAGTTGCATCCCTATAATCAGCTATTATTTTTGGGAGATTTTATAAGGTGTAAGGCCTTACAACAATACGGTAGGCATACCGCCCTTGATATTTGATCCAACAGCAGCTACTTTTTGAGGAGCTGCTGTTGGATCAAATGTCAAGGGTGGTACTTCTACCGTAGGCCTTACGTTACACCATATAATTTCTCTATTTTTGGTCCATCATGGAATGAATAGCTACCTTTGGAGATTGAAATTTTCGGCATCTCTCTCTTGATTCACCTTTTACAGTATTTGGTATTTGGCAATGTAAATGATTTTTATGAACTGCATTTATAGAAGTCAGAGCATGAGTGTCTTTTGCAGCATCAAAATTCTGCTACTTCACAGACTTGGAAATCTAGATTGGAGCTTTCAAAAAGATTAAATATCATAGAAGTGGCATTTATTGCACTCAATAATCTCATTCTTCTTTCCATCACATTACACTGATCTCATCAACAAACATAATTCCAGAGAGACCAATGCTATGCTTATCAGCACTTCGAAAAAAGAAAATAAAAAAATTTCCCAATAAAAATTTCATCACCACTTGGGCAGAATCAGAATAACACCTCTTGGGGTTGGGAAACAGATTCCCCCTTTAATTACACCCCCAGTGTAAATTCCGTCCCCGATTTTTTTTTTTTTTTGGAAAGATGACTTATATATTCATACTATGAAAGTTACATTGGGGACAAGTAGTCCCTCCTGGTCTTCCGCCCCCGATTCAGTTCATTTTTCTGAAAAAAAACACCGGGTTAGGCAGTTTATGTTGGGGGAAGTAAAAATCCCAAAGCATCCAAGAAATACTTGTTACATCAAACCTTACAACCAGAAAAGGGGCATCCCAGATGACCTTAGCTGAGTAGCTAAGAAGATAAAGATTTTGAGGGTGATTTATAAACTAGAAGTCCCATCCTATTACATAATATGACAACTGTTATGTATATTGGACAAACAACTATGTTCAATAGTTGTCAGGTGCTCAACATCAAGAGTGTGATTTATAAATATATCTGTCAATGTAAATAGCAAAAAGAGGGATTTATTCTCTCAAACATACACCCTCGTAACCAATAAATGACGATAAAATAATAATAAGAAAACAAGTATCGATACATTTTCCTTCTTTGGCTTGGGTATCATGTTACAGACAAGCTATCTTGGGATAAACTTTAGTCCATGAGTTTGTATCTTTTCTCTTGGACACCAGTAACCCCCATTTTTATCTCAATAATGGTGTGAAGTGGTACCTGAAAATTCCAAACCAGCTATGTCAGTACGTCGTCATTCCATTTTTTTCCTTTCTTTTATTCAATTTGAGATCGAACCCACAACCTCAAGATTTCAATATTAAGCCCACTCTAAGTATATTATGAGACCTCTAAATGTAAAATCATGTTAGGATTATTGATTGCTTAGTCTTAAAATACCTCGATGTGGGGAATTTCATTCAAAGGCCTGTCCGCAAAATATGCATATAAAGCTCTCAATACCGCCTACATGACATAAAAGTGCAAAATAAATAAACAATTCTCCTGTTCATGAATGCACAAGATGACATAAACATGAGGGGTTTGCCGCATATACCTGGTGAGCTATCACTACAACAGGTGCACGCTGTCTCTCAAGCTCGATAATTACGGGTTCTAACCTGCACAAAATGGTGGTAAAAGAAATATCATTGAACAAGTGAGGGGGTGCCA
This sequence comes from Tasmannia lanceolata, assembly GCF_043159265.1. Classification (NCBI taxonomy): domain Eukaryota; kingdom Viridiplantae; phylum Streptophyta; class Magnoliopsida; order Canellales; family Winteraceae; genus Tasmannia; species Tasmannia lanceolata. The sequence continues at coordinate 12,418,248 of NW_027518695.1, forward strand.
AGTGCCAACTATGATGGTGGAGAATAGTAGATAAACTTATGATTGAACCCAATCAAAGTCCCATGAACAGATTACCTTTGAATGACATCAAGGTATGATTCTCCACGTGGATATCGATACCTCAGCTTGTCCTTCTTACGCGATCTAAAATTAGAAAACATGGCATAGCCTGAATTGAGTAAAGATGACTCCTAAAAACCCAAGCGCATAATAGAAAAATTAAGTTCATGGAATAGATGCAAGGAGAATTTGCAATTCTCATATGTGCCTTTGTTATATTGAATTGTTAACAGTTTTGTCCAATAATTGTTGAACTACTAAATGGAAACCTTTTTCTTTCATTCATGCAGCGGAAATTGATGTTTGTGAGTTATATTTAAGGAAGGCAATCAGGATGTAAGAAAAAGTGGTGAAATAAAATCAAAATGAAAGTGGGGAGGGAGATCAACTAGAATAATCACATATAATATTTTTGAAGTTCATGATAGAAAAAGTAAACAAAATTTATGGCTAGCATATCCTGCCATAACCAGCTTTACTCAAAGGCAAGGGCGTATGCATCCTTGTTTGACACATGCTCAAGTCCAAGCACCCACTCATGCATGCACACAAGGAGACGTGTCCCAGTTCCGGGCGTACTTTTAACTACATGTTCACTCAATTGTAGTCAAACCATTAAGGGTATGCATTGCTTGGGAGATCAATAAAAGTGTGTGTTTTCAACATCAACAAGAATAACCGCACTAACTGAAGGCTGCTAACTTTAACGCATTAGAAGGAATAAAGAAACTCATACAACCCACTAATAGATTTAAGTAGCTCAATTTATTCGATTTAGGCTCTCACATCTCTACAAACATTTTTTTTTCATTTCAAAAATAATGTACAAGTGTCTCATTGACTTTCCCAGCATGGCATCACCAAAAATTAGAAAAAATAACATATTATTGGATGCATTTCTCACTATCCCAACAATTGAAAATATAAAATACCACGGATAATCTGGCCAATCCTCCCGGTTACGCAAGTTCATGGAAACAAGTAAGGTGTTGGGATTATCTTATTCAGGCTTAATAGCAAGACTCAGGAAGATGTTCAAGGAGGCTGAGGTAAGAGAAATGAACTTGCGTAAGCGGGAGGATCCTAACATGGTGAAGATGCCAAAAAAAAACAGTGAGAGAATTGGCCAGATTGAAATCGGATGTTAACTACGAAGGGGCTAACCAGTTTGCTGATATCAATAGACGGAAGGTGTGTGCATTAGAAGCACATCAAGGGGAAGTCTAAAGGTACACATCAGGGATTATGAAGATTCTATCTTGGAAAATATCACAAATAATCAGATAAATGTAAGACAACAGGGATATGGGTGGAGTACTGCAGCTTTTGCCAATCAAACACTATCCAGTAATAACAAACATTTGGTTCAGGGAAATGGGAACAATTAATGCTTGCGAAGGAGAGAGCACAGATCAACATGGACTAATCGTGAATATAGCCCATAGGCATGAAATTTTACATCACCTGGTCATACCGAAGAAAGGATTATTTCCCTATTTTAGCTAACAATTGTTGCAAACATAGTTTACTTTTTTACTCATCGTCAGATTTTTTATGCATTATAAACCATTGACAGAAAAGGAAACTAAGACGACGTCAATAGCAACTCAAATTGAACATAATACAATATCTAAATATGATTTAGCACCTTGGACGATGCTTACTCATATTCTTCAGGCATGTTTTTCTTTATCTCTTCATATGTCATGCCATCGCATACTCCAGCATTTATCTCATCAAGTGCACGCCATTGTATCTACGCAAAATACAAAATTAATTACACCATTAGGTCCACATAAATATTAGCAAATAAATTAATTTATTAATTAAATTAATTTTTAGAACCTGAAGGCTACCAAAATTCAGAAAACAATTCAAGATATGAGATGGCACATAGACCAACTACATTTAGAGTAATAAAAATAATATAAATAAGGATGATGATAAAAGAGCACCCTTTTTAACCATGAATACCCCCGTGTAGTGGTTAAACGGCTATAGAGCTTTTTGTCATTAGTCCTAAAACTACTAAAAGGGGGAATTTCAGGTAAACAAAGGGAAAGAATTTGTCATCTCCCATAACTAAATTGCCCCACAGGGTACATAATACGTATAAGCTATTTTCCATGCTCATGTTAAGACATGACACTGTATTATCAAAAGCTTACTACTATGAATCTTATGCAGATGCATTTTTCTCCTGTAATTATGCAGACAAATTTCTCTTTATTCTGAGCACCTTTTGTCGAACTAAATGACAATAAACCTGAGCACATTTCTGCTTAGACAAAGTTCTCATTATCCTGGTTGCTGGTTCAATTGTCGATTTTCTTCGCAGCACCGTCTAGAAGTGATTCATGGGGTTCTAAGGATCTACCATCTCCAATTTTTTGATGATATGATTATCCTAACCAAAGGCTCTGAGGGTTGGATAAGAAACTCAATCGTTCCAATTGCTTTCGTTGCGGAATCAAGGGGTCAAAGAATAAATTTAAGCACATTTTCTTTGAGTGTTATGAATGGACACTCAAATATAGAAATTAATTCAGCGGTTCTCTGGGCTGCAAGGTTTCTCCTATCACCGTCAGATACATTGGTACCTCTCAAGGAAGGAGCTCTCAGTGTGCATGATTTGGACCCAATAATTGAGAGGATGGAATCCAGACTTGGTAATTGGAATCACAGGGGAACATTTTCCTATCCTGGTTGTCTCATTCTTGTTAAAATTTATTATTCCGACTTACTTCTTGTCAATATTGGCCTGAATGTTTCCTTCACGATGAATAAAGATACAGAGCGGTCGCAATGTACTTCGTCTCTAAACAGGCTATAAGAGCCACCTAGAAACTACAACCTTGGCATATCATGAGGCAAGAAAAGGTCTATACAAGATAATCCGTAACTTGCAAGGATATTAGCCTGAATGTTTCCTTCACGATAAATAAAGACACACGGAACGGTCGCAATGTACTTCGTCTCTCTAAATAAGTATCGGGTATTGTAAGATCCCACATCAGAAAGGGAGAGAAAGTTCCAGGGCTATATATGTGGATTCTCCTTCTCCCTGTGTAGAGTTGTAGACGTATTTTCGGCATCTCCAAGGGGCGCGTCCCACGGAGTGGGTCAAGCACAGTTAGTGCTGCTGGAAACAAAAATTTACACTCTGGGGTCGGCACAGGGCATGACAAAATGGTATCAGGACCGTACCTCCCCCAGTACAGTGTGCCAGCGAGGACGTTGGGCCCAAAGGGGAGGGGATTGTAGGGTCCCACATCAGAAAGGGAGAGAGTTACTGGGCTATATATGTGGATTCCCCTTCTCGCTGTCTAGATGTGTTTTCATCATCTACAAGGGGCGGGCCCCTCGGAGTGGGTCTGGCATGGTTAGTGCTGCTGGAAGACAAAACTGCGGAGGGTAGAAGACCCAAAACCGGATAATATTTACACAGTGGGGTCGGGGCGTAACAGGTATATTCCTCTAGCCATCTGATTGTGTTGAGGGAATCGTCTTCTATCCATGTTTTTGAGGTTTGATCATGAAAATAGAATAAGTCCAGCCATGTTCAGATGAGACCAGACTAGCTCATTAGCTTGATCAATTAGAGGGAAGTAACAGTCTCTCAACCCATTTGCAAAGACAATAAACTCCTTTGAGACTAATGGCATGCCTTCACGAAGCAAGGGTGTCACAATGGTGAGAGCCAGATCTATCCAAATAATCAGCCAATGTAGCTTTAGGGTTAACTGTTCCACTAAAAAAGGTATGATTAGCTAAGGTGAAAGGTGTCTCCCCACTCCATTTGTCTAGCCAAAAAAAACATGTTCGAGCTACTTCCTACACGATGAGTTATGTTATCGATGAACAAATTGAATTCTCATTTTCAAAAGTTCCATATAGGAGATCCATTTATTCATCCGACAACCCTTAAACAAGCCTTATGCAACCATTTTTCATTTGATATTTAGAGAAGATGACTTTGTCCATTATTCCTCTTTATTATTAAGAAACCTCCACCACTATTTAGCTAGAGACTGGTATTTAGAGAAAATATAACTAGAAGTAACGAGGATATTCCAATAAACATAACTACTAAACTTTCATCCATATAAGATGATATATCCAGTGTCCGGATTAACACCTGTTAAAATGCTAAACAATAACAAATAAGCATTAACACTATGAAGATAAACATGTATGAAGAACAAATTTCCAAAATATGAATAGTTCTGAAAAATGCGCTAGGGGAAGATTGCAGAGATGATATAATTATTGCGTGGTTAAAATTGTTCTCTGCAAATAAACATTAACACTGTGAAGATAAACATGTATGAAGAACAAATTTTCAAAGTATGATTATCTATTAGGAAGACTAACCTTAGGGAATCCAACAATTGGCGTCGCAGTTAAAATTGTTCTCTGCAATGTGCTAGTCCATATCTAAACCATAGGATGGCACAAGAGATGGTTATGAGCAGTTTACATGAACAAGAACTAATAAACTTCATATTTAGCCATCTTGTTGAGAAATTTAACAACTCAACTAAAAGACGGGAACATTAGGAACATAAAACAAAATATATGTATGATCAACCGTGAAAGCTAAATTATTGAGAAGTGATAACTCTTAAGATGTTAACTAGCAGGCTACTTGAATAAGCAAATTGTGCAGGTGTAAGGTTCATGTGACATATGTGGATGCTGAATTCTGTATAAAAGCAAACATAAAGAACTGTCGGCATAATATGTGGTAGTTTTAACTGTAGTTATATTTTATTTTTATTGAACTGTAAGTGTATTTATAGTTATTATTTACCATAGAGTAGGGCAAACCCATTAATAAAGATGGCCTAGACAAACCTTCTAGCTAGAGCATCCATTAATTCATTGTCATTTCAAGAACAAGAGGAAATCCTGATCTTCCTAACTAAGATCTCACAATTAAATTTACATCCTACAAGGACCCTGAAACACCTTTACTAGTTAGACTATCCATTAATCCATTTTCCATGCTAAGAACATGCAGAAACCTTGATCTCTCTACTCAAACTCTACGATCTCATCAATAAAATGCAACATCCTACAAAGGCACTGGCATCAATACATTGCCAGACCATTAATTTTGCACGGAGCCCATTCCAGGCTCCAACTTCCTTCGGAAAATGCAAAGCCTGAAAAGGAGCCCATACGGTTCTAGCCTGGGCAATCCGGGGCCGGCAGGTATTGGGGGGCTTTGTAGAGACTCTATTGGCTCGGTGATGTGGGCTTACTCTGGTCCTATAGGGATATGTGATTCAAGTGAAGCCGAGGTTAGGGCGGCTTTTCAAGGTATCAAGCGACTAGATAAAGAACGCTATGATAAGGTGATTGTAGAGGGCGGTTCCAAAAATGTGATTAAGTCGTTATCGGGTTCGGCAGCTTCTCCATGGAGATTTTATCTTATTTTGACGAAATTTCAGACTTAACTGGTGGTTCTTCCATAGTTTTTAAACATGTAAGGAGATCTGCGAATACTGAAGCAGATTCTTCCCTAGCTATAGGTCTGGGGTGGGTAGGATGGGTTTGGAGTGGTTTGACTTCCTTCCACCCTGATTTCTTTGTTTAATAACTCTGTATTTGTTTTGGCTCCTCCTTGTACTCTTGAGGACCACCTCTCGGTTCTTGCATTATCAATAAATCCCCCTATTACCATTTCAAAAAAAAAAGGAGCCCATACGATTCAGCCTCATTGTCTTTAATGCCAATTGTACCAAAGAACACTTTCACCACTTCACCTCTTCCGTTCCTAAAGATCCCCAATATGGTAGCAGGACCTAGATTACCGAATGAAGTAACATCAAAATTTAGCTTTAACAAATTGGTAGAAGATCCACGCATCTTATACCTTTCAATCAGCTCTAAGACAATTTAATGAAGGATCCTTATCAATACACACACACGTGTGTGTGTGTGTGTGTGTGTCTATGCATACATACACACACACATCATATATACATATACTAGCATTCTTGGCCCGTGCCATGCGCCTATGCATGGGTGTCAAATATTGGGCCCCAATCATCAAAACATGGCGTAAGATGGAGGGGCCCACCCTATATATGGGCTGGGTGTAAAATAGTTGGCCCTACCATATCAAAACGGGCCCAGCCATGCTATGCATACAACTCAACTCAACTCAACTAAGCCTTCGTTCCAAACTAGTTGGGGTCGGCCAACCAATGCTATGCATGAGGTGCAAAAATAGTCCAACATGGAAAATACTTTGCTAAAGAATTTTCGTTTAACAACACTCAAAAAGCCTACAAAATTGCCAAAGAAATCTAGCAAACCTCTCTCTCTCTCCACCAAATCGGTAACTAATCCGTAATGGAATGGAGAGAGAGAGATAAATTCGTTCGGAATGGAGAAAGAGATAAGTTCCTACGGGGAGAGAGAGAGACCTACCAAGTCGGTAACTAATCCGTAATGGAATGGAGAGAGAGATAAATTCGTTCGGAATAGAGAAAGAGATAAGTTTCTACAGAATGGGAAGAGAGAGAGAGAGAGAGAGAGAGAGTCACTAATTAGTTGCCCAGGGAACAGGAAACCGATATAGTAAGGGGGGAAAGTTTAAACAGAAAAACAAATTAGGAAGCAGGAATGTAGGGCGGGAAACCGTAGTACTAACCAAATTTGTAGGCGGAAAATTTTTCCAAAAAAAAACGTCTCTTGGAAACAAATGCGAATGACAGCAGAAAGAAAATGCTTGGTATGTATTCTCTCTCTCTCTCTCTCTCTCTCTCTCTCTCTCTCTCTCTCTCTCTCTCTCTCTCACACACACACACACACACACAACATATACTGACATCTTTCTGGGAATTTTAACAGCTTTTAACAACTGATAAGGAGTGTAAAATGCAGAGAGGAAAGTCATTATTTAAACAGAGGAGAGAGAGAGAGAGAGAGAGAGAGAGAGAGAGAGAGATTTGTGTGCATTTTGTCATTGTGTATTAAAGTATGCTCACATTTTTCACACTTGTACTGTAAAAGAACATTAAGATTATCGAGTATTTGAAACGCATGTCAGTACACTGTTTTCCTAAAGACATGTCCGGACACAGGTTTAAGGTTGCAGCAGCAAACACCTCAAGTCTCTGTGATATTGATAACTGTCCAGGACCAAGCAAAAAGACTAAGAGATGAAGAAACCAAGATTCCTTGCACAAATAATGAAAATTTGTAGTAGAATCTTCACATACTGAGAAATGAAAGGAAAATTAATGATCAGTATAAAATAAAAGAGCAAGAGAAAAAATCAATTTCGAGGGGACTTAGTTCATCAAGAAATGGCAAGGATATCAAGTTGAGCTTCAGAAAATAGCATACATAAATTACAAATCGCAAAATAATTAAAATTCTAATTGGAAGCTTACAGAAGCTGTCCGCTCAGATTTCAGTCTCTTCTCCACAAAGTTAGCAAGTTTCTTTGCATAAAGATCACCAGCTTCACTGTTGAAAACAAATCAATGTAAAACAACTTCCTCCTCCATAAAAGAGATAAAAATAGCTTTTAGGTGGAACTATCCCATTTGCAGCACTGTTTGTCGACTATTAAAAAAATCACTGCATTATGTTCCCATAACCAGATGATTAATGAAGGGAAGTGATAAATTCGCCCTTTTACCCCCTCCTGGTGGTTTCAAAACTACAGTAAGAAGCCATAGAAACACTGAAGGGTGGCCATGGTTAAAACAGGGTGTGCATTTATCACTAGCCTAGAGAACTGAAATTTTTTCAAGTTGTGATATCGAGTCCACTGATTCGACCAACGACCACAAGTCCAGCCCATTTCCGTTGAGGCGTTGATCCTACCTTGAACGGATGATTCTAGCCCCATCCATCAAGCCTCATTTATCGTTCTATCAAGAAAAACTAAACCATTGATTCATGTATACTTACATCATACCGATGAGATGTACGCTAGGCAAGAGAGGAGAACCATGTGGGTCACCTAATGATGGTCTACAAGATCAACAGTCTGACGACACATGCACGTCCCATGTGAACCCAAAACTTGATCCTTAGGATTGATCCCAACAGTGATTGTCCGCCTAGTCGGACTCTTAACGAATTATAATTGTTATAAGTCTTATAAATTTAACAGCGCTTGGTCTCATGCCGGATATAGACAAAAAAATTAAATAATGACCCTACACCTTCATTATGAGGCGAATGATGGAGAATACAATCATGACACCTTCAAGATATTTCAAAGATGAAGAAAAGAATACAGAATAAATCAGAACGAATGGATGCATTGTTCTGTTGGCTATATATTTGGCAAACCCATGAGACAAGCAGAGCTGACTTTCAAATATTTGAGAAGAGACAAACCTCAAAACTGTATCACCCCCAATTCTTCCTCTGACATTATCACGACTCTCTCCATGCCTAGTAAGCAATATTGGACGTGGCGTGAGATGAGCGTTCACCTACAATGGCATAAATGTATGTATTATATGCAAATAAAATTCAATGAACAAAATAGAATTGCAGAACCACTTAAAATCTCTTAGGAAATTATCATCATTACAGGCTCTTATTTCGCTCCCACTTCTACAACATTCCCATATTTCATAAGTTCACTTCTCAATTGCAAGAACAAACTTAGCAATTGGTGGTTAGCATCAGATATCAGATCTTCTAAATTCAACTTCGATCAAGAAAAGGTTAAATAACATTGAGAAGAAAGAAAAAGGATCTTGATAAACACCTGAAAAACAGATATTATCGTCTGTTTCATCTAGAATGTTGCATCAGACAATACAATCTATGCTTTAAACAACAATTTACTGAAAAATGGATGCATTATTTTTTGTATCATCTGAGTGAGCACTTGATACATATCAAGCGATATGTACTAGGATATAATAATACTTAAGCTTAATGATAAGAGCAGATGAGAATATCTAATCACAGACAACCCTATGGGTTCAAACATGGTAACACTTTGACTCCAAATCATTGGGATAAAATCTCAATAGGAATCCAACCAATAATGAAGCCTAGCTGCTTATAAAAAGGGGTGAAAGAAGACTGGTTTCACAGGCCCATAACTGTTTATCCTTTTTACCCCATGCATATAAATATATAGCCTCTTTATCTCACCCTGAAGCTGAAGAAAAACAAAAAGAATTTAAAAAATTAATAACCCCACAGCACCATTGAGATTAGACTATAGTTTGTTATCAATCTACAAATAATCAGCCACTAACTACAATCATCAGTCGCCTTTGGGATGATGATACTTAGTCAATCTATATTTATCTATTAAAGTTGGATCTATGTATCTTTCTTTTTTAGGGTTGGCCTTATTGATGAGAGAAAAAGCAAATAAAAAAAAAAGAAAAATTAAGAAATCACTTAAGGAACGATTAGCTTAAGGTTGGAAACATACCAAAAAGAAGACGATCCTTCCTGGCAAATATCCACTAATATTGTTCACCTAAATCCACAAATAATCTTTGTCAATAAGTTTGATGCAGAGTTCTTAGATGAAAGTATAAGTGTGATATAAACATTGAATCAAAAGAATTTCAAAGAAAAACAAGATGAAACGAAGGTCAATACATCATTCAATTAAATCAAGCCAATGAGTATAAAAAGAAAAAAAAACTTTCTTGATCGTAATTAAATAATACTAAATAAATGTCTAGCATTCTTGAGCATCTTCCAAAGGAAGGAAAATTTGGAACTTACACATACAATAATCAAGTTATAGTGGCAAAATGCTAAAAAAAGAAGATCAATATGTATACCTCTAATGAATTATGTCATGATCTTTTCAAGTTTAATTATTGAATAATCAACCTTTGAGTCCATTAAAATCCTTATAGAAGAAAAAATAGACAAGACTTTTATATATTTATATATGGATTTGGTGTAAGAAAAGAAATCTTGGAAATGCCAACGTTAATTGGCAGTCCCACCAAGATCAAAACAAGGCACGCGTTAAAAAAAAAGGGATGAGTCCACCATAAACACAGCGGACTAAACTCGAAGTGGCAAAGAGTCAAGCAAATCTCTTTGTAAAAGTCAAATTTATAGAAACGTGAAGTATGAACACAAAAGAATATGATGAATTTTCAAAAGGCTCGATCAGATTTTCCAAAAATTTCCCTTACTTCCTCAATTTGATTGAATTAAAAAAAAATTGCAAAATTGTGTTCTAGTTTCCACTGGAGATTGTCATTTTAAAGGACATGAGGGGGTCTAACTCATAGTCAAAGACCACACACATCTTATCAGTTCTTTTTTCACTGAACACTAAATCTATCCAATTTGGGTGACAATTTCTAGTTGTCAGTTAATGCATTCTTCCATAGATGTAAAGCATTAGAGGGGGAGGTCAACTATTTCTAATCGACACTTTCTCCTCCTTTCTCGTTTTATCTCTTATCTCTTCTAACTTTTCTTCTTCTTAAATTAACATGGTATTAGAGCATATGATCCATTGATTAGTGTTCTTATATATTCCTCTAATTCTTCTCTTCTTCATCTTCAATATTTTTTCATGAATCAAATCCTAGAGGACTGATCCACGAATTCTACGATTTGATTGTGATGAGAAACCATTAATGGAATGAGTGTTCTGTGATGTGTGTTACTGCATGTAGGGCAAAATGAAGGTGCAGCACAAATCTGTGAAGGTGTAGTGGAGATATGGTACATATCAATTAAGACGTACACAGACTGTATGTGACGGCATACTAGTGCAGACCTGAAACACATATTTTTTTCAGTAAGAGATCTTAACCATTTATGGTTTCTGATTTGTGGTTGTGGGAATGATGACCTAAAGTAGCGAGTCTAAGGTGTCAATATTGTCCTTTGGTCTTCAAATGACATCTATGAAACTGAATGGAAGCAACGGTAAAACTATTTCCATGTATTCAAGGCAAATTGAAATTTTTGACCAATAATCCTCCTGAAAAAGATAAGAAGACGGAGTATAAAAAATGGGTTTAGGAGAACTATATGGTAATGACATGGCTATTGAATAAGCATGGAACCAACCATTAGTGCTAATGTGATGTTTGTGGATACAGCCAAATAAGTTTGGGAGGGAGTTCATGAGATGTATTCGGTGGATCAAAATAAATCTTGGATCTATCAGTTTTATAGTAATTTTAAAAAAAAAATGTATAAGTACTACAAAACTCTTAGAGGCACTTGGGAAGAGCTCAGACTGTATGAGCCTCTCACCAATGATAATGAGATATAGAAAAGGCACCGAGATGAATTTTAGGTGGCTAAGTTCACCTCAGGACTGAATCCTAACTTTCAGCGCATTCAAGGTTAGACTCTAACCAGTGAAACCCTACTTTCTCTCATCAATATCTTTTCATGAGCGCAAAGAGCTAATCTTGCATCACCAACACCTTTGGCACCTACGATTTAAGAGAGCTCTGTTTTAGTCTCTAATATTGGGAGAAGAGAATCTTGTTAGAGGTCGTGGAGGTTCCTCTAGTAGAGGTGGGAGAGGCCCTGGAGGCTGGAGGTAGTCAACTTAGGGGGCGTAGTTATGGTGAGACTCATGGATCTGGTGAGGACTGAAAATGTGCCCATTGTGGCCGAACCTTGACTACATTTTTCAATCATTCGGTTGAAAACATTGGGATAATTGGGGCAAACCAGCATGGGCCCATCAAGTTGTTTATGCAAGTGATGAGACTGAAACTCTGCCTCATACATCTTCAGATATTCATACACATTTAACCACATATAGTTGAAATGGATCTTAGACCAATATCCCGTGAGAAATATAATTCCCTATTGCAGAGATTTCAATATGTTTCTACTGGCCAGTCTACATCAACAGCTACATTAGCTCACTCATGTACTATTGTGTTTCTTGTTGCTTAGTAGTAGATTATTGACTCATGGGCTTCTGAGCAAATGGTGGGTACGTCTACTCTATCCTACCCTCATACATCAAAAGATCATTAAAGACATATTACAGGAGAAAAGAGGGCCCAAATGGTGGTATCAGCTGCTGTCAGCGCAAATCATTGTTGACATCAGCAGAGAGTCCACAAGTGGTCAAAGGCTGAGTGGAAATCCCCCATACTTATTTGTGTGAAGAATTTTTCGGCATTTTCTTGAATTCTCTAAGTGTGTTAAGATGGTTTTTAGAGCTTTCCATTTTTTAGATAATATGCCAGCTCTTTTGCTTCAAGTGTGCTTAAGAAAGTGTGTTGGCAACAGATTTTGAGGGAATTGTATGAGTTTTGGACTCCTTTCTTACAGGGCAATAGGTTAGGATTGATGCTCTTCAACAATGCTCAACACGGAAAAGTGATAGCAAACTTGACTCAAGCTTTTTAACTTGAAGAGTTACAATACGACATTATCACTACAGTAAAGAAATCATAAATGTAGCATCTGCATTTATTAGGATCTCGGAAAAATCCAATCAAGAAACTCAAGGAAAAGGCATCATCACTAAATTTAGAACCTATCCACATTGATTTTGTCAACACGCACTAAAGAAAGTGATAAGCAAGTATAGCATGAGAACAAGAACAAAGAAAAACTTACATGTATCTGCCCACCTTGTCCACTAACCGTATCAATCATTTTAATGTAAGAGCCCTCTTCTACTGGTTCATAGACCTGGAGAATAAGTATGAATAGTTTGACATAAATCTAAATTACATAACAAAGTTAATGAAACTTAATCCCAAAAGAACAGTTATATAATTTAAGTTAAAGACCTTTTCATAATTGGCGAGGCGTGTTTTGAAATCTTGTAATCCAGCTTCAAAATCTGGCCTGAGAAATAGAAGTACTGCTGTGTTAGCCATTATAGATGAAGCTGAAGGGATACAAGGTGGTAGTTCACAAAAGCTAAATGCTGATAACTCACTCTTCCGCATAGTCGGGACTTTGTTGAATTTTAAGACGTATATTTCTTTCAATAATCCGCTCATCATTACATAATGTTTCCAAAAATATAATCTGAAATGAATTAGATTAAACATGTAAGCGTCAGGACACTAGACTCCAAAATGTTTCAGCCCACCAGTCCAAGACTCTAGTTATACAGTTATCATACAAAGAAAATAAAAACCTGACAGATAAGACTCTGCTGAAGAAAAAAACTATTGAAGTAAAAATAAAGTATATCTGAAAGCCTCAAATGTCGTCACTTTAAGGACTCGAACTTGGTCACATGTGAACATGGATTAGTAAGTGAAGTTATCTTAGATGGAATTTTAGATAAATAAATCTTGGATGGAATTTAACATCATTAAATTGAACGTCAAAACTCCGCATCCATTTCAGCTATTATGCCATGCAGATGTTCAGCAAAATACCTTGCATTTACCTTCAGCCATTTTCATGAGCATATTCCTTCGACTTCTGGTGCTGTTTGTGGCATCAAATATACCCACCTATGATATAAAAAGCTTAAGTAAAAATTTGTGATAATACTTACAAAGTTAAAGCTCCCAAACTTTACCTGGCCACCATCTTGCATCCAGGATAACATATCATCCATTGCTAGAGCTGCTACCTGGTGCACATGATATATTAAGACTATGAGCAAAGCAGGGAAGGTTAATCTGGTTCAAACAAGAAAAGCTCAAAAAATATGAAAATGGAATCTAAAACACTAATTAAAAAGTCTTCTCTCGTAGATAAAAGGAAAGAGAGTTGTCATGTTGTAAGAAAACATCTACTATTGAAGTGTGTTCAGTGCTAAAATATTGGAATTTTATTTTTGCATGCCATTTTCTCACTGTTGTATATTTGCAGCTGAAGAGAAGTCCAGTTTTAATACACTAAAGCAATGTTGAAACTAAGACAAGTTTCTCTTCCATGATATGCCGAAATCCGACACTGAAAGCACATTGAATCGGGTTTTACAGGAATTCGGCGAAATTTCACCGAAATTACCGACATTTTGTAAAATACCGAATTTTTTTTCCAGAATTTTACATGATTTCGGACGTAACAGAAATTTTTTCGGTTGTGGCCAAAACCTACACCGAAACAGATATTTAAATCCTTCTTTTTTATGGGCAGACATTTAAATCCTTGTGGCTACGCAAGAAGATAACACAACAGAAAATGCAAAGAACTGCAAACATCATGCTCAAAACCTACGGAATATGACGTTCCAAAAACAAAGAACTTTCCATATAATATTCACCTCATTACGTGCCTCAATGCCTTCCTGATTGTCAGCTCGAAAAAAGTCAGCAGCCTGCACAAACAGATTTCCAACATACCTAAGCACTCACCTTTAAAGTAAAATATGTTTAAAAGGAAAAGAAAAAGGAAAAAACTGATTGAAATCTTAATCAGATCTGGAAAACAACCAACTTCAGGAGAAAATATGACGTCACTTGCAACTATGTAACAAAAAGTGAATACATTACAGAAAAAAAAAATAGATATTATAAATTTTACCTGATTTGCTCCATGCTTGAGGCGACGGTACTGTTCAACGAAGTTGACATCACAACCAAGAAACAAGAGTAACTTATCATACAAATTTATAGTAGTGAAACATTATTCTGCATAATAAAGCAGGAATAGGTGTGCATATGATAAAGAAGGATTCACCTTGCCGACATTGAAATGTTTGGTTTCATGTCCTAACCAGCGGAGATATCGTGTAAGCTTAGCTGCGGTAAAAGTCTTGCCTCGGGCTGGCAACCCAACCTGCGGCACAAGCAAAAGCTAAGAATCATCACCTTAGAATGGAATACACTAACAAAAAAAATGATGCCCAAAAAAAAGGAAAAAAAAGGGAAAAAAAAGAATCACACTAAGCAGAAAGCTTCCACAATTTATTCAGTGGGTAACTCTAACTTCAGATATACTAAATCATACATGATTTAGAAATCGATGCTTCCACAATCTATTTAGTGGGTATCTCTTACATTAGATATACTAAATCATACATGATTTAGAAATCAATTTTACGTATAATGTCAAATTGGATCTCAAAAAATACATTTTTGGAGCCAACTCAAGTCATAGACAGGACTGTAGCACTAGTCACTACCAAGTCCCGAATTCCAGACCCTTTTGGCCCCAACATCAGGGGTTTCAATTTCGCTAAGTTTCCACTTGACCATAGGAGAAAACACAAAGCAATTAGAAGTACATAGGGGTGCCTGCAACACTTTTGGAGTAAGAGGGACGTGCCTGGATGAAATCAGAAAGAATAATGAATCCTCTGATCTCCCTTTAAGAATATAGAATGAGCAGCCAATATAGTCTCCAAGGTACCAAAAGCTGTCGACTATTCTCATTGCTTCACCAAGTACTCCATGAATGGCGCGAAGTACCTCCTGATGTGTTCAATTTTTTTCTTCTTTTTTAATCTTTTAGAGGTAAATCATCGTTACCTTTTTTAATTTATCTGTTACCTTTTTTAATGTATCCTGACTCTTATCTCCCTTTAAGAATATGAATGAGCAGCCAATATAGTCTCCAAACAACCAAAGCTGTCAAGTGTTCTCATTGCTTCACCAAGTACTCCATGAATGGCGTGAAGTACCTCCTGATGTGTTCAACATTTTTTGTTTTTTTTTATTCTTTAAGAGGTAAGTTTTTCATTGTTACCTTTTTTAATGTATCCTGAAGGATAATTATGTTCTTTAATCATGTTATAAATAACATTTACCTCAATGAGGATAATTGACCATTGATCCTTAGACATCAGCAGATTATCTCCATCATGTACAATGTATTCTATGGTTTTGAAGTACCATGTTGTACAGGGTAAAAGGAATTGACAGTTTAAAGAAGGTTAAAACATTTGATAGTCAGAAAATACCAGAACAATAGCCAATTGTCGATCTTCCTTTGGTCCAAGCATTTGATCAGCTACAGCTGCGGCTGCAACGGCTCCAGCTGCTGCTGGCATGACCTTTTAATAAATAGTACAAAACAACAAAGTATAAGGACCAACATATGAAATTTTTAAAAAAATACAGCATGTAAGATAGTAATCATCTCACTTATTGTAACATACGTGGTGGGCAATATCGAAATTTGAAAAGTAAGAAAAAGTGGACTATAGAAATTAAACGGCTAGAAGAAGAAATAAAGATCAGAATTAATGATTTCTAGTATAAACATTATTTAGGAAAAACACAGGGAAAGACTATATAAAAGTTAAAAGATCTTGTAGGATTGGATATACCTTTGTTTCAGAACCCACTTTAGGCCCATTAGTGAAAGTAGTTGCACTATCTGATTTAACGATACAAGTAGAGCCCACACCCCTATCCACGAAGAGTCCTCTACGACTATCTTGCCTTCGCATGGGTGAAAATGTGCCCACAGATTTTGATTCAACCATGCTTGAAGTTGGAAATCCTTTGGAAGGATCTGGGATTGTGACCTCCACATCCTATATTAAGAACTCAATCAAATCAATGAACACATAAGGCTTAGATCCATCCAAGCCACAGACATTACTGCCAGTAAAAGATATAGGAAGATTCATATCTGTTGGTAAACTTGACCAGAAGAAATGCGAAATAGGGTAAATAATTATATGAAATTCACAACTCCTGAAGAATAAACTAAAGCATTACAATATATTGACCATTATCCTCTTGTAAAAATGATTAAAGAATAAACTAAAGCATTACAACTCCTTTGTCTCATTGCATGTTGACAAGTACAAAGGTAGTTATCGAGAGTATAGGCTCTGAAAATTCATATATTGAGTTTCTTTACATATTTGAAAATGTGTTTGCATCTACGGCTTCACCCTAAAACTTAAGAGTGTGATAATTAGTAAGTAATCAGGAATAGTGCCTCAGTAGAACAATTTTTCCTTGGGGTGTTGCATAGGAAACAGATATGCAATTACATAATTACGAAGCTTTTGAAAATAAGAGAAAAATAAACAGGAAAATAACCAGTGACTTGTTACAAGAATGGAACTTCATTTAGTTAATGTTGGATTGTGGCCCATCTCACCATAATCTTTTACGTCCTTAACTGCAAAAGATTATTAATAATAAGTGGTAGTATCAATCCATCAAAGTACGTCTTCAGTCATAACCCATATCTATCAAAGTGTGCACCTCACGTACTACAAAGGCAGGGATAATAGTAAAGGTTTTTCATTAATTTTCCAGAAGTTAAAAAGAAGTATCAATATTTAATGAATTTCATTATTTAAAACCACAACCTAGGTAAAACAGGGAAGTCAAGTTCTAGGCTAGAGACTAAAGATAACGACACCCAATTCCAGAAAACCCCTGATGCAGAGAAGACTCATTCACTATTCAAAAAAAATCCTTTAAAATTATTAAGAAAATTTTTCATAATTCATTAATGTTCATATCCTTTTAATTTATCCTTTCTTTTGACCTTTTCCTACACCTGAAAATTAAATTGAATCAATGACTAAATTCTTGTGTACCCACGGTATGAGATATACCGTTATAGTATCCAGAAAACTAAAACCAGATCTGAAATATGTCTTGATATTCTTGTAAAATGGAAGCTAAAAACCAGTTTAGCTGGATTCAGGAACTATCCAAATCAAATTTTGGATAGGAAAAAACTTCAATAAAATAAGTAACCATGTTGTCTAGGACTAGAAGTGATCCTTTTGGAAGATCAAACTTAAGGGTAATTATGTTCTAGAGTGATTTCTGGAGTCTGGTAGAGTAGGTTTAGTTGACAGATTACAACACAAAGTTTATAAAGGAGTTAGGTTGCTAATGCAACTTAGTGAGACAAAATAGTTTTAGTTGTTCAAATTAGAGGGTTGCAACTCGCAACAAAGTTACGTTTCCAAATGCTACAAGAAAAAATATAACGGTGAGCAATAACAACTCAATGATGAATATACTCACAACTATGATTAGTGAACTTTTGCTCCAAATCAATTAACGGAATCTGATATTTCAGTAAAATAGTTTATGCTAAAATGGTATTCAAAATTGGGAGGATGGTATGGGAAAAACCTTCCTAATCACATCTTGATCAACAGAAAAAACGCCAGCCTTATTTGAGCCTGGTGAAACACTGCTTGAGATACCGGTGTTAGAAAAGTTTCCAGCGTAAACCAACGATCTTGGAGACTCTGTCATATTAGCTGCATACGTAAGGCCCGAGTTTGCAGAAGTAATTGGAGTGGGGACAACATAGTGCTCTAAATCAAGCTCCAAACTAGCAGAAGAACCATTCTGTGCAAAAAAACAAAAAGGACAATTTGGCAATTATGATTAGATTTACAAGAAAATACTAAACAAATATATAAGTTGGAACCTATACCCAACTTCATATGTCCAAGGCCACTGAAAAAAATGCATGCTTATGAATAAGGACATATCAGATATTAGGCCCTTAGGTAATGTCAAATTCAGTTCATGCCACTGGATTTATGTATCACGGGGAAAAATTGAGTTCCAACTAGGCATTATATAATTCAAGAAAGGCCATGAGGGATTTCGATTGAAGATATGCGAATAATTAGAGTCAGTGACACACTAATAATTACAGTCTACTCGCACTCTTGTTATTAGATCTTACATTATGTTTTTTTCCTGTATTTCAGTAATTCTGAGTCTGTGAACACTATAAAAGTCAATCCCAGGACTTGGAGGTGTGACTTCTTTCTCCCAAAATTTCTTTTTCATTCTTCTTCTTCCCTTGAACATGGTATTGGACACGGTCGCAATCCGAGGTAGGAATTGTCCCTCCCTCCCTCCTCTCTCCTTCCTCCCTCCTCTCTCCCTCTAACAGAACGACGTTTTCTAGATTTCCTTCCTTTTCTTTTTATTTTCTTTTTCCTTTTTTTCTTTCTCACCACGTCATTTCCATGGGAATCTGACCCTAGGAACGCATATGAACAGAGCCTGATGGAACTTTTGTAATTATGAGTCTTTGATTAATATAAATGTCTACCCCGCGACTTGGATGTGTAAATTTTTTCTCCCAAAATTTCTCTCTTTTTCTTCTTCACTTTAACAATCCGTACACAAGCAATGTCACCCGACCTATAATAAACTCAGTAAGGCCATTACCAAACTTCAAACAATTACATGATTTTCCAATATATAGCTAAAAAGTCTTAGCCTCACTATGTATGGATTACTTGCCCTACTGGCTATTGAGGAAAGAAAGAAGATGCTCCATTGATCTTTGTAGGTACATTGAAACTACTTAAATTGCTTGTTTAGCAATAGCTAGCATTAAAAAATAGAAGATAAGACCAAGAAAATACAAGTGTAAATATGCCAAATTCTTTTTTTTCCTTTTTTTTCTTTTTTTAAATATGCCAAATTCTTATTGAAACCTTGGAAGAAAATACAAAGTTGAACTTAGATAAAGTAGTTACATGAAACTTCTTAGTTGGATGGGAAGCTCGCTTCCCCGGAAACTCACTTCGGAAGATAAGTTCTTCTCGCTTCCCAACTTTAGGGGAAGCGCGCTTTCCAAACGCTTCCTATGTGTTTCCTCTTAATTAAGAATATCCTTCCTATTTAGGTGATTATTTCTTCTTAAAATAATATTTTCTCCTTTTTGATAATGCTAAAGACGCATATTTAAAAAAACAGTGCATTTAAAACTTGAAAACCATTTTAAGTTTCAAATAAAAATTATGCGCATCTTTTTTCAAAACTTGTGATTCTAATTAGTCGGAAAGTCTTCTTGTCAACTTGTAATCCTTACCTATATTAACCATCCCTCCCTAACCTACTATAATCCTAGTCTATGTACTTCGTGTTCACTTCTAAAGTTCCAATTAGGCTTATTACATGCTTCAGGTTGACTTTCAATGATGCTTCCCACACATTTTATCTTTACTTTCTTAGAGCTTTTCGCTTCTCGCATTTTCTCTTTTATAAACCGCTGGCTTCCCGCATCGTTTCTCGTACTTGCTTCCCACTCTGGCAACTATTAAACACATGTTCCAGCAATTCAAATTAAATGGCATCACAATATCATAATGGTATGTCGTGGGTTTTACCCAATAACTTATGTGATCTTTAGGTGGGGTGGAATTTCGCTCCCTGGCATGTGACGGGAAGGACTCCATGGTATCTAGCCCTCTTGGCCATTTGCTGGGCGATATGGACAGAAAGGTACAGGTGGATTTTTCAGGGTATATCAAAAGTCCCTAACTCCATATATCAGGAGGCAATTACTTTGATCGTCGGCCAAGTACTCAGTAAAGCATATTTGGGGAGTTTTGAAACTATGACGAAGAGAACCAGTAAAGCATACCCATGTGGACAACTATTCGATAAAAGCACCATAGTCCATATTCAAAATTGTCTCACTGAAACTATTCTAAACTTAATCAAGCAATTAGACACCTTAACTAACAAATTATTTTGTGTTGTATCAGTAGATAAATTAAGCGGCACAACCAATATGCTCTTTTAGTACAGTTCAGTATATACATCTACATTCACATGGAAGTCCATGCAACAGTAAAGATCTATGGAAAGATAACATCTCAAATGAGAAACCAGATTCTCAATCTGAGGATACAATCATACCTCAAGACCCGTCTCGGGAGCGGCATTAATGCTAACATCTGGAATTCCACGCACGGTAGAAGGCTGAAGATGCTCTTGAAAAGCCCTCCAACTAGCGGCAAGATCGAACGGAGAGACTCTATCAGCTTTAATAAGCACGCGATACTCAAGCAACTCGTCACTGCTAAGCCTGAAGAGAGCCAGCCTGGCATCGCCTTGTAAGGTCCCTCCGATCAGCTGTCGATTAGGACCCTCCTCAAGGATGCAAGGCACATTATTGTGCTTGGGTTTTAAAAGGAACTTGAAATCCAAAGTTTCTGAAAATCAATAATCAATTAACAAGTCCCCCATTCCAAACTAACTAAAAATAAATAAAAAATAAAAAGTTTTACCATGATTAGGGGGCACAACGAAACTCAATTCCCATATGGAAGCAGACTCACGTTCCATGGAAAGCTGCAAAGGAATAGAAATTGGCATCAGGGTAGGAGAGAAAAAAAGCAGGCATTGCATATGTGCATGAAATTTCATTTAGGTTTATTTCTTCTTCGTCTTTTAGCGAATATAACAAGATTTTAATTTTTTTTAAAAACAGGAAAATTACAAAGGCAAATCGTTTGTGTTTATTTCTGATTGATAGATATAGAAATATATAAAAATGAGAGAGAGAGAGAGAGAGAGAGAGAGAGAATTAATACGTGCATACTATTATGTTGTTTATGGGGTAGTTGTAATGTAGTTATTATGTGTTTATGCCTAATTGACTGTAACAGAAATAAACAAACAAAAAAGATAGAAAATAATGGGAGAGAGGTTGATTCAAGGCAACAGGACCTCCTAGAGTTTCAATTCGAGAGGAACGATGACTCTCCTAAAACAAAGTTTCTTTGTGCCAA
Organism: Tasmannia lanceolata; assembly: GCF_043159265.1. NCBI lineage: Eukaryota > Viridiplantae > Streptophyta > Magnoliopsida > Canellales > Winteraceae > Tasmannia > Tasmannia lanceolata. Next base: position 12,439,714 of record NW_027518695.1, read on the forward strand.
TTTCTATCAATTTCCTTGCAATACAACTATTTAATTACAAGAACATAGATAGTTACACATCATCAATCCATTTGTTCACTTATAAGACACATCATCAACAACCAACACCCACTACCCTAAAACACATAAACCATAACCACATAATAACTACATTCTAACCCACCTCACATACACCATAATAACATGCACATATCATTCTTTCCCCTTTAAAAATGACTGTGTCCTCAAGGTCGAATTATTGGAGAAAATACTTTCTTCCACCAGGATCCCAAATCATATTGGGCACAATTTTGTTGAGCAAAACAATTAACTTTAGACCTTAGTGTTCTTTAAAAACAATGATCATGATCTTTCAGACCAAAATCTGTCGTTATCAAAGTTCAAAGGAAATACGATTTTTTATAACGGTGCATCAAAATGATGGAATAATTGAATGGTTTGGCAAAATCAATGGAATCCTCAGTAGCGTCTTCAACTAAATCATCTTTGTCACCATCAATTCGCATTTTTCTCTATTCGAACATCAAAATTTTCAATATTTAACTTTCATTCATCTTTGCGCATTTTATTGACCTCTATACTGATTCTGTTCAATCCTTTCACAAATCATCGTTGATCTTCTGTCAATTTCAAAACAAGTATTTTGATCTTTTGAAAATCATCATGGAATCCAAAATCTCCCAAGATGCAGCTATGATGCAGGATCGACCGCTCTGATACCACTTGTTACATTGCCTCCTTTAGGCTAAATTCGAGGATATTCTTGCCTCCTTAACATTTCTTTTGGGATTAAACTTCTTGGATCCCTCATCCATGACTTTCATTTTCATTTAAATACTAAACATGTAGTTACAAGTTATAATAACCACTCTCCTTTCAACCACACAAGTAAGACACCTAACACAGTAACTATATAGTGGCTGTTTTTTTTTAAGTCAACTATATCGTAGTTGTTCTCTACAATAACTACCCACCTTCAAAATCAGTTCTAATCAATGTTGGAAAGAAATATGATTTTTCATGAAACCGCGTCGAAATGGTTAAAGGATTGAACAGTTGAACATAATCAATATGACCTTCGGCGGAGCGTTCAACAAAACCATCTTTGTTGTGTGCCTAATTGGCCGTAACAAAAATAAACTATGGAAAAGATAGAAAAAGAGGGGGAGAGAAAGGTTAATTAGAGGCAACTGAACCTCCTAACGGTTCAATTCGAGAGGAACAATGACTCTCCTGAAAACAAAGTTTCATTCGTGGCTGTAAAATTCTCTTTCCCTTTTTCAATGGCACACTACTTAAATATAAGCAAAAGGTAGTGCCACATCACAAGCCCATCTACCCACTTACAAGACAGATCACCAATAACTAACCCCCACAAGCCTAAACTGCATAACCATGACCACATAATAACTAACTCTAACTACCCCATATACACCACAATAATATGCACATATCATTCCTTCTCCTTTAAAAACGACTTTGTCCTCAAGGTCAAGATATAGTAGAAAATACTTTATTCCACCACAGCCCAAATCTTATTGGGAACAATTTTGTTAAGCAACACAATTAACTTTAGATCTTCGTGACCTTCAAAAACAATTTGAACCCTACTTTCAAAATTCGTTGTAATCAAATTTCGAAGGAAGTACGATTTTTCATGAAGACATATTGAAACGATGGAATGCTTGAACGAGTCAACAAAATCAAGACGATCATTGGTAGTGTATTAAACTAAAACATCTTTGTCGCCATCAATTATTTCATTTTTTTTTATTTGAACATCAACATTCTCAAGATTTAACTTTCCTCCATCTTAGTACATTTCATCGGTCGCTATGCTGATTTGGCTCAAGCCTTTTGCAAATCGTTGTTGCTCTTAATTTCAAAACAAGTGTCTTGATCTTTTGAAAATCATCACGCATGAAATCCAAAATCTCCTAAGATATGGCCATCATGCGGGATCGACTGCTCTGGTACCACTTGTTATGTGCCTAGTTGGCCGTAACAAAAATAAACAATGGAAAAGATAGAAAAAGAGGGGGAGAGAAAGGTTGATTCGAGGCAACCGGACCTCCTAACGGTTCATTTCAAGAGGAACCAGTAGATGGGCTTGTGATGTGGCACTATCTTTTGCTTGTATTTAAGTAGTAGTATGTTAATGAAAAAGAGAAATAGAATTTTACGACAAAGAAGGAAAGTTTGTTTCAAGAGAGTCATGGTTCCTCGGGAATTGAACTGTTAGGAGGTCTGGTTGCCTCAAATCAACCTTTCTCCCCCTCTTCTTCTATATTTTGCCTTTCAAATTGAGTCTTTAAGAGGTCTGGTTACCTCGAATCAACCTCTCTTGATGTGGCCCAAGGAAGGAGAAATAGAATAAAGAGGGGAAGAGAAGAAGAATAGGAGGGAAGGAGAGACAAACCCAAGAATCCACTAGGAAAGAAGAAAGACGATAAAAATTAGAGAGGAGAAATAGAAGATTAAGAGAAGAAGAATCCTAGAATCCACTTCGAAGGAAGAGAAGAGACTAAAGGGAAGAAGAAGAGGGATAGGGGAGAATCTCTGTTCTCAATTAATTCATTCAAATCATCAAAATCTCTAAAAAAACCCTAATACATGAGGGCCTTATATAGGCAATTGAAATAACTTGGAAATAAAATAACATGGAAAATAAAAGCCCTAAAACTAAAACATGGAAATAAAAATCCTAGAACTAAATAACAAGAAAATAAACTCTTGAAAAGTCCTAATGGGCACATATGCCGCTTATGGGGCCTACAATCTGCATCATTCTAGTCCGCCTGGATCGAATATGTAAATAACCCACTCTCGCAGTAGGAGTAGAAGATCGTCGAAGTCACATCTGATACAGGTGATCAGAAGTGGTCCATCCAAGCAAGTGCGACGAACTGGAAAAGTGGCAACACGGATGAGGCCAATCATAGATGGTAAATGGTCACTCGCGGTAACTGCATAAAAGATCACGGCCTTGTCAAATGTAAAATCCACAGGAATCACCATATCCACATGAATAGTGTATGCCAAAATCTCCTCTTTAACAGTGTGACCATATGCAACATCGGTATCTCCATGCACCTCACATGTATCTATATTTGTCAAGCCATCACTTGCATCCTCATCCACAATCATCTCGATCGGAGCATCGGCAGTAGAGACAATACGGTCATTGTGCTCATCTACTGTAGAATCGGCATCCTCAATCACAATGCTCATCATGGCCTCGATGTCTGCAATCTCTGTAATAAGCTTAGACTCAGTACGCCCAGCAACTGGATCATCAGTGTCAACCTCATCACCAAGAACATCCGAACAATCACTTGCATCAACTGCGTCATGTCGTGGGAGTTGGTAACATCGATTGTGGCATCTTCCTCCCCTTCTTGAGATGTAGCCCCATCAACAGGGGAAGGAGACAGGTAGGCTGAGCATGAATTCCTGGAAGTCGTGGCCTCCCTGGGAACCTTAAGCCCAAGATGCTTGTTAATGCAATTCAAGGTTGCTTTCATATCAGCTATCATGTATGAGTGCTGATCCAAAGTAGCTTGAGTGTGTTGTTCCCCGGCTCCTCTGGGTTGGACTTGTCTTTGCGTCTGATGATATTGATAATAAGCCTTCCGAGCATTAGACCTTCGCAAACTCATCACAAACGTCTTGCCATCAACTAAAACAAGGCATGCCTAAATCATTGCGCCCTCGCAAGAAGTGTCTCCATTTCACCTTAGCATCTCTGCAAACTGTATCCGTAACTCGACGAATGGTCATTTGATGATCATAACCATAGTACTTATGGTATGCATCAAGAGCCTTGATCCATTTTAGGCACGCAACATCGTAATCTCCATAGGGATAGTAGTAGGTATCGGAACCATAGAAATATGGAACCCATGGTGCAGTCATTGTTGGGGCGAATCAATGCCGCATGGCTTCAAAATAGAATATGTGAAAATCAGCAGTTAGATCTATCCACGATGTCGAAAGGAAAACAATGTTTTTCGTGGATCGTCAATCGGATGATGGAACATGATCGATGGCTGAGATTTCTCCTGAAATTGTGCTGAAAGTCGCTGTCTGCGGCTGAAAATGAGATGGATGTGCTCTCCTTTCTACGTGGAACAACTTCCGTGTAGAAGTCACAGACAAATTTTGAGTGAAAATAGCCCGAAAGTAGATAGAGAAACTAGATGAAGAGATGAGAGAGATACTAGAGAGAAAAAGAAAACTCTATTTCTGTTTTTTTTTTCTGATTTTTTTTTTTTTTGGGTGCCTAAAGATAAAAGAGAGAGAGAGAGAGAGAGAGAGAGAGAGAGAGAGGCCGGGGGGGGCAAAATTAGTCTTACTTAATTGGAAGGGGTACCCAAGGTAAGAATGGGGTTTAAAATAATGAGTTACTTAAGTGGGGTGCCTAAAGGAGGAAAGAGGGGGGAGGATGAATAAGTAAAGTTACCATATTATTCTCTCTTGAATGACTCGTACAGCATCTTAGATAAGATAATACTCATTTGTTGCCTTTTCTATTTCTCCAAAAGACTAAGCAACCAATCTCTCAAACTTATTTGTTGCCTTTCTTTATTTCTCCAAAAGGTTAAGCAACAAATCTCTCAAACTTATATGTTGCCTTTTTTTTTTTTTCTCCAAAAGACTATGCAGCCACGTTCGTGCATGCAACGAAGCAAATTGATGCACTGGAAACTTGCCTTCTCAATGAAGCTACCAAAGAGAGAAATAGTTTCTTCTTCCTCACGAAAGAGAAAAAATAAGTTTTCTTCTTCCTCCTCCCCCCTCTTTTCTATCTTTTATTTTGTTTATTTGTGTTACAACTAATTAGGCACGTAACAAGTAGTATCAGAGAGGTCAATAGTGTGTCATGGCTGCATCTTGGGAGATTTTGGATTCCATACGTGATGATTTTTGGGAGATCAAAGCACTTGTTTTGAAATTGATAAAATAACAACGATGATTTGCATAAGGCTTTAACAAAATCAGCATAGCGATCGAGTAAATGCGGAAAGATGAAGGAAAGTTAAATCTTTAAATTTTTTATGTTCCAGTAGATAAAAACGCAAAAATTGGTGGAGACAAAGATGATTTAGTTGAAGATACTGCCAAGGATCACATTGATTTTGCTAAACCATTAAATTATTCCATCATTTCGATGCACCTTCATCAAAAATCATATTTCCTTCCAACTTTGATAGCAAAAGATTTTGAAAGCGTGATTCCAAAGATCACAGTCATTGTTCTGAATAAATGAAAGTCTAAAGCTAATTGTTTTGCTCAACAAAATTATGCCCAATATGATTTGAGACCCAGTGAACTGGAGTATTTTCTCCAATAATTCAACCTCGAGGACAAGGTCGTTTCAAAGGGGGACGGAATGATGCATGCATACTATAATGTTTTTTATGGGGTAGTTGTAATGTAGTTATTATGTGTTTAAGGCTTATGTGTTTTAGGGTAGGGGTGTTAGTTGTTGATGATGTGTCTGGTAAGTAGGAAAATGGATGGCGATGTGTAACTAACTTTGTTCTTGTATTTCAATAGTTGCATTACCATAGAAATGTGGAGAATTGGCAACCAAAACCGAAACGTATGCTTCATGAGAGTTGTGGTTCCTCTCGAATTGAACCTTTAGAAGGTCTAGATGCCTCAAATCAACCATTCATCTCTCGTTTCCATCTTTTTCCATTATTTATTTGTGGTACGGCCAATTAATCACGTAACAAAATTTATGTGCATGAAATTTCAATTGGGTTTATTTCTTCTTCTTCTTCTTTTGACGACTATTGGGGGTAAAATCGGGCACCAACAACGCACTAACACGTGGCTTAAGACCTTGAGCATCCTGGATTGGAAACCGCCATGTGGCATAGCGAAGAGAACCCTCAATAAGCATCCTAGCCATCGGCCAGCACGGCATCCAAAGACCACGCACCGCCGCATCACCCAATCAGCCGTTGTTTCGTAACACTGGGGACAGTGCAGCATGCCAGCACTAGCACCAATCACGCCTTCGCCATGCAACGCATGGGCCTCCCTGCAGCGTGCCAGCGCTGTTGGAAAGTTGCCTTATTTCCCACGGCCGTGGTGGGAAGGTAATAAGGTAAAATAGAAACTAGGCTTTTGGGGTTTTGTAAAACCTAGATATTAATACTCGTATATCTCACGAGAAAGGTGTGTGGGAGGCCTTTGTGTGTGTCATTGCACAAGGAACAGCAAAACAAGAGTGGGTTTTCTCTTGCCTGAGGTAAGAGAGATACAAGGGAGAAGAAAGGAGAGAGAAGGGGTTTCTTCATGGACCATTCAAAAAAAAGGAGGGGCGTGTCCTTCTTGGGTTTTTCTTGGGTTACTCTTTGTGTACGCTCTTGGTTGGGACTTGGGAATACAAGGAAAGGGCTGCGGGTTTGTGGGTTTTGGGTTAATCCATGTAATCCTTGTATATTGTTTTCTCATAGTGGAAGATCGTGTTTCTCAATTGTGGATGTAGGCATGGCCGAACCACGTAAAATCTCGGTATTCAACTTGTTGCTTATGTTTATTTATACTTTTCCGTTTATTTGTGCAAGATCAGATCAGATTTGCCCGGCGGATTTTCTCAACAAGTGCCAGTCATGCCTTCTCTATGCAAGGCCTAGGGCCTCATTGCCGCAACGATGCAAGCGCCAATACCAACAATAGCCCAGCATCACACTACCCTCGCCCCACTAGTCACAGAACCTCCATCTATAAAAGGGAAACCCGCATTCCGATTCGGTAATGCAATTCACACCAACCCAAGCCCCCTTTCCATAGGGTTTAGCCCCATCTGTTGCCTCTACTGACTTGAGTGTCGAAGGGTTTCCCTGGAGTTCCAACTTAAGGCATCTCTAACCACTATATGTGAGTGCCAGGACGTCACTAAGATCATCCAGTCGAGCATTCCTCTGCCAGAGCTAGACGACCTATAAGTCGGATTCGAGCAGCAGCAAAACTAAGATTATAACAAAATTTTATTAAGAAACATGAGAAACTACATAGGCAAATCATTCGGGTTTATTTCGGATTGATAGATATAAATATGAGAGAGAGAGAGAGAGAGAGAGAGAGAGAGATTACGGCTTTAGAAGAATCCCAAGAGCCAACGAGAGGGACGGAGCCATAGACGTGAGGGATGAGTTCGCCTTTGGGCTTGAAATTCTCCATCTTCAATGACACATACAGCTGCCCACCTGCTTGGTCGAGACTTTCTTCTCTCTCTTCGCTGATCCCTTGTGAACTCTCTGGGTTCTTCGAAGCGCCCGTTCCCATTGTTGCACCTCAAATTCCCCCAGAGACTTAAAACTTAGCAGTCGCTTTTTTTGTTTTCAGAGAGAGAGCGCGCGCGCGCGAAGTGGTGTGGGGAAACGGAAAAAGGGGGGTGGGACGGAAAAAGGGGGTGGGAAGGTTGTTGTTTTGGAATAGGAAAGGATGAAGGTCTCCTTGTTTATAAAGATTAAAGACTAAAGAAGAAGGTTGGTTGGTGCTGGCGTTGTTTTTTATTTGTATTTTTCTTCTTGAGATGATCACACGGACGTGTGATCTGATCTGATATGCGGTTTTGAGTATTTTATTGGTATATTCGCTTTCTTTTCTTCCCCGGGCCACCCTTGTAGTTGTAGTTGTAGACTTGTAGTGTACTTTTACAGGGGTACAATGGGGTGGCCTGGGAAGAAATGAAGATGAATATATCATTATAGTTTTTATCTCATCCTTGCACCGGGGACCATTAACTTTTAATATGCCGCGTGCGCGTGACGTCCAGTATTTGTTTCATATTCATTTACCCATAAATAGGCTGTACACTGTACATCATTTTTATAGGGTGATCCTAACCCTCCGATCTGTAGGAAACCGTCTATAGGTTGTACACTGATAGATCATTTCCATTGGATGATCCTAACCCTCCTATATGCGTCATGGCCCAACAAATGGACGGTTTGGATCATCTTTTGAAGTGGGCCCCACTGTACTTTTTGAAAAATATTACGCTTCACGCTCTTACTACTCTAATTTTGAGTCCAATAATGCTAGATCTCCCTATTTTCTAACTGAGATGCTCTATGATGTCCCATGTCTCCCTTAGGCTCTGTTCACTTGTGTTCCCGGGAAAGCAAATCCCTGGAAAATAGCCTCTTTTTTCCTTTACAAGACCTTGACAAGACAGAATTCTGGTGTTCACTTGCTTTCCTGATAAAGTAACAAGCCTAGGTGGAAAATGTCAAATAATGACATATAAATTGCCAAAAATGATATGGAAATGTCTCTTTTCTCACAAGTGTGGGAAACCAAATCCCACTATTTTGGTCGGATTTGCTTTCCCGGGAAAATTAGTGAAAAAAGGTGAGCAAGCAGTTTCTCGGGAAACTTTTTCCTGCACAGTTCTACGCACGTGAACAGGCACGGGAAACCTTTTCCTACACAATTTCCTTGGATTTCTTTTTCCTAATGCCACGTCAAATTCCCGGGAAACCTTTTCTTTTCCTTTCCTAGGAAAACAAGTGAACAGAGCCTTAATGACTGTTACTTTTAGCACTGTATTTTTTAGTCCAATAATCCATTTTAGACTCACAATCGGTTCTCAAAATCCCAATGTCCAGTTTGTTTTGGATTTGAGAGTTGATTGTAGTCCAAAATTGATTGTGGTAGTCCAAATTTACGTTTAAGTTAGGTTTGAGTCAGACTCACAACTGTAAATGATGTTTTTGTACCTATGTGCATACAGAAACACGTACAATAATTGAATGTACATGTGTACACATGCCTGTAAATAATGGAAAAATGTACATACGAGTTGGTTCAAATAGGTGCTATGAATGGTCAAGCAGTGGAGAGGCAAATAATCAAAGTCAGAAATAGCAAGAGAAGTAGGCAAGGCAAGCCCAAGCTTTCTCTTATACACTCAATTTCCTTACTTATGCAGGTGGCTTCACGGAAATATGTCCCGAAGATACAATGCCTATATCAAGAACAAGGGTTGCACCCCAAGTTCAATACAACTAATTTGCCTTTATAATGCAGTAATGGGTAGCGGAAGCGTTTTAAACGGAATAAAAATTCAAGATTTGGTTTGGGTTCTTGGTTAAACAATAATCAGAAAGAAGAATTCAGTTGGGGTGGATGGTTTATAATGGAAAGGAATTTCTGGGCTAATAAATATGTGTATGTTGGGGTGGTGTTGATCGGTTGTTAGAGGAGAAGAATTATGGGTGTGAATAGGTAGGCTTCTAATCTCTTAGGCTAGGAAAATATGATGACGCAGCATAAGGTATAAGGGCTCTAAGGGCTGTTTCAAAGAGAGTTTTGTGGCTGTTAAGAGGGCTGCAAATAGGGTTGGATGTTAGCTATTCTCAAAGTCTGAGTGGTGGCTAGTTTGTACGATCAAACATTAGATAATATGGGAGGGAAGGATTGGATCGGATGCTATTATATGAACAACTAGGAAAACAATAATTCCATCTTCTTGTAATATTGGGTTCGAAAATTAAGATCAAGATGCACCTGCATCATACCCCATTTCTTGAAAAGAAGTCGACCACACGTTCAGATCAAGGTTGATGATGCATAGGAAGTAAAAATTGACACTCCAGATGTGGCTCTCGCTCCGACTTTGAACTGTAGTCCTTTCCAGCGGATGAAATATTTCCACCGGTCAATTATTCGGGCATGTTTTTATGAGCGGTGGGATTTGGTTTGATTGAAAAATTCACCCTCAATATGCTCAACTAACTGTGGTGGTGATAGCAAAAAATAACTCTCGCTTTGATCAGCATCAATGGCTTTGTATTCGTGAAGGCGGACCGGATGTTCTTCTGGATTGAGCTTGCTTTCAATTGATTCCTCATCGGCATCTTCATGAATTCCCTCTTCTTCCTCAAGTAAATCCTCAAGGAGGGGTTCTTCTGGTATTTTAAGATCTTCAATGACAACCAGAGCTTCTACTTTAATGGTCTTTTGTTGGCTCTTGAGCTTCAACAACATCGTCAGATTTGTGTGGTTTGGTGTTTTGATCCGCCTCTAGGGCTCGTCGTGATGGAACAAGATAATGTGTTTGATGACCTTTCTCGTCGTGATGGAACAAGAGAATGTGTTTGATGACCTTTCTCTTTACTTAGTTGTTTAGACTTGAGCCTTTGGAAAGCTTTTGGAGCAAACACTTTCAAAAATTGATCACAATTTTTTTTCCAAGGCGCTTCGCTAAAGAATTATGGAGACCAATTCATATGTTCCCACCAACGCTCGGTACGCCCTCTAACTCGATTATCTCTTCGTGATTCAGATTTTCTTCTTCAATGTACTCATCGATGCCATCGATCCAATAAAGGCACTCGTCTTCGTCTTCACCATAGAAGAAGGCTATGTGGGATCCGGAGGTGTGATAATATCGGGTTTTCCTCTGCATCTTTTCCTGTCCAAGATTACAAGAGAAGTAGGATCTCCTGTTCCCTAAGCTTTGATACCAAATAACGCAGGACAATAATCAGGAAGAAGAATTCAATTGGGGTGGATGGTTTACAATGGAAAGGAATTTATGGGCTAATAAATATGTCTATGTTGGGGTGGTGTTGATTGGTTGTTAGAGGAGAAAAATTATCTGTGTGAACAGGTAGGTTCCTAATCTCTTAGGCTAGGAAAATATGATGGCGTAGCATAAGGTATAAGGGCTCTAACGACTGTTTCAAATAGAGTTTTGTGGCTGTTAAGAGGGCTGCAAATAGGGTTGGATGTTAGCTATTCTCAAAGTCTAAGTGGTGGCTGGTTTGTACGATCGAACATTAGATAATATGGGAGGGAAGGATTGGATTAGATGCTATTAGATGAACAACTAGGAAAATAATAATTCCATCTTCTTGTAATCTTGGGTTAGAAAATTAAGATCCATCAAGATGCACCTGCATCACCTTACTTATAGAAAAGTTAAGAATAAAGGAGGATAGAACAACTTCTTCAAAATGAGGCTCTTAAAACTTCTTTTACAAAAGATAAAAAGAAACGAAGGCATCCGTTCATTTAAATAACACCTTTTTACAACACAAGTGTATTTTTTATTGGAAATATCATTTCACAAAAGAATTGTCTCTTCTTAAAAAACTCATTTTTCAAAATTAAAAAATAAAATATTTTGAAAATATACAACAATACACACACTTAAAATTCCATCAATGCCTTAAATAAAAAAAAAGATAGTGTATAGTCATGTCATAAATATGGAAAAATATGTTTTATTAGATGTGAAAGACAAATTTTAAATACTACTGGAAAGCACAACTCCATACATAAACCAGAAAATAACACACATCATGTGAAGCATGATTCATGCACAAACATATGCGCTTACATGAGTTGCACATTGAGATCACTCCTTATATAAACAAAAAATAAAAAAAATAGCATGCATTATGTGAAACATAATTCGTGCAAAAACATATGTGCTTTTGTGACGGTTTTCTTAAGGCAGAATAGAGATCATGAGAATCGAGAACTTGAATTTATGAGTTCACAACCCAAGTGATCATAGTTGAGATATGAACTTCCCGATCAATCCTGAGTCTCGAATTAGTGCAGGTGTATTCCATCGGACTGCGAAGATCAACAGTCAAGATCATCAAACACGTAATCGGGTGGCCTGGGATCCTCAGAACAACAATCCAACGATCCAAATCATCAATCAATTCCATGTGATTGTGGGGGAATGTCCGACCATCAAAAAATCAGTGGATCACAAACCCAACAAGATCAACGGTCCACGTCGATCACAACACTTCAAGACTTTTAGATTTAATAGGAATTTATTTATTATTGTTAAGAAAAAAAAAAAAAACTTTTGTTGAGGGAATTCCATCTTGAGTTGGGTGTCCAAGGTAGAGAAGTTTTAGGAACTTTGAGAGGATTTTTAAGAGTTTTGTCGGAGTTTTAGAAAGTCCAAAGTAGGCAGAATTTTAGAAGTTATAGGAGATAGAAGTGAACAAATTTCTTTAGGAGAAATTTTAGGAATGTTGAGATATTTTAGGAATTTAGGGAGTTTTTTTGCTGAACAAAAATTAGAGTTGGAGTTAGACGTTTTTTTCCCTTTATTTTAGAATTCCTCGATTAGCTAGGATTTGGGCCATGGAAATTCTATAAAAGGCCATGCACTATAAACTATTGTAAGCTTGTGGTTATGAAATAAATATAGTCTTAGATAGAAATTTCTATCAATTTGTCCCTCCAATTTCTCCATGTGCCGCCGGAGAAAAGCCAAGCCACCTGCTGCTTGCTTGCTTTACGTTGCTGCAAGATTAGCCTCGATTTCAAGGTTCTTCGGAATCTTCTCCAAGCTTCCATTGTCGTTGTCCGCACATGCATTACGCATGGCATACGTGTATGATTAAAATCATAAGGTGGCGAACATAATCCTCGTCACATGCCACATGGATGGCTCATCTATATGGGCAATGTTGAGAAAATTCAATGGTGTTGCTTTTTTTTACTGGCTAGGAAACAAGTCACGGTGGAGATTGTTGGAAAGGCTGCCTTGTTTTCCATCCGTAGTGGGAAACAAAATAGAAAGTACCATTTTTAGGTTTTTTGGAAAACCTATGATATAAAAAGATGTTTTTCTTCTGAAATGGTTCTTGGCAAAACAAGAGCGTGGCTTTCTCTCTTGCTTGAGGTGTGTGTGAGAGAGAGGGGAGGAGGGGTTTTTTCTCTGTATTTCTTCTTAGGTTGTCTCTTGGATTTCTCTTGTGTACAGTCTCGGTAAATAGGACAAGGGAAAGGGTTGCAGGTTTGGGTTTGAGTTAACCCATTGTAATATCGTAACTTTATTTTTTCTCGTAGTAGAAGATTGCGCGTGTTTTCTCCTGTGGATGTAGGCATCTTTGCTGAACCACATAAAATCTTGGTGTGCATCTTGTGGTTTGCCTCTTGTTTTTTTTTTCTTTTTTCTTACATTTCCGTCTGAACCACATAATCCTTGCCCTCTAATCTGTAGAGCGGGCCCACCATTGTTTTAAATACTTACATTTCTAAATATGTGCACACACTGGATAAAGACTGAGTAAGTGCTTTTAGAAAAATATAGCCGGGCCCACATGGTTTGATGATCCAAACCATTCATGTGTTGGCCCCTCACCTAGATAGGTCGTGCCTTGAAAATCATTTCCATAGGATGATCCCAACCCTCCGATCTCTAGAGCGGACCCCACCATATTTTTAAGAAATACCTACTTGCACATACATGCACATACCATATGAAAACTCATCACCTCATTGCATGTGATGTGATTCGAACCCGAGACCGTGTCCTCTTGAGTCTTGACATCAATTAGGTTTGAATATAAATATGAGATTTAATATGCGGTAAACTTAGGCCTCCTGTTCGAAAGAATAGGGTTTTCTTTTGAGGCGAGGAAAGGGTTAGGGTTTTCATCTCAAAGCTTTTCACCATGCGTGCTAAGGTGAGATAATTTTTCTCATCTGTTTTTCTGTTTCAATCTATTTTGACATTCTCGAACAACGATTTGATATCGATACATTTTTTTTTCATTATTTTTTTTTTATGATTTTCAGTGGAAGAAGAAGCGAATGAGGCGGTTGAAGAGAAAACGCCGAAAGATGAGGCAAAGATCCAAGTAGATTTTTCATTTCTCAGTTTCGTAATTTGCTATGGATTTTATCTATTAAAAACTCTGTGATTTGGAGTTATGGTTTCCCTAGTACTTATTTGGTTTTAGTAATGGTTCTAGATCTTTGTTCTCTGATAGTTGAAATTTGAGGATTTTGTGATTTGATAGCGCTATTGATTGTTGTTCTATCAAATTATTGGGGTTGAATGAGAAGTGCTTTCCTTTTCATGTTTTATTTGTTCACCTGAGATAAAAAAGATAAAAAAGCGAGGTTTCGGCCGAAATCTTCGCCATTATCTTAACTTTATTGTGTTATTAAATCTTTTAGATCTTATCTTACTGTGTTGTCTTAGTCATTTCAGTTTCTTTAGCCTAAATTTAGGCTTTTATTGATGTTAAATAAGGCAAGCTTAAGAATTTGTAAGCTGAGTATTTACGTTGAATGAATGACTTAGGGGCCGTTTCGATATGCGGATTTTTGAATCCGGGATTTCTTCAAAATTGTAGCTGAGAGACGAGAGAAGAAGTGGACCAGCCGTCGTTTTTGGCTCGTTTTTTACTTCTCGCCTTTCTTTCTGTCAGCAAGAGAGTAGCAGATCCTCCCATATTTCCAGGTTTTAGAAATCTCAGGATGCAGGAGAGATTTTTAAAACCTGAATTTCTCACTTAAAATCCATGAAACGCTGTCAGGACAGCATACAGCTGCTTGATCATGAACCCTCTTTTACACTGTTTTCAAACTAAAAACCTAGATTATAAATTCCGCATATCCAAACGGCCCCTCAAAGTTTCTGCATACTCTCGAATATAGGTGTTAGCAATGGAGTTAGGGTTAGAGAGAGGAAGAAGAAGAGTAGAGATATGGAGAGTCTCCACTAAGAAGCTTTTCATGTAAATGATGTATATATAGGCCCCAAATAGGGTATCCAATTTACAATGACTACAATATCCCTAATCTACAAGTAATGAGTAAACTACCCTAAATACATGTTATTCAACAATAGGCAACCATATTATCATCCTTTTTCTGCTATTTCTATCTTTTACGCCCCATAGATTGTCATGGTGAACCCAAAGACCTTGCGAATCCTATTAACTGGTATTAGAGCCAACGGTTCCCTCACCTTCTTCAAGATGGCAGCGACATCTAACAACACCAAAGCACCAGCATGTAGGGAGCATGAATAGGCTCTGCAAGTGGTTCAGCAGACTGTTGACGCGGAGACGGTCAATTCCTCCACAATCTCTAGCAGTCTGTAGATGACATCGGCATCTAGTTGTTGAACATCTACATTGCCATTCAAACCCTAAGTTTCTTTTCATCAAGAACAACAACAATCAAATAGCAAAGAATGTCGGCTCAATAAAGAGCCCCACCCTCAACCAAATCAAGGTGAGTATCGCAGGAACAACAACCCTTCTAATCCTGATCGCGCATTAAAGTCGATATAACCAAATTTGACGGTACAAACCCAACCGAGTGGCTTTGTGTCACCGATCATTTACAGGCCATACATCAGCTCTCTGATGAAAACATGATGTCTATAGCAGGCATCCATCTTATTTGATATGCAATCCCTTGGTATCAATGGCTTATCAAAACGATGGGACCCATATCAGGACCACATTTTATATAGTCTCTGAACATCTGCTTTGGCACAACAGATACGGATGATCCTGGATATACATTATACAAACTTTGCCAAGCTACGAATGTCCGTGATTATCAAACCCAATTTGAACGGTTAGCAAATCAGATCTCTCGCCTTCTAGAGGAATATTGCATGAGTTGCTTTATTTATGGATTATGAGATGACATCAAAACTGGCGTAAAATTACTGCAGCCCCTTGCCCTGTAACAAACATTTATTCCTGCTCTTCGTCAAGAAGAAGCTTTAGAAGAAAACAAAAAATTAGCTGCCACACAACTACTCGATCCATTCCTTTTAACCCAAATCCTTGCTAATCCATCCATATACACAAGAACCCATCATCTCACACCAGTGAAGTGAGGGACCTCCAGTTAAACAACATACCTCTGCCAAATTGTATAAGAGGCGTCGCAAGGGGCTTTGTTTCATTTGTAATGAAAAGTTCCGTCCTAGACATCGTTGCATGGCACAACTAGCACTCATTGATGGGGTTGATACCAATGATTCAGAATCATTCGATACAGAAGAACACCGCAAAATCGAAGAAATCGTCAATGTTACATTAGGACATTTTTCGAACTCAACAATACAAAATTTTAGACCGACGATGGGTAAAACTGACAATCATAGTGCCTGAAGGTTTCACGTGGGAGAAATGGTAACAATTCCAGCAACGTTTTCTGACTTCGCACCTTGCGGCCAAGGTGGACTTCAAGGGGGAGGGATTGTGAGGTTTCCACTGAATCTCCTTTTATCTTATCTCACCTTGTTATCTCATCTTTTAGATCTTATCTTACTTTGTTATCTTTTAGGAGTCTTGGGTTATTAGTCATCTCAGTTTGCTTAGCCCTTAGCTTAGATGTATGCTTTTGTTGATGCTAAATAAGGCAAGATTATGGATTGTAAAGGAGAGTATTTACGTTGAATGAAAGACTTGGAGACTTTCTGCCTACTCTCAAATATAGGCAACCATACTAGGTTCCTTTTTTCTGCTATTTCTATCTTCCGCATCCCATAGATTCTCGTGGTGAACCCAAAGGCCTCGGGAATCCTATTATGATACAACTGACCCATAGTTCTATGACGGGTAATTTGTGTTGATTCTGGATTTTTTGTTCAGTATATGTAGTTCTTGATACTTGTTGCTTAGGTTGGCCCAGTTTGTTGCTGCTTTGTTGAGGTCATGACAGTAGTTCACCTAGTTTATGATCATTAGATTTAAACTTGATTTTTCATACCAACTAATTTGGGTGAGAGAACTAATCCTCAATGGTCTGTAAATTCCTCACTGTCCAAAATTTTCACATAAATGCAAATGGGGTAAGATTTTAGGGGGTTCTATCTTGACATCATATCTGACTGATTTGGATGATACCCAATCAATTCCATACCACTCATACGCCCGGGTCCAAATGAAAATGGAAACTCTACAATGAAGAGATGATCAATGGAATCTTCCTTGAACACAAAATGCATGTCGTCTAGCCATTAAAAAATAATGCGTATGTTATCTAACTAGAAGTTGTGCCTTTTGAGTCTTGTTCAACATGTTGATCCTACTCAGTAGGTTCGTCCAACCAGAGGCCTGAATTCTTGAAGTCTGTCAGAACCTGAAAAATGAACCACCATCCAAAATGCAAAGTTTAATCAAACATTTAATTTTGGGATCCTTGAGGTTATTATTAAATGCTTCTTCCTAGACAATTATAACCGCACCCTTTTGTAAGACTAAAAAATAATTGCTTTTTATTCATGGCAAATCCAGAAGTGACTCTAAAAGTATGAGGTAGTGAACTGAGCCTAACCAAATGTCACTTCAAAACCTCTTACTCAATCCCATCCCCCACTATAAATTTGATTCCTTGAGTATAATTTTTAAGTAATGAAAATCGACTTGCCACGAGCCTCGGCCTCTGCCTAGTCTACTCACATCCTACGCATCCCTAGTTTATCGTATTTACTTCCGATGGTTTTCCCCCACAGAGCATCTTTCTCCTCAGCAAAATTCTACAATCATTTCCGCAGAATAGCCTTATTTTTCCTAACCACCTGCCCTCATAGGAAGACACATCTGCTCCAATCTAATCAAGTGTTTCAAATTCTTTCCTTCATCTTTGTTTTCCCAAAGAAAATCCATGTTAAGTTTCTCTGAATTTCTTGATACTGAAATCATAAATAACAACATGAAATAGAGGGGAAGGGTGTACAATACAGCTTTAATGAGGGTAATGTGGCCTCCCAAGGGTGGAAGAGATTAACTCCAGTCAACAGGTTTTTACCCATGCTCAAGATAATAAGATTCCACAAGGCTACTGAAACACAAGCCTAAGGGTAGACCTATGTGAGACATCTATAAATTGGCATCAAGGTTTTTCCCAAGTTTACTTTTAGATCGAAAACCACTTCAAACCATCCCAAAGTGTCATACAAGTTGTGAATATGATCCCGACTGGCGTTGGGGAAAATGATAGTTTTATCCATAAATTGAAGATGAGTAATAGATCCCACTTCTTTAAAAGTCACCCCCTCAATCACGGCGGACCTCTCAGCATTGACTAGCATTTTGATTCATAGCTTCTCTAACAATCGTGTCGAGGAAAATGAGATAGTACAGTGACCAGCATTTTGATTCATAGCTTCTCTAACAATTGTGTCGAGACAAATGAGATAGTGGATCTCCATACCTTAGTACTATAGAGCTATGAAAGAAGCTAATTCACAAATTCCCATACTTTTTCTATGATTCTAATTAATAATTGGCAATGAGATTACTATCAAGAATTTGTCTTCATTCCACAAAACACCCTAAAATGGGCGGATGATCGATCCCATCAGTCCTGAGTTGGTCTGCTAGGATTCTGAAAATGGTCTTCTAGATGTGGATGATACTTATAGGTCTGAAATCTTTAACCTCCTTGGCCCCCTCAATCTTGGGATAAGAGAAATAAAAGTGGAATTTAAATTCTGATTATGCTTGCCCATCCAACTGAATTTATCAAGCTCATAACCCAATAATCTTTCAAGATTTTCCATTTCTCATGGAAGAAAGCCATAGTGAAGTAGTCTGGCCTAGAGCTCTTTAGCGTGTTTCAGAGTAAAAATCACTCCGTTAACTTCCTATTCTTTGAAACGTTTCTCTAAGTTGAATCCTAAAAGAGATATCGTCAAGTTGGGATGCCAACCTGGCCTACCATGATACAATCTTTTGAAAAAAAAACTGATGTTCTCTCTTGATCTCATTGAATTGAAGTCTTTTTGCCAACCTGAAGCCTTCTTATATGTGGGAATCTTTGAATTGCTGCCATTCCTTGATCATTTTTTAACCCTCAGCAGTTTGAACCTCACAATGTTGAATCTATAAGGAAGAGAGTCCCAAACCAAAACCCGTCGCGGAAAAAATTTGGAATGGTATGAGATTGGTCTAGGAACAACCAACTTTTGGAGATTGAAGAAATGATCTTCCCAATCAAAAGAGGTCAAGAAGTGATCAAGAGGTGCCATCACAAGGCCCGGTCTAGCATTAGGTCAAGCAAAATTTATGCCATCCAATGGGATATCTTCCGATCTTAGATTTCGTGATAGGCCAGTTGATCTTCGTTGTGCTGGCGGTCACTTTGTTAGGTCCTAATCTTTCCTCCCCAAACTGAAACAGTCTCCCTCGATGCACCAAGAACTGCTACGCTTTGCTTGACATTTGCCATTTTGAGCCATAAGATGGGTCTCATCTTGCCATCATTTGGACAACAAAACTGCAATGACCGTTAAAACCAACTAATCTCACTTCTCAAATATGAAAAGGTTTAAGAAATTTTAAAATGAGCGATTTTCTATTGACAAGGTAATTGGGATAAAATTCATATATAATAATTTAGAATAATCTTGTCCATACACAAAATCATCACTGTTTGACAAAACCAAATCCCACCCCTCTTCTTCAGCAGCATTAAATTTGGGATTTGCTAGGCAATTTTGCATAAAGTCATTTTGCGGCTCACTTTTGCAGGAGAGAAAAACCACGCAGGCTGAGGTAGATTTTGCCTTATTCATGAAATTCATCTGAGGCGGCTGTTCCCTCATGCAAAAGTGAGGCCTGAAATGTTTTTCCGCTAAATTGCCTAGCAAATCCCGTAGGCTCTATTTGGACGCAAATTGCAAGGGATTCCCAAGCAATTCCTAAGCAAAAAAATGCATTTTTAGGATTACTTGGTGTGTTTGTTTGCTAAAGTAACACTCAAATCCTTAGAGATTATCGGAGAACAAAAAGGTGCAATAATTGCATGTTTGGTGACCTGGTTTTACTTCTTTTTCTATATGAAATATCTTAAAAAAGACAAGATTTCATAGGTAATCCTGCCTCTCTCTAACTTTTGTGTTTCTCTATCTCTCCCTCTCCTGGTTAACTTGCATCCAAACATAATAAAGCTCATGGTTTTCCCAAGGTTTACATGACATCCAAAATCCTGCCTCCTTCCACATACTTAACTTCCATGACGAATGCTTAAGCATCCAAACGGACCCTTATAGATAGTTGCTAAGACACTAGATTGAGGGAAGCAAAAGGTTAAATAATCCTTTGTAACAACGATGAAAAGACTCAAATAAACACCAATGCGGCAGCCTCGGCAAGGATGAAGAACTTTGTACAGATCTTATCTTCATTCTATTTACAAGTTAAAATTGGATACTACCCCATGGACACCTTTGGCAACCATGAAAAAATATTCCATGGAAAGTTTTTGGGGCCAGTTGTGAGAGATTGGTAACGAGGGAGAGTCTTGAGAGGGTGGGAGCGAGGGGAGCATAAAAAGCCCAAGAAAAGACGGGAAATAAAAGCCCCAATTTGAAGTAGCGTATTTTTATAATTTTTAGGGACTTCTCATGCTTTCTGCAGGCCCATTCTCTTAAATCTCTACCCTTTTCCTCCTTCTCATCTCCTATATCACAATTGGGCCCTTGAATAGGATGATCCAAACCATGAAATAATTTTCCATGGTTGCCAAAAATGCCATAATTCTCTCATTGAAACTTACGTATATTTAGTAACTTCGGGATTTATATACATCCACCCTAAGAAGTAGAGGGGGCTTTATGAGTTTTTGATGATCCAAACCATTCATTTAATGGTCGACAATGTAAATAGGTTGGTCCCAGAAAATCATTTCCATAGGATGATCCTAGCCTTCCGATATATAGAGGAACTGCATATTATGGAAACCACTATAGATCGGAGGCGTGGGATCATCCTACGGAAATGTTCGTTGGGGCATGAATATTTATGTTGTGGCCCATCAAATGGACAGTTCGGATCATCCTACGGTGTGGGCCGTACAATACTTTTTTGAAAAATACTGGACTATACGGGCTTACACCATGTAAAATCTCTCATTTTACATATGATATACACATGTGAAGTGATATATTTCGCTCCCTTTTAATACTTTGGACAGCCCCCTCTAGTGTTTATGAATTATGACTACTATTTCCCTACACATATACATGAAATGACATTGGCATTTCCTCATTTGACTAATGACACCCCTCACTTTGTTTTGCACTTTTCTAATTGGCTATGTTAAAACATAGTATATTGAGAAGACTGGATGTCATAATATTGAGATCTGATACATTTGAAATTCTGTAAACAGATGTCGATCTTATCACTTAATCAAGAGTTAATAGCAATGTTTTTTCGACTTACTGTATTATTTTTTAAAAAAGTAAAAGACTCCTTTAGTTCGAGAGGCTAAAATCATTGAATCTGAGTGGATTCACACTAGATCAACAGGCTGATCAACTGCTGTCTTTACACGGGACATTGGACCACAAGGGTCTAGGGCCATACTGTCCCAGAGTTTTTCCCATTTGGATTGCAAGAAAAGCATTTTTAACGGAAAATTTTTGCTTGGGACTTTTTTTTCCTTTCCCAATTTAGAGGGAAATGATATAGTTGTGGTTAGTTTAGAGGGAAGAAATTATATGGTGGCCGAACCGTCGAGTCCCGTGAAGGTAGTACGTCAAACCGCTACTGTTGAATCAAATATCAAGGGTGGTACCGCTTTCCCGGTACTTGATGGTCGGGCACCGTATAAAAACTCTTTAGGTGATATCATCATAAATAAGAAGGTTCCTCTAAATAAAAAATTTAACATGATTGGTTAAGTTACCTGCCATTCAAAAAAAATAAAAATAATAATGGTAAAACAGGAAATTTTAGAAGTATTTTACCTGGGCAACGATAAATCGACCCCAATATATCTTAAATCGACTCCAATGTTCGGCAGTGCTTAGAGAGAGAGAGAGGGGGTTGATTTAAGATATTAGGGGGTCGATTTATCACTACCCATTTTACCTTTCCAAAGAAGGCAAATGAGAAGAAGAATAACAGGCACGTGAAAATTGCCAGTCAATCGTGATATCTCACGTGACAGCCACGCTTCCTAAAACTGTTACATTTCTCGTACGTGCAATCCATCATCGTCCTAATATAAATAAAGATGACGAGAGAAGAATAGTTGCCCTAACCGCCTATTTTCTTCAACACTCCACTCAAAACCCTAGCTTAGTTATAAGCCTCTCTCTCTCTCTCTGGTCTGATTTTTTTAGGGTTTGTTTATATTCGTTTTTTGTTGAACAATGTCGGATGATGAAACCCTAGCTTAGTTATAAGCCTCTCTCTCTCTCTCTCTCTCTCTCTCTCTCTCAGGTGTGATTTTTTTAGGGTTTGTTGATATTCGTTTTTTGTTGAACAATGTCGGATGATGAAACAAAGGAGGAAAAGGAGTTGGATCTTACTACTCCTACAGTTGTTGACAAATATAAGAACGCTGCCGAAATCCTCAACAGTAATTCTCTCTCTCTACCATTTTGTTTTCATTTGCTTGTCACGCCGAAACCCTAGAAAACGATTTGAACTTATTGCTTATTTCAGATTAGGGTTTTAGTTTTATTTTCTTTATTCTCGTTTGTATATTTGTAATAACATTGGAAGAATAATGCAAAAAACATGCAGAAGCTTTGCAATTGGTCTTGTTGGATTGCAAACCAAAAGCTAAGATTGTAGACATATGCGAGAAGTATCAGAGAGTAAGTTTTTTTTTCATTTTCTTGTAAAGTTAATAGTTTCATTGAGATTGATCCTTGTTGGTATTGGCTTGAACATGTACCTGTTGCATTAGGGAGATGATATCAGCACAACCAATGTTTTAATAATCACACTAACCCATCTTGTTCTTTTTCTTATTTAAAGAGCTGTCAAAGACTATTACAGTTCCCAAAAAGCTGTCAAAAGCCAATTAGAAAAGAAAAGACAAGCTGAGTTTGTGCAATTACTAAAACATGGTTATGCTGATATCATTTCCCTTTCATTATCAGTTAGAGTATCTACCCAATTGAGTACTTATATGCCATCTGTTAATTATTTTTTCTTATCGGCTGTTTCTTATTTGAGCATATTGTATACTCTCTCGCTCGGCCCGGGTCCTACATAGACATACATAGTAATACTCTCTTTTTTGTATATAGGAATGTGAATTTTATGTTTGGTTTGTCGGTTGCTTTGTTCTTCATGTATAGGCAATCTGGGAGTATGTACAAGAATGTTAAGAAGAAGATAGAAAGGGTTGTTGCTTTCCCTACATGTATTTCGGTCAACAACACCGTATGCCATTTTTCTCCTCTAGGGAGCGATGAAAGTGTCTTGGAAGAAAATGATTGTGTCAAAATGTGAGAGCTTTCTTCATATCCTTGAATTATATATACATATGTATGTGTGTGTTGCTCCATTGGGTTATGGTAGATGACCGTTAAGAGACTGAAATCTTAATGTTTGCAGAGATATGGGGTGTCATATAGATGGTTTCATTGCTGTGGTTGCACATACTCATGTTATCAAGGAAGGGCCGGTCATGGGGAAGGCTGCAGATGTTATTGCAGCTGCTAACACTGCAGCTGAAGTTGCTTTGAGGCTTGTGAGGCCTGGAAGAAAGGTGCTGCATGTTTTAATTGGTGGCTTAGATATCTACAATATATTTTTTACAAGTCATGCTTAGTTTCTTTATATGTACGGATGGCATGTTTGATGAGAAATTATATGGTGTAAGGCCTTACAACAATAAGGCCTTTGTACGGTGGAAGTACCACCCTTGACATTTGATCCAGCAGCAGCTCCTCAAAAAGCTCAAAAAGTAAGCTGCTGTTGGATCAAATATCAAGGGCGGGTACCCCTACCATATTGTTGTAAGGCCTTACACCATATAAAATCTCATGTTTGATTAGCTTGCTTTTGATGACAATAATGTTTTTGGGCAGTTGTACTTGTTTATGATATCTTTTTTGGTCTGGCAAACAAAGGCTGTTACATAATTACCATGCCCAACTTTTCCTTCACATAGAAAAAAAAAACTATCAACTGTGAGCAATACCCACAAACACTTGTCTTGAACATGAACTCAACATAACACCAACTCCATAGTCCATAGCCTATGACTATGTCATCAGTCAATAAAAAAAGAAAGAAATTTTGGAAAAAAAAATTCTTTTCCAGACTATTCCAATAAGTTCTCTCAATCCAAACATGGCCAAAATCAGATTAAGGGGTTTTTCTTTTTTTCGAAGACACAATCAGATTAAGAGAAAAAAGGGAAAGATTAAGAGAGAAAGAGAGGAGAGATTGAGAGAGAAAGAGGGAGAGATTGACATTGAGAGTGAAAGAGGATGAAAGAAACATACCTTATTGAAATAGCCGGTTCTGTAATCGTGGAGATTGAAGAGCAAAAAACCTCGTGAAGATAGAAGATTGAAGTTGGAAGAAGGCTTGAAGAACAAGAAACCCTACGCATGACGACTTTTTTTTTTTTTTTTGCCAACTTCTTTGTAAATCGATTTCTATAAAACAAAGGCACTGATTTTTAGCAACTTTCCCTACAAAATAGAAATTGATTTTGATTTACTACGCTATGTGCAAGGCAATAACGACTGTAAATCGATTTCTATAAAACAAAATCACTGATTTTTTGCAACTTTTCCTAAAAAATTGAAACTGATTTGGGTTTAGTAAATCTTGTTTTAAAAAAGACGAAGGGGCATTTGCCCCTTTAATAGAAAATTTGAAATTTAAAAGGGTGCAAAGGGTATAAAAGTTATTTTGCATGAAAGGAATTTTTTTTTTGGAGATTTCTTAGGGGGGGGGGGGGCATGCGCCCCCCCTTGGATCCGTCTCTGCCTCCAAATGATGATAAATTGATCTTAAGGATCACCATCCAAATGAAGCTAGGGTCATTCAGAGTTACTCTTGTAGAGCATCATGCATTCCTGTTGTTGTTTGGAACTTTGGATAACTGGTTTCAATGACCCATTGTAGAGAAGTTTGAACATGTAACTGATGGAATAACTACTTCTAGGCTTGTATGTAAAGAAGGTAGAGTTCCCAAAGCAAGACAATGGGTTAGCCAAACCATTAAGTTTGTTACTTTAAATGTTTTTATATCATTAAAATTTTAATCTTAATGCATATGTTCATATTTTTTGGATTCTATAGGGAGGTAAGCCAAGGATAGAAATAGTTGGAGAAAAAAGACCAAGAGCAGTTGAAGTGACAGCGTAGTACTACTTGTGTCCCTTTTAAATGATAACAATGTCTGATACATGCTTAAAGTTATCGGCTTACAGAAACCCATCTGGCTTGGTCTTATTTTATCAATTCAGGGTTGCTGTTGTATCTTTTGAAAAATAAAAATTGTAGTAGAGGTCTCACGAATGGATTTGGTCACTTACAATGGGATTTAGTTCTCCGGCAGACTCCATTATATGATGTATTGTATGCATATGAACATAGATGTTGCCTTCCATATCTGTTTTGTTTGGCTTTTTCTCTGTCATGTGGTTGTTGAGGTTTTGAGTGGACATGATCTATGTCACAAATATCTCCGATATTTTCAAAATATAGCGTTTTTATCGTGAGATTTTGATAAAACGACAAAATCCCGAACTAATCCCGAGATTTTAAAAATATAGCGATATTTTCTGTTTTTATCATAAATATCCCAATAATATCGTGATATTATCTTGGTATTTTTACGATATTTTTATTTTATATTTTTTTCTTAAATTTAATATTTTTATATATTTTTTAAATAATTTTAAGTTTACCGTTTATTTCCCGATATAAACCTGAAAAGATTAATAAAAATTAATATATCCCTAGATTTTCCCTTGTCGAGAAATTCCTGAGAACGACATTTGTGACATAGGACATGATATCTCTAAATGATGAATAACTGATCTTAAGCTATGGATCAATGTCCAAATGATGCTTTTTGTCATAGTTACTCTGATAGGTAGTCATGCCTTCTCGTTATTATTTTGTCTACTCAATTTTCCTTTATTATTTTCACTTACTTTTTTCTTGCCTTGTTTTTGTTTTTTATCATGTCGGAAAGTATAGCTTCCAATGAACGGTAGGCTTCTTTAATTTGTGAGTTGGAAAACGTCTTTTTTTCTTCCCCTACCGTTGCTGGTTTGAAGTGGGTGCCTTTAGTTCTATCTGCTCAGTAAGCCACCACAGTTTCACTGATTTTTTATTGTAAATGTCTTTATTCTAGATCAAAATTGAAAACTTGTATCCTGAATCTTCATTCTATTTTTATTCTTGCATTGATAAGATTATCAATTATTATGTTCCCGAGTAGAAATTATGCCTCTAAATGACGAAACTTTGTTAGAAGCTATGGACCTAACATCCATGTGAGGCTTTTGTCATAGTTACTCTGATAGGGCATTGTTCTGTTTTTTGTTGGATTTAAACTGATTTTCAACTTTCATTTACATGTAAATGTCTTTATACTACATCACAATTGACAACTTGTTTCATGAATCTTCATTCTATTTTTAATCTTGTATTGATAAGATTAACAATTATTATGTTCTTGAGTAGAAATTATGCCCTCTAAATGTCGAAACTTTGTTAGAAGCTATGGACCTAACGTCAATGTGAGGCTTTTGTCATAGTTACTCTGATAGGTCATTGTTCTGTTTTTGGTCGGATTTAAGCTGCTTTTCAACTTTTCATTTACATGTAAAATGTCTTTATACTACATCACAATTGACAACTTGTTTCATGAATCTTCATTCTATTTTTAATCCTGTATTGATAAGATTAACAATTATTATGTTCTTAAGTAGAAATTATGCCTCTAAATGACGAACCTTTGTTAGAAGCTATGGACCTAACGTCCATGTGAGGCTTTTGTCATAGTTACTCTGATAGGCTCTGTTCACTTGTTTTCCTGCTGCAGGAAAGGAAAAGAATGGAAAGGAATCTGACGTGGCAAAATGGAAAGGAAAGGAAAAGAAACTGTGATTTTCCCTCGCTTTCTCGCTGTTCACTTGCCCAGAAAGCGAGAGAAAATATGCAGGAAACTTGTTTTCTCGCACCAACGACCACCCAGCCCACATCAGCACCTCAAATCCACCACCAAAAAAATACATCCTCAACTCACATCAGCACCTCAAATTAGCACCTCAAATCCACCACCAAAAAAATACATCCTCAACTCACATCAGCACCTCAAATTAGCACCTCAAATCCACCACCAAAAAAATACATCCCCAACCCACATCTGCACCTCAAATCCACCACCCATACATCAACACCCACATTAATATTACTGCAAATCCATCTCTGCAAAACCCATTTCTGAAAGAAATCCATTTATGCAAAACCCATTTTCCAAAAAAACAAGTTCTGCAAAACCCATTTCTGAATTCTGAATGAGAAAAACCCAAACCCCTTTCTGAAAAAAAAAATGAGAATAACGCATTTACGAACCCACTTTTGTGTAAAAAAAAAACCAAAGAAAAAACCATCTTTGAAATAAAAAAGTTCTACAAAACCCATTTCTGAAATTCGAATGAGAAAAACCCAAACCCCTATCTGAAACAAAATGAGAACAACTCATTTACAAACCCACGTTTCTGCAACAACAAAAAAAACCGAACAAAAACCCATTTCGAAAAAAAAAATCAGAAGAAAAACTCATTTCTGCAAAAAATCTCTTCTAATTTTTCTTGTAGATCAAGGTCAATGGAGATCAACAGCATTTCTGCAAAAAACCCAAGGAAAAAAACCATTTCTGCAAAAAATCCGAACCATAGATCTTCTTCATCAACATCATAATACTGTAGATCTTCTAATTTTTCTTGTAGGTCAAGGTCGATGGAGACCCATCTTACCAAAAAAGAGGATTCAACCCGGAAAAAAAAGAAAAATTACAGAGGAAGAGGATTGAAGGACGGAGATGGAGGAGTTACCACTGACCTTGATGGTCGCCGGAGAAGGAGGACGGAGACGGAATGGTCGCCGGAGAAGGAAGCCCGAGGAAGGAGATAACCTGTTGTTCTTGCGTTTTTTTTTGGGTTCAGAATACCCAGTGCGATAAACTTTCTCGAGAAAGCTGAAATCCTACCAATTTGACGAGAAAATAAGAAGCGCCCTCGCGAGAATTTTTTTTTTCCATGTAATTATAATTACGTTCCACGTTAGATATTCCACTTTCCTGAGAATGCAAGTGAACACTCTAATTTGAGGTTTCTCAAGAAAATATGGGGGGTTTTCCTTTCCTTTGCTTTTTCGGGAAGGCAAGTGAATAGAAGGCAAGTGAATAGAGCCATAGGCATTGCTCTGTTTTTGTCAGATTTAAACTTCTTTTTTACTTTTCATTTACATTTTATTTCACATGAATTACTTGCTTAGTTTTGAGCTGCATGGGAACCCTTGCTTTTCCTTTGCTTATTTTATTGCTATTATTATCAGGCATTGTTCTGTTCTTTGTTGGATTCTGATTTATTTATTTTTCAACTTTTTCATGTATGTTCTTTCTTACTTTTTTGGTGTCATCTCGGTTCAATATTTATATTTCCATACCATTCCAAAAAAAAAAAATTATATTTCCATTGCTCATGTTATTATTAATATTCTTGTTACCACCATTTTTCCTGATATGACTTGGGGTTTTGACGCAGCCAAGAGAAATGGAAAAAAGAAAAGAAAAAGTGGCACAAGAATGATGAGATTTTATTTAAAGAAATCATCAACAATTAGCCAAAGCAAAGAGAATGAGAAAGGGAACCCTAGTTGTTTCTCCTTTATGAAATTTTTTCGTTTTTTTCCAACATAGAAGAATCTCCTCACAACCTCTATGGGGTAGACCAATAAAAAGAAGTATCTAGACCCATTTGATGGGATTTTGAATGCTTCTCACATGGGAAGTCACTGATTGCCTTACACAACATGAATACTATACTCTTCTAAAAATGAAGGAAACTAATTTATCACCTCCAACCATAAAATGAGGAGTGCAAAGAAAATTAGATCTCTACGTGGTAGACCAATTCATTGTAATGAATTACATTTCTCATACCTTTTTTTGCGTCTGTTAGGTGCATCTGGTCAATTTGTAGTGGAAACAGAACCTGATTTAAATATTTATGTTGAAAAGACTTCATTTCATAAAGTAGTCTCCTGTGCCTGTTAGTCTTGGTGTTTTTTATCTTCTTTTGTTCCAGAGTTTCAGATTTAAGAAAAGAATACACCATACTTTCTTGCATGCTTCTTCCCCTTTAGATACTTGCGTTTGTTTTTGTTCCTAAGTTGAAATTAATTTTCGTTCACTCACAGACCACATATGGATGTGCCAGAATAAAGATGTAACAGAAGCTATTCAAAAGGTTGCTGCTGCCTACGATTGCAAAATTGTTGAAGGTGTCCTCAGCCATCAGCTTAAGCAGTTTGTTATTGATGGGAACAAGGTCATA
Source organism: Tasmannia lanceolata (assembly GCF_043159265.1). Lineage (NCBI taxonomy): Eukaryota > Viridiplantae > Streptophyta > Magnoliopsida > Canellales > Winteraceae > Tasmannia > Tasmannia lanceolata. The sequence continues at coordinate 12,468,812 of NW_027518695.1, forward strand.
CTGAACATAACTAGTCCCGATACAAGAGTTGATGATGCAGAATTCGAGGAGAACGAAGTTTATTCGATTGATATAGTAACCAGCACAGGCGATGGCAAGGTGAGGGCAAAAAATTTTAACCAATATTTCTCCAATTGAAAGGAGCAAATTCCATGTTGAAAAGTTTAACTAGTTTATGTATGTGATGGATGATGTTAAATGCAGCCTAAGCTGTTGGACGAGAGGCAAACAACCATCTATAAAAGAGCCGTCGACAAAAATTATCATTTGAAAATGAAATCATCAAGGTTTATCACTTTATCTTCAGCGAAATAAGTCAGAAATTCCCGATTATGCCGTTTACTGCAAGGTTTGGCAGCTCCAAACCCTTTTTATTTTAGTAGATTATTAGTTGTTTTAATTCTTGTCATTATGTTTTTACCATAATAATATTGTGTGTTCTTTTTGCCAGGGCACTGGAAGAAAAGCGTGCCCGGCTGGGACTAGTTGAGTGTATGAATCATGATCTCTTGCAACCATATCCAGTTTTGCATGAAAAGCCTGGTAACCAAGTCCAGTGCTTTATTCAATTCTGGGCTTGTTTAACAACGCATTTTATTCTCTATATTTTCTATCAATTAATTGCATTGCAAAGACGTCATTGTAGCCTTTTTTGTGATGTCATTGTAGCTTTTCCTTGTTCTATACATGAATGTCTGGGCAGTTGTGTATCCATAGTTTCAAAACTTCATTGCGTAGACATTGATTCAACCGAGTCGACTCCCTTTTACCTCGTCTGCTTTCTTGTCCAAATTTGCTTTTTGCCGTGGAAAGTCAATCAAAACTCCTTTGAGTCTTTTTAAGACCACGTTAACTGAGTACTCGGCCGCACCAGCCAAGTACTCAATCGCACCATGCCGAGTTGACTAGGATTTGCTTTGGACGCGTTTTAGCCCTCCATATTTTGAAAGTGTATCATCAGTTGAATCTGTTAACAAAGTGACAAAAGTAGCTTAAGAAAATTGCATATGTGCCGAGTCGATTAGTATGTGTTGCTGTTGTAAACCTCTGTGGATCGGCATTTAAGGTTTTATGGCTATGTCAGTGACTATAAGTTGAGGTTTGTTTCAGCATTGGGCGAATTTTAATTAAAGTTGATGGTGTGGTGATTGCAGGAGACCTTGTTGCTCACATCAAGTTCACAGTTCTGTTAATGCCGAACGGATCCGACAGGATCACATACCATCCTTTACAGGAGTTGCAGCCTACAAAGACAATTGATGATGACCCTGAAATCAAGGCTTGGCTAGCTCTGGGCACCAAGACGAAGAAGAAAGGAGGGGGAAAGAAGAAAAAAGGTGTGTGCACGTGTATTGTACTTCTTTCTCAAGAGATCTGATGCTCGAAACAATCTACACCCACCTAGTTTTTCTCCGTTGCTATGGTAACTGTAATTATAGTTACTGGTAAGTTTCTCTTTTAGATCTCATCTGTGCATCCAACTCCTATTGCAGGTAAGAAAGGCGATACGAGAGATGAGTCTGCAAAAGCTGAATCCATGGACACTGCAGCGTCAAATGGCGCTGCTCAAGAATGAGATTATCCCAAAATTTTGGTTTCTTTTTATGTATTGCTTGCTAATCAGATGCAAGGTTTTTCCTGTTGTGCAACTTTTTATTCTGTAATGTAGGAAAAAATCAAAGTAGAATGCAGCTTTTAGATTTTAGCAGAAACAAAATTGCAGCTTTGGGCGAATGTTTGGCTGCATGGAATTTTTTTTCATGAAGTTCAAGTTTAAGTGGTGAGAGAGTGCTGGCGTGGGGAGGAGAGACTAGAGAGGGCATGAGTGAGGAGGGGGTGAGAAAAGGCTGATAAAATTACAATTAATTTCCCCTACTTTTAAGCGACTTCCCTCCCTCTCAAAGTCTCATCATCTTCCACCCTTGCTAGCCCTCTCTCACCACTTGATGAACTAATATTTCGTAGGAAAAAAAATTCATGGTTGCCAAACCCAACCTTAGATGGGAGGCAAAGGTGGAACTGGACTTGGTAAACAACTTTGAAAAAAGAAAAAAACAATGGGCATATTTCACTGTGCCACAGCAGGACAATTTATATTAAGAGTTAAGTGAAGCTACACATACGTGTAGCTAGCTTAGCTTAGCTACACCGACGGCTTAAAATACAGTGCGCCCACATTATTTGGGTGATCCAAACCATTCATTTGATAGGCCCTCACATTGATAGGGTGTGCCCAAAAAATCAGCTCCCATAGGATCATCCCAACCTTTCAAACTGTGAAGGCAAAAATTGATAGATTTGTAAAGGTTTTTACACGTCCAATTTTGCCTCCACAAATCGTAGGGTTGGGATGATCCTATGGAGCTGATTTTTTGGACACACCCTATCTATGTAAGGGCCCATCAAATGAATGGTTTGCATCACCCAAACAATGTGGGGCCCACTGTATTTTAAGCCGTTGGTGTAGCTAAGTTAGCTTACACGTATGTGTAGCTATATTTTTCTCTTATATTAATAGGGTACCTTCCAATTTCCATACAGGCCCTAAAGAAATGCACCTTGATGGTTCAATGCCTCAACGTCGGGATGATTGTAGAACTTATCAAAGGCTATTCTCATCAATAAAGGCTTGTTTAGAGAGTTAATTAGTTTTCATAGACAAACAAACTCTTTTCCCCCATTTTTATGACTTCTGATGGCTATTTCGGATGTACTTTTACGTATTACATAACGGGAAATCCTACGATGTCATTTAAAACCTCATAAATTGGATTTCTCATAATCTATTAAATTCGCTACATCTATAATAATCTATATGCGTCATCCTACTTCAGATCTCATCTGATGGATATAATTTTCAAGGGATTTGCTAAGGTCCATCGCAAACGGCTTTTTGCGGCCGGTCTGTCACACCTCAGACCAGCCACCTAGTGAATGGAGGAAAAAGATGTTGTCTCTATTCACGAGGTGGCTGGTCTGAGGTGCGACAAACCAGCCACGAAATGCCTTTTGCGATGGATGCTAGCAATTCCAAATTTTCAATACAAGTCTAATTTATGTTGGTAATCTACGAATGAATGGTTTGGATCATGTAGCACTACGTGGTCCGCTGTGTTTTCTTAAGCGTGGGTCATAGTTTTTCTAATTCAAAGAAGAAATCTCAAAGTGATCCGAGGCAACGTATAGAGGGATTCGAATCATTGGTACAGACAGATCGATTATAAAAACTCAGATAATATTGGGTACAAAACTGTTTATTGAACTCAAATCGAAAGCAAACATTACCATAGCAAAACCCCAAAGTATCCTGTAAGGCCCTTTTCGTTTATGATTATGGCCCCCATACCGATTATTGGACTCAAATTACATTAATTTTGAGTCCAATAATCGGGTTTGGAGGCGCACCATCAGCCTACCTTCAAGTTGCTTCTCAATGATGAATATGAAATGGCATGGAGCATAAATCCAAGTAAATAGTCATCTTAAAACAGATTTGCACCTCAAACTCTATGAATAGATTAAAGAAGAGAAAAGGGTTCGGAATGAACAGATTTGGGAACCTATACACAGGCCACCCATCCACGGCCAATCCTACCATTCTCCTACCCTTCTAACCACATGAAAAACAGTTCACGGTCAGGAAAATGCTCAGCTCGGCCTCTAAGGCAGCGTAAAATGGCGGCTACCAAAAAAATATAAAGGAATAACCACACCTACAACAAAATAACACAGAAAAAAGAAGAGTTTATTTCGAACTGAGACCACATTCCGCTGTGGAAAAAATCCAACCACTGGGAGAAGCGTAACTGGTAATCTTTGTCAGTCTGGCATTCAACCGAAATCAATAACCACCCATCGGGGGCATGCCAAATGCAGGCATTGGAGGCATTCCCATTCCCGGCATTCCGCCCATGGGCGGAGGTGGGGCATAGCCTCCTCCCATTCCTGGCATCGGCGGCGCAGGCAGAGCAAGAGGCAGTAGCTGGGCATACATATTCTGCAAACAAACAGAACCATTTTCCTTAGGCCTTTTTTCCGAGCATAGCTGTAAATTTTGGCCGAAATCCAAAATGCCACCCAAAATATTTCAGTTTCGGCAAATTCACCATGAATCGGATTTTTATAGGATTTCAACTAAATTTCCAAAAATTTTGTTTCCACCGAAAAGTAAAGATTTCCATAGAAATTACCGAAATTTTAGATAGTCCACATAAATTTTAAAAATACCAAAATTTACATGATTTTCAGCCAAAATTTCCACCGAAACCGAAATATTTCGATTTCAGTGGTGGCCAAAACCGACACCGAAACCGATATTTAAAACCTTGTTTCCAAGTAACAGTGGTTAAACCAACCGAACCATCAATACCGAAGTAGAGATGCAACTTGTGCCGGATTGGGTTGAACTTTTGCTAAAAAATGAAGGCTGCTGATATTGGCACTACCATATTTTAATATTTGCACAAACTCAGCTTGTCTTTCTTTTTTGATTGCCTTGTAGAGGTTTTTCAGAACTAAATAATCTTTGACACGTGTTTAAATAATAAAAGACAAGATGAGTCAGTGGAATTATAAAAACATGGTAGTGCCAATATCAGTAGCCAAAATGAATTGGAATTAACCCGGACCCCGATTTTATGGTAAAAGCTCAACCCAAATTCCCCAAAATTGACCCAGGGTTTATGGGAGGTGAGAGGATAGAAAACATCTTTCGATAGCTACCTGCTGTGCAACCATGTCCTTCTCTTCCTTTTCTTTAGCCTTCACTTCACTGAGTGCTTCAAGTTTGTCCTTAACAAGCTCATCCACTTTGCTTGTATACTCGCGGATAAACTACAGCCATGAAAGAGAAATATTAAAACATGATGAAGGTTAATAAGAGAACCGCATGAAGAAACATTATATCTCACCTGCAAGAGGTAGGGGAAAGCAAAATCCATCATATTGTTCATCCAGGCAAGTTCAAGTGCAATATCTGGTCGGATTAAATCATAACAAGTAAAGAGGCACGAAGCAAAGCACTCCTTCTTTCCCTGTATATAGAACAACCACAATGTCAGTCAACCAGTGTCTCACATGTCATTATAGAACAGCATCCAGCATAGTCAAATTTCAAGGGTTAGGAAGGAGAGAATAAACAAAGAGCAAAAGAATTACAGCTAGTAATATGTTTGTATCAAAGCTGCAGTACAGGGGGCAAAGAAGGAAAAAATCAGATCATTTAAAAAATTCAGGTTCTTAATGTTGGAATCTTAGAAAGGAAATATAGCTCAAAACGATCATGATGTGGTCACCAAGGAGAACATCAAATTGGGGACTGATTTATTCCACTAGGTAGAAAACGAAAATGCAAAGTTTGGATAGTAATAAAAAGATCAGGTTTTGTGGAATAGATGAAATATGAGTAGCACTCACAGATAAGCGCTACTTGGCGGCCAAAGCAAGAGAGAAACCACAGGCTATCTTGATAGGGAAATATAACTCGAAAATTGGTTACTCATTGAAGATTGTCAAGTGAGCTTTAAAGTAAAGTCCAGACTTGGCCGTAGCCAGCAAGAGACGAGCCCACATGGGCTCCGTAGTGTTGTATTTCCGGTTGGGCAACGACTATGGCAAGAAGGATACTGTCAAAGAAAGGTAGTCACCAAAAGGAAAAACAGAGAACCCCAACTATGGGTGAAATAAGCCAAATGTATTGTTGTGGGTATATTTGGCACTAAATTTAAATGTTAATTTTATAATTTAGTTAGCTTTGCTTGAATTTAAAATACAATCTCTAAGTTGCATTTATTCCAGCTTATGGGTAAAATAAGTCGAACGCATGGGGCCCTTAAGGCTGGTTTCTGTCAGGGCGCCCACACATACATATATATCAATATAAAAACACACACATATGCATACAAACTAAGTTGAAGATCTGGCCAGCAAAGAAGCGAAAACCGACTAAAAATGGCATTCATATTGCCAAGGAATGGAAAAAGGAGGCCACAAATCAAGATTGTTGATGTTAGAAGATTATCTGCAGTGATAGAGCTCAAAAAAGTCGATACATGCACCTAAAAGGTGAACAGGAGAAGGGAAAGACCATTTTTATTGTCAAGAAAATAAAGTTTGTTTGCTTATCAAGGATTTTGCTGAAAGCATACATTCTGGCATAGAAATACAGCTAGAAATTTAAAGAATATGTACGTTGGGAAGCAGAAAAAATTAACTAAAAAACAAGTTTGCATTCCATACAGGCATGTGCATTAAATGCGGGCAGCACGACTGGGTCAAAAGGGATTGCGAAAAGGAGACTTTGAAAACGGGATCCTGTGTGGAAAATAAAAACGGGAGTGATAAGACCGTTGATTTGACCTTTTTCAAGACATATTTAATGCTTTATGGGGATTTGAGCTCCATTCTTTTGTCTTTTAGTGGACATGTCTCCAATGATCAATGCCGTTTTTTTCCCAGAACGCGATCCCGTTTTCCTAGCAGTGCTCTTGTATAAGTATGAAGAACAGTTTTAAATATCCACACAAAATCCGACTGAATGACATTTCAATGGGGGCAACCTGAAGGTTTTTTATGCGCTTTGAAACTAGAGGCTCTTTTATCAACAGGAAGATTTCAATGGGAATTTGATTAACTTCCTTGTTAATGAACAGAGGCAGTTATAAATCAGAGAATGAAATTTCAATGGAGGCACAGAGTATCATCAAACTTTAACCACAGGGTTTTCATGAACTTCGAAACTAGACGCTCTTTTGTTAACAAGAGGACTTCTACGAGAGTTTAATAAAGGTCCTTTCTAATAAACAGAGGCAGCTATTATTTGTATTAAAATTTCCTAAAAGGCACACAGCTTCTCCACTTATCGATGCACCTGACTCATTTTCCAAAAACTGCAACCCAAGCCACAAAGCCGAAGTTTTGTCCATATAAAAAAGAGATTTACTGGATTAATGGTAGTGCATTTTCAGTGAATGAAAAGAGATTGGCTATGCCAGCCTTGTCTGGAGTCATAATCGTAAAATTAATAAACAACTTATCACTATGTTAATAGAATGACAGCGTGAGTTCCACACCTGTTCAATGAAATAAACAAGCAACTCCTCAGAAAGCTCACGGTCGCCAGACTGAGAGCATGCTTCCATGGCATCTCTGTAAAGGTTGTCTTTCTTAGACAATGCAATGGATTGTTTCCATCTCCCTGCTTTCTTATAAATATAGGCAGCAATGCGCCTCATCTCAAGAAGCTCATGTTTCTCAACCTGCTCAAAGACCATAAAACGAGGGTGTGTGAAAATGAATCCATTGGAAAATATTCAACCACTAAAAAAAATACCAATGATCTCACCTTCTGTGCAAGGCCTATCTGGTCAAAGTTATCATGCATATCAATAGACTCCCGAAGCCTATCATAGTCCTCCTCTTCAATGTAGATTTCATTCAAAGCCTCATTAACGGCAGCCACATTGTTGCTCTGAACTGCAACCATGTATGGCTTTACAAGATGTAGATAACCAGCCTGAAACCCACAAAATTGGAACACAAATAAAATGACAATGATTCAGCGAATCCAAGAACATTTTGGGATAAAGAATTGATCATTGATTTAGAAAATCCGAGAATATCAAATAACATCAAATATAACGTAAGCCAAACCTTCCGCATTATGTCTACTACACGTGTGTGGTCCACACGAAGGGCAAGCACATTGAGAAGATCATTGATAAGGTCAGGATGTTCCTGCAAGTAGAAGTGTACTGCCTTGTAGTAAAGCTCAACATTCGCAACTTTAACGGTGACATCTTTGAACTGCATGTGATCCCATGCCTCCGGGGAATGGTTCATAATCGTGGTTGCAGCATTGTCAAACTCATCATATTGGATATACAGATAGGTGAGCTCTTTCCAGTGCTGTTGCTCATCACAGGCTCGTATAAGCTTGGGGATGTTGAGTCGGGTTGAGAACAGTTTGATATGCTCCATAAGCTTCTCCGAACGATATCTAGCATACAGGACTCCCAACTCCGTAAATATTCCCATGTGTGCACGTTCTAATCCCAAACCACTCTCCATCAGAGATATTAACTCATTGAAGCACCCTCTGTTCTGGTAATAATCACTGACCTCTTCCAAGTCATCAACCTAGAACAACCACATCAAGAGATTACAATATTTTGTTCAGTTGGCATGTTGAAAATTCTAAGGCCCTGTTTGTTTTAGATTATTACAACCGATTGTGGAGTCCCCAACTGATTATTGGACCGAAAATTGCACTAAATTTTCGGTCCAATAATCGGTTGAGGACTCCACAATCGGTTGTCATAATCTAAAACAAGCAGGCCCTAAATTGAGCCAGAAAACAATCGTGTTAGATGAGAATAATTCCACAATACACGTGAATGGAGAATCTAGAAAATGTCACCTGGATAATGATGTTGAGCCCACAAATCTGTGCCAAGCGAAACTCCTCGGCATCAACACAGGCAAAACAAACTTCCTTCCACGTCTTCGAGCTGTTTGCCTTGCGAGCAGCATCAACTGCACCTTGGAACTGCCTCAGCTTCACAAGAGTAATAGCTAGCTTGGCCCAGTTAGAAATGAAGGCAAATATGATCTTTGCAGCCTCATACAAGGCTTCATCATAAAGGCGATCACCGACGTTTTGAAGATTAGCAACATTTGGCATAAGAATGAATTCCTCAATATCACCAAGCTTATCAATCTTTGCATATGCATAGATGAGCTCACTGTCCACCTTGGGCTCTCTAGACTTTTGCCTAACCATCAGTAGATACTTCACCAAGTCATGGTATACATTTGCATCCTCAGCGCACCGGATAACATCTAAGAACTGGGTGGCATCATCTGCACGGATAAAAGACTCAATTGCATCACTCACAAGGCCCTCCCTCAGTTGGGCCTTGGCTACCTGGCTCCAAACCGCATCCTCTTCAACACGGAATGCAAATTCTACAGCTCGTTCTATGCTTTGTATGTTATCCAACAGGACATTCACTGCCTGCACATTTAAGTTGAACTTTTTGAAGATGGCAAAGGCTTCTTCGTACAGTTGTGCTTCCACGGCCACCTCCCCAACTGCAGGTCCGTCAAAGTTGTCTAGCCTATTAATGTAATCCATGACCCTTGATGGATCTGCCTTGATAGCTGTTAGGATCAGTAGGTTTTGCAGGTTAAAGTTCCCACTAAAGGCCGAGTTTTGGAGAACAATCTTTTCAAGAAGCTCAATCAATTCATGTGGAAGATCTGCGGTCATGAAAGCTTTAACAGCTGCAGAAACTTGCTCTGGGCTCTTGCTTTCAGGCAAGGCCGTAGATACAACTTGATCAATAAGCTGCCTTCTATAGACATTTTCAGGATGAAGAACTTTCTCCCAAAGATCTGGATCCATCCTTTCCACAACATATCTGAAATGAAAGGATGAGATCAATAATCTCCAAACGTCAAAAGATATTCAGATATACAGGAATAGGAAGTAGGTGAAAAGCATTATAAATACCTGGCCTGCAGTTTGAACAGAGAGTTTTTATTTGTGACATTGATAAGTTCATCATCACACTGTCCTCGCCGGTAAGCAACAACTGCCAGGGTTGGGTCCCGTTTCTCACAATATTTACCCACAACACGTGAATCATAGTAGGGGTTTGTCGTGAGAAAATGTTCTGGATTGTTGTTGCTGTCTATGATAATTTTACCCAGAGCATTGTGAACATGCACATCCTGGCTACCCTCACTCACAAGATGCTCCAAGAACTGTGTGAGTAAACGAAGACGATTCCTGCAGTGCATGAACAATGAGAGCATGAAAGGAAGAGTCAAAAGGGAACAGTAAGGATTGAGGGAGATGCCAAACCTCTTTTCACATTCATCCACAAGGGGCTCCACTGGAAGGAGGGATCGGACTGAAAGAATAAGGCCTTTGATAAAGTCTTCAGGGCACTCATCATCTAGCAGCTGGCCAACAACTAATGGAGCATTTGCAGGGTTCACCTGTCAATTAAATATTCAAGAAAGCCAATTTTTCTTTCAGTTATCAAATGCTTGAAAAATGTATCAAACTATTAGGGCAGCATATCAGGGGTACAACAAATAATTACAGAACTTTTTGAAGAAAAACTTACTTTCTGAACATAACCTTCTATATATCGAAGCATGTTGTTTGAGTATAGGTAGTGTGTAAGATCTGGAACAAAACCAAAACGATCACAAACATTGATCAGGGGACGCGCATCCGGAAGCTTGGCTTCCATTAGAAAGTTCTTTGTCTTCTCAGGATCATAGAAGTTGGATTCTCTCGTCACACGTTCAACCTCTTTAATTTGTCCAGTTTTAGCAGCTGCCTCAATGTACTTAAAGTGTATATCTGGATCTTCGCTGTTCCAGTCACCCAAAAATAAGAAAGTGGTAAAAGAAGTGGCTGTATTGAACCAAAATATATGGCATAATTTTCTTTCTAAAGCGGAGATACCTAGAGCTCAAAGATGATCCCAAAAAGAAGTACAGTCCTTCATAGGACTTAAATTGCTCAAAGAGCTTTATGCAGGCATCCACACCCAACTGCTCAGAATATTCTTTGGCAGTCTGCTCAAACACGTGTTAGAACCTTCCTTAAGAAATGAAACAAAAGCAATATTAGATCAAAGAAATGGGCAGATACCTGCACAATTATCTGAAGATTTCCTCTCAGATTGACCAGTAAAAGGTCTTTCATGCACTCTAGCGCCCATTCTCTAGAAAGGGTTCCAAAGAATTCCACAAGTGACTGGAATACAAAGAGTTATTTAGTACCACAGAACATTCCCTAATAGACCAAGAAAAAAAAATAGCATACAGACCTGTGGTTCAATGGCATGAGTGTTCACAATAACACGCTTTATATCAGGCAACTCGCTGTAATGCTGCATGCAAGACATCAGGCTTGTAGTGAATAACCATGGTCCCCATAGGACCAGTTAAAAAAAATGATCCCCAGAATTGAAATTGCATTATGCAATACGTTTCATGAAGTCGTCTTACCTGAAGGGCGCGCATATATAAACCAGCTTTTTCACAGAGCTGCGCAATCCGAGGACGATCATAATGACTGAACATTCCATTAGCTAAGATTGCATCCGCCACATTTGGAAATGTAACAAGATTAATCTCCAAGACCTGTGTTACTAAGATAAAAAAATTAAGGAGCTGAAAAGAACTACGAAAAAAAAAGGAAAAACAAAATTCTATTAAAAAATAATGTTGACCTTTGTTTGAAGGAAAGCATGTTCTGGCAAATTTGGCTTCAGGACATCCAACAAAAAAGCTGTTGCTTCTCGAATCATGTTCCTCTACAATAGGAAACACCATCTCAACTTTCATTTGTTATTCTAAAGCAAAATGCTGAAAAGAAAATATGCAACATGGAAAGAATATTGAGGAAGCAGGGATGAGCGTGGCATCAAAACAAAAACATCAGCATAGATTTTCCAACTCAAATACATTTTCAGAAGGCTGGGAAAACATGGATATAGTCTTTTTTTTCCTGAATGATATGGATATAGTCTATTATCAACCTAAATTATATAGAACCAATGTCAAACATGGAATACAGAAGCAGAACCTGAAGGAAGAGATCTGTGATAGTATTGTAGTCGACTGGACAACCTCCCTCCATTTGTGACATCATGAGAGCAAAATTAACTGCTCCCTGTCATAAAAAATTATGAATAAATTTGTCCTTTATTAGAACATGATCGTATTTAAAGAACAACAAAAATGTTAGGCAGAATATGAGATGCAAAAAGGAAGCAATACATGAACTGAAAAGAGAATAAATACAAACCCTTGCAATACATTTGAATCCAGAATAGCCTAATATACACAATGTATCATCCGTTAAAATAGAGCGGATTGGTGTCTTAGCATCCAAGAGCTTCAGTTACGCCGTATAAAACATAGTCACAAATATCACCGACATTTTAAAAATATTGCGATATTTTGCAATTTTTTTATAAAACGCCATAATCCCAATATTTTTCCGAGATTTTGAAAATCATTGTGATATCATATTTAGTTTTTATTGCAAAAATATCGCGATAAATTCACAACATTAATTGTTGTCCTAATACTCAACTTAACTCAACTAAGCCTTTGCCCCAAACTAGTTGGGGTTGGCGAAAATTTTCATGAAGAAGGTGAAAGAATCTACCCGGCTCAAATTGACTAAGTCTACTCCTGACACTAGTTGTCCTGATATTGTTCTCAAATTTTACAAAATTGACTAATTGTTGTCCTAATATTGTTCTCAAATTTTATATTTTTATATTTTAAAAAAAAAATTATTTTCCAGTTTTTTACCCGATATAAATACAAAATTAACAAAAAAATCTAAAATATCCTGAGATACACCCTTCCTGAGAAATTCCTAAGACAAATATTTGTGACTATGCATAAGAATATACAAGCTTCAACTGTTGCATCCTCCATAGATCAAGTTGGTGGCATGTGCTATATTTTTTGCCACAATCATTTTCTTCTTCTTCTTTTGTTAACAGTGAGCACATATGTTGGTTAACAAGTAAAAGATGTAATTTGTCTCAAAACTCCATGACCCTTAAATGGCAATACCTGGGGATCTGATCTTAGAATTGTTTGCAGAAGGAAAAGATAATCAGGCACGTACCCAACCTGCATTAACGAATAAGACATAGCTACTGTGAAAAGCACACATCTCCATACAAGAAAGATATTAAACGCATCAATTTAACCACCCTAATATTAGAGTATAATTGACTAAAGATTTTCAAAGAATGAATAACAAGTACAAGGTTTTTAAGATGTTAGAGAATGCCAAACATAAGAAGTATATGCCAGTCACCTGCTTCGAGTAAATGAGAATTTTGTCAAATTCCCTTCGTTCTGCAAAAGCTGCTACAACTTTTGGGGTGGCCCTTGCCTTGATATATATTTTCAGTGCAAGGTCATTATCCACAGTCTACAACAGAAAATTGCATTAGGTGTCAAAAAACATGCAAAACTGTTGTAATCAAGGCTTCGAAAGGATAAAAGAGACAATGACAGCATGTAAGAATCATGAACTGACCCATGTGCATAAAAAATTAATTTTGGTGCCAGATAAAGACAAATTTTAGATCAAAGTTATTTGGTAAAAATTACAATATAAATAGGGAAATGATATCCACACTCTTATTTTTATAATGCGTTCCACAATCTATTAACTGCTTTCTAATTGGCTGTTGAAAGCCTTCTTCAGTAATCAACTGAGAGAAAAGCCAGCCCTTTTTTATTATGTCAAGGTAAACGCCACGAATCTTAGAGGAGTGCCACTATTAAAAACAAGGGGATACAGATATCATTTTCTTATAATTAGGCAATTGAACTATGATGAACAAAGAAGGCCCTAGTCTGACCTTCACAAGATCCCCAAGTTCTTCACTACACTCAAGCTTGTCCTCAGCCAACCAGTTCTCCAAAAGATTCTTTTTATTCTGATTCACGACTAAGCGAGACAATTCCAGAGACTCGAAGGCATTGAGTTTTCCTCTAGTTAACAATGTTCCGAAGTATTGCAACAATGGCGGCGTTTGACCAGCTTGCACAGGAACACTCTGCACAACATAAAACAACATTTACATGTACCATTTCTTCTGCTCTAAGACAATAGAACAGAGGAAGCACTAGATTCAAATCATTCAAAAAAAAAAGAGGAAGCACTAGATTCAAGATGAGCAATAACGCTTCAAATGACAATTTGCACTAAGTCAGAAACAAAAGAAACTCCAGCACGGTGCAGTGAGGAGAGAAATAGCAAAAATACCTGAAATTTGGCAACAGTATCAGGAGTCCGGAGGATGCCCTGAGGAGATTCTGCTGCAAGCTCAGCAGCCTCCTTATATTTGGTCTGAGAGAACAATTCTTGGAACCGTTGGACAACCTGAAGTATAAAAGGATGAAGGATAAGCAATTCATAATATTAATAATGCAATACAAGTTTAGTACACAATTAGGGATAACATGAAAATTTTCCTTTAGGCTCTGACAAGACAGAATTTCTGTGTTCACTTCTTTTCTAGGGAAAAATATTATCAGATGTGGAATTTCTTATTTAAAAGCTGAAAATGACGTGGAAATTGACTTTTTCCCTGTTACTCGAGATTTGGTTTCCGATTAAATATATCGAAAAGAGGCTTTCCAAGGAAAACGAAACCTTTTCCTTGACAATTTCCCTGGATTCCTTTTCCTTCTGCCATGTCACCAGGAAAGGAAAGGAAAACGAAATCCTTTCCTTTCCTTTCCGGGGAAAAGAAGTGAACAGAGCCTTAGGAAACCTGAGTTTAGGACCCTGGCCAGTCCAAGTGAAATGAACCCAAGATTCAGTTTTCACACAAGAACAAAACCCTTCGTTGACACCAACAGGAAGTTTGAATGTGTACGTGTTAGTCGCATGATGTGTCTTATGCAAAATATGGCTTATTGATAATGCATAATGGCTTATTGATAATCACATGATTATGGTTTGCTTATAAATATTCTGGTATCTAATCTAAACTTAATATTCAGTTAATACTCCAACAAGTCGGGTGAAAAGAAGTGTGTTTCATGTTGCACACCAAAAGAAAACATTTGACTACGAATAATAAGTTTGTCTGTGTGTATCCTTGTATGTATATAGACATGTATTGATATAGTTTCTTTCTGATAAGATCTGCCTCTTTCCACCAAGTTATGGGTTCTAGCATGTTAGCGTCCAATGTGTTGAATAGTTGTAGTCGGAAGGGGAATTTTTTTAACATCACTATTCACTAGAGCAAATGGGGTTTGGAATACGTATCGGGTTTGGAATATTCTTGTGGGCATCAAAGAAACTAGAAACAGTTGCACAATCATCCGCTGAAGCCGAGTATGTGGCAGCAGCGGGTTCAGCATGTCAAGCGATCTGGCTAAGGAGAATATTCGAAGACATGGGTGAGCAGCAGAATGAAGCTACACAAATATTCTTTACAACAAATCAGCTATAGCAATGGCAAAAAATCCAGTGTTTCACAGCAGGACAATAAACATCATGGTGACCAGAAGAAAAATTACACAAACTAGAGTAGAGTGGATAAAGCGCTATAGGACTATTAAAGGTGAGGACATGGACTTGAGAAAACAACTAAAGCTGTCTTGCGGGTCGAAAACCTTCGGTAGGATAGCTTACGGGTTCAACAAGCATGTAGGGGTTTTCACCAATTGACCTCAAGTACAAACAACACAATCCATCGTTGAGTCACTAACTCCTTTTTGCTTACCCCCGAAAAAACTTGGCAATTAGGAAACAGCATAGCTTAGTTTACAGGATAAAGAAGGATCCAGGGGTCTTTAGTACTTGATTTACCCCAAGATTGGTTGATTAGTCATCATGACCAGAAGCGGGTGCAAAAGTTCAATTGTATGAGCACTAAATAATTTTCGAGAGATCTCCTCCAAATCACTGGTATGGCTATCGAAATCGTGAGCATCGGCATGTAAGTTCCAGATCCAAGTGATAGTCTCAAGGCCTTTTATGAATCGTTGTTGGTTTGATACGAATAATGGCAGTCGTTTCACTATGTCAAGACTATATATGTATCCATGATTCAGATCAATAAACAGCCCACTCCACAATAGAGCTACTAATCCCTTTGCTTTCCCAAAAGAATCTTGGTAACCAAGAAACAATTGTTTGTCCCAATCTTTGATTTCCCATTACAACACACAGAGGGAGGCAACTAGTAAATTCAAAGTCAAGCACTAAAAATGGCATTTAGCAGTAGTACCTCCAATGGTTGTAACCATTCAAAAAAAAGCCTCCAATGGCTGTACACTTGCATTTGACATCTCCAATAATTTGCCTTGGAGTTGAAGGCCAATTCAGGTTCATGTAGTTGAGTTTGACAAAAAACGTTGACAAATGTCAAGTTTAAGAAAAGATTCGGGCTGTGGCCCGCCTAAACTTGACTTGGAATTGATGAGTGCCCAGTCTGAATCAAGTTGAGATTTGGTTAAGTACTTATGGAGTCAACTGTGCTTTCTGAGTTTCTATTCTAAAATTCATTTTCACAAATCAAAATTGAAAGCCAAGGATAAGAACAACAAGACTCAATACAATACTTTCCATTACTAGAGGACTAGATACTATAAATATAATTACAAACTACAATGTATACAAATGGCAAACAGCATAGTCTATAAAGTATAAAGTAACATCATATAACTATCAAATCAACATATCACATGATAATAAAGGCACAGGTCCCTGGTTGATGTGAACTACACGTTCCAATAGGGAAGAAAACGGAAACATTTCGACCATTTCATGTCGGTTTTGGTGGCAATTTAAAGCCATGACTAGAAGTTTGATCCTGATTATTCCAAGTAACAACCCAATAAGGAAAAATGCCGGCTCATATTGCCTACAATTTCTTAGTTCCTTGCACAAATTTTCAGAATCCAAAGAGACACCAAGTTTGTAGAAGAAACGTGGCCATATGGCTTACCAAATTCTCTGCACCAGGAAGGTTTCCTCTTTTGGCAAGATTAATAGCAAGCTCCAGATTGTTTAGCTGTAACAGTTACCATGTGTTAAACAACATTTAATTTTCTGTAATAGAGAATCAGTGCAAATTAACCTGACATACCTGGCCACTAACGAAAGGCACAAGTGTTACTTCATTAACAGTTGCAAGTAGCACCTGACCTCGCCTGTTGACAGCATAGAATCCCCCAGCAGATGAAGCTTCTGCTGTCAAAAATATAGGATCTGGACTTATTCGATTCCTGTAAACTGCTGTAGCTGTCTCCAGATCATACACAAATAAAAGTCCAAGCTTTGTGATCACATATATCAAACTGTACTTATTTGATATCTGCCAAAGTAACAAGAAAATAAATTAGCGTTGATACTGTCCTTCTCTTGGATCTGGTAAAATACAATGGATTAAAAAGTTACCTGCATGGCCACTGGGAAGTCATCAGCAAAATCTGGAGGGAAGAAAAGATCCGCTTGTTTCTTTGTAAAACCTGGCTTCCCTGATGAAGAAATCGAGAAGTCAGCACCAGTAAAAAAGAATGACGGAAAGGTCAAGTTTCCACCAAAATTAAACGAAATATAATGATTTGAAACAGAAGTAACATGATAACAGTAATTCTACATATGCTAACAAACATGTCTGCCTAAGTTCATGACCAACGACACACAATGGAAGACTACTTTTCTGGAAAACATCGCTTTCACATGGCGTAAAGCCATCAATATCATTTTCTTACAAATATCGAAAAGAAAAGGCACACGAAAAACAAGAAACAAAGAAAAGCTGAACTGAATTCAGAATATAAATGAAGGTGAATGCAAGGAGTGAACCTGGCTGAGCACCAAGTTCAATCACATGTAACTTTGATGCAATCTGCCCCGCATTGGAGGTCTTTGAGGCAAATGAAATAAGAATAGAAGGATTTTCATTTCCAGCAACCTGTGTAACATAGACATGTAAATAGATCGTGACAAACCAATTAAAATCAATCAAACTTATGTATTGACAAAATATGCAAGCATGAAATGAAGGAAAGGCTCGCACTTTGAATGAAGCAAATGATGCGGCATGTGCTTCAAGAGCTTGACTACGTTGCTGATCCACAGAAAAAAGCTGCATATTTCCTTTGACTAGTTGCGGCCTCTACAACCAAAATTGGAGATAAGTAGAAATTAAATTACAATTTTTTAAGCATTAAAAAAGATATCATATGCTATGTTTGGTCCACCATTTAACTATATGCTGCCCATTATCAAGTTCGAAGTTAACAAAACATCTAAGTACATAAAATTTGTGCCAGATGAAAGGAACAGAAAATGGCATTGCAAAGCAATTTCATTAAACAATAATCACAACGATGATTAAAAGTAGGATCCTGGTGCATCCGTGTGGCTATCTGATTGTCTTAATATACCAAAGGGAAAATAACAAAGAAAAAAAAACTTCAACATCATCGACAGGAATAGTGGGACAAAGTCATCATACAGTCGGAGGAAGCAAATAGCTAGCTGATTCAACTAGCCACATTTTATTGTCAAACTGAAAATCAACCTGTGCTACATACACGCAATGAGAATGCAGATTGATGCAATCTGAATGAAGCTAGCATTAATCCGCACTAGGAGCAGAAGCCTTCTAACTCCAGGATCCCACCAGCTCTAACTTCAGAACATCCTCTAAGGCTCTAACTAATCCCTACTAGCTACTGCCACCAGGACCCACTTAATCCACCCTTAGCTAAAGAAAATGTGTACTATTTATAACTTTTGTTTCTTTTTTGAGACCTAGACATTGTAAAAAAAAAATGTAAGGTTTTTATAAAAAACATAACTAAAGAAGTTAAGAATTACATCTTACATGCTATCATGTATGGTTTTGCAGTTTGCATTATACAAACACTTTTTAGGTGCTCCAGGTTCTTACAGTTCTGAGGAACACTTCTTACTCCTGTGTATCAGTGTATGCTCTCATTTCATAGAACAAAGTAATAGCCCAAAATGGACCTCAAGATATATGTAGATCAACTTCAATAAGAACACCCCGAAGGCAACGAATCTAGCAGAAAATGCTTGAGTGTCTTCGTATTCAACCATAGCAGCAAGCTTTGGCATCATGATTGCATTGCTCCACAGCAAAAGAAAAGATGACCAGCGAAAGAGACGAATGCAAGTGGTATAGCAATTTTTTTTATCAAGATAACATACGCTTAGCGAGGGTGTCATAAGAACCATGTTTCCAAAAGCTGAACAAAGATACCAAAGGATACAACGTGAAGTTGTGAGATGAACAGCAGCTACAAGACAAAGGATAGAGCGGGGTTTTGATTATTCAGAATGATCCCAACTCCATGATTGCAATGACTCTAATGATGAGCTAATGATTAAAGAAACAGACTGATGGAATCTCAATTTTGATTAAAAAGGGAAATGTCAAAAAGGAGTTCATATGTGCAAGAGATGAAACGACTTAACTGGTAAGGTGGGTAAGCCAATAATCAAATAGAAACAGCCATTAATTTACAGCTGACAGCTAACTGTTTGTGAGGACTAGAGATGACTATTCATAATTATTTTTTCAGATTTTTTACCATTCAAAAAAAATTACTTTTTCAAATACATAGTGGGAGCAATTAAACTCATGGCTCGCTGCTAGAAGAGTTTAGAGAACAAACAATACAAAAACAAAAACAAAGACAAAGCAACTAAAAGGAAGCCATCATACAAGAACACAAAACATACAAATAAACATGATTTCCAAGGGATTCTGTGATATATGGACTTCCCATCTATTCGACTATTCGTCCATGCTTGAATGTCTTTCTTGCCAAGGATATCTCTATAATTTGGGCCCCTTCCATCTTCTAAACCACAAACTTAGAATACCCAAAGAACTAATGCTACCTATTTTATTGGGGGTAGAATAAAAAGAGAAGTGACTGTGTGGATAGACATTCCGAACCAAAAGTTTAAATTCAATGATGGAATCCGATTCAGGGGAGACGGTCAGGTTCTGGACAGATAAGTGATGTGGAGAGTCTTCTTTTAAAGACCTGTTTTCTGGTCTTTATAATATTGAAGTCAAGAGGGAGGCGTGGGTCAAGGAGTATATGGTGCATGGGGAGAATGGCATTGCTTGGAACTTTAACTTTAGAAACAACTTTTTCGATTGGAACTAGATCGGATAGCACGGATACGGAAGATCCTAGATTCGCAGTATATTAGTTGCTCTGGGGCTGATAAGAGAGTTTGGATCCGGTGCACTTAAGGGGAATTCTGCGTCAAGTCATTCTACCAACAGCTCACTCCTTGCACAGTACCCCTACAGGCGGCCAAAGTTTGCACCATTCCAGCTCCACCCAGGGTAGCTCCACCCAGGGTCTGCACATTTAGTTGGACGGAGGTTGTAGACAAGATTCTTATGGTTAACCATTAGAGGAACCGACACCTGTTGATCGTGGATTAATGCACTCTACGTGTTGAGGCTAGCGAGACGGTGGATCATCTTCTCTTGCATTGCAAGACTGCTTGATATGTGTGAAGTAGGATTCTTCATAGGTTTGGAATGAATTGGGTGTTTCCTGCTCACTTGGCAGACCTTATTAGCAGTTGGGCATTCTTCCCATGGAGAAAAAGAGAGAAGGTTTTATGGAATTTATCTATGTTGGCTACAATTTGGATGCTGTGGAAGGAAAGAAATGCTAGAGTATTTAAGGGCATGAGCAAAAGTCCTCATCATATCTTCTCCATGGCTATTGCATTGACTATCTCTTGGGCTAGAACCCTCCCCAAGTTTAAATTTATCTCCGCTCATGATCTATGTTATGGTTGGAAGGAGATTTGTTCTAGTATCCTCCGCCTCTTGGTTGCTGCAAACTCAACTTTGATGGATGAAGCATAGGATCCCTGAAGGGAATGATTTGTCCGAGAAAAAAGGGTCAAACCCCATCCCCATTTCTTCCATTTTTTTCACCCATTGATTTGTGCATCGTTAAGATGAGATATGCCTATTATCTCTGATCTAGTCTTGGCAATCCTGGACCCTCAGGGATAGGAGGTCTTCTTAGAGACAAGGTTAGAGCCACGATTTGGGCGTTCTCCGTTCCGATAGGTTATGCATATTCTAATGAGGCAGAAGTCAGGGCGGCTTTACAGGGTCTCAGGCTAGTTAAGTCTCTTGACTTGGCTAAGGTGATAGTGGAGGGTGACTCACTAAACGTCATAGGGTGGTTGAAGGGCAGTAAATCTTACCCCTGGAGATTCGCTTGTTGGATTGGTGAGATTGGGGATCGAATTTGAAGGTCGAAGGTAGTTTTTCAACATGTCAAAAGGTCTGCAAACTAAGAGGGTGGATAGGCTTGCCAGGGATAGAGTTGCGAGGCAAGAGCTTGAGCTTCTTATTTTCTTCCCCCATGAGGATCTTGTTTAGATAGCATCTTTGTATTTTCTCCTCTTTGGTTATTTCTCTCTTTTCGTTGACCTTCTCGGTCGGCCTTGTATATTCTTCTCTTTCTATTAATGATACTTTTCCATTCAAAAAAAAAAAGGATAAATCTGAGCACCTCTCTGCATTTGTTACAGTACGGTCACTTATATTTATGTATGTAATTAGGGGTGCAACTTGTGTTGGGTTAGGTTGAGATTCTACTAAAAAATTAATTGGATTCAACCCAAGCCCAAACCCAAAAGAATATAAAAGCCCAACCCAGTGGCTGCAAAACATGCAACCCTATGCAAACGATGGAGATAAAATATGTATTTAACAATAAAAAGAAATCACTGTCATCATACAGGTTGTAAGATATCTTGCTCCGAACCAATTTTTTGTTGGGGTTCTCAAATTTTAATATATTAAGCTTACTCGCAACATAAAAAATAAGCAATATGCACACGAATATCAATTACAATGAAAGAAACTAAATAACTTAGAAGTTATATCATGCCCAGCATTTATTTTAAGATCAGATCTGCTAGGTAAATTGTGAACTTATTATTAAATAGGTTTTTGTAGAGCTGAATGAGTCTGAACAAAACAGGCTTGCATAAATTATGACCGGCCCTTCCCAAAAAAAAAAAAAAAAAAAAACCCAATTGCAAAATTATTGAAGAAATGGCATCAAAATATACCTCCGGTGCACCAGGAGCAATTCCAATCAAAACCAGCCACTTTTCAGAGGGGTCGCAGCGATAGTTAATTATTTGATTATTTGACAAATTAGCTGCTCTTTCAAACATCTTTACAGGCTCGGAATCACCTGACATAGAAGTTAGTGTCATACTTTTTGCAGCCAGAAATTCAACTAAATAATAAAGCAAGCCCTAATTGGAATCTGAATCAACCCATCAAACAAGAAAATGGAGAAAGTCAAAGTAAGAAAAACAATCCTGGTACAAAACATATCATACCTTCTATTGACCAATGGTACACTGTGGTTTGTGTGACTAACCCCAACATCTTTGGGGTAATCCATTTCCAAAAGGCAACCTGCAGATATGAAAAGGTGAAAAGGTTGTGACTTGAATGAATGTTATACATTTGAGAAACAAGATATCCTAAGAAACAGCTTTAGTATTGAACTACTTAAGTGCAAGGGATCATAGGATCACCTGCTCAGGCATCTGATACGATTTCACTTTTGCCTTCATCTCAATGTTGAATATTTGTAGATGGTCCTGGGTAGTTCCCGCAAGTTGAGCTTCAAATAGAATGCCAGAACTCATTAATCCAATACAGAATACAAACAAAATGGGCTGCAATAAATGGTTTTCAGAGAACTCATTTAGTAAGTTCTCCACATTTCCACATTTTGGGTTCACATATTTCACAAGGGGAGATTTTTACGATTTCATCGCAACCACTCAACAGAATCAAAAGTCATAAGTTGCAGCAGGTTTCTCTCATCTAGAATTTTCTACCATATGCATCTTTCATGGAGAACAACCGCATCAAGTGACATGCGAGTAGAAACCCAATTTCACTTGATTTTTTTCTGCTTGTTCTTGAATATTTACATGATCACCCCATTTAGTTATACGTTCTACTTCTATGCCTACTACTTCAGTTTCAACACAAACTTCTGTTGTGCCTCTGATCCATTCATTTCATTCATTTCACTAGTTGGTGTTAAATATTATGATGAATTATTAATCACGAATGGTTTGTGGTGCGGAAATACATCCAAGGGTCATTAAAACATATTATAGGAGAAAAGACAAAAAAGAGGGCCCAAGTGCTGATGTCAGCACATGCCATTGGTGATGTCAAGAGAGGCCATTTCACACAATTTTTTCTGCTTGTGCTTGAATATTTACATGACTACCCCATTTAGTTATACCTTCTACTTCCATGCCTACAGTTTCAACACACACTTTTGTTGTGTTTCTGATCCATTCATTTCATTAAAACTGACAGGAAAAAAAAGGCCCAGCTATTTTTCTGCTTGTGTTTGAATATTTACATGACTACCCCATTTAGTTATACCTTCTACTTCTATGCCTACAGTTTTAACACACACTTTTGTTGTGTTTCTGATCCATTCATTTCAATAAAACCTGTTATTGGAGAAAAGACAAAAAAGAAGGCCCAGCTACTGTCAGCATGGGCCATTGGTGATGTCAAATGAGGGAACACATGTGGACAAAGCAGAGTGGAAAACCCTCATACACCGGCGTTTCTTGAGTGAAGAATTTTTCCCCCTATGGGTTTTAGATGTTTCTTATTATGAAAATCTCTCTTGTACCTTGGTATGCTTAGGAAGGTGTGTTAGCAACGTGAGAGGAATTTAGGAGTTTTAGACTCCTTTATTACTAGGTGATAGTAAAAGGTTGCTTTTTAATATAAATCAGGGTCATGAGAAGCTTTAGGGGACTTCTTCTTAGGGCAACTTTATGTCCGTACTGGATTGTTGTTTTCAGCACTTAGTATATCATTTATGGAGCCGTCCTCCACAAATCATGAGAACTATAGGTTGTTTCTTCATCTTCATGGGGACAGCTTTGAGATTTTTCTTTTTGAATGGTAAATATTATATTAAAAGGAAATGAAAAGGAAAGAGGACCTTGACGGGGCTGGTCAAGGGGAACTGAAAAGGAAAAGAAACACAAACAGAAGGAAAACAACATGTGATCGAAGTATCGAACATCTTTAACACAGCTCTCCCAACCCCGCTATGGACCAGACTACCAGAGCATCCGCCACACTATTGCCATAAACATAAACATGCTGGAAGGACGTCAAGGGACCATCGATCAACATCATCATCATCTCCTCAATCTCATTTGTAAACCACAACAGAATGCCTTCCAATTGTCGATACATCAAATGACGTTAACGGAATCTCCCTCCACGATCAAGGAATAAAGAAGAGCATGACCGACAAGATGTATGTTGTACAAGAGAGTAAGATTTTTTTCTACTTCACAATAATTTTATTTATGGACCTACAATCAATACGCATGCGCCAACTTCCATCTTTCTTAAGGGTCAACAAGGCAGGCACAGGACACAGGCTCATAATTTCCCTAACTAGTCCCCAATGGACCAATTCTTCTACTAGGCCCCACATCATCACCCTTCCCAACCAAGGTGTATATCCCTCATATTTCTGTTCACTTTTTCACAATCTCTCATGGAAGAAGGATCCGGCACTCCACTTGAGAAGTTTTGGGTCGTTCCACTATTCTCATAGGGGGAAAGATTATTTTTCTCCCATCTTTGACAAAAACATAAACAATGTGTCTGCCTCTATGGGTAGAGTCAACATCATACTGCTAGGGTTGACCAAGTAAATATCTGACAGTCTTCCAAATCAACCACGTCACATAAAACCTCATCTTTATAAAATTTTCTAATAAAAAATAAAATTTGACATCTTTCAGTTACCTTGGTTTCAAATACCTTTTTTATTCAGCAGATTGTGTATGAAGAAGGGTGTTTTTTCATTAAAAAAGGGGTGTTTTTCCATCTTCAATTGTAGTTAGGCAACCATGGCTTTGGAGGCTATTCTCACTGTTGCACCCATCGATAATCAAATTGCAAATTCTCTGTGATGCAAGACGACCTATGGGAGGAGAGAAGATAGAAGGAAAATTATGAAAGATGGTGATCTGATAAAGGTGCCATCCAAATCAGATTTGTGCTCTTAGGTTTCTAGGAAGATCCGATCGTTGGATCAGTAGATCCGGAGGTATGGATTAGAATCTGAACCTAGGAGCGATCAACTGTGGTTTCGTGATAATCGGATCGATGGATCGTCGATCAGAATAGCACAAAGATATATCAGAATAGCATAAAACATTGAAGAAAAATTTACAGGTTTTATGTTTTTCCTTATTTCATTTTTTGTTTCAGCATGGCCCAAGTCATTTCATCTTGGCAAAAATGGAGTGCCCAAGCCACTTCCTTGCTTCAATCATTTAACTAATGGCATGCGCATATAATATAAGCATATTTATGCAACGCCAAAGACTGTTAGATGAAAGATGTGTGATGGTTTCTTGATTTTCAATGCCTTATCATAATAAGTAACTGATTAACAACACGAATAAACTATGCCTAACTGGAAAGTGCAAAATGGGGATCAATGGTATACAGTATGGTACAATATATTTCGATGCAACAAGGCAGTTAATTGAACAGCAATCTTGGGGCTGAATTGCTGAACCTCATGCCATGGTGATTAGGACATATCGATCACACTGCCGAGTTCAGGGTTCACATTCCAACCCACCCCTTACAAAAGGAGAAAACTACAATGCAATACACAATGAATATATGAAATAACAAATTTTTTTGAGAAATCATTAAAAAAGTAAGCAACTAGAGCATGCATAAAGCTTTCTACAAATTGTTAGAAAATTCACAATATCAGTATTTGCAAACCTCAAAGGCATTTGAGATTATCAATGCATAACTTGTTCTTCTAACCAAACCCAGAGGAAGTAAAACATTATCCGGGTTTGTGAAGAACATAATGTGACAGTGTATCTCACATGACCATAGAGGCAAATCAAACCAAGCATAGATCGATGCAAAACTATCACCCATATCAAGAACGCAAAAACCAGAAAGGGGTCAATACGAACCTTTCAGGGCAAGAATTCTGGTGTTGGGGTTCATCAAAGCTGAATCTGCAGTAATCGGCCTTCTTAATGGCTGCATCGGCATGTTCATATCAATGATCACAACACTGTTCTGTGGGGAGGTTTCTCGGACACAAATGTACTTCTCCGATTCCATCGTAACATGAGTAAAAGTGATGAATTGTGGATTTATTCCCAGACTCGGCAACTGCGAGTGAGGCAATTTCAGGCATGATTTCATAGACGAAAATACATTCAAAATCAATGAAACACATTTACTTAGCAGCTTTAGAAAAAACTCAAAATTTCAACAGAGAAGTAGAGACAAACAAAAATAAAATGAAACACATTTAGAAAATCTCAGTCAACTGCGAGTGAAGCAATTTCAGGCATGATTTCATAGCGTAGCACATTTAGGAAATCTCAAAATTTCAACGGAGAAGTAGAGATCGAGAGCTACTTAAAAGTGTTTCATTGATTACATGCCTAATCAAATACTTAAAGAAATTATATCTTTTCTTTTAAAGAGATAGAATTGTTTCTGAGCAAACACTTAGAAAACCTCGGTCGCAATGCTCGCAAAGGCAGAAATTTTTAAAAAAAATAAACAAAAAAAATAGAATCGTTTACTGTAATACAGATCCGACAAGAGCATTGCGAGCGAGATCAAAACCTATCCTGCAGATCTGTCTAGATCCGAGATTTATTACATGTCGAATCAAACACTTAAGGAAATGCCATTATGTAGAAGAGGAACATAAAAAAGAAATCAAATAAACTCAAAACCCTAGATCTTAATTAAACGAAGAACGCATCTCTGAATTCAACTAAAATTCTTTAACAGGACACGAAATACGACGAAAACAGAGTGGAGGAATGGAAATGAAGGAGAATGAAACTCACAGTCAAGGTCTCCTTCATGGTGATGGGAGCATTTGCGGCAGCCATGGCGCCTGGTTCGGCACTCTCTCGAACAAATCTGGATTCGCAGATGAGGAAATGGCCTCGCTAGGGTTTCACAAAACCGAAATGCGTTTGGATGATGATAGATCTGAGAGCAGTAAACCCTCGAGAGAGAGAGAGAGAGAGAGAGAGAGGGGTGGGGGGCTTTTCTTTGCCTGCCTTGTTTGTGTCAAATGGGATTTCAAATCACGTTAGAATGAGGAGGAACAGGATTCCTATGAAGGTGGGAGAGGAGGAGAGATCTAAGAAACATTTCTAGTGAAAATGAAAGTCAGAAAGAGATAGGGGAAAAAAAAAACGAGAAAATGAAAAGGAAGGGACTCTAAATTGCGCGAGATGTGTGCAGTGCGCATAGGCCGCTTTTCTTTGGGCTCGTCGGGAAATATCTTTTGGGTGCGTTTCGATTGCCAGGAAATCGGTGTCACATCACTCACATTCCAATTCAAATCCGATTCCCCGGTAAGCATAAAAACGATTCCATTCGAATATTTGCGTACGTACTACAATTTTCTAGGGAGAACCTTATGGGAGGAAATGATGGGACACATATACATGAAGATGACATTGAAGCTGAGGAAACATTTGTCCTATAGGCCGATGAAGTGGGACCGAAGCAAAGGGATCAATAACTCCTCCTCCATCGCATCTGCATGACTTGTTGTACCATCCAAGGGAGGCTTTGTAAAGTCTTACTTGACTCCGGTAGTTGTGAGAACCTTACAGCTAGTGATGCGGTTCACCGGCTTGGGCGTTCCACTCGTCCACGTCCACGTCCACATCCTTATCCGATGGTTTGGCTTCATTATTCTAAGGAGGTAATGGTCTCTCAGCATTGCTTGGTGAACTTTTCCATTGGAAATGCATATTTGCATATTTAGGAGAGGTGCGGTGTGATATTCTTAACATTGATGCTTGCCACCTACTTTTGGGGCGTCCATGGCAATTTGACCAAAAGCAGTTTATGTTGGGTTTACAAACACATTCTTTTAGCATTGGCAGCAATACATTTGTCTTAGCTCCGTCTAGAGGAGATAGAAAATTCAGTCCTGGTGAGGAAAGGGAAGGGATAGTTACACTGCCAAGGAAGAGGTTTGGGGAAGACATGACTAGTGGCTACCAAGGCATTGGCATGAAAGATGAATACAAGATAGATGTTTGAGTTGAAAGATAATTGAGAGTGGACCTCATCGACTCTGTTGGTTGGAAATGAGTCTAAGGAAACACGGGTTGAGGATCTATGGGTACTCCCCAAGGAAGCACGGGTATTGCTAGACAAGTTCTATGAAGTATACCCATTACAGATAAGAGGTTCTTTACTGCATATGCAAAAATTGCACCAAGGGTCTACTGTGAAAATCAAGGGTGTTTCTTCGTACTATTTTTTCCATGGATCATTTATGCACCCTATGCGTGTTTTGTAAATCTTATATTATCTAGTTACGCAATTCATGCACGATGATGCATGTGCGGCTGGAAACTCAAGCATTTGAAATTTGATTGTCGTTTCAAATTTGAGAAATAACAGAGAACATGGATGGAACAGAGATTTGCACGGGAATAAAGTTGACTATATTGTATGATACCCACGAATTGCATAGAAAATCTTGAAAATGATATTTCACATTGGAATTCAAATACATAGTTTTTACCTGATTACAATATCCAAAATTGAAATGGATTGAAAACTTGAACTTGATTTGAGTTGAAAACACCCATGCATAGTACTTTAAATGGGATTGAAAGGCACCTTAGCATAATATTTAGGTCGGGTTGAAAAATACCCTTGGCATGTAATTTGAAAGATAACCATAACACATTGGGAAAACGGGGTTGAAAGATACACTAAGTACCTTCAGACCTGAATGTTTTCTAAAATTTAATATAATCTTCAAAATGAGACCTGCCACACTCTTGGTATGGAATCGTCAGTATGAGTTATGTTCGCTGAACTTGTACCTACTACCTGCCAGTGGGCCTATACGTTATACGTGATCATGTGACCGTGGTCAAATTTGAGCCCATAACATAGCTCCGACCTCAATGATGGATTTCACTGGGTTACTTTTGTGTTATTTTCTGTAAGACGATGGATTTCACAGGCTGCTACTGAAGGATTTTAATGTGAGGGCTGTCATTTTGCCATAGATGATGGATTTCACAAGCCATCACTGATGAATTTCAGGGTGAGGACATTGATATATCCATATTGCACGCACATGAGACTACAGACCCGTTTACTTGTATACTTGCATGCCAATGAGGTGTGGCATTTGCCATAGCGAAGACCGACAAAACCCCTGGATAATAACTCTTAATCAAGTTATGGATTTGTAAACTTCATAAAGTACATAGTTTCACAAGTGGTTTCAAAATGGGTTTCTTGTGTGTCTTTGATTTAAACCGTGAAAGGAGTGTTGTTTTACCTTACCTACATAAGTCAAGATTTCATGCATTGCATAGTATTATATATGTGTGCGCGCGCGACTGTGTATTAGCTGGTCGGTTATGGTTTACTCATTGAGTCGTTGTGCTCAATTTTGTTGCATAGAATTTTCCAGACCAAGAGGAACGACAATAGGTCCGCTGAGTAGTGGAGATTTGTTATGCCATTGATCAAGAGATTTTCCTTCAGTCTTTATTCTCTAGTTCAGTATTCAAGACTTATTATGATCTTTTGTATTTGAGATGTTATTTTATTTTAATTAAGTAAATTTAGCTTCCACGCTAGTTAGTAAATGCTCTGAAGGGTGCATCCTTTTAAGGTGATTATGTTACGAGTAAATTGGTGACTTGTTATAAGTTGAGCCTTGCATGCTCGTAAGGGTAACTTTATGGACGCTACGACGACTGTTACGGGCACCGGCCTAGGAATACAAGTCGGGGCGTGACATGTAAAATATGGGCACAATGATGCTCGATAGCATAGGTGCAAAAGAGTGAAGACAGAACAACGTATTTGTTTTCATGAAATAAAAACAGGTTTATGGAACGAAATCATAAGAAAAATAACATAAATTCGAGATTGAAATAGAAGGAGCGAGTGCAGGTCCCAAACGTCACAACAATTTCATAACGAAGAAAGTGCAGAAGCAGGAATCGTTTTTCACAATTGAGGCATGAAAAATATGTTTTCATACTCGTTCATAGGTCAAATCGGACATGTAATTATTGGAATAACTATTGAAGACTTGAATGATGAACATGCAAGGTTGATGACCTATATGTTGTTTGGAATGAGACTTTAGCTTAATGGTAAAAGTGTTGCCTTCCAACCTAGAGGTGGGAGGTTCGGTCCAAATTTAGCCCGCTAAGGTCAAGTCAAGGTCCGCTAAGGAGACAAACATTAGTTCTCTAATGCCCCACTCATGTATACAAGGTATAAGTGGGGTCCATTAAGGGCCTGTTTGGATGCCGAGAAGATTTTGATTTGGATTTCTCACATTTGCTGCCCTTTTTGCATTGTAATCTGGATCGGATAAAATTCTTGGATTTCTAATTCAACAGCTAACAGTGAAAACAATCATATTTCTAAGTTTGCTGTGAAAATAAGAAATTGGAAATCCACAGATCTAGGAGTTTATTTCACCTTCTCTGCTCTTCAACCTCTCCCCTCCACTAGGAAGGACCCCTTCCCTCTCTGTTTACCTCTACATGAACTGCCGGATCTATTTAGTCTGTATTCAAAACTCAATTCCAAATCCAAATACAAAATGGGAGGTATCCAAACATGCCCTAAAGTGTCTTTCAGTAAGGACCCTAACAATGCATTGCCTTGAATATTTTGGCAATATAATCTCTCTAATTTATTATTTAAATGACCGCTCTCATATGATCGTGTGGCCTCTTTTGTCCTGGTTTCATGGCTAACCGAAGAGTTCGGTATAGATACAGGCATACAGCCTCGGAAGACACTTGCCAACGCTGACTCAAATAAGATTACACGTGGCATCTCCACATTCGTTCCACGTAGAGGCGTACAGCTAAAATTCTTTTATAGACGACACCCCCTGTTTTGGCCCTTCCACCCATCTCTTTTTTCCCCGTTATATTTTATTATGTTTTCGCTCCCCAAATTACGATTGATTAGAGTGAGAGAAAGGTCTCTCCTTACCCGCGTCAAACAAATCTCTACTCCTTTCCTTTCATCGCCAAAGAGAAAAAAAGGGGGAAAATCAAGAATTTCTGTGCCCTAACTGTATAACGAAGCATCGGAAGGGAGGTGCTTTCTTTAGCCTCATTTTCAATATCCCTTATCTTTTTTCTTGTCTTTTTCTGTTTATGATTATATGCATCGATTGCTTTCTTTTGTCAATTCTCGTTTTTTTTTTAAAATTTAGGTTTTCTTTCTTCAAGTTTATTAATCCATATTGTTATGCTAATTAATCAATTGATTGCTTTGCCAATTATGTAATTAAGTCATTATCATCTATCTGTCTATGTAAAAGGGCCAGTCGAGATGAATAATCGAAAATTGAATCTTGGGAGAGATAGAGAGAGAGAGAGAGAGATGGCTAGATCTGTCCGGATGTTTGCATGTTTGGTGTGATCCAAGATTTGATCTCTGCATTTGGAATGGAAGGGTATTGATTGGTTAGGTTTCAGAGTAGATGATGATGGTGATTTGTATGTTTATCTATTATTAGGCTACTGATATTGGCACTACCATGTTGTTAGAATAGATGAGATCTTGAACCTTAATTGGAAGGGAAGCTTTACCGTTGATTGTATTGATCACAATGCTAGCAATACCGTTTCCCGACGGACGATCGATGTAGCCGTCCATCCGGCCACCACTGCAAATCTCAATCCTCTCGCGCCTTTTACCGTTCTCTCCACACCGCTATCTGGGGTCTGGGATAGTTCTGGCGAGAAGCGGACGTGTTCACTCTCACCGCGACCTCTTTATTCTCGTCACAGGTGCTGCTTGCTTCGTCGACACTCATGTCTCCACCTCTCTACCTCCTACATTGTATGTTTACCATCACGGTCGAATCCTACATGCCTTTTCACGTCATACAACCCTTTCCATATCTAAAATTTGCACATTCTTTTTTTCATGTCCTGTTCAAATGTTTCAAAGTTTGGTACCATCGTCGATATTTCTCCTCATCATCCTAGCCGTTGGGTATCAATTTTTCTCATATTCCTTTCCTTTCATAGCATATATTTCTTTTTTATATATTTCGGTTGAGGGACCTCATTCCAGGTGCGCGCTTCTATTCAGTTCAGGTCCTTGATTCTTTGGAGGTGCGTGTCTGATAGAGTAATTCCATCTTCCATGACGTTCGATACCCAAAATCGACTCACGATGATTTGCCTATCAAGCCTTCCTTTTGCCCATTGAAGCATTGGTCCACAATGACCCACTTTTATGATGATCGGTATTCCAAAGTGACCCATGATAACTCGCCCATCCAGGCTTAAGTTTCATCCAGCCCATTAAGACAATTATTCCTTGAAGTTCGTAAGCCCACTTCGTGAATTATTTTACCAGCGACATATTCTTCAGCAGCAACATGCGTCAATCTACATCTTCAGGAGATACACCGGTCCGATCATCAAAAATTAGCAGTGTGCATCAAATAGATGGAATTTTATTATTATTTTTTTGGGATATTCCATTGTACTCAAATGCATGTAGATTTTCAATCCACATACGTTTGAGGGGGCGTGTTAGAATAAATGAGATATTGACCCTTAATTGTAAGGGAATCTCGAGTTGACCGTTGATTGTTATGGTGCGGTAGATTAGGTAATTGGTTGGATTATGAAACTAAGCCAGATTTGGTAATTAGGTTAGATTAGGACGTTTCTATCTCTATCTCATTCCAAAATAGCACTATATAAACACTCGTTAGGCAAGTAGATTATATTAACAATTATGTCAGAATAAGATATTCTGTTCTTATCTCTTTCCATAGTTTTCTTGATTCTATTATATGTTTATCATGTAAGGGCTCTACATATGCACTGACTGACTCTTTGTATCGTATCCAAGATTAATAGTTCTCTTAATTTTATGATATGTTTTGATAATTTCACTAACTTAACTTGTCGTTTATTCATTAAAAAGCTGTCAAAGGTTATTACAGTTCCCAAAAAGCTCTTAGAAGCCAATTTAAAACGAAAAGACAAGGTGAGTTTGTGCACTTGTTAAAACATGGTATTGCTAATATCAGTAGCCTATTTTTATTATTATTACTTCTACTGTTATATTTTGGTTTTTTTTGTGCCCCTTATGATTGGAATTTCTCCTGTTCCAATCATCTTGTGAATTTCTTGGTTTCACTTTCATGTAGTTTGTTTGATTTGTGTAACTGGGATAATATGTATTTGCATGCACTGGTTGCAGGATTTCTCCCTCTCCTTCTCTCTCTCTCACATATACAATGGGTTTTGCTCATTTTTAAGCCAATCTCAAAATTTTAGAAAAGCAAGTGAATGATGGGACTTTTGACATAGCTTCAGACCAGGTTCTGAAAATTTCATGTGTTCCTCACCATTTACTCAAAAATCTTAAAATCAAACACTGGTTCAACCAGTCTCCTTTTTCTGTGGTATGCCCTGCTTAAGAGAGTTGCTAGTTACTGGAGGGAGGTGGATAATGTATCTCGATTCAAAGAATTCTCCTACTACCTGTGGTGGAAAAGTTCGTTCATAATTTAAATGCATTTTTTGGGCTGTAGCCTCTAGGGTGTTTCCTGGCTTACTGGGTTTTGTGCATTTCAGTCAAGGAGGCTCAACTTGTACATGACAAGCAAGGAAAATTCCTATATATTATCTTGCTTTTCATTTGCTATAATTGGGCATAGTTTGCTCTTGTGAGTATGCAGGTCTGTAGGTGTATACCGATCTCTGCCGCATAATATGGATCCAAATTCCTGACTTCAATGACTTTGGAAATCTGAAAAATCATAGCTTTAGCCTGCAAAAAGACTTGTCCTCACAAGTCACAAGTGAAGTGGGTTGGTAGAACAAGAGGCATCCTTCCCTCTCTCTGTCTCTCTCAGTGGTTAGACTTAAGTCAGTCAATATATTGTTCTATTGAAGAGATTAGATTGGTTGCAGATTTATGCGTTAACTATGGATCTCACTGGCAGTTTTCCACCAGCTTGTTAAGCAGAATGGTTTGTCCTTGCTGATTCAATCATATCTTTTAGTTTAGGTTATGAAGCAGCCCAAAACTTTTATTTTCTAATATTCACATGTTTCATCTGCTATTTTTGTTTTTGGAAGCACACTAACATTCGTTTTCTTTTCCAACGGGGACCCTTTACTTTATGACCATCCATAGGGTGGCCGCATTTAAAGGGTAGCTTAGTTGGGAAATTTCTTCCTTGCAGTCTTCAACTGAATCATAAACTGATGTTGCAGCCACTATGTTGGCCTTCCTGGCCCTGGAGAAAGGATTTCTATTTTTGAGATCCTGGGTTTTTATCAAGATCCAATTTGTGAAGCTTGAATATCTGGAATTTCACAGCTCCACTAGGTCAGCCTTTTTTTTTTCTGGAGGCGCGAGCTATATGGATTATTAAAGGCCAAGTGTTTCAGTGTTCTGAACTATCTTATCTTGCTCACATGGAGTTCTCTATTCTAACCGAGCCATGTTCTTCCATGGATTGGAGTTTATGTTGACTTGGTGAGTGGACGTGTGATATGTACAATGTAGTGACCATGCCAAGTCAAGGAGCATTGGCAACATGAAGGGTCCAAGCGTAGCCCATTGGAGCAATACAAAATTGCAAGGAGATGCTGGGCTTCTCTCTTGGCACCATTGTTTTGTGCAAGAGTTCTTTGTTTGACTTTGATATGCAATGGGAAGGCCGATTACGTTTTTTTTCCTGAAAAGATTTCCAATTATGATACCTTTCACTATATGTGCCAGGAAACTTATTTTTGTTCTTCCATGCCTTGATGTCGGGTCTCTCTCAACTTGAGCTGTATTAAGTGGCACACTAATGTGGGGTTTATAAATGAATCTAGCAGGTGAAGATACATGTGCTGTGGGCACGAGCACAACTCATAAATTCTCTGTTTCTTTTATTAATGCCAATCTGGAATAAGTTTCAAAATGTGGTTCTTACTTTGTGAAAAGTGTGGAGCAATCTGGCATGTGGTTTATTATAATGGGCTCAGTTGCTTCTATGCATTCAGGCATCCCTGATTTTGGCATTCCATACTAAGATGTATGGGGATTATATGGGGTTAGACTCTTCGTTTGGAGGGATCATATTTACAATTGATGTACTAAATGGAAAATGGGAAAGGCCTGAGCGGTTGTATTCTCACTTACAGTGGGAACTAACAACCTACCCGAGTGTAAGAAAGGTTAAATAGGATCAGTTGGAGGGATGAGCCTTACTTTCATTCTAATGTTGAAGTGAGTGATCACAATTAATTTGCTAACAATCCTAGAATTTCAGACTGGTATCAAAGAACCGCCATAGGATCTGGGTTTGTGAGAATAAGGGTTGCAGTTGGGTGCAAGGAGGCTTCTTTGTTGCCAAATCCTCTTTCTGTGGGGATAGTCGCGTGAACTCGATCTTCCCTTTTGAAGCTGCAGTGTGCTGGTCAGGGTTTCCACTCTCATCCTTTATAGGTTTTCAAGGATGTCCTCAGGGTTTGGGCATTAC
Organism: Tasmannia lanceolata; assembly: GCF_043159265.1. NCBI lineage: Eukaryota > Viridiplantae > Streptophyta > Magnoliopsida > Canellales > Winteraceae > Tasmannia > Tasmannia lanceolata. The sequence goes on from NW_027518695.1 coordinate 12,504,044, forward strand.
AGCTTGATTCAATCTCAAACCGCACAACTAGACTGCTTCTGTTGAATCGTCCCTTCCTATCACGGAAGATAATTTCTTGAAATTGTAATTGGAATGTATCAATGGAATGGATAGCAACTAGAACCAGTCTTTGTGGTTTCTAGCTGAATAAGATTTTTTCTATGATTTGGTAAATGTGTGAAAGTTTGGCTTTGCTTGGACACAACTTGTATTTAGAGATAAAATATTTATTGAGATTCGCTACCTATAGCCATTCAAAAAATAAAAAATTATATCTTTACTAGTCTGGTAGTTTTATTTTTATGATTTTTGATCTTTACATTATAACCATGTTTCCAACCATCTATCAACAGATCTTGTGCTGTGATAGTCTATTAAAGTGTGATAGAATGGTTTCAATTTGTAAATAGACAGATATGCTAGGATCAAGCAATTACAAATTGTACCTTGTTGGACATTTGAAAAGACCCAGTGATAAAGTGCCTTAGTTCTTTTGGAATTTATATTAGTATCTACAGCCTTTTGTTCATGGTACAGTCAAGTAGAAAAGCTAAGTAGATGTCATGGATAGCAGCATTCTTTTCTTCAGATGTCTTCTCAAACAATTGAGAACAGTATTCTTTTCTTCAGATGTCTTCTCAGACAATGGAGAACAGCAAGTACAAAAGCACAACACAATTGTTTCTCTATTTGCATAATGAAGGACTATGAAGGCCAACAACTACAATGACACATTGCATTGAGATGGTTGAGATTGAACATGGATGACGAGTTCTGCAGCTAAATGATAACATTGAGCTATTTTGATTTAAAAATGGTTGAGATTGAACAGGAAGCATAGTAACACCATGCATTTTTTTTCATTTCTTGACTGATAATTGTGATTAAGGATACTTAAGGCATGGCCAAGTGACTGACTTGAACCCAAGGCTATCATGCAATTATACGACTATGATGGTCTGCGATTATATTGGAAAGATTCCGTTGCATCATGTCTATTGGCAATATTAGATATACCTTTTAAGAGAAAAATGCTGTGACCATTTTTGCTTCCATAAAGACAAAGAAATTTGCATCTTTCCTTCTTTTTATATTTCTTTATGCACAAGTCTTTCATTCTTACTTAGGCAAACCAAAAAATGGGTTACCAACTGCAAATGATGATTTGACTCAGGGATCTGGTTGGCACTGAGCTCCCTATAGAAAGCCTAAACCATCAAATCTAGAAATAATTTGATTGGGTGTTCGATTATGTTTCAGGGTACTGATATTCTGGATGCTTTCTAATTTGAGTATAGTCCTAGCTATTGTTATGCCCTTAGTATAGTTAAATTAGGTTAGTGTCATTATAAAAGAGAAGGAATCGCTTCCGTTACTATGCACGACTTCCGATAAGATCTAGGGGTAAGTTAATTTGGGTTGATTTTCATATATGTTTCTTGTGATAGAATTATTTTATTGAATAGAGTCAATGGGTTTTTGGTTTTGAATTATGTGTTGGGGTTTTTTATTTAGGAAGGCCATAAAACAATCTTTGGAGCCATCCTCGGAGACGACTTTGTCATCCTCAAACAGAGCTTGGGAGACGCCAACCACGCCGCAACAAACAAACAAACGCACACACACACACAAATTGGGAAGGTGTTTGTGGCAAGGCATAAGTGTGGCTGTCTGTACTTCTTTGACGTGAACGGGCAGATTACTTCCTCACTTATCTGGTTTCTTTCTTCTTCAAGTTATAACGTGTGGTCTCTATGGCATCAACGATGATTGGCTCATCGACATATAGAGAGAGACTACTTTCTATGTTGAAGTGTGGACTTGTCACGAATAAAAATATTGTTTATAACATTTCTTCTTTGCCTTCTTATTACTGTGATACTTGTTCCTTAATTAAAAGCACTTAATTATCTTTTCCCGCAAGCACCTATGACACACAGGCACCGTTTGATTTGATTCGCAGTGATGTGTGAGGATCAGCACCTGTGCCATCGCTTCAAGGATATTGCTATTTGGTTACGTTTATTGGCGATCATTTCTTCTTGCAAAAGAAATCTGATGTCATCAACAGATTTCATATTTCATAAAAATGGTAAAATCAGTTTCATTCATCTATTAAACTCCTCATTCCGATTCAAGGGGAGGGTCCCTTATATACGAATTTCAAACCTTACTTCAAGATGAGGTAATCTGTTACGTGCCTAATTGGCCGTAACGGAATTAAACAAACGGAAAATAGAAAAATAGGGGGAGAGAGGCTGATTCGAGGCAACCGAACCTCCTAGTGGTTCAAATCGAGAGGAACCATGACTCTCCTAAACAAAGTTTCCCGTGTTTGCGATAATTTTCTCTTCTTCTTCTCCTTTCATTCAATTACATCTAAATAAATACAAGTAAAAGAGAATGCCACATCACAAGTCCATCTACCCACTTACAAGACACATCACCAATAACTAACCCCATAACACTAAAACACATAGCCACTACATGATAACTAGATAATAACTAACCCCATATACAAGATTAACTTACACATATCATTCCACCCCCCTTACAAACAACCTTGTCCTCAAGGTTGAATTGTTGAGAAAATACTTATAATCCACCAGGGTCCCAAATCATAATGGCCACCATCATTTGAATCCCTCCTTCAAAATCCATTGCGAACGAAGTTGGAAAGAAATGCAATTTTTCGTGGAGGTGCATCGAAATGACAGATTGATCGAAAAACTTGGCATGGTGTTCAACTAAAGTATATTCGTCCCCATCATTTCTCGCTTTTTTCTCCATTTGAAAATCAACATTTTCAAGATTATGTTTTTCTTTGTCGTTGCGCATTTCCTCTTTCACTGTGCTGATTTTTTTCAAACCTTCCTCAAATCTTCGTTGTCCTTCAATCATTTTCAAACCAATGCTTTAATTTCCTGTAGATCTTCACGTACGGATTCCCAAAACTCCGACGACGCAGCCATGGCGCAAGATTGACGGCTTTGATACCACTTTGTTACGTGCCTAATTGGCCGTAACAAAATTAAACAAACGGAAAATAGAAAAATAGGGGGAGAGAGGTTGATTCGAGGCAACCGGACCTCCTAGTGGTTCAAATCGAGAGGAACCATGACTCTCCTAAACAAAGTTTCCCTGGTTTGCTATAATTTTCTCTTCTTCTTCTCCTTTCATTCAATTACATCTAAATAAATACAAGTAAAAGAGAATGCCACATCACAAGTCCATCTACCCACTTACAAGACACATCACCAATAACTAACCCCATAACTCTAAAACACGTAGCCACTACATGATAACTAGATAATAACTAACCCCATATACAAGATTAACTTGCACATATCATAATCCTATCTCACAAGAGTTGCCCAACATAATAGATTTGCAGAAGGAAAGATTGGACACCTTTCCAAAATTCACTCTCTCACTATTGACTCCCACGCTATGCCATTTTCTTTGGAGTGAGGCAGTTCTCTGATATTGTCAATTTCTTTGCAATAATGGGTATTGTTGTTATGATTCTGGGCGACATCATATGCGTGTTTCATGTCATGTTATCTTTATTGAAAGTGCTTTCTTTTATTCTCTCCCACAAGAGTTATCTACTCCCATTGTTTCCCATCTTCTTTCCTTTTCTGTGGATGATATTCTGTCTGGTCTTGTTGACTCCTCTACTTATATTCCAAAATCGGCAATCACTTATCAACGGAAAAGGAAGAAAGATGACTTACGGCAAACTTTGGCATATGCCCTTTCTGAGCACAGGTACTACTTCGTTACCTTCCCTAGAAACTACTCCCTTGGATGACTGTATGTTACTGCTTGTCTTAGTTTTCTGTGCAGAGTTCCCTTTCCAAATTGGATGAAAATGTCGTCCCCTCCACCTATAAACAAGCAACAAAACAAGATTGCTGGGAACATGCTATGAGAGTAGAACTTTGTGCTTTCCATTAAAGTAACACATGGGGCTTGGTTTCTCCTCCTCCTCACACATCTGTTATTGGAAGTAAGTCTATTTGTCAAACTTAATTTCTATGGGAACCTGGATTGATAGAAAGTCTGTCTAGTGGCTCAAGGTTTCAAGCAAGAATACGGGGTTTGATTATGAAAAGACATTTGCTTCAACTGCTAGAAGGACCATTGCTTGTACTCTGATTGTCATTACATTTATGTGATGGTGGCCTCTGTGTCAAATGAATATTAAGAATGCCTTTTCATATAGCGACACCATTGAAACTATATACATGTCCCAGGCTTGTCTATACCCAAGCAACCCCCTCTGGTTCCCAAACTGAAGAAATCACTTTATGGCCTTAAGATAGCAACAAGAGGTTGGTTTGAAAATTTCGCGCTGCAGTGGTTTCTCATTGTGACCTGATGGTCACGGGTTCGAGTCACAGAAACAGCCTCTGCAAAGCAGGGGTAAGGTTGCGTACATCTAGCCCTTCCCAGACCCCGCAATGGTGGGAGCCTCGTCCACTGGGCCTCCCTTTTGTTAGTGGTTTCTCTTGGGTTTCAGCAGAGTGCCTCTGACTATTACTTGTTCACACTTCATCGGAAATTGGGAGTTGCTATCCTGCTTATCTAAGTTGATGACATTATCATCTCTGAAAATGATCCTAATGGTATTGCACGCCTCACATTTTTTATGCAATCCTCTCTTCGAATGAAAGATTTGGGTCTCACCTATTTTCTTGGACTTAAGTCTTGTACTCAGAAAAAGGCACCTTGTTAGTTAAACCAAATACACCCGAGATTTAATCACACCAGGACATCTTTGGAAAAGTAATTGACACACATCTCGAGCTTAATGCGAAGTATCGTGAATCAGTTGTTGTGCCTCTTGATGAACTGACTTGATACCAAAATCTTGTGTGCCGTTTGGTTTATTCGGTTTATTTGACGATGACTGAACTGAATATTGCCCACTCCATTCTGATACCATGTTGGAGAGGAAATGAATTGGAGAAAAGTGAGTTGAGAAGATCTCCCCCTCACTCTATTATATTTATATTAGAGTCATGTACAAAGTTCATTATGCCCTTGGGCATATCACACACTCTAACAGACATAATGGTGCCTAAAAGTTCATTTCTTCTGTCCTTGTAGATGGTCTCTCTTAATGCTACTGATGAATTTATGAGACTATTTAACAAGCTCCAAATTGTTTATACTTACTCTAGATATTTGGGACGAGGTTTTATAGGTTCTTGATAGTCGTAGGTGTTTCTCGGTTAGATTATATTATTCCTCTTTTTTAGCTTAGGCTGATCTATGCATCCTTTCATTTGAGACTCGGCTTTGTCTTGGAGAGCTGTCACTTTTTTTTGCTTCAGTCATGAAGGATCATTGACTCGAGATATTGTACCTTTTGCAGGCACCTAGAGGAAACTCCGGTTCATCTTTTCATTCCTTGCAATTGTTTTGTCCAAATCTGCCTTTATTTTTCTTGGTTTGTTCAACATTAGCTGTAATCGGCTTGATATCTCTGGTCTTAGTGATTTCTGGATTTGGTCGCGTCACTCTTCTGGTAACAAGAGAACGAACTGCTTGCGGAAAATTCTCTTTCCTTTCATTTTCTGGCCTATCTTGAAATAGAAGAATTCCAAATATTTGTAGGGAAGAGTAAAAGTTTGAGAAAAATGATAATTATATTATTGTTCAGGTCCCTCAGCGGGCTTCAAAAACTAATGTTTTCAAGAACATTCCTCTTAACTTCTTAATTTCGGGTTGGACTAGAGTTTTCGTCTTAGATTTCTCCTTGCAATCCTTAGGATGTTTGGGAGCCCCACCATGTCGGGTAAGGTTGGATTAAAGCTCAATTTTGATGGCAATAGCAAAGTAATGGGAGGCGAGGCTGTTGTTACTAGAGCAGTTTGCTTTGGGGGTACAATCTCAGACCCTATATAGTAATTTTTGCTCAGGCGGGTTCTTGCAGCAATGGCCACTTATCGACACTGAGGTGAAAGCTTCTTGGTTTGGGGTCAAATTCTTAGCATCATCTACAGGTTACTCCAAAGCATTGGTTAAGGGAGATTCTTTAATGACAATTAATTGGTTTAAGGGAAGCCCCGTGGCATCTGTTGGATATGTTCCAGCTTCACCGATTGTTTCTTCGCCCCCTCCCCCCCCCCCCCCCCCCCCCCCCCCCCCCCCCACACACACACACACACACACACACACGCGCACATGTAGAGAGAGGGGGAAGCTTTGTTGATTGATTAGCCATCATGTTGTTGTAATGTAGTCGTATTATATCAAATGTTTGATCTGTAATTTTTTTCCTATTCATTTTTGTTTTTGTTTTTGTTTTTCCTTTTTTTGGTAGCATCTGGTTGTGTCGGCCTTTCTGCTTTTGTTTGCTTTTTAATGAATCATTACAGAAAAAAGGAAAGGAAGTTGAATCTCACAGCATTCCGGTGATCAGTTTCATATATGAGTGGTTGAGTTGCATATTTTTTAGAATTATTTGTATCACCTGGATCATCTATGGAAAGCACCTGTCCTTTTCCTTACTTCTTCCCGAGTGCTAATTTCTCAAAGGTCATTTACTTCTGCCTTTTTTTTTTTAATTATTCATAGCTCATTGTGTTTTTGTTTGTTTCCACTTCGTTTTCTGAGTGTTTTTTTTTTTTTTTGGTGGGTGTGTGTGTGTGCAATTTACCTTTGTTTTAAGCTCATTTTTTCTGACATTTGGAGCTGCACGATAGATTTGTTTGTTCTTTTTGCAACCAAAGCTAACTTGTGCTAGCTTCAGCCCTACTTGATCTTCTCTGTCAACATGTTAAATAAGGCAGTGGGGAGTATGCATGTATGATGACAGTAAGACTTAACGGTTATTAGCTCATGGAAGCAGGTATGGAATGTTTCTGGAATATGAAAATGCTAGTGTTCAATGATCCTGTGAGAAAAAGATCAATTGTTATAGCAATCCACCAAGGAGATTGAATAGGGTTTTCTTTTTTGAACTATAGTTGTTTTGAGTCATTGAATGATAATCAACTAACTAAATTGACTGTTTAAGATTTTTCGGCATGTGTCAGAAGAGAGATGGAGTGAACCAAATCAGCCACTAGTTAGAATTTCGATCATGGATCGCTTTTTTCTTGCTTTATAAGCAATACTTGAAGTGATGATGTTGCAAAGTATGACTATTTGAAAAAAAGAAGAAGTATGAAACCTTCGTTTTCTTTTTTAAAAAAAAGTATGACTATTTGACATGTGATCATATAACAAGTGGCACCCTATTTTGGTAGCATTTAAGATGAGATGTGTTGGAGCTTGAAACCTTCATTTGCTTCTGAGCTAAAGATGGGAAGTAGAAAATTTGGCAAAAAATTTAAAAATTTTAGATCACAATGCTAATTGTTAAGTTTTAAGCAAAAAACTGAATTAAGTGTTCATCACTTTGGTGGTAAGATGTGATCCTTTCAATTTTGACAGTGGTTGGTTATCTTATACTCGGTGGACAGAAAAGAGAGCAAAGGCTGTGTTATGTTGTTTCTTAAGAATTGATTGGAGAATTTAGCTTTATAAATGAAGAAGGTAGCACTCGCACACTCCCCTCCCCCTCCTCCTCCTCCTCCCTCTCTCTCTCTCTAATTTCTTGAATCATTTGTCTTGTACAATGGTCCCTTCATTCTCCCTTTCCAATGGGCTCTAATTCTGAAACTTATGTTCTTGGCCACCTAACTAACAATTCTAAATTTCGATTTATTGTTTTCTTTTTATGTGTTCAATTTCCGTTGTACATGGAAGACAACCTTTCTCGATATGATAGCTGTGCAGTGATCTTGGTTACCCTTAATCTCCAAAGGAGTTTGTGTGCGGCCTCTCCGATTACCTTATGTTTTCACGTTTCAAAGACTCAACTGTTCCACTTCTCTTCCCTACACATTCTTTTATTCTTCATCCGGGTTTTTGAGCTCACTGATAACAACTTGGTGATATCTTTTGGCACCTCAGTCTTGGCTAATTGAGTCATTTCAATTTCTTTTCATAATAAGAGGGTTTGTAGATGGCTGCATTCTCAACATTAACTAAGGTAGTTTCTTTATCTAGCTAACAGCCTCTTTAGGTGCACGGTGTCTGATCTTTGTTGAAGTTGAGTAAAATGGTTCTGCAACTGGACTGCCTTTTAAGGAAAGGCAGCGGAATCCCTTTCTTCCTCTGCATCAAGGTAAGCTCCTCACTAGACTACGGTTCTTTTCTTTACTCACAACACTTAAACACTCTTCTTCATTATTATCTTGGTGTTACTTCTTGTGATTCCTGTATACTTGTTCAGTTCATTCTCTCCGCTGCTACTGGCAATTTGAAAACCCTAATTTTTTTAATGAAAAAATTCGGTTCCCTACGCTGGGGATCCAGCTATGTGGGACAAGATTGTAGCTTTGGAGGAGAAGCTTTATTTGGGTTTTCTATGGATGGCGCACCACTGTCTGCAGTTTGTGACAAGCCCAGTGTATATAAACTGTGTATATAAACTAAACTTGTGACATTTTTCTAATCAGCTCATGCAAATGGGTTTGTGGTCGAGAGGTGTTACTTTTTCTGCTGAGCTCATGATGGGTTTCCATTTTTCTGTAAGGAAAGAAACATTTCGATGCATAATGGGATAGTGGAGAGGCTGGAAGGTGAGTTTAGTGGAAAGGATTCACTTTGATATAAACAGTGTAAAGATATTTATTGTATAATTAGAATCTATGTCTTGTATATTTTGCATTGCATTTGTTGCAGGCTAGCCCTTTTCTCTGTGCCGCACAAATAATTGTTTTTTCTGTATTGTGGTCTTCAGGGGTGTTATGGCAATGCATCTAAGATGTAATCTGGGAAAGAGTTGCTCTATGTTTCTCTTAAAAGGAGAAATATAGTCAAGCAGATTGTGCATGAATGACTTATGAAGTTCAACAGAACAGTTGAACTTAACAGGTTTTTGTCAATTAGTTTCCTGTTACAGTTTATCATTTCCCATTCACTTTTCTATGTGGATTATGTCAGATTAGATGATTCTTTACGCATTAAAAATTAAAAATTAAAGTGGAATGTCCGATATCAAGGCTTGTGCAAGAACAGGGAACAAACCGTTGTCCATTCGTGGCCTATGTAACGTGACGATGTTCTGAAGCATTATTCTCTTTAATTGCAGGAAATATTTCTTAGCTGTATAAGCCTTATCAATCTCGTTTTGTTTCGCCCGAAACAGATGAAATATTTCGGTCTGGACCGAAATCCGGAACGGAATGGGTATATTTACTGTTTCGTTCCATTTCGTCCTTTTCAGATGAAATATGATATTTCGGACGAAACAGACGAAATGACTCGTTTGTCTGGAATTCGTCCAAAATATCTCATTTTTTCAGAAAATTACAGCAATGCTCCTCTAATTGCTATTTTTTATTTTTGTCATTTTTACCCTCACTTTTGACCATTTTTACCTTTTTATAACCGTTAGAAGGATATTTTTCTTCTTTTGGCATCTACATGCCATTACACCTCTACATAAACCCATCTAACCCTTATTCTCCTACTCACTTTTCCTTCAACTTTGCTTAAAACTTTCTTTGATTACTCTATTCTTCTACTTAGCATTCTCTGCTACATTCTTTTCAGTAATCTGTACATTCTACTTCATCCAAAGATCCAAAGATTTGGATCAATCTCAAAGGCTTCAAAGTACTATAATTATACAAAGATTCAAAGTCCAAATATCCAACTTGTCTACAAAGATCCAATGTTTACAAACTCCAAGCTTCTACTCCATCCAAAGATCCAAATATCCAAAGCTTCTAGCCAAATATTCATCTGCGCTACTATTGTCTTCTAAGTCCAAAGGCTTCAAGTGAAGTGAAGGCTTCTTCTATCTCGTCCAAAGGCTTTACGTGGAGGGAAGTAAAAGCTTTCTTTAATTCTATTTCATTTCATTTCTTTAATTCCATTTCATTTTAATTAAAATACAATATAAGTTAGGGACCTTTTGGAGGAGCCTCCTCTATTGGTTCTGCACCCGTTAGATCAGATGACCCAGCATGGGCTTATGGCTTAGTGGTGCCGGGTCAATGAAACGAAGTTGTTTGCAGTTTTTGTAATAAAGTCATAGCGGGTGGAGGTATAACCCAATTGAAAGAACATCTAGCGGGTGTTCTTGGTGAAGTAGCTGCATGTAAAAAGGTTAATGCTGATGTAAAATGGAGTATGAGGCAACTCTTAGATGCAAAGAGAAAAGAAAAAGCGAGGAAAAACATAGTTAGAGCAGAGGTAGATAATTTGTATGGTACACCACAAGAAGAAGAAGAAGAAGAAGAAGACGGCGACGGCGACGGCGACGTTGACAATGGAAGAGCACCTGTGCCTACTGATGCAGCACCGTGAAGAGAAATTGAGGTAATGGGAGAGAAATAGACGAAAGGGGATAGAACTAGAAGAATAGGGGAAGAAGAGACGAAAATAACCTGAAGAAGAGACGAATTTAGGAAGAGAAGAGAAGACGAATAAAAGAATAGAGGAGAAAGAGGAGAAGATGACTTGGGGGAGAAGAAGAGAGGAAATTAGAGGGGAGAATCTCAATTCATTTCAATAATCATCAAAGTTACAAAAAAAGTTGTAAAGAGGCCTATATGTAGGCGCATATAAACAACCTAAAAGATAGAAACCTACTAAAATAAGAATTCCTAAAATAACTTGGAAAATAAAATCCTAGAAACTAATAACATGGAAATAAAAATTCTAGAAACTAAATAATGTGGAAATAAATCCTAATATTTGCATCATTCTCTCCCGCTTGAAAAGAACTCGCCCTCGAGTTCTAATCCGCCTGGATCAAATACGTAGATGACGCACTCAACATCATGAGTCGCAATCTTTCGGCGATACTCCTGATGTGTAATGCTCGTAACAACTGTAAGAAGTGTCTGAAATGCCGACGGAGTGAGACAGAAGAAATCGCCCATGTAGAACCATAAATGCACCAACCTCTCCTGACAAGTAATTTAGCGGGGAAAATGGCAACGTACTCCTCTTGGATCAGCGGGATCGGCATAACAGCTATGGGCAGTACTAATCCATGACCAACATCAAGATGGTCATCTTGTGCACTGAAATCGGCGGGCTCGGCCTCCATAATCATCTTGATTGGGGCATCTACTGGAGAAGCAATGCTATTAGTGTGCTCATGTAATGATATGGAATCGGCATCCTCAATGATCACCTCGTGCTGTGTATGCTCTGGTAATGCTTCAACGATCTGGTCACTCGGAGCCTCACATGGATCTGCCACAATATCTGCCTCAGAAGAATGAAGCTGACTCGCTGGATGCTCGGCAATCGGTGCGGCAGAAATCACGGAATCTTCATGCTCAATGATGTCGACCTCAGGAATCAACGGAGTCTTTGGCTTTGGATCGTCCATCTCAGATTCTAAATCTGAATCTGATGGATTCAAAGGCTCAACATCGATGATCTCATCAATACTAGCGTTGGGCTCCGTAAGAATAGCAGCAACGTTAGGTGGGACGGATGAAGTAGTGAAGCGGCTCTGCAAATATGACTTGCGCATGCGACGTTCGAAATATTGGTTTTCGGCTGCAATTTCAGCGTCTCGTGTAAGACGTGCTGCGGCTTGTTGTTCACGGCGAGCGGCTTCTTCACGCATCAAGCTTTGGTCATACGCTGCTCGCTCACGTTTTAATCTCTGTTGATTTTGATAGTGGTATGTAAACTCATAACGAACATCCTCCCAGTGACGAAATGGAGGCTTACAAAACTTGGCTTCGCGGCACACTGTATCCGTGACTTTGCGAATTGTTATTTGATGATCATAACTACAGTACCTATTATATGCATTAAGTGCATGGATCCAGTCTAAATACGCATCCTCGACATCTCCATAGGGATAGGTGCAGTCATCATAACCATAGAAATATGGAACCTGTGGTGCAGAAGAATATCGAGGATCATATCTATCACAATATGGAGCAGCTGGCGCAGCCATTGGGATCTGTGTCAAAAACTGAAATCAACTGTCTGATCTATTTGGCATGTCGAAAGAAGCACAACGTCTGTCGCGGATCTAAAATCGGATGAGTGAAAGCTGATGATCGGAAGAAGGGGCGCGATCAACAGCTGAGATGGCCCCTGAAACTGTGCTGAAGATCACTGTCCGCTGCTGAAAATAGGCTGGATGCGCTCTAAAAGTTGTCACGAACAACTTACGTGTTGAGGTCGAGGGCCTATTTTCAGCAGAAATAGCCCAAACAAGGAGAGAGAGAGAGAGAGAGAGAGAGAGAGAGAGAGAGAGGAGAGAGACGAATTTTCTATTCTTCTTTTTTCTTTTTGTTGATTTCTGATTGTTTTGGGTGAGCGGGTGCCTGAGGTAAAACAGAGGGCGGTGAAATTAATTTTGTTTAGTGGTCACGTGACCTAAGGCATCTACTGAAAGGAAAACCACTTGCCTTTTATGTTCTAGCATGTTACTGTTATGGGCTGCTAGGTGTCACTCAACTTTTACTTTTCTGAAAATTGACTTTTCTAGAAAAAAGTAGCCAATGGTTACCTTGAAAGACAGCAAACTCGTCCTTCTTTCTAAAGTTACTAAAGAGAGGTAGCTTTCCTTGAAAATACCCAAAAAGAAACTTTCTTTGCCTTGTATGTTGTGAAAACTTGCTGAGCAAGTTACCCTCTTTATAGATGCTGATAAGGTTGGTTGCCTTCTTCTTTGGTGACCTATTGCTCCACGTATCCAGGCAAAGATACACTTTACTTTTTCTTTTTTTTTTTAAATTTCCAAACAGGTTTTGGTGTTTGGCCTTATCTGGACCGCCTCCGTTACCTTTTTCCAAGGGAATTGATGGACGGACAGATGGTTATTAGAGGGGACTGTGTGGCTGAGATTTATGACTGATTTCAAGGGTGTGTTTTTGCAGCCAAGAAGGAGGGTTTTATTCCGTGGAAACTAAAGGGTTAAAGGAGATATTGGATACTGGTTTTGAAGCCTCTTGACTGTTTGGATGAATTTTTGGGCAGCAAGGTACTGTTCAAATTCAAGGTTCGAGGATGAGGATAGATGGTGCTGATGTGTTGACTGAAAATTAAAGGCTAAAATTATGATGGAAGTCAGATGGGTAAAAAGATGGTCGTATTAGGTTCTTGAAGGTTTGCTGAAATCTTATGGGACTTGTACTCTTGAATCAAGAAGGGCTCGAAATTTTGATGAAAATTTCCTGCAGGTTTGGAGCTGAGATCAAGAGAAGAAAGTACCTCGACTTAGAGTTGAAAATTTGATGGCAATTCGCAGTTCGATCTCTGATACCAAATTGATGCAGCACCGTGAAGAGAAATTGAGGTAATGGGAGAGAAATAGACGAAAGGGGATAGAACTAGAAGAATAGGGGAAGAAGAGACGAAAATAACCTGAAGAAGAGACGAATTTAGGGAGAGAAGAGAAGACGAATAGAAGAATAGAGGAGAAAGAGGAGAAGAAGACTTGGGGTTGGGGGAGAAGAAGAAAGGAAATTAGAGGGGAGAATCTCAATTCATTTCAATAATCATTAAAGTTACAAAAAAAGTTGTAAAGAGGCCTATATATAGGCATATAAACAACCTAAAAGATAGAAACCTACTAAAATAAGAATTCCTAAAAATAACTTGGAAAATAAAATCCTAGAAACTAATAACATGGAAATAAAAATTCTAAAAACTAAATAATGTGGAAATAAATCCTAATATCTGCATCACCTACGAGTCAGCGTTAGGGAACGAAAGTTGATGTAGAACCTAGTGAGACGAAGTGAAAAAAGAGAAAAACAGGAGGGGTAAGACAATTTTTTGCACCACGAACAATCCCAGATCCCAGCCAAGTATTAAAAATGCTTTGGTAACAAAAGAAACAGTAGATCGCGCAAACATGGCAGTTGGCATGCTTTGCCATGATGCCAACCTGCCTTTCAATGTTGCCAAGTCACCATATTGGCAACCTATGTTTGATGTCGTAAATACCGTAGGATCAGGTTATAAGGCACCTTCTTTTCATGATTTAAGAGGGCCATATTAAAGAGAATTGTGGAGGAAGTAAACAACTACTTGGAAGACGTTAAACTGTCGTAGAAATTCACTGGGTGTAGCATTATGGCCGATGGATGGATAGACACTAAACAACGTTCCCTAATAAGCTTTTTGGTATACTGCCCTAAAGGATTAGTTTTCTAAAATCTATTTATGCATTTGATATAGTGAAGAATGTTGATGCATTATTCAATATTTTTATCAATGATTTAGAAGTAGGTCCGGAAAATGTAGTGCAGTTTATAACTAATAGTGAGCGTAGTTATAATGCTTAAGGGAAAAACAATTGGGCAAACCAGAAGTGTTTCCTATCGTAGGAAAAACAATTGAGAGGGCTCGAAAGGTTACAAGATTTATTACAACCACGGAGCCCTGTTAAATTTGATGAGAAATAAGTTCACAAATGGGAGGGACTTGTGTCATCCCGCGTGGACCAGATTTTGCAAAAAAAAATCTTAAGCAGAGTCTGGCGTCACATCGGAAAGCAGTTCAATAAATGTTTGTGTCTAATGATTATTGTGCTAGTAGGTATGCCACACACCAAGTGAGTGAAGAGATAGTTTCTACCATATTGGACAGATCTTTTTGGGAAAACTGTCAGTATATTTTAAACATCAATGAGCATTTACTGAGAGTGCTTCATTTGGTAGACCGGCAAGACAAACCGACAATGGGTTATTGACTAAACATGGGATAACCAACCTCGTAATCCCCTCAATGCAGCGGGATACTTTCTTAACTCTGCCTTTTTTCTTCTTCTTAGTCCTACCTTCTCGAGGCATAATGAAGTCACCATAGGCTTGATGGATTGCGTCAGTCGATGAGTAGATGATGAAGGTATGCAGGACACCATCACCACTCAAATTGAGGAGTATTGCGAGGTTTCCGGTCAGTTCGGAATGATGATGTCAATCCGCAACCGAGTCAAGTTGGGACCATGTAAATTGATTTGTTCCTTTTATTAAGTTTATTTCATTTAAACTTTCAAGAAATAAATGCTTAACTATTGCTTATTGTACAATTGCATTGTGTAATCAGTTCGGAAATGACATCCTGAAATTACAGAGCTTCGCCGTCAGAATACTAAGTCAAACCTGTAGTGCGGCCGGATGTGAAAGGAACTGGGGCACTTTCGAACACATCCACTCCACAAAGAGAAACAGGTTAGAGCAACAAAGATTGAATGACTTGGTGTTTGTCCATTACAATCTCAAATTTCGAGAAAGGTATACTAGTTAATTGAAATTAATATTCTCACCTTGTAACTTTAAACTTTATGCTAGCTTAAACTCATTTGAGGTGGAAAATCTAATTAACCAGTATTGAGAAATAGGTTGGAGCAGCAAAGATTGAATTTAAATTTAATTAACTACAGGTTTGAACCTGTAGCGCGACCGGATGTGTTCGAACTATAGTACTTTCAAACTAGTATTGAAAAACAGATTGGAGCAACAAAGATTGAATTTAAAGATTGGAGCATTCACTCTTAACTTTAAAGATTGAATTTAAACTTTAAATTTAATTAACTAATTTAATTAACTACAGGTTCAAACCTGTAGTGCGATCGGATGCGTTCGAATTGGAGCACTTTCGAACACATCCACTATGCAAAGAGAAACAGGTTGGAGGAGCAAAGATTGAATGACCTCGACTACAACCTCAAGTTTCGAGAAAGGTGTACTAGTTAATTGAAATTAATATTCTTACCTCTTAATTTTAAACTTTAAACTTAAACTCATTTGAGGTGGGCAATTTTTTTTCAAGGGACTTAGTGAGAAAATCTTCTACCACTAACGACCCACTTAGCATAGATCACCTGGATGTTATGATGGATTGGGTTGCAGAAGATGACCTCGTTATTTTCACAACAAAAGATATTGGTTGGGAAAATGTTGAAGAGCTTGCTGGAGTTGCTGTGGGCGACGACGAAGAAAATCTTGAAGATGTTCCTCCTAGAGATGCTGGTGGTGACAACTACAAGGGCTACCACTCGATTGAGATTTGAGTATGATCATCCTGCTTATAGGAGCCCTTAGGAGGATTTAGGAGATGACAGAGTTGAATGATTCAGTGACGAGATGTGATTTGGAGATGTATTTTGTATTGTCTTATATATTTTATGTATTAATTGAAGTAAATTTATTTTTTAAGTAATAAAGATGCCTTTTTTTTACATATTTGGTTCTGTTTTTTTGAAAGATGACATTTATTACCAAAATCCGAAATTACATACAGGGGACAAGATGTCCCCTAATCATACATGTGAATGCCCCACCCAAGCTACAAAGGAGAAAACATTAAATCACAAAAAAACATGAAATTTACAGGAACTCTTTTCGGCCATGTTCGTTTCATTCCAATTCTCATCAGGGGCGACGTATATTGACATGGATTCCGAGGTGCCACCTTCTTTTGCCAACCTATGAGCTAGTTCATTGGCCGATCTTCTTCTGTGCTCAATGGTGGGTTTTAAGAAACGAACCAAATCCCGTACCTTGCTAATGTATTGTTGTAGCCGCCACAGACTGATAGAAGAATTTGAAGTCCACGCAATTGTGTTGGATGAGTCCCCCTCGACAATCAACTTATCTCGTCTGTTCGTCAAGAACCATTTAAGACCATAAAGGAGGGCTCTTACCTCTGTCTCGTTTGCATCACAGATACCAATCGGACATGAGTAGGACATTAGGATTTTTTCATTTGCATTTCGGATCGCTCCTCTGATCCCAGCCTTACCAGGGTTACCAATCGAGCTACCATCAAAATTTAATTTTAACCATCCATTTGGTGGAGCCCTCCACTTAGGTGATATCTCATTTTTTTACCTTCCGTTCAAAGGTCACCGATTTCCAGTTCCTTAAGATCTCGCTCAAGATCTCGCTCATGCTATAACCCTTGTCCAATTGATACGTTCGATTTTAGTTTCCAGTGTGATCGAGCCAAGCTCTTCTCATTCTCTTCAAATGTATGACCATGTCTTTCCTTCCATATTTTCTAGATAATAACATGTGGGATAGTCTTCCACATGCCCTGCCCAATGTCGCCAAAAGCCCCCCAATCCAATTCATAATTAACTTTTCTATACTTTTTGGTAGTACCCATGCCATTCCAAACGCACGTAGAAAGTGATTCCATAGGTGGTATGAATACGAGCAATGAAGAAGCAGATGATCTAGACATCTAGTGTTTCTTCCTCCCTTTTGCAAATAACACAATGACTAGCCATCATCATTTTTCTTCTTTTTAAACGGTCACACGTATTAATGCTGCTATGAAAAACGGTCCATGCAAAGGCCTTCACCCTCAGAGGTGCATTTGATTTCCAAACAAGAGCCCTACGAGATGCTTTTCTCCTACCGTTATTCATGGCAGCGAAGAAAGACTTAACGTTGAAGCTACCATCTCGGTCCGGTATCCATACTCTTTCATCCGCTTCAAATAACGAACGGTATTGATTGTTGAGCAGGTTAAGAAGGGATGTGAAGCATTCAATTTCCTCATCCTTAAGATATCTCCTTACTCTAACATCTCAAAAGCCACGCCCTTGGTCTCCATCCCTCACTAGATAGTCCGAGACCTTCGCATCACGCGCTGTCGCCAGCCTGAATATTGAAGAAAATCTGCGATTCAAAGGAGTGTCTCCTTCCCATAGATCCATCCAGAAACGAACGTTTATTTTACATATTTGTCTCATTTAATTGTTTCTTACGTTTTTTTAACAATTTCTGATTTTTTTTCCTTATTGTTAACTATTAAAAAAAATCGGTCGTCGTAGTGGACCGAAAAGTTTCGGAATAAACGGCCGAAACACCGAAGCACTCCGTCCCAATATCCAAAACAAAACGATGAACGAAATGGAATTCATAACTAAGGTATAGACATTAAACCTCCAAGACATACAAATATTTTAGTTCATACCCTCACAACTAACACATCTTTGAATCTCCGTAGTAACTAGAATAGTTGAACAAACATATGTCTATTTGTGGTTTAAGTGAAGAATTATTCTACTAATTACATTTAGGAAATATTTTTATATTTCCTGGTATTAAACCTCCAAAAGATAAAAAAATATTAGTTCACGTGTTGTTGAGGAACAAAGCTTTGAATATCCGTAGCTACTGTAATAGTTGTAACTTTTTTTGTTTACAGAGTTAAGTTCCTTGTGGTATCCAAATCTAAAAGTTTAAAGCATAACAATGAAAAGCGAGTGATCAACACAATTTTGGGCTTCAAATGTTGAATTGTTTTTGTGGAGTACAAAGTAAACCTCTGACTCTTATAGTAACCAGCTGCGTTTCAACTAAAATCATCAAGGACTGGTCTGGGTTATACTATGTAATCTGATACTTATATCCATAGTATATAGAATTTAGACTCAATGGTTGCCTGTAATTTATACCTGATGATTGTATATCCAAATGGAATGATTATAATCTCCATTCATGACAATGTACCCCGATTTGTATCAAAATAGTGCATTTCATCCTTTTGGAAGAACACAGTAAACAAGTAGAGATTTGCTTCTTTTTTTAAGCCTTGTAGTTTGAATCCTATGTTTGATCACCTACATTCGACCTATGATTGTGAGGACCTTGCAGGATATCACCTGAAAATTGCTTTTCCTTTCTAACCACACTGTCTTTGTTGTATATAATTGTAAGCCTTACCGCTTGCATGCTATATTCAGTTGCATTTTCCCCTGTAATTAGAAGGCCTGATTTTTACTCTTCTGCTCATGTTTGTCTTCCAGAACTTATGCCACTTTGAACATTCAATCAACATTTATTATGGGGCATAGAGAATACATGTTTAGCTCAACTCGAGTCTTTGAGATTGATGACGACCAAACCCGGTTCCATCAACAACCTGAGCGTCCCATCCCCATGGGTAGGCACACTCGTCAATTCATTAGGCACTAGTATAGTTTTAACAGTAATTAGTCGGGTCTGTGTTCAAATAATTCTCGTAATGGCCGCGATTCAATCTTGCATTTGTGGTTAAAGCAATTTTTTTTGTTTTGTTTTTCATGCAGAAAATGCAACTGTGAGCAGAGGGAATTTCACCTCTCGCTGGAATTCGACACCAAGGTCGAGTGATTATCATTTTTCAAACATAAGTCCTGAAATGCCAAATTACGTGGCAGCCACTTTGGGCTCATCATATGATCCTTACCTGCAAATGTCAGCCGCAGAAAGTCTACGTCCAATCCCACCATATCATTTTCAGCATGCTTCATCTTCCAATTATTGCAGAGATGCTACTTATGGGGATGGGCCTGCCACAGTTAATCCTTCATCGGACAGTGGAAGAGGGCCATGCAAAAGAAAAAGCTCTGCAATCTCACCTTTCTATGGGACAAACATTACCAGCGGCAATTTTAGTGCTGGAAGTTCTTCTAGCTTTCCGATTTCTTCGGGTCCTATACAGCAAGAGCAGCCTAGTTCTGGTTCCCAACATTGGTCTCCGGATCCTATTGGTATTGCCTCTAATTACCGAGTCAACAACAGTCTCCTGATTGCAGGGGAAGGATCGCATAGAAATGTGAGAAGCCGATCCACTCCTCACCTTGAAGCTAGCCCAGCTGGTGTACATTTATCAGGCAACGTTCCTCAGCACTTCTATGCAACAGGCCACCATCATATGATGGGTCATTCTGGCACAGGGAACCTTGCGGGTCAAAATGCTGGTGCCATCACATGGAGTAGGAGCCATATTCCCATGTCTCCTGCCACTGGTGGAAGGTTTCTGGCTTCAGGTTAGTCTGTTTATAATGTCACTTTCCAACTTGTATAGTAATGCTGTTTTTTTAATTAGAAGAGTGCTGCTTAGGAAACCGAGAGGGGAACCAAGAGGGGAACCAAACAAATCCCCACATGCCACATGGCATGGGAGGGGTAATTTTGCCATTTAAGGGGAAAAAAGCCAAAAAAGAAAGAAAGAGGAGCATGATTGCTGACATGTGAAGAGCCTATTTGGTTGGTTCCACTCTCGGTCCCCAACTTGGTTACCATATCATTATTCTAATTAAATGGGTGAATTTTGAAATTTCAGATGACGGTGTCTTAAGCCATGAGGCACACCAGTTCGTAGCAGGAAGCAATGTGAGTAATGATTCTATGGAGATGGGCAGGTTCCATGACCACACTCAGAGTAGAAATCCAGGTGTTTCTTTGCAGGCTCTTCCTCCTGCTCCACAAACCATGAGGAGCAGTCAGAGTAGCTATGTTCATAGACCACAGCCTTCTTACGGGGACATGTCAGGCTACTCAGGGCTGGGATATGAGGCAACTTCTTACATGGACCGGAGTCTGCGGTCAGGGTTGGAATCATATGCTCCTTCCAGACAGTCCAGGCCGCTCCCTACTTCCATTGGGAGACGTAACAGTTACAGGAATGGAAGGGCAAGGATTTCTTACCATCGAATGCAATCTCTCCCTGAAGAGGAAGACACCCGTGATAGGTTCGCGTCTGAGGTATGTAATTTTGCTTTTGTTCCGTTTCTTTCAACGTAAAATGGACTTAAAATTTTTTTTCGCTCGTTTTTGTACTTAAAAATGAATGTAAAATATGTTTTATGCTCATGTTAGGCCAAAAGAAACAGAGCCTTTATGATGACAAGCAGTAGTTCATGGTTAAGTAAAGATTTTATATGGTGTAAGCCCGTATAGTCCAGTATTTTTCAAAAAAATACAGTACGGCCCACACGATAGTATGATCCAAACCGTCCATTTGATGGGCCATACGGTACGGCCCACATGATAGTATGATCCAAACCGTCCATTTGATGTGCCACGGCGTAAATAGATTGTGCTCCCAAAATCATTTCCCTAGGATGATCCTAGATCATTCTAGGGGAAATGGACGGTTTGGATGATCCTAGTTCATTTGACGGGCCCATCAAATGGACGGTTTGGATCATACTATGGTGTGGGCTGTACATTACTTTTTGAAAAATACTGGACTAGACGGGCTTACACCATATAAAAAACTCGGTTAATTATTTCTTACTGTGCAACTAGAGTCTTTAGACTTATTGATCTCAAGAACGCTATATTGCAGGATTTTATGATGATGATGGATCATTCGGCCTTTTATGGTTCCACAAATTTGCTTGATCAGCATAGGGACATGAGGCTCGATATAGAGAACATGAGTTATGAGGTTAGCATGCACGCGTCCGCGCACACACAAAGGGTGCATTTGGGTCGTTGAAATTAAGAATCAGAATAGGTTTCCTTATTCTTATTCCATATAATTTCAGTGTTTGCTTCAAATAAATGAATGGAATAGGGAGCGCAATTGAAGCCAGGGGCAGAATAGATGGGATTTTGGCGCCATCTATTTTATTTCTTTCTTTTCTTTTTTTCTGAATGGCGCCATCTATTTTCTACTCAAGAGATAGTATTCTAATTCCATTGGAATTGGAAGGGGATGCTAATTCTGATTCTTGATTGCGGCAATCCATACACACCCAAAAATGGATTTATATCTTGCCTTTTATTTGTATGGACTCTTATTAGTTCTTAAAGATTATGAGATTGGATCAGGAACTACTTGCTCTGGAGGAACGGATTGGGAATGTCAACACAGGCTTATCTGAAGATATGATTTCAAAGTGTTTGAAGGAGTCGATGTATCCTTCGGAGGAAGGAACTATGTGCATTATATGCCTGGTAGGAGACTTTGAATTCTTCATATGGAGCTTAGGGGTGCAACTAGGGTCGATTTTTAGGAATTTTGGTTGAGCTTCTACCATAAAATTGGGTCAGGTTCAAGTTGATTTTAATTCAGGAAAAGCTCAACCCGACCTGACACAATTTGTACCCCCAATAGAGCTTCTAGTTTAGTTCCTTGGTTGTTTGTGTTGGAAGTATAAATGGTTAAATAACCAACTAAGCTTTTGGAGCTATTAACTCACGGCAGGTCCTGGGTTCAAAACCCAACAACTCCTTGATATTGAAAATCCACATGTACGGCCAACCCAAAAGAGCGGCCACATGTACTCATAACCCAAAAAAAAAGGGGTCACACTTGAGGGTGAATGTTAAAAAGTATAAATGATTAAATAACACCAATTCCAGCCGCTTAAGCTGTTGGAGTAATTGATTGTTTCATAGTTTGACACTGACTATATGAATCAATCCTTTGGTTGCATTGTGTTTTGACTAACAGGAAGAGTACAACAAGACAGAGAAGGTTGCAGCCATGGATTGCGGGCACAATTACCACCGCGGCTGCATTGAGAAATGGTTGTTGATGAAGAATGCCTGCCCCGTCTGCAAAGCACAGGCAGATACTTGTTGCAGAGGGATGGAATGATTCAGTTTAGTCGCCCTCCTTCGGTTTACCTCTTGGTCTTGTGTATACATTGCAATTATCAATGTCAACTTTTCTTCAGACAAACAAACTAATTGTTCTAGGTAAGGATTAAGGAAGATGCTACAATGCTTTGTGTTTGACAGGGTTCTATGCCATGTCGTCTGCTCCGTCCGCATGACCCATGTGTATGTTATTAGGGGTCTCAATGGACCCAGACGGTCCTATGGAGCCCGAACTTAAACAGACAAGATCTAGACACATTACCAAGATTCATGCACAAATTTGGATCCCTTTCATAGGATCCTAAATTATTTTTGATCAGATTGGATTCAGACAACTAACCTTTACCACAACGATGCAATACATATATCAAATTATTTCGTGGATTAGATTTCACTTGACTGTCTAGGCTCTTTGCGTGTGCTTGTGATTTTATAATGGACCCCATTGGCCCATTGGGTAATAGTCATCAAAGAGCATTTAACACGCTTTGACTTGGAGACATAAAAAATGGAAAGAGAGTGACGTGCAGCCAATGGGGGGCGCCCTTGAGTTTAACATTCCTGTAACAATAATCACCGAGAAGAGAAATCATGTGCAAGGTTGTATCTATAATTGCCCTTTTAAAATAATCTTCCGATCACTCTCGAGTCTCACCTATAAACTGGATAAGATAAAAAAAGAGGAATACTAAGCTGAAGGGAGTCCTTTCAAAAACCCACAACAAGCTTGTCCCATTGGTGCCATGTCACCCAATTACATTTTATAAATTATAACTGTACTGAAAATCACAAAAGTAAATGAATAATAAAATGAAGCTGTGACGTGGCTCCAAATGAGGCACCCTTGCTTCTTGGTTTCTACAAGGTCGCCCTTCACTTTAGCATGCACTCTTAATATTTTCTCCCCATTCCCATTTAAAATATAAATCCTCTCCCAAATCGATTGTCAACACCCAAACCAAACCAAAACATGGCAAGGGGAACTTCTCAATCTCAAGCTTCTTCTTCCTCTACATCTCGGCCTGGCACCGCCGCGCCACGTGGAACTCCGGCAGCCGCGGCCGGAATGCGGCGACGGAAGCTAGCCGGCGGAAGCTCCGCCGCCGCCGGTTCCTCCGGTAGCTTTAGCGGAGGCGGCAGCAACATGCTCAGATTCTACACAGATGACGCTCCTGGCCTTAAAATCACACCTACCGTTGTTCTCGTCATGAGCCTCTGCTTCATAGGATTTGTCACCGCCCTACATGTATTTGGTAAGCTTTATCGTTACAGATCTGGAGGTGGATCTTGAAATCTTGATCTCGATTTAACGGTTAGGATGATCTGGATTTTGGCTCTGTAAAATTGCTCTGTGATTTGTTTCTACGGTTTTTTTTTTTGTTGCCTAATTCTAGCTCTAGCAGGTTTGTAGTTTCCTTGAATCTTATAGATCTGGAGGTGGATCTTGAATGTTGATCATGATTTAACGATTAGGATGATCTGGATTTTGGCTCTGTAAAATTGCCCTGTGATTTGTTTCTACGGTTTTTTTGCTTAATTCTAGCCCTAGCAGGTTTGTAATTTTCTTCGAAATTGATGCACTGTGGGGAAGTTTTGTATGTTGATTGGGTATTTCTGTTTTTAATGATCATGAATTACTTCTCCTGAGCCCTTGATTGAATTTGTTGGAAAAATATAGTTGATGCTGTTTAATAAGTCTATTCCGATTTGTAAATCGATCTATGTAAATCAGAATACAAATGAAGAAGGCAGATGTACTTATCAGTTTACTCAATATAAAATCTTTGGAAATTTTGGTTGCTGATGGTTGAAGATGAAGTTGTTGAAGAAGAGAAAAGGCTGAGTCGTGCCACTTGGTGATTCTCCTTAAGAATTGTATTTGGCCCTGTCGCGGTGCAACCAGGATCCACAAATCGACCGACCTTCAAGATGAAACAGCCTGTCTGGTCCAATAGACGTGCACTCACTTACTGGTCCTCTTCGAATCACTTCCAAACTGTGCTCAGAGCAGATGACGGTGGAACAAAGATAGTAAAACTTATGGAAAATGGATCCTATTTTCTATATCTCTTGGCGATAGAACACTTATATACCCCATTGAGAAGAGGAAATGTCTTTCTCTGCAGCAGTCACTTCGGGTATATGTTTGGAGGAGACAAACCACAACGATTAGAAAACGATCACCTAAACGGTAACAAAATAAAATGATGCTTAATTGGTGTCCGTTCAAGAATTAAAACCGTAAAACGTTATGGTTAAAAACTTTATCGCAGATTTTGAGCGGTAAACAAGTCATTTAAGACAGAATAAAAAATCCATTTAGGAGTTGAAACCGCAACCCGGATCACACACACGCACTTGCACCTGCGAACACGCCAATGACCACGACCTGGTTGCACGTACCCTCGTATGTGCGTTTATTTTAGTTCTTCTTAAAATGGGCTCACCCAAACAAATCCAATGCCCCTGAAAGGCCCAAGCCTTTCCCTCCACACCACCTCTTATAAGGAGGCAAAAGGTTTTTCCACTTTCCAATGAGGGACTAAACGTTTTGCATTGGATTTCAAACACTCTCAAGGATCACATATACACACAAGGGTCTTGGGTTCAATTTTTAGGCAATATTAAAGGGCAAGAAGTTTATAAAGTATGAGGGAGATTCTTATTTTGAATCTTTCCTCCAAATTTTGAGATGAAATTCCAACAGATTTTCACGATTTGGTTATAGAGCTCTTTATTTTGGGCTTTTAGTGATATTTCATGTTAGTTTTGGATTCTCATATGATCAGCTTATGATCTTTTTATCTATGCATGTAAACATGTGGGGGTAACTTGTAATGATGGAAAATAGTACTTCTTAAGCTTCAGTGGGCCAATCGTCTCTCCTCACTCTAACCAGTTTTATTTTATTAGCGCTATCTATTTCTTTTTGTTCTCCCAGGGCGGGTAAGGGGATTACAGTAATGAATCTCTTAAAAAAATTGAAAAACTGATAGGTGACATCAACTGTTCTCTGATTGGATTGCTGCTATAGAACACTACTTTGAGTGGTATAAGATGTCGGATGGCCGGAGAGTTAGATTTGCCAATATGAAGATAATAGGGGAAGCCAGGATTTGGACTACTATTGACTGTTGAGAGCCAAATCCCCCATGGTGGGGCAGCATCATGTTGTCATTGAAAGCAGATGAAGATGCGTTTGAAGAAGCATGACTATCTCAACTGTTATGAACGTTTGCACGATCAATTGGTGACTCTTAAGCGAGGAAATATGATAGTGGAGTGCAACTCTTAAGCGAGGAAATATGATAGTGGAGTGCATGAGCAAGTTTGAAGAGATTAATGATTGGTGTGAGGTTACGGAAGATCCACATCAGACACTTTCCCGTTTTTATACGAGATTATGGGCTGAAATTCAAAGAGATTAAAAGGGAGATGATTCTGTTAACTTACCACGTTCTCCAAAAGCTTAAGCTGTTGGGGAAAGGCGTTATTTATCTTTTATACTTTAACACTCCCCCGCACGTGTGGCCCACTTGGCAAACACGTGGCACATGTGGTCCCACTTTGGGCCAACCATCACATGTGGATTTTTGCTATCCGGGAGGTTTGAACTAGAGACCTTTGGCTTTGATACCATGTTAACTTACCAACTTCTCCAAAAGCTTAAGCTGTTGGAGAAAGGCGTTATTTATCTTTTATACTCTAACAGATTCCATATCAACTCTATATCAACGAACAAGCATTCCAACTAGCCATAGATGCTGAGCAGTACTCGAGGCAGTAGATTACTAGGAGGGTAACTACTCAAATTGGAGAGGCAACAATCCAAAAAGTTTCTGTTTTGGGTGGACATTCTAGGCCAACTCCAAATAATGCTAATATACATGGTTTTAAACTTCCCTGAAATTACCTTTCAAAAACTTCTCTGGAATTTCCCGACACGACCGAAATATTTCCGTTTAAATCCCCAACGAAATGAAATGTCATTGCATTCCTTCCCAGTCACTACTTCCTTCTAAATTCCCAAAATTTGTCCGAAATTTCCAAAATGGTCGATCGAAACTACAAAAAAATGGAATGATGTTATGATTTACATCGTATAAAGCTATTTTTTCCCAAAACCAAAAAAATCTACCATAATCTGCTGTAAATCGAAAAAACACTGCAAATTAAAGAAACAAATTTTTTCCTCGTAACTCCATGTGGTATTGACATAGAGTTTGGGTCCTTGGAGCGGAGACTGGTCATTGTACTTCTTACACTTCATTACATTGTATTTCTTTATTAACTTTACTGTTCGCATGCCACTAGGTATTCGATGTGATTAAGCCATTATGGATGGCTTTCTTGCTTATGTGATGGTTTCTAAGTATGTATTAGTGCTTATTCTAGCATTTCACTAAGTTTGATCTTAAAATTTCATCATATGTTTTTTTTTTTTTGAAATTTCATCATATGTATTAATAAAGAAACCAAGACGGCCCTCTATTTACAAGAGAAAGAAAAATTTCATCATATGTTTCCATACGTTTTCGTGAATTTACAAGATTTCCACTGAAACAGAAATGTTTCCATTTTTGTGCCGACCGAAACCGAAATTTAAAACCTTGCTAATATATTCCAGCCAAGTGGTTCGGACCTTACCAATGGATCTTCTCTTTAGCTTTAGGATTTTCCTATTTTAGCTCCAAGCTCCAGTTGATCTTCAGTTTGACTTTTAAAGAGCTTTCTTAACCAACACATATAGCTTAGTATAACAACTAATATAAACTATCATATTGTGCTTGTTGTCATCAAAACTTGACTTGAGAAAGTGACCAGGGTTGAACCCTTGGGCTAACAGACATTTTTGAATGCACTGATGGTGAAAGGATTTGTTTTCAGCATGATCACTTTGCGACCTGATCCTTTGATCTGACTTATGTAAAATTGTAATGATCATATCTTCTATCTTTTCTCTTACAAAATGACAATTGATCTCTATATGTTTTGTTCTTTTATGGAATCTTGGGTTAGGAGTATCTAGCCACAAAAGCTCACAAATCACATGAACAAATAACCTTGTATTTTGCGTCCGCACTAGATCTTGCCACCACAACTTGTTTCTTACTCTTCCACGTGACTAGATTATCCCCAACAATGGTAACATAGCCACTTGTAGATTTTCTATAAATACTTGCCCAATAAGCTTATATGTGTCTCTATAGTCAATTGAGCCCCTCTGGCATACAAATGACCTTCTGCCAGGTGTTCCCTTGAGATACTGTAGGATTATTTGAGCTGCTTCTTGGGGCATAGTCCGATGAGTCATGAATATGCTGACCATAGTTACAAGAAAAGAAATATCCAAGCGAGTAATGGTGAGATAAATAAGTTCACAACCAGTCTCTGATAGACCCCTGGGTTTGTGGGGTTTTATCCTGTTGATCATCCCATCTGTGGTTTGTTTCCATGAGTTAGTTGTCTTTTCACCGACTTTCCAATGTCCTGTGATAGATCTAGGACATATTTCCTTTGAAATATGAATATGTCATGCTTAGATCAATCAGCTTCAATCTGTTGGTTAAAAAGGACTAAGATCTTTGATATCAAATATCTGCCCAAGATAATCTTTCAGATCTTGTGGGGCCTTGACGTCATTGCCTATGATGACTATATCATCCAGTCATCCACATATTCCACTAAGATTGTGTTACTATCTCCAACTTATCTGATGAGTTCTAAATGATCTTTCATAAGGTTCATAGCAATGTAAAGCTGGCCTTCTTACTTGAGAACATCAACTTGTTGGCACCAAGATCACCATTTGATTGAGTTGATTATGCAGTCTCTCTCTCTCTCTCTCTCCCCATATAATTATTATAAAAATCATGGATGTTTGTTGAAGTCCATGGAAACGATGAAAATTTAATATATGACTTGATGAAGTGCTATAATAAACACAAATACATACTTGAAAACCCCATCATATATGCGAGAGAACCTTCCATAATAGAGAAAGTAAGAAGGTGAAAAGATCTATCTGAAAAGATCTATCTATGATATCAATTTTGGCATCAGTACAATGGAGAAACAAATAAAAGAAAATGCAGATCGCCACTTGTATGACCACCTTGACTCACCACACTTTGGCCAATTTTAGAAGTTCTTAGGAAGGATAGGAGAATGGAAAAGGGAGAATAGGAATAACATGGGTGGAGTTCGAATACTGGAAGATGGTACACACATTGTATCCCTGTATCTCCATTTCTTTCCTTCAATGCTGCTCGTAATGCTTCCATTACCGCAACCACCTATCTCAGATATGATCAACCAAACAAGTTATCAAACAATCAAGACCGCGCTAAATTGATACACCATGCCAAACTCAATTCAAAAAAATAGAAGGGGAGAACTAAAAACAAATAAGACTGTCGCATAGCAAAGACAATCTTCAAAGCTTAAAGCAGAAATCTTTTAAGATA
This sequence comes from Tasmannia lanceolata, assembly GCF_043159265.1. Classification (NCBI taxonomy): domain Eukaryota; kingdom Viridiplantae; phylum Streptophyta; class Magnoliopsida; order Canellales; family Winteraceae; genus Tasmannia; species Tasmannia lanceolata. The sequence continues at coordinate 12,532,899 of NW_027518695.1, forward strand.
ATCATGTATTTAAAAGGGTCTTTGTAACTTTATAGAAACCACTAAACCCCTCGCCTCTGTTCCTCAAGTTTCACTGTCACATATAGTAGGTGATGAAACTGTGATATCTATTGCCGGAGCCGAAGCTGGGGTTGTCACACATTATCATCGTACAATGCTTGTTGGTTCATAAAACTGTGACTAATCAAATGTGACAAGGCAGAAGATCAGGATGTTGCAAGAAGAGAGTAAGAGCGATATCCTTTTTGCTTTATACGTGACAAAAGGGAATTTCTTACTATAAGAGGAAGGTATATAAACAACAATCTAAGAGAGTAACATTTGTCATATAATGTCCATTATTAATTAGTTTTTGCACTGGAAATTCTTACCATTTGGCGAAGGCGGGTAGCTATGGTCCTACAAGTTGGAGGGGCATGTAACAAGTTGGAGGGTTTCGTGGCGACCTGTGGTCTTGGAACTAACTTAGTAAAAGGCGTCTGCGTCGAGGCAATCTTGGCTCCTATAGTTTTGATTACCAGTCTCTCCCATTTTTTCTTATCTTCTGTTGTATCTGTGAAAGGTTCTATTCCTTGGTCAGAACTTTTCATCCAGCCATCACTTGAAGGGAAGGAAATTCCTATCTTCAAGCTGTTTCTTACATTTCTTCTTTAATCATGAATGGGACTGCCCCCCGTTCTACTTATCAAGAAACTTTGATTTTCTATAAAGGCCTTCACAATTTTTAGAGATGCATGTGGGCCTAGTTGATTACTTATTTCTTCGGATGTCACCTTCACTGATGTGCTTTGGTGTTTGTGGTGCCTCGTTTATTGACCTGGGCTTCCTCGTTTATTCTAGGACGCTCCATTATTTGATTTTGTGGCCAATTGGAAATAATTTCAGATCTTAAGATATGGATCGAATAGACACAGTTTGAATCCAATTTTGTGCCCAAATCCCTTCCCTTGATGTCTAGATCCAGTTATTGTGCTCAACGACGACTCTTGTACTATAGCGTACTATAGCTAACCCCCTTACTAATGGGGACCTCTAATGTAGTAATGCCTATCACATCATACTTAGGTAGTATTGAGTGAAGTTTGCTTGCTGCTTTAGGGTTAGGGAGGAAACAGGGCAGAAGGGCAATTTTTTTTACATTGACGTCCTCCAATTTCATCCGTCAGATTTTGTAGCTAGTCTGGTTCATAATCTGTACTAATTTCAAACCTTAGAATATACATCCTATGGACATGGCTCAGACCCAGCTATTGTGCCCAAATCCTGTCCATTAATGTTCTGATGCTTTGGACCCATCATCAGCATTTTGTTTCAAAGTTGTCCTTCAGAGGGATGACATGGTTATTCTTAGCGTGGAAGTTTTGTTTAGAGAACAAATTGCTTCCACTACTAGAAAAAAGAAGAAGAAGCTAGTGCGATAACAAGGACATTAGGATAGAGACCCAAATATGAAATGCTATCCACAACACTTTGATAGAGACCAAAATACGATCCACAGCTCCAAAGTGTGCCATTAAAGCAAAGTATTTGGATTATAATATAGAGAATTTATATGATGCGTGGCCGCGAAAACACGTGAAGTCTAAAAAAAGTAGGTACGGCCCACTTTTTTCGATGATCCAAACCGTTCATCTGTTTGGGCACAACGTAAACAGGTTGTGCCCCAAAAATCAGTTCCATAGGATGATCCTAACACTCCGATATGAACTGATCTGAATATGGAGATTTCCAATATACCATCATATAAATTCTCTATAATATAAATGTATGTGGCATTACTGGTGATAAGAAGATAAGCTAGACAAAAAAAAAATCAATGGCTTGTATTATTGAAGACAGTTTGCTTTACGAGGGTATATTTTTTTTTGTTACTATGGCAATTTCCAATGAAAAGGTAGCGTTAGTATGAGAGAGAATATAGAGTAAAGAATAATAGAATATGGAGGGAGGAGGATTTGAATTTGGGACCTATGCTTTGGAGAAAAGAAAAGGTAAAAGAGGGGCACAGCAAAAGCAGGAATGTTTTAAGCAAACCTACCGCACTTCACTTCCATCGAGAAATAAAAAAAGAAAAAGGTGAAGAAGAGAAAGTAAGGAAAAAGAGAATACATTTGAAGAGAGATAGAGGAGAGAAGTAGAGAACGGCAAGGAAGAATAGAATATATTTGCAGAGAGAGAGAGAAACAGAGAGCAGCAAGGAAGAAGAGGAGAATACATTCACAGAGTAAGACAAGGGAGAGAGAATAGAAGAGACTGTATTTGTAGAACAGAGATGAACCATTTCAGCAACACAGTAATTGGGTTCCTAAATCTCTTCACCCTATTAGCATCAATACCCTTAATAGGAGCAGGGCTATGGATGGCTAAAAATAGCACTACTTGTGAGAGCTTCCTCCAAATCCCATTACTAGTTCTGGGTTTTGTAGTCCTCCTTGTTTCTCTCGCGGGTTTTGTGGGTGCCTGCTTCAACGTGCCATGGGCTCTCTGGGTTTACCTATCTGTTATGCTCTTCCTCATAGCAGCTCTGCTCTCTCTCACCATATTTGGCTTTGTTGTGACCAGTAGAGGGGAAGGAGTGGCCGTTCCTGGAAGAATTTACAAAGAGTATAGGCTTCAAGATTACTCTGTTTGGCTGAGAAACAGGGTTAAAGACGCTAAGAACTGGAGCAGGATAAGAAGCTGCATATTGGGTTCGAAGGCTTGTGCCAGACTCTCAGTTTGGACACCTTTGGATTATCTCGAGAGAGACATGTCTCCCATTCAGGTCTGTCCTTTTTCTCTCGTCTTTGGATTTTTAGAATTGCTAAGCGAAATGACTAAAATACCCCCCCTTATTCATGATATTACCTAGCAAAGGTGATTTAGTTATCCAAAGAGGCCCTTTCTTTCCACCCTTTTTTCCTAGTCTCGTTCATTCTCCCCAAAATTCCGGTACCGGAAAGGGTTTCCAAGGGCAGACTGTCACAGTCCAAATAAAGCCTAGATTTCGACTTTTTTTGATCCTACACAGACATGTATGTGTAATTGAGACCGTTGATCTTATAGAGTGTCCTGAGGTGTCCTGCAGAAACAGAAAAATCTACAGTTTAACTTCTTTTCATTGGATTGATGATCAATAGGATAAGATCATCCGATCAAGGTGGGGCCAATGGCAATTGGTCGGACATGTGATCTCTGTCCAGATCAATGGATCTGATCACCTCTACATGGTTCATGTGGGGCCCAAAAATTGGCTGTTAGGAAAGTGCCTAGCAGCGACCATCCTCTTGGCATTTTCTTGCTTCACCTTCGTTGGCCCGCTTCTGAATTTTGGATATTATTCTTTTCTTTTATGCGATGCTTTATGATAGCACTTACACGAAGTATAGTATATATTAAAAAGGAGGAGAGGAATTCTCACTCCAAAATTTCAAGGTGGCACGGCATGGCATGGCATGGCACGAATTGCTACAGTACATGGGTCGTGCCGGGCTGAGGGCTAAGGCACACGGCACACGGCCCGGCAAGGCCAGCGCTTCAAAATCAGTTAAAAAGTGAGCCTATGTGGTTGTTGTCCCGGGCCGGCACGACATGGGCTGCAGACTGTGGGCTGTGGGCCGTGCCATGCCGTGCTTAACCTCAACCTTATGCTGGCACGGCATGGCCCGTGGCCAAATAGTGCCGTTGCCGGCCCGCGGGCCATGTTGGGCGGAGAAATATCTTTCGTTCACGTTGGGGCCCATTTGCCACCTTGACTCCAAATACATACAATAATCTCGTTAGTGTGAAATGTTACATTTCCTAGTGCAATAAAAGAATATCACATAAAAGGGTTCTAACCCTTCTATTTGGACTGAAAAACAAGAAACAGTTTGGGCATGTTTATAAACCATGAAAACACATTCCATGTAATATATATGAGTCTAAGTTGTGACTTGTGTGAGATGGGGGAGGGAAGGGGAGAGACTCGAGAGGCCGGGTGTGGGGAGCATGAAAAGCCTGTAAATCCTCCCTCACTGGCTCTCCATATTTCTACGCCCATCTTTCATAATTGGGCCTATGAATATTTTATGAGCTAAATTTTCATGGTTGCCAAACATGCCCTTTATATTAGTTAAAGAAAGCATATACAAATTGGTGGCCTACAATCGTCCAATTGGGGTGGATTTTGCTAGGTGGGCTACTCAGGCCAATTTCTCTGTACGTATTTTCCAAAAACTGTAGTGGGCCCGTCTCTTTTGAAGATCCAATTAACCATTGCCCTAATGTATTTATGGCTCTCAAAAATAATCTCCAATGGATGATCTAACCCTCTGATCTGTAGAGTTTTATGATGTGCCGTACATCTATTGGGGACCACCCTAGGCAAAACAAATGAATGGTTTGGATCGTCAGACACAGAGGGGAGAGGGCCCCACTACTTCTTTTTTTTGATAAATACACGCAAGTGAACATCATATAAAATCTTTCATATAAGAATCGCACGTCAAATTACATGTTAGGGATATGATATTTCTGTCCGCTTTATTTGTCTTTTCTTGAAAATTAATCAAAATGCAGCTGTTTTTAAGAGGCAACTGATATCCGCACGACCATGTTTTGATAATGGTTCGAAATATTTGTTTTACGTTCCATTATAAAAACATGGTCGTACCAATATCAAACCCGTGAAACAATCTTCCTTGCAAATAGCCCCTGGTGGCACTGAGAAAAGCCCTTGCTTTCAAGCTCTTAACAAGGCGTTTTTCTTTCAGTCTGGTTGCTGTAAGCCACCCACTTCGTGTAGCTATGGAAGCAATGAGATGATGGTGGCTCAGGACCAGGACTGTTTCAGGTGGAACAATGCCGCGGGTTTGCTTTGCTATGAGTGTGACTCTTGCAAGGCTGGGGTGCTGGAAGATGTGAAGAGAGATTGGCACAAGCTCTCTGTTCTCAATGTTGTTGTTCTTGTTTTCCTCATTGCCATCTACTGCATTGGCTGCTGCGCGTTCCGCAATAGCAGGAGACAACAGGGAGACTACGCCTATGGTGCGAACAGAATGACCAAAGTTCGACCCAGATGGGACTTCTACTGGTACTCTCTTGCCTATGCAAATATATTCTCTTACCTTCTGTTTATAAATTGTTAAATAACACTAACTCTAACAGCCTACGGCCAACCCAGAGGGTATTGTCGTATAAATGATTAAATAACACTAACTCTAACAACTTTAGCTTTGGGAGTACTTAGTTGTTTCACACCTCTCTCTCTCTCTCTCTCTCTCTGAGAAACTAGGGGTGCAACTTAGGCGGGGTTGGGTGGGGTTTGTTCAACCCCAGCCAAACATGAGTGCCCTTAAACCATAACCCGAAGCCTCGGGTCAATCCTAACCCAATCCATGAGCCGGAATGAATTCGGTTCGAGTTGGTCAAAGACAAAAATAAAAAGATTTTGAAATCATGATAATATTAGGAGGACAAAGTCGGGTTCAATTTGGGTCGGTTGCTCAAGGCTTCAACCTTAACTCAAACTTAAATCGGGTTGGCTTTTCCGAACCCTAACCAAACTCAAGGAAATGCCAGCCTAACCCCGGCCGAAATCGGGTTGAACCTGTCAGGTTCGTCTTTAGCCCAGCCCAAGTTGCACTCCTAAGAAAAAACACCTTATAGTGACAGAAGAAAAAAAAAATCGTCACTATTGTTTAATTGCTGAGAAAACTGATATATTCACCCTGTTTTCTTACTTGGGACAACCCCTTAGCGTATTTATGACTACTCTTTTACACTATAAGGGGACTATCCCAGGTATGAAACGAAACGGATACATTATTTCCCCATCGCTAAATTTATTGTTGAAGTGGAAGCATGCGAAAAAGGCGAAGATCACACTATATTCAACCCGGTAAAAGATGATGAATACCGTCTTCTTTGATAAGACCTTTGAATCTACAAGGAAATAAGAGAAAAACTGAAATTTTATTCCATAATGAAGATCTCTTTTCAATATACACATACGTCCATATTTATAGAGCTTTTGTTTCCAAATTTCCCTCAACTAAAATACTAACGTACTAATTCTAATCCAATAAGAATTCTAACTTATCTTTGTTTAGAAAATGTAACTGACTAATAAATTTATTGAAATCGTACTACATTACGTATATAGCTACGGATTTTTTATTGATGAGTATTATCTGTCGGCAATGAGCACTTCTTGTAGTCTCTCAACTCTTCTGATCTCTTGGGGCTTTGCAGGTGGAGATGGTTGAAAGACAGAAGGGAACAACTTTATTAGTAGCCTAGCTCTTGCTCTTTTGTTGATGGTTTGCTTGTACTCTAAACACTGTAAGGAAAAAGGACTAGTTAGGAAATGTAAATATGTGGGCATTGAGGGATGTCTGCCGTTTGAGGGAGTTCAGTTGTTTTTGTGTAGAAAAGACATCTTTTGCAAACCATACCATGTTTTCCACTGCTTAGACAATGTTTACTTGCTTTACAATGTTACTTACCATTTCCTAAAAGTAAAATTCACTCTACTGCTCCTTTTCAATTGTTACATTACGATATTTGGGGTAATTTTCCCGTGACCTCTTTCTGCGGCACATTATTTTGACTATTGTTGATGATTTTAATCGATGCATGCATTTAGTTATATTTATTAAAATATAAATCTGATGCCAATGCTCACTTACAAACCTTTTTTGGAATGGTTAAGAGTCAGTACCATTGCCAAGTTCAACAAATTCGAACTAACAGTGGAATCGAGTTCCTATCTCGTACGATTAATAAAGGATTGCCCCATCAGAGAGCATAAAAGCACTATTAGGGCCCTTCAATATTGCCCTCTCATGCGGGGCATGAAATTGCCTTCGCAATGAACAAGGAGTGTCAATTCCCACAGCTACCTAATTCCACGTTGGGATGCTGTGAAATGGATCCTATGTTAGCTAAAAAGTACTATAAATTCCTTAATTCTTCAATATTTTTAGGGTCCGTTTGGATATGCGGATTTTAGAATCCAGGTTTTAGTTTGAAAACATTGTAAAAGAGGGTTTATGATCAAGTTGTAGTATGCTGTCTTGACAACGTTTCTTGGATTTTAAGAAATCCAGGTTTTAGAAATCTCTCCCCCATCCTGAGATTTCTAAAAACTGAAAACATGGATGGCTGGTCTCTTTCTTCTCTCGTCTCCCATCTACAATTTTGTGGAAATCCAAGATTCTAAAATCCGTGTATCCAAATGGCCCCTTAGTGATTTTCTAGCATCCATTGCAAAAGGCATTTCGTGGATGGCCTGTTGCATGTGAGAGCAGCCACATTGGCTCACTTTCAGTATATTTTCTCTTCATTCATGATGTGGCTGCTCTCACATGCAACATGCCATCTACGAAATACTTTCTGCGATGGAGACTAGCAAATCCCATATTTTTATACTCTCCTACGAGATTTTTGTGAGGCCGACTAGCCTGCGGGCCCCTCGGATGAGAAATCTAGAGACCTAATCTAGTTTCATGGAAGCTAAGCCAGCAAAATAACCAAAATGCCGTTAAACGCAAAATTACAATAATATCCTCACTGCATCTATCAAAATAAAATACGACTAAGCTAAACAAAATTAGCTTCCAAAAATACACTTTAAAATACAACACTCCCCCTGCAAAAGTGACCAAATGGGTTTCTACAAAATTGCCTGGCAAACCGCTTCTAGGGAAAATAATAAAAAATACAAGGTATATTTTAGAAAAAATTAATTTTGCATTTTTTCCAACATAAAATTTTCCAATGTTCTTTTGTCAAAAAAAAGTAGATCCCCTTCTTTTGACATCTGAAAAATAGGCGTTATAGATGTAGAAATGTTAGAAAAAAAGGGTGAGGGATGGTGGTGGAGGTATAAAAGTCATGGGGGTAGAAATTGGAATTGGGCCGACGAAAGACTGCAATGACAAAGAAGGGATTTGGTATGCAGGAGGCATTTCACAGATGGGGTGTTGCATGTGAGAGAAGCCCCTCGCGAATGAATGAAGACAAAATCTGCTAAAAAGTGAGCCTGTGTGGCTGCTGTCACATGCAACAGCAAATGCCTTGTGTGACGGACGCTAGCAAATGCCGACAAAGATAATAGTCATATTCTGTGGGTGGAAAATATGGTAGAGGCTATTCCACGGCAATCTTCATCAATGCCTTTGGGAAACAAATATTACATGGGTCATGAATTCTTGATAAGCAAAAAACCATGGCATTGGCACACGGATCATATATACTTGGTAATTGGGACCGTTGATCTGATGGGCCGTCCAACACCTAATGTAGATCTCATTCGTAAGATTGAGGCATACGAATTTTGCACTCATTTTATGTGGAAAATCTGTGTAGTTCCAGAAGTTTTCATTTAGGAAAATCATCTTTCTTATTAAGAACATAGACAAAAGAGAGTAAGAAGGTAGTTCAATGAAGTCAGAGCAAATTGAAGTAAGGCATGTGCACTCACGTTTCTAATTTTCTAATTTTATTTATGGGATCGACATCACATCCGCATTCCTTGACATTGGGTGTTCATAGCTTCATAGAAATTTTAGTCGGCAACGGAGAAAAGGGAAATAAAGAAAAGAGTGCCAGTATGAAAAACAAGAGAGTACGGATTTCAACTCTCCTCTCTCTCTCTCTCTCTCTCTCTCATAAAAACTCCCTACGTCCCCTTTGACCTTGTGATTTTGGTTCTCTTTGAAAGTGTCTCCCCTCCCTTCCTTTTCTTTAAAGACCTTTGTGGTTTTTTCTTCTTGGGGAAATCCCAGTTCTCTATTCTCCTCTTAATCATGTTTGTGAATTTATGGGATACTGTGAGCTCAAGTCAATTTTTTTGATAGTTGGAAAGGGCTGTCCCGAGTAAAAATGGCCCAAATGTATCAATTCCCTTTTTATTTTCTCATTTTATTTGGGGAAATGTTATCACCTCTAATGTATTTTGATGATCGCACTCCTCACTTTATTAAAAGTAAGATATGGCCCTCACCATAGGATGAGCCAAACCGTCCATTAGATGGGTCACAGCCTAAATAGGTTGTGCCCTTAAAATCATTTCCATAGGTTGATCCTAACCCTCCGATCTATAGTCCTCTATAGATCGGAGGGTTAGGATCAACCTATGGAAATGAATTTTTGGGGCACAACCTATTTAAGCATTGGCCCATCTAATGGACGGTTTGGATCATCCTATGATGCGGGCCATACCGTACTTTTTTCATAAAGTAGGAGTGCGATCATCAAAATACGGTGCCGGTGATATCATTTCCCTTTATTTAAGGGACTGATATCCCCGGAACCGTATTTTGATAATGGCACTGCACTTTGTTTCTTAGACTTTTCAGATTGCATGTTGATAAAATCTTGATTCTTGATATTGTAATTGCCCTGAAAAGCTAATTAAAGAGGCCTAGAGTTAAAACAACGTGAGTAGTGACATTATAAAAAATTGTACTGCGGATATAGTCCTCTTTATTTATGGGACATGATATCCACATTCCCTTAATAATATCAGCACAACCATGTTTTGATAATTGCACTAACCTCTCTTGTCTCTTAGTATTTAAAGAGCCATCAAAGTTTTCATAGTTCCCAAAAAACTTTCGCATTAAAAAAGTAAAGACAAGCTGAAATTTTGCAATTATTAAAGCATGGTAGTGCCTATCAGTGGTCCCCTTTAATTTTTTTTTTTTGATCGGTAAGCTGGGGTTAGGCAAGACCCCTACCAGAATTCATTGAAAAGAAGAAGAATTACAACTAGGGGGGCTTAAATAGTCAGAAAAAAGAAAGGGGAACATGCTCCCAAAAAGAGAGGACTCCAACAGAATACCATCAAGCAGAGATAAGCAAAAGAAGAAGAGCCAAATGCACACATCATCTAAAAGTGAAGGGGAGTAACACAGAATTATAATCTGATATAAAAGGTGCCTTCTCGGTCAGAGTTGAGGCAAGATAACAAGCTCTGGGGGCATAGGGGGGGGGGGGGGGGGGGGAATAGGCTCACCTTTCCACGGCCAATTCCGCTTGGATAAAAGTTTAGCAGGAGAGTTAGCTTCCCTCCAAATGTGGGAAATTCTCCACAACTCCAATCTCGCGAGATCATTTTGAATCTGATCAGTGATGTCCAGTAATTTCCAAGGGATTTTGGACTTACCTTTGATGATATCAACAGCAAAGCTTGAGTCTGATTCAATCCAAAGCTTACTGATGCCTGAATGAATAACAAGCGAAATTCCTCTCTGAATGGCCATAATCTCCAGCTCATAGATATCTTTTTTTTGCAGTGTTTGTTGAAAACATGGAGTCATGGTTTTAAATTTCAACCGAAATCCGAAATTTCGGTGGAGACCGACACCGAAATCGTTAAAAACCGAAACGGTCATTTATTTCGACCGAAATTTCGGTTTTTTCGAAATTTGACCCAAAAAATCTTTTTTTTAAAATATTAATTTAATATTTCACCGAAATTTAATATTGAATAAAATATTAGTTACGAGTTTTGTACCAGATTTCGACCTAAAATTTGAAATTTCATGGTCCAAAACTGGTACCGAAACTGAAATTTTAAACCTTGCATGGAGATCAGCATGCCTTTTTCGTCTCTGATAAGCCCTCATAAAATTTTCCAATGTTCTTTTGTCAAAAAAAGTAGATCCCCCTTTTGTCACATCTGAAAATAGGCGTTATAGATGTAGAGATGTTAGAAAAAAAAGGTGAGGGGTGGTGGTGGAGGTATAAAAGTCATGGGGGTACAAATTGGAATTGGGCCGACAAAAGACCGCAATGACAAAGAAGGGATTTGCTATGCAGGAGGCATTTCACGGATGGGCTGTTGCATGTGAAGAAGCCCCTCGCGAATGAAGACAAAATCTGCTAAAAAGTGAGCCTGTGCGGCTGCTCTCACATGCAATAGCCCATCCGCGAAATGCCTTGTGATGGACTCTAGCAAACCCCCCCCCCCCCCCCCCCAAAGTGTAAATTCCTTGCTCTGCCCCTGCCTCAATGCCTTTTGGGAAACAAATATTACATGGGTCATCAATTCTTGATAAGCAAAAACGACCATGGCATTGGCACACGGATCATATATACTTGGTAATTGGGACCGTCGATCTGATGGGCCGTCCAACACCTAATGTAGGTCTCATTCGTAAGATTGAAGCATACGAAAATCAATGGCTTAAAGGCATCTTGAAGGGCGTCTTTTCATCATACTCGATCGAATCCCTAGAATTTGCCAATGTGGAGCCAAACTTGTTATGGCCAACAATCTTCATCGGTCTAATCACGATTGTTTTCGTAAATGAGCGTAGAATAATTTTATGCCCATTTTCCACTTACAATTGGGCAAAAAAGACAAATTCGATGCCTTGTTTATACTTTTATGCCCATTTTTCCACTTAAAAATGAGTGCAAAACGAATTTTGCACCCATTTTATGTGGAAAATCGGTAATAGTTCTAAAAGTTTTCATTAGTAAAATAGCCTCTTATTGAGAAAATAGACAAAAGTGACTAAGAAGCTAGTTTAAGGAAGGCATGTGCACTCACGTTTCTAATTTTCTAATTTTATTTATGGGACATCACATCCGCATTCCTTGAAATTGGGTGTTCATAGCTTGATATAAGTTTTAGTCGGCAACGGGAAAAGCGAAATAAAGAAAAGAGTGGCAATATAAAAAACAAGAGAGTACGGCTTTCAAATCTCTTCTCTCTCTCATAAAAAATCCCTACTTACACACCGAGGCAGTTGGCTCTTCGGCATAAAGTCACGGGTATGCTCCCTGTAGACGAGTCTTTGAATCCCGCCTCCGACTTACCTGATACACGTGGTGTGTGTGTCGTTGCGTGTATCCGTAGGGATTAGTCCTACTCCCGAAGGGGGTGGGGACATCCTACGTCATCAAAAAAAAAAAAAAAAAAATCCCTACGCCCCCTTTGACCTTCTGATTTTGGTTCTCTTTGAAAGTGTCTCCCCTTCCTTCCTTTTCTTTAAAGACCTTTGTCGTTTTTTCTTCTTGGGGAAATCCCAGTTCTCTATTCTCCTTTTAATCATGTTTGTGAATTTTTCTTCTATGGGATATTGTGAGCTCAAGTCAAATTTTTTGATAGTTAGAGGGGGCTGTCCCGAGTAAAAAAAGGGCCAAATGTATTCAATTCCCTTTTTATTTTCGCATTTTATTTGGGGAAATGTGATCAGCACTACTGTATTTTGATGATCGCACTCCTCACTTTATTAAAATTACGATATGGCCCGCACCATAGGGTGATCCAAACCGTGCCCTTAAAATCATTTCCATCGGTTGATCCTAACCCTCCGACCTATAGAGGGACTGAATATTAGAGCGTTGATCCTGGGGCACAACCTATTTAAGCATTGGCCCATCTAATGGACGGTTTGGATCATCCTATGATGCGGGCCATACCGTACTCTTTCATAAAGTAGGAGTGCGATCATCAAAATATGGTGGTGATATCATGTCCCTTTACTTTAAGGGACTGATATCCCCGGAACCATATTTTGATAATGGCAGTTTTTTAGACTTTTCAGATTGAATGTTGATAACATCTTGATTCTTGATATTGTAATTGCCCGAAAAGCTAATTAAAGAGGCCTAGAGTTAAAACAACATGAGTAGTGACATTATAAAAAATTGTAGTGCGGATAGAGTCCTCTTTATTAATGGGACATGATATCCGCATTCCCTTAACAACCATGTTTGGATAATTGCACTAAACGTCTCTTAGTATTTAAAGAGCCATAAAAAAACTTTCGCATTAAAAAAGTAATGACAAGCTGAAATTTTGCAATTATTAAAACATGGTAGTGCCTATCAGTGGCCCCCTTTAAATTGGAAGTTCATAGATTGATGGAAATTCTTATACAAAAAGTGGAATCAAGACAAAAGAGTGCCAATATAAAAAATAAGTGTCCGGATATCAACTATTTGGAATAAAGACAAAAAGAGTGCCAATATAAAAAAGCAAGAGTGTACGGATTTCAACTATATCTTCTTCTTTCAAGTGCCCCGTCGTCTATCCCATTCGCTGCATTCCGTGGGGATTCTTAGATCAAAATACTTACGTTTTCATACTGTTCTCATTGATGACTTTTTGCTTTGATTTTTTTCCACGAAATGAAAAAGGACACCTTTGACCATTTGATTTTTGTTCTACTCTTTGGAAGTCTCTTCCCACCTTTCCTTTTAAAGAGCTTAGTCAAATTTTCTTCTCTTTGTCGTACACAACCCATTTCGGTTGTCAAACATGGCCTAATAAAGTGTACAATTTCATGGTCATGTCATGTTTGGCATGCATGAAAGTATTTTCCTTGGAATATTGGTTTATCAAGTGGTTGGACAGGAGCAAGGAGGATGCGAGACGAGGAGAATTAAGAGGGCGTGAGTGAGTAGAGGGTGAGAAATCGCTGAAAAATAAACAAATCCAACGTAGATTTTTATGGGGAGGCAATGAAAGGAAAAAGGGTATTTTTTTTGTCAGTTGGAAGAGTGTGTGCTTACCTGTTAAGAATGGTGGTTTGGGTATTAGGAGAGTGAAAGAATTTAATCATGCCTTGTTAGGAAAATGGTTATGGAGGTTCGGGGAGGAAAATTCTCAGTTGTGGGTTAGGGTAATTGGGAGTAAATATGGGTGCAAGCCGGGAAAGTGGGAATCTAAAAACCATTTCAAGAAACAAGGTTTGACTGTGTGGCGTGACATTTTGAAAATGTCATTTGCTTTTCTTTTGAGGGTTAGATTTAGAGTGTATTCGGGGAATCGAATAAAATTTTGGAGGGATGTGTGGTGTGCTGATGAGCCTCTTATGAGTTTATTCCCAAATTTATATCGTGTAGCCGCTGAGAAAGAGAGTTTTGTTTCTGAATGCTTTGCTCGAGAAGGGGGTAGTTTAGTTTGGTCCCCTAGGTTTAGAAGGAACTTCTTTGATCGGGAGCTAGAGTCGGTTGCCCAATTTCTTAAGCTTTTAGATGGTTGCTACATTAAGAGAAGCGGTATGGATAAAAGAGTATGGACTGCGGAATCGTCTGGTTTTTTCTCTGTCAAATCTTTCTATTTCAGCTTGTTGCCTTGCAGTGTATCCTCCATTTCAGCCGAGGTATGGAAATTTCATTGCCCGCCTAGAGTTGGTTTCTTCGGATGGGCGGTATGTCGTGATCGGATTCAAACGATTAACTTCCTCCGGAAGCGCGGTATGATGCTTGTTGACCATTGCCCCCTCTGCTTGAAAGATGGTGAATCTGTGGATCATCTCTTCATGCATTGCTCCTTTACGCGTCAGGTATGGAGTTTGATATTTCTGCGATTTGGCATATGTTGGATTTTTCCATTTTCTATTCCAGAGTTGTTTCTTCTTTGGACCTTTGTGCCATGGAAGAAGAAGGGCAAAGTATTGTGGAATTTGTGTCTTCTTGCAACATGGTGGGTGATATGGAAAGAGAGAAACTCCTGTGTCTTTGAAAGGGTTGCAAAATCTCCGTATTGGATATATATGAAAATTATTACGCTCACTATTTCATGGGCGAGAAGTTTACCGGCTTTCCGTTTTGTATCGGCCTTTGACTTATGGGAGGGTTGGAGGATTGTTTGCTTTAGTAGGAAGATCCGGCATCCGATTGTTCAGAGATGGGAGGCTCCGCCTATTGAAATGTTCAAAATTAACTTTGATGGGTCGAGTATTGGGAACTCGGGCCCGGCCGGTGTTGGTGGGTTGTGTCGGAATGCTTGTTGTGAAGTTATATGGGCTTTTGCCGGCCTTCTTGGAGTTTGTGATGCCTCGGATGCCGAGGTGAGGGCGGTTTATCATGGTATAAAAAGGCTTGAGAGAGATAGCATGGATATCACTATTGTGGAGGGAGATTCTTTGAATGTGATTAAATGGTTGAAGGGGTTGGTGTCGCCTCCTTGGAGATTTTCTTCTATTTTTGATGAAATAGATGATTTAATTGCGGGCTCATCTATTGTTTTCAATCATGTTCGGCGATCTGCTAATGGGGAGGCGGACTCCTTGGCTAGAAGTGGGGTTAGGAGGTTGGAGTTGGAGTGGTTTGACTTCCTTCCTCCCTGAGATTTGTCTTTCTTGTTATTGTTGTTTTATTTTCTTGTAATTTTGGTTGAGGCCCACCTCGGTCCCCTTCCTTTTTAATGAATTCATCTTGCCATTTCAAAAAAAAAAAGAAATCGCTGAAAAATAAGAAAAAGAAAGGGAAGTGATATCAGCACCGTCATGTTTTGATATTTCCAAAGTCCCTAGCTTGGGGAAATGATAAATGTACCCCTTTTCATTACATGGGATACTCAGCGTATCTATGATTGAAAAGGTGATCAGGTACTTCACATTTGAAGGAATGAAGAGACCTGATTGCCACGTACAATGCAGCTGGGTGTCCCAAGTGTTGAAAAGGGGTGCATTTATCATTTCCCTGGCTGGTCTTTTGTTTTTTAATTGGCTTTTCAAAGCTTTTTGGGAGCTGGAGCTCAAATAACCTTTTGACAGCCCTCTAAATACTACAAGACAAGAAGCTTCCACAGAAATATCAAAAAAGGAAATTGCTCACGTTCATCGCAAAAGGCATTTCGCGGCTGGTCTGTCGCATGTCGGACCACCCACCTCGTGAATGGAGTGGTCTTACATGCGACAGACTAGCTGCGAAATGCCTTTTGCGATGGACCCTTGCAAATCCCATCAAAAAATGATAGTGCTGGTATCATTTTCCAAAAGAAAAACTATTTTCAAAATAGGGTTCATCTCCTGACTCATACCCTCTCAATTCTCTCCCACTCCTTCCTATCCCTCTCCCAAAACTTGGTTATATTTTTCAAAATAGAGAATAGAAAAAATCTATTTAAAATAGAGTTTTATTTTTCCTTATTCTTTTTGCCGGAATCATCTCTCCATTTATACCCTCTCATTTCTATCCCTATCCCTCTCTCAACACTTGGCAAGCTAATATTCCATGAGAAGTAAATTACATGGTTACTAAACATTGCCTAAGTGTTGAATTATCCAGCATGTGCCTGTCACATAAACAACTAAGTTTTGCTTATCCAAATTTAGTGGGACAAGTATTATCCTAGCATTCAAACTCGAAAAACAAAGCAAAGAAAGGAATTCCCTAAAAACAAGGAGTTGCTATAAGATGGATGCCCAAACCTTCCATTCGAAAAGTAAAGGCAGCCAGAAATACACTTGGGGACTAGTTCAATTACCCAAACCGCTTATCTACAAGAAATTCTCCCACAAGACGGAAGAGTTGTTATAGCTGGGATGGGTGTCCATACCTTCCATTGGAAAAGTTTCAACGGACAAAGACATAGATGGATCGTGACCCAGCTGACTTAGAAAGTAAAATCTGAAAAATACTTTGAAACCGATTAGACATCTAAATGGATCATGACCAAGACATAGATGGATCTGATCCGAATTGGATCCATATGACACCCCTAATCTTAAATAGCTCTACAGCAGTGAAAACCTAGTTTAAAGCGTAAATCAAAGTGAGAAGTACCATTATCAAAATGTGTAGTGCAGATATGAGTATCCTAAAGGGAGAATGGAATGGGACCCACATTTGTTTGGGTGGTCTAAAGTCCAAACCATTCACTTATTGGGCCTGTCGTAGATAAGGTATGCCCCAGAAAAACTTCATAGGATGATTATAACCATCCGATCCGTGGAGGTTTTTTATACTCTGCCATTCATTTTAATCCTCCAGGGATTGAAGGGTTAGGATCATCTCATGGAGAAGATTTTCTGAGCAAACCCTATATACATCTAGGCTCAAAAAATAAAAAGTTTGGATCACCAAAAATATGGGCCCCCACTGTATTATTGGGCTGCATGCATGCACGGCCGTCCACCGTATAATTTCTCAAACTAAATAGATGGTTTCACACCTTACTTGAACTTTCTCCTGCTCATATTTTTCAATATTTTTCCTTTGAAAAATATGCTCATCCATCTTATGAGAACTCCACAAAGAGTCACACTGTTCACACGTTCATTACCTCTTCAGTTCTACCAACTTTCTTAAGAGGAGAAGAGTACGTCTTACATTTTAAAGTTTGGACTTTTAGAGTACGTCTTACATTTTACATGTTTTTTAATACCTTCCCCCAATTTCCTCACGTTTCCTTGTGTCAACCCATGGCTTTGATACAGTCATGGCTGACGAGTACAACCAATCTACAAACGCAAGTTCTTCCTCTTTTTCCCTCTCTCCCTCTCCCTAGTCTCTACTCTTTTGCTTCCCTTTATAAGTTCTCAATGTTAGAACTATCTATTCTTGAATTCTTGTGATTGATTACAAATACAACTTTAAATCTTCAGCTTTTTCATCCATTGATTTTTGTGAGGGAGAAGGTTGAGTATGGCGGAAGAAGGTGGAGGCGGAGAGGGCTCTCGCTCTTTGGAGCAAACACCGACATGGGCGGTCGCCGTGGTCTGTTTTGTACTTGTAGTTATTTCGATTCTCATTGAACACATCCTCCATCTTATTGGAAAGGTAAGATATTCAGACCCAGTTTAGTATTCTGCAACCATAAAAAAAATTTCCTTGGAAAATGAATTTTCCTAGGTTTGGAGATACCTCTTTTTAGGTAAAACTATTTCAACAAAAAAACCTTACAAAGTCGGGAAGACCGCCCTTCATATTTGATCCAACAGCAGACTCTTAAAAAATGGTCTGCTGTTGGGTGGAATATCAAGGGTGGTACCGCTCACACTGGACTTCACGGTCGGGCACCATATAATTTCTCCATTATTGAAGCTTTAAAATAGATCTTGGGACAAAAAAGTTATGAGAAAAATATGGCGTGTACCGTTGATTGCTGCGATTCCTCTCATATTTATGGTTGATCTTGATCGAGAACGTGATCAGAACAGGGTTGCAAGTTGGGCTGAGTTTTGAGAATTCGGGTTGAGCTTTTACCATAAAATCGAGTTGGGTTTGGGTTGATTCCAATTCATTTTTTTAGAAAAAGCTCAACCCGACTGTGACCCAAGTTGTACCCCTAGGTCAGAAGTTGAACTTTATCTTCTCTGACCTTGCACTTAGGGATACAACTCAGGTAGTTTTTTTCGGAATTCAGGTTACTATAAAATTGAGTTGGGTTCTATTTGATTCCAATTCATTTTTTAGCAAAAGCTGGCCCCGACCCGACCCAAGTTGCACCCCTAGCTACATGCTATAGCTCTAAGGTGCTTGAGCATGAGTTAAGGAAAGAAAGATCTAGGGTATGATTTTATAAATCGAATGACACCATTTGCTATTCATGAAGATTTGTGGCCTTTGCAAAGTCACCCAAATTGAGAAATTGTGGGGTTTAATTTTCTCCATCTGAATCAAAGTCCGTACTCCTTATGCAGTGGCTAACTAAGCGTCACAAACGAGCACTCAATGAAGCCCTAGAGAAGGTCAAATCTGGTAAGCCATCAATCACACTCAAATATCTCGTGAATATGTAATTTCTGATTAGATAGGTTGTGTTGGATTATGGGATTATGAAAATTGGATTAAATTTAATAACTTTTTGTTTGTTTGTTAATTTTTGTACAGAGCTTATGCTACTGGGGTTTATATCATTGCTCCTAACAGTATTACAGAGCCACATCTCCGAAATATGCATACCCATGAGTGTAGGTAATTCATGGCATCCTTGTAAAAGGAATGATGAGATCACCACTAGTACTGATGATGCAGAGAGCTCCGACGATAGTGTTGGCCGGAAACTTTTGTGGGGATCTGGCCGGCGTATTTTGGCCGGAGGAGGAGGGGGCACCGACAAATGTGGGCCAAAGGCAAGTACTAAGGCCATGTTTGGTAACCATGATTTCTTTTTCATGGAATATTAGCTTATTAAATGTTGAGAGAGGGCTAGGGAGAATGGGAGAGGGAGATAATTGAGAGGGCATGAATGAGGATATGGTGCACAAACACAAAAAAAAGAGGGCGGCCAATTGCACAAGGCTCCTGCCATTGCGGGGTCTGGGGAGGGCTAGATGTACGCATGCAGCCCTACCCCTGCTTTGCAAGACGTGACTCGAACCCGCGACCCCCAGGTCACAATGAAGCAACCTTACCGTTGCGCCAAGGCTCGTCTTCTAGGAGATGGCGCAAAAGTGATTGAAAAATAAGGGAAACAAATACTCTATTTTGAGGCACTTCTCACCCTATAAGATCACATATTTATGGCAAAAGGGAGAAAAGATTTCTGGGCTATATATGTGTATTCTCCCTCTCCGTCTGTAGAGGCTGCTGGAGAACAAAACCGGGGAGGAGCCAAAACTGGACAATATTTACATACCTCTCGTATCCTTTGAATTATCTCCCTCTCCCACCACTTGATAAACAAATATTTAATTTGAAAAACTATTATTCCATGGAAAAAACTCTCATGGCTTCCAAACATCGCGTAAGACTATCATTTTTAATGATCCCTTTTCTTTGCAGTTGCAGGCTGAGAGGTGGATTTGATTTTGAAGATTTTTTTTTTCCATAAGAAAACTGAAAGTGGTGTTGGTGTCTAACTTGCAGGGGAAAGTTCCATTGATTTCTTCGGAAGGGGTAAACCAACTTCACATTTTCATCTTCGTGTTGGCCGTTTTTCACGTCATCTATTGTATAACCACTATGGCTCTGGGGCGAGCAAAGGTAACCAAAACTATTCCTCAGACCTAGTGTTTTGATAAATTTCAAACTTGCTTAGTATTATACCATCAAGATGATCCAACAGTGAGATCTACACCTGATCCAACAGCTGGATCTTACATATTCTCACATTTTTATCAGCCAAACATATTTTTTTCTGATTATATGTCTTTAAAATAAAAAATCACTGAAAATGTTTTTCTGGATCGTTACGAAACGACCTCATAGCGGGCGAGATTTCTACCTTGGATTTTTTATTTGGTTGCAGATGAGACGCTGGAAGAAGTGGGAACGTGAAACCAAAACCATGGAATACCAATTCTCGCATGGTAACATCTTTCTTTCTTTTCTTTTCTTTTTTTCCTGATTTTATGTAGGCTCTGTTTGGATTCCATGAATTTTCTAGAAAAGTTTGGAAAAGAAAAAAAAAAATTCCGAGGTATCATGTCTATTCCATTTCTTGATCACCTGTGAAAAACGTCACCTGAATCACAGCAGTTCAAGTTTTATTTTGTTGTTTCCATAATATTTATTATTTTATGGAAACAACAAAAAATGTTTTAGAAAGAAATTTTCCTCAAGAAATGTTTTTCTTTCAATCAATACCAGGCCCATTTGATATGTGTATGGTTTTGCATGGCAGATCCAGAAAGATTTAGGTTTGCCAGGGATACATCATTTGGCCGAAGACACATGAACTTTTGGAGCAGGTCTCCTATTCTCATTTGGATTGTAAGAACTCTATCTATCTATCTATCTATCTATCTATATGAGAAACTATATGATGAAAGGGCGTACAAACACGTAAAGGTGGTATGACGGGAGTACCACCCTGGATGTTTGATCCAACAACAGCTTCTCAAAAAGTGTGCTTGTTCGCCCTCTCATCATGGGATGATGGGTACGTATTTGTTCGTCCTCTCATCATATAATTAATTTCTCCTATCTTTAAATAGGGATTTGCTAGGCAGTTTCTCGGAAAGCCATTTCGCAGCTCAAAAAGTGTGCCCCTCTTATGACTACCCATTTTCTTTACTTTCTCATTGGTGAAAAAAAAAAATAGTGACCCAGCTCTTAAATTGTTAAGGATTTTTTTGGATTTGATAACCACTATCTCTCCTCAATTAGATAGTAAGATTGGTAGTGTTTGAGAGTTCATGATTAGAAGCTTAGGTCTTCTTTGGATACACCTAAAAATTATATTTTTTTATATGCAAAAATTGTGAAACAACCGATTACTCCAGAAGCTTAATTAAGCCGTTAGAGTTGGTGTTATTTAATCATTTATACTTCAACACTCTCTCCCTCAGGTGTGGCCCCTCTTTTTTGCTGCCCCGTACACATTGCACAGAGTGGGCCCCACTTTCGGGTCGCCAAAAGCTTATGTTCTTAGAGTTTGTGTTATTTAATCATTGTAAAACACCTCTATAACGGAATCCCGTGCTGGAAATAAAGACTGCTGGTTGGCTCATTTTCAAAATCCTTTTTGTTTGTGGCCCCACGTGTCACAATAGATGGTATCCTCTTTTTCTCCAAACGGGATTCCCGTTTTGCTAGCCCTCTTAATCATTTATAATACTTCATCAAAAGTCTTTAATTGCATATAATCTTCTATGCAATTAATTTGGTCATATGCAAAAGTCTTTATTTCCCAGGGTAGGATCGCTTTCATGTTGGCACCCCTCTCAACGGGAAGCAACTAACTTAGGATCGCTTAATCTATCAAAAATTTGATCCATGCATGGCCCACAAGCAGTGGGGTCCACCCAGTGGGGTCCACACAGTGGGGTCCACATCTTGACTTAGTTCAATCTTAATTGGTGATGTAAGCATAATGATATTTGATCATCTTTCGTTTCATATATTTTTCAGGTGTGTTTCTTCCGGCAGTTTGTGCGATCCGTTCCTAAAGTTGATTACTTTACACTTCGGCATGGATTCATCATGGTAACTTATTATTGAATATGCAAGGTTGTAACTTGGGTCGGGCCACATTGATCCGAACCAAAAAATACCCGGGTCAGATCCGACCCAACCCGCATTGACCGGAACTGAAAATACCCCAGGTCGGGTTCAGAAATCATGAGTCTTGGGTTGCGTTGGATTATTTCACGTTGAAAAACTTGGGTCGGGTCAAGTTTAATGAAAAAAAAAATCCAAAACTCAAAACCTGACCTGACCGTCGTCTACTTTGAATTTCTTAATTATCTCTTTAATGACATGACATGACAAATCATTTTCCATTTTATTGATATAATTGCTTTTATTAGGATGAAGTTTGTGATATATATGAAAAAGGGGACACTGTTCGTGAGCTCGAGCTCATATAAGCTTATATGAGCTCGAGTGCCCAAACAAATGGGTCCCATTTTTTTTGTGGTAATCCAAACCATTCATTTTCAAGGCCCGATCATAGATAGAGTATCTACCAAATATCAGGTCCATCCTAACCTTTTCCCTCCACTTTCGGATGACTTGAATTTAGATATTTTTTACGGGAAGACTTACAATTAATCTTTGAAATTACTAACCCGGGTGAGACCGGGTCAGATTGATGAACATTAGGTTTGGCCATAAAAAAAACTCGACCTGGCCCAACCCAATGTAATTTCTCAAGTAGGGTAATTTTTTTGAAAACCCGACCCGTTCAACCTCATTTACAACCCTACTAATCTGTATGGACTGGGTGGGGTGTCTATATCAATATGAGTAACGCTGATCTTTTATTTCAGGCTCATTTGGCCCCCCAATCTTCAATGAAGTTTGATTTTCAGAAATATATCAAAAGATCGCTTGAAGAGGATTTCAAAGTTGTAGTTGGAATCAGGTAACTTCATCTTCCTGATATCTTTCTCTTCCTACATTCCTTCCTGTATTATACAATCATATGGGAAATGATATTTCCTCTCCCTTTCTCTGTATTTTCTTTAAAATGACTTCATTTGCAAGCAAACTAAAAGAAGGCGTCATTTTTAGGAAAAGACAAACAATATAGGGTGGAAATATCATTTCTCTAATCATATTACTAACCATAAAAAAAAAATTTCCTTGATTTTTTTTTATTGAAAAACTATTTTCTAGCATTTCAGGTAAAATCTTTAACCCTCCTTACCCCTCTCGTGTTAAACTAATATTCCATGGAAAAAACTGTCATGGGTGCCAAACATGGCTTAAAGGGAAAAAAAAATCTGGTGCGGTTTGAATTGGATTCTAGTTTATTTTTTATTTTACAAACATGGTTCACTGATTGACTACATGTATTTCATATTTGCAGCCCTACAATATGGTTCTTCGCAGTGCTCTTTTTACTATCCAACACTCACGGTCAGTATTACTTCCCCATTTCAATGTTTCTATCTTGGCAATCCTCTTTCTCTTTTAAACTCTCACTGGCAGTTGTAGTTTATTCACTCTACTAAGATAGAAACCAATGTGAAAACTGTAAAATAAAGAGTGCCACTTTCAAAACGAAGTATGAAAGATATCACTTATTCCTTATTGGTTAGTGTATTAATCTAGTATCTATCTATCTATTATTATTTTCAATTAGGGATTTGCTAGGGACCATCGGAAGACATTTTGCGGCACGGCTTTTGCATGTGAGAGCAGCCACAGAGGCTCAGATTTTGTCTTATTCATTGTGGTTGCTCTCACATGCAACAGCCCTTCCGCGAAATGCCTTCTGAGATGGGATACTCACTTTAATAATAATAATAATCATAATACAAGATTATTGGTACGATAATCTTACTAACTTTTTCGCATGTGTATTTTTTCTGTGCAGATTGGTATTCCTACCTATGGCTGCCATTTATTCCTTTGGTTGTACGTATCATATGAAGATCCCTATTTTATCTTTTGATGGATGGATGGTTTAGATCATAGTTAGCAAAACGCCGTTTAAAACTTTTACAGCAAAAAAAAATAATCCATTTTTGTAGTAAAACATTTACAACGCGTTTTAGATGTATTAATCGCATTTCTTTGGCCGATTTTCCAACTTTATCCCGCTATATTTTGTAAATGATAAAATTTTAGACGTATTAAGTTATTTGGCCGTTTTTCTTACAATGATTTTTGTATTAATACCGTATTAAACCCAAATTTTCCGGTCCCTATTTTTGCAAAATCATGTTTTGCTAACTATGGTTGGGATTAATAGTTACAATTATAAAAATAACATGCATGGGGGGATAAATTGGCAGATTATTCTATTGGTGGGAACAAAGCTTCGAGTGATAATCACAAGGATGGGACTTCAGATTCAAGAACGCGGTGACGTTGTTAAGGGCGTCCCTGTTGTCCAGCTCATGGACGATCACTTCTGGTTCAATCGCCCCAGCCTTGTACTCTACCTAATCCACTTCGTTCTTTTTCAGGTGTCGATCATTGCGCACTTTGCATTGTTTCTTCTAGGGGTGTGACTCACGGTCGATTTTTCGGAATTTGGGTTTAGCTTTTACTATAAAATTGGATTGGGTTAGGGTTGATTCCAATTCATATTTTTAGCGAAAGCTCAACCTGACCCGACCCAAATTGCACCCTTGGTTTCTTCATACTCTTACATTCTTCTTCAACACTGATTTATTTGTTATATGTGTTTTTTTTTCCCATGCAGAATGCCTTTCAGCTCGCATTCTTTATATGGACTTGGGTGGGTGCCACTGAATCCAATAGACTCATTCAGTATATGTATAGGGAATTGATATAATGGCGTTCCAATCTTAATTTTACACATTTTTAGTCTTCTTTAGGGTACGTTTGGTTTGTTGGAATTAGGAATCGGAATCGGCATCCTATTTTGATTCCACCCGATTTCAGCGTTTGGTTCAAATAAATGAATCGAATAGGGTGGCATTGAAACAGGGGAAAAATGGGAGAGTTTGGGATGCAATCTATTTCCTGCCCCAATGGAATTAGAATGGGGATGCCGATTTAAATGTTGTTTCCATTCCCAAGATGCTATCAATAGTCTAATTAAAAATGCTGAATCTGTAAATTTTTCTTGTAGTGATAATCATTTGGCTTTTGCAGTATGAATTCGGCTTTCGTTCATGCTTCCACAAGAGGTTGGCGGATGTGATCATAAGAATCTCAATGGGGTTAGTTGCATTACACCATGTTTATCATCCTCTAATTTTATTTTCTCATTACTTTTCTCGAGCGGAGAATGAAGAGTAATTGCTTCATTTGTTGGTCGTGCTGAGATGATTAATCAAATTGTCGTAAGGTTGATTATCTCTAGGGTTGGGCCTCTAGCTCAATTAGTAAGGACAATGTTCTTTAACTCTGAGGTCGGAGCTTCAATCCCAACTTACCTACCAAAAAAAAGCAGTGATTATCTCAAAGAATCAAAATCCCTGATGTTAAATTTCCCGTTACGGGAAGTGATATTTACGCCCCTTTTGATTACTAGGGACACTCAGCGCCAGCGCCAGTGTATCAGTAACTAAAGGGGGGCTAATGTACTTGACGTCAGAAGAATCCAGCGGGTTTGATTGCCGAGTACACTTACGCTGGGTGATGAAAAGGGTCGTAAATATTCACTTTAAATAGATTATTAAAGTCAAAATTGCACTATAGGGCCTGTTCGTATAATCAGTTTTGGATTGTGTATCGATTTTCAAAATCTAAAAAGAACAGGATCTTAGATATACAAACAAGGAGATTGTCATCTTCTCTAATAATCATTTCTTGTGCTTTTGGATTAGGGTCCTCATCCAGTTTCTATGCAGCTACGTTACACTCCCTCTCTATGCATTGGTTACACAGGTAAAAAGCAAAAGTCACAAATTTTCAAAAAAATTTAAGAATTATTTGGCTGACTTTGGATTGCCTGAATCAGGAATCAGAATGGACATCATATTCAGATTCTCCCTTTGAACTTAAACAGAAGGAGAAAAATTAAAATAAGATTTTAATTCAAAAAAAAATTAATAAAAACTCCATTTCCACAGGGGCAGAATCAGAATACCACCACTTTGGCGTGGTGGGAAACAGATTCCGGTATTTCTCCCCTCTAATTCCGCCTCTTGACACTGCCCCTTTGATTCCGTTATTTTTTGAACTAAAGGGTGGAATCGGGCAGAATTTGAATCAGATCCTGATTCCGAACGCACTCCGTTTGGATTGTCAGAATCAGGATCTGATTCCAATCCATCCAACTCCTGCCTTTGTCTCAAGAAAATAACAGAATCAAGGTGGCAGAATTTACACTGGGGCACAATTAGAGGGGGAAATACTGGAATCTGTTTCCCACCACCCCCAAGAGGTGGTATTTTGATTCTGCCCCAGTTGAAATAGAATTTTTATTAGACTTTTTCGAATTAAAATTTTAAATTTTTTTTTTCTAATTCTGTTTAAGGGGGAATCAGAATATGATGTCCCCTCTTATCCCCGAATCCATCAATCTAAAAGCGGTCATTTGTGTGAATTCATCTAATCTCTTTGATAATCCAATACCAACACAGATGGGTTCCAACATGAAGTCCACAATCTTTACTGATAGAGTGGCAATGGCCCTAAGAAAATGGCACCACGATGCAAGAAAGCACATCAAGGCAAACCGGCAGACGGGAAGTGTAACACCAATTTCCGGCAGCCGTCCGGCGACCCCAGAACACGGCCTATCGCCTGTTCATCTTTTACGAAATTATCGGAGTGAGGCCGATAGCCTCCAAGCTTCGCCGCGGTTCTATAATTCAGACAATGAGCGGTGGGACAACGAAGGTTCGGCCTCGCCGTCAACCCACCATGGCCGCCGGAGCGAGGACGAAAAGGGGAAAGAAATGGAAGAGCTTTCTTTAGCACAGGATAACTCAGCTCACCATAAAATCAATATAAGTTCTAATGATTTCTCCTTTGACAAAAGATGAAGAGGATAACACAAGAATATCGTGAAGAGGGAGCACATGTTTACACCTTTGTATTATAGGCTCTGCCATGAAACTTCATAGAAAATAAAGACATTATGTATCCCACCATTCTTTCTTTATATTGTATGCTTAAAAATTGAGTTTTTTGTGATGTCTTCATTTTTCTTCCCATCATTAGTATCACTGAATTTTAGCAAGTGGATCATGTAAGATCTTATGTGGGAAATCATTTATCTTATGATTAGTAGTTGAGTAAATTGGTAGAGTTCTATTATAGGTGGAACCCTAGCAGTTATCCATCTATCTATAATATGGGATTTGCTAGGGACCATAGCAGAAGGCATTTCACGGATGGGATGTTGCATGTGAGAGCAACCACACATGCTCAGATTTTGTCTTATTCATTTAATTCACCTAAAGGAAACAAGTCGATTCCTTCAATTCAAAGGCGGCATATATTCTTGAGAAAACCACTGGTGAGCTATAATTACAATGATCCATCAACAGACTACTGAGATGCTGAATGCCAAAACTGTAAACAGTTCTAAAACAGAGATTTTATATGTTGTGTGAGCCAAATCACAGAAAACAGGGATTAATTTTGTTGATATCAAACAAAGACTTTATATAGATATCCCACCATCAGCATGTGGACACGCAAATATACTTACAAATTATTATTTTTACAATAAATGTATGTATGCGATGTAGAACACTTTCCAAACACATTTCAAACTGACATGAAATACTAAATTTACAACAGATTCACATAAAAATTACCCAGGAACATCACAGAGACATACCAGTACAAGAATTTGTACATTGAGGGCTTTCACTTCCTTTCATCCAACATGCTCTGGCCAGACGATCCTCCCAAGCCAGAATGGGAGACACTTGTGTTAACCCCGCCACCCACATTTCTCAGATCAACCAGATCTTCAAATAACCTGTTCGAATCCCATCTATGTCCAGATGCAGGCCCCAAATGCCCTGGTTTAGGGATAATCTGTGCTTCTCCTTGAATAGCCGGAGTGTTATTTCCTCTTGAGCCAACAGAATTGAGCTGCTGCAAAGGTCTAGTATCATGCATGGGCATGTAAGAAGTAGCAGTGTTCGCGTTAGACGATTGAAATAGGTTAGGATTATAGTTGGGATTCACGTGTGCTGCCCATGGTGGGGGTGGGTAGCTAGATGAGTATTGGGGGAATTGGGGTTGAGGTTGATATTGAGGCTGAGGTTGATATTGAGGTTGAGCCCAAGGGGCTACATAACTGCTGTAGGGCGCCTGTCCTTGGGCAGCAGCATAAGGATTAGGGCCATTGGGATAACTTTGGGCGTTGGGGGAAACTGGTATCTGATGTACAGATTGGCTAGAAGCGGAGGGAGGTGTGAGAGGAGTATGTGGTGATGACGAATTTGTTAATGTAATGCTCAGAAGGTCGATCATGTCTTGATCTTTGGAGGCAGTTCTGACTGGAGTTGGTGGGGTGGGTAGAGCCAATGCATTGTTCGATGTGCCCGAGGCTGAGCTATTGGTTGAAACACCACCCATTTTTAATGGCCCGGCATGATCATTAGTTTCAGCAGATTTGCTTGGAGAAGGCACAACCCTGGGTCTGGAACGCCTGTGGACAATAAAAATGATGTTGGTTCATCATGAAAGAAACTGGTTCCATGCGAACTGTATTTGAAGATTTCAGCTGCATTAATATGATAATGAGTGAGTTGTTTACATGGTTTTAAATTTCGGCGGAAATACCAAAATTTTGGATTTCGGCCGGGGCAGACACCGAAAGTACAAATTTCGGTGTCGGCCTGATTTCGGTCGAGATGTCTGAAATTTCGGCCAATTTTTTTTTTAAATTTTTTTTTCAAAATTTCCAGTTTTTGCCGAAATTTCGAAAAAAAAAAATCAGTAAATGCCAAAATTTGTTTTTTTTAACCAAGTTTCAGCCGAAATCCGAAAATTTTCAATTTTGGTTATGGCTGAAACCGAAACCGAAACCAAAATTTCAGACCATGGTTATTTGTACCTGCGAGCTAGCTGTGCAAAGTCATCGTCCTCTTCCTCCTCTTCCAAATGATTACTTGCAACAGCTATGGGTGAAACAGGGGTATTTGCACTAGGGCTAGAGTCGACAACTACAGTTGGCAGAGAAATGGGTACAGGCGCAGCAGGCACACTTGGTGTGGGGCTAGAGCTGATTGCTTCATCGGGCAGAGGAGACCCAGAGGCTATTGCATCATGTTTTGCAAGCAGAATTTGTAGGTTGTCATTTAATGCAAGACCTTGTCCAAGAAGATCCTCATCCCTGCCGACATAACAAAGTTGATGCAATTCATTCACATTAAGAACAGAAGAAAAGAATTACATTGGAAAGTTAAGAGCCACAAATCAGATTACAAAATGGGCTACTCTTCGTAATTAGATCATAATGCCTTCCAAGTCATCTCATGCATCAGATTTGAATTGCCAAAAACATTCTACAGAAAAACTAAGATAGCTTTCAATCCGTTGGTATAGGTTCAGATCAGAATCAAGTTTAAAGGTACCTGAATACACTAAAGATTAGATGTTTATGGAGTTACTTTAGGCCCTGTTTGGATTGTTCTCTTGAATTTTTTTTTTCTTCCCACAATTTAGAGGGAATAATACGATTGTGGTTGATTTAGAAGAATATCATCATTAATTGAAGGTCTTTTAAATAAATATTGAATAGGGTTGGTTCAAATTATCTTCTTTTTGTGTATAAAAGAGTAGGAAATTTTACAAATATTTTTCCTTTCTAAACTTTTCCATAAAATTCCTGCAATCCAAATAGGTATCGCTAAGGATTATACATTAGGTACAAGACTTAAGTTAAAGATGTAAAGAATTGATTTAAATAGTAGGAATTAGGATATCACAATGTACTCTAAGGGCCCGTTTGGATACCTCCCATTTTGTATTTGGATTTGGAATTGAGTTTTGAATACAAATTGAATAGATCCGGCAGCTCATGTAGAGGGAGACAGAGAGGGAAGGGGGTACTTCCTAGTGGAGGGGAGAGGTTGAGGAGCAAAGAGGGTGAAGGAAACTGCCTGATCTGTGGATTTCCAATTTCTTATTTCCACAGCAAACTTAGAAATCTGATTTTTTTCACTGTCAGCTGCTGAATTAGAAATCTAAGAATTTGATCCGATCCAAATTACAATGCAAAAAGGGCTGCAAATGTGAGAAATCCAAATCAAAATCTTCTCGGCATCCAAACAGGCCCTAATGGTATTGTGGAAATCCATTGTGCTTGTATGTAACAGTCTACTAGGATAAATTTGGCAAAAGATATACATGATCTGTAACAAATAAACTATACAAGTTACTAGATACGGGAGTTGAAAAGAAAGGTAATATGAACCGTCCGTCTGTGGCAAACCTTTCTAGATGTTGTGAGCTTCTATCGATATGAATGTTAGAGCAAATTAGAAACTAATTTAAACAGTGAACTGATATCAAGACACTGATAGTATCTCAATTCTCAATAACAATAACAAGAAATTATTTGCATTTGTTGAGAACTTACCCAGTGGAATTTACCATCTGCATTAGTTTTTTTTGGTTGGAACGGCATTGGGTGACAAGATCCACTATAACTTCATCTTTTACAGCCTACAAGGAAGTGAGAAATACGCAAGACTAAATTTTGGTCTCTGATGAACTAAAATTGTTGGACATTAATAGCATAAACAGCAATCCGAAAATAAAAGGGATAGTTTCCAGACACCAAACTCTTTTACTTGGAGATTGTTTGCATTAGTCAAGGGCAATCTCTCTTCTCCTTATTTCGAAGCTGTGCACTTGATTGGTTGGCAATCCAGGACAAATTACTGCAGCTTCTTTGACCGGTCACATATTTAATTAAATGGTGAGGGCATGATAATCTATCAATTCATCTATCCAAAATTAACCTCACATTTTCTAACAAGGTAACAAAGCTCTAGCTGATGGATTATGCATATGGAAGGTGTATATGGGCTTGCAACATAATTATGCATATGGAAGATAAGTAAATGTGCGTATGGAGATGGATTGAGTGCCTGTCAATCTGTTTGAAAAGTATAAATAGAAACAACTATACAGGGAAAGTATTGAACTATCTGACACTTATGCCTCATAAGAAAATATTTTCCTTGCTCAAACACAACATTAACATCATATAATTTTCATGTACGGAGTAAAAATGCAGTAAGACGCACCTCACGATCATTTCGATTCATAGCTTGCAGCATGTCAGTTAAGAGTTCCATGACACCCCGAATGTTATCCAGGCTTGATAAACTGAAAAGACAACACAATCAACAAAGAAAGCGGTGTTGGCAGCAGAAAAAAATCAATGAATAAGCCAGAACATAAACCCCAACAGATTTCTCAAAAAAAAAAAAAAAAACACACACACACACACACAGAAGGGAAGCGTGAAACATCAACACCATCATATGCATATCCCAAATCTAAACCCCACCTTAAACTTTCCATCTCGGATGCCATTGCTTCATCAAGACTTTTAGAAGGGTTACTGGGCATTCCATAACCTGCTTCAGCAAGTCTTTCTGTTGAATGTGTAATGGGAGGGGTAAATATCGGAGCTGTATCCACCGAACGTTGTGGAAATTCTACTCCAGATCGCTGCAATCATTACAGTCCACCATATATCAAATAGTTATTTTAGTTGTATTTTATGTTAAATAACAAAGTTGCACAATTTGTCCCAAGTTACCATTAGAAGACCCAAACAGAAGGAACCACTAAATCCTACTTGGGGCATTTAAAAGCATGCTCTTTCTTTGTTTGCAGCTGGGTCAACCACTGTCAGTGCAAATGCACACAAATGAATACAAACCTAGGTTGAATGTTGCATGCATTTGTCATGGGGATAGGGCATCATTGCACGATCTCAGTGGTGGTGTGGCGATACTGGTACCGGTAAGCAGTAAGAGTATAGTCATGCTGATAAAGTGAATTATGTAACCTAGCTGTGGATACAGGTATTCGACACAGCAATTAATGGGTACAGCATCCCTAAATGATAGAAGAAAGGTGTAGAATCCCACATCGGAAAGATAGAGAAAGTGACTGGGCTATATATATAGACAGTAGACCTCTCTCTCCATGTGGAACTGCATTTTAAAACCAAGGCTGGTAGAAGACCCAGAACTGGACAATATCTAGACAGCGGGGTCGGGGCGTGACAGAATGGTATCAGAGGCGTACCTCCCGCAGTACGGTGTGTCCGTGAGGACGTTGGGCCCTAAGGGGAATGGATTGTAGAATCCCACATCGGAAAGGGAGAGAAAGTGATTGGGCTATATGTGTAGACCTCTCTCCCCCATGTGGAGGCGCATTTTAAAACCAGGGAGGGTCTAAGACCCAGAACCGGACAATATCTACACAGTGGGGGGGTCGGGGCATGACAGGAGGTAGAATAAAGGCTTCAAGGTCAGATTTCGGTATGCGCTTCGGTCGTGATGGAAACAAAAACATGTCAGTTTCGGATGGAAATTTCAGCAGAAATCCTATAAAATTATGGAAACATATGCAAATGATGCATATTTAAGATGAAACTTCATGAAGTGCTAGAATAAGCACAAATACACACTCAAAAACCAACACATAAACAGAGAAATCACCCATAATGGTTTAACAACATCGAAGTCCTAGTGACGAGCGTTGTCCCGCATTCCTGATAATTCAATACATACCACATTTCACATTTAATTCATATAAATATTTTATACATAATAAATACACCCCATTTCGCATGCAATTCATATAAATATAATTATGTAACACATGCTGGTATACTATACCACTAATACACTTACGGACGGTTTGGATAAGTGGATTTTAGAATTCGGGATTTCTTCAAAATTTTAGATAAGAGACAAGAGAAGAAGAAACCAGCCGTCATTTTCTGACTCCTCGCCCTTCTTTCCGTCAACAAGAGAGTAGCAGATCATCCCCTGTTTCCAGGTTTCAGAAATCTCAGGATGCGGGAGAGATTTCTTAAACCTGGATTTATCACTTAAAATCCCAGAAATGCTGTCAGCACAGCATGGACAGCATACAACAGCTTGATCATGAACCCTCTTTTACACTGTTTTAAAACTAAAAACCTGGATTCTAAAATCCGCATATCCAAACGGCCCCTTATGGTTTTGCTATGCTTTTCAGTTTCGGTATGTGTTTCAGAGGAGATGGAAACAGAAACATTTTGGTTATTTCGTGTTGGTTTCTATGGAAATTTAAACTATGGGTAGAAGTAAGCGAGTACAATCATAATGTCGAAATGTCAACAACATAATCAGTATTGCTCACGATTAATTCATGATACTATTAGGAAGAATTACAACCATCTAATGTGGACCACTGTCCATTTTTTTAGCTGGCAATTTTGCGGACTGGTCAAACAGTTTAAATCATCAGATTGGTGCAGTGCTGAGGCAATGGATCATCCGTTGTCTGCTTTCTAATTGGTGGTTCTAGGTTGCAGCACACATATGGTGGGATTGTGTAGGCTGCATCCCCCAAGAGCACTACAACATAGCCTATAATTAAATACACACACAGGGTAGGGGTCCCGCCAACCCCAGCCTACCTACTAAAAAATCTATGTATGTACGAGTGAGTAAATTATATGCATATAAATATGAGAAAAGAGTTCCCACTCCCCGGAGTAGATAACTTATGACTTAAAATATAGTGGGGGCCACATTGTTTGGGTGATCCAAAGCATTCATTTGATGGGCCCTCTATGCCCAAAAATCAGCTCCATAGGATCATCCTAACCCTTCAATTTGTGGAGGCAAAAAATGGACAGCTTTGTGAAGGTTTATACCCATCCATTTTTGCCTCCACAAATCGAAGGGTTGGGACGATCCTATGGAGCCCCATTTTTTGGGCACACCCTATCTATGTGGGGGCCCATCAAATGATTGCTTTGGGTCACCCAAACAATGTGGCCCCCACTGTATTCTAAGCCCACAGAGTAGAAAAGTTATCTACTCCGGGGAGTAGGAACTCTTTTCTCTCTCTCTCTCTCTCTCTCTCTCTCTCTCTCTCTATATATATATATATATATATATATATATATATATATAGAGAGAGAGAGAGAGAGAGAGGAAACTGTTGGTGCGCTTAAGCTCACCAACCTTATGGTGCGCTTAAGCGCCCAATCACATGGGTCCCACATTTTCTGTGGTGATCCAAACCATTCATTTGCAAGGCCCTATCGTAGATAGGGGGTGTACCAAAAATCAGCTCCATAGGATCATCCTAACCCTCCATTTGTGGAGGACAAAAATGGGCAGATTTGTGGACAAACAAGGTCTGTCCATTTTGACCTCCACAAATGGATGGGTTAGGATGATTCTATGGAGCTGATTTTTGGTACACCCCCCATCTGTGTAAGGGCCTTTCAAATGAATGCTTTGGATCATCCTAACAAAGTGGGCCCCCATGTGATTGGGTGCTTAAGCGCACCATAAGGTTGGTGAGCTTAAGCGCACCAACAGTTTCCTCATATATATATATGACGAGTGATAACCTACATATGTCACCCAACTGTATTCATAATGGCACTAAAACTACAAAATTAAAAGAATGATAAATACGGTTGGGTAACGTGGATGCAAAGGGGTGCCCTTGCGGCTGGATTTTTGCAAGGGATCCCTTCAGTTAGCATTGCTCTCTCTCTCTCTCTCTCTCTCTCTCTCTCTCTCTCTCTCTCTCTCTCTCTCTCTCTCTCTCTCAAAAATTGTACGTCTAGATGAAAATCAGTTGGTGATCTACATTCAATGACTTAAAAATGCAGATTGGGGAAAATACATGAAACCATAGATCTAAGATATCTAAGTGGAAAGATCTCAGTTTTCAAAAACATATTTGTTGGTCTCTTCTTTTTTTGTTAATCGTAGGTCTGGATGAAGATCACATGACGATCTACATTCAACGACTAAAAAACACGGATCGGGAGAAATACATAAAACCATAATTTTTCTTAAATGTGCATGGTAAATGTTCTTCGAAAACAGGTCTGGATGAAAATAGGAAAATCACGCCATGTCAGAAACAATACATTAGGACTCTACAAGTAATCAAGAATCACAAGTGCCTATAAGTCAAACTAGAAGTAGGAAAAAAACTCTGAATTCCAAAAGGGCCATTGTGGCATTAGCTGTTGCCGCCTCTAGCTTGCAAACCCTACCGAGTTAACCAACATTATGTTATTGTAAAATATTATGATCATAGAACCAAAGAGAAGAGTTAAATCGATCAACATGACACTTTAAGATCACTGAAGAACATCTTGATATCTCAAATATTAAAGGTTTTACTGGTTGAGGAAAATAAAATGAAACTTCATCAAAGAGTTCCACAAGAATAGATGGTTACCCTCAATTCGTCATATGCCCAGTAGTATTGAGTATATTTTCCTCCAGGGCCGCCAAATGCTTCTTGCCAAGAGTCTAGCAATACCAAAATTTTATCCCTCACATGCATATCAGTCTGCAAAATCCATCGAAAAGCTTGTTATCTCGATCAAAGGGGAAATGCAAGAAAATACATGTTTAAAAGAAGAAAGTCAATAGTGCTTCAAAATACCAAGAACACAAAACGCATACACACATCTATCACATAGCATATGCAAAATACAAGGATGTAAGTCCGTGACATGAAATATAATTACGCATGCATGCATGTCAGATTTTATCATGACATGCATGTCTTCATGTAAAGATGAACCCTGATATGACATGCATTCCTTCGTGTAAAGAGGATGCAATGCCCACTTTTGTGAGATAGGAGTAACTATTTTCCAAGATACTTTCCAAGAGGTTCATTAGGAATACAAAACCCAGCTCACAAAATAGCATCTGTTGGCCGCCTACATGCTGTCAGAAAAACCATGCTCGTCTACTGTAGGAAATAAGGGTTATTTCTTGTATGGAAATTAGATTGTATTTGGGGGACATTTATGCCTTTTCATGTACGGTTTTATCATCAATATATAGGAATAGCCCATGGTGGAAACAATTCCATTCACTCCATCTCCTCTCTCCTCTTCTCTCCTCCCTCTACTACTCTACTCTAACATCCAACCACTCCAACATGGTATTCGGAGAAGGGATTTTTCATATTTTTCCCAAGAGAATCAATGCCCTTGATTGTTCGACGTATTGAGAATGTCATCAAGTTGTATGGTTAACGTTGGCGTTCGCACAGCCATGGAGTAGTCCCAAAACCCACGTGGCTTGGATACATATGTCATTCCTATTATTATAGTGATTTTTTTCAAAAAAATTTGGGGGTTATCCAAAAATCATGTTTTTTGAGTTGATAGGAGTTTTCCCTCAACTCGGAACCTGATGGATAAATTGGGGTTCCCCCATCAAAGGACATGTGCAGTTGTTTTGTTGTAATCAAGTAGCAGCGCACATTGTCAACAACCCAGTTTTCCAAAAAAAAACAACACACATTGAGATAAATTGTCACTTCATTGGGAAGAAGGTTACCAGCAAGATTATATTTACTCCCCAGTTAACTCACAGCTATATTCACCAAAACTGTTCCAAAGCTTAACTTGAGAAGGTTCTATACAAATTAGGCATATACGATATATATGCTCCAACTTAAGGGGGAGTGTTGAAAGTGCGGAAGGTTTGGGCCATTTGGCTCAGTTGGGACGTTTTCACTGTCTAAGTTATGTCTTTTTCTGTCTTTTTTCTTTTATTCTTAATGGGGGGCATATATGTAATTGAACATCAAAGTCGCTTGAGTTGTAACTTAAGTGACTATTAGAGTGAATGGGGCCCATTTTCGTGGGATTAGGTTTTCACCTCACTCCCTCCACACACGCACACGCACATATATTATTTTTTCTTGTGTTAGGGTTCTCTGACCACACAAAAACAGCATCCCTTCTTCTCTTCTCCTTTCTCTTTTCTCCTATCATATATTCACCTATTCTCCTCAACTTTCCTACCTTTTCTTATCCTCTCATTTACTTTTTCTTTGTTTAAATCATGGTTTTAAATTTCCATCAAAACCAACACAAAGCGACCGTTTCCATCCCCATCGAAACCGAAACAACCGAAATGCAAAAACAAAATCGTAACAAGTGTAATAGTGGTATTATATTAATGTGTATTACATAATTAAATTTATATGAATAGCATACAAAATGTGGTGCATGTATTATGTATAAATATTTATATGAATTACATGTGAAATTTGATATGTACTAAATTATCAGACATGCGTGACACTGCATGACACTAGGTTTTCGATATTTTAAACCATTATGAATAATTGTCTTGCTTATGTGATGGAAGTGTGTATTTGTGCATATTCTAACATTTCCTGAAGTTTCATCTTTAAATTCAATCATTTCCATATGTTCCCTTGATTTTATACGATTTTCACCAAAATTTCCAACTATAACCAAAACGTATCTGTTTCCGTGGCGACCGAAACTGAAATTTAAAACCTTTGTTTCAATAGCCTCTACAAAACTACATACCACCGTACAACTAGGCAATGTATCATACAAATATATCTAGCATACACATATAACACGTAAAAAATGAATTAAAATTTAGCCAACCATCCATCATATGCAGTATGCACTAGTATCCTATTAATTATAGCAGTGAAATCTGGCTACAACTTGAAGATCCATAGCAAATATTGTCATAGCATTTTGGCATGTTCAGGATAACACCAATTGGCTTCTGATTATCACCATTTTCCGATTCATATACAGTTATGCAGCACTGAAATTAAATTGAGCTAAAAAAAATTGAAGAATACGACTACTTGACACCTATGATGTTTGTTACAATCATTAAAACATTAAGCAATGAAAACTAACAATTTGACAGCGCTATTATTCAATAGATATGAGTTGAAGTATCACGGCAATGAAAGAAAATATCAAATGGAAACAAAATGGAAAGGAGGCTCTGCACTAAGTGTGGAATATTGTTAAATGATCACCTTGCCTGTGTTCTCACATTCCAATGAAAAAAAATAAAACGCACGTCCACCAAATTACCTTTTTCATTGCAATTTTGACCATCTCCGGAAGAATATTCCGTTCAACAACTTGAAGATGCACATAATCACCACAGTTTTTAATCATCGTCTCTAACAGCTGCAAACAATACCAGGAATTATAGAGAAAAAAGCCAGCACAACTTGGATAACAAATAGCAATCCTGAATTCTCTTGTAGCATATAATAATTCTGCAAATGGATTACAACAGCTCTAGTAGGAAAAGCAAAAAAATCAGTCAAATCTCAAATCAATATAAAAAAAACATGAATTTTTAAATCAGCATTCTTTATCTAAACCTAGTTTGTGACCCAAGCTCATTGATCTCCACTTGCAGGGATGCCTTTCTGTAGACCAATAATCAAGACTCGAGAGGACCTGGTTTTTTTACCACTTCCTCATCTATAGTGATTGGGAAATTGAAATTGTAGACATAGTCCCAAAGGCTTTCACTATACTAGCTTCTAAATTTAGGTTTGTTAGAAATCCTGCAGAATATTGTGTGTAACACATGGTGGCGCTAAGCGCCTACAGAACCCAAAATTTTGCAGGTTAGACCGCTTGCTCTTCTGTTTCAGCCCCAGTACATGACTGAATGTGGATTTCAGCGCTATCTTGTCAAGTGGTATCATGGACCAGATTCGGACGCTACTCGGCTTACATAGGAGGAGCTTCACCATTTGGACCCTAAAATCTTGGAGCAGTATCACGCTCTTCACTCTCCGGAAGAGAGCTATTTTCAACAGGGAGAGTTGATGGGGATAGTAGACATCCGTTATGGGTTTATTGTAGGCGGGGCCGCACTCAGGGGGCCCCGTAGTTATCTTTTTATTGTCGTAGGGATCTTTGTATTGTTTGTAGGAATATTTTATTGATCGTAGGGATATTTTGGAGATTATTTGACATTATTAGTGTTATTTTAGTCTTTTTATTGCTTCTTAGCGTTATTTTAGTCTTTAATTGATTGTTGGGTGCCTATTTATAGGCCAATTTACAGATTTTTTGTACTTTTGATGAATAATTGAATTGATTACAGAACTTTCTTCTTCTTCTTCTTCTTCTTCTTCTCTTCCTAGCCTACCAAGAATATGTTTTCCACTCCTCAATGTTTTCTTGAGATCCTTCAATTTCTTTATGAACTTGAAGCCCTCTATCCTTCCAGTTCAATCTCCTTCCACCATTAACCTAATTCTTTGGAGCCTTGGACCTCTAACCACATATTTTCAAACTATAATGTGCACAACCCTGAAAATATATTGTTAAACTTGGAACGGTAGAAGTATGATTGGACAAAGGCCTCGGATTTCTCTCTAACTAACCCTAAGGAATTGATCCTTCTCAACTCAACTCAACTAAGACTTTGTCCCAAACTAGTTAGGGTCGGCTAATGAATCCTTTAGAAAATTTTCATGAAGGAATTGATCCTTCTAATCTTTAAAAATAAGAAAGCCATCTAACCTTCCCGTCATCAAGTCTCATGAATATTTAACATTTGAATAGCATGTCTCTAAAAGGGAGATCAACCAACTCGATTCTAATGTGATTCCAAGATTCTAATCAAACTCATGGAAGTTTCATTTCTTTTCACTTTTCTCGTGAGTAAAAAGGATGGCATTAAAGTTGTCATTGGGGAACCATCGATACTTCCATTGGCTTCCTCGCATCATCAAGCTCCGCCAAGGCGCCAACAAACTTGTACACCTCCTATGATTGGCCAGATCATAGACAGCAGAGATACACTGAAAATATTTTCTGGGATGGAATTCTTACTCGTGGACACTTTTATTTTCAATAACATTCATGTCTCAGGCAGTCTTCAATGTGTCCACCATATTCATAGGAAGACAAAAGAGACCAAATTCTGCTCATTTTGGGTGTGATGAGACTGGTTGTATTGGGAATTCTAGTCTCACCAGTTGATGTATCTTTTTCATGTTCTCTATCAAGCCAAATTCTTGAACTGGAATAGAAAACACCAAAATTAATCAAACGATCAGCCGATATGTTTCATACTATGAATAT
Organism: Tasmannia lanceolata; assembly: GCF_043159265.1. Lineage (NCBI taxonomy): Eukaryota > Viridiplantae > Streptophyta > Magnoliopsida > Canellales > Winteraceae > Tasmannia > Tasmannia lanceolata. Next base: position 12,572,524 of record NW_027518695.1, read on the forward strand.
GGATGACGGAACACTCATGAGAAGTTCTTATTCTTGCTCCTCTATGATAAAACTATGAATAGTTATCAGAAAGAAGAACAAACATGTACATGTTTAGTTATTTATTTATGTATTCAGTCATGTATATATGCCAATTGAGAAGAAAAATCTGAAAGGTCTCAATACATACCGTCAAAGCAAGCAGTTGAACCTTTGGATTTTTATTCTGCAAACGTTTCTTCACAGCTTTCACAACATCTTTTGCCTGCCTGATCCAAATCAAACAATAAAGTTCAACAAAGCACCCTAAATTCTTTTGAATGAGAAACAAAAAACAAGTATAACCAAACCCCATTATCAAGAAATCACAATGGAATTGAAAGTGTTCCCAAAATTAATCAATAAGCTGCCACAACAGCCCATGCCAATGAAACATATATCCCACCCTTATGTACACATATTCTAAATATTAGATTTTTTTTATATGCAAAAGCAAAACTATAAAAGAAAAGAAGCATTTTTTTTATAAGGAATATCTATTGAGCAGTTCCTCTACGAAAAATGCAGAATTTTATCAGGAATGCTTTACAGTTTCTAAACAAGGAAAAATACTCAGGAACCCAAACTTATCATCTATTCGAACTGGATATTTTGACGCACCCGTAAAGCCAACTACCATCACCGATACAAACTATCAAATGCCATCAAACCTAACAAAAACTTATAAAATAAGGATCTAATCGCAATTTTTAAACAACCAAAAAAAGGACATTATTTTAACTGCATAATTTCGAGAAACTTCATCATCCAAGAGCAAATTAAAAAAAAAAAAAAAAAAGGGTTTACCCAATAATCACGCGGGTTCCAACCCGAATACAGTTATAAGCGATCAAATCATCTACAACACTGTAACAAAATCATAAATTCCATTCTAATTCTACAAAAGAAAAAAAAAATTCACTAGGGCCCTGTTTGGTATGAAATTTTTGGAAAAGTTGTGAATGAAAATACATTTCTAAAATTTCCTCCTTTTTAACACATGAAAAAAGATAACTTAAACCAATCCTATTCAATTTGCATTCAAAGTTACCTTCAATTCATGATCATATCCCCATAAATTAACCATAATTATAACATTTCCCACTTAATCATAGAAAAAAAATTCCCAAGAAAAATTCTATCAGGAATTTTTATTTTTTATTTTTTTTCTTGCAATCCAAAGAGGGCCTAGAGGAGACAAGGACAAAATCGCATAAAAAACGATAATTTCAAAAGAATCAAAAGCAAAATTACCAGTTATGAAGATTAATTGAATCACAGATATCAATATTCATCGTCCAATCAGGCCCCATCAGAAGATCACTTGTCGCCTTCTCAACTTGAACAGTTGCTGGAGACATCTTTCTTTGTTCTTCCAATTCGAGAAAAGAAGAGAAATATAAAAATTATATAGGAAAAAAAAAAAGAAGCAGAGAAAAGTTAGGGTTAGGGCAAGAAAAAGTTAATAATTCTTGTGAAGAGAAAAAGTGAGAGGATTTCTAAGTATTGGTTTCTACGAAGAAGATTCTATGTCAAGATCAAATAAAAGGAATATAAAAAGAAATACGACAAAAAAAAAAAAATGAAAGAAAAGAGGATCATTTTTATTGATTTTTACGAAGAATATTCCATTTCAAGAGCTTCAGCTCTTTCCACCATTGCTTTCAGTAGCAGGGAAGGGCCGAAGGATACTAAATATAAAAAATAGGAAAATGATATAGTCGTTCCTTTTTCTTACTTGGGACAGCCCCTTGTAGTTTAAAAGAGTCAGCTTAAATATACTGGAGGGGGATGTTATAGGTAATATGAGGGGGTCACTAAAAGGGAAATAATTAATTATGATCAAAACCATAGAAAGCTCCGTTTAAAGGGCGGGATCTCTGTTTTTTTTCGCAATTGGCATTTTTTGGGGGAATTATAGATTGGTCTAGTTTTTTTCCTTTGGCCACCAGCTTGTAGTGGAGAAGGGTAGTCATAAATACACTAGAGGGGAGCTGCCCAGGAAAAAAGAGGAGGTGAATATATCACTTTGCCTTTTTTTTTCCGGCAAGGGGCGTAATATTTTCGCCCCACTAATGCGCGGTGCCGGGAATTGTGGGCAGGCTTTATTACTTTTAACGCTTTTCGACGTCAAATCAAGTTGCAAGGGGGCGCATTATTCTACACTGGGGCGAAAAAAATCCGGCTAACATCTTTTTGTATGTGTTTGTGTTTGTGCCTGTCGACGCGGACACTCGCCTAGTCGCCTTGGGTCAATCCTAATGATGATTTTCTGGGGGCGATGTACGTGTAATCATGACCGTTGACGTTGCAAGACAACTCTCGTGCAAAAAAAACATATAAGTAGTATCATGGGCCTATGGTCTGCATGGGTGTAAATCGATGGGCCCCACAAAATAAAAAAGCATGGGGTGTAAATGGTAGGGCCCTCACTCTAATGCGATGGGGGACTCACCTCATCAATAACATAATTAACATTAGAGGTAAAATGGTGGGTTCCACCCAATGCATAGGTTTGTGTAGATATGGTGGGTCCCAACCATCAAGAGATGAGGTGTAAAATGGCTAGCCCATCCCATAGAAACATGAGGTGTAAAACGTTGGCCCCATCCTATCAATAACATGAGGTGAAAAATGGTGAGCCACGATGGATGAGATTGGGTGGAGATGATTGGCCTTCTACATAAAAAAAAAAATGGTGTGCAAAATGGTGGGCATCGCCCATGCTAGTCGAGTAGTCGTCGTTATAAACTAACGGGCCCATCTATAATAGCATAAGGTGTAAAATAGTGGTCCCCGCCGTATGCATGGGTTTGAGTAGAGATGGTGGGCCTAACTGTCCAAGTGTAGAATGGTGGCCTCCACCCATGTTGTGCTTTGGGAATAAAAAGTTGGGCCCCGCCCTATTGAAACAAAACAAAACACGAGATATGAAGGAGAGGTTCTTCAATAATAAATAAATAGAGGTGAATGATATCAGCACAACCATATTTTGATATCTTCGCTAGTCCATCCTGTCTTTTAGTATATAAAGAGCTGTAAAAAAATTATTACATTCCCCACATAACTCTCACGAGGCAATTAAAGAAGTGTGCAACTATGGTTGTGCTGATGAATCTTGAGAAGAAAACATGAACATCTTATCATCCAGCATTTAAAGGGCTGTCAAGCTCTTATGAGCCCTTTCAATACTTGGACACCCCGCTACAGTGAAAAGGTGCTTACCTACTTCACATTTTAAGGAATGAAGTGACCTAATTGCCACTTACAATGCACCTGGGTGTCCCAAGTGATGAAAAGGGGCGCATTTATCATTTCTATGATATATTGTAGGGGATTTGCTAGGGAAGGCATTTTGCGGAGTGGCTGTTGCATGCGAGAGCAATCACACTGGCTCAGATTTTGTCTTATTCATTTAATTCATATGAGGTGGCTTCTCTCATGCAACATTAGTTACGCAAAATGCCTTCTGTGAAACTCCCTAGCAAATCCCATATTACAGAGAGAAATTCATTTGAACTATCACTGTTGTAGTCGACAGAAAGAATCATTGTACGCAAGGACACACTGTTACGTATCTAGCATGTTGAAGTTGGTCTCATTCTCATAGGATGAACTTTGACCTTTTTTTATAGGTAGATCTTAGACCTTTGATAAAGAATGATTAAAAAAAGTGCCCTTTAAGATATTATTAAAGCCATTGATTTTTTAGGTTAGAAATATATATTGGGTCCCACTTTGTTTGAAGATCGAAAACCACTCATTTGTAAGGCACCACTGAATAGATCGTGCCATGAAATTTATCCCCGTAGGAAGATCCTAACCTTTTTAATTGCGACCTACGGAATAGTTTGATGTGGTGTCCCCACCTACGTGTGTGTTTATGAATAGTCTTTTTACACGGGGAGCATGAAGAAAAGGGAGTGAACATATCATTACCCTCATGTTTAAGCAAAATGGCCTACCAGAGTGTTTTTTTTTTTTTTAAAAGGCACACCCACGCGGGGTTATTATATAGAAAAAAAAAGCTATTGGTGTTGACACTTCCGTTTTTTAATGACTGCACAAACTCTGTTTGTCCTTTTTTTTAATCGACTTCTGACCATGGTTTTAAATTTCGACCGAAATCCGAAATTCCAACACCGAAATGCATCAAAACCGAAACGGTCATTTATTTCAGCCGAAAGTTTGGAATTTCGGTTGAAATTTTGGTTTTTCCAAAATTTGACCCAAAAAATATGTTTTTTTAATATTAATTTAATATTTCACCAAAATTTCGGTAATTTTGGCCGAAATTTAATAATGAATAAAATATTAGTTTCGGGTCAAGTACCAGATTTCGACAGAAATTTCACGGTCCAAAACTGGTACCGAAACCGAAATTTTAAACCTTGCTTCTGACAGCCTTTTGGGAATTGTAATAGCCTTCAACAATTGTTTCAATGATATAGGACAAGATGAGTTAGTGCAATTATGAAAACATGGGAGTGCCAATATCAATAGCCAAAAAAACTCCCTGTAGTGAATGCCCATATTTGTCCGACGAAAAATAAGAGCAAGTAAAAGTACAAGCAAGAGTCCACTTGTTCAATCATCCAAACCATATTTATTTCCTATACCGTGGTAGGAACGGGCAATGAAACAATGCATCCCGTTGGATGATTCTTTTGACCAACCGAGCATTGCAACGACCAAAAAAAAAAAATGATTCGTATTATCTGTATTGTCATGTGTATGCATATGCTGTGTATGTATAGATACTACAAAAATGTATTCCCATGATTAGAGAGGAGAATATAAACCTAAGTAGGCAATAGTAAACAAGACATGCATGATTATGGCAACAAGCTTATACAAGGCGTGTGTGGAGGAATGGCAGCAATCTATACAAGGCATGTGTAGAGGCGGCAAGCTATACCAGGCGTGTGTGTTGTGCTTGTTGCTAACACCCCCCGCAAACTCAAGATGCTTCTACATGCGTTTGAAGTTTGGAAACAAGGAAACGTAAGATGAGGGGATGAATGAGACTTGGTAAATGGATCATAAATCCGTTGTTCTAATAGCATAAAGGACAATGAAATTGTTTTCCATAATACATAATCTTCTAATGGCATAAAGGACAATGAAATCGTTTTCCACAATACATAATCTTTCATCTCAAAGCATTTGTGAATTGTGGGGATAAATCTTAGTGTTGCTAACGCTATATATAGATCATTCCTCGTAATAACCATATCATCAACATATCAAAGAAAAATAACCAAGGAAATCATTTTCCATAATACATAATCGTTCATCTCAAAGCATTTGTGGGTATGAACCTTAGTGTCATTAACACTGCATGGATCATTCCCAGTGACAACCGGATCATCAGCATATAAAAGTAAACTAACAAGACCACTTGCCGAATTTCATACAAACATAGCAGAATCATTCACTTTAGAAAAAAAAACTGGGAGGGAATTAGCATCTCGAAATTTATCAAACTAGGAGCGAGGGTTTGTTTGAGACCATATAAAGCGCGATGAAATTTTCAAGCTTGTTGAGGCTTGTAAGATAAACCAGAGGGGAGGGGGCATGCATACTTCTTCACGAAGATCACCTTTAAGAAGGCATTTCTAATGTCCATTTGATGCAACAACCAATGTTGAGCAGAGGCAACAAGCCAGCAACAAGAAGAGTCAATACAATTGTCATATGGGCAATATGAGCAAATGTTTCCTTATAGCCGATCCCATACTCTCGGGTGAATCCTTTAGCAAATGGGCGAGCTTTGTGTCGCTCAACGAATCCATGTGATTTAGCTTTTATCTTATGAACCCATTTGCATCCAATGTCATACTTTTTAGGTAGACGTATCAAGGTGAGCATCATAAAAGGGATCCCCCAAGTTGAAGAGGACCTAAATAGGCAATAGTATATACAAGGAAGGAGTAATTATGGCAACAAGTTATACAAGGCAGGTGTGGAGGAATGGCAACAAGCTATACAAGGCATGTGTGTGTTGTGCTTGCCATTAACAATTTTAAGCCTCCAATTTGTAAAGACTTTCTAAATGAAGAATATAAACCGTATTTTTGCCACAACAGGCGAAATACAATCACGCAACTCCGCTCCGCTCTAAGAAGAAAATGCCGCATGTATCATTTCAAGGGGAATCTAGAGAAGCAGGCAGAACGGCCAGGGCTGCGTAATGCCATTCTCCTCATATTTTCGATTCCTTCATCCTCATCAATGAGAAAGGCAGGTAAGTGGTCATGAGAATGTTATTCGCCAAACCTTGCCTGTTCTGCCCGTTTCTCCAAATTCGTAATCCCAATGGCTATAACAGACAAATTCTCAGAGCGGAGTCACTTCAAGCAGATCATATCCAGCCCATTTCGACGGATCATTGAAGCAAAGAATAATGAGAAGATTTGAGGAACACCTCCTTAATCGAGCAATTATGTCTACCTTGTTTGTTTTGGATTCCAAGAACCGATTGTAAGTCCAAAATTGATTATTAGTCTATTTGACCCTTATTTTCGAGTCCAATAATTAGTTTTGGACTTACAATCCTTTCTCAAAATCCACCCCCCCCCCCCCCCCGCCCCGCCCCCACACAACAAAAAAAAATAAAATAAAAATAAAAAATTTCTATACACTATGGAATGTGTGTCTACATATGACACGTGTCTTTTAAATTTTCTTTAATTTTGATTGTCTTCTCACTTATTTCTGATTCGTCGGTTGTCGCCGCCAACCCGAGTTCCATTTTAGCTCGATATAAAAACACACCCGCAAACCCCTTCTCTTACATCTCGACTCTTGCTGGAATTCTCTCTTGCAAGTTTTCTCCCCCAACCTGGTAAGTCATAATCTCCACATCTCTATCTCCCAATACATTTCTCTCTTAATTCTTTTAATCCCTATTCGCATGATTTCTCACTTAGCAAAACCCTACATCTCTCTATTCTCGACTGGTATGGGTTTAAGCTAGGGTTTTATTTTCACCATAGCCTGGACTTCGATTTTGATTCTACTCTGCATCGATTGCATCCAATTTTTTTGGAAAAGACAGGAAAAAAAAATGTAAATTTCGTTGACCACAGCAAATACTATGTTGACTTTTATCTGCCTTTAGTTAGGGTTTTATTTCTATTATGATGGAAAAAGCAAGGGAAAATCATGGAGTTTTGTTAAATAGAAACCTCCAGCTAAACCTAGGAATCATCAATGCTTCCTTCCAATTGTTTGATTTTTTTATTTTTTTTTCATCTGCATTTTTTTCCCTAAAGAATATTTGTTTTTTAAATAAACATGTAAGATGTTGTATAAAGCACTTGAATTGATGCCCTGCTTGGATTGCAAGAAAAACATTTCTGAGAGAATTTTTTTTCTTGGGATTTTTTTGGGTTCCACATTTTAAAGAGAAATGATATAATTATAGTTAATTTAGAGGGATGTTATAGCAGAATGAAGATCCCTCTAAGTAAAAATTGATTAGGGTTGGTTCAAGTTAGTCTTTTTTTTCCTTTCCAAACTTTTCCATAAAATTCCTGCAATCCAAGATGTCAATTTCGTAGATATCATTGTACTACTCAAGTATGGAAAATTGCACAAATTTGTTGAATGTCGATTTCGGGTAAAAACCCTAGAACCCAACTCTCTTCTAATCAAAACTTGCATCTTTGAAGTACCCATTCTTGGTTTTGTCATGCTTGAAGAGCCTTGAGTTATGAATGTTCTGTGATTACTCTTTAATTTGGAAATAAACACAATTCTATGACTGTGATAAGGATATTTGTAGGGGAAAGTGAGTAGATACACTGTTATTTGAGAAAGGAACTTGAAAATACATGCTATTTGATTTCTTACGGGAATTTAGATAATTCCTTATTCATTTTTTTATGTCACAGTTTTAATTTGCAACCAGCTTGATTTCTTATGGGAATTTTGATAATTTCTTATTTTTTATCTCACAGTTTTAATTTGCAACCAGGTGACTGACTTGTGGTCACCAACTCAAAATCACTGGTTGCCCCAAAGATAATGACCATAGGCTTCCTTTCTGGAAGCAGAGAGAACTTTGATGATGGCTGCAAGAGCTATTTTCAGAAGGAAGAAGTGCCTCTTAGAACACCTAAACGTCCACTCTCGCTCAATTCAAAGTTTTTCTAGTTTCGGGCATGGGCGATTGGCTCGGGGTCCAGACTCGCAAGTTTCAAATTGGGTTAATGATCATTCTTATGCAGATGCCAATGGTGTTAAGGAGTGGGTTTCAGTCCCATTATCTAAAGAGACACCATCGGGTTCTTCAGAAACAGGATTTCTTAAACGTAATGGTGGAAATGAAGGGGTTGCAGTGTTAATAAGTAAAGAGAGAGGGTTGGGTTTGTCAGAAATAGGATTGCTTAAGCATAATTGTTGTGGATTTTCTTCCTCCAGTTATGTAAATGGGAGATCGCAGATTGTGTTGCCCTTGGGAATCAGGTGGAATTCACAGCCAATGCGTACTTTTTCAATAGCCACAGCAGGTCAACCTGAAATGGATAATGGGGATGAGGCTAACGAAGAAAAGAATACGAAGCAAATAAAGGAGGCATCACCACAGGAATGTGATCAGGCAGTTGAAGGTCTGAGTACTGTTAAAGCTAAGGCTAAAGCTAAACAGTCGCAGGAACCTCAGAAGGATGCTAGATATATTATAATAACAATTTGGTCTAAGTTCTTGGGGATTGGTCCTTCTTTGAGAGCTGTTGCTTCTATGAGCAGGTTATTATTATTGTTTTAAGCTTCATTTGTTTCTAATTAAAATTCATCTTGGTTTAGTGCGTTGTCATTTACTTCACATCACGTCTTTTGTCTTCTCATTTTCTTTTTCAGGTCGGATTGGGCTAAGAAATCTCATCAATGGAAGGATTCCTTTATGTCGGCTTTGAAACACTATTGGCTGGGCACGAAACTACTCTGGGTGGATTCTAGGATTAGTTCACGATTACTGTTGAAACTTGCTAGCGGAAAGAGTCTGTCAAGGAGGGAGAGGCAACAACTGACACGCACCACAGCTGATATTTTCAGGCTAGTTCCTTTTGCAGTTTTTATCATAGTTCCGTTCATGGAGTTCTTGCTGCCGGTGTTCCTAAAATTATTTCCCAACATGTTGCCATCTACCTTCCAGGACAAGATGAAAGAAGAGGTATTGAATACTAATTGCGATAGTTGTCGTCTATATTCTGCTACTGTTTAAATCCGAATAAACTGTAATTTTCATTCAATCTCTAACACTATCAGTTATTCTTCATAGATGTTTAATCTTAAAAAGGTCAATTGTAGCTCGGTGTACTGGACTTAAGATGGTATCCATTCTTAAAAAGGTCTCTATTGAATTTTGGTGCACTGGAATTAAGTATGGTATCCATTCTACGATCAAAACAAATTAAATATACCTAGAAGGTGTCTATTGAATCAAACCGTCTGAAATATCTCAGAAAGAATGTGTCTTTTTTTTTTGAATGGTAGTGTCTTCTCTTATGATTGTTGATTTATATTTTGAGTACTTGTATATGCCTCCTCTTATAATTTATTGTATGGTTTTGTTTCTTTCCAGAAGGATATTGGTCTCACTACTACCTTTTGATGTTCTACTTTTAGGAAGCATTGAAAAGACGGCTTAATGCAAGAATAGAGTACGCAAAGTTTTTGCAGGATACAGTCAAAGAAATGGCAAAGGAAGTTCAAATTGCTCGCAGTGGAGAAATTAAACAAACAGCAGAAGATCTTGATGAATTTTTAAACAAGGTAAATGTTATTTCTGCAATTTTACTCTAAAGGCTTGGTTTCAGTTCAAGAATCATTCTCAGATCATACAATTGAGTCCGTATTATTTAGTTGGCACATTTGGTGGTGATCTTATAAACTGAAATACTGGATGTTTAATTAGGTTAGGACTGGCGCCAATGTATCTAATGATGAAATTTTATCCTTTGCAAAGTTGTTCAATGACGAGTTGACTCTGGACAATATCAGCAGGTTGCCATTATTCTGTCACTATGGTTTTTTCATGTATTTATTATATTTTATCTGTAAATGAAGCCCAGTGTTTATTTCATTATTTTATGGAGTGTTTCTCATTGCTTTCTTGTCTCCACTACTTGTGCCTATTGTGCTATTTGTTTCTTACAGGCCTAGGCTGGTGAACATGTGCAAATATATGGGAATCAGCCCTTATGGAACAGATGCATATTTACGATATATGCTCCGTAAAAAATTAGCAGGGTAATTATTTCACCTGTTTTGCTTTCTTGGAGTCTCTGTTATTTTATTTTCTTAATGAATATATTCTTTCGAAAAAAATAGAAGAATGAAAGTAAGTGCTTCCCGACTCGTAGAAATGACACTTTCCAGTGACCATGACAGTGATTATGTTGATGGGATGCTTACAGTTTTAATTTTGAACACAAATATGCTACATAACAATGTGATTGGAAATTTGTTTTTTATCTCTTTTCCTATCTACAGTTATAATTTTTATAGGTTTTTACATGTCTGCTTAAATTTCTTTTCACTTGAAATTTTATCTTGTAAGTATTGGAGACATGGCACATGTTGGTTCTCTTGTGGTTCGTTGATCAAGAAACAGTTAACTGTTGATTCAGTGTGTTTTTGCAATTTGCACAATTGAACATATGTAGAAGAACTGGTTGTTTTGCGTCTTGAGATAGAAATGATCCATTTAGGGGGTTGCTCCAACCGTCTGTTTACTTAGTCATGCTTTCTTCTGGCTGAAAGTCATAGTTTAAGCAAGTTATCCTACCAGGATATTCTTCGTAGGACTACCTCTGGGATCAAGATTCTATTATTCTTACGAGTCTGCATGGATTGTATAACTCAATGAATGTTCATTATTTAATGGGATATAATATTTTTTATAGGATTCCAATAACATCATATAAGTTTCTTGGAAGAAGATTTTAGACGAGCAGTTGTGTTTCTCTCTATCTCTTTTGACCCAGAATTTATCTATTAATGTGGGCCGGCCCCTTAAATTTTATTGATATGATAAAAGATTACAAACAGAGGGACACACCACCTTACCTCCAGATCCACAAAACTAATACAAAAAACCTGTCTGCTACAAATTCTTGGAATGCCCAAGGAGTCACAAAAGAACATGAGGGGGATATGCCACCTTATCCTGGGAAATAAAAACCGGCAAATATACAAAAATCTTACCTACTACGAATGCCAGGGATTCCCAAGAAATCACATCTCACAAGGCCTTTAGCCAATGTAGGAAGATCTATCCAATGCCAAAAAAAATTATTTTTCTTACACTTACAAGCATAGTTAGCAAGTTCAGCTATAGTTGGGAAAGGAATGGCACAAGCTTCACGCTCTGCCTTTCTTGCATTTGGACTCCTCGCGCTATATGCTGCTCTCTCTGCGCGCTTAGCTTTCTTTGCTGTTTGCTATCGTGCTATTGCCTGCTTCCTTCTCTTAGGCTTCAAATCGAGGATAAGAGAGTGAAGCTCCTGCCATGCCAATAATATTTAATTGACCAAGGAGGATCCTTGTTAGAAATGATCATGTCAATTAAGACCTTGCTATCAGATTCGCCCAAACATTCAAGAATCCAAATGCTTTACAATATCTAAGGTCGTCAAGAATGCTTCTAGCTTCCGTCTGGATATTGCTTCCCTCAAACATGAAGATAATCCTGCCACCATGATTTCTAACGATCCCACCACCCCCAGATAAGCCAGGATTGTCCATTGACGCCCTATCACTGTTCAATTTTAGCTCACCTAGCTAAAATTGTCAAGCGTTTTCCCCATGTAGTCACAACTTTAATTAACAGACTCGTTGTCTTATAGGAACCTACACGCGCCGCATCTCTCCCACCATATCTCCCTGGTTATAAGTGAAGGATTGACCTTCAAAGCAAAACTTAAAGCTGACTTTTCCTCTTGGATAGCCTGAACCATTGAAGCAACCTAACGATAATGGACTGGTTCTCAAGAAGAGGCACCCCCAGATAGGTAGAAAAGTAATACCATATAGCTCTCCCTACATCAATGTTAATATTCATGATTCAACTCCTCTAATCTAGGCATAGCACAACACATACACTTGGAGGGAAAATGAATGAATATATCCTTCAATCAGCTATTCAGCCATCAATAGGGACTGCATTCATAAAAAAATTCCAAATAAAGTATCTGGTTTTCGCTGGAAGATCCTTCCAAATGAATGTAGACCACCTTCTCTTAGGAAATTTAGTTCTCATCATATTCCTTGCTGATTTAGTAGTGAAGCCACCGATTTATTAGCAGTCCAAATCGGCACATCTCCAGTATCACTTAACCTGACCATTAGATGCTTTAATGGCTTTAAATTTTTTTTGCGAAATATTATGCTCTATTTGAGAAAGATTCCACACTCCATTTATAACATCCTTAACCAGTAGTTTCATACTGCTCCCAGTTGGAAACCTGATTAATCAATGCGTAATTCCCAAACCCTTTACCACTTATCTGTCCAAAAGGCAACATTACCAAACCATTTGAGTCAGGATACGGAACTTAAACACTGTTAACTTACCAACTTCTCCAATAGCTTAAGCTTTTAAAGAAGTTGGTAAGATAACATGGTATCAGAGCCAAAGGTCTCGAGTTCAAATCTCCCGGATAGCAAAAATCCACATGCGATAGTCGGCCCAAAGTTTTTAACCCATTTTCCCTCTATCGTATATCTCAAAACAAAACAAAAATCATATTTGTATTACTTGTGTAAACCCATTTTGGGTTCTCCTCCACTCCAAAGCTCTCTTTATTTTCTCTTCTCTATAGCTTTTTTTTGGCCTATGGCCTTTGTCTTTCTCATCTCATCTTCAAGGTGCACCCCAAGTGTTTGATGAAATGTCTCAAAGGGATTTTGTGCCTTGAAAGTGTTCTTTTTGTTTCAAGTTGAAGGCCTTTGGCCTCAACTTGAGGGGGAGTGTTGTCTTGTATTGTTTCTTGTTGTTCTCTTGTGCTTGTCTTGTTGTCGTTTTCTTATCATCTCTTTCTTTCTATTACCTTCTATGTCTTTTATGTAGTTCTTCAAGGCGCGCACCAAGTATTTGATAAAATGTCTAAGAGAGGTGTGGTGCCTTGTTTGTCATCTTTCCTTTGTCTTTTTCTCTATGGCGCATACCAAGTGTTTGATCAAATGTCCGAAAGCGGTGTAGTGCCTTATTTGTCTTCTTTTCGTTGCAAGTTGAAGGTATCTGACCTTCAACTTGAGGGGGAGTGTTTTCATTTAGTTCTTTGTGTCTTTTCTTAAGAGTGTTGTCCACTTTGTTGTCTTTTCTTGTAGGGGAGTGTTAAAATATGGTCAGCCCAAAGTGGGACATGTGCCACGTGTTTGCCAAGTAGGCCACACGTGCGGGGGATTGTTAAAGTATAAAAGATAGATAACGCCTTTCTATAACAGCTTAAGCTTTTGGAGAAGTTGGTAAGTTAACATGGTATCAGAGCCAAAGGTCTCGAGTTTAAACCTCCCGGATCCAAGTGGGCCACACGTGTGGGGGAGTGTTAAAGTATAAAAGATAAATACTGCCTTTCTCCAACAGAGCTTAAGCTTTTAGAGAATTTGGTTAGTTAACATGATATCAGAGCCAAATGTCTCGAGTTCAAACCTCCCGGATAGCGAAAATCCACATGCAATGGTCAGCCCAAAGTGGGACCACATGTGCCAGGTGTTTGCCAAGTGGGCCACACGTGCGGGGGAGTATTAAAGTATAAAAGATAAATAACGCCTTTCTCCAACAGCTTAAGCTTTTAGAGAAGTTGGTTAGTTAACATGGTATCAGAGCCAAAGGTCTCGAGTTCAAACCTCCCTGATAGCAAAAATCCACATGCGATGGTCAACCCAAAGTGGGACCACATGTGCCACGTGTTTGCCAAGTGGGTCACACGTGCGAGGGAGTGTTAAAGTATAAAAGATAAATACTGCTAACAACTTAAGCTTTTGGAGAAGTTGGTAAGTTAACATGGTATCAGAGCCAAAGGTCTCGAGTTTAAACCTCCCGGATCCAAGTGGGCCACACGTGTGGGGGAGTGTTAAAGAGAGGAAAACGAGATACGAGAGAGAGGGATGATGGCATGGAGGGAGATACTCTTCTTCTTTCCTTCTTGAAGGATCAGCCCATTGGCTCTGATACCATGTTAACTAACCAACTTCTCTAAAAGCTTAAGCTGTTGGAGAAAGGCGTTATTTATCTTTTATACTTTAACACTCCCCCACACGTGTGGCCCACTTGGCAAACACGTGGCACATGTGGTCCCACTTTGGGCCGACCATCGCATGTGGATTTTTGCTATCCGGGAGATTTGAACTCGAGACCTTTGGCTCTGATACCATGTTAACTTACCAACTTCTCCAAAAGCTTAAGCTGTTGGAGAAAGGTGTTATTTATCTTTTATACTTTAACACCCCCACACGTGTAGCCCACTTGGATCCGGGAGGTTTAAACTTGAGACCTTTGGCTCTGATACCATGTTAACTAACCAACTTCTCCAAAAGCTTAAGCTGTTAGAGAAAGGCGTTATTATATCTTTTATACTTTAACAAACACCAATTTGACAATTCATGTCAGTTGTTAGCCACCTTAGCCTTAGGTTGAGCAGCCTTGAACTCTAGTTGTTGGTGCTATTTTCACTGCTTAAAGTAGAGGGGAACTGGAAACCTTGTATTTTCAATTAGTCAGTTACCTCTTTTTGTGTGTATGTTCATGCAAGGTGCTATTGAGCTGTTGCTACGTTGGTTTCAGAAAATGGGAGACTGATATCTGATGCCTTTGCATCACTAAATGGGTACAGTTTATCTATGTTGTCAGGAAGTTGATACTTTCTATGACTGAAGTTTTCTAAGACCGTTTAACGATGTTGGTGGTTCAATGTAGTGTGCATTATTGAATTTCATTTATGTTCTACAATTTTTTTTTTGTTTTGAAATTTATTGAAAAAATCAAAGTTCAGTTACAAAAGGGGCAGAGCTTGCCTTATGGCCGAAGCTGGTATAAGTGAACAATTTTGTTGCAGATGTTCTATTTTGCTTTTTTTTGCTGTTCTTTTTTTTTAATACACAGATTGTGGTTTGTGCTTTTTATTGTATGATAGATGGTGGTGGTGTAGGTGGTCTAAAAAAATTATTGTTTTGATATTATTTCTAGAATGTCATAATTTTTTCTTGTTTTGAGTTTGCCTTTTCTTCATTGCTATTTCTTTTCTTACCTTTATCATTTTTCCCATTGAGGATAGAGATTGGATCAGTACTTTATCATGAAATTGAAATTCACTTGGTTTTGCCAGGATTAAGAATGATGATAAGATGATCCAGGCAGAGGGTGTAAAGTCTCTCTCAGAAGCTGAACTTCGGCAAGCTTGCAGGGATCGAGGCCACCTGGGATTACTTTCAGTCGAGGAAATGCGCCAACAGGTTTGGTTCAACTTGAACTTTGTTTCCACCATTTTATAGTTTTCTTTAATCCCTTTTTTCTTTGCCCGATTAAGAATTTTATTAAAGAAATGTTCACATAAGTCACCTAGTTATATATAATATGATTAACTGCCTAGAAATGTAATGTTTAGAGGAAGTGTGGCTGTAGTAGGAAACTAGTGTGGAAGATAAAGAGATTGTAATTCAGTGGATATTAGCAAGGTAGGACTTTTATGGTGCCTCATATCCACGCCTTCATTGCATGTTGAAGTGAATGTTACAACGTGATTAAGAAAGTCAGGTAGTTTGTTGTGGGAGGAGCTAATGGAGGGTTTTGTCAAACTTAACTTTGATGGTAGCTTGGTTAGCAACCTAGGGCCTGTGAAATGACTGCCCCCTTGTTTTGCAATTTTCCCACTTGATCTTTTCAATAAACTGTTACCTGTTGTAAACTAAGTCAATAGAAGGTTAATTGTAGCTGTGGTGCATATGACATTTGCGTTTTCTACTTTTCTTACCTGGGTCATTAGCTTAATGATGAAGATCGAAGTCCCTTTCGAGTTTATTCTCGGCGGGGCCGCCCTCGAGGAGCCCCGTAGAGATCTTTTTATTGTTATTTGTGCCCCTTAGGGATTTTTTGTTATTTTTAGTGTTATTAGGGGTATTTTGGGGCATAGTTGATTTATTAGGGTTATTTTAGTCGTTAGGGTGTTTTAGTCTTTTAAGAATTCTTAATTTTGCAAGTTTCTTTCTTTTAGGGATAGTTAAAAGCCTGTATATAGGCCATGCTACAGCGTTTATGATTAACTTTGAATGATTAATTGAGTGCTTCTTTCTTCCCTTACTTTCTTCTCTTCTACTTCTAATCCTCTTATACTTCTCTTCTTCTTCTTCTCCTTATTTTCTTCCCCAGCCTACACCACCTAAATTGTTGAAGATATTTATCCTTTACACCTAAAAATGAGGGTAATGCATATACCTTTTCTTGAGATCAGCATGAGACTTTTTGGTTGGTATTTCATTGAGGTTATTTATCAAGCTGATTTCTTTTCAAGAGTACTTCTAATGGTGTTGATGCACAAAAAGATGGTTGAGAGTTTTATTTAAATTTCCAAAACGGGTAATTGGAAGTTATTGAGAGATATTAACACCTTGGTGTATCATCTTGTGAAACACAGCCATGTGTAGCCATGAGAAATATGATGGAGGAATTGAAAGGTTTCTGAGAACATTTATCATAAGATACTTCTTAGAACTATCTTCCGTTAAACTTGAGTTCATTTACAAATGAGTTTCTCAACTAAAGTAAAAGGGCATCGATTCTAGCGAGTCAATGATTGACACGTTCAAATTTTCATTAACTTGTATGAGTCAAAGGAGTTCTGATTTTCTTGGTAGGGCAAAACTTGGACTTGAACGAGAATTCAACCAAGGTAAAGGAGTCGACCTGGGTGAATTGATGATTGGTGCAGGTGCAGGGGGTGTTAAAAAGTGTCATAAATAGTCAAATCTATCCAGTTTCTCAATTTTCTTTTAATTACAGTTAATTTGTTGTCCCCCTTTACTTGTCACTAGTTCCTTTCGCCAATTTCTTCCATATAATTCTTCAAATTAGCTTCCGAGATCTAATCCGATGTGCTAGTTGTTCTAAGATGCATCAAAATGGGATACAACCTGTGTCTAATCCAAACAATTAGATCTATACTGATATATTTTTTATGTACAACCTGTGTCTAATCCAAACAATTATATCTATACTGATGTATTTTTAATGATACAACCTGTGTCTAATCCAAACAATTAGATCTATACTGATGTATGCGTAGTGAACCTTGTTGTGCTATTGACAAAATCCTCCTTACAAAGGAAATATTACTTCGGAAATAATTGGCAAGTACATTTAGGCTCTCCTTTTCTCTTAAAAACAATAAAAAGGGCTTGCAAAGGCCGACATTTTTGGGCTGAGTTAGAATACCTATATTCATCATCAGTTCACCCGTGGAAGGTTTCCATTGTTTAGGGACTTCCTGTCCCGATGTGGGATGAGGGACACTACTGATGCAAATCCAGGGCTCGCATATTACTTTTCTGGGTATTAGGACGGTGTGTCGCACTTCGTGCTCTGGTTGTCCAGGTGCAGATGATGTCGGAGATGGTGTGCTACGCTTCATGCATCCTCTTTTTGACACACTTCCCACTTAATACCCCCTCTTGAAAAGAACTTAACCTCGAATTCAAGTCATCTTTCGAAGATAATCACTCGTCAACGAAAGCATCATGCAACGATCTGCGATATCTACTAATTCACGTCGTCATCTTCCAATGAAGTTGAGGGAGTAGCTTTATTAGAGGGAATAAGCTATTTTTTGTATCTCACCTGAGTGCTCTTAGCTGGAAGGCAATTTTGTGGGCATGAAAGAAGGGGTGGAGCCTGTAAAATACTTGCTTTCATCCTTTGATATTTTTTATGTTTATTGTTTTTTATGTTTTTTTTTTTTGAGATTTGGATATTTATTATATGATTTATATCACATCCTGAGAGAGGCTGATGTGAGGTGACTGACTTATTATTTTCGACAATTGAAATTATTGATAGTGGAACTAAAAAGATATAGTGTGCAACTACTACAGAAGTAAAACATCCCTAATACTCAAACATCAACCTCGGTGTGTGACCCTTATGCTTTATCTGAATATATATTCATTTTTTGCAGCTTCGTGACTGGTTGGACCTGTCTCTCAATCATTCTGTGCCATCTTCTCTCCTAATTCTTTCCAGGTAATCAAGTCATTGGCTTAAATTGCTTAAAGATGTTTGTTTGTGTGTACTCGCTTTTTATTAATATGATACCATTCACTAGAGCCTTCACCGTGTCTGGCAAGGTGAAGCCTGAGGAGGCTGTTCAAGCTACACTATCTTCGCTGCCAGATGAGGTTGTGGACACTGTTGGAGTAACTGCTTTGCCTTCTGAAGACTCTGTTTCAGAGAGGAGGAGGAAATTGGAGTTCCTTGAAATGCAAGAGGAACTTATCAAGGTATGATTTTGAACTTGCAAAATTTTGGTCTTGATGCCTTTTGGCTGAACTTGAAATCTGGATCTTCTCGTTCCATTCCCTGGAACTTCCAGCCTCTTGTATATTCTTTGTTAGGATCCCGTATTAATGTCTTACCTTTTGTTTTTATTTATATGTGCACACTACTCAATTTGATTCATTAACAAGAAATGCAATTTTCGAAAGTGATTTGATCATAGCTGATCACATCACTTTCCAAAATTGTTATAGCTAATGTGTGAGTTTTATCAGATGATTACAAAGCCAATGTATCTTTCTTCCTAAGCCTTTATGTTCTTTATTGAATGACCCGGAAACAATGTCTTTTGAAACTGTGAGAAGCCAAGCTATTTTTTCTTTGAACTGATCTGTGAAATAAGATTTTTATCCCTTGAGATGCTTGGGGATATTTGAACCGTCCAAAATGTGGATTCCTTTAAAGCTTCATTAATATTTTATTTTCTGCGGATGCATTATTCTTTTCGCAGGTCTGGTCCATTAATAAATGTGTTACTAACTAATCATTTGTAGGAGGAGGAAGAGAAAGAGGAAGAGGAGCAAGCTCGGCTGAAGGAATCTGGAACAAGCCAGGAGGATATAGCTTTGAAAGAGATGTCTATTCCAACTGCAAGAGAAGCATTAGAGCTTGCAGAAGCAAAAACATTGGAAAAACAAGAGCAGCTCTGTAACCTTAGCCGTGCATTGGCTCTTCTGGCGTCAGCATCCGTAAGGATTGACCTTCATCCTTTTCCCAGTTTTTTGGAGTGGTCATCTCCCCTGAAACTAACATTACTTCTTCACTTCTTGAACTAATTCTTGCAGTCAGTCAGCAGGGAGCGTGAAGCGTTTTTGAGCCTTGTCAACAAAGAGGTATGTTTTGGCCCTGAAAAAAAAGATTATTTTTAACAAGTTTGGTGTTTCTAAAATGTGAAACATATGACATTCTGAGTAATTGATTGAATTGAGGTTACCCTTACAACTTTTCCCCGCCACCTTTCTTCTGTGAATGTGGTTGCATTCTACTAACCTTTTATTTTATGCCAAAAGAATGACTGTTTCTTTTATGATTGTATCTGTCATGTATGTAGAATCACCTTTATCTGTGATATTGTACCTATCGTTCTTTCCCTTTATTCCCCTTGTGAACTCGGGCAAATTTCAAGTTCTGCATTTGAATGCTGTGTCGTCGTTTTTTGCAGATAGAATTGTATAATAGTATGGTAGACAAAGAGGGGATAGAAGGTGAAGAAGAGGCTAAGAAGGCATACAGAGCTGCTAGGGAGAAGAGTGACCATGAGGCCGAGATGGCTGTAGGAAACAAGGTTTCTTCGGCACTTATAGATCGGGTAAGACATTGGTAAACTAGCCCATCATTACATACGAAATTTAGTTCTTGTTCGTATTGGATGTCAATAACTTATCCAACTGCTTGTGGCTTTATGTGTTTGTTATTTTTTAAGAATGTTGAGCAATAAGTCCTCATATGTGTGAAGCCCCATGGCTTGGCCTTTATGGCTAGCCTAGGTAATAATATACACACACACACACACACACACACATATATATATATATATATATATATATATATATATATATATATAGAGAGAGAGAGAGAGAGAGAGAAAGAGAGAGAGAGAGAGAAAAGTGTCTCTAGTCGGCCGACTAGAGAACCTTCTCTAGTCCGCCGACCCAAAACACAGTGGGCCCACAATGTTTGGATGATCCAAAGCATTCATTTGATAGGCCCTGAATAGATAGGGTGTGCCCAAAAAATCAGTTCCATAGGACCATCTTAACCATTCGATTTGTGGAGCTAAAAATTGGGCAAATTAGTGAAGTTTTATACCCATCCATTTTAACCTCCACAAATCGTAGGGTTGGGATGATCCTATGGAGCTGATTTTTTGGGCACACCCTATCCATGTCGGGGCCTATTAAATGAATGCTTCGGATCACACAAAAACTGTGGGCCCGCACTGATTTTTTGGCGGACGGACTAGAAAACTTTTCTAGTCGGCCGACTAGAAACATCAACCCCATATATATATATAGACACACACACACACACACACAGAGAGAGAGAGAGAGAGAGAGAGAGAGAGAGAGAGAGAGAGAGAGAGAGAGAGAGAGAGAGAGAGATCAATAAAAAAAATGTTGAGCAATACATTACGTTTTTGTGTGCTCCCACCACATTCCCCAAATTCTGTGTGTAATCAGTGTAAGAGCATGATCATTGGAGTCTCATACCTTTTCAATACCGCAATGGAACTTCTTGTGAAAAGCGGTCTCCCACTCATAACGTAACTTGAGAATAATTCATGACAAATGTGATTACTTTTGAAGTCTTTTACTTGAAACTCCTACGTATTGCATATGGTAGATACGGGGATAAAAAGTTTCTGACTATTCACTACTTTGTCACAATGTGTATGACATGGGTGGGAAGACAAGGGTGCCAAACCTGTCGGGCTGAAATCCAACTTCCAACAAAATGACTAAAATATCCCTATTTCAGTGGTAAATTCTCAAAACAAATGACTAGTGATCTCCGATGGTCAGTCAAGACCAGCGCTCTTGGAGTCTATCTGCCTGGCTAATACGATGTCGAGGAAAGCCCGGCTGGGTGACCATTAGACCATTCTCTGGACAGGCGGAGAGTCTCCGTTCGGCGTTGATCTCAGCTGGCCACTGGCAGCAGCTTTAGTGGTGGCTTTAGTGGTGTTGGAATTTGTTGTAAAATTTAATCCTTAAGGGCCCGTTTGGATGCCGAGAAGATTTTGATTTGGATTTCTCACATTTGCAGCCCTTTTTGCATTGTAATTTGGATCGGATCAAATTCTTGGATTTCTAATTCAGCAGCTGACAGTGAAAAAAAAATCAGATTTCTAAGTTTGCTGTGGAAATAAGAAATTGGAAATCCATAGATTTGGGAGTTTCCTTCACCCTCTTTGCTCCTCAACCTCTCCCCTCCACTGGAAGTACCCCCTTCCCTCTCTGTCTCCTTCTACATGTGCTGCCGGATCTATTCAGTTTGTATTGAAAACTCAATTCCAAATCCAAATACAAAATGGTAGGTATCCAAACGGGCACTAAGGGTATTTTTGTCATATCATCTTTCATTTTTGTTACCTAAACGGAAGCATATTTTGGTATCTTTTTCCTATTGACAACGTAGCTTTGCTATGGTGTTAATTTGTTGTCAGCGTTCTTAATCATGTTGTTTAGCAGTAATCATATTTTGGTATCTTTTTCCTATTGACAACGTAGATTTGCTGTGGTGTTAATTTGTTGTCAGCGTTCTTAATCATGTTGTTTAGAAGCTTTAGTAATGTATGAAGAACCTTAGTTTTGTGCTGGATGTTGCTTTGGTAAACTTACTGCATCCTTGTTTCGAGACCTATTTGTTTTGCATATAATTTCTTATTGCGAACTTTTATTGTTCCATGCTTATGGATGATGAACATATTGTATACACTTCTACTGATTATTTTTACTTTTTATCCTGTCTTTCCACACTTCAGGTTGATGCTATGCTCCAAAATCTTGAAAAGGAAATTGATGATGTGGATGCTAAAATTGGTGACCGCTGGAGACTACTTGACAGGTAATAATTTCTTGCAGACCTTGTGTCCCTGTCTCCCTATCTCGTCGAAGCG
Source organism: Tasmannia lanceolata (assembly GCF_043159265.1). Classification (NCBI taxonomy): domain Eukaryota; kingdom Viridiplantae; phylum Streptophyta; class Magnoliopsida; order Canellales; family Winteraceae; genus Tasmannia; species Tasmannia lanceolata. Next base: position 12,594,714 of record NW_027518695.1, read on the forward strand.
TCATAGTCTGCTTTCATTTCATAATTTTGAAGACAGTTTTCTTTTTTCTTTTTCTTTTTTATAACCAAGGAATTTTATTTAGATGGACATTAATGTTTTGGTCCAAAAATTGACTAGATCCTCCTATCTCTCCCACCCTATCTATAACGTCTTTTATTTTCATAAAATAGCAAAACTGGCTTCCATTACCTTTAATGTCACAAAACAAAGTGGAACTATTGATCAAGAAAATGGAGGGTTTTATTTGTAGTACTTTGAATATTAAGAGGGGACAATACCATTCTTGAAGATTGGTCTTTTCGATATTCTTTAATTAATCAAGCATCTATACTTGTTTAAATTGATCCTTTATAGATTTATCTTTATAAATTAATCCTCCATTGGGTAACAAACTGTTTAAATTGATAAGAGTTTCTCGTCTCATCGTTTGTCCTTAGTGCTAAATTAATAGCCTGGATATCTTTATGTATAACAATTTTGTCAGGAATGCCATTTTGTCTCATGGAAAGTTTTTTTTTTTTTTTTTTGTCTTTATATTATGCATCTACGCGCTCTGAATTATCATAATTATTTATTACTGCTCTTTGTTTGATGTCTTATATGAGACTTGATGATGCTTCTTACTATATTCATCACCTACTATTTGATGTCCTGCACAAGACTTGAGATGCTTTTTACTATATTCCTCTTGGTTGTCTCCTTGCTGCAAATGGATGACTTTGTATAAACTAAGCATGTTGATTACTTTGATTATAGTTCTGGGAGCTCTTATGTGCCCTCCCTCTTCTGCGTGTGTCCCAATTGTCTCAATTATCTGTCGTTCTTTTGGAATGAATGCTATCCAGTACTCCCCTGGGCAATCACGTTTGTAATATACGTAGGGGTTGGATTTGGTAGCTGAATGACTAGCTCTATTAATTTGACCATAACTGTGTGTTTGCTGACATTCACTTGAAGGGATTTTGACCTAATCTTAAAGTCACAGTTACAATTTATGGCTGTCGAATGCTTGACATCCTTCACCCACTATGGAACTAACATCATTGCATTAGAAACATTTATCTAGTGGATTGTTAATAAGTTAGTCCCTTCTCGAAAGTAATGGAGAAATTTCTTATTGAAGCACAATCAGTAATAAGTTTTAAATCCTCCATAAGCTTAATAAACTGTTTAAATTGATAATTGTTTTCCGTCTTATTGTTCGTCGTTAGTGCAAAATTAGTAACCTGGATATCTTTTTTCTTTAAAGTTAAGTAACCTGGATATTTTAATATATAATTTTTTTTATCAGTGATGCCATTTTTTCCCATAGAATCTTTAATTTAGTAGTATCACCTACTATTTGATGTCCTATGCAAGAATTGATGACTCGTGTTACTATATTCCTCTTGGTTGTCTCCTTCCTGCAAATTGATGACTTCATATATACTACACACATTGATTACTTTGCTTGATTATAGTTATGGGAGATCTTCAGTGTCATCATCAATTGCCAGAATGTTCATTGCTTCTTGCCCCCCACGCCACCCCCACCCTGTGTTTGGCCCAATTGCAATTGTCTATTTGTCTTAATTATCTGTTCTTTTGAAATGAAGGCTGTCTGGTACTCCCCCAGTTAATCATGTTTGTAATATATGTAGGGGTTGAGTTTGGTTGCTGAACGACTTGGTCCATTAACTTGACCATAACTGCATTTTTTGTGACATTCAGTTGAAGGGATGTTGACCCAATTTTTAAGAAGAAAACCTTATAAATTTAGTAACCTATACCATCTAATTTTTTCTCAGGTGTTGCTGTTAAACTTATATTAAATAATCAACACTCTAATTTAATAGTTAAACAGCTGGTGCCAAGGATTTTAAACTGTAAAGGTGAGGTTCTACTCTACTTCAGGAAATTCATGACATCCATTTTTGTAAGAAAATTTTCACCCCAAGGATTTTAAACTGTAAAGGTGAGATTATACATGGAAATTCATTACATTCATTTTTGTAAGAAAAATTTCTCCTGAAGCGATCAAGCATATTACCCATTCGCAGGGACTTTGATGGCAAAGTGACCCCTGAGGAGGTAGCAGCTGCAGCCATGTACCTCAAAGACACCATTGGCAAGGAGGGAGTGCAAGAACTTATCAGCAACCTCTCCAAAGATAGAGGTGGGTATCTTAAATTTTTTGGAACCATTTGATGTGATTGACTCTTACTTCTGATCAGTCACAAATATCTCCCATATTTTCAAAATATCGCGATATTTTCCTGTTTTTGATGAAAATGGAAAAATTCTCAAAATTTTACCAAGATTCAGAAAAATAACCGAGATATCTTTATATATATTTTTTGTTTAAAAAATATCACAATAATATCCCGATAACTTCACGATGTTATTTGTTGATCTGATTTTGTTCGTAAATTTTAAATTTTATATATTTTAAATCTTCTATTTTCCCAGTTTTTTTCCGATATGAACCTAACAAAAAAAAAACCAAAATATCCTGAGAACCCTTCCTGAGCAATTTCTGAGACAAATATTTGTGACTGCTTCTTATGATGATTTGAAATTATCTGTGTACAAACTGTAACTGGTTGTCTTTCTGTCTTCCTATCAACAGAGGGCAAGATTCTTGTTGAGGACATCGTCAAATTGGGCACTCAAACGGATGACATCAATAGGGCTGAAGCAGGGCATCTTTAGAGGGTAGGATGACATGATCTTATCCTACTTTTGACTTAGTTCTTACATAGGAAATGCTAAAAAGACGGTAGTTGTTGGGTTCATTCCTAAAATACAATTGTTGGGGGCATGCTTGTGCCATGTCTATGTGATCAAATCTCCGTTGGTCCGACCAGGTATCACAGGTCCGGAAGAAACGCCTTGATCTATCGGACCCCTTTTAGGCTTCTCCCAATAGAACTTAAACTTTTATTTTTTGTAGTTTGTCTTCCCATGGGATGTCTATTCAGCATGGGACCAAGATCATCTGAGTCGTCTCTTCATGTTCTACAAGGTCAACTGTCTTGATTTCACATCTGTCCCCATGTGGGACACTAGGATCGATCATCGCCATTGATCCTGATTTTAGTCATTCTTTTTTTTTGAAATGGAATGATTTTAGTCATTCTCTTCATATTATTTGTTATAGTGAGCTAATTTGAGAGGTCCAGTTGTCTGGTCAGACACTTGCTAAAAGGGTTTTTGAGCCTTCAATGTTTTAACTGTAGAATTGGCACCCACATATATATATATATTCTGCAAGTCACTGATAAACTGTTTGATTTTTTTGTAGCAGTAAGAGGAGAGAAACAAAATCATATACAAACTGTTTGACATTTGTTATTGATGTAAAAATTCAAGACAGAAACAAAATCATATACAAATTCACAGCCAACATTGGAGCCTGCTTATTTGGCTTTTCTAATAGAGAGGATTTTGTATATATTTATGCAAAATTATTTGAGGACAAGTTGGTTTTGCTTCCAGTTTTTTGCATTATTTCAGTACAGTTTCTGCTGCTTATAGTTATGGCATCCAGAGAAAGTGCATTTTATCCACTGAAATCTTTAGCATTAATACAACCTGAGATCAACAAAAACAAGCCCATGAAATCTTGGGAACATCATGATTTAATTTTAGGCAGGCTTCCAACCATTCAAAAAAAAAAAAGGGCAGGCTTCCACTAGCATGAGGATGGATACATGTTGCAGCAAAGTATGGCAGGACTTGAACCATATGGGGTTGCTTGGAATTGGGATTGGGACAGTGGATAGCTAAAAAAATTAGTGATATATCTTCATATTTTATTTTTATTACGAAAATATTCTGATAAATTTATGATATTATTTGTTATCCTAATCTTGTTTTTAAAATTTAAAATTTTAAGTATTTTATTTTCCTAGTCTTCCTAAATATTTTATTTTCGTAGTTTTCCCTGATATTAACTCGAAAATAACAAAAACTTTAAACTATCCAGAGATATACCCTTCCTGAGAAAGTCCCAAGAATGATATTTGTGACTGTTGTGGAACATGAAAAATGTATTCATTAATGGCCATATCTTTCAATTAATAGAAAAAGGGGGACCGAGATGGTCAATACATCAATAAAGAAATACAAGTGAGAACTTATAGGTGACAAAGAAGTAAGGCTCTGTTCACTTGTTTTCTAGCTGCAGGAAAAGAAAAGAAAGGAAAAGAATCTGACGTGGAAAATTGAAAAAGAAAGGAGAAGAAACTGTGAGAAAATTCCTTTTGTGATGAAATTCCGTTGTTCACTTGGCCGAGAAAAGGAAAAGAAAGTATGCAGGCAAAGTGGTTTTCTCAGAAAAATGATTTTCTCATCCTTTTGGTGAGAAAATTTAGAGGGAAAGTGCAAGAAAGTTGGTTTTTGAAGTCATTATTTATATTTTCCACCTGTGTAATTCCGCTTTCCCGAGAAAACGAGTGAACAGCGGAAAATGTCAAATCATGTACAATCACAGGAAAATTTGGCTTACTTTCTTCGCCTTTCCTTTCTCAAGAAGGCAAGTGAACAGAGCCTAAAGGAAAACATATGAAAAGGAGAGCAACCGCCACTCAAGGGGTAAATCATCGTATAACTCCAATTCCTCCTTGGATACCCCACCCCTTGGCAAGCCTATCTGCTACTTGCTACTTCATTGGAGGACTTCTAAACATGATGGAAAGATAGCTCCAATGCCCCCAATCCAGTCCTGGACCTCATAAAAAAGATGATCAAATCTCCAAGAACATCCATGCGAACCACAAAGCCATCGCATCACGTTGTTGGTGTCCCCCTCCACCACTGTTTTATCCCAGTTTTATACCTTGGTGAGCAGCTCTTACTTCTGTCTCACTAGCACCAGTGATACCAATGGGCCCGCAAAAAAGCCCAAATCATAGATGACACATCATGTATGATCTCTCAAAACCCCATCAACACCAGCCGGACTAGGGTTTCCCATGCTCGATCTATCAATGTACTCATGTTCAGGAATTGGAATTGACGTCATATTTCAATTCGTACTCCAATTCTCCCTCAAATGAATTGAGAAGAAAATTAAAATTAAAATTTTAATTCAAAAAAAAATTCTAATAAAAATTTCTTCTGATTCAGGTGGAATCAGAATACCACATCTTGGTGCGAGAAACAGATTATGTCATTTCCCTCTCTAGACTAAATTTTGCCCTCTTGATTCTGTTATTTTTTAACCAAATGCTGGAATCAGGTAGAATTGGATTCTGATTCCAATTCCAATGCCTGATTTTGGCATTCCAAACGCACCCAAAGTGCTATCATGGAAAGTGGAAAGTGAAAAGTGGGTCTTCCACCAACCATATATTCTTTGATCACACCATGAAAAGATGGAGAAGAAAGAAAGGGGATAGGTTGAAGATGAAGAAGAAAATGTCTGTAATGTTCCACCACTAAGGCCATCCAAGCTAGTGCTTAGTACCTTTTTTTCAGTTTTTAATGTAAAAATAAAGTGATGTTTTTGGAATGATTTGATGGCCGTAACATAATGGGGCACAACAGCTGCTAGAGGTCAGAGTCTCCGTACCTTTCCTTCGTCAGATTGTTTGATGAGCGTTCTAGCATGATCCAGATAAGATCATAATGAATATAGTCTACTCTATAATAATAAGAGAAGAGTAGGGAATGTGGGCACAATTTTCGAGGAGTTGCGGATTTCTGGTACTAAAACAGCATCAAACACAGATGATACTTCAAAATCGGGTGAGAAAAAGACCCGGTACCCGAAAAAAAAAAGTAAGGAATGTCCGTACAGTTTTCAAAAATTACGGATTTAGGCTCCCTCTTAAAACTAGCATCAAATAGGGTGATGCTTGGGTGGAAAAAGACCCTTATACCCTTTTGACATCAACAAAAATCTCTTTTTTCAATACTGCCCATTAAATTGGCGCGCTTCACAAGGTTTCTTTTGGTTCGTCTGAATGTGTATTTGAACCGACAAAACTTCAGGTTCGTTTCTATCTTGGCCTTCAGAAATAACTAAAGACGGATGGATGCTTGACACGTGTTGAAAAACTTTTTGGAACGCTGGCGCCTTTATACAATAGCCGGTTTGATTTGGATTTGAAATCATTCTTTGAACCCAGAGTCCCTTGGGTTCGTTTAAATCTTGGCAGTCGCCAATATGCATAAACGGTCGGATCCACGACACGTAGACGTCAATATGGAACGATGACGTCTTCTAATAATACCACCTCTCTGTATGAGATTCCGCCGGCGTATCCATTATTTCCGCTTACACCCTATTTCCGCCGGCGTACCCCTTGATATTCCGTTTGGAAAACATATTTGAACTCAAAAAATCTAGCAGCGTACTCAATATTCCGATGGCGTACTCTGGAATCCGCCGGCGTACCCATTATTTCCGCTTACACCATATTTCAGTCAGCGTACCCCTTGATATTCCAGCGGCGTACTTTATAATCCAGCGGCGTATTCGATATTTCAGCGGCGTACTCGATACGTTTGTAACACATGTTTGAACCCAAAAAATCCGGCAGCGTACTCGATATTCCGGCTAGGGGTGTTCATTATTCGGGTTTATTCGGTTTTAACCGAAAAACCGAACCGAACCGAATTGATTCGGTCGGTTCAGTTTGGTTTTTTGCTAATTCGGTTCGGTTTTGGTTTTTATTTTTGGTTAATTCGGTTATTCAGTTTCGGTTATCTCGGGAAAAAAATTCGGTTAACCGAATAACCGAAATTAACCAAAAATAAACATTATTTTTTCAAAAAAAAGGTGTATGGGCACTCCGTAGGATGATCCAAACCGTCCATTTGATTGATCACAACTTCAATAAGTTGTGCCTAAAAAACCGTTTCGATAGATTGATCATAGCCCTCCGATCAAACCGTCTAAATAGATTTTTTTGTCTTTTTCTATCACTATTCGGTTATAACCGAATAACCGAATTTTTATTCGGTTCGGTTTCCGAAATTTGATAACCTAAATTATTTTGGTTATCAAATTTCGATTATTCTGGTTTGGTTATAACCGATTGAACACCCCTAATTCCGGCAGCGTATTCTAGAATCCAGCGGTACAGTGACGGAGCCAAGGGGCAATTGCCCCCCTAAAAGTTAGGATTTTTTTTATCAGGTTTAAGTCGATAGATTTATTTTGATTTTTTTTGTAAAGTTGCCCCCACCCCCTAATTTTAGGATTTTTCTTAAATAGGTTTCTCTTTGATTTTTTTCCGTTAATTTGCCCCTTTATTTTCGAGATTTTTTTGCTTAAATCAGTTCCTAAACTCTCTCTGTTTAGTTTTATTTTTTCCATAAAGTTGCCCCATTTTTTCTCTCTTAATCTCTCTCTCTCTCTCTCTCTCTCTCTCTCTTATTGTTACGTAAAGTTGCCCCATCCCCCTTAATTTCGGAAATTTTCTTAAATTAGTTTCTAAATTATCAGTTCTCTCTCCATTACTTAGCAAATCTGGATAAGGGGCTAAGGGAATGTCACCCTAGTTACAAGATGTTATATGCTACCTAAGTAATTATGAGATTTTACATGTTGTGTGCACCTAAAATCTGAAGTACTCTATTTTAAAAAAAAAATTATTGCAGGCCCACTTCATAGATGATCCAAATTGTTCATTCGTTGGGCCACATCGGAAATAGACTACACCTGGTAAATTATCTCCATTGGATGATCCTAATCGTCTTATCTACAATGGGATTGTTCGTTATAGAAACCTATATAAATATGAGGGTTGGGATCATCCAATGGAGATGATTTATGCAGTGCGTTTCTGGATGATATGTTCACTCCCCCACGTTTTCATCCTTTAAGATAATGATTGGACGTTCTCAAATCTCATCTATCAGGAAGGGCAACATATGAGGACTCTTATCATGTCAGAAGGGTATTGGGGTCTTTTCCCCACCCGATTTTGAGGAATCACCTGTGTTTCATGCTAGTTTTAAAAGGTACCCGAAATCCGTAATTCCTCGAAACTTTTACCCACATTCCGTACTTTTCTCTCCTTTTCCATTACTGCCCATTAAATGGCACACTTCACAAGGCTTCTTTTGATTAGTCTGAATGTGTATTTGAACAGACAGAACCTTGGGTTTGTTCCTATCTTGGCCGTCAGAAATAACTAGAGACGGATGGATGCTTGACATGTGTTGAAAAACTTTTTGGAACGATGGCGCCTCTATACACTGCCGGTTTGGTTTGGATTTAAAAATTTTCTTTGAACCCAGAGTCCCTTGGGTTCTTTTAAATCTTGGACGTCGCCAATATGCATAGACGGTTGGATCCACGACACGTGGACATCAATATGGAACGGTGGCTGTCTTCTAATAATACCTCCTCTATGTATGAGATTCTGCCGGTGAACCCATTATTTCCGCCGGCATACACTCTATTTTTCAAAAGATACGTATGCGCTCCCTGAAATAATAAAATGTTCAATAATGTCCCCGTTCTAAGCCAAAAGAGATGTGAGCCGTTATTATCCAAAAGATACGTATGCGCTCCCTGAAAAGTGGGCAACTCCAACGCTTTTTGATGATAATGATTGACGTTCTCATCCATCGGGAAGGGCAACATAGGAGGAGTCTCTCAGAAGGGTATTGGGTCTTTTTCCCACCCCTTTTTGAGGAATCACTCGTGTTTAATTCTTGTTTTAAAAGGTACTCGAAATCCGTAATTGCTCGAAACTATGGCACATTCCATACTTTTCTCTAATGATAATGATAATTTTATGCACACCCAATTAATCCTCGTAAAAAAAGGGATTTGCTAGGCAATTTGGCGGAAAGCCATTTCACATCTCACTTTTGCAGGAGAGAACAGCCACATAGTCTCACTTTTTACCAGATTTTGTCCTATTCATTTAATTCATCTGAGGTGACGGTTCTCTCCTGCAAAGGTAAGCTGCGAAATGGCTTTCCGTGAAATTGCCAAGCAAATCCCTTAATAAAATGGTAAAACTAATTATTTTTGGGTGGTGATATATTCACCCCCTTTTCTTCTTTGGCCACCCCCTCTCGTGAATTCAGCCCCTAATTTGTTTTCTTCTTCAAACTTTTGCCACGAAGAATTCTTTTGTAATTTTGTCTATATGGACCATTTTGAAAGAAAAAAAAAATAAATCTAGCAAACTATCTCATTTTAAGAAATGGAAGGATAATTCTTGACATTTGGGGAAAATAAAATTTTCTTAAGTACAACATTAACTAATGATAGAACTAGAGCAAACCAAAGAAAGAGTCCTAACGAAGAGGGTTCTCCTGAAAATAGAGACAAATCAAGAGCAAGTAACATAGTGTATGGCTATAGACTTTGGTAGTCCAGTAAGGAATACCAAAAATTTTTATCTATTTAACTGATCACTATTTTAAGAATTCCTCACACCTCTCTTTCAAGTCCGAATACTGCCTATCAATGCAATCAAAACTCTTTTGACCCCCCCAAGTTAATGAAACACTGACCACATCAATGAGAAATACCAATGAGTTTTTACATGATATGCGAGCTGTGTGTAAGTCCAGTATTTTTCTATTAGGACAGTGGGCCTACTTCAAAGGACGATCCAAACCGTTCATTTGTTGGACCACAACATAAATAGGCTGTACCCCATGGATCATCTCCATAGGATGATCCTAACCGTCTGATCTGTACTCTATAATGTGCAGTCCCAGTACAAATCGAAGGGTTAGGATCATCCTATGGAAATGATCTGCAGTGTGCAACCTATCTACATTGTGGCTGGTGTGAGATGCGACAGACCGGCTGCGAAATGGCTTTTGCGATGGACCCTAGCAAAATCCCTTTTATGGTGGATGAGAATAGGGTATTCTTGTAACTTCAATCCCTTAATAATGGATCTATTGCCCTCTTAGTTGTTTTTGCCGAGGCAAGTGGGCTTACAGCTTTATGTCTCCCAAACCTTCATTACCTACTTGTAAACAACGTGGGAAAGAAGAAAAGGTGAAAAAATGAAATCTGCATCTTAAATTCAGCCTTATAAATTAGAGGCCTTGGCATCTCCATTTTCTCAGTAGTGTAAAAGCTTGTGGCTTAAGAATGGCAAGGTGGGTTGTGCATGATGGAGAAGCAGGGCACGTGAATTACCTTCTAACGTTCTTAGTAAGGTTAGTTTGTTCTTCATGTACTCATCTTCTCCATCATGGCCATCCTATCTCACTTTCAATCAAAAATCAAAACAGAGATCAATCAGTGTAATATCAACGATTACTGATCTGACGGATGCTATCGTTTCATGTATTGACTTTAAGGGTGCGTTTGGATTACCGGAATCAGGTGTGGGAATCGGAATCTGATTTCAATTCTGCATTCAGGCGTTTGGTTCAAAATTAAAAACAATAGAAATAAGGAGTCAGAATTGACAGCGGAGAGAGGGTTAGAAAATGCTGGAATCTGTTTCCCTCCCAAAGAGGTGGTATTCTGATTCCACCCCCATTGGGTTTAAAAGAATTTATTGAATTAATTTTTTATTTATTTTTCTCATTAAGTTTAAGGGAGAAACATGATAGGAATTGGAATATGATGCCGATCTCGATTCCTGATTCCGGCAATCTGACCACACCTTCGCTATCATAGACTAGTCTCATTAATATCTTTCTGGGTAAGTCTGAAATTCCAAATTGAGTTATTTATTGAGCATGTTTGATCCCTTAAGCCCTATTTGGATTGCAAGGAAAACATTTAGGATGGAAAAAATTTTCTTGGGAAGTTTTTCTTTCTTTCAACGATTTAGAGGGAAATTATATAATTATGGTTAATTTAGAGGGATATCATCATAAATTAAAGGCCCCGCGGATTAAAATTGAATAAGGTTGGTCAAGTTATCTTCTTCTTCTTCTTTCTGTTTTTTTTTTTTTCTGTTTCAATGGGGTTTTTTTTTTTCTCTGTTTAAGTAAAAGTAGGAAATTTCAGAAAAATTTTCCTTTTCAAACTCTTCTGGAAAATTCTTGCATTCCAAACAAGGCTTTAAGTGATTATCTTATTTTTAGAGGAATATAAGAACTTACAAGTCAGTATTTCGGTTTTTTGAATTTGATTTGGCCAAGTCAGCGGAGCTTCGATGATTCATGTAAAGATGGGCCGTTCATCTTCGGGTCTCACTGATCACTCTTGTAATTCTTCGAAAAACCGGACTTTTGCTGATGTATCATGAACATGCCATAACTGAGTCGACCCGGTGAGTTTGCACAGAGAGTTCGTTCATCATGTTGGGAGCTGATACACAGCTCTTGTGTGACCCCAAAATGTTAGTTAATCAGGTAAACTCATCTTGTCTGATGCAGACACTCAGCTCTTGTGTGACACCCAAATGTTAGTTAATCTGATCTTACTCACATGAATTTTACAAAGTGGTCTGATATTTAATGACACTCTTCGCTTTGTCTGGTCATCTCCTTTGATGCAATGTTGGAGAAGTGCTGATCTCAAAACAAGGGGCAAGGGGTTGCAAATATCAGTTCCTTCTAAAGTCTTCAAAGAATAATCGCACCACTTAACTTAATCCGCATGGTTGCTAACTTGCTATTGCGTAATGGAGATCTTATACAACGTGCACAACAGGTGAAGTCCACTGTTTTTCAAAAAGTACAGTGGGCCTAGTCCATTGGAGCCCAAGTACAGTGCGGAAATCTTAGATCTAATGACTCTATTGGAGCCCAAGATTGAGCACCGGAGGAGGTCTGCAGATATGAGGCGGCGGGCACTTCAGCTAAGGAGGGGTCCTCCGGAAATCTATTCTAGTTGTGTCGCTCACTAAACCACCCACCCCCCCTAAAAATTTCGTGTAATCGGTCTTCAGATCGTTCATTTGTCCTTGTAGCTGTGGGACATCTTGTACCCTGGCTAAATTTATCAAATTTTAATGAATTGTCATTTTCAAAATAAATAAATAAATATTGGATTATCCAAACCGTTCATTTGTTGGGCCACAATGTAAATAGGATGTACTCCGAAACTCATTTCCACAGGATGATCCTAACCCTCTAATCTTTCTAACAGTTTAGCATTGAACAAACTAGCAAAAGGCATAAGCTTTTCCCTGCTAAGTCAATCTCTGCTTTGGGGTTCCTTGCAACTCATTTGCAAATGATTATTTGGATTATACATGTAGGGGAAAAAGTCACAAGTTTTGGGTTAATAAATAAATGATCGACCAACTTCGATCTTCAAGCTTCTCCCATCTCATTTGTAAATGATTTTTTGCTTTATAAGAAGTGCTAATAACAGAGAACATGACCTTGATAGGATAGAATGGAAGAAAATTATCCATGTAGATGAACCCAACTAGTGTAAGGATTAGACTTAGACAATTTGAGCCGGATTCCTTTCACCTTCTTCATGAAAATTTTCTAAAGGATTCATTAGCCGACCCCAACTAGTTCGGGACAAAGGCTTAGTTGAGCTGAGTTGAATTTAAGAGGTGCTAATAAATGTGGCAAAAACAAAGTTCATTTTCTAGTAACCCATTCTTTTTCTGCCCACATCAATGTCATTTATATGCATGAAAAAAAATCAGTGTAAGAAGAGCTTATTTACATGGGGAACTTCTAAATAAATGACACAAATAGAAATACAAAAAGAATTACAGCTAATCACATACCCATTAGAGTACAGGATCACGAGAAGCCATACCATAGTCATCTTGAGCAGTCATGATGCCGATTGCTGAATATAATAAAAGTAATACTTCATTACATGCTAAGAACTTCAAGAATCCAGAGCTCACTAAACATTGGGAAGAAAGCACCATCAGTCTAATCTAATCAGGTAATAGCCCTGCTAAATCCTCCAAATAAGCTGACTTTCCTATACAACCAGATCTGAATATTGTAGCAGAGGCTAGTGCCTCCCATGCCATTGCCCCAGGAGCAATAGACCTACTAACCATTTCCTTAAGCACTATCATCGCTTCCAAAAGGAGGCAACGCTCACACAATCCGCAAATCATCGAATCAAAACTCGAAGACCGAGGAACAAACCCTCTATTCAACATCTCCTCCAACATCCCAAAACCTTCAACAATTTCACCTTTACAAAGAAACCCATCAACCAAAATCCTATATGTATGCAAGCTCCCCCCAACGCCCTTCAACCTCATCATACCCATCAGCTCTCTTGCCCTCCCCACATCGCCCACCTTACATAACGCAGCCATAATTGTATTATAACTGACCACCTCAGGCTTGCAATCAACTTCTTCCATACAAACAAGCATTCTAATCGCACCGTCAAAATCACCCTGCTTACAAAGACCATTGATATAAACACTGTAAGTATAAACATCAGGAACAAGACCCATAACAAGCATTTCGTCGAACAGTTCATCTACCTTCTGAAACTCACCAACAGACACGAACCCATCTAAAACACTAGTGTAACTAACTATATCAGGCTTTACCCCTTCCACTTTCATCCTATTCAAAACCTTAAAAGCCTCAATTACCTTCCCATCCTTCACAAAAACATCAATCACATGCCTATAAGCCAACCCACTTGGCCTAAATTCCAAGTTACCCATTTCTTCTAAAAAATTCAAAACCTCAATAGACCCACCATACTTACAGAGCAACAAAAGAACCTCCGAATAGACCCCCGAATCGGGCGTACACCCGAAAAATTGCATCAAATTCAAAAGCTCAATTGCATTACCAAATTTCCCAATTCTACACAGAGCCTTAACGAGTATACAAAATACAGATTCTTCAAGCCTAATATTCAACTCACTAGTCCTAATTAAGACTTCATGAACTAAAAAAAGGCTTTCTTTTTTTCTACACAATACAGAAAGCAAAACATTGAGAGATTTAACAGTTGCGGAGCACCTGAATTTGGGGATTCTGAAGAACAGATCAACGGCGTCTCGGATCATGCCTGCGGCACCATAATTTCTGATCAGATCGGCAAAAATTTGTTCTGGGGTTTCGAATTTTTCGGTTTTTTCGAGGTGATTGAGAAGGGGAGGGATTTGAGAGAATAGGGTTTTTTGGGAGAGGAGATTTATGAGGAATGAGTAGGCATTAGGGTTTGGATTGCAGCCATGGGTTTGGAAGGATTCGATGAGAGTGGAGAGAATTTGGGTTTTAGGGTTAGGGTTTTGTGGGTCTTCTTTGTCTGTGATTATTGATGTTGCTTTGTTTTTTAGGGTTTGTAGGGCTTGTTGTTCGTTGAAGGTTTGTTGCCATTTGCCTTTGTATGGGAGCTTCTTTCTGGTTCTTCTTAGACCGGTCCCGCTTATAGAAGACCCAAACAATACCATTCTTTTTCAAATAGAAGTGTTTTTCTGCATAGTTTCAAACCTTAACGCTTGTATTTGGAGGAGGGCTACCAGGAAAGTCACTTTTAGGATCAACGGTAAAAATTTGATTTTGGGTTGCTGAGGGATAAGATTGTTTGTGAAATCAAGACCGTTGATCTTGTAGAATGTTGATGAGACGATCAACCTAGAATTCAATTTTTGGGTGGCAAAGGAGGCATGTATGTGAAATCAAGACGATTGATCTTGTACAACATCATGAGACGATCAATGGTAAAATTCAATTTTTGGGCCATGTATGTGAAATCAAGACCGTTGTTCTTGTAGATCATCATGAGTCTAGGCCCCATCGACCTCGTTCTGTTGACACACTTGCCACGAAAAATGATTGGAAATTGGGTTTGTTTTAAGGACAACCATACATGATATTTTTTTCCTTTTCTTTTCTTTCTTCTAGCGTCATTTCTTCAAATTTTCCGACCCGAGAAACACACTTGAATGGAGCATTCTCAAACGGACGTCCTTTGAATTTGGCTCTGTTCACTTGCGTTCCCGGGAAAGCAAATCCCTGGAAAACAGCCTCTTTTTTCCTTGACAAGACAGAATTCTGGTGTTTACTTGCTTTCCTGAGAAAATAACAAGCCTAGGTAGAAAATGTCATATAATGACACGGAAATTGCCAAAAATGATGTGGAAATGTCTCTTTTCTCACAAGTGTGGGAAACCAAATCCCACTATTTTGGTTGGATTTGCTTTCCATGGAAAACTAGTGAAAAAAGGTGGGCAAGCAGTTTCTGGGGAAACCTTTTCCTGCACAGTTCATGCGCACGTGAACAGGCGCGGGAAACCTTTTCCTACGCAGTTTCCCTTGATTTCTTTTCCTAATGCCACGTCAGATTCCCGGAAGACCTTTTCTTTTTCTTTTTCTTTTTCTTTCCCGGGAAAACAAGTGAACAGAGCCTACTACGAAAATTCATAGTTTTATCTTTTCTTGGTGAAATTTTAAATAATGCTTGATTGATCTAGGCCTAGGATCATCCAATCAAAGTGTTCTCCATGTATTTTTAGAAAGATATGTGATTGTCATTCAAATCAACGGATGGGATCGTATATACAAAGCACAAGCAGGGCCCAATAAGTGTCTATTAAGAAGGATGCGAAGAGCTATGGCTTTTTTCTCCTTGTAAATTTGAAGTAAACATTTTTTTTAGTCGGCAATATAGAACTTGTTGGTCGATCCAGACAATTCATCTAGTGGGTCTTATCTTAAATTAGGCATGTTGTGCGAATGATCCTAGCCATCCAATTGAGATCCTATGGATGTACAATTAAGAATAGCGTATAGGTAACTGTCCCGGTTCAATAGGCAAAAATATACTTAATGTGAAATTAGGGGGATTTTATAAGAGACCAAATTTTTTTAAATAGTACAGTGGGCCCACTTCATAGGATGATCCAAACCGTTCACTTGTTGGTCCACAACTTAAGTAAGTTGTACCTCGTAAGCCTCTGATCTACATAGTTTTCTATAATCTGCAGTCTCTCTACAATCAGATGGTCAGGATCGAAATGATTTTCGGGACCCAGCCTATATAACATTGTGTCAACGGTATGGATCATCCTATGAAGTGGGCCCCATTGTACGTTTTGAAAAATTCTGGTCAGCATATAAAATCTCCAAATTAGGATTACTAGTTAGGAAACGTTTCTGTTCATGAATCCATTATAAACAGAGTTTCATTAGTTTATCTCTCCATAAAATATATCTCTGACGTTATAGAAAGAGAGTTCATTCTTTATAGGACACACCATAGTATTAGATAGCATAATACTCGTCTTCTCTATAAAACTCTTCTCTCCTTTGCTTTTTTTACCCAATGGGATTATCACACAGGGAGCAGAGAGACAGAGTTCTTTGTTCTTTCTTAGGATTAAGGTTAGTAACCTTTTTACTTATTTTTGTTTTTTCCTCTCTCTGCAACTGGTCTATGTCTGCTTTTTGCTTTTCCACTTTATAAATTTACCTTTTTTTTTATAAAGGTAAAAGTCAAAAAAGGGAGTTGATCCGGATAAAAAATCAAAGAAGAGGGTTTTTTCTCTCTCGGCCCTTCTTCTTTGAAAAACTCAGTACTTAATAACTTACTTTTTCTTATTTTTCTTTCTTTCTTCTCTCTTCAACTACAATTTAGAATACACTGGTTTATATTGAACTCTACATGGTGTAAAATGGTGGGTCCCATTCCATCAAAGCTCAGATACCATGTAAAGCTAGAAGGAGACTTGTGAAAATAGAGTTTTTCCTCTTACCCATTATCGTATGGGGGGAGTGCAATCCATAGGAAAGTGTGTACATGTTCGGCAAGGCCTATTTATACAAAGAGTTAGCTATCCTATATTGGAAATATAGTCTCAGACATGTGCATATTTAGCAAGACTTATAAGGAAGAGGATCTGACATCAATCAATTTCTCTTCTTGATTGATGTCAATTTGTGAGTGGGTTTGGGTTGAGTTGTGGGAACCGCCCTATCAATACTTGTGTAAAATGGTGGGCCCCACCCAATGTATGGTTTTGGGTGGAAATAGTGGGAGCACGGATTTGGGTTTGGGTTTCATGTTTATGTTTTTAATCTTGGTCATTGTTATTGTCTAACACAGTTTCGTTTCTATCTAAAAGTGGATGTTGTGGCATCCTCCCCTTTTCCATCTCTTGCATAAATCTCTGTATAAACCTCTCTTACCTTGGTGCCTCAAGGTTAATTAGAACCTTAAAAACGTAAAGTCTCCTTTAACTATTAAATACCTTATAATGAAAAGGTCTCTTATCCAATCTCTTGATACAAATATATTTGAAAGGGAAAACTACTAAAACCCCCTACATCAAAACAAGAATTCCCTTGTTTTTTTTTTTTTTAAAGAAATTACCAATACTATCCTCTTGTGCCTAAAAATAACTTTCATTTTTTTGAGGAATGATAGATGCAAGGGCGCCCCTGCAAAAAGAGCCGGAAAAGGGACCTTGATTTGATCCCTGTCATTAAGTGCAACCGCATTTACCTTCTCAACGAACAAAACTTGGCTCAGGTCCGGGGTCTGAGGAACTTCCTCAGGCCCCTTGCTAATAGCAAGAATGTGGGGGTGTGGAAATATCAATTACATGCTTACCTTTTATTTTCATAAGTAATTGCTATTTCCACACCCCTTGCTATTAGACTATTAGCAAGGGGCCTGAGGAAGTTCCTCATACCCGGACCTGAGCCAAGTTTCGTTCCTTTTCAACCAATTTTAAAAGGTTATAAAAAAATGATTTTTTTTCTTTATCGATTTTACCCTTATGTACTTTAATTATAGTACCTTAATTATAGATAATATTTACTTTTTATTATAAGAATACGACATTCATTTGAAAAAGGACTCTCTCTATATAGTAGGAAATCGTTTCAAGTGTCTCTCTCACAGCAAACAATTTTTAAGCTTCCGAAACAATTTGGGTTTCTTTTTCTTTTTTTTTGTCTCTGTATGACTCAAAGGAGTTTGGTAACTCCATCTATCTTAAGACGGCAATCTTTCTTTATCACAACTCTTTCCAAAATGATGGAGGTTTCTTATTTCATGTCTCTCTCTGTCTTTCTATTTAACTCTAAAACGATTACCGATCACCCATTTCTGCTTTTACCCATCAACCTTTTCCATTTGAACATAAGGGTGCTACAACGTTCTCCTCCATGTACGGCATCATCTCTGTTTAAAAGGCATATTGCATGCACTATTGTAAGATAAATTTCTTCAATGATAATTACACAATGCAGTCTATATTTTTTTGAGCCATGGATGCTTATTGAATAGATTTTTCATATGGGAAAGGAGAACTTATACACTTCGATATTTGGGAAAGGAGAACTCATGTGTTAAAGTATAGAAGATTAAATAACACCATCTCCATCAGCTTAAGCTTTGCAGTAACTGGTTGTTTCATATGGTATCAGAGCCAAATGTCCTGAGTGGCCACACGTGAGGGGGAGTGTTAAAGTATAGAAGATTAAATCACACAATCTCCATCAACTTAAGCTTTTGGAGTAACTGGTTGTTTCACATCATGAACTTTTAGTTTAGCTCTTGCATGGAAAAAAACTTCAATTTTAAAAGAAAGCAATGCAGATTAGTTGTTTGGTCATCAATCAAAGCCAATGGAATAAAAGCTTTATTTTTCTATATAAAATGGTATGATATCTTTGGTAGAATTGAACCAGTCCCAACAGGGATAGCAAGCTGATGGACAACTGCAGCACGGATTAACTTTTCCATTCTATCTGTAAATCAAGAAACTAGCCAAGAAAAAAAAATGACAAAGAAAACAATGGAATCCACCAAGCACAATCAAGAACACGATTTTGGAAAACCCTCCAACGTGAAGGGAAAACCAACTCTCAGAGATATCCATAGTGTCTTTCTTCTCTAGTTTTCCCAAAACTTGAGGCTAACCATAAGAATGGAAGAATAACAATAATATCTTAGAGGAAATACAGATTTACCTCACATACTCCTTGCAAGAGAACTCTTTCCCACCTCTTAAACTCGAGCGTGAGAGATATTCTTCCTCTTCTCCAAGAATACCTTCAAAACCATAGGATTTGGCTTCTTCTTACCTCTTCTTTCTTGCCCTTGTGCAAAGATTTCAATCTTCGTATTAAGGTTTTCAAACCCCTTTAGTTTCTTTTGCCCCAAAGCAAAACCTAGAGACCACAAAAAACATAATCACGCTTTTTCCTTATCTCATCTCATCTCTTTCTTTCTTTTTCACTTACCGCACACCCTTGTACGGTTCTCTCTCCCTTTTTCTTTTCAAGTAGGAGATTAGTGGGTGTGGGTGTGAGGCCCACTTTATAGGGATGTACCCTATAATAATCCCCCCCCCCCCCCCCCACCCGCAAGCCTATGAAGGAGGATCTTTGAACAGGATGGTCCCATGGTTCCCATGCCTGCCAAAGCTCCACATAGCTCATGCTTCTCCTTTGGCACTATCTTCATCATCGTGTCTGACAGATTCTGATCAATGTGAATCTTGGTCTCCATCAATTCATTCTCTAAGACTTCTTGAATCCAACACATCGATGTGCTTGGTCCTAGAGTGGTAAGTGGCATTCTAGCTCAGATCAATGGCACTTGACCGACGCATTTGACTACGTATTTGTTCTGTTCTAGACCCAACTGATGGAGGGCAAGAGGTAAAAGGGAGAGGTACTCAACTGTAGTTGTGCTGACCTCGATTAATTAGGCTATTTGCGGAAGAATTTGTGGCTGTGACTTGGATAGATTGATTTCTACCATAGGACATCTTTGTGTTAAAATCATGTAGGTGGATTGGATCCAATGTACGTCATAGACAATTGTGGATTGGGAAATAATATCTGCACTCCCATGTTCTGACGTTTGAATCCTTCCCTTCATTTTGTACCTTCAATTAGTTATTAGAAACTACTTACAAATTACAATTAACAAAGAATGAGGAATGCCATTACCAGAAGGGAGTATGGATAGTTCATTTAAAGGTGTGCAGAATGGTTTTAAAGGTGTGGAGAATGACGAGAATCAGCCTTGAGCCTAGGTTTGGGTGACTGAAATGCTTATTATAAAAATAATATGGTGATATAGATAGCGAATCAATGTATCAGATTTCATTGAGATATAGATACAAAACATTCATGTACACCTGTATGCTAGGCACTGACCCTAATTGAATTGCTGTCACAATTTTCTTCTTCATTCTTTTCAGAAATTCATGGCATGTTGAACTCCATGTTATTATCTTGATGTTATGATGTTTTGTGGCTTTCGTCTCTTAATGTCTATTAATGTATAAGTATGGAATGTTTTTTTCCCTATCACTTATCTTCACTAATTTGCACTGGTGGCAGCATCTTGTTTTTACCTGAGAATTCAATTTCCATATCATGATAAAAATCTGCATAATTTTTTTTGTGACTATGGATTTTTCTTTGTTGATTCTCCATGCTTTTCTGTTAAAATCGATAGGTTGTGTTTTTTCTTCTTTCTTAAATTTTATTTTGTTATTCCTTACCAATTACCATCTTTTCTCAATCGGAAGTTCTGACAATCTTTATGAATGCTCTATATAACATTACAGAGTGCAGACTACATATTGCTTTGGAAAAATGGGAGGAGCATTCAGAGTTATCGACCTTGTCAAGCCATTTCTCTCATTGGTTCCAGAAGTGCAGAGTTTATAACGCAAAGTGCCTACTGGGAAGAAGGTCATCAAAACTGTGATGGTCCTTTTCACCTTTCTTTTATGCAGCCACCTCCTTTTGTAGGGTATACACTCAGCGACAAGTGCAGATTCTTTCTACTGGAATAATGTCATTCTCGCATCAAACCGTGGGACCCTCATGGAGTTGGGAGTAGATCCCATCATGACAGCCGGGCTGGTGATGAATCTCTTGACGGGGTCTAAGCTCATCAAAGTAGACAACCACGTTCATGAGGATCGTGCCCTCTTGTAACTATTTCTTTTTTCTTTTTTAACTTTGGTATTATAATTCGATACTTTTTGCCCTTGTGCTGTTAAACTAAGATAAATTCTCGATGAGCTTGAAATCTGTTTCTTTGCCATCGGTTTGCTCATGGGTCACTAGTATTTTTGGATCATTTGAGTCCTCTGTTTTCTTCCCTATCTAGTGTGTCTCAAGGATAGGGATGATGGTTTTCATACTTAAATATATCATCTTTCTTTTCATTTAATAAACCGGTAGGGGTCTTGGCTATACCCTTGCTTTACCTACCAAAAAACAACTTGGATAAATTTGTGGGCGATGCTGTTGGTGTGATGACCACTGGCTTGGTTTGGAAGAGCGGTACTGACTTAGCTTGTAAGGATAATATGATGGTATGCCTTTTGTGTTTTGATATGGTGGGGTTTGATTATGGATCAAAAGGAAGGTGTGCAGATGCGCCCAAATGCAACCATTGGGAGATTGTCTAATATGATTACATGATTACATCGGAATGCAACCATTGGGAGATTGTCTAATATGATTACATGATTACATCGGACATGGTGGAAAAGTGCAACTGGGGCTCACCTGTTTGATGTCCCAATGTATTAATCTGCTGGACTCCAATACAGGTGAACCATGTTACACCACTCTCTCGATTACATCATTCTAACATTTCAAGCTGTGCCATATAAATGGATGGTTAAAATTATAGAGGTAATGATCCATGTTCAATGGGAAATGTTGTCCAACGAGAAAGATTTTTTGTGTGGCCCAACCATAAGTGGGTCCCAGCAGGCGGCATGTCTGGATAATCAAACAAAGTGTACCACATACGCACGCGAACTAACTAGCTAAAAGTATCTATTTTATAATTGTATGCCTAACCAGATGCTGTTATGTTGTCCTGTTGATCCTATTTTATTGAAGTTGTACATGTTGGACTATATGTCCAAAACTAGTGAATGCAAAGAAAGTATGTTAAAAGGGAAGAAAATGGAACTCACTGTTACTAACCACATCTATGAAATTTTTTTGTTGAGAAGCCTCAAACAGGCCTGAAGTGGATTCTGTTATTAACATGGCATGCATTATTCACTCTTTCGATGCTGAGAAGAGGATTCTATCTTCTTCTTTTTTCATGTACAAATTAGGGTGATAATATCTGCAATCCAATGTTTTGATATTGGCAATCCTCTAATGGGAGCCCACTAAAAACAATGGAACACGGTTTTCATCCCCCTACAAGTTAATGCGATAAACTTTAATGGTATTTGATTGATATTTTTACTTTCTTTTATCCAGAGCTGGTGCACAGAAATTATTAACCATCCTTATTGCTATTAGGACGGCAGTTTCATATGTACTATCTGGGATGTATGGTAGCGTCAGTGAACTTGGAGCAGGGAATTCCATTCTCATAATTCTTCAGCTTTGCACCGCCACTATCATCCTCATGTGTTTAGATGAGTTTTCTCCAAAAAGGATATGGTTATGGATCTGCGATTTCTCTTTTTTCTACCAATTTTTGTGAAACTACCAATTATTTCAAAAGTTTAAGCAGTTGGAGATGGCGTTATTTAATCTTTTATACTTTAACACTTCCCTCACGTGTGGCCTCTCTTTTTAGGCTTAGCCTACACGTGGCACATGTGGCCCCTCTTTTTGGGCTGGCCATGACATGTGGGTTTTTAATATCAAGGAGTTTTGAGCCCAGGCAATTTGCTCTGATACCATGTCAAACAACCAATTACTCCAAAGGCTTAGAGATGGAATTATTTAATCTTTTATGTTTAACAATTTGCTTACAGACGTCAAGTACCTTACCATTTTGTGGTGCCTTGCAGCAAAACCATAATTTGGAAAGCAGTGAGCCCCACACATATCAACATTGGGAAAGGACCTGAAATTGAAGGTGCTGTTAGTACCTTATTACAATTGTTGATTACTCGAACAGACAAGATCGGTGCTCTTCGTGAGGCTTTCTTCCGACAGAACCTTCCAAATATGTTAAATTTGCTTGCTACTGTTTTTGTCTTTGTTATTGTGGTATACGTCCAAGGATTCCAAGTTAATCTACCTGTAAGATCAAAGCACACCCGCGGTCGGCAAGGCTCCTACCCAATCAAACTGTTCTACACCTCAAACATGCCTCTCATTCTACAGTCTGCATTTAAAACCAATGTTTATTTCATCTCCCAGGTATGGAAGTGTTATATAGTCGTAGATAAAAGTTTGAACCATATACTGTACATTTTGTTTCACTTGATGAAAAATCTAATCTTAATCATATCTACTACAGTTGCTGTACAGGAGGTTCAGTGGGAATTTTTTAGTAAAACCGCTGGGTGAATGGAAGACATCTGAATATTCAGGAGGTCAGATCATCCCTATTGGTGGCTTTGCATATTTGATTACAGCCCCATCAAGGTAATAGATCTTGTTTCTTTCCTCTATTTGGCTTTACTTTCCCTCCAATTCCTTTTCTCTATCACCATAATTCACTTTTTTTTAGTTTAGTTTCTTTCCTTTTTGTAACTATTTAGTCTACTTTGTTTTTCTTGTTCATTTTACTTATAGTGTTTATATTGTTGCTTGGGGATCCTCTTTTTTTCAGCTTGGCAGATATGGCGTCCAATCCATTCCACGCACTGTTTTATCTTGTTTTTATGCTTGTTACCTGTGCACTGTTCTCAAAAGCATGGATAGAAGTAGATGGATCCTCAGCTAAAGATGTGGCCAAGCAGCTCAAGGTTTGAGTTTGATATTTTGTTTTATCTCTTACAATGCTATTTTTACTGCTTGATTATATATTTATTATACGTACAATTATGGTATCTTTGAATCAATTTTTGAAACCCAGTGATGACAGGGACAGATCAAATTGAATGCTGATAATGTATTAGATCAGTTTTCCCGAATTACAAAAAAAACATATTAGATTGGGACGATTTTATTTTTTTTTGATTTGCATGCTCAACTGAGTTTTTCAATTACATGGTCATGTTTTTTCCTGGTTATGGAGAAACTAAGACATAACCTTAGACGATGTATTATCAAGCCAAGGTGCCCTAGTGTGCTTTTTGAGAAACTGGTCTTGTCTGTAGACACTGCTTCTGCCCTTATCATTTTTGTGGCACTTTTTAAATTGTCTTTAGATCATAGTCACAAATATCTCCAATTACTTCACGCGACATTTTGCAAAAACAACTCTACCACCGCTATATTTTGTAAATGACACATTTAAATTGTTTTGCAAGTGCTTAAAACTTTATATAAAAAAGCTCCATTTTTAAGAAAACACTTAAAACTCGTTTTTAATGTATTAAACACGTTTATTTGGCCAACTCTCCAACTCTACCACCGCTATATTTTGTAAATGACAAGATTTTAAACGTATAATTGCATTATTTTTTGTATATTTGACCATTTTTTTACTACGTTTCTTAAGCAATATCATATTAAACCCGAATGTGTCCCGTCCCGTTTTTTTACATAATCATGCTTTACTAACTATGGCATATCCTCCTTACTGCGTGCTTCAGGATCAACAAATGGTGATGCTCGGTCACCGAGAATCAAGTCTAGAGAGGGAACTGAACAGGTATATAACCCCAGCGGCGGCCTTTGGAGGCATGTGCATTGGTGCATTGACCATACTAGCAGATCTCACCGGGGCGATCGGTTCTGGGACTGGGATCCTCCTTGCTGTGACAGTCATATATCAGTACTACGAGGCATTCGAGAAGGAGAAAGCCAGTGAACTCGGTTTCTTTGCACTCTGAGCTTAGGTTTCATTTTCTTCTCCCCATTAATTTTGGTGAACAATGGTGAGATCTAGGAGTAAAAATTCATCATTTTTAAGTCGGTGACAGTATAGAACTAGAGATTCAAATTGTAGATGTTGTTCTATGACACTTTTTTTTCCCTGGGGAACTTGAAAACTGACATGTTTGGAAGGAGGTTTAAGACATTTCCAACCAAGAAGGTTCTATTATAGATCTCTTTTCATTTCATTTCTATGGAATTTTGGGTCCTTGTAAATGTAAATGCTTAAACTCTTAAAATTAGTAATCAGTTAGTCCAAATTCTCCCACTGTTTTTTTTATTACTGACATCTTGATTTCTTAGTGTTAATGAACTTTGCCTTGTATTTGTATTTTTTTCGCTTGTAATCGCCAGTGTTTGGTTTTCGCTTGTAAGAGCCTCTACTAACCAAAATTTGTTTTGCGCCTATTTGATGTCGAAAGAAATGGAGCTTAATTAAAATTATAACTTGGTACATGATTAGTGTTAAGTTTTTTTTTTCTTTCTTTTGGGTGAGTTACTAGGACAAGGAATTGAGCGAAAGTTGGTCCACCAGGGGGTCTGAAAACCAATCCTAAATATAACATATATTTTGGATAAGTGTTTTTGGCAGCCAGTGAACCCTCCTTTCTGCCTCTGGAGCATGGTTTAAAATTTCGGTTTTGGTACAGGTTTCGAACCCATGAAATTTCGAAATTTCGGTTGAAATCTGGTACACAAAAAGATGCCTGTTTTATTTAATATTAAATTTCGGTCGAAATTTAGGTCAAATGTTTTTAAAAAAAACAAAAAAAAAAACAGGTTTTTTGGTTGAAATTTCACCTGAAATTCCAAAACTTTAGCCGAAATAAAATACCGTTTCGGAAAAGTGACATTTCGGTGTCGGTCTCCACCAAAATCCGAAATTTCGGATTTCGGTCGAAATTTAAAACCATGCTCTGGAGTCTCCCCTGATATTGTATTAACGGCAGAGAGATTTTGGTTGATGTTTGTCGCACACATCTGCAGAAAATGCCATGGTTTGAGAATTTTACCCATGTGTTGGTGTATTTTGGATATTTCAAGATAAAAGTTTTTATTTTCAAAACTAGTCCCCATTTTTGAAAATCTGTTCTTTTTATTCTCTTGGTTTAAAAACAATGATCTTGTGAATGATTAAGACAAGGGATTTGCTAGTGTCCATTGCAGAAGGCATTTCGCGGCTGGTCTGTCGCAGTCAGACCAGCCACCTCGTGAATGAAGACAATAGTATATAAAGGGAAATGATTTCAGCGCCACAATGTTTTGATAAACATGTGCTCCACTTGTTCGTCTTGTAGTATTTAAAGGATAATACGGTTCTCAAAAGGCTCTTAAAGCCCTTTAAATGCTAGACGACAAACAAGTGGAGCGCATGTTTATCAAAACATTGTGGCGCTGAAATCATTTTCCTATATAAATGGTCCAACAATGTTCATGGGTTTTACTTGATTTGGGTTTATGGTTCACAACTTCTATACGAACCCGGATAGATGGGCTTCTCTGGTTCACTTCTATTTGTTAGTTTTGTATGGGAAAAAATCTTGGGAATTATTTTTTTTTCATTCCACAATTCAGAGGAAAATAATATGATTATAGTTAATTTAGGATATCATCATAAATTGAAGGTCTCTCTAGATAAAAAATTAAATAGTCTGTTCAAGTTATCTTTATTTCTGTGTAAATAATGTTGGAAATTTTGGAAATATTTCTACATTTCGAACTTTCCAAAAAAAATCCCAACAGCTAAAACAAGGCCTAAGAGGGTGTTTAGATCCAGGGAAAAGAAATCAGGATTTGGCACATATGAATCTCTTCTGAAGTCAGAATCGTTTTTCCTTGATAACTGACATAATGCATGAAAGGTTCCCTAAACAATGGTAAGGTCTACTTCTGAAAATTATTACGGTACAGTCAATTTTCCGAAGAGGTCACAATTACCCCAGACAAACATAAAAGAATGAATTTTTGCTTTGCTCTGCTACTAAATCATCGTCTCTAACATGATGCCCTTTGTCATTGTGGAGGTTTCACATCACATTAGTCATGCCATTCCTTCCAGAGAGAGCCTTCAAAGGTGAGTGCAGGTCTACCTAAGAATAGATAGTCCTTTCTGATTTGAAAATAGTATCTTATTACGATGTATAATGTTTATACATGGGATGATATATAAGAAGAAAATTGGTTCTTCTCTGTATTTTGTTTTATTGATCTCTCTCTTAATCCCGCTGAGCTTAAAGACAAGAGACATACATAACAAATATTAAAGGCTCCAGACGTGAGATGCGCCTTGCAGAAATTTCAGTTATCTTGCAACCATTCTCATTTATCAGTAGCACTTTTGCACATTTTCTTCTGTTCAGAGCATTAAAAAACAAAAACAAAATCCCAACTTTCCAACGGCAAATATTGATGATTATCCAGAGAAAAATGATTCTGTTCCAGTCATTTTGCCTGCTCCGAAAATTGGAGTGAGAATGGTTGAAGAACCCTGTTTGGATAGCAAGAAAAACATTTCTGACAATATTATTTTTCTTTCCATCATTTAGAGGCATCAAGACAAATGATTTGTTTCTTTAAAAACATTTCTGAACTTTTCTTTCCATGGTTTTGTTCTTGAATTCAATCTCACTTTCCTATACCATGCATAAACAAAAACAGTAATAATAAAGAAAATATCTTACTGTAAACCAGAACAAAAAACAAGAGGTTTTTGTGCATTCAAGACGCAACCCAAGGGCCATGAGATTAGGTTGGTTTTTTTCTTTAAACCCAACACGACTGAACCCAAGACCCATGATGTGAAACCCAAGCCAGGTTATTTTTGGCAACCTTACATGAGAGAAGAACTACTATTTCAAATTGGTGGGAAATTTGATTCTTAAATGCGAAAGCATCGCACACAAGTTTCCACTAAAAATAGTCTCCAATAGAAAGGCATGGAATCATAAGAACTTACATGAGAAGAGAACTACTGCTCAGGAACTTGTCAACAACCGCTTTAGGCCGGTCTTCTGCTCTGATGTAAGCTTGGAGGGGAATTTGATGTTGAATTTGATTCTCAAGTTCCCTTTCTTGGATGGCTCTTTTGGAATTGGCATCCCTTCACCTCGAACGATTTCTTCATAGTTCGGACTGATGATGGAGTTAATGGGGATGGTCAGGCTCCGACCATCTAGGGTTGTCAATTGTACTGTGTAACCGGTGAGAGCTTCGAGGAGAGAGATCTTTTGAGTAAGGATTAGATCATTCGCATCCCTCTTGAAGGTGCTGTGAGGCTTTTCGTCGATGATGAAGACCAGGTCTGAAGGTATTAAGTTGCGTTGCTCATTGCCCTTCTCTGGGAATGTGATCTTTGTCCCCTTCTTCCATCCTGGCTTGATCTCTATTGTCAGAATTTCCTCTACCGTTGTGGGTCTCCTGCATAGAATGGAAAATAACAACTAAGAATGTCCAATTTCCCATATTCCTGGAAAACTAAAATGATATATACCTGATTGAAGAATAACTTGGATAGGAATTCTATCAATATGTGATATATAGAAAACAAATAAAAAGAAAATACTCACAAATCGTGACACTAAACAAATTGGAAATAAATCACATGATGTTACTTTTTCCTTTATAGAGCGGCATGGCTTGGATTTTCTTCGATATAAGACGGTACTGTTCACTAATACAGCAATTTGAAACTTTTTATGCATTCTTGATTCTTCAAGGATCTATATTGTCATCATACTTTGCAGGCCGCGTACAATTCTTTTGTCTGAATTTCGGACCTTTTGGTGAAATGATATGCCAAGTACAGTTTTCTCAGTCATTAGAAGATTCTCAACCCACAACTTCCTCCCTAGCTTGTTGTGGACAATGTTTTAAATGTCAGTTTTTGGTATGCACATCGGTTGCTATGGAAATGAAACACGACAGTTTTGGTCATAGATTTCGGTGGAAATTCAGTAAGTCAAGGAAGTTTATGGAAATGTATGCAAATGATGTAAATTAAAGATTAAACTAAAAGAAATTCTAGAATAAGCACAAATACACACTTAGAAACCATCACATAAGAATGAAAATCGTACATAATGATTTAACAAGATCAAATGCCTAATGAAACGAGTTGTCGCTAATGTCTAGAACAGTAAGGTTAATTCTAAACTGAAAAATGTATACAATCACATATACATATGCTTCAAATAAACACAAAATATAGGCAAAAAGTGACTTCATTCATTAATTGCTAAGTATTAAGTATAATATAATGAATGATTACAATATAATAATGAAAATTTAAAGGATTTATGACAAAAATAAATAGATTAATAATTTTTTACTCCGTTAATAGTAGATCAGGCTATCTCACATATAAAAAATTAGAAATAGTTTTTCTAATTTTAAAGGTTTTTCAATATAAATAAATAAAATCATTAATTTTCAAAATGAAAAAAATCTAAATCCGCCAATCGATAGATTGGGCAAGAACATAAATATAATAAAATTAGAAGCCAACATGCACACATGATTAGTTTTTATTTAAAAATATACTTTTTCCAGTTTTTAAAACCATAAATCTATGAAAAATAAAAATTGATGTACTAATCCATGTGCAAATACATCAAACTAACAATTAGTTGATACATTTGCACCATAAATGAAGGAAAAAGCAAAAAAAAAAAAAAATCATAAAATAAGCACTTTTTTTAATGATCAGATAAGCATAAAATAAGCACTTACAAAGTAAAAATGTGAAAACTCAAGCTTCTCTATGCACTTTGATCAAAATTTTGATATCCCAACCGAAGTTCTGTAATTTACACACCAGAGTGGTAGCAATTCGATCGGCATGAAGGAAATGTTAATGAAATCTATAAATGTTGACAGTATCATTTAATTCCAGTGGGGATAGAAACAAAATAAAATGTCGGTCATTTCGTGTCAGTTTTAACCGACATTTAGAACCATGGTTGTGGATAATATAAAATCTGGTTGAAAGCATTCGTGCCTCCACCTCATCCAAATACATTGAGTTGATGGGAGCACAAAACGCTTTTGGCACTTCCCCTCTTTCATTCCTTACACACCTAAACTGGATGGACTGGAGCTATCAGGCGAGATGCCATAAAAACAACTTAATAATTTTGGCAATAAAGGAACCATCTCGCCACCACCCTGTACACTCCAGTGCACCAGCAAATTCTTTCCTTTCACTTGAAATGCAAATCTTGAACTGCAACTCCCCAAAACTCCTTTCTCATGTTGCTCCGGATATAACAAAACTGCATCTCGAAATTATCTACTTTCTTCTACCCATTAAATGAATATGATTCTAAATTTTCTCCATGTATTCAGTTAGGAGTTAATGTTTTGAGGGCTTATGTACAGACTATTATGTCACACATTGATCACAATGTCTTTCATATGGCCCTACAGGAGCTACGGGACAACGCAACCTAGATGTGGCTTCCTCTTCTTCAATTTCTGATGACAACTTATTCTGAATTTGATGATGATTACTTCCTTCCCCAAAGTTAAGACAACCGCTGATGATCACAAGATCAACAGAAAATTGTAGTTGATGGATGACTCTCCCCACACATGACAAAATAATCATAAATCAAAAGTGAAATCCATGGGAACAAGCTGAGACCCAACCCCAATACAAGTCTTTGCACTATTGCTAATATAATTCGGACCCCCAAGATCAAACATTAGAATAATTCGCTACACAATCTGCTAACATCTGAGATAAGTACATGTGGTTTAGACAAGTAGCGAATAAACAATATGGACAGCAGTATGAAATGCCTAAATTCACAAATGCCTTGGAGAAGGCAACTAATTCCACTACTGTTACATCCAAGAGCAGCACAGTTTTGAGCTGGAGTTTCTGGACAAGATAGCTACTACTTACATTCTCTAGGCAATATATATGAAGAAAGCTTGTGAAGGAAACTATGCCCGCCACCACTTCATAGATATTATCATATTTGACACAAGATGTTGAGCGACTTCAAAGGTGCTTAGGTTATTTAGGATAAGGAAGAATACAAGAAGATGAAGGAAGGCGGACAATGCATTTCCTTTCATTGTGCATTTCCTACTCAAGAATGAATCATGTGAACAATATATAAAATTATGAGATGAAAAAGACAAAAATATCCCTAATGAAGAACGTGAATATTCGACCATTGTCTACTATTCCATTGACATTTCTCAACCTGGCACGTTGAGGAGGAGCACCAGAACTTTGCGCTTATGTGAAATCGAGGAAGTAATGGGTTCTTGAGAAACAAACCACTGATTTGTGACCTTAGCACATTGATGGATATCCATTTCGCCAGCAAGGGTTGATGAGCTGGCTGTGGGGTGGAACAATCCATGCTGGTAACATAAATATTCTACCATTGTTTACTATTCCATTGACATTTTTCAACCTGGCACGTTGAGGAGGAGCACCAGAACTTTGCGCTTATGTGAAATCGAGGACGTGATGGGTTCTTGAGAAACAAACCACTGATCTGTGACCTTAGCACATTGATGGATATCTATTTCACCAGCAATGGTTGATGAGCTCGCTGTGGGGTGGAACAATCCATGTTGGCTTTTTCCGATTCTATCCCAATTGAATAGGGCGTTGTTTTTGTTTTAACAGTTATGGGCCATCTCAGATCTAGCTACTTCTTCATTAATAAGATTTTATCTTCTCGAAAAAATTATCAATTAAAGGAAAAAGGGAATGAGAGATACGAGGTGTCGTGTGTCGACATGGAGTGTCAGACACGGCAAACCCCCAAAATGCAACACAATTTTTTTTCTTGATGAGCCCATAATATACAATCAGGATTTTTCTTGATGAGCACACTAATATGCAAATCCTACAAATACAACACAATTTTTCTTGATGAGCCCACTAAAATGCACCCAAACTTAACCCTAGGTTCAAAAAATCACTAAAAATCCCTATGGATAAAAACATCAGCATCCAACCTTCAGCCCAAATTGTGGCCCTTAGTACTGACGCCACTGTTTTTTATTCCTCCTTTGCTTGTGGGTTGACCATGAAGAGTTGCTTTGTAAGGGCGGCCCAGTGCATGAGGCTCCCGCCATTGCGGGGTCTAGGGAGGGCTAGATGTACGCAGCCAATGTTTTGAAAATCAGAATCAAAACATAAATCGTAATAGGGGTTGAATCGTATCGGATCATAAATCGTCAGATTTATTCAGAAATATATATATATATATATATGAGGAAAGTGTCTCTAGTCTCTCCCCTAGATAAGCTTATCTACTCCTCCCTTTAAAAAAACACAGTGGGCCCACACTGTTTGGATGATCCAAAGCATTCATTTGATAGGTCCTAACATAGATAGGGTGTGCCCAAAAAATCAGCACCAAAGGGTCATCCTAGAACTTCGTTTTGTGGGGCACACCGTGTCCAAAATGGACGCATATAAACGTGGACGTTTATATGTGTCCATTCTGGGTGCCACAAGGCCCCACAAAACGAAGTTCTAGGATGACCCTTTGGTGCTGATTTTTTGGGCACACCCTATCTATGTTAGGACCTATCAAATGAATGCTTTGGATCATCCAAACAGCGTGGGCCCACTGTGTTTTTTTAAAGGGAGGAGTAGATAAGCTTATCTAGGGGAGAGACTAGAGACACTTTCCTCTATATATATATATATATATATATATATATATATATATATATATATATATATATATATATATATAATAAAAAATTTGCTAACAAACTTGACACATACTAATCATCTATTTCTCATCCAAACCCATCCATATTGGATAATAATCTTACAAATAAAAAAAGATACAATATCATATCAATTCTCAAAGTCTCAAACATCAAATGACATATATCAATCATAAAATACTAGAGTCGTCGGTGTTGTCCTCATTATAGTCGTCTCCTACCTCGAAGTAATTTAATGCCCTCAAGCAAATGCACTATTATCTCTTTCTGTAATGCACTATTTTCTCTTTCTGTAATTTGCTAGAACCATCTTGGTTCGTCTTTTAATATATTCTCTTTTTTACAGTCTCAAAAAAAAAGCAAATGCACTATTATGCTTGACTGGTTCGATTCGTTCGGATTCCTACTCCTTCTCCGTCTTCTTCCTTCTAATGAGAGGGATTTTGAAGGCTTCTTGTAAGCTAAAAAGGAAATGAGATCTTTCGAAAGAAAGTCTTATTTTCTTTTATACAAAACTTAATTTGGATAAATCACATGAATCGTATGATTTAAGATCGAATCGTAAGATTCAATCGAAAATCGTAAGATTCATACAAATTAAGATTCAATCATGGGATTCAAATCGTCATGCATAAGATTTGCTTTTAATCGTAAAATCGAATTGTAAATCGTAAGATTTGCAAAACAATGTACGCAGCCTTACCCCTGCTTTGCAGAGAGGCTGTTTCCGTGACTCGAACCCGTGACCACCAGGTCACAATGGAGCAACCTTACTGTTGCGCCAAGGCTCGCCCTCGAAGAAGCCACTGCAGAGTTGCTTTGTACCATTCCAAAAAAGAATAAAGAGTTGCTTTGTGGACCTAAGCTGCATCATGAAAAGGGCAAACACCTCAAACAGTCAAACTGATCAACGGTGAAACCCCATTGCTTGAAGGTAGCCACCGAGAAGCTACTGCAGAGTGCAGATATAGTTACAAAGTGCATGCATTGTAAAAAGGACGGGAATCAGAGTCCATAATTAAATGATAAAGAGACTTGAACAAAAAGGCACCATCAGATCCATTGACCAAGTCATTGCATAAAGAACTTTACATCGAGGGAATGAAAACCTTCTCCAATTGTCGTTGAATAACCAAATACTCCTTCCCCACATTCATGGGTCTAGAGTCTAGACTATTTGACCTCCAAGGCTCATCAATGATCTAGAGTTCAAGATGCTTTTAAAAATAACTGAAAAGCAGTGTGATTCTATTATGATTCAATGTCACCGTTTTTTGCTAAAAGAAGCGATATTGAATCTAGTAAATCTACAGTACCATCCTTATCCAAAGTCCCATGGCTTCATACCTTGCAAAAGACAAGTTGGAAGATTGCCTCTATAACAAAATTAGGCGAAGAAAAGAGAGTGAAAAGAGAGTGAATGATGGAGAAATGCTAACAAGGCTCGTAAAGTGCAATAAGAGAAAATGAAGAATGGCCAAATATTACAATGGCAAGATGAATACTCACGTACCAGGCATACATGGAAAACATTTCTTGTAAGTGTGTAAAAGTCTTGACTCTGCAAAAATATTCCTAATAAATAAATCAACATCAAGCTCCTAATGTGGGGGATTTAAATGATGGCGACATTGGAGCTATCCTCACTGGCTTGCATGTTTTTCGGGACTTCTTTCGACAGTTTGGAGACTGAGGGTGATTCTACTTGTGCTATAATATCATGGGCCCTAAACAAATCTCTGGGGGAGGCTGGCCCATTTTATAATTGAAGTATGGGACCTTTGTAGCATAATCAGTCCCTCTCTAACCCAGGGTCTAGATCGAAAAAATGAGGTACCAAACAGATTAGGGGCAGAGAGAACAAACCATGAGATGTTGCTAATCTATGATTTGATCCTGTGAATTGCCTGGGTATGCTTTCTGTTTTTCTTATCATGGATTTTTGAGGGGGACATCGTTGCTGCACTTTTTTATATTTCATCTTTCCGTTGATTGAAATCATCTATTATCTCGCTCAGGAAAATAATATATATAAAAAGACACGGACACAAACATGGGAACAGAGATGTCACTTGGCATTTTTCCAAAATGTAGAAAACACAGGACATGTACATATAAAATAACAGCAAGCTTAACCATATTTAACTTTAAGGATGGAATTAATAATTAATTTAAAATAGCATCTAGAAGACTCACATGCTAGAAATTATAAGTGCAAATCTGCAGCATTAGCAAGCAAAAAAGCATGATAGTTAAATTAAAGAGAGTGACATATATTTAAAACATGATAGTTATTGTACTTATCCATGAAGTATCTGGTATGAGTATCAGTATCATATCAGGTCAGACATGATATGTTAAAGCTACATTTGGGTATCGCGAGAAGAATACATTCAAATTTCAGGGTCATCCTTTTTTATACAGACATGTATTTAAAACATGATAGTTATTTTAAGTATCCATGAAGTATCTGGTATGAGTATCGATATCATATCATATCGAACATGATATGTTAAGGCTACATAAGAATTCGGGTATCGGAGAAGAA
Source organism: Tasmannia lanceolata (assembly GCF_043159265.1). Taxonomy (NCBI): domain Eukaryota; kingdom Viridiplantae; phylum Streptophyta; class Magnoliopsida; order Canellales; family Winteraceae; genus Tasmannia; species Tasmannia lanceolata. The sequence goes on from NW_027518695.1 coordinate 12,629,581, forward strand.
TACACTCATTCTTGGTAATCAGAAAGATTAGGACGGATACCATGAAACCTATTTATCCAAACCATTCCTATGAAATCCTATAGAGTCGTCCTTTTTTATACCTTATGACCCCAAAATCAATCTAAAAAGGACTAAAAATACTTTCTTAACATTAAATTTCAGTAATCAACAATCCAAACCATCAAATATAACCAAAATTTGCTCAAAAGGACTAAAAATACCTGTTATTTTTTTGTTTTTTTATGAATAGCAACTAAAAATACTTGTAAAGATTGAAATTCAGTAGCCAACAATCCAACCCATCAAAATATAACCAAATTTTGCTCAAAAGGACTAAAAATACTTGGGTTTTTTATTTATTTATTTATGAATAGCAACTAAAAATACTTATTAAGATTGAAATTCACTAACCAACAATCAAACTCATCAAATATAACCAATTTTACAAGAATTGACAAGTTCAAGAACAATGATAAGAAACTCACCCACTGGAATCAATAGCATCCCTTGAAATTTTCATCTTCTTAGTAGTACCCTTATACAAATCTTCCAAACTACAAGGCAAAGTCCGCTCAATCGGGGGCGCCTTTCGGAGCACATTGTTAGATGTCTCACCACGACCACCACCGAAAGACGCAAAGATATCATCCCCGAAAATACTCCGCGTAAAACGGGCCCCACCACGAGACCCACCACCCATATCCCCCATTCCCCCAAAAGGGCTGGCCATACCAAAAAACTCAGAGAAAATATCATCAGGACTTCTAGGGTTGAACTTGAACATGGTGGGCCCAGAAGGCGAAGCCCCCTGTGGTGGAACCTGGCCTTTTAGGGCTTCTTCCCCATATTGATCATAGATTGCTCGCTTTTGTGGATCACTCAAAACCTAAAAAAAAATAGGGAAATAAGAAAAAGAAAACCCTAAGAAATCAAAAGAAGGGAGAGGGTTTGAGTTATTTACATCGTAAGCTTCGGAGATTTCTTTGAATTTGGCCTCAGCTTCCTTTTTGTTGGTAGGGTTTTTGTCGGGATGCCATTTCATGGCGAGTTTGCGATATGCTTTTTTCAGGTCTTCTTCTTTGGCGTTTCTGTCTACTTGAAGGGTTTTGTAGTAATCCACACCCATTGTGGAGATTTGCGTGCTTCTTCTTCTTCTTCTTCTTCCTCTTCTTCTTCTTTCTACTTCTACTTTTCTTCTCAGTTAGGGCTTGCAAAAATCAACACAGAGGGTGAGAGATACGTGAGGAGGATCGCTGGTGTGATGTGATGAGATGTGATGAAGCCCTACGGGGGAATGAGATCGAGACACACTCGCGTTAGGGTGATCCCATAACCTGCCCACTAAGGGTGTCAATTTTGGCTCGAGCTCGGCTCGAATCCTTAACGAGCCGAGCCGAGCCAGCTCGCCAGGTTTAGCTTAACGAGCCAAGCCGAGCCTGGCCTAAATCGGGCTCAAGGCTCGTTAAGAATTTAATATATATATATATATATATATATATATATATATATATATATATATATAGAGAGAGAGAGAGAGAGAACGGTTGGTGCGCTTAAGCTCACCATTTTTTTGGTGCGCTTAAGTTGTTATAACACCTCCCATTCGTTTAAATGTTTGGGTCCCGCTTAAGCGTACCAATGGGAGGCATTATAACAACTTAAGCGCACCATTTTTGGTGCGCTTAAGCTCACCAATAGTTTTCTCATATATATAGAGAGAGAGAAAGAGAAAAAAAAAAAACTAGGGCTGCAACTCGGGTCGGGCGGGTCGGGTTTTGGAGAACCCAACCCTACCCGAGAAATATCTCGGGTCGGGTTTTTTTTCGGAAAACCCATGATTCCCAAACCCGGCCCTACCCATGATAAATCTCGGGTCGGGTCGGGTTGGGTCGGGTTTTTTCACGTTGACGCAATTTTTTAAGGAAAATTCTTGTTTGGCAAGGCAACTCAACTCATAGAAGTAGAAATTACACTCACATTACACTTGAATCAAACAATGATGTAATTACACTCACATTACACTTGAATCAAACAATGATGTAATTACACTCACATTACACTTGAATCAAATAATGCTGTAATCAAACAATGTTGTAATTACAATCAAACAATGCTGAATCAAACACTTGAATCAACTCAACTCATAGAAGCAGAAATTACACTCACATACAATAACAGTGGGTGCGTGGGTTTTCACTTTTAACTTTTAACTAACAATAGAAAAAATGTACATACTATAACTTATGTAACTCGGGTCGGGTCGGGCCCCTTCAAACCCGGCTCGACCCGAGATTCATGCGGGCTTTTGAATGCTCAACCCGGCTCGACCCGAAACCCATGAAACCTGAACCCAACCCAGGCTATTTTCGGGTCGGGTCGATGCGGGTCGGGTAAAACCCGGCTCGAGTTGCAGCCCTAAAAAAATGGTTCCTACACATATGTGATATGTGTAGAGAGCTCTCTAGCTCTCTACACACTAGCTTAAAATACAGTGGGAGCCCACATTGTTTGGGTGATCTAATCCATCCATTTTAAAGGCCCTCACATAGATAGGGTGTCTACAAAAAATCAGATCCATAGGATCATCCCAACCCTACGATTTGTGGAGGTAAAATAGATGTCTTTAAACCTTCACAAATTAGTCCAATTTTTGCCTTCACAGTTCGAATGGTTAGGATGATCCTGTGGATCTGATTTTTTGTGGACACTCTATCTATGTGAGGGCCTTAAAAATGAATGGTTTGGATCGCCCAAATAATGCGGCCCCCACTGTATTTTAAGCTAGTGTGTAGATAACTTATCTACACATATGTGTAGGAACCGTTTTCTCATATATATATATATATATATATATATATATATATATATATATATATATATATTATTAATATATACACTAAAAGGGTTGTCCGAGGAGTGAAAGGGTGAGGCAAAATATGTCACTTCATTTTAGGAACCCCATTTGTTACTTGGACCACCCCCCATAGTGTAAAAAAAGTAGTCAAATTACACTATATAGGGCTGTCCAGGGAAGATGAGGGGTGTGAACTAAATAGAACCCAAGCTCGGTGAGGCTCGCGAGCCGCTCACGAGCCTGGCCGAGCCTAACCGAGCTGAGTCGAGCCCGAGCCTGGTTCGAGCCCGAGCCCGAGCCGAGCTTTTGAGCTTAACGAGCCGAGCCGATCCTGGCCAAGCTCGGCTCGGCTCGTTTACACCCCTACTGCCCACTCAGTCCGGGTATGTGATGTGAAGTCCTGGAGGGAAAGTGGCAATTGATGTAACTGGGTCCACAGACCAATCAACCACGAATATAACTCTATCTTTGCTGTACACATGGAAAATCTAATCATCGAGTCTAGTCTATTTACCTAATGGGCCCTACCTCTGATTCCTATGACCCAAGGATCCTTTTCCATGGACCTCATGTCCACCACGTGGATGTGATCTGGTTCGTTGATATTGTTTTTTGATGAATACCTTAGATTTAGGTATGAGATTTGCTCGGACTGGGACCAAACCAATGAGGACCGTCGATATTGCAGATCAGATAAATTGTCTTGGTTGTGCGTGTCCCACCTTGGATTGCCCACGGACCAAAAATGAAAAATCACTCAAATCCTTCGGTCAATGGACCACAACAAAACCTATCTATTTTTACTAGGGGGGCTGTTCCAAGTAATAAAATGGGGCGAACTTTAAACTTTAAATTTAGAAAGTTAGAAAAGGAGGGGAAGTAGAGAGGGAAACTGCGTTTTGCTCTCAGACTCGTGCATTCAATCTCAGGTTCCCTTTTTCCTTACGTTTTTGCCATTTCTTTTGCTGTTTCTTCTGTTCCTTTTTTTCTCCTGTGAAAACTCAATTCAAAACTCAATTCCAAATCCATATACAAAAACATGAGGTATCGAAATGTGGCCTCAAGTCGGGTTTGTTTTGGATTATTTTTTTTGAAATGGAAATGTGGCCTCAAGTCCGGTTTGTTTTGGATTTTAAGAACAGGTTGTGGCTTGTTTTGGATTTTAAGAACAGGTTGTGGCTCCGAGACTAATTCTTAGCCTCAGATTTAAGTTTAGGCCCTGCTTGTTTTGGATTTTGAGAACTGATTGTCAGTCCAAAACTTGAGTTCTATCAGTTTTGGACTCGCAATCAGTTCTGAAAATCTGAACCGAACATAGGCTTAGGCCCTTTGCATTTAAGATGCCAAAACCGATTGTGAGTGCTACACCGACTATTGGACTCAAATTTGAACGTAATGTTGAGCCCAATAATAGATTTGGCACTTGCAATCAGTTGTCATAATCTCAAAGGATAGGGCCTAACTTTTGGGTCCAATAATAGATCTGGCACTTGCAATCGGTTGTCAAAACCTTAAAGAACAGGGCCTAAATTTTGAGTCCAATAAAAATTAATTTCTAAATTTGGGGAGGAGGAGTGGAGTAACGACCCTCTCAATTCCTAGTAAAATTATCTCTCTTTTGACTTTTATTAGCTTATAATATAATATGTAAAGGGAAGTGATATCCCCTCTCCCCCCTCTCTTTAACGTTATCTGTTAAGTTTTGAAGGAAAAGAAAAACATTAAAGGGGGTGAATTTATCCTCAAGCAGTGAACCATTCTCACAGAAACCGTTAAAAGGGGGGGATTTTATCCATTTAAGGGGGGGAAAATATCATTTCCCTATGTAAATCTCTCATTGTGTCTCATACAAAAAATGAGAAATAAAAACTATACGTATACAGTAGCTATTTGTGTAGTAATGTAAATAGGAAAAACATTGTTTTTTTCTGAATTTTTCCAGAAACAGCTTATCCAAGGTTTTTTATCCCAATTAACCATTGTTATTGGATAAAACATTATCAAACTGGTGAACAACGAACAAGATAATTTCGAGACAAGATTATCCAAGAAGGATTGCCAATTCTTGAAACAGCTTATCCAATGATTTCTATTCCCAATGACCTTTGTTATTGGATAAAATATTATCAGAACAAAATTGGTAAACAGCACACAAGATAATTTCGAGACAAAGAAGGATTGCCAATCCCAGAAACAGCTTATCTATGTTTGAGCAACTTTGTAACATACAAGACTGCTGTACATAAACCAATTACTAATCAACTGTAAACAACCAAAAAAAGGTGTAGTAAGCACATATACACATCAGGGCTGCGCCAACTAAAGAAAGCAGAAATATCAGCTGTAACAACAACAACAACAACAACAAAAATTGCATGTGGTATCATTAAAAAATAAATAAAAAATGGCACATGGGATCTGCTCTTAGCCTCTTACAGTAAGAGAGCTTCAAACTTCCTTGACAAGCTGTGGACTGGTATTTGTTTCAACAAAACTCTAAAGACAAGCTGTGCACTAGTATTCAGTTCAACAATAACTTTATTCATATGTTCGCAAAAGCCAGGGGTGTTGTAGCGCCTGTGATGCCGTTGGCCGCCTCTCAGGATTTGTCTGAAGCAAGTCCTCAATAAATTCAATAAATTCAACGTCGGAAACTTCAAGGTGATGAGCCAATGAGGACTTCTCTGGGATTATGTACTCCAGTTGGTTGGTTTCCTGGTAAAAGGAAAAAAGTTTGAGAATGATGATTGGTCATGACATTTTCGGTAAGCTTCTTTCATCTCTGTTCTTTTTTCCCAGGTATATAACACAGTAATTTGAAGAGCTCTTTAGATACAGGTAATACAAGAATTAGATTGCCATCAAGTAAGTCCATGTATACTAGGACCAATGCCGATTTGGATTAAGGGAAAGTCCAGTACTCTGCAGGAGTGCAACATCCTCTGTCCCTTACTATGAGCAGGTGCTTAAAATCCTCATCAAAGTCATAGTACCATCTTTTGTTTGATTTGCTGACTTCAATTTCTAGATCTCCAGGTTCCATAAATTCACTCGAGTAATCTCCCAGTGAATTTATTGTGTATGAGCATTTATGGTAGCTTAGTGGTTTGAAATTACTAGGGGTGTTCATTATTCGGTTATAACCGAACCAAACCGAATTGGTTCGGTCGGTTCGGTTCGGTTTTTTTTCTTTTCGGTTCGGTTTCGGTTATTTTTGTTTGGAAAATCGGTTATTCAGGTTCAGTTTCAGTTATCTCAACAAAAAAAATCGGTTAACCGAATAACCAAAACTATAGATAAAAACCATGCTTTTTTCCCTCTTTTTCTCCCACTATTCGGTTATAACCGAATAACTGAATTTTTAATCGGTTCGGTTTTTAGAAATTTATGTCCGGTTTCGGTTATCGAAATTTGATAACATAAATTATTTCGCTTACCAAATTTTGGTCTATTTGGTTCGGTTATAACCGAACGAACACCCCTAGAAATTACTCTAATGTGCTCTAATACACACCCCACAAATTTTCTTGACTCTCCTAGTCTTGTTCATCAATTTTTGAGTGACCATTTAAAACATCCATTAACTAATGGGTATTCACTTTCCTAAAAGCATCCCTATGGAACAATTCTAGAGTATTGTACACGAACTTAGATTCTTGGAATTGTATACTATGTGAGTTTCCAAAAGGCATCCTGCACACTGTCAAATCAGAACTCCAATTGGGAAAGTCACTTCACGAGCCCAAGATTTTCATCTCATAACGCTTTCTTTATCCAACATGCCAACATTCTGAGTCTCAACCGATCTGGTGCTCTCAATGTATGTTGTTTTGTATAAATCACATCAATGGATTGCACCAATTCCCTTCCTCCAAAGATGCACGCTCTAAAATGACTTATGTAAAAGAGGGAGTATTTTTTACTTTTCATTTTTCCATGTAACTTTAAGTCATGTGTCTTATTGTAAAAGAGGGGGATTTTTTACTTTTCATTTTTCCATGTAACTTTAAGTCACTTAAGTGCAACTTACTTATGTGGGCCCTCTTTTGGTTTTCTTGACTTGCGAAATAATAAAATGTTTGTGGGTTGGGTTTTCCAACCACGCGAACAACTTCTCTCCCTTCTCACTTCTTCCTCTACTTCTTCTCTTCATCTCCTCTTCTTCTGATGTGTTCTTTCTTATTCTCTATTATTTTAGCCTTGATTTATCATAGATGCGAAAGGGTAGCACATATATTACTCTTGGACAACATGTTATGTATCATAAGGATATTTACTTAAATCACGAAAGTACTCTAATGGTAAATAACAAGAAATCACGAAAAGATAAAATGTGCCTATAACGAGCTAAATAATTGAATCTCAACATCATGTATTCTGAATTTTGGAGAGAAATATTTGGAAATATGTCTCGAGCAACCCAAAGGGAATGTGAAACAATTTAATTTGGTCTAAATAAGCTGTCACGTCCATTTGTATTGCCATGTTTATAACACAAATGAAAGGAAACTTTTAATTATGAAAACAAAGACCAAACAACGCATTCCGTCCCCAACTTTTTATTTCGAATAAATTCATAGAAAACTACAAGTTAAATATTATATGACATATTTATTAAAAGGTTTTCTCGATTCAAGTTAGAGAGGGAGATTGAAAAGTAACCTCATTCATATGGTAAAGATCATAGTCATTTGTGAAATACTTGTGTGTCTCCTGCCCCCTTACTAACATCTCCATATCAATAGGACCAAGAATCCCAATCATGCGAGCAAGCAATAGCTCCAATGAATCATTTGGAAAAAGCACCTGTCGGAAAACAAAACGTTGAACATATGGAATACAATATTATTTTATTTTAATAGGTCTAGTACAGCCAAAATAACCCTAAAGCCCAAGCACTACAGCTCATGACCCAGAACTGAATCCAATCTCATAGATATCTTAATAACCCATCACATGACAAAGAAAACTAAAAGTATACAGCAAATAATCATAATTACATGCAAGATTTATTTGTTCCCCATATGCATGGCAGCTTAAAACTGGAAATTGTCTAAGACACACACACACACACACACACACACACACAGAGATGAAATTTGGAATTGCAACAGTTCTAACATGACGATTTTGATGGTATTTATGCAAGATTAGACATTTAAATTTTATATGACGAAGACGGAATGAGGGGTGATTGCAGGTTTTCAAATGGTGATTTTGATGATATTTATGCAAGAACAGATAATTAATTTTTCTACGACAAAGAAAGAGAAGCAGTTTTGGGATCTCAATATTTCAAACATGATGATATTGATGATATTTATGCAAGTATAAATAATTTCAAAATCTCATTGATCCTATTAATGTATGGTCAAAAAAGAAGCAAGAAGTACATTTAATGATGTAGGAGGGGCAAAACATTCATAAGCCGCAGAACAATTCCAGCAGAATTTGAAAGCGCATCAATCATGCATAGGGACCTCTAATCTAGTACACACCCAGCCCATCATAGGTTGTTGCGATTCTTATTATATATTATATTTAAAATAGGTTATCATGTTGTTTCTGGGACCCTAACTAATCCTCCCATGATTAATATACATGACTGAAAACCAAATTGAATAAAACTAATTGTTTATTTGATGAAAACTAGCCACTACCATATGACACAATAAGTGCGAATAGAAAACTCAAATAAATAATGTATCTCACGTAAATACAAATTACAACTATGAAAAACATTGTGTTCGTAAAAAAAGTCTCACTACACCACATAATGATCCTAGATTAAACAGTAAGTTTCAATCATGCCCGAAAACAAACAAGAAACAAATGTTTTGGATGCTCTATCTGGCCTGATTATGCATGGAAGTTTTTTAATGCTGGGAAGAGGACAAGAGTGCAAGGGGTTTTAGAAAATCTTAAAGAAAAAAGAAAAAAATACCTTTAATACATATAGGGTGATAAATAACTGTTACAAAGTACTTGTAACCATGATAGGCCTATCACTTAAGTGTTAAGTGCCGTTTATGTTATATATGTACATCTTATATCTTTATAAGATGTCAATGCATTAAATGTCATTAATTGGAAATATAGAATGAATTGAGAAACAACAAAAAAGTAGCCAAAAAAAACCTTTACAGTAAGAGATCACAAACCAAGTTGGACTCTTGAAAAGAATCTAAACAATTTCAAAGAGCAATAAGTCTCTAGTACAAAAAACAAAAGAAAGATCAAACTAGTAGAACTTACCTCACCAGAGAAAAGCTCAGCCAAAATACAACCAAGGGACCAAATGTCGATTTTTTGATCATATGGGAGGCCCAGGATAACTTCAGGAGCCCTATAGGAACGAGATTGTACATATAAGGACAAGTTGTCTGACTGGAAGCAACTGCTTCCCAGATCAATAACCTTTATCTCACATCTGCTGTAACTTTTGATAAGAATATTCTCAGGCTTTAGATCACAATGAATTATTCCCAAATGATGCAGGTATTCCAGTGCCTCCAGACACTGCCGAGTTATGCTCTGTGGAAAGGGAAAACAAGAACACCGCAGACTAGTCACCATCCATGACTCAGAAACTATTTTGCGTAATCTTATCTTACTTCTCAGTAATGTCTTATTTTCTAAATTTTCAATTTCCAAAACAACTCATGGATAAATATGAGAATTCTTTATATCTCCGTAACAAAATTGCATATCACATGTCATCATGTTTTATGAAACAAAAGCCATTCAAATAATAGATTGCTAGGATACTCCTAATTATTAACGGAGAACCACATGACAAGAAAAAAAACAAAAGCATGTCTAATCGAAATCAAAAACAGAACTAACCTCCATCCTGGGCAATGTGAAATAAATAAATAAATAAAAAGAACAAAAGCATGTCTAATAAAAAAATAAAAAAACTAACCTGCATTCTGGGCAATGTGAAATAAACCTCTCCCCCGGAATCATGATTAAATTTCTGAAATTCATATAAGTTTGCTCGCAGCAATTCACATACGATGAAAAGATGCTCCTGAAGAAATAATGAAATTCATATACGTACAACTTAGTTTTTCGCTCTACATGTACGGAAATGGAGAATTATTGCAAACAGATACGAGATAGAACATGCATAACACAAATAAGGACCAAAAACTGCTACAATGAGAAAAGGATGTGGCGAAGCCTCTAGCTGACACATTAGTGAATTGAAGCAAATACCGACTCTCAAACATTGACATATACAAATTTTGCACCTTATTGAGAGAATTTAAGGAAACTTCCTAAATCAACAAAAAGGAATATGAAAACAGTCAGTAAGAGGAATTTTAATATTATGAAGTGGAAAATAAACCAAAAAAATAGAATGATGAGTTTGGGCATGGAAAAAAAATGAACATCAGCTTTAACTTGTGATGAGTCTTGAAGCAATGGCTTTCAAACTGATGAAAATATATTAAACTAAATAGATTAAACTTCCAACAACACACCTGATGATAGAAATAGTCATAAAGGCGTAAGATGTGACATTCATCAGCAGGGTCATGCTTGTTGACGTACTTAAGGAGCTTGATCTCATCTAAACTCTGATCAAAAAAATCTTTATCATTTTTTATCACTTTCAAACAAACATCCATTCCCGTCTGAAGATCATGTGCCTGAATAACTTTGCTGAAAGCAGCTGACCCAAGATACTCAGTGACATAATATCTGCCCGCTATGATCGTGTTCAAAACAATCGGTAGATCTTTGTTCTCTTCAAAGCCAGTCCTGTAGAGGGTAATATATGTTAAAAGTATAAAAGATTAAATAGCGCCTTCTCCAACAGCTTAAGCTTTTGGAGTAATTGGTTGTTTCACATGGTATCAGAACTCCTTGATATTAAAAATCCACATGTAATAGCCAACCCAAAAAGAGGGGCCACATGTGCCATGTGTAGGCCAACCCTAAATAGAGGGGCCACCCGTGAGGTGGGGATGTTAAAGTATAAACGATTAAATAACGCCTTCTCCAACAGCTTAGGCTTTTGGAGTAATTGCTTGTTTCACAATATATGACATAAATAGAAATGCATCTTTCTATATGAGCCAATGAATCTGAAAATTATTGAAAGGGAAGGAAGACATCAGGTGAACCTATTTTTCCGATGTATAATCCTCAGATCAAATATTTCATATTCATCGTCGTGATTTTCAAACATCTGAAGCTCGCTGCCCGTGCCATGCTCCTGAGTGTCCATAACAGTTTCAGTATTGTGGGATTCTTCAATCATTTCTTGAGCATCCCCTGTTTCATAGGCAACATTTTGATATTCAAGGGAAGCGTCTGGGTCAATACAATGATATGGATCAGAGTTTTGCCAAAACTCCTCATTATGAACATCTTTTTGAAAGCATCTGTTATTTGAGTGGTTGGAACTTGTCCTACTTTTATGGTTAGAAGCAGAACCACCACCTGCAATTAAAGTGTAGGCTGCATAACTAACAACATGCATTGAGTACATAATAAGGCATGTACATACAGCCAGTAGGTACTGCAAGTGAACACCCATAAGGAAGCACTTAGAGTGGAAAACTTATAACAAACAAAGAAAAATGTTTCTCTTACTTGTGGAAGAACTCCTTGTATCTACCAACGGATCAGGAATCTGCAATTCCTTTTTGGGAAATTGTGAATCCAATTTCTGCTTGTTTCTGGAAGAATTTGTGCCTTGATTTGAATAAATTACGTTCTGTTCCCAAGAAACTGCCACAGTGCTTTCATCCACAAGATTTAATTGAAATGTCGTTAGTTCGGGGGCTTCTATGCTCTTTGGTTCATCACATACGAGTTCGTAGCATCTGTAAAGAGGGATATTTGAATCCTTAATCTGCTCTATAGCTCGATGGGTATAATCCACAGATTCCAAGCCATAATCTCCCTTTACTCCAGCACAGCAATCGCAAAGAGGGACCGAGCAACTATAGTTTTCAGTGCAACCCTCACATTCTTCTTCGGTGCCATGATTGGGATGAATTTTTTCATCCCAATCATGATGATCCGTAACTGTGTCAAGCATTGCAGAATTCAGCACATCTTTTACATCACTATTCTCGTGGGTAAAATGATGACCTGGATCATCTAAACCGTTAATACTTGTCACGGAATGAAATCCCCGCGAAGCAGATGTTGTCACAAACTTATCCACGCTCGGAGAGCTAGATAAATCCGCCGGCTGTTCGTCATACCCCTCACCTCTCTCACTGTACCAAAACGGATTGTTTATCATGTCAAGGTCATTATAATCACGAGCAGTGCCGAATTCAGAGAGCCTATCAGATGAATCTTCAGACTCAACCCGAGCAGAAGACCACAGTCCATATGGGTTCTCGAATTCTGCCAAAAATGCAAAGGATAATGATGAATTAAAAACAGACTTGAAAAATCTACATGGACAAATGGGCAATTTACAGATATACATGCTTTTTTACTATCGAAAAAAATCAACCAATAGCACCAAAATGAAAGAAGAAAACCACTTCTAATGGTATCAAAAGGAAGAGTGTTCTTTGGCTCTGTTTGGCTTGCAAGAAAAACATTTCTGAATGAATTTTTTTTTTCTTTCCACAATTTAGAGGGAAATGGCATGATTAGTGTAAATTAGAGGGATATTCTCATAACTTAAGGGTCCTTCTAAGTAAAAGTTGAATTGGGTTGGTTAAGTTATCTTTTCTCGTGTGTAAAGAAAAGTAGGAAATTTTAGATATATTTTCCTTTCCAAACTTTTCCAAAAAGAAAAATCTTGCAATCCAAACAGGGCCCTTTGTGTGTTTGGCTTTTTTATTCGTATACTTCGTATTTTCTATGTATAGATAGTGTGTGCTGAGTTTTAACAGAAGAATTCCTAGAAAGAGATAAAGATTTGAAATTTCTTATAAACCCTAGAAATTAAATTTCTCTGTGTGTTTGGCTTTTTTATTCATGTTCTTCATATTTTCTATGTATAGATACTGTGTGCTGAGTTTCTAACAGAAGAATTCCCATAATACAGAGATAAAGATTTGGAATTTCTTATAAACCTTAGAAATTAAAATGTTCTGAGTTTTTAACAGAAGAATTCCCATTAAGAGATAAAGATATGGAATTTCTTATAAACCCAAGAAATTAAAAGGTTAAAAATTTTACCTGATCCAGATGAACCAATGCTAAGAAAAGAATCAGAAGAAGATTCTACATCTTCTTTAGGGCTAGAATTAGAATCTATACCATCTAAAATCTGGCGACCCAACGCAATCCTCAATTGAGGGAATTCATCAAAGTGGGAATTAAAAGAAGAAGAATCCAAATCCAAATCCCCTCTCTCTGTTATGTCATCTCTCAACGCGGATTCGGCCTCGATGAATCCATTTTTTCTCAAGAAATCCAATACTGAGTTCATGTCTGGAACTGAAACCATTACAAGAAAAATTATAAGGAGGATTCAAAGTTAAATTCAAAGAAGGAGAGGAAAATATGAAGAAGAAGAGGGCATTTTGGGAAAGAAGGTCAAAAGAGGGAGAGAGTAAGGGTTTTTGGTGTTGCATTCTTGGGGAAGGATCTTCTGCTGCTGGAAAAACCTGAAGAAATTCACCAACTTTGAAAAGTAGGGTTTTGAGTATTTTTGAACTGTGGGTCCATCAATAATTCTAGCCGTTGAAAAAAGGATGGCATTGGTACACGTGTATTGTTGAGTGATTGACGCGTGTCTTTTTGAAAGGGATATATTTTTTCACCCTATTGTAGGACTGTAGGAGAATGCGCTCCCTTTTAAACGTCAAAAAGCGTTTCTGCCCACAATTCAAGTTACAGTGGAGCGCATTATCCTACAGGGGGGTGTAAAAATGATCTTCCTTTAAAAAATAGGGCGGCTTTATCTTTTTTGAGTAAATGATTTTTATTTTGCGTGGTTGTGTTAGTTGTTGGCGCGTCAAGCGGATTGAGGGAATATGCTTACCTTCCGTGATGGATGCGTTGGGTTTCTCTTTGAACTTTTCTTAAGACTCTCTGGAATACTTCTAGAAATTATTTTATTTAATCTTAAGATGTGTTTTGGAGTTAAAATATAATTACTTTTAAATAAGGGTTGTCATAGTTTTCATAATTATATAAGGCCACATTGAGTACATCTAAAGATTTATTTTTTCCTTGCAAATGGTTTGTAAGTCAAATAAGATTATTTGCAAATAATGGATATAGGTGGTTTTATATGATGTGTGCGTGGAAAGTCCCGTAGTTTTTCAGAATGTACAATGGGACCCACTTCTTAGGATGATCCAAACTGTTCATTTGATAGGCCATAGCGTAAATAGGTTGTAACTTGTAAATCATCTCCACAGGATGATCCTAATTTACCAATCTGAAGAGAGAATGTACATTATCAAAAACATCTGCAGATCGGATTGTTAGGGAGATGATTTATGGGGTACAGTCTATTTACGTCGTGGCCCAACAATTGTACGGTTTGGAACATCCTACGAAGTTGGGCACATAATACTTTTTGAAAAATACTGAACTTCATGTGCACACACCGTATAAAACGAAAATAATATAGGAAGATTGATATTTGGCAAATATCACAAGCTAAACCTTCTCCGCCCACCTTTTTTTTTTTTTTTTTTTTGTAGATTTCAAGTTTCGAGCGGCGAATAGAGCTAAAATCTTGAAGCCAAACAAAGTCATTTTAGGCAATTTTGTTCACCGGTTTTGCTGTCTCATTTGTAAATAAGATTAAATTAAAATAAGGGCCCATTTGGATACCTCATATTTTGTATTTGGAATTGAAATTGAGTTTTGAATACAAAATGAATAGATCCGTCAGCTCATGCTGAGAGAGACAGAGAGGGAAGGGGGTACTTCCTAGTGGAGGGGAGAGGATGAGGAGCAGAGAGGCCAGGTGAAGGAAACTGCTAAATCTGTGGATTTCCAATTACTTATTTCCACATCATATTTGGAAATCTTATTTTTTTTTACCATCAGTTGTTGAATTGGAAATCCAAGAATTTGATACGGATCCAAATTACAATGCAAAAAGGGCTGCAAATGTGAGAAATCCAAATCAAATTCTTCTCGGCATCCAAACGTGCCCCGATATTATTTACAAATAAAGACCAATTTTTGCAGCTCCCAAAGAAGGCCATGCTATTGGTTTCCAAGGATACCTTAATATCCTATTACATAAAATATTAAAATAATATAATACCTTAATATCCTCATTGGCATAAAAAGATTAAAATAAAATAATCTTATATGCAAATAAGGACAAATCTTGGTACCTAAATAGGCCCACAGTTTTGAGAATTGAAATCCTCACCCCCTTGTTTTCAAAATGTCAATTCATTCTTTACACTTTTAAAGTATAGGGTGGCATTAAAACGAGCTAGTGTTGATATCTTATTCCTATGTTTTTACATTCTAATATGTATATGAATGTAGACAAGTACAGAGGAACTAATGAAAAAGAAATTGAATCAGGCTAGGATTACCCGATCACCACAAGTTTTAGCCGACGGTCGGACGTGATAGTCCGCCATATTAGGCTCTATTTTATTTTATTTTATTTTTTGAATTTTGAAAAACCTGGTTGTTAGTCAAAAACTGATTATTGGACTCAAAATTAAACGTAAATTTGAGTCCAACTATCAGTTTTTGACACGCAATAAGTTATCAAAATTAATCCAAAACAAACAGAGCCTTAACAATCTCAATCGATGTAAACATCTACCATGAATCAGGTGATTGGTTAAGAGAAAGGTTGGGTCCACAAATGAAATGGCTATGAACATTAGACAGAATATATTTTTAGTGTAGGGCCTATCGATGTTTGGAGTTTTCAAAAATCTTTGGATACTTATTGAAAAATTCTGAATTTTTATGTCATATTTCAAATGTTTTAAAAATGAATAATTCAAAATTTTCTCATTTTTTTGGGTCAATTTTTTTTTTTCAAATTAAATGCAATATTGACAATAACTCACTAGTTTGTTATATATTATTTGAAAATTCATGAGAAATTTAAAGTTTTTAAAAAATATATATTAAAAATTGAACTCACCCACTAATCTTCCATGCTTATTGTTGTGTCTGGATTTGTTAGAAAATTTCTCGCCTAATTTTTGCACAAGAGAACAGCCAAACAGGTTCACTTTTCAGCATATTTTGTCTTATTCATTTAATTCGTCAGAGGTAGCTCACGAAATTGCCTAGGGGTGGCCAGAACCGAACCAGACCCGAAGAACCGAACCGAACCGAACTGGAACTGAACTGTTTAAAAATACTTTGGGTCCGGTTCGGTTCCACTGTTGGAGAACCGAACTTATTCGGTTCGGTTCCGGGTCTAATATTTTTGGTTCGGTTCTGGAACCGAAGAACCGAACTTTTGAATATATATATAATATTTTTTATATTTCTATTATACATATACTTATTAATATAAATTACTTATAATATTAATAAGTAATAGTTAATAGATACTATTCTTATAATAAGAAAGTAACTTATATTATAACTTTAATTAAAA
Source organism: Tasmannia lanceolata (assembly GCF_043159265.1). NCBI lineage: Eukaryota > Viridiplantae > Streptophyta > Magnoliopsida > Canellales > Winteraceae > Tasmannia > Tasmannia lanceolata. The sequence continues at coordinate 12,645,969 of NW_027518695.1, forward strand.
GTTTTTTATAAATTATAATTAGTAATTAGTAATTAGCCATTAGAACCGGAGAACCGAACCGGACCGAACCGATTTTGTTCGGTCCGGTCCGGTTCGGTCCTACTATGTACTACGGTTCGGTTCGGTTCGGTTCTTACGGTTCATGGAACCGGGAACCGAGAACCGAACCAGTTGGCCACCCCTAAAATTGCCTAGTAAATCCCACATACACACATGTGAAAATAAATATATGTTTTTTTCTAAGATATTTCAGAACATTTTTCGAATGTCTCACAAATAGAGAAAACTGTTGGTGCGCTTAAGTTGTTATAACGCCTCCCATTCGTTTAAATGTTTGGGTCTCACTAAAGCGCGCCAATGGGAAGCGTTATAACAACTTAAGCGCACCACAAAAAATTCTCCTCACAAATATTGTAAATGTCCTCCTCACCAAACTATTATCGAATCCGAAATTTTGAAACATGCTTGAGAGTAATTGGGACCATCCAAAAAGTCACGAATGGTTTCAAATTTGTACCATTGCCACTTGTACCTTTCCTTGGTTCCCCTCTATCTAATTTTGGAATGCAGCTCGCAATTTTCATTTACAAGAAAGAAAAGTTTTGATTTTCTAAAAAGACAACAATGCTGGAAATCTTTATTTTCTATGGAAAAAATTTCCAATAACAATGTTCTATACATCCAAACAGGCCTTAAATGCCGGTCCAGACAAGATACATCTAGGGCCACCGCAATGTCCGGGCACCACAAGATCTATGGCAAGGATGCTTCCCATATTTTTCTATGAGTCTGAGCAAGTGATGCTAGCATTTCTCTCTAAAGAAAAAGAATCTATGAATATTTTTGCAGTTGGGGGTGGGGAGATGGTTTGGTCCAACCTACTTTTCAGAGAGGGAGGGAACATGATGATTTAAGCAACACCAAACCATGATTTGTGTCTCTAATGAGTGATGACACTTTCTACTTTCTTCCTTTTACTCTTTTTTCCATGTTTCCATGCATGCACAAAGCAGAGATTTTGTACCAAGTGTGCCCGTGAAGTCCAATATTTTTTCAATAAGTATAGTGGAGCCCACTTCTTAGGATGATCCCAACCGTTCATTTGATGTGCGACATCCTAAATAGGTTATAACCATTAAATCATCTCTGTGGGATCATCCTAGCCATCCGATCTGTAGCGATTTCTGTAATGAATACCCCATTACATATTAAAGGGTTAGGATCATCCTATGGAGTTGATTTACGTTATGGCCCATCAAATGAACGATTTGGATCATCCTAAGAAGTGGGTCCCACCATACTTTCTGAAAAAGTAATAGCCTTCGCACCCATAACCTCGTATAATGTGATGAAAAACTTGGAATTCAAATTCAGGGGGCAAAGGCAGACGGGGAGTAAAAGGGCATCATTGAAAAGATGAAATGCAAAAGGAAAACAAGACCCTGTCCTCTGATGGTCCCGTTTTAACCATCATTCAATCCTAACAACTTAAAAGTAGCTTTTCCTCCACAAGGGTGTACATGACTATGCATGGCTGTAGGACATGATAAAATAAGAGATGATATAATTGACCCCTTTTCTTCACCGGGCCACCCCGTCTAGGGTGTACAGAATGATCACATGCATGGTTGCAGAGCATGATAAAATAAGAGAAATATAGTTGCCCTCTTTTCTTCCTTGGGTCACCCCCTTGCAGTGTAAAAAGAGTAGTCATAGATACACTAGAGTGGGGTGGCCCACGATATAACTATTGTCAAGGTTTCAAACTATGATATAATTTTGGATTGTGATGAATACCTGTAGAAGAATGATACAGTACAAGCCATAACATTAGTATTTTGGCATTTGAGTGGATCGAAGAAAATTTAGATTGGTTTTTGAGCCATGAATCACCAAGGTAAAGACACAATGCATGCAATTTTCCACATCTACACTAATGTTAGGTAAGAATCGGTCATGTTATGATAGCAGTGCACTCAATTGGATCATTCCCCAATATTTATAAATCAGTTTTTTCAGAGAGGTTTACTAGTAGAAAGTTGTGGGGTCGGGGTGAGTTAATCCAGGACAACCTCTGGCAGTGTGTGCTCCATGTAGGTCTAAATCAGAATACTAAGAATTAAATTAACTAATTATGATAATGAATCGTAGTTCATTAACACCCATCATCACAAGTGCGTGAAATTAATCAATGACATTTCACGAATTAAGCAAATACAATCACAAATAAATACCAGTGTACCTAAATCAGCATGTATTCACCTCTTTGTTGACGAAACTCACTTAAAGTTTCAGTCACAGCAGGGGCCTTCTTATGTACTTGGCCGTGTGGTTTTGATAAATGGTTGATCTCAAAAATATTTAGGGGCCGTTTGGATACGCGGATTTTAGAATTCAGGATTTCTTCAAAATTATAGCTAAGAAACAAGAGAAGAAGTGGATCAGCCGTCGTTTTTTACGTCTCGCCCTTCTTTCCGCCAGCAAGAGAGTGGCAGATCCTCCCATATTTCCAGGTTCTAGAAATCTCAGGATGCATGACAGATTTTTAAAACCTGAATTTTTCACTTATAATCCAAGAAACATTGTCATGACAGCATACAACAGCTTGATCATGGGCCCTCTTTTACACTGTTTTCAAACTAAAAACCTGGATTATAAAATCTGTGTATCCATATGCGGATTTTAGAATTCGGGAGTTCTTTACAATTGTAGCTATTAGACAAGAGAAGAAACGGACCAGCCGTCGTTGTTGACTCGTTTTTGACTTCTCGCCCTTCTTTCCGTCAGCAAGAGAGCAGCAGATCCTCTCATATTTTCAGGTTTTAGAAATCTCAGGGTGCAGGAGAGATTTTTAAAACCTGAATTTCTCGCTTAAAATCCAAGAAACGTTGTCAGGACACCAGACAACATCTTGATCATGAACCCTCTTTTACACTGTTTTCAAACCAAAACATGGATTCTAAAATATCCAAACAGCCCCTTATACCTTGAAGCGGACCTAGGGAGTAGCAAGTGTCCACCCCCTGTAAGACCCATCCCAGTAAGTGAGGATTTGGGGGAAGGATTTACGTATAAGACGTGATTAGGGGTATTAGATGATTTGCCGGACATCTTCAGGGCTACATCCTAGTGGGGGCCACTTGCCCAATGTGACCATTGTATGACTTCAAAGCAACGTTGCAGTGGAGCCCATATTGGGTTATGCAGGATTGGCCATCGGATCCCTGTGACAGTCTCACTCACAACTCGCATGACTCATTACGATCCTTGGAGGATCAGGATTCCAGATTTACGGATTACATGAACTGATGAGATACATGGAGGAATTACACTGTAGTTACGGTGTATGCACTTTAGTGCATATACAATGTATATTTAATTACTGTAAGCCCAAGGGTACATCTTTCTCTTATTTTGATGATCAACAAACCCAAATTGATGATAATTTGCTAATGGCTTCTCTAGTGTTGTGATTTATACATGTTTCATTCATGTCAACACTTGAAGCTAGAAGAAAAAGGGTCAGTCTTGAAGAAAGTCAAGTCTTGGTAGTCATCCTTCAAGCCGTATGGTGTATCGAAGAATCAAGGGAACTACAAGGGCAATAACGTATTTGAAGATTATCTCAAGACAAGGAGAAGCTCGTGCAAGCACCCAAGAAGATTGAAGATCAATAATACTCAAGGTTCATATTTTTAGAATGCATAGGAGTCCTCTTTGCATTTAGTGTTTGCATGTTTAGATGTTTTCAAATCATTTTAAGCATTTATCTTTCAAACCCTAGAGCTTCAATCTTTGAAATCAAAATGATCATTCTTCAAGCCTCTTGTGCATTTAAACCTGCATTCATTTCTGTTGACTTTTTATGTAATAATCTTTTTGTAATTCAATCTTACAAAGGGGTGCTTTTAGTCTTTTACATTGGCTTTGCTTTTTGCTTTAGGGCTTCTCACTCAAAGTTAGAGCTTCCCTCCAAAAGGACTAAAGCCATGAGAAAACTTTAGTCCTAGATGGGAAGTGTGAGAGGGTGAGAGTGGCTATATATATACTTTCACTCTCTTCGTCTTGTGAATGAGAAAGAGGTCATGAGAATCCTACGCGCACGGATCACCCACTTGGGTCCGGTGGGCTTTTGGTATTACCACACACGCGCGCCGCCCGGCCGCCGCGCGCGTGGGCCCAAAGCCTTTTTATTTTCTTTTATTTCTTTTCTTTTTCTTTAATCATTATTTAATACTTTTTACCGTTTGAGATTCCTTAAATCTTGGTTTTGTGACCGTTTGGGAAACGTCTCTCACGCAGTAAAAGAGTGCGACGTTTCATCCCAACGTGTCTCTTATTTTTTTATAAAAAACGGTTTTACAGAGATAGAAAGATACATAGAACGAATTCTTCTTCTGCTATCTTCTCTCTGGTTTTCCTTCTGGTTTTTCCAACCTTTCTGATCAAGGCTTTTGGCACATATAAGCAAGTTGTTAGGCATCCGGGCTGCGTGAGTGCACACCCCTGGAGCGAGAGTTGTTGTATCCTGGAGGCATTCGCCGTGACGCCCATCTGCACCGTTGATTCGTCATAGTGGGGGCGAGATTTGCCTTAAGGACAGCGAAGATTCTTCGTGCCTCAACTCGATAAGTGATCTAACGATTTGTTCTTCCTTTACAGTTTATTATTGCAGAAAATTGTTACTGTTGAAATCTGCTTTTGGAGTTACCAGATTAATTTCGTATAAGGTATTATCTCATCCTAAATTACAGATTTGCACATCAATTTTTATAACAATTTCTTGCTATGAGGATCTCCCTAGGCATTTAGTTTCAATCATTGGGAGAATATTGTAAGCATGAGAGTTGTATATGCCTTAAAGAAGCTTGAGAGCTTTTCATTCCTTATTTTCTTTCCTTTCTTGTATTTGGAGTTGCAAAGAGGAGTTTCTTTCTTCAAGGCGGTGGTGCAACGAAGAAGAACGTCCTTGGAGGCGGATTGTAATACAAGGGTATGTCCCCTTGTGGAGGTGGAGTTTGCTTGTAACGCGTTGTGAGGCGGCGTTGAGGAACCTTACCGTAGTGTAGAAAATCCCAAGGAAAGACCGAGTGCTTTGGTAGCGGAGAAGGTCAGTTGTGACCGAACGACTATAAAATCATCGTGTAGTCTCATTGCTCCCTCTCCTATCTCTTGTGGTGTGATTGGTAATCTCTTTCCCCTTTCTATTTGAATATAATCTTGAACAAGGGTTAGAACTAACTAGGTTAATTTCACAAGCCCTAGCTTTGTAAGTAGAAATTTTTTAAAACACCCAATTCACCCCTGTTATGTGTTGCCATTTGGGATTTCAATTATCTAATATGATTTATCAATTAGCTTGATGGAAATTGGATGTTTCTATTTATATGGAGAGAATAGGATTCTTGGACATTGAAAAGAAAAAAAATGTTATGAGGAGAAAACAACCAAACATGGGGTTGGACGTTTCCTCCATAAATAAGATGATGAGAGGGAAAGAAATATAAGCTTCGTTTCCTCCATAAATAAGATGATGAGCGGAAAAGAAATATAAGCTTCGATGTTTTTGCATCTCTCCCATCCTCTCTTCTCTCTCCCTATAAGAGATGATGAGAGGGAAAGAATATGAGCTTCCACGTTTCCTCACTATAGAAGATGATTGGGGGGAGTATTGAAATATAAATAATTAAATAACACCAACCCTAACCGTTTAAGATTCTAATTGGTTGTTTCACAGGGCCTCAATTGAGTATCCAAATAAACAAATGTTGTTGGCCTAAGCGACTGATAAATATATGGTTTTAACTCAAGCATATAGAAGGGTCCGACTGTATTTGCTTAGACTGGTTATTTTGCATGAGATAAGAGCATTTCGCCATTTTGCTCATTTTATGAGATAAAAGTATTTTGGTTTGAGCCTAACTATGGCAGGACCAATAAATGTATAGTTTAAATCTTGCATTAGATGAGCCCTATCTTACTTGCATATTTTGGTTATTTTCCACGAGAGAAAGAATAATTTGGTCATTTAATGAGATAAAGGTAATTTGGCCATTTTTTTTATGAATAAGGGCCTCTGGTCATTTTCCATAAGATAAGGGTTTTTGGTGATTTTTCATGTGCTAAGAGCCTGTTGGTGATTTTCCATAACATAGGGGTATTTTAAGATTTTTATTCTTTTATAGGAACTTCTCTATTTTTTTCTTTGGAATTGCTAGTGTCCATCGCAAAAGGCATTTTGCCGCTGGTCTGTCGCATGTCAGACCAGCCATCTCGTGAATGGAGACAATAGCAAATATCTTTTTTCATTGTCCGTGAAATAAGGGTATTTTGGTCATTTTAATTGATATGAAGTTACCTTGATTATTTTTATTGACATGGGTGTTTTAGGATTTTTAATTTTTTCAAGAATTTTTATTTTTTCTGTTTTCACATTTTCTATAAGATAAGGGTATTTTGGCCATTTTCATGAATAAGGCCGTTTTGCACGAGATGAGGGATACTTTAGAAATTTTAGGGACTAGTCAAACACATGGTTTTAAATTTTGACCGAAATTTCGGATTTCGGTCGAGCCCGACACTGAAATGTACCGAAACCGAAATGGCCGAAACTGACCAAAATTTTGAAATTTCGGTCGAAATTTTAGAGTACCAAATTCAGTTCCAAAAATCAACATTTTGTGCGTCTTTACCAAATTTCGGCTGAAACTGCGTCTAAAATTTATGCCGAAACCGAAATTTCAAACCATGGTCCAACATGAGATGTATGCTTCACATTTTTTTGAGAAAATAGAATGACTCCAACTATAGTGGGCCCATCACATCAAAATACGAGGTGTAAACTGTGAGCCCCGCACTATGCATGGGTTTTGTGGGTGGGATGGTGGGCTCCACGCCATCAAAACATGAGGTATTAAATTGTGGGCCCCAACATGCTGTGCATGGCTGTAAAATGGTGGACCCGCTGCATCAAAATGGAAGGTTTAAAATGGATCTTGGTACCGACTACCGAGCCCATCAAAACATGAGGTAAAATTGTGGGCCCACCCGCTGCACAGGTTTGGTTTGGTGGTTATTGTGATGGTGCAGCAAGGGTGCAATATTAAACAAATGGCTGGCCCTACCCTTATTCTGAGTTCACGCTACATATGGATCTGGGACCTAAACCGTTGTCTTTTACTGGTGATAGTAAAAGTGCTTCTCTAAAATTCCTAGCATTAAACATGGAAGCTCCATTGGGAGCATTTCTTTTTTTATTTGGTAGGTAAGCTGGGATCGAACCTGGAACCTCCAGGTTGAAACACAAAAGCCTCAACGATTGAGCTACATGCCCAACCCCACTCATTGATAGATTTCATCCAAAATACAATACATATTTGATGAATATCACTGGGTGGGTGACCCAAACATCTATTAATTATCTAGATATATTTTTGGGGTTTTTGCCAAATAAGTCCTCTACTTTGCTGCATTTGCAAGAACAATAATATTCTAGTTTGACAATTTGCAAACAGAGTCGTCTTGAGTGAACTTTGCAGGTCAGGTCACGCCATCAATTCGTGATCAAAATATCCATCGTAGTTTTCTTTACTCTTTAAAAAGACCAAAATGCCCTTACATATGAAGATGAAAATTACCTTGTAAAAAGACCAAAATACCCGTTGATATGTTTTGATACGGTGGGTCCCACCAACTCAATTCAAACTCGTGCATCAGATGGAGCCCACCATTTTGCCTCATGTTTTGGTGGGGTAGACCTACGCCCATGCATAAGAATGCTAGTATGCAGAGAGATGATATTCCCACGCTCTTGATTCAAACTTGTCATTAGGGGTGGACATGGGTTGGTTCGGTTCGGTTTTGGGGTATCCCCATAACTGAACCGATCCCCTATCGGTTCCCAAATTTGGGAACCGGAACCGAACCATGGTTCCACAGAACCGAACCGAACTCGATCGGTTCGGTTCGGTTCTGGGTTTACCCAAATCACAGTGCAAAAAGAGCTGAATTGAAAATCCAAGAATTTGATCCGGATCCAAAGAGCAATGCAAAAAGGGTTGCAAATGTGAGAAATCAAAATCAAAATCTTCTCGGCAACCAAAAATAACAGGGCCCAAGTAAATCTTCTCGGCATCCAAAAATCTTCGTTTGATTAAGGCCCTGTTCTTTTGAACTGATTAAAGGACTCACATTTGATTCTCAAAATCCAATAATAACAGGGCCCAAATAATCGTAGGGCTCACAAGTCACAACCGAACCGAATCACATTCGATTTTCAAAATCCAAAACAAACAGGCCCAAGTAATCACCCCTTTCACTTTTTTTGTGAGAAAAAAAACATAAAAGAAATAGAAAAAATCCATACCTTGCAATGAAAGAGAAAAAAGCAGTGGGCTTTCTTGTTCTTCTTCTCTGTAAATCTTAATGCTTGAATAGTTGAAGGCTCTACATGGGAAGCGAGACAAAGAGAGATGAGATCTAGGGTTTTCTTTTCACCTCTTTAGCAAATAGCAATCTAGGGTTTGAAAATTGATGACAAAGGCAGAGAAAACGTCACTCTTTATTCCCTGCTTTTAGTTCTTTTGATAAGAAAAGGAATGACCTTCATGACAAAGAAAAAAGACTGGGTCGTGGCCCAAAGAAAATGCTCTGGCTCACTGGTGTTTGTGTTAGAGATAATGACGCGAAAGAGATTCTCTTGATATTTTCTTTCCTGTACATCTTGATTCTTTGTTTTCAGTTATCTAAGTTAAAAGTTAAAACCTTTATTAGTTTTTTATTCGGTAAAAATGAAAAAGTCAAAACGTTAAAATAAAGCGGGTGGGGTGATTTTATCCGTCTGGGAGGGAACATCACTGCCCTTTCTAAATTTTTTGTCAAATGTTACTTTTTTTAAATATAAAGAACTGTGAACCGGACCGGTTCGGTTCTGGGTCACAAGACCCCAAACCAAGAACCGAACCGGCTAATGTCGGTTCCCAAAAAATGGAACCGGAACCGAACCACAAAAATTTAGAACCGAACCGAACCGAACCAAATAGGTTCGGTTCGGTTCGGTTCTTCGGGTTAGACCCGAACCATGTCCACCCCTACTTGTCATTGTCATTGTCATTGTCAAAATATCACAGAAGAGTGTAATCTTGGTTTTGGATTTGTTGGGCAATTTCGTGGAAAGCCACTCCGCAGCTGACTTTTGCAGGAGAGAACAACCGCACAGGCTCACTTTTCAGCACATTTTCACTCTCTGCAGAATTGCCTAGCAATTCCCTTTTGGTCTTTTCCAATGGGTAGAAAAGAAAAATCTAACCTGGTATTTTGATCACAAATTGATGGCATGACGTGATTTGCAAAATTTCATCAAGAGTGACGATTTTCTTTGCAATTTGTCAAACTAGAAGACTCTTATTTCTTGCAAATTAAAGCAAGGTACAAGACTTGTTTTGCAAAACCTCATCCCTTTTTAAGGTAGGAATTACTGGGATTGAACCTCATGGACAGGTTGAGATACAGAGCCTCACCCATTGAGCTATAGGCCCAACCCTGAGCTACAGAATTTGTTCATTAGTAACGATTTTGGTATTTGCCAATCTATCCACACAATGTTTTTGAATTCTGATATGGGCACTATCATGTTTTAATAATTGCACTAACTAATCTTATCTTTCCTTTTTTAAGTGGCATCAGATAGCTTGTCAGGACTGTAATAATCCTTGACAACTGTTTAAACAATAAAAGACAAGACGAGTTAGTGCAATTATCAAAACATTGCAGTGCCAATATCAGTAGCCAAACTCCTTTCCCTGCTGCAACATAAAACCCCCAAAACAGTCTGGGGTCCGTTACAGATCAAGATTTAGGATTAGGGTTTGCGAAAATGGTGGGGATAATGGGCGGAACTTCTCGAGAGTCCGCCTCTGATCTCCTAAACTTGGCCAAATTCGCCACAGACATACCCTCGAAGCTTCAACATATGACCCTCTTGAAGGAACTTCTCCTTCACAGGGATCCTTCTCTTCTACCGGAGTTCTTGCCACATCTCCTCCACCTTCAGACCGAGATTCAGAGTCCCGTTCGTAAATTCCTCGCCGAGTATGCGCATTTCTCCTTCTAGATTTCTCTCTTCCTCTTCCTGAATTTCATCCCCAGGCTATATGTTTGTTTTCCCTTTCTTGTAATTGAGAATCTGAGTTTGATTTTTCTCTTATCATTTGTTTCTCAATCAATTGAAAAAATACCTCTTTCTAATATATACTAACAAACACAAATAAATAAAGTAAAAGAGTTTTATTCTTGTTCCTTACATTCAATCACAACATATATTTAAAGAACAAACACCACCCCTTAATTGTTATTAAAGACACTTGGACCAATGATACCCACCACTGCAACACATCAATATAACAAACTGCGAAAGGACTCTACAACTAATGAGATCATTGATAGCATACTCTCACAACCACCCAGGATTCCCAAGGGCTTATTCACTACATTCACCCACTAATTGAAATTGACCTCTAATTCAATCTAATTGGAATACCCACATTGGATGTTGGCTGAACGTAATACATTTACCACAATAAAATGCACGCATCATTCCACTCCCTTTAGAAACAACCTTGCCTTGTTTATACTATAATTGGCCCGTGGGAAACATACTCTATAGTAATACCCTTTACAGGGAACTAATTAGAGGACTTAACAGAAAATTTACCTATTTGCCTCCATCTAAACAAGCAACAATCTACGTCCTCTCTATGGACATACGCTTGATGTATGCTACCTAACAACCTAGCATAAAAACCTATGTCCTCATCTTTTTTTTTTCCATAAAATTAAACTTCTACTTCATCCCGTCCCCCTAGATTTTCATATCATTCTTTAAACATGACATCCAGGATGTTAACTATCCTGAAAAGATTTCACAATTTCACACACCATGGACCATTACTATTCCATAGGTTCTCCTCTCAAAAGTCAAAACATATTCCTTTAACCACAATCTTTTGTTACTCCACTCGTTGCCTTTGAAAATCTTGATCCCAAGAACCATGAGGCAACCTCGTCATGGGATGTAATGAAGAGATCTTTACTGGAACAATTAGATTTATATATTTTGCATGTCTAATTAGCAGTTCTTAATCATGATGTCTTTTTGATTTTCTTGCTGGCTCTTTTCTTCTCACACTAATATGCTTCCAAACACATTAAATTCTTGATAAGGACTTGGCTCCCTATGTAGGCTGATTGGTGAAATTGGATTGAAGCATGTGGAGTTTTTATCTGAAATAGTGCCTGTTTTGATATCCTTTTTAAAGGATGATACCCCGGCAGTTGCTCGACAGGCCATCGCTTGTGGGACAAATTTATTTCGTAATGTGCTAGAACAAGTTGCAATTCAGGTATGTTTGACATAATTTCTATAATATGTATCTGCTTACCTTTATTATTTTTATTTTTATGAGGTTTCCTCTTCAATATTATTGATTATTTATGCGATGATTTTAAATTTATTTGTGAAATTTTTTATTTTCTATTTCTTGTGAAGATTTGTGAAATTTAAAGTTGTACGGCAGAAAAAGGAAATTATGTAATTAAGTGTGTGTATAATGTGTGGAATTATACTTATGTAATTGCTGAGGCAGGGAAATGTTGCTCTATATACAATAAATCTCTCCTTACACCCAAGTTTGCAAACATATATGGCAACTTGCTGGTGTTCTAGGAACATACTAAAACGAAAATTCTCCACTCTTACACTCTTCTAGGATTTAATTGTTTACCAATCTCCAAAGACTGAGGGTAACTCCCTTGGTCCACCAAATGATGTTGGATGAGTCTCCTTCCATCATTCTAAGTCCCTATGAAGATGCAAATACTTGTGTGTAGAGCTTGAATCTGGCCTCATTCGAATAAGCGGGAGCCAATCGGGCCTGGATACAACATTAAGACTATACTATTTTCTACTCTATCTCCCCTCCCTGCTCCCGTTAACTCCCACTGATCCAAAATATTGAGAGAACAACCATCAAATTTCAATTTGATGATTCTAGGAGGGGCCAATTGATTTCGTTTTGGTCTTGCTCTTTGGAATTCTTCCACTAAGAATCTTCTCCCCTTTTCTAAATGTCTTGGAAAGAATATCCCAAAAAATCCTTCTTAGTTCAAATCCATACGAGGGAGGGAGTAGAACTTGTCGTCTAAAGTTCTAACATTCCTCTAAAGCCAAATCAACCAAATCACTGCAAAGGAGGCCATAAACTATCCGGCTCATTATTCCCAAAATATCTGCAAAACCATACCCCGATTACGCTCTGTCTAGATGTCATTTGTTGGTATGAAGCGAAGTGAGCCCCACATGAAGTGTAGGTGAAGTGGATTGATCCAATGCGAGTTTGGTTGTCATCCCTCAGAGGGAAATGAAGTGGGTGTTATTATCAAAACATGATCTCAGAAGTGGGTATCATTATCAAAACAATGTGTCAGAAGGGTGTCATTATCAATCCATGGGTTCAGAAAGGGATGCCTTATTGAAATGAGGGGCTTTTTCAAATATTCAGTCGGAAAGGGCATTTCAAATATTTCTAGCCACGTGGGCCGACAAGGACTTTTGGGTGAAAGCAGAGGTCAACCAGACGGGTAAAAGTGATTTTTCTGTCGGCATTCCCCATGGATTCCCTACACGGAATGCAACTAGATGGAGCCTTAGAGATCCAAGAGAGAAGAGAGAATCCATTCCACCCTGAACCATGCGAATATCATTTCTCAAATGAATCTAACTCCTTTGCAATGCATACATATGTGCTCCATTAATTATTTCTTTCTCTTACACATGATACTTTTGTTGGCCAAATAGGGCTTTCACTTTTTAACCTATCCTATCCGTGCAAAGGCTTGAACTTTTGGAGGTATCAAAGTGTTTCAAATCTTTGGCTAGGAACTCTAGAATGAGTGAACCAAGAAGAACCCATCTCCCCCCGCCCCCCCAAAAACAAAAAAAAAAAAAAGAATAGAAAAGAAAAAAGATCTAGAGCCCATAGTCCCGTTACCTTCGCATGGCATACAAATCAATCCTCAAGAAAGCAAAGGCAGTTAATGAGACACAGAAGCTATTCATCCTTGTGGTTATGGTTAAATGCCCATGCCCACCCAATTCTCCCACCGAAGTCCATAACAGTTGAATACTGCATTCTTATCCCTTTCAGTCCTCTTGAGCATGGGAATCTTGACAAAACAGAACATTGCCTAAAAAATACTTCTCAAAACGCTCTCTCTCTCTCTCTCTCTCTCAACCCTAAACCTAATCCTTGGTTGAAAATAATCCGAGATAGGATTTTTGTTCTCTAACTCCCCAAGAAGACACGGGATGATACTAATCTTATACCCAAATGCTTACTCCACATCACACGATTACACGTTACTCTTCCCCATATCAACACACTCCTCCACATCACACTACGACACTACACTCTTCCCCATAGTAACAATTAACCCCGAAACAACCTCTTCCCCATATTAGCCCTTAAACCCCGAAACAACCTCAAACCACCTACGGATGGTCTTCAAATCATAGACTTACTGAAGTATAGCCTTTAAAAAGATTAAGGTGCCATCCACAAATTGAATACTAGTTGGAAATCCAAGGCATCATTGTGAGCTATAGATTTTCTTTTGTGTGATGCATGGAAAGATTTTCACAAATAATCAGCTTGGGAGAAGAGAAATCTGTGACCAACTAGATTACTGCTTCTCTGGTAGCCATGGTGAGTTTCAATGATCAAATATTCATTCATTGCCCCTGGGTATCCAACGTTTAGTGTCTCTTGGATTATTTAATGTGATCCTACCTACTTCAGATCTATCTTCCATTAGATCTTTCCAGTGTTGCTAGTGTAAATTTGTAGGTAACAGGAGGTAACAATGACTGCATTTTTATGGCAGAAGGAATTAGTTGGTTTGTATAATAACTGAATATTTGTTGAAATTTATTGGAGGGCATCAAAGTACCTATTGTTTGCTAACATAACCTATTATCATAAGAACCCGGGTTTGGCAAAATTATCACGGTAGAACCTCACTTTTGCTGCTGTAATCTTTTCTGGAAATAAAGGAATAAAAGAGTCTTTAAGGGTGTTTCTAGCAGTTGGCACAATATTCAAAGGCGATATCTTCTTTGTGGTGTTCCAGTGGGATTCTTTGTTCAGAGATTATCCAATGTCCACTTTCTGTAGATCAGATCCTGTTGTGCTGTTGCAGGAAGAATGAAGAACCAACTGAAAGCATGTGAATTGGGGAAGATGAGTAGTGCAAGCTAGATGGAACTATCTTCGAAATATTATTTTTGTTTTTAATTTTATTATTGGTAGCTATGTGAGCTTGAACCCACAATCTCGTGGTTGCAGGATAAAAGACCTTGCAACTGAAATATGAGCCTAAGCCTCAACTATCTTCCATAGATATGTTGAAGCCCATTCGTCGGAGCCGAATTCTTCTCAACAGTCCAAACTAATACACAAGGAGGAGAAGTCTCAGCCAAGAAAAAGGGAAATAATAGGGGTCAAAAGTGACCCTTATTTTGCTGTCATGATGGCATCAGAACAGTATCTTTCTGATGTCAGCTTAGATCCCATTACTTTTGGTTTGGTCTGGAAACAGTAACGCCTTTCGGAAGTTGGTTACTAGTTTTTAGTTTAGTATGACTATGGGTGTAAGCAGGGGATCTTTATATCTGTTTTAAGTTAGGAAAGAGTCCTAGATTAGTGATTCTAATCTATGTCACAAATATCTCCGATATTTTCAAAATATAGTGTTTTTATCACGAGATTTTGATAAAACGATAAATTCCCGAACTAATCCTGAGATTTTAAAAATATAGTGATATTTTCGTTTTATCATAAAATATCCCGATAATATCCCAATATTATCCTGATATTTTTACGATATTTTTATTTTATATTTTTTTCTTAAATTTAATATTTTTATATAATTTTAAATAATTTTATTTTTACTGTTTATTTCCCGATATAAACCCGAAAAAAATAATAAAAATTAATATATCCCGAGATTTTCCCTTGCCTAGAAATTCCCGAGAACGACATTTGTGACATAGATTCTAATTAGGTTGCTGTCATGATGACATCAGCACAGTACCTTTCTGATGTTAGCTTAGATCCCATTACTTTTGGTTTGGTCTGGAAACAGTAATACCTTTTGCAAGTTGGTTACTAATTTTTAGTTTAGTACGAGTATGGGTGTAAGTAGGGGATGCTTATATCTGTTTTAAGTTAGGAAAGAGTCCTAGATCAGTGATTCTAATTAGGTTGAAGTCAATTTTATGTGGAAAAAGGTAATGAATTGTGGATTTTTGAATTTTCAGGGTTTATGAATAGTTTGTGAGCATTACATGAAAAGTACTTTGAGATTTTATTTTTTGTGACCTATCAAAAAAAATATTTTTTTTTTGTGAAAGATATTTTTTCTCCCGTCTTCTCTTATAACATTACTATCCTTCTCTCCATCACTTATTCTCTAAGCTATACGCTGATCTTGATTAGGGTTTTCAAATTAGAAACTTCTCTCCATCACTTATTCTCTAAGCTATATGCTGATCTTGATTAGGGGATTCAAATTTGAAACTTGAATCGTTTTTTTTTTTTAATTTTCTGCTGTACCTGTAAGCCTGCTGGTACTGCATGTGAGCGAACTTATCATGTATTACAGTGTAGAAAGTGTTTTGTATCTCTTTTGCACATTGACGTGCATGATAAGATTTGCTTCTACATTTCATACTGATAGTGCCTCTTTGCTTAAAAACTTTTGATAAAGGGATTATCTGTTCTTAGTTTTTGTTTTCATAACGTTTCAGGGTTTATTCTCTAGAGAATTGGAGAATTCACTCGAATCATCATGGACATCAATGCTAAAGTTTAAGGACACAGTATTCCCAATGGCTTTCCAGGTAACCAGTGTTTTTTATCACGGGGCTTTTATATTCATCGGGATTGCGTTTTTCTTTTGCTCTAATTTGTCGTATTGAATATGCCTGGAAGCCTGGAAGTGATGGAGTTAGGTTGCTGGCAGTGAAGTTTGTTGAGGCAATTGTTCTTCTTTATACACCAGATCCTAATGGCTCTTCACAGCCACCTCTTCATCAAGATTATGATGGTAAAGAAAACAAGGTCCTTTGTATTTCATGTACTCTCCAAACATGAATTATGTTAATGCTAATTTTAAATGGTTTTGATCTTTCCATTCAACATGGTGTTGACTGTGATGAATTGGGTACCTTTTCCGATAGGAAAAGTAGTAGGGTTCAATATATCGTGGCTACATGGAGGTCATCCTGTGCTGAATGTTGGGCATTTGGCTACTGAAGCAAGTCATAGCTTGGGGCTCCTGCTTGATCAGCTTCGGTTCCCTATGGTGAAATCTCTTAGTAACTCAATCATCATTGCGCTTATCAATAGGTTTGTGGTTTCTTTTCTTATTTTATTTTTTGTTTAGTTGTTAATTTGTTGGATAAATGCTGTCATTTTATTATTTTGGAAATCTATCTCTTTTCACTATTAACATATGTAAAGTTCATTTGGGTTTACAAGAACTTGGCAGTACAAGTCTACAAGATCAACAAACCAAACCTTGAAGGTTGGAAGCTTTGAAATATTGGGCTATTCAGACACAGACATACCTGAATTTGACTTTTTCAGATATGGCGTATACATTTAACTGTTTCTTTTTTGACTATAGAAAGACATACTTGCGAGCTGAAGCTGGAGAAGAATCCCCAAGAATCCATTATATAGAGATTGTTTCCAAGTCCTTGACCCCATCACTAGCTAAAGGATTGGCTACAGAAGTGTCTCTTCTATGAAGAAAATTTTTCATCCTTCGTGACCAAGGGAAGTGTCACTAGCTGTGATAATCACATAGGAGAACATATATAGACATTTGTCTATTATCATATATAGATACATACGAGAGCTGAGCTATGACTCTTGATTTTTACCTGTTCAGAAGGCTGATGCAAACATGGGCATCTCATACCAATAGGCAACTAGGCAAGTCATAAGCCCTTCATGTCACTTGGATCTCAACTCCCCTTCGGAAACATAAGGCAAACATGGAGAGAGAGAGAGAGTTTTTGGAAAGAAAGATGGTTAATCCCTTGATGAAAGCCGAAGGCAACTCATTCCACCCCTACTAATCAAAAGGCTTCTTTTAAGGAAGTCCATCACTACACTTGATAACACACTCACTAAATGAAATACAGCAAGCATGTTTGTGTGACACACAGATATATGTGTGTGCGTGTGTGTCCAGCTCACCATTTGTCTTTGTCCTGTACTTTTCATATATGAAATTCTAGCGTAGGTTAGGTCTTCTATCAAAAGCTGGTATTCTCATAATGTGAAATTCGAACTGCGGAAGTTAGCGGCATACCTTATGTGTTTTGAATCCCATGGACATTTCTTTATTAACTTAGTTGGATGGATTGTATTTATTTACACATTCCAGCTTTCTTGTTGCTATAATGTGTTGATTCCTGCATTGTAACTTCTTGAAAGGTTGTCTAGTTTTAATTAATATGCTTCAAATCTGTTGCTATAGAAGGTCACTTTGTGTTCTTTTATTTAGTTTGCAACTTGAGTTGTTGAATCATTCTATGAGAGAAGGAGATTTATGAGAAGCAGGCGAACTCATAAATTCATCTGAACTGCCGCATGGTGGTTTCATTTATGATCAGTTAAATTGATGCTTTTGTTGTCCTTTAGTTGGTTGTTTTTTTTGAATGGTTCTTTTAGTTGGTTGTTGTTGCTTATGTATTTGTTTTACAGTCTTTCAGCCATTGCAAAGAACAGGCCCGCCTTTTATGGACGTATTTTACCTGTTTTAATTGGCTTTGATCCATCAAGCTCTGTTATCAAAGGAATGTCTGTTTCTGGTGCACATTATGTCTTGAAGAATGCCTTCTTGGGCTGTTTGAAATGTACACATCAGGGTGCTGCACCGGTATATCTTATTCTTCTTATAACTTTCCCATAAGTGCTGCTACTTGTTTATGTACTTTAGAACTAATTTTGTCTTTCATTTAATTAATTTCCTTATTATTTTGTTGTTAATGCCTTCATTACTTATCTTCTATTTTGTGCATCCAAGCAGCCATTTTTTGGTTGACTACATGTGTTGACTATTTTTAGTAGGGTTAAGTAATTATGTACCCGTTGAAGGGTATTTCAGTCTTTCTCCTTGTACAACCCTTATATATCATGTTTGTGAGAGGTCAGTTTAGACTGTGTCATTTTCTTCCAGCTACATACTCCATCACTCTCTCTCTACCATTGTTAACTTGGTATCAAAGCTTTAGGGCCAGCCGCTGCCGCCCCTAGGGCTGGCCCGCCTCCGATAGGGCGTTCGATCGTCGATGCCACCTTGTCCGTTGCCATCCGGTGCCGCTTGGGCGTCCCATTGTAAGGCACTGCCAGTCTGCCGCCTCCGTTTTTGATACCGTAAGCCTCTGATTTGTCTATATGGTTATTTGTTTGACCATAGAAATTTGGATATGGGGCTGGTTTGGTGCTTCGATCACATCTGAATGATGTTTTGTTTGAGTTTATTTGATTCGGAGGCTCAACACCACTACCACTATTTGTTTCGTATTAGTTCTATAAAGTGTCTCTTGCGATTTTCTTTTCTTTTTGTTGACTGCCTACTGTGTTGTTTGACTGGTTTTTTGTATTTTTGCGGATAGTGAATATTAGGATGCTTCTTCTACTGGTTATGCAACCTTGGAGATTCAGAATTTTCAGATGACATCCATTAAATTGGATGACTCAAATTACCCGTCGTGGCGAATGACTGTATAAAGCTTCCTCCTTGCCCGAGGAAAGGTTGAGTATATTGAGAGGGGTCCTCCCACAATGTGGATACGTCGTATGGGAAGTAGAGGCAGGAAGGCAGGAAGATGCTGGGCTTAAGACACTTGTTTGGAGCAATATGGAATCCAAAGTTGCTGGTCCCATGACGTATCTCAGATCTTCCAAAGACATTCGGAAATGAGCTCAAACCTTATATTCAGGGGTAAATAACTTGATTAGAATATGTTATGCATACTTGGAACTCCTAAATTTGAAACATAGAGACAAGTCTGTTTCTGAGTTCTATTCTCAGTATGTGTGATTCTATGCAGGCAGCTTGATATGTAATTGTCGCTCACTACTAATGCCACTGTCTTAGCCAAGTGCCAGCATGATTTGCATGTTGTTCAGTTTTTTTATGCTTTGGGGCTAGAGTTCGTCCCTATACATCAGCAGATTGTCGGTTTAGGGTCTCTTCCCTCTCCTGATGAAGTGTTGTCTTGGGTGCAACGGTTTATAAGAGTTGAGGATTCGAGTAAGGTAACACCCACATTGAGGAGGTTTTTGAGTACATCATGTGTAGGTTGTGGATTTTGAAATCCTTGCTCATTCTCGGGGAAGTCTCTAGAGCCTCGACTTTGACCCTGACCCTGGCCCTGGCCCTGACCACAACTCGTCCAATTCCATGAAGGATTTAGACGAGGCAATCGAATAAAGAACTTTAGCGTTGGTCTGTGATGAGGATTGGTGTTTGAGGCTCAATGGTGTGGAGAATGATGCCATAAGCCCATCATATTGGAGAAGTAGGTTCCTCAACTCAGTAAATGTAGGAAATTCTTTGCGAGTGAGGAAAGATGCAGTAGAGTATACACATGGTTTTAAATTTCTGCCGAAACGTTTCGTTTCGGCCGAAATATTTTGGTTTCGTTGGAAAACGAACGAAACGAACTTCCCAGTTAGTCGGAAAAGTACCAAACTTCGCCGAAACGTTTCGGAAATTTCGGCCGAAACGTTTCGTTTCAAATTTCAGAAATTTCGGTGAAACGTTTCGGAACTTTCAGTGAAAAATTTCGGTGAAGTACGAAATTTCGACCGAAACCGAAACGTTTCGGTTTCGCTGATGACCGAAACCGAAACCGAGATTTAAAACCTTGAGTATACAAGACTATCACGTTCCATTGAGTGCTTGTTGTATATCCACTTACTAATCAAAATGTTCATCCTCAATCGAAACTCAGTAGTAGATAATTATCTTTCTTATAGTTCTAAACCACAACCAAAATTTATGGAATTCTAGCTTTGGACTGTTGGGAGTAAGCGTCTGCAAGACTCCTCCAGAGTTCCCATGTAGTGGTGATATGAGGAACATGTGAAAGAACCTCCAGGGCAAGTGTGGAGTTGATCCAAGCAAATGATCATATGATCCTTGGTATTCTATGTCTCATACTCCAGATTTGTCTCCCACTTTACTTGAGATATGTTACCCGACTTCTCTTTGTTCACTTTGATGTTAGGTGGT
The DNA here is from genome assembly GCF_043159265.1 of Tasmannia lanceolata. Taxonomy (NCBI): domain Eukaryota; kingdom Viridiplantae; phylum Streptophyta; class Magnoliopsida; order Canellales; family Winteraceae; genus Tasmannia; species Tasmannia lanceolata. Next base: position 12,666,339 of record NW_027518695.1, read on the forward strand.
ATGATCTGACCTTCAAAATGTGGAAGAATAACATGTGCATAAGCAATAGGTAATATCCAACCATTCCAGAGAAGTTAGTTGTCATTGGTAAGCTTGATGCTGACTACGTGTGAGAGATGGTTGTCATTGGTAAGCTTAATGCTGGCTGGGAGGGAATAAGGAAAGAGGATGACGTGGAAGGGTTGAGATTGAGAATGGGTGCCATAATAGAAGAAGAAGTTTAATGAGGAAGTGTGTTTTGAAAGGAAGAGAAAGCGGAAGTGTGATTTTTGAAAAAAAATGAAGAAATGGGGAGTAGGGTTTTGAAAGGGAGAAAAGAAAAGGAACAAATTGGATAAGGAAGAGTTTGAAGAGAAAGGCATTCCTGTGTTGCGTGGATTCTTTGCCCTCTATGCTGAATCCATGTCAACCCGTTCCGACACGTGTTTCGGACATGGATTCGCATGGGATACATCAGGATTCTTGTCGTAGCCGTGTGCCGGACGAATCTTATATTTCAGGTGAATCCGACACATCATTGTTTCTTTTAAAAATGTGAATCCTGTATATTTTATAAAAGCATAGCCCGCTGTATATTTTATAAAAGCAGAGCCCGTTTTCTTTCAATAAAAACCCTAATGCCTCAACCCTCCACCCTCAAAATTTTTATGAATATATATATATATATATATATATATATATATATATATATATATATAGAGAGAGAGAGAGAGAGAGAGAGAGAGAGAGAGAGAGAGAGAGAAGTGTCTCTAGTCGGTCGACTAGAGAACCTTCTCTAGTCCGCCTACCAAAAACACAGTGGGCCCACATTATTTGGATGATCCAAAGCATTCATTTGTTAGGCCCTATCATAGATAAGGTGTCCAAAAAAAATCAGCTCCATTGGATCATCCTAACCCTTCCATTTGTGGAGGAAAGAAATGGACAGATTTGTGGAGGAAAGAAATGGACAGATTTGTGGAGTTTATATGCATCCATTTTAACCTCCGCAAATCGAAGGGTTAGGATGATCCAATGGAGATGATTTTTTGGAGACACCCAATCTATGGGGCCCATCAAATGAATGCTTTGGATCATTCAAACAACATGGGCCCACTGTGTTTTTAACCTCCACCGTCCATTTTTAACCTCCAAAAATCGAAGGGTTAGGATGATCCTATGGAGATGATTTTTTGGGCACACCCTATCTATGTCATTGTCCATCAAATGAATGCTTTGGATCATCCAAACAATGTGGGCCCACTATGTTTTTGGTCGGCGGACTAGAGAAGGTTCTCTAGTCCACCGACCAAAAACACAGTGGGCCCAAGTTGTTTGGATGATCCAAAGAATTCATTTGATGGGCCCTGGCATAGATAGGGTGTGCCCAAAAAATCAGCTCCATTGGATCATCCTAGCCCTTCGATTTGTGGAGGTTAAAAATGGACAGTGGAGGTTAAAAACACAGTAAGCCCACGTTGTTTTGATGATCCAAAGCATTCATTTGATGGGCCCTGACATAGATAGGATGTGCCTAAAAATCATCTCCATAGGATCATCCTAACCCTTCGATTTATGGAGGTTAAAATGGACGCTTATAAACTCCAAAAATCTGTCCATTTTTAACCTCCACAAATCAAAGGGTTAGGATGATCCTATGCAGCTGATTTTTTGGGCACACCACAAATGAATGTTTTGGATTATCCAAATAATGTGGGACCACTGTGTTTTTTGGTCAGCGGACTAGAGAAGGTTCTCTAGTCGGCCGACTAGAAAAACTTTCCTCATATATATATATATATATATATATATATATATATATATATATAGAGAGAGAGAGAGAGAGAGAGAGAGAGAGAGAGAGAGAGAGAGAGAGAGAGAGAGAGAGAGAGAGAGAGAGAGAGAGAGAGATATCCACACTGCCATAGTTTTTTGGGAATTCTTCTATGGTACCACCCTTGGTGTTTGATCCAACAGCAGCTCAATTCTTAAGATGCTGCTGTTGGATCAAACATCAAGGGTGGTACTTTTATCATACCACCCGCAAGGGACTTGACGGTCGGGCACCATATAATTTCTCAGTTTGTTGGTATTCTATTTTGCAAAAATTTCTAATCCAAATGTCTGACTATTCTTTATCAATTTTATGACTTACCCTCAGTGTGAAATTGTCAATAAGTTTGCTCTAGTAAAGTATAATCAGCAGCATAGCTTATATTTCAACATAGGCGCATCTATATAGTGGAAATCCATTTATATATTTTTCTGGCTCTATGCCTGCAGTGGCGCGGCCGTTTGGTTGATGCTTTGAAATCAATGAATTCTGGGACGTTAGCAGAACATGCAATTGGACTGGTTGACAAGATTTCCATGGGTATTGACCATAGTACAGGGGAGTCACATCCTACCAAGGTAATTCTGCATGTTTTCATTAAATTCGTAAGTAGGGTTTCTTTGTTCCCTTTCTTTTTGGAGCTTTCTGACAGTGGAGATAAAACTTTGTGTAGGAAGAGAAACTGTTAGAGCAAGCTTGTGATGGCATTCAAATTGACATGGGGAGGAAGAGATGTGCAGCTCAAGATGTCAATTTGGTCCAAGATGATGACACACCTGGGAAGCGGGCCCGACCAACACTTAATGAAACAAAAGAGTCAGTTAATACAAATTCTTCTTTAATTCAGGATAACCAACCTTTGATCGAGTTGTCAGGTTCTACCGGAGATGCAGATACTGGACCTGTGGGGCAACTTGTTGCTTTGTTTGGGGCATTGGTTGCCCAAGGCGACAAAGCTGTTGGATCGTTAGATATTCTTATTTCAAGCATATCCTCTGACTTGTTAGCTGAGGTAGTCATGGCTAATATGCGATACCTTCCGCATACTCGTCCTATAGTTGAGGAAGAGGAAAAACTGATTTCCATGGGCTCTTCCTCGATAATGCCACCAACTTCACTTGAATCAGGTTTTCTGTCACTGTCCAGTGCATTTCCGCAAATAGCATCACTATTAGCTCTCCAACCTTCTGTATCTCATGATACTCGTGTATGTTGATCTCTCTTTCTACTCATATGCTTTTAGCATTTTAGTGGTGATTTATCATTTATAGGTCTTTATTTATTTTTTCCATTGAGTTGAATCATGGGTCTTTATTTCTCATGGAAACTTCAGGACGTTCATTTGGAAGACACGCAGCAGAAAGTGACCATGACTGATACTGCTGATATAAGTGATACGACTGCACCAGTGGCATCTACTGGTATTGCTTTTCCTGAAATTTCATTAGTTTTGCCTGGAATGGAAAAGGTAAGGTCGCCCTTGCCATCAGACACAGATGTGGATATTTTAGAGAATGAAATACCGGGTCTGGATTCCACTGTTCGCATTGTTCAAATGCAAGACACCCTGGATGCTTCTCATTCAGCCACTGGCAATATGGAAGGGACAAGTCAGGAGCAAGTCCCAACTTCAAATTCTCCATTTTCTACCCAATGTTTACTTCCTAAGATGTCAGTACCCATTGTCAGCTTGACCGATGAAGAGAAGGATCATCTACAGAAATTGGCATTTGAGCACATAATTGAGGCTTACAAGCAAGTAGCAGTAGCGGGAGGCTCACATATCCACGTTTCTGTTCTTGCTTGTTTGGGGGTTGAGGTAGTAGTCCTAATGATTTTTACTATCCTTCTGTATTGCTTGTCAGAGTAGATGTAATTTTGCAATAACTATTTTGGTTATTTTCTTAAATATAACAATTTATTGCTATTGTCTCATTGTTCTCTTTTTGTCATGGATTTTTTATGTTTCATTTGTGTTCGCAACAAATTTCACTTGCATGAAAAGAGTGTCAAAGATTTTTATGTTTGTAAATTTACTCTGCAACAATGTTTGGGAAGAATAACAATAATAGTCTGGCCTTTATTTAACATACACGGGTGGTTATATGTTCATCAACAATAAGGAATTTGGATAGATTCTTTTTTCTATTGGTGTAAAGATGGGCCCACTATTTGTTCTCTTATAGTTGACATAGCTGGATCTTATGCCAGTTACACGTGATCTTACTGCAATTGAATACCAATCTTCAACAATGGCACATTTGGCCTTAACTTTTTTTTTTATCATTTTCAGGTCCTATGGGCTTGTTCATTGGCCTTAATTTTTTTTAATCATTTTCAGGTCTTATGGGGTTGTTCATTGCCGAAATAATTATATACTATCTTGAGAGCTTATTTGTTCATATTCGCTGTTTATACTGCCCTTTGATCCTTTGTGTTATCTGCTTTATATTTTTTGTAGACTACTTAACCATCCTACTTCATCGTTTGTTTCTTGACGTTTGCTGTAAATCGTGTTTGATCCTTATTCGAGAAGGTATTTCTCGATTTTCTACATGGAGAACTGAAGTAGGATGGTTAAGTAGTCTACAAAAAATATAAAGCAGATAACACAAGATTTACGTGGTTTGGCGGATGTAAAGGAACACAATCACACAAGAAAAACACAAGATTTATGTGGTTCGGCCGTGCGCTACATCCAGGGGGAAAGAGTTTTCACTACTTTGGTCTTAGAGTTACAAACTCTTCTTCTTCGCCAAGAAACACAAAGGAAATCTCTCAACCCAGAACCTTAACATGTGGCTTATATATCAATGCCACTATATGAAGAAATTTTACCGAAATACCCACTACATATCCATGCCACAACATGAAGGATATACACACCCTCATCCATGGCATGTGCTTCACGCACATTAGTCTGTCAGGGACCTATATAATGCCAGAATACAAGACATCTGCACAACACTCCATGTGTTTATCTTGGTACCCGCCATTGTGAAAGAGCATCACATTGACATTGCTCACCTTTTATTGTATGTCGGTCTTCTTTTTGGTATTGTGGCACTGATTGTATTATTGATGCACAAATGCCAGTGCTTGTGGTACTTGAACAATACTCGTACTCGCCGATGCTGATGGAACACTTATTTTTGCTCATTCTAGTATTTTATAGATTGCTTGGTTGATCATCTGCTTTCCCCCTTACTCTTTCTCATGATTCAAATGCATCATCAGGATTTCTGACACTGCTTGGGATGGACGAGTAAATTGTCATGTTTGGTTTTATGGTTTTTAATGAGGTGTTTGGTTGTATGGTTCATTTTATGTAGGCTTTTCATTTATAGTTCTTCTTATCATAAATCACGTGCTTTGCCTTTTTTTTGGCAGTATCCCTTGGAGTTAGACGCATGGGGGCTTCTACAAAAGCATATATTGTCGGATTATTTGAATCATGAGGTAATTTTTCATTTTGATTGTAAGCTAAGTGTTCATACTAACCATTCCTTTGCTAATGGCATTTGGCATGCATTATTGAGATTATTAAGGTCATACTAGTTTGTTGTTGGTTCTTAACTACTTTTTTTAAGTTTTATCTACATGATAAACTCAAGTTGCAAGACATTAGGTAGAATTTAATGTAGGTGGTTGCTCATGTTCTTTTCTCTATTTACAATATTGTTGATATTGAAGCTAGGGATTTTTACCCAAAAATACCTAGTCTACAAAATACATCCTAATTAGTCACTGAAAATGCAAAATTGTCTTAAAAAAGTTAGGATTTTAGATTTTGATTGCCGGTGCATCCCTAAAACTAACAACCATTTTTAATTTCAAATATACCTTTTCTCAACGTCTTAAACTCAACTCATGACCTTTTTTTAAAGGGAACACACCTTTTCGTTCTTCCGTGGCAGTTTTCTGTCGATACAACAAAAACCCTACTATGATTCTACCATAAACCCAACCTAGAGAAAAATTAGGGTCTATGCCATTCAAAAAATAAAAAATAAAAAGAAAAACATATGGGAATAACGAGTTTCTTCCCGGCATACATAGTGCCCCCCATAAGACCATTCGCCTCCTTGATTGCATCGATCATGACCCCATATTTTCTTGAGAGGCCCCAAAGGGTATTTCCCTTCACAATAGCTATGGTTTGAGGCATTTGAGGTGATGATGGCTTCTCTTGGGTGATGGGCTTCTTGGATTTGATATTGGGTGTTCGGGCTTTGATGATGGTCATGGAAATGCTGGAGAACAAGATGAGTCTGACAGTTTTGGCAATTACGTCCTCCTTGCCGTTGTCGTATTTGTTGTCGCTTCCGTTAGGATTCACAGCGGACAACCAAATTTGAGTTTGGCCGACGTTAGAGGTTGCAGCGACTGTACGTCTTTGGCAACCGTGATCAAGAGTTCTTGGGGGAAAAAGAAAAGAGTTGTTTTAGAACACGTTTAAATCTAGAGATTTTTTTCTTGGAAAAAACTTTTCCTAAAAGATGAAAATCTATAGTTTTGTTAATACTTGATTGTAGATTTTAAAATTCCTCTCTACAAAAAAATGGGGAAAGCAGAAAACTGCCTTAGACCTTGTTTTTTTCTTTTCCAATAAAAGAAAATTCCTACTTTTCGGGCTATCTCAAAAAACGACCACCACAACTCACTAGTAAATCATCCATTTTCATCGTGCTCTCTCTCTCTCTCTCTCTCTCTCTCTCTCTCTCTGGTATGATGGAGAATCTCCAACAAATTTTTTTCTTGGTTGAGAAGGAAGGACCTTCAGAAGCACCCTATAAGGCAGAAATTTTTGCCCTAACCCTAACCCTGTGAAGAAAGGGTTTCGTGCGAAAATTCCTAATGATCGTTGGGAGGGAGGAAATTGATTTTTCGAACCGAACGAGTTGGAGCAGGCAAGAAAGAAGTTTCAGCAGGCAGCACTAAACGAGGCAAGAATCGTTGGTTCAAAATTCAAAATTCAAATTTCAAATTTCCACCTAATGCCTGGCAGCTGAGACCTCACTAGCTGGATCTCTTACGCCAAGGATAGAGCCTATCAAGCAGGCAGCATTAAATGCCATATCCCCTGTAGATCCTGATCAGGAGCTTCAATTCTGTGGCTATCTTAATCGATCCCTGGCAAATCGTCAGTCTCATGCTGCTTCCAATCATAAGAGAGGTAAGGACCATAGGTTAGGATTAGCCTAAAAAAAGGCTAGGGTTGGCTTTAAAAGACCTTGCGTAATCGAGACCCCAAAAAATCTGTGGCTGGATATTCTATCTGGAAAGGTGTAAATAAACGAAAATCGAGTTTCTATGAAAACACAGTTTCCCCTTTTGGATGTCTCGATAAATCCAAAGTTCCGTACCCTCCAAGAGAAAGTTGGAAAGTCGGGTACAAGTCTCACAAAAATCGATGGAGAAGCGCATCAATCAGAAAAAAGCCAGAAAAGGAAACACTTCGTTTCAAATATAATTAAAATGATAGATGACTTTGATAAGTCAGATCTTGCATGGCACTCAGAAGATGAGGAAGGAAGGAGTAAGTATTATAGAGGAAGGGACCATCAAAGAAGAAATCGGGGTCAAAAGCATGGAAGACTTCACAATGGGTCCCCTTCGAGGAGTGAAATTGCAAAAGAATTCAAGAAATTCCAGCTCTCAAAACTTAGGCGGGAAACAATGGCCATTGAAGGTGGACCTTCGGAACGGCTGCTTCTGGTGAACGAAGACATTGTCCTTCCGTCCAGTGAAAAGCATGGGATGGAATCTAAGGATTGGTCGGAGGCCTTTTTGGAGAGGGGGGAGTGCTTGTCAGTAGAAAGGGGGTCGGGTTCTACTGGGGATGAGTCTTCAGAAGTGGAAAGAGGAATTTCATCTTACTCGGAGGAAAGAGTATCTTCTAACGAGTTCGAAAAGATGGCTCAATTGGGAGATCATTTGGGAGTAGGATATCGGGAAAATATAGAAGAAACAAAGAAGATGTTCCTAGATATAGAAAAAAGGGACTCAGAAAAAAAGAAGGAAAGACCCTGCGTAGAGGTAAAAGGGAACTCAATGCTCTCAAAAGCTAGAGATCCTAGAAACGTGTTGGATTCGGATGAACGATAATCAGTAGAGTTAGTTGACCTTTCTGCTTGTTTTTTGAGGAGCCCCTGAGGAAGACAATCTATGAATTGCAGACGTTGGGGCATAAAGCATCTGAGCCCGATGGGAAGCTCCACTGCTGGTAATCTTTGTTTAGTTTTTTGTAATCTGTAAAGTCAAATGTAAAGATGTTTGTTGAATTCAGGCATGGTTTTAAATTTCGGTTTCGGTGGAAAACGAAACGAAATTCACAGTGAGTCGGAAAAGTACCAAACTTCGCCAAAACGTTTCGAAAATTGCGGTGAAATTTCGGTGAAGTACAAAATTTCACTCGAAATTTCGGAAATCTCGGTGAAACGTTTTGAAAATTTCGGTGAAATTTTTACAAGATTTCGTCCGAAATTTTGTACCGAAACCGAGATTTAAAACCTTGACTCCAGGAGGAAAGGATCTTCCAAGGAAAATTCTATTGGGTGTTTCATACTATGTGTATCCAGTGGGACTACTGGTCCCTATTGTATTTTTGCTAGTATGAATAAATTTGTCATTTTTCAAAAAAAAGAAGAAAGAAGTTTCAGCAGAATCAACATGAGAGCCGTTAGGCTTTTGAGGAGAAAGTCCTTTGGCGAAGGTAGGATTTCAGGCATGTCAATGACATTTCATTGTGGAACCAGAAGTACAATAAGATTGTAAGATTGTGGGGTTGTTGGCGAGGTTAGTCTGTACGCTTTATGCCTGGGTTTGTTTTTTGTTTGGCGACTTTGTTTTTGGGTTAGGGTTTGTTAAGGGAGAAGAAAGTTTACCTTCCTGCCCCGTTGAATATTTAGACTTTTCTTCAGTCGGATTGTTGTTGGTTTATTTATGTGCTTTGAGGTTTGGTTTCGTTATCTATTTGCTCGATTTGTTGACAGATGCAGAAACCAATCACAAAGTTCTTTTGGTCATTTAGATGTAGAAACCATGATCAGATTAAATATCTGCAGATCTTTGCTTTTCTCATCTTAGATGTAGAAACCAAACCCAAATATCTATATTTGCTTTCGAAGCACAGTTCTTTTAGATGCAGATCGACAAGGGGTGTCTTTTCATCACAAGACATCGTCGCAAGGGAGGATTGTGACAGCCGATGTGCAGAAATTGGCCTCTTTTGTTTTCTACAGAAGAAGACGATGGGAACCAAGCAATAGACTTAAAAATACCACACAATTAACTGGTGGGAACCATAGAAAACAAAATTAAGAAAAAATAACCCATAAAAAACTTTCCAGGAAAATATTAGTTTCCATAATTTCTTTTCCATAGATCCAAACACCGCCTAAGAATTTAATGTTTTAATTGAAACGGGTTTCAAACAATAAAGTGAGGGTAAAAATGTAAGGTAGAAAATAATAACGAACGGCTATTGATGGTGATTGGTTTTAGGAAAGTTCTGGTAATTAGTGTAAAATATTATCCTGTTAGATAATATCAGATTTTTGATGGCTAATTAGCATATATTTTATAAGCTAAGGGTATTTTGGCTAAAATTCCTTGAAACTATTTATACAAGGGATTCAGTGGCTGATCAAAAAGTACTATTGATTCATCCAGCTACAAAATGCTAACATTTAAATCCTTAAAACTTGTAATTCTAATTAGCCAAGAAGTCTTTGTTACTAGTAATCCATACATCGACTGTTCCTCCCTAACCTACTATAATATCGCTCCCTCTACTTTTGTCTATGGTTTTGTCAATGAAAGAAGCCAACCTCCAATGGATTAGCCCATCTTCTCATAGTGGCAGAGCCCCCCTCAACTTATAGAAGCCCTTAAATCATTCCCCTTCAAGATATGTATTTCCGCTAGCGGAGCATCAATCTCAGTCTCATTTTAATCTGTCAAACCATTCAGGCCAGACGTCAGAATGAACAGTTTTTAATTACAATCCCCCCCCCCCCCCCCCCCTCCTCTTTCCTTCACACACACACACACACACACACACACACACACACAAAAGTTGCATTGGCTTTTACTAAACTGACACTTATCGCTGAATTTGAAGTTGGGTACATGGCTTAGTGGTACCAGAATTGTTGGCGTTGCAATGATTTGCTTTTTTTTTTTCCATTTTAGCATTATGGCTTGCTTCCATATTGCTGTGACTTGACCTTTGTTTACACAGTACAGTGTCTCGGCTTTCTCATATTTGTACAACCATGAATAGTTAAGATGAATAACTTGTCAAGTTTTACTTCACGTTTTAGGATTTCATAACTTGTTTTATCTATATTCCGTACTACTAGCTACCTACAACTTCTTTTCATTTCAAAGATTGGTGAGTTCTTCCTGTTTTGAATGGCTTCATTAATGCCTGCTTTAAAAAAAGTATAGTGCAGAGTTATCCACAGGAAACTATTGAGTTCTTTCTTTCCTGTAGTTGGTTCCTAACAATTTTATTCAATGCACATTCTCATAGTCTTATTTGCTTTTACTGATTGTTTGGTTCCTTGAATAAATCGATGCCCTAATTTCATTTTGTCATCAGAAGTTCTTATTAGCTGCCTGCCACTATTTCATGACTTCAGGGACATGAGTTGACATTGCGTGTGTTGTACATGTTATTTCGAGAGGCAGAAAAGGATCAAGACTTCTTCTCATCCACGACGGCTACTTCAATTTATGAATCATTTCTTTTGACTGTGGTGTGTATTAATCATTGTGCTCCTTTTTATTACTGTAGAAAAATTCTTGTGTGTCCAATACATTTCTGAATGAAAGGATTATGTGTGTAGGCTGAAACCCTTCGTGACTCCTTCCCAGCTTCAGACAAATCTCTAAGTAGATTGCTTGGTGAAGTGCCTTATCTTCCGAAGGGAGCATTTAAACTGTTAGAGTCTTTGTGCTCTCCTATAAGCAATGAGAAAAATGAGAAAGAATCCCTAAAAGGAGATCGTGTTACTCAAGGCCTTAGTGCTATATGGAGCCTGATTTTGCTCAGGCCTCCCATTCGAGATGCCTGTTTGAAGATTGCTTTGCAGGTTAACATCCATAAATTCATGTTTCTGTATTATTAACCCTTCTAGAGTGTATATATTATTCCATTTTTAATGTTCCTTTATCAAGAAAGTAATAACTATGACTGGAAATGTGATCATGTGCAATGATGCAACCATATTTTTATTTTGTGTCCATCAATGAAATGTTAAACAGCATACCTTAGCTATTTCTTTCTTAACTGCAATATACGTTTCTGTAAATTTTTTTGTCTTGTGCTTTTTGTTTATTCATTTTCACCTGTTCTTTTTCACAACAAACATGCATGTAAGATGCTGTAGTGTTGCACACCTTTGGTGAGACAACTACTGGATAGCTTCTTTAACGTCATCATGAATCTTCAAGGATCAGTTTGGTCGCTCATAGTTACCTCGTAGAGTAGTTGTGAATTAAAACAAGTAGTCAACAAGGAGGAGACCAGCCAAATAGTCTCCTCGTAGTTACCTCGTAGAGTAGTGGTAAGTAGTGTTTGGTTGTCAACCTGATAGAGTAGTGGAGGGCGGGAGGGAGGTTGAAGAGGAGAAGAGAAAGTTAGAAAGAGCATTAAATGCTTAAATCCAAGACTATACTAGTAATTTGCTGGTATGCCATGTGGGCAGGGAAGGAGACAGGAGGAGACGACCCAAGTAGTCTCCTAGTAGTTTAAAATTCTACATGCAATCAACAGAGTATTTTGCTGATGTGGCAGCCAAACAGACATGAAATGATTTTTCGAAATCAAACTTGCTCTTGTACCGATTTGGTGCAAGTAAATTATCAAGAATCCACTAAAAGTAGAAAACTTGGTAGAAAATTGAATGGTCACAAACAATTCAATAGATCTTCACAAACAATGTTGGATAGAGAAAACGAGAATGCATTTGATGAGACCATGAACAGCTACAGGTAAAACCCAATGCCCAATAGGGAAAACTCATAACATTTCATTGAGAGAGAGAGAGAGGGGGAGAGGGAGAGGGAGAGGTTACCGCTCTAGTCTAATTCTAACCATTGGTGTTTCAGTCCTTAAATAAACCTAATTTTTATTTAATAACAACCAAAATAAAGTATCACGTTTTTATTGCATTGAGCCTACCAAAACCTACTTAAACTTTGCCAAAAAGAAATGAAAAGTACTATAAATTTCCATAAATCACAATGATCCACTTTGCTAAATTTTGGGACTAATGGAGCTCTCTATGGCTCACTACTGATGCTAGGATGATCTCTATATTCACCTCCAGCCTACTTTTGTATCTCAATCGATCCTTTTCTTCTTTGGAACAATCTTTTCTGAATTATAGGCATCTTCATGAACTTTGTTTTCATTACTCTTACATACAGTCTTATGCACAGATTTTCTGCCCCACACCCTTTTGGTTTTCACAGGTTGAGAATCTCCGCTTACACCAATCTCCCTCTAGCTAGCAGTTCATCATTTCCCTGGAGCGTCAGGCAACTCACTGGATACCTTCTTATACATTCCTAATGATTTTCTGCCCCACACCCTTAAGCTCTGTTCAGTTGACCAACTTTAGGCTGAAAGGAAATGGAAAAGGCGCCGTTTTCCGTATTTTTTGCAATTTCAAGCATTTTGTTGCTGCACTTTGGAAAAGGAGGAGTCTGACGTGGAATCTGTTGCGCCTAACGTGTAAGCCTGCTTTCCTCAACCCAAAATCCGTCTCCCACCATCGGATTTTATGAAAATCCTGTGGAATTTTGGTGTCATGACATTCAAAAATCGAAACCCAAAAAGTTCAACCCCCCATTTTCTCATGTCTCCATGTCAAAAACCTGATCTTCACTCCCTGGAAAAAACCCCAAGTTCTCATCTTCGTCTTCCTGGCAAAAACCCAAAAAGTCAACTTCTCTCTCTCTCTCTCTGCGATTCTGCAAAAAATGGCTGAATATGGATTCTGCACTTCTCTACCCCCCCCCCCCCTCTCTCCTTTCTCCCTCACCAGTGATATGCCAAAATAGGCTGAAAGCCCCTTCCATTATACATGGATAAGCTTTGATCAGATTAGGGTTTCTGTTAAAGGTGCTTGAAGAAAGGGTTTCTAGGGTCTGTTAATCTGATCTGTGAGGTACTTGAAGAAAGGAAGGATTTTTGCAGTGATTTTTTAGTTTTTGGTAGAGATTTTTGCATAGATTGTTTCCGATTTCTGGCTATGGAGGGTGGCAAAAATTTCTGTTAAGAGGATAACAAAAACGAAGAAAATAACTATTCATTTCCTTTTCGTTACAGCTAAACGCCCATTTTTTTTCTTTTTTCTCTTTCTTTTCCTTTTCTTTTTCATTTTTCCACGTCATTTTCTGGAGGTTCTGTCCCCGGAAAGCAACTGAACAGAGTCTTATGGACTGTTAGAATTTACTAGAAACACACTATCAGGTGAGCTATTGCATTTGAATAATATTCTCTGTCAGCCAGCAGCAGGCAACATTTAGTTGCACATCACACTGCTAATTAGACTTTACATGTGATGATTTTTTGTCACGGAGGCGGTAAAAGCATGAGGCTGTAAAAGCATAATACATATTTTTTTCAGTCTCCTCATTTTCCTTTTGTGTTGTGGGTTATCTGGAGAAAATTTCATCAGTGATAGTACATATCATGACCAAAATTCTGTCTGGGAGCTGGATGATACTTGCTCCATGAACAAAATTCTAATTGTTGATAACATGGGTGATTCAAAAGAGGGTAATCCTGAAAATATTCCAGGTCGGTAGTTTGATTGGGACTTCTTTCTCATCTTTTAACAGAGCGCAGTTCATCACTTGGAGGAAGTGCGGATGAAGGCAATACGTCTGGTAATCATGTGTGTAAATTTCTGTTTTTAACATTCTCATCTTTCACTTGCCATTGGCCATTTGTTATGTTATGCGAGTTATTGCTTTTTGCAGGTAGCGAACAAGCTATATCCTATGCCATGCCTTGCTAAGAAAATTGAAGAATTTGCCAATGAAATGCTACTCTCAGTAGTTAACACTTGTCAGGATATGGAGGGAATAGATGGTGAGGAATCAACTACTGTGGTGTCAAAGGTATTATTAACTTTAGCTTGGATGAACAAAATTAGTCCTGCATATTGTAGATATCTTACATCTTTCTGGCTTAGATTCTAACTCAACAAAATGAAGGCTTAAATTTTTCGGCCGGTGATATAGATTGAAGCTTTTGATAGTCGAAAAAAGTGATTAAATTTCAGCTAGTATGGTTAATTACCCTGAAGTGTAATAAACTAATAATCATGAGAAAATTACTCCAATTTCCACTAGAAACTAAGTGTGCATGCTATGAATATTGATTTCAGATAGGAAATATAGTTGTTGTGGTTATTCGATGTTGTCTAGGAAAGTGGTGTTATTGTTTATGTTTATCGATCTTCTGGGTGAATAACAATCATGAAATGGTCTTGAATAAGATCTAAAAAGTAAATGCTAATTGAAGAAAGCAGGGCATCGTTGAAATATAAGCAACTTCTTGTCATTTTGAAATTGGAATGTAATAGCCTTGACACTCACTTGCCTTATTGTTCTAAAGGAGAGTCTCATGTGAAGGTTGTGGTCTTGATTGCTAATGGTTACGATCACTGCTGTGGTCTTAGCTCGTAATGGTTGGTATTCTGATGATTCCGGTAATGGTTACGATTACTGCTGTGGTCTTAACTCCTAATGGTCGGTATTCTGATGATTCCGGCAATCACCTTTTTCCGTAGCAAACGGCAGTGGACTTTTACATTCTTGTTCTCTTGCAGAAGTGTTGTTCCTAGGGGATAGGTGTAGAGGAAGAGGGAAAAATCTAGGGTTTTACATACTACTGATTGAAGTATCAATCTGGTTTATTACGTGATATATGCTACTTCTTGGTCCTACTAGAAGCACACGAGTTCCAGGTTGTGTATATTTCAAATGACTGACTAATGCAATTTTGTTACAATCATGCACTCAAAATGCTCCATGGGGACCCCAATTTCTGAATAAGCTGAAGGTCAAAGAAGGTAACTTTCTGTATGTAACATGGCTGAAAATTGGTACATTTACTGTTAACGATACAAGAAATGCTTGCAAATTCGCTGCCTAAACGGCAGCTGTTTTGCGAAAATGTGATTTGTTCTCATTTTACTTTTCTTTATTTTTTTTGAAAAGCGACATATTCCATTAATAATGGATTAGCAGTCGGGACCAGTGGTCCCAGCATGCTATTACAATTAATCAGGAATCCCTAGGCATACCTAGGGCAGTACAGTGTAAATATATTGAGAAAAGTTTACACTAACCACAATGCTTGAATTCTTCCACCACATATTATAGAGAGGCTATTACTTCCATTTCATCCCGTTGAGCTCCAGCCTTCGCCAAAATATCTGCCACCTCATTCGCTGATCGTCTCCGATGTTCAATTCTCGGGGATAGCACTCGCATTAGGTCCAGTATTTCGGCCAAGAGTATTTCGGCCACTTGGTCTTGTAGCTTCCAGGGTCTCTTCGAGGAACCAGATGCCCAACCCACTGCATTAGTAGAATCCCCTTCAATAATCAATGGACTTTGATTATTCACAAGTGCCCACCGCAAACCAAATAGAAGGGCTCTGACTTCCGCTTCATTTGCATCGCAGATACCCACCGGCCCGGAGAATGTAGCAATTGTCGAGGAATCGGAATTTCTGAAGACCCAATACCCGCTTTCCCCAGATTACCTAGTGAGCACCCATCAAAATTAAATTTTAGCCATCCCGGTGGTGGTGGTACCCATATTGGTTTTGGTTTGGTTCTGATTGCCCTGTCCCAGATGACTACCCACCAATTTCCTACAAGATCATCAATTCCGTAGGTTAAGTGTTTCTTAGCTTTTGTGCAAGAAATCACTTCACTTTTAATATTCGCTGCTAACCGAGCTCGGGTTCTACTTTTTTCCACTAATATCCTCCTATTTCTTTCCTTCCAGAGGTTCCAGATTATAGCATAGGGGAAGGTCATCCATAGGTTTTTGCCAATCTCTCCAAATGGCCCCGCATGCCGGCCCAAAAACAAAGAGCTAATTGTTTGAGGGCATACCCAGGACATGCCAAAAGCCCCCACTACTTTTACCCATAAATGGTACGAGTATGGGCAATGTAGAAGGAGATGATCCAAAGATTCCTCATGATGTGTACAAAGAACGCACATACTTGCCAAGCTAAATTGTCTCCTTTTTAACCGGTCACAGGTATTTAATTTCCGATGAACAACTGTCCATCCAAAAGCGACCACCCTTGGAGGTGCTACTGATTTCCATATGCGACTGATTGGAGAGGACTGGTTGTCATTTAAGCTTAGGAAAAAAGATTTTGTTGTAAAGTCACCGTCAGGTGTCGGCATCCATATCCTCTCATCCTCATTAAATTGGGTACAGTACTTCGACTCCAGTAGTGAGAGAAGTCTCTGAAGATCAAGAATCTCCTCCTCTTTCAGGTTCCTCCTTAATCATATGTCCCAGAACCCTGCCTGATTGACCTTCACGCACCAGGTAGTCTGACACTGTTGCGTCCGGATTTACAGTAGTTCGGAATAATCTCGAAAATTCAGTGCTCAGAAGAGATTTCCCACACCAGAGATCTAGCCAGAATCTGACATTCAAACAGTTACCTACTTTTATCTGATTTGACGATTGAACGAATCTCTTACGAAGCATATAGACTTCCATGCTCCCGATCGTTTCCCTCCCATTGGTTTTTTACCATTCCAATCCCCCCATTCGGACCCATACTTTGCCTCGACTACTCGGTGCCAGAGTGCCGATTTCTCTAGTCCATATCTCCAAAGCCATTTATCAAGCAAGGATTTATCCCGTAGTCTGATTTTACCTAGCCCAATGCCTCCACTCTTCTTGGATTGGGTTACCTTCTCCCACTTGACCAGATGTCTTAGCTCCTTTGGTTCACCACCTCCATCCCACAGGAAATTCCTTTGAATTTGGTCTATTCGCAAAGCAACTTTAACCTGAATTCTAAACAGGGACATGGAAGTAAACTGGCATATTAGACAATGCCGCTTTGATTAGGGTGATTCTGCCCCCAAATGAGATGTATCTCCTTTTCCATATGGCCAGTTTCCTCTCAATCCTTTCCACCACTGGGTCCCATTGGGCAGGAGATGGAATTCGAAATCCTAAGGGGAGGCCCAGATATGACACCTGGAAGGAACCAGCACTGCAACCAATTGTGCTAGCAAGTCTCTGGATCTCCGCCGAATCCATATTTATACCCAAGAGCATGCTTTTGTTAAAATTAATTTTTAGACCCGAAGAAGCCTCAAACCACTTAAATATCTTCTTAATATTAGGAATAGATTGAGGACTATTCTGCAGAAATACCAGCGCTTGATCCAGCATGAAGGCCGTGAATAAGTCCCAAGTTACTTGCCTTAGATAACAAGAGACTAAGAGCTTCGACCACCATAATGAACAGGTATGGGGCAAGAGGGTCTCCCTGACGAATCCCCCTAGAAGCCTTAAAATATCCTTCAGGCGCACCATTGATGATTACTGAAAATGAGTCAAAGGATATGAGTGATTTTACCCACATCCTCCACCGTGGACTAAAACCCATTTTTCTTGGATGGAATCAAGGAAGTCCCACATGGTCATATGCTTTTTCGAGATCTATCTTGAGTAGTAATCTCTCCTGTCCACTCCTTCTGACCGAATCAATGATCTCGTTAGCAATTAGAACCCCATCTAGTATCTGTCTTGACTCAACAAATGCTCCTTGGAACAGGGAAATAATCCCATCCATGGTTATTTTCACCCTCCTCGCCAACAGTTTAGCGTTGATTTTTGCCACACTGTGCATTAAACTAATTGGGCGGAAGTCTTTAATCCCAATGACTCCTTTTTTCGGTATTAGGGCAATGAAAGTAGCTTTAGCAGCCTCGCTGATGATGCCCCTTTCTTTATCTTACAAACAAATTTATTAAGACAAAAAATTATCCAATGCAGAGATTGCCCAATAATCAAATTATGCCTGGATGCTTATTATAATGTTCTTTGTGAACTAAGGTCAACTGCTTATTTATGTTGTGATTTGTCAGGATACTTATTTGGAAAGGATTTCTAGTGGAGGGCAGGCATCAGTGAGTGCAATAACAAAAGAAGTTTCCTCTGATACTACTCAGTTATCTTCTGCCCAAAGTGTATTGTCCACTTCAATCGAGGCACAACGGTGCATGTCATTATATTTTGCCCTTTGCACGAAGGTACTGCATGATATTTTTGCTCCCTTTTTATTTACAATTTGAAGCTTCATGTTGTTCAATTTGGTTGCTTGTTTGTGTAGCCATGATTTGTCATATCTTATTCTAGTGAGATTGGTAGTATGCTTTTTCTTCATTTGATGTATTATTCTACATCTGTCTTCAGAAGCATTCCCTTCTCCGGCATATTTTTACAATCTACAAAGGCATACCAAAGGCTGCAAAGCAGGTTTGGTTAAAAAATACTCATCCTTTCCGTTCCTACTAAATATCTTACTCGATTATCACCATGGATTTAAATTTCGGGCTTACAGCCGAAATCCCGATATATGGGAAATCCGGTTTAAAAAAAGAATTAAATAATTATTTCAGCCAAAACTTCGTAAAAATATTATTTAAAAAAAAAAAATTGAATTTCTTGAAATTTCTGCCGAAATATGGGAAATCCGAAAAGCAAAATTTTGGTTTCGCTCCCAACCGAAATCCGAAATCTCGGTCCAACGAAATTTAAAACTATGATTATCACAATAAGTTGTGAACTTTCTGCAATAAATCCGTTTCTAATCCCTTATATTGTGCAGGCAGTTCATCGCCATATCCCAATATTAGTTCGCACAATAGGTTCTTCATCTGAACTGCTTGGCATTATTTCAGATCCACCAACGGGAAGCGAGAGCCTTCTAATGCAGGTTTTGATAATCAAATCTGTTCTATTTCACTCTTACTGCCGTCAAGACAAAACTAAATGCAGTATCACTTATCTTTCCATTGGAACAGGTTTTACATACATTAACAGATGGGACAGTTCCTTCACCAGAACTAATATTTACTGTTAGAATGTTATATGATTCAAAACTAAAGGTGGAGCTCATTATCTTTCTTGTTGAAACAAGTGCTGTATAAAAAAAAGGTTTAGCCCTTATATATATGTGTGTGTTTGTGGATTTGTCTTCTTTGCAGGATGTGGAGATTCTCATTCCAATATTATCATCTCTGCCAAAAGATGAGGTTTCTTCATTTACTATTTTTGTACTTTTATTTCTGTTGCAAAATATCCACTTGCACAAGCATACATCATGTGTATTTATGTATGTCATAAATTCGTCATGTATGTATCTATTTATGTCATTGGCATTATTGCCTCCATTGTTACAGATGATGGATGCTGCACTGTAAGGTTCTTTTGTCATCTTTACTTATCATAAATGCAGTTATACACATTATTTGTAATGTACATAGGAAAATTAAGATTGATATATCAATCATTGTGATATATCAGTCCTTATACATTATTTATTATCATATTTAGTATGGAGATTTTTTGGTATAACATTCTTGAATATTCCCAGATTTCTCTTCTCTGTGTTACATTCATTTGTATCAGACCCTGTTATCTTTTTCACATATTCCTGTTTGTAATCTTAAAAAGGATGAGAGGTTTGAATCGGACAGCAGGGGGTAAGGGATTAATTCACTCTTTTGATTTAGACTAAAATTCATCAATTTTCTACATTTGTTTGAAGCTTCATATGTGGGCCTTTACAATTTTTATCTGTGACCCTGTATGCTATTCTTTTTAAAAGGGAAGAAGAGTCCCTAAAAGTGCTCAATTTATTGTGAAAAGATTGGCTGACCTCACTTTAGAATACTTTATGGTGAATATTGTGAAATTCTTCTACATTTTCGGCCTGTGTCACAGGAGTTTCACTCACTGCCTGCGCTGCCATCTTCAAATTGTTCTCTTTTTAAAATTTACTTGTACAAGCACGTGACAGTGAGCAGACCTCACTAAAGTACTTATGGTGAATATTTGTTGCACAAAATCCCATTTTGTTTTCTCTCGATCTGTGAAATCTGAAAACTGTTATTCCAGAAAATCCCATATGTGCTCTCTTGCTTTTGTTCCTATTCATTTTTCAGCATGTTAATATACGCAAACTCTAGATGCTCATTTATAGAATATTAAAATGTTCCTAACTGACCTTGGCTTTCTTCAAACTGGTCTTGAGACCAAGCCATTAAGTAACAACATATGCATCATTGGTTTGAGCTTATTTTGTATTGAAATTTATTTTCTTGATTGTCTTTATTTAGAGGAAAGGTCGACTACCATAATTATGCAAAAATCATGTGTTATGCTCAAACTCATAACATTTCTCTGCAACAATTTCACCAGCCTGTGTTCTTCGAAATGAATACTGAAGTTCCAGTGCCAACAATGGTTGGTTCTCGCAGTTTATTTGTTAACAGAAGGCCGGGTTGTTTGGTTGCATTCATCTTCTAATATTTGAATTATTTTTATGTTCTGTTTATGATCAATCTCAGCTTTTCCTCATGTATGTTTTCATGGCTATTTCATTAGGTCTTACGGATTTTCCCAAAGCTCGTTAATCTTCCACTGGATAAGTTCCAAGCTGCAATTGCTCGAATGTTGCAGGTATCTGTACTTACTTTTTTTTTTTATAACCTATAGCTACAAGGTGAAAGTTAATGTAAGGCAAAGGAGTCTCTCTCTCTCTCTCTCTCTCTCTCTATATATATATATATATATATATATATATATATATATATATATATATATATATATATATATATGTTCTTCACTCCGCATTTTGTTTCTCTCTTCTCCATTTCTTCTTCCTTCACTCACTTAACATAAAACATCAAGCATCGCGTGTTTCTTACTTTCTTTTAGGCTTCTTTTCCTCTCAACTTTCTCCAAAGAGGAGTTATTTGATAGTAGGCAATACATTGGGTGGTAGGCTCATTCACATTGCTTCAAAAAATGACAACTACATTTTCTGGCACATACTACTAGTTATATGTAGAGGAATATAACCTTATGTTGTAATTTTCATATGAAATTATTACCTATAGTAATACATGCATATTGGAGATAGGAGTGGGGGACGGAAGTGATGAGTATGTCTTTCGCTGTAATTTTGTTGTGATTGTATGATTGCTATTACAATAACGTATGCATATTGATAACGCATGCATATTGTAGACATGGTTTTAAATTTCCCCGAAACTATCGAAATGTTCCCATTTCTATCTCCAGTGAAACAAAATCTACATGATTTGCTTTCACGACATTATTTCCTCAAAATTTTGACCGAAATTCTCGAAATTCAACCGAATTGGTCGGAACGACAAAAAATGGAAAATTGTTATTATTTGCATTTCATTTCATGTATGTAGAGAATGATATTTGGTAACATCATTAAACTGCATAACAAAGTAACCGTACCTTATGCATGTGATGTCAGATTGGCATGGGATCAATAATACCTCGTAACCCTATGTGGTATTGAAATAGAGTTGGGATCCTTAGAGGCGAGACTAGTCATTGTACTTTCTTATACTTCATTACATTGGTCTTCTTTATTGACTTTACTGTTCTAAACAATCGCGACAACGCATGTCATTAGGTGTTCGATGTGATTAAGCCATTATGGATGGTTTTGTTTCTTATGTGATGCTTTTTATTCTTTAAGTATGTATTTGTGCTTATTCTAGCATTTCTCAAAGTTTCATCATAAAATTTCATCATTTGCATATTTTTTTAATGATTAAAAAAATCATCATTTGCATATGTTTCCATACGTTTCAGTGATTTTACAATATTTCCACCGAAACCGAAATGTTTCCATTTCCGTACCAACCAAAACCGAAACCGAAATTTAAAACCTTGATTGTTGATAGGACTATCATAGAAGTGATAAGAGTATGTGTTATGCTTTGATTGTATGATTGCTATTACAGTAACTTATGCATATTTTAGATAGGACTATCATAGAAGTAGGGAAGAGGAGAGAGATAGAGTGATTCTTGGACAAGAAGAGAGGGTTTTGGGGGATTACAATAACTTTCAATAATATTTATTTAAGTATTTCCATCCTGCTTTTACTTTGGCATTGCTTCATCTTGATTACTAACAGTTGCTAGTGTTTAGATAGTCAGCTAGTGTTGGTTTTTATCTGCTGTGCAGAAGCTTTCCCTGTACTCAGCTGGTGTTGGTTTTTTTTCTTCTTAGTGCCTAAGGCCAGCATTTAATTATCAAGTTCACTAAGAAATTTTTATATCTTATTATTAATCATGTTGCCTTTGATAATCTTATTGAAAATATTGTTTTTCAGGGATCTTCTCAGAGTGGCCCTGCCCTTACTCCAGCAGAAGTTTTAATCGCTATTCATGGGATAGATCCTGAGAAAGATGGAATACCCTTAAAAAAGGCACGTATATTCATTTTATTGATCAATCTTCTTTAACCAGAGTGGCTAAGTAACCAATATTTGTACACAGGTCACAGATGCATGCTCTTCTTGCTTTGAGCAACGGCAAGTATTTACCCAACAAGTTTTGGCAAAGGTCTTAAATCAATTAGTATGTATCCCTTGAAACTGTATCTTTTCTATTCTCAATTTTTCTAGTTATGAGAGATCATTATTATTGATAAAAATCTTGTTTACAGGTTGAACAGATTCCTCTCCCCTTACTGTTCATGCGTACTGTCATACAGGCAATTGGTGCTTTTCCAGCCCTGGTGAGCATTTAGAAGGAACTTTTATTGCTGCAGTTTAGGACATTGCTGATTGGAAATATTCTGAATCTGTAGCTGAAAAATTATGGGAAATGATTTCAGCACAAACATGTTTTGATAACATGCGCTCATGTATCCCGTCTTTTAGTATTTAAAGAGCTGTAAAAGGGTTATTATGGTTCCCAAAAAGCACCTAATAGACAATTAAATACTACAAGACAAGAAACATGAGCGCATGTATCTAAATATAGTTGCACTGAAATCATTTCCTAAAATTATCTATACTTTACTAATTTATATTTTATGTCAATTGTTAACTTAGTTGCAAGCATGGTTTTAAATTTCGGCCGAAATACCAAAATTTCGGATTTCGGCTGGGACCGAAACCACATGAGGGCATGTATCAAAATATAGTTGTGCTGAAATCATTTCCCAAAATTATCTATGCTTTACTAATTTATATTTTATGTCAATTGTTAACGTAGGTGCAAGCATTGTTTTAATTTTCAGCCGAAATACCTAAATTTCGGAGAAATGTAATGAAATTTGGATTTTTTTTACCGAATTTCGGCTGCAATTTTGGTATTTCGGCCAAAAATTCAGTTTCGGAAGAATTTTAAACCTTGGTTGCAAGCTGAGATGAACCAAAAAATCAGGGAAAAAATGCAAGGTGCTGATTCATGGCTGTGAGAATCGAGCTAAGAAACACCCATGTTCTATCCAAAGGTTTTGGGAGAGAAACACGACAGTTATCTATCCAAATCTTCAATAATAAATTTAATGCATGCCAAACGATCTATGTGCTAAGTGTGTTAAAAAAACGATCTGTGTATGAAGCAAACAGAGAAACCCTAATGCATATCTGCCCTTGATTATATCTAATCTAAACTATCCATGCTTAAGTGAAAAGACAAAGGACTAAAATACCCCGAACTTAACCAGCACCTTACAAGAAAGAAAAATAGAAGTTTAAGTAATGTGTCGTCCCTGTGCGTACCAACTATTTGAGAAAATGCAAACTTGCTCTGCATAAAATTAATCAACAGAAGCCTCTATACCAGAGGTCCCTTGAACATCTTCATGTTATCCAGCTTCTCAGTGTAATCAACTGCTAACTGGCCTACATTGAATAAATATTTAAACGTATTTTCATGTACTTTTTAGGTGTTTAATGAATAGTTACAAAATTTCTGTTTCGGGTTTTACCCTATAGGCCTATATTGATATAATATATTGTTGTTTTAGCCATACAATTATTTCTGAAGATCTAGTTATGTGATTGTTCTATTCCCTCACCAATACCCCCTTATGATCAAATGCTCAAAGTGGGTCGGTGCATCCACGTGACAATTATATGCTCCAGTAATCCTTTGACTCCTTTCCACGTTTCGTGTTGTCCCTTTGTCTCTTCTTACTCTTTTATTAAATGCATGGCGCTCAAGGCTTTAAATAAGATAGAGATCAAAGGCATATAAAAGGGTTTTCGCTGGTAAATAGGTTCAATACATTTATGGCAATCTAGGGTAAATCTTGGAATTTCTTGTTGGGGTCCTAACATTACCTCGGGATAAGGAAGCATCACTAAGTGATATCATTTTTTTTTTCAATGCTGATTAAAATTATGTTATGCTCAGACTGTAAAACCAAAAACTAATAACCATATGATCTAGAGACTTGATCACAAGTTGTTGCATCCAGTAAAGTTCTTTACCTTTCCTGCTGAGTGGGATCACCCCTTTTTCATTCCTTTCACATCATTTTTGTTACTAATGGTCGATTCTAAATTTTGTAGGTAGACTTTATAATGGAGATCCTCTCTCGTCTTGTAAGCAAGCAGGTACTTGTATTTGATGTAAATGAACTAATGCTCTTAACTCTCCGTTCTGCTTGATTTGGTTCTAAATTATTACGTTTGGCGTCCAGATTCTCTGCGTTGAAATGATGTCTGTATTCCTAATTGTTGCAGATATGGAAATATCCAAAATTATGGGTAGGATTCTTGAAGTGCACTCTCCAGACAAAGCCTCAATCTTTCAATGTGTTGCTTCAGGTGGGTTCTGATGGCTTTATGCAATTTGTTACATGCAAGGTTTGAAATTAGGGTCTTGGTTTCGGTTCGATCAGTAAAATTTCAGAAATGTTTATAGTTTCAGTATAAATTCCGGTTTCGGTCCCAGCCGAAATCCGAAATTTCGGTCGAAATTGAAAACCATGGTTACGTGGTGATTTTCTTTGTTCCTTTCCATGTTCGAGTGTGAGTAATTCCTTCATCCAACTTGCAGATATTTACAAGGAAAATCGTTATGGTAAAAAGTATATGATTTCATATTCTTACAGAAAATTGGGATAGCTTTTTTGTTTCACTTTCAAACGTAACACCACGTGATAAGGAAAGAAAGAAATTGTGTAGAACTGCAGAAGTTTTACTTGGGTGGTATTCAAGCTCAAATGCATTATAACATTTAAAGGTGAAAAACTGTTCAACAGAAACCTTTATTTGAATCTTTAATTTCTATGTCCCGTGGATCTTTAAGTTGTATTTATGTACTCATTTCTGGTAGTTCTGTAAGCTTGCAAGGATAGAAGTGAATTTTCTTCAGCGGCTGTGTAATTACCTAATGGATATATTCAGAATTGGAGATTATTTGACTTTAAAAAAGAGGTATTAGGGAAGAGGTACCCTTGAGGACTTCACATGCCATTTATCCACCCTCGGAAGAGAACACACGTGCATGTTTATAGGCCCTGGGAAATGTTGTCTGCCTGCTTCCTGAATGTTGGGCATCGAGAATTTCTCAGCATGACTACTGTACCATGTTCCCCAGTAACAGACTTTTCACTTCTACCTTTGCCTTTGTACAAAAATAACGTTCCAAGTCAAATGGCTCATATTGAATGTCTTTTTAAGTAAAGACTAAGAGTAGTCAAATACCTCTTGATTGGCACGTCGGCTAGCATTGTGGGTTTGCTCCCCACAGACGTGAGTTCGAGTCCCCTCGGAGTTACCCTCTGCACGTGGTTTACAGGTGATTGTGTGCATCCATAGGGATTAGTACTGCCCTAAAATGGGGCTGGGGATACCCTACGTCATAAAAAAAAAACCTCCTGATACATAATTGCAGTGAACGAGGTTTGGTTTTTCATTTTGTTTCTTCCTCCCCATATTCTCAGACTTGTCATCGTGCTGATTATTCAATTTGAATTTGGTTTATAGATATATTTTGACATTGAAATATCATTTGAATTTTAACAGTTACCAGCAGCACAGCTTGAAAATGCATTGAACAGAAACCCTACACTGAAGCCTCCCTTAATTGATCATGCTAACCAACCGAACATCCGGTCATCGCTACCCAGGTTCTTGCTGACCCTACATTTTGTTCATTTTCAATTAGCTCCCCACTTCATTCTGATATTGGAATCTGTGAATATTGTATTAGGTCAACATTGGTGGTTTTGGGACTTGTGCAAGAGTCTCATACTGGAAGTCAGGCACAGGCATCTCAGACTCAGACTGTGGAGGAGAGTAACTCTGGTGCAGACGCTCCTACCGAGAGGACTCAAGAATCAGAAGTTGTTGGCTGAAATGTCATTTTGGATGGGGTAGTAAGATTGCTCTCAACACTACTTACATGATCTTATTAACAAGTTACCTCCCCCCATTTGGGTTCTACCAAAAGAAGCAACTTTCTTTTGGCGACATGACATCAAAGGGGAGGACTGTTGTTGTATTGCTCTCTCTCCAGTCTCTACTTTGGCGAGGCCGTAGAGGTACTCTCGCAGGATCCGGTGTATTGTAAGGTTGGATACCCTTAAAGTGGTCTAATATTAACACACTTCTGAATGGTTGTGTACAATGTAATAGATTTATATCCTAACTTTTGAATGCATGCATTTTAAGTTTTGATGGACTTTGCTTTAATTTTATTGTTCTAGCAAGTATCAAAACAGTCTGTTCTGTTTGTGTACACACGCCTTTTGTTCTGTTCCTGAAACTGAAATTATTTATAGGAAGAAACAGGAGTAATGGTTCAGTAGGTTGTGGCCCATTATGTAACAGTGGGCGCCACCTTTGACTGATCTGAACCATCCGTATGATAGGCCTTGCTTTGGATCTCCCGTGACCCAAAAATTACACCATTTAATCCTAAGATCCAAAAATGTATATTTTTAACAGTTGGATGATTGACTTGATATTTTGGCCCAAGCAGATCCAAAGCAATGCATATCAAATAAACGGTCTTGATCAACCAAAAGTGGGACCTACTAGTGTATTTTCCCAGTGTTTCCACCATTTATGTTGCAAAAGCTCTACCCCGGTTTTAGATGGGCCCAAGAGATGGGCCAAAAAACAACCCTACAAGAATATGGCCCATCAGGATGGAATCGGGTCATGAAATGCACCATGCAACACTGAAGCCGGGCCCGATTTTTAATTGGGCCTAAAGCCCAACTTTATCCGGACAGTCCGCCTGGCTTTAAGTCCTACCACAGAAAAATTTTCATTCCTTCTCCAGTGACCGAAAATCAGCCTTTCACTTTTTTGTAAAGGGCAGAGCTTAGTCTCAGTAAAACTATGTTTTTTAATTTCATCCCTTCACAAAAAAGGTAAAGGATGTTTTCTAGGCCACCCACACTTTAGTCATGATGGAGGTGAAACAATCTCTGATTAAAGGTAAAGAAGCAGAAGAAGACTTCAAAATTTCATGAGAAGGAAACGTTCATCATTCCTGGTAAATTAATTAAAGGGAAGTAGTGTATTTATGACTACTCTTTTTACAATAAAGAGGGTGGCCCATGAGAGAAAAAGGGGCTGACTATATCATTTCCCTTAGGTTCTGAAGTGTTTGACAATGTGTTACATAAAACAAGCTACTATTAAACTAAAATTAGGAATAATTAGGATTGTGACCCAGACAGCCACAAAATCCAATGTAATGTCCTAGATCCAAATGGAGGATGCCAATGTACGAAAATGCCCTTCCTCTTTATGTTCATTTATGTTTTCTTGAGGGATAATTTTGTAACATTCAAAAACTCTAATCAAAATAGTAAACAACCTTTCCTCTCTTTTTTGTAGTTTCTTCCCTTTCTTTCTCCTAATCCCAACCCCTAACATAGTACGAGGCAACATTAACTGTGATGCAGACAGTAAATCCGAAAAGGATCTAATTTTAAATGAATTGACTTTGATGCAGAAAGCAGTGCAGAAAGCAGATCCGACCCAACCAGTAAGTGATATGAAAGGATCATGACCAAGACATAGGTGGATCTAATCCGAAGTGGATCCTTTGACACCCCTAGTTGCACCCTTCTTTGTCTTTTCTAAACTAATCAACTTCACTAAATGGGGTTAAAAAGTAATAAACATTGGTTGGGTCATCCCCTAATTACCATCTCAGTCAACATTTTCAGTTTTTTTTTAGAGAGACAGGCACCCTTTTCTGTTTTTTAGAGAATCATTCTCTTGGTTTTTAGAGAGAGAGAGAGAGAGAGAGAGAGAGACCCTTCTCTGTTTTTTTTTCACAACTGATCAACTTGACTAAATGTGGTTAGGAAATAATGAGTATATTGCTTGTATCATCAACTGATTTCCATCACTAGAGACATGAAGATGTTGGCATGTTACCTTCTTCTAACCTCCCCACTAAACCAGTGCCCCCCAACCTTCTATTCATGGAGTTTTCTTTACTCTTACTCAACAACCAAAAATACCCCACACAACCTTTTTAATTCCTCATCATGCTATTCCACCACCCATATGATCTCTCTCTCCCCCGCGCGGTATAACCTCTCCCCTCACCTTGCTTTCATTTCCTCACAGTGGTGCTCTTTTCGCTCCGCCGCCAATCCAATGAAAACATCCAAATCAAAACTCCCCCTCTCTATCTTGGCTGTCATACTTTCTGCCCTCGCCTTTTCTGGCCTTCTCTACGCAGAAGATATTCGCGCACTCACTCGCAAAATTTCACCTTGTTCTAAACAAGATTCCACAATAGGTAATTGTACTTAAAAATCTTTTTTGCTAATGAACTAATATATTTCACAAATTTGACGTGAATTGTTCGAATGTTGGGTAGAGGAGAAGGCCAATTCCTCTGTTGAAGACGACTCCGATGAAGAGAAGACTGAGTTTGATGCAGATAAGTGCAATGTTGTTAAAGGGAAGTGGGTGTTCAATAGTTCAGCTAAGCCTTTATATTCAGAACAGAGCTGCCCGTATTTGGATCGACAAGTTTCGTGCGTAAAGAACGGAAGGCCAGATACTGATTATCAGCTCTGGGAATGGCAGCCCGACGAATGCAAATTGCCGAGGTTGGTCTACTCTTATATCAGATTTTCTACAAGTAGTACTAGTTCTTTTGAATAGGTGAAGTACCCTTGTCGGGTTCGAATATTTTAGGATTCACTGCAAATTTCTAGATTTCTTTAATATGTTTTTTTTTATCTAAATACAACAACAGATTTACAATTAACACATGTTTTTTTTTTAGTTTTATCTATTCTGATAGTAAATATTTTGCATAGAAATAAGATATTATATTTACTTAACCTACCAAAATTTCTAATGCATACCAATATTATCATGCTAAAGAATTAAAATTAGTCAAATCCACGAACCATTTTTTCAGTGGTTAGCCAAATCTGACAGTCAGATACCTGTGATAGATTCCGATACTCATATCCGTACTCATGCAACATAGGTACTAGCAAAGTTTGGAAGCAGTACAGAACTACAGATTCATTGCAATTTATCTAACAACACCATATCTTAACTGTACAACGTACATACATACATACAACTCAACTCAACTCAACTAAGCCTTTGTCCCAAACTAGTTGGGGTCGGCTAATGAATCCTTTAGAAAAATTTCATGAAGAAGGTGAAAGGATCTACCCGGCTCAAATTGACTAAGTCTAATCATGACACCAGTTAGGTTCATCTACATGGACATGGTTTGGGTTGGTTCGGTTCAGTTATGGATTTACCCAACTTTTTTTTTTTTTTTTTTCATTTTTCTTTTGCTGAATTACAAGCAATGTGTATGTTCAATTTCAATTAGCTGTTTTTCTAGTGCTCTAATAACTGTTTTGTATGATCTCACTTCACAATGGTATTTCTGATTAACTACAGCACAACAGAGAATTAAATTCCAAGAAAAGGGAAAATACCAAATAAATGTTACTAAAGACACCCAAAATTCCAAATGGCATAATAGAGAACACCACTGAATCCAAACATTATGGCCTACACTCTACCCTTGTTTAGTATTTAACTAGCTGTCAAAAGTCAAAAACTCAAAGGCCTATACGGTTCGGCTCGGTTCTCGGTTCCAAGACCCTAAACCCAGAACGGAACCGGAAACCCATGGTTCCCAAATTTGGGACCCAGAACCGAACCGAACCATATAGGCATGTTCGGTTTGGTTCTTCGGGTTAGACCCGAACCATGTCCACCCCTATCTCCTATCCAAGGTCTTGTAATCAATACAAACATGCATATACACTTTGGCTTTGTTTCTTTCAACGTAAAATGGGCGTGAATCAAATTTTACACCAATTTTTCCACTTATAAATGGGCGTATAACAAATTTTATGCCTACGTTTCCATTTAAATTTTACGTCCCTTTTACGTTGAAAGAAACAGAGCCGTCATGTACATATCAATTTAGATCCAGAAAAGCATATGCTAACTGGTTAGCATATCTCATTTGCCACTAAAGTGACAGATAATCAATACAAACATGCATATAAATTTCTGTTCCGTTTCTTTCGACATAAAATAGGCGTAAAACAAATTTTATGCCCATTTCCACTTTAAAATGGACGTAAAACAAATTTTACACCCGTTTTTCAACTTAAAATGGGTTTAAAACAAATTTTATGCCCACATAAAATTTGTTTTACCCTCATTTTAAGTTGAGGCTATGTTCTTTTGACGTAAAATGGGTGTAAAGTAAATTTTGCGCCCATTTTTGAGTGAGAAAGCTGGACATAAAATTTGTTTTACGTCCATTTTATGTGGAGTCTGAAAGAAACAGAGCCTTCATGTACATCTCAATTTACATCCAGAAATGCATATACCAACTGGTAAACCTATCTCATTCACCACTAAACTGACAGTTAATCAATACAAACATGCATACACCTCGGCAGCTCGGCTTCATTTATTCGACAAAATGGCGGTTTTGATCTAGAAATGCATATACCAACTGCTAAACAAATCTCATTTGCCACTAAATCATGATTTTGATCTAATAATTGAAACCCAAATAATGGTTTCATCTTTCAGGTTCAATGCGGAAGTCGCCCTAGAGAGACTGAGAGGAAAGAGGCTAATGTTCGTCGGTGATTCTTTACAGAGAGGCCAATGGCAATCTTTTGTCTGTATGGTACAATCTCATATACCAGAAGATCAGAAGTCCATGCGGCGAGGCCGATCTTTATCCGTATTCAAAGCCAAGGTACTAACACAGATTAAGGGCCTTTTTAGATATCTAATTTTTTTTGTATATAATCTTATCTTCAAATGGTTATAGCAGTTTTAGAAATGATATGCTTAATGGCTGAGAAAGAGGTTTTAATCTGCAACTAAGATTAAATTCAAACAATCTTACTTGCAAATGAGGAAAAAAAAATTCTTTAATGTGGAACTGTTTTAGATTAGTTTTGAGTCCCGTTTTGACAGGTTTTTCAAGACCAGTGTATCACTCTTTTAAGTATTGATAAAAATTTTGGGTCCGTCTTCTGGCCTTAGTGCAAAATTCAGGGTAAAAGGGGGGAATTTTTTTGGTGCCATTCCAAAGAAGCTCTCATTCTTTGATTACTTTGAACATTAAGCTAATAATGACATTATCCGATGCACCCGCAGGAGTACAATGCTTCAATTGAATTCTACTGGGCGCCTTTCCTTGTCGAATCCAACTCCGATCTCCATATTATCGGAGACCCGAACAAGAGAATACTGAGAGTGGATTCCATATCCAAGCACGCAAAGAACTGGATAGGAGTTGATATCCTCGTGTTCAATACTTACATATGGTGGATGAGCGGCCTAAAGATCAAGTCTCTGTAAGTTCCAACTCCTACAACATTTTTTTAATGGTAACTTCATTTATTCGCAGATGCCAAATGGCCAAAGGAAGAAGCAGAAAAATCAGACCTGAATACAAAAGCTCAAGGGGGGAGGGAAATTTTAAAAAAAGTCCACAAGCGGACTATCGATACCCTCACTAGCTAGAGGATCGGCCTCTCTGTTAGCTTATCTTCTCACATGCTGAAGTGTGACATTGAAGCCCTATGTCGTATCTGACCGCACTGCATAACCAATTGTCAGGACTGACTAATTCTTCAGACTTTGAGAGATCGTGATTTCTTAAACATTGTCAAATAAGTTAATCTGTTTTGTGTTATAATGATCAAAATTGATCCATGAACAACTATGATTGAGAGCAGGTGGGGTTCATTTCCGAATGGAGAGGAAGGGTTCGAGGAGCTTGAAGCACCGACTGCGTATAGGATCAGTCTGAAGACATGGGCCAATTGGGTTGATTCTACAGTGAATCCTAATGAGACCAGAGTCTTCTTCACTACGATGTCCCCCACACACATGAGGTCTTTCTCTTTTCTCAAGTGAACTAAACAATGATAAAGATCATGAATTACATTAGTACTGAAGATTAAAAATTTTAAATCATCAATATAATTGTTGTTACTGTCTTGCAGAAGCTCTTGACTTCCTTCCCTGAGGTCTTTAGTTTCTCGTTGTAGTGTTTGCAAAAAATTTCAGATGCATGAAAAAGATAATCACACCCATAAAATGCATTGAGATCAAATTTTCCTCTTGCGACTTTTCATTTTACCAGGGCATTTCACTTTTCCCCTTTTTCTTTGATAAAATTGTGTTCACCATGTAGTCCTCTTTATTTTCTTTTCTGCTCTTTCTTTCCTCTATATTGATAATCTTGGTTGTAGGGGTTCTCTCCTTTTCTTTTCTAATAAAATTCCTATCATTCAAAAACAAAAATTATCTTGCAGAAGCGCAGATTGGCACAATAAAAAAGGGATTCGATGCTATAATGAAACGAGACCAGTAATGGAAAAGGGACATTGGGGAAGTGGTTCTGATCGGCGGATGATGAACGTTGTGACAAGTATAGTTGATAGAATGAAGGTCCCTGTCTCTTTCATTAACATCACACAACTCTCAGAGCATCGGATAGACGGACATACATCGGTTTATACAGAAACTCAAGGGAAGGTATTGACAGAGGAGCAAAAAGCAGACCCACAACGCTACGCCGATTGCATACATTGGTGTTTGCCCGGAGTACCAGATACCTGGAATCAACTATTTTACGCGTACTTGTAAGCAATAAGAAAATAGGATGCCATTTATGTATTAGCTAATTGATTTCAAATATATATAAGAGTTCTTCTTCCAACCATACCAGTTTGATCTACTGTCCTACAAACAACTACAATTTCTCCATACTTGGTAAGCTCTACTTTCAACTTCAATATAATTTTACAGAAGATATTAGCTCAGGATTGTGAGGCTTGGGGAACTCAGTTCCACCATCCTTGGCTTCTTGCCCAAGGCAGCCCGGACTAAAGGATCAGGGTTGTGGATTGTTGGACTTGGTGTTTCAAAATGCGGATACAGACCGAAACACGGCCAAAGCAAATCCTAGTCAACTTGGTGCGGCACATTCGAGTACTCGGTTGATGTGGTTGATGACTCATTGTGTTTTCATAACTCGAGAGAGTCAAATGAGTTTTGATAGACTTTTTGGGACAAAAATTGGACTAGAATAAGAACTCGGCCAAGGAAAAAGAGTCACTCGGGAGTTTGACAATTATGCAGGGGAGTTTTGAAACTATGGTTAGACAAGTATCCATCCCATTCGAGAGCCTTGCCTGTGCTACAAGCCACATTTACATCACCTGGGATTGTTAAGCTCGCCTAGTTTTACCTAGACAAAGGAAAGTCAATTCAATTTTCAGTATTTTCACCACAATTTGTATATTATCAGTTGCTAGTTACAGCTAATCATAGTTATAGCACTGTGATTTGTTTGCCACTATCTAGAAATAGTCATTTTTCCATAGCTATAGCTTGAGAGACTCGTTCTTTCGCTTGGGCTTTCCTATCTTGATATTTTAGTTGTGCTTTATCTTCCTGGAAGTTTCTCTTTTCATCTCAACTTGGAGTTCCTGGAGGTTTAGGTAGTAGCTAATGATTCTTTCAGCTTTGAGGCAGGTTTTGGTAGTTTCTGATGATTTGTTCAACTTGAAGTTTTAAGAGGTTTTGTTTAGGAGTTCTATATCTATTCACAGTCTCGAAAAGATATATGTGATAGTTTAAAATGGTTATAGAAGTGTAAAGACTGCATTCAGCAGAACAAAGAAAATGAATGCTTGGTTTCTATTGTAATTTTGGATATTTTGTTTACTCTTTGAATTGGTCTCGGGTATACCCGAGCCAATTCACCTTAATATTTTGTACTGCAGGCTGGGACTCCTGGTCCCGAATGCTATCTGAATATTAATGAAATGTCACTTTTCAAGAAAAAAAGTTACAGCTAATCAGCTAATCACCTCTGGGAAGAACCTTTGATTTCACATACATGCCACATGTAGAACCCAAAAATTGTCTTTAACCACTAATTGTGAAAGTGACTTTTCACGTAGTCGTTCACTTTTTTAATAGGTATATATATGGGCTCATACTAAATTCCACCAATATTTCCAGCTAATTTCATTTTATTTGTTGCAAGTGTGGTCTACAAATATTTTCCCATTATAGAACCACTCATCTTCTGCAATCAGTGAGGTGATTCCTTGAAAAATAAATAGTATGGTCTAGTGGGTTTGCAATTTTCCTTTAGAACAAGGGAAATATTTTATTTTGGGGGAAAAAATATTCCGTTGAAAATCAGTTTACCAAACACTTGAAATTTCATTTTCCATGGAAAATCCCCCCGGCCGGGGAAACAACCTACATCCAAACAGCCCCTGAATTTCTTATAATAATCTCAAAGAGGGTTCTAAACATGTATTACATAAGCAAATCCACACAATCTACCTATCAACAATAGCAAAAAACTGAACCCAAAACAAAAGGCTATGTCATTTTATATGGTTCACTTCCTAACAGAGGCTATATTCACAGAGCTCATGACCGAATTTTTTTTCAATACTGTGCAAATTAAGAAAACTACAAGAGAGTAGAGTATTTACCTCTTTCTGCCTTGATCATAATCTAGTCAGGAAACACTCAATCTTCCATGCCAAAGCACCAATAAATTTTAGGTAAGATGAACTCCAAACCTCACAAGAATGGAGGGTGCAGAAATGCAGGCAGCAAGCCCCTACCATACCCAATCATCGAGCTTCAGCATTAGTCAAAACCAGAACAACAAGACACCTGCAAACAAGTCTGTTAACCGGATTCCATTGTAAACTTTATCTCGTCACTGTTACACACAATTACAAAAATTATGTTCACATACATGGTGTCAAGTCTCTTATTCGAGTACAAAGGCAGCTGCGACTCAAAATGAGGACTTACACGACGGAGGTTTGAATGATACAAATGTGACTTTCAAAAAGGAATCCACACAAGGTTGAACGCTGATCATCACATAATAAAAATCACAATGAGAGTTCTATTGCAACATACAACATTTCAAGCTCCGACAACAGAAATGGACACTATAATACAGATGAACAAGCAGCTTCACAGGATTACCGAGGGGTCTAGATAACTAGAAGGAAGTAGTAATCTCAAACAAATTCGAACCGCATAAGAAGCCTGACAGATTTGAACTTCTGTCCCTTTCGATCAAAAAGAGGGACCGCTCGGATCCCAGTCTTCAGCTCTGATACAGGCAAACATGTCTGGCCACCAAAGTCATCCTTATCAGACATGTCATATTCGTGAACTTCAATCCGAAGCAAAGCTAGTTCCGGAACACTCAATGGGAATATAAACTCTTGGTCCCAAACAGGTGCCCAATCGTCCTCAATTGTTCTTGTTTTCTTCATTACCACATCACCCGGTACTCCAGCTATGCCGACCTGTGTGATAGATTGATCAATGGCTGTAACTTTTTCTTTTATACCACGTTTATGCCTTTGCAACTTACCATTTTGCCATCTTAACTTATATATTCATTCATTGTGGAAGCAACTTCAGTATTGTGAGAGATACAGTTATGTCAGAGGAAAATATTCAGATTCTTCAGCCGAATATTGAAATTATTTTCAACTTACCCTTGTATAGAAGTCTGGTGGGGAGTATGTATCAAAGTGTGTCTTATGGAAATCCATACGCCACCCATCGCCCATATACACTTTTACCTGTTTATTGCACAGAAGTACAAATTAGGGTTAAACCCACAAAAGAAAATAACTGCACACTCAAACATAGTAACACATGCGGGCAAACATTCACCTTCAAAGTTATCTTCACAGGGAAACTTGTTCTAGGATCAAAAACCTGGTTGTGTGGACCAGTCTTCAACAAAAAATCAGGCTTTTTTACATAACCACATCCTCCATTGGCTCTGAACATTCCATGCATCAACCACAATGACCTTCCATATCCCTGTTGTAGGAATACAAACTTGGACTTCAAGAGCAGAAAAATTTATAAGAGACAGTATTCCTTGTAACTTAATAATTTGGTCACATAAAAAATTATGGCGGCATCACAGTAGAGGCATATGATTAGAGCAAGGTTTCAGGTTTGGTATGTCATGATGAAAATGGAAACATGTTGGTTACAGATGAATTTTTTGGTAGAAATCCTATAAGCACAAATACACACTAAAAAATCATCACATAAGGAAAGAAACCACCCATAAAGTTTAACAACATCAACAAATAGTGACATGTGCTTTCGCGCAGTACATGCCATTTCACATTTATTCATATAAATATTTATACATAATCTATATACAACATTTCACAGGCAATTCATATAAATATAATTGTGTAATACAGATTAGTATAGTATACTATTAATTCACTTAATTTTGGTTTCGATATGCTTTTTGGTTTCGATATATACATTTCGGTGGGGATGGAAAAGGAAACATTTCGATCATTTCGTTTCGATTTTGATAGAAATAAAAACGATGGTTTAGAGAAATACACAACCTATTATGTAAAAGGGCAGTGTGTGTAAAAATGCCAACTTTGTAATGTTGATACCACTTATGCAACCTTTTTGGGTTCGGTCTCAGTAGTCAAGTATTATAGTTTCCGAATATATTTTGCCTCATCATGAGTAATTGAAAATGCTATCATTTTTACATAGCTTCCCAGAGATGCCATGTGTCTAACTTTCTTTGTAAGGAATCAGATGACTGGAAACTCTTTTTATATTATAATATAGAAAACAAAAACTATCAATTGCCCCATCTGGGCCCTCCGGACCAACATGATTCTCACCGTGTGACAACCATTGTTGTGTTGTGATGCTCTCCAACTCCATTAGCCCCTCTCTCCATTTCTTTATATTGTGCAGTTGTCTTGTATTCTAGCAACTTTTGTGCTAAAGAGTATTTCAGTCATTTTATTGATGTAGTGACAATGATTTATAAGCCACGTATTAGGGTCAGGGTTGTGAGGTTTTCCTGGAGTTTTCTTGCCAGGAAGGAGAGTGTAACCCTGATCCGAAATAGTGAAACACTTCTCCCATGGACGTAAGCACATTGCCGAACCAAGTAAATCTTGAGTTCTTGTTTTGTGTGATTGTGTTTCTTGCATTCTTCTTGACGTTTTGCTGCATACCGTATTCGATCCTTATTCAGGAAGGTATTTCTCAGTTTCCTACACTTTGATTAATGTTCCTTTCCACGTCAACCACTACGACTTTGATTGATGTAATTTTTTTTTCGAAATAGTGGGTCATTTTTGCCAAACACACTCTTCTCTAGTGTCATATTGGCTATGAATCATGCCTGCCTCAACATTATCCGGTAACCAAAACTACAACGTGTAAAGAATGGCACATGTTTGAAGTCCAAAATGGGGATATTTTAGGTGATTTACAGCTGTTTAGAGAAAAACATAAAAGAAAGAGAAAACAGAGTCAATTGTCCAATTGCTTCAGAAAAGTAACTTTGTACCTGACTACAGAGTGTGAGAGCTAGCCTACACAGTGCATCATGCTAACAGAGTTGTTTAAAGTTTTAAAAACATTATGAAAGAGATATTTCTTACTAAGGACATTTCAAGCTTCAAACATTTCTCAAGTCAGAGCAAGAAAATTGAAAAAGAAGAAGGATTTAGAAAAGAGGATGTGTCATCAGTATTCTAAAGGATTCATTTAGCCGACCCCAACTAGTTTGGGACAAAAGCTTTGTTGAGTTGAGTTGAGTTGAGATGTGCCATCAGTACAAAACGTACAATCATCTCACGAAACACTGTCAAACAAAGATAAACGCAAGGGAAGATGATGAAAAACTAGTTAAGAATTCTTCTAACAAACAGTCAACATTTAAAAAGGAAGAGTGAATGCAAATGAAGTTGAATTGTCCTTCATTTTTTCTTGCTGACAAATATGCTCCACTTGTCACAGGGAAGGCTATGAACACAGTTTATTTCTCAATTGATGATCTACAATCATATTGGTGACATCGCCATGATGACATGACAATGAAGAAAACAATCCTCTCACACAATGGAGAGCCACCAAAAAAATATATTAGGAGGGAAAAGAAAGAGGGGAGAAGCAATAAGGGGGCCCAAGGAAGTGTAAAGCTGATGTCAGCAGGACAGTTCATCCAATATGGACAAAAGGGACTGAAAATCTTCAAATCCTACCATTTTGAGCTGTTGAAACTATGAGTAATTTGACAGAGTTTTCTAGAATAATTTAAATAGGTTCTAAAGAGTCCCAATTGAAGATGGATTTTATAACCTGAAGACACAGAAATCAGGAGCACATAATTAAATCAGACACTCAGCAAGCTATTCAAGTATTTTGGTAAAGAAAAGAACTCTCAAACATGAAGACCAATTATGATTAAAAGTTTAATTAACTTTAGTTT
Organism: Tasmannia lanceolata; assembly: GCF_043159265.1. Classification (NCBI taxonomy): domain Eukaryota; kingdom Viridiplantae; phylum Streptophyta; class Magnoliopsida; order Canellales; family Winteraceae; genus Tasmannia; species Tasmannia lanceolata. The sequence goes on from NW_027518695.1 coordinate 12,705,087, forward strand.
TCAGTTGAAGAGTTGTATCAGGACACTTATTAGGTGAAGTTTCTATGTTTCGTTATTTCAGAATTCAAATTTTTTTTGTGAAGTTACTGCAGGATGTTGTAATTTCTTTAAGCAAGTTAGTGACTCAATTAGTTTACAGACCTTGCATTAGTTTGGTATCTCTCTTGCTACTTGTTCCTCTTCATATTGTCTGCTACAATTGCATTTTCTTCTTTTTGTTATGCTGCTGCTTTGAAAATACCTGACATCAATTCTTTGACTGAATTTCAGAATTATGAAATTTTATTGTGAAGTTATTGTAGTGTGTTGTGATTTTTTTATCAAGTTTATGACGGAACTTAGCTTTAAAGCCCTTGCAACAATTTAGATCTGAGCAAGTTGATCTTGGATGGAAGAACCGTGGACGCTATGCCGCCTAAGAAGACTCCAACTGATCCTGATCTGTGATATTCAGATACTTATGTAGGTCCAACGCATCGTGTCTCTCATGATACAATACTGATACTTGTATCGAACACTCCATGGATACTTCTATTGGTTAAAATAACTGTCATGTTTAAAATATATGACACTGTCTTCAAATTAACTATCATGCTTTTTGCATGCAAATCCTGCATCCTGCATCCTTGCAGTTAATAGTTTTTAATATGTGAGTCACACAAGTGATATTTTAAATTTCTTATTAATTCCTCTTTTAATGTTAAATTTAGCCAAGTTCTCTGAGTGACTATTTATAGAAATTTGACTGTTGGTGTCAGCACAATGTTTACTGAAAAACAATCAACTTATATTCCAAATCATATATGAAATACAGAGCCAACCTGCATATTAAATGCAACCATCTGAGCTCCATGCATCCACCCAATTAATGGGTTGTAATTTGAGGAGTCAACACGTATACCTTTTGGGTATATCCTCAGCAAGTTCTTCTGAGTGAACCTAGAAATAAATGACAAACATCAGATCAAGCAGTTAGCGAACCGAACATTATTTCCACGAATAAGAAACAAATACATAGAACGGTGAGCATGTTCATAGAGTGAACTTATGCAATTCATATAGCAGCTGAAACATTCATTGCTATGAAAGGCATAAGACTAAATATTGCAGGAATTTCCTCTACTTGTCTCAACTTCTTTAATGTATCTCCGCAACGGTGAAACCTTTATTTTTGGAAGAGATCAACTAGCAAGACGATCAACATCTCGATTAATGAGTCTGTTATAACCCCCCATACATGTAGCGCGAGTGTTTGGTGATTTGAGACCATTGATCCGATGGACCACCACTAGGCAACCAGTGGGGGTATGATGCAAATGGAGACTCCAACTCCAGGATCAATGAGTGCAAACAAACAATGGCCTGGAGAAACCATAAAAGAAATCTTTTTAATCACCTCTAACTAAGGGGCTGGGATCACCCAATGACAGTGTGGCCAGAAGCTATGGACTGGACTTGTAATAGCATACACGATTTTATGGACCCAATAACTGTACAGATGGCAGAAGGCCTTGTCCATAAGTACATGTTCTCATTAGTTTAGACGGTACCCATTCAAAATAGACCTTTTCTTCCTAAGAAATTATATGATATATCAATTCCGGTTAACCTACAAAAATCTTGATGAAATGAAGCTTCCTGAGAAAACATGAAAAATACCTCACAAGATCAGTTCCGTGAGATATTGCAGCCTTTTCAAGCTCTTGCTCACTCAAGCTAAGCCGCCTAACTTGATTAGGGTCCACCTTTAGGGACTCCGCTAACCCCCCCTTCCGTTTCCCGGCCCTAATGGCGATTAGACGCTTGTATTCAGGTGCCAAGTCCTGACAAAATTTTCGGTCACAATCATCATGATCTTCCTCATCTGGACTGTGTTCACTCCTATCATTCTCGTTCTGCCAACAAATGGTGCAAATTTGAATAAGTGGCCATTTGAAGGCCAGTAATTGGTTACTAAAATCAAGAGAAAAATGCAGCAAACATTATTTCTCAATGCACCTTATCATCATCTTCTAGTACAGATTTAACATCCGGAACCTCTTGACCCCATGCTTCTTCCTCGGCGGAATCCTTTCCCTTCTGTTGTCCGTTATCCTTTTCCTTGGAACTCTTGGACTCAAGGTATTCTTTCGGTGGTTTAGTTGAAATCATAATCCGATTCTTCAATGATTCTGGTGAAGGTAGTTCCTCCAAATATTCGGCCTCAGGGACAAACAGCATGTCTCCAAATGTTCGAGTGACCATCTAAAAACAAATTAATTTACCAACATTAAAATGATCAATTCAAAATGAAAAGATTAGTAAAGTAAACAAAGAGAAAAATTAAAATTTTCACCTCAGCTACTTTAGCCTGAAGATCTGGAGTAAGGTGGTCTTCAAGAGTTATTACAACAGGATACGGAGATGCAGAAAAAGCATGTTCCTTAATGGATGTCAAACATTTTATGAGTTGCACTGGAGTAGTGAGAGTCCTACAGTTTTGCAGAAATCCAAGTCACTTCAAACGGAAATGAGGAGCTGAGATATTATAACTAGAGATGATGATTTTATAATATGCACAAACCAACAGAGACAGTTGTCAGTGGTTCCCAAGTCCATACTTGGACAGCAGTCCATTTACTGCCTTATAAGCCAGTTACAAACTCCTGCAATCGTGAGCCTATTTTATGGATTTACCAAGCAAAATGTGTGCTAGACACTAATTTTCTTCGGTTCAGATCTATATTATCAGATTGGAGAGAGGCTTCGGTCTTTGACCTATATAACGTAAAAGTGTGGAGAAAAACACACACCACCAAGTGGGTGAGTGGTGAGAGGTGTGTGTGTGTGTGTGTGTGTGTGTGTGTGAGAGAGAGAGAGAGAGAGAGAGAGAGAGAGAGAGAGAGAGAGAGAGAGAGAGAGAGAGAGAGAGAGTTTTTCGGGGGTATTTCTCTTGTGGTAAGAAATTGAGGAGTAGTCTTTTATCTTTGTTTTGTGTATGGTCTTGGTTGAGAAGACAAAGTAAAAGGGTTGCGGTTTGTGGGCTACGGGGTAATCCCGTTGTAATTTTTTTATTTATTTCTCATAGTGGAAGATCGTGTTGTCACTTGTTGCCGTAGGTATTTTGGCCAAATCACGAAAAACTTTTATGTGTGCATCTTGCGGTTTGTTCCTTTCTACCACTTTGCGAGTGATCAGATCTTTTTCGCCCATCGGATTACTTAACATCACTTTCATGTCAAATATTGAAATGCATGATTATGTATATTACAAGAATATGGATCACAAGCACTATTGTTCTCATGGCAATACAAGATCCATCTAGCACCAAATTAAAAACTTTTGTCTGAAGGATTATCTGTTAAAAATATCGGAATAACTATCTGCAAGTCTGAATACAATAAACAACACCGGAAATATAAAACCAAATAGATTGAGAACAGAGCAAGCTACGCATCATATCCAATTGATTGCATGGCATTTCCTTTCAGATTCAAATAGGCAGTTGTATTGTACTTTGACTTAGATTCATATGATGTAGATAATGATGTTGGTCATCTAAGAACTTCTCATTGGAGCTACCTCCCTAGAGTAGAAGCATTTATTTTCACGGGCTTCTTGCCTATCAACCTCTAAACAAAGCAAATAAAATAATACAGATACTCCATGCATTTGCAAAAGGAATGTGCCTCATGCATCTTAGTCGCAACAAATTGGAACAAGATTAGGATGGCACCCTGTCTGAATTGATTGGTTTTGCATATTAAGTTCGTACCTTCCATGAAGAATATCTACATCATCTTTTGCAGAATTTGGCCACATATCCAGTTCAATTACCCTTACACCTTTCTTTAGTGCTTTTATGATTGGGACGTCACTGCAGTCACTGTTGAGCTGGTTTCCAGTCAAATAGGAATTATGGCCTGTATATATGTAATAGTGGGATGCTGGAGCATTCATATCTTGGTGAACCTGGAATGAAGGCAATAGCGTCAAGTACACATTTTTACTCACCATTTTGAACAAGTTCATATAAGCTGGCATAAACAAGAATTTATCTTACAGAAGCCAAGAATAAAAAGAGGTAGGGGCAGACTGAAAACAACTTAGGTAGAAACAGTGAGGAAAGACTTGATAGCTAGGAACATAACAGAGAACATGACCTTGGATAGGATAAAATGGAAGAAAATGATCCACGTAGAAGAACCCAACTAGAACCAGGATTAGAGCCGGGTAGATTCCTTTTACCTTCTTCATGAATTTTTTCTAAAGGATTCATTTAGCCGACCCCAACTAGTTTGGGACAAAGGTTTTTTGAGTTGAGTTGAGTTGAGAAGCCAAGAATAAATAGAAAAGAATGTCAAGAATCAAGATTAACTACGTATAATTTAGAAAATTAAGCAGATCTCTTAGTTGTCTTTCCAATTAGCCATGAAAGAAAGTCAGAATATTAAAATATAACAAAAACTGAATAAATGGAAGACATTATGTACAGCTTACCTTTTTCCCATTCATAACTCCCAATTCTATCTCAGGAAGCATATTGATAATATGAACGGAAATATGAAATGCTTATTGAAGATTGGTCTGATGTTCCACTATTAAACATAGTAGATACTGTGAATCCATGACAGCTAAGAGAAAGAGAGGGAAAGGAAATAGAGAACCAAGAACAATAAAAGGGAATCAAGACCAAGAGAATAGATCAAGACCAAGAAGAGAGATCAAAATCAAGAAAAAAGATTAAGATCAAGAAAAGCGATCAAGATCAAGAAGAGAGAGCAAGATCAAGAGAAGGAGAAAGATAGAGATAGAAAGGAGACTGGTTCTAAACTCAACCAAAGGGTGAGAAAAGTGATGGGAGAAAAGAGAACGAGAAGATAAAGAGGGAGAAAGAGATGTGTTTAGGGATAGAATACTCGAGTTCCTGGTGCGCTCAGGGGCTGGCCTTTCTTGGCGGGGTGGTTTACTTGTCTCTCCCTCGAGGTGGACCAATGCTATACTCTCTGCGCTACCTGTGGGAAGAACCTCATCAGGCTCCTCCGGGGCTTTGGGCGCGGTTGCGCACCCTTCATAGCCAATGAATGTGTTGACTCTAGCGGCTAAGTCACTCATATTCTGAGGAGGTTTCCTCTGCAAAGACTGGAGGAGTGGGGAGGAGGGATCTAACCCCCCCTGAAAAGCAAGCATCATCATCGTATCGACGTCGGAAACTTGAAGGCTGGCCGTGTAGGCTCTTGCATTGTATCGATGGAGATAGCTTTTTAGGGATTCGCCATTTTGCTGTCTAAGAGCGGCTAAGGATTATGGGGGTCTCTAGTATCCTCGAGTGGCATCGAAGCAAATGGCCATCTGCCCACTGAGTTCCTTGTAGTACCTTATGGAATTGGGCTGGAAGGTGGTGAACCAGACTCATGCCACCCCCTCTAGAGTGGAAGGAAAGGCTCTACATATGACGGCATCCGGCATGCCACCAAGGATCAAGGTGGTCGCGAATGCATCCATATATTCCTTGGGGTCGGCCAATCCGTCATATGGAGCAAACAACAGTGTTTGAAGATTCTCTAGAATAGGTGCAGGTGGGTCCATGCCGAGGGTCGGGGGGACCTCTCAAATACCACGCGGGAATTCGTCCCAGGGGAGTGTGTTTTCTCTCTCTTGTGTTTTCATTGGGGGATTCGCTCCAGCCCTCGTTAGTTGATTTTGACTACACTTGTGTTTCTAGTGAAGTTGGGATAAAATCCAAACTTCACCAAAAATACAATGACCAAAGTAGCCACCTAGGTTAGTGCCTAGGACCCATAATTAACTCTGTAAGCATGGTCTCGAGAAAAATCTGAATAAGGGATATGGTTACCATGGTTTTAAATTTCTGCCGAAACGTTTTGTTTCGGCCGAAATATTTCGGTTTCAGCACAAACCGAAACAAAATTCACACGAAGTCGTTTCTTTACAAGATTTTGCTGAAATTCCTAAATTTAGCCGAAATTTTAGTTGAAATTTCATTTTTGGACCTTTTTACAAAATTTACAAAACTTCCACCGAAATTTTAAAAATGTACACTGAAATGTTATAATTTCCACCGAAATAACCGAAATTTCAACTGAAATCACCGAAATTGATACCGAAATTTTAGACATTTCGGTCGAAATTAAAAAAAAATAAACGAAATCATAATCATATTTTTACATGATTTTGGCTGAAATTTCGGCCTGTTCAATGGTGACCAAAACTGACACCGAAACCGAAATTTGTAACCTTGATGGTTACATGGGGGGAAGGGATTAGGCACCCCCCATGCCCGGGTTGTTAACCCGGTCTCTTGACTTGACTAGGCGGATAAGAGAAAACTTAGCAATAAATGGTTTTAAACTCTTGTTACGATTAATCTTATTCCCAGGTTGGGATTTAACAGAAAAGGAAAGAAAGTGAGAAATGACCAAATGGTAATATTCCTAATTGCAAAGGAGAGGAACTTTTAAACTATCCGACTTGAGGCTAGAGGATCCTCAAATCTTATAGCTACCCACAGCCTAGCTACGACTAATGTGGGCGACGCTTTGACTCCTCAGTATTTCGGCAGAGTGCTGGTGTTCTGAAGCTCCTAGGATCCTTCTCTCTACTCTCTCTCTCTCTTGGATTTTTTGAAAACCAGAGCTCTCGTATTTTTCCGAAAACCATAACTCTCGAATTTTTCCAAAAAACTACAGCTCTCGAATTTTTGGTCTGGTCTTCAAATGAACCGAAAAACTCTATTTATAGGCAAAACTACACTTCCTGCGATTTCCAGAATTGCAGGCTACGATTTGGAAATCGCAAGCTGTGATTTCTGGAAATCGCAGATACCCCTGTGATTACTAGAATTGCGGGCTGGGATTTGGAAATCGCAGATACGCCCTGCGATTTTTAGAAATCATAGGCAATGGTTCCGTTTCTGAAAAATGGTTTGTGGTGGTAAAAAACGGTTTCCGGTTCCCAAAAAGTGGTTTTTGGTGGAATTTTTCCAAGTTTGGGGGTTGGATCTTCTGGATCTTGGGTTGCCGTAGGAAGCGGGGTGTCGTGTGCTAACAGGCTTTTGGGTTCGATCTCCGAGATCTCGGATTGGCAAACTCAGGACTCGGTTTAAAGATTTGGTAGATTCGGATGGTTTAAATGCGATTTTGGTTAAAGGGATCACTAGTTTTTCAGTAACCTCTTGTTTTGAAAACCAGAGAAAGATCGAGAGAATGACCAAAGAAGCTTCGGGAGTCATCATAGGAGTCATCCTCGCAGCTACCTATCATTAGACCGACCTTGACAAAATGGGGTGTCTACAGTACGATGGTGATCTCCGTCGTAATGGGAAGATCATGATCGGGGTGATGACTGAAGGCCATCTCCGCTGTCAGAAGCGGAGACTGGAGATTAAGAGCGGTCTGCGCCTAGCAGCGGGGTCAGATCTTAAAGAAAGCACCAATCTGATGCTGCTCAAATCTGTAACTAAATGCTAACAGTCCGGATGTGGCAATCCTTCATCTTGTTGGGCCTTGCATGGTGGGTCGGCGCCCTAGGACCTGCGTCCACAGACAAAAAGGTTACAGACCACCGGAAGTCAAAACTCCGGGGGAACCCTTCGACACTCAAGTCAAACCGAGGCACCAGGAAAAGGGAGACCTGGAAAGAGCAAAGGCGAGGAGATCGCTAGAAGTGCAAGCCAGATACGCGCACTGAGGGTGTGTTTTACCAGATACTGGGCTATGATAGGGTAAAATACGGTATAACCGTAGGATCATGCCACGTGTCCACAATTATCCCTAAAAGATCTCTCATCATTACTTATCATGACCATTATCTGTTATCTATAAGAGAGAATAAGAAAGCGGCATACGTTATTAACTCTCTATGGCAACCAACATTCTACCCAATCCAAGAAACTGAAGTCTTTTTCCTCGAATGATGAGGAGAGTCCACGTGGCACACGACAAAAAAGATTGCATGCACGAAAGACAAGCTTATATGCAGAAAAACAACAAGAAGAAAAGGACTCGAATCGTCCAGGGGATTCCCACTTCCAAAAACCAGGAAAAACCAAGAGAAACATTCTTCGCCATTAAAGAAGGGCCTTAATTGCCCTTTAAAGAGGATAACTACTGTAAAGGAAGTGTAAGAGGTGCCAGATGCCATTACTCTCCTTTCCCCGGACCCTACTCCCTCCTTGAATCACGCACACTCGATAAAGAACTTGTAGTTGAATCCGGTAATCTAGTTACCCATCCCATTATCTTGCTGGTTCATTTATTTGGTTGAGGTCGAAATTTGACTTGGGTGTCGAAGTGGTCGTCCGAGACCAAGCCCGGACCCCCTGACCCCCTTTATCTGTGATTGTAGGAATCAAGCGAAGATTCTCTATCGGCCGCACGATCACGGATCCGGATTTTGGCATCATCAGGTTCTCAAGGTGTGTTCTTGAGGCGGGAAAGCCAAGGGTCTCCTCTTGGACTCCGGTCCCTTTCTTTGAGTGGGGGCTCCCCCTTTATAGGCAGGAGTTCCAATTTCCTAGGCGTGATGTGCCGGAGATGTGGACATCATATATCGCTGGAGATGTTGGCATGGCAGGGCATGCTTGTACGACCCTGGAAGATGATACAATAGGATAGGAGATCTGGCTCTTATGGCGGTGTCAAGTTGGCGGTTGGCAGGTGCAGGATCTAGTATGGCGGAGGCGGGATTTGATGTAGGTACTGCCGGTGACAACGCATGATGGTGATGGGACGGCCGAGGACTTTCCTTGAGGGAGACGCTATGCAATTCCGGAAACTCCCATCCAGGATCGGAGGCAGGGCCACGGTGACTCAGAGCCGGGGATACTTTCTGATGGGGTTGCTAATCCCTGAGGCCGCCTGCCGGTTCGGTCGAGTGACCTCGCGGAGATAGGGATGCCACGTGTAATCATCGCAACAAAGTTAATCTTTTTCGTACCTAACACAATCTGAATCCCTAATCTAGCCGTAACACTTATCAAATCACTACCCCTAATCCTACCCCATTCGAATTTCTAACCCTAACCTTGCCATCCCATTCATTGAAAATCCTAATTCTACCTTTCCATCTGATTCATTATTGAAACTCCAGGGATTTCTCTTCTTTTTGTGCATAGAAAACCCATGGAGTTATCTGTGTTTGCGGTGCCCTACCAGCCCATATGTTCCTCCATATATTCCTCTGTTGGTGTTAAATCAAAGAGGACGAAGTGCAATGAAGCTGGTTTTCAAGAAGATATGGACTATGGTGCTATTTTACTTAAGATGTGGACTGTTGTGCCTTTGTGTAGGTGTTGTGCCATTGTTGGAAGCTTGTTGTCCCTTTGTACAGCATTCATTACTTTATTCGAAGACTGTTGTGTCTGTGTGTGGTTGTTGTGCTCTCTCCCTTTCTGCAGACTGTCATTGCATTGTGGTTCCTTTCTTGAGTTTGGTGTCATCTTGTTGTCCTCGCATTTCACAATAAAGTTTCATATCGGTACTGTAGTTGTGGCACTCCATGATGAATTAAATAAGGCTGATTTTTCATAATACATGGAGATGCAAGGAGTGCACCTTACTTCAATTTAAGTTAACTGGGCCCAATTATCTTCTATGGGCTCAGTCAATAACAGTAAGCCCTTTGTGCAAGGGGAAAACAGACCTAGCACATATGATCGTAACTACAAATATTGGTTCAGAGGGTGCTATCATATTATGACTTGCCTTTGTAATAGTATGGAACCACAAGTTAGAGTGAATGTAATGTTCCCTGAAACAGCCAAGGAAGTATGAGGAACAGTCGGTGCAACATATTCTTCATATGAAACAATATCATGTGTGTATGAGTTGTTCGAGACCATATTATTGTTCTAATGAAACAAGATTCTTTTTTTGTTTTTTTAGCCTCAAAGAGGAAACAAGAGTTTGAACAACGAGGAAACAAGAGTTTGACTGAGTATTATAGTACACTTCGTGGCATGTGGGAATAGTCGAACACATATCAGTCTCTCACATCTGATATGGAGTGATTGAAGAGCCAATGCAAGACTTTAAGGTGGCTAACTTCCTCTCTGGACTGGGTTGAGAGTATCATTCCATTCGTAGGCAGATCTTGGCTCGCAAAGAAGTCCCCCCTCTTTGAACATACTCATGCCTTTAGTGCATTGATTTGTCTACCTCTTCATCACATTTGAGTATTGATGATGAGTTGACCTTGACTTCTTCTGTAGGCAGATGTGACGGTGGCAGGGGTCTTGTGGGAGATCAAATCATATATCTGACAACTTGACAAGTGCTGAGACAGATTTGGAAAACCAACGTGGGCAAATTAGGCTTCCTATACATTAATTGCTAGATAAAATTTTAAGTTTCTTTGATAGTTGGCAGAGTATAACTTGACAAATATATTATAAGTAGTATACTAACGTTTGAATGCAATATATTCAGAAGGCTATGTAGCAGAAAATCAAATTTGTATAGTGGAATAATGCGAGATCAAGTAAAAAGGATTAAAAGATTTCAGAAAAGGTTGCATGATGAAGCTTTATTGAAAACCAACAACAGATTCCAACTCAAATTGGCAAGCCAGTTTGGGGATGCAGATAACACGAGGAAGGCGATCCTACAAAGTAAAGGAAGTTTATCATGGCTCATAGAGAAGGAGCAAAGTGACGATGTTAGGAAGGGTAATCGGTTCGACAAATATCTGATATTAGAAATATTACAATTTTCAATTCCAACTGCAGAGTTCAAGCTTCAAAGTTTCTATTCCTATTCTTGTTATCGACTTTCCCCTGCACATCTTGCCTGTGAACTTTATTATTGACAAGCCTTAGTAAATCTACCCATCCAAATCAGAAATGTGTCTAGTCCATGCTACCCCAAAGAACCAGACCAATGAGGTGCTTTTTCTGTTAGAAGGCAAAAATCTGGGCCTGCTTGCTATTCTTTAGACTCATTTGTTGTTCTTCAGTTTGCTAAGTTTAGGTTGTTTAAATGAAGAGGAAAGATCCATGCTCTTATCTTCCTTATATAGGTTTCTCTTCTCACAATTAGTTTCCTTTTTTAAGAAGGAATCCTAGCCTTGTTTGGGAAAATAAATCCCTGGAATTTTCAGTTAAGAACATAAAATCATCTTTCTTATTGAGCAACTGCTTTAGGAGATTGTCCACCTCGAATCAGAGCATTTACAATATGTTTTTTCTTCTTAGTTTCTCTTTGAGATTCTTCCTTGAAGTTAGGATCTTATCAATTTCAAAAACTTAAATATATTCTAGCTTCAAATCCATTCACAATCCTGCATCTATGAATTGCTAACATCATCAAACAAGAAAACAAGGGAAAATAAATCGCTCTCTCTTTCTTATTAGATCTACTGTTGATCTCAAACTCATGGCGAATTCAGAAGAGAGCGATTGAAGATTTAAAAAAATAAAAAATCTCTTTCTTATTAGATCCACTGTTGATCTCAAACTCATGGCGAATTCAGAAGAGAATGATTGAAGATTTAAAAAAAATAAAAAATCTCTTTCTTATTAGATCTACTGTTGATCTCAAACTCATGGCGAATTCAGGAGAGAACGATTGAAGATTTAAAAAAATAAAAAATCTCTTTCTTATTAGATCTACTGTTGATCTCAAACTCATGGCGAATTCAGGAGAGAACGATTGAAGATTTAAAAAAATAAAAAATCTCTTTCTTATTAGATCTACTGTTGATCTCAAACTCATGGCGAATTCAGAAGAGAACGATTGAAGATTTAAAAAAATAAAAAATCTCTTTCTTATTAGATCTACTGTTGATCTCAGACTCATGGCGAATTCAGATGAGAACGATAGAAGAATACATAAACTAAACAAAACAGGAAAAAAAAACAGAATATGAAAATTCTAAAAAATGACAAAGAGTAAGTAGCTCTTTCTTTCTTGTTAGATCTACTGTTGATCTCAAACTCATGGCAACTTCTGACAAAAACAATCAAAGAATTCAGAAACTAAACAAAAAAGGAACCAGACAAAAAAACAAAAAATGAGAAATCTTCAAAATAAATAGCTCTCTCTCTCTTTCATATTAGATCTACTCTTAATCTCAAACTCATGGAGGAATTCAGAAGAGAACGAAGGAATAATTCAGAAACTAAACAAAACACGAACCAGAAAAAAAAAAAATCCTTCAAGAACCTGAGATTTGATCGGAGGATTGAGATCGTCACAAAATAGGTAATGATGAAAATTCTCGAGAGTGAGGATTGGCTTCGAGAACTTATTGAGGTGGCGACGATGACGTATCTGGTCGATAATGGCGTCAGCATCTGCGATCGTGGCAGTGGCCTCGCCCTGGGACTCTCGGAGGAAGCGAAGGAGCTCTTCCGACGTCATCTGACCCACCCCACCGGAAAAAGACTCGAATGCTTGTTTAACGTCCACCGGAGGTTCGGCATCCGTACACCGGAATTTTCTCGTGAAACAGATACACATCCTGTAGCTCCCCATCTCCCTTTTCCCCTTTTTTACACTTTCCGATCTATTCCTCTTTTATCTCTGTAACAGAGAGAGAGGGAGAGAGATTGGAATGGCAGGGGCACGTGATCGATCTCTGCTACTATCGGCCGGGGAGTTCGGGTTTTTGACTCACGATACTTTCAATGTCTTTCCGTTTAATTCTACATCGCCTTTCTCTTCAGTTTTTTTTTCCTTTTTTTTTTTTAATGGTCTTGTGGAATTTTATACGTTTTTTTTTTTTTTCCCGCCATTTTGGTGTTGTCGTTAGCCTTTCCCCCTCCTCGCGATTCGGGTCGGAATATCGGAACACTCTCGACACGCGTGACTCACGCGGTCATTTATTACACTTCCTATTCTCTATTTTGTTTGTAAATTTAATACCGTGTCGGCACGTACATCTGTAAATGTACGTATTTTTCTGAAAAGCATAATGGGGCCCACATTATTAAATTAGAGAATTTATATGGTAGACGGCCGTGCACTCGTTCAGCCCAAAAAGACAGTGGGGCCGCATTATTAAGTTGATCAAACCATTCATGCCGTGCAGCCCTGTACACCTTAACTACCTCTAGACCTGGCAGAGAGTGAGCCGGACCTACCGGTCGACCCGGCCGGCCCATAATTTCCGGGTCTGGGTCGGGTGGACTCACGGGTGCCCGTTAAAATGCATAATACTTTTTGGAGGAGAGGGTATTTTTGTCTCATCCACTTGAATTCTTGTTTTCAAATGCTTTTTCTTCCTGTCTGGTCATTTCATGCAGATAGCTGTTGTCACATCCATGCAGACATAATACTTCTTCCATTTCATGAATACAATTTTGGAAAAGAAGATTTTTGGTCGAGTATCAAGAAAAACACAAAAGAAAAGGAGATGAAGAATAGAGTGAAAGCTATTAATGGGAGAGATAAAGGAAGGAAAAAACTTCTGAGGATGTGACACATGCCAGAGGTTTTTCTTTATTTTTTAAGAAAACAACTAAAATTCTTTAAAAAATACATGTGACCCACGGGTCGGGTGTGGTCCAAGATCAGTGACCTGTAAATTTTTTCTCGGTCATTGTGACCCGGCTCGTTTGACCTGGACCTGTATAGGCCGGGTCAAACCCTGCCCGGCCCACCTGTTTGCCAGGTCCATCTCCCTCAGGGTTCAACAAATGAGTGCGGTTTGGATCACCAAAATAATGTGGGCCCCACAATTTTTTGGACTTCTCATCACGACCGTCCACCATATGATAAGAAGTGATATATGCACCCTTTTTTTTACTTGGGACAGCTAGCTACAGTGTACTATGACTGCAGAGCGGCTGATGGACTTCACATGGGAACGATTCAACTAGGGGTGCAAGTTTGGCCCTGTCAGCCCTGACCCGCCCTGAGCTCGAACAGGGTCAGGGCTGGATTTTCCAACCCTGAGAGAGGGTTAGGGTTCATTTTTTTAGACCCTGACTCAAGTCGGGTCGGGTTCTGGGTTAATGCCTTGGGTACCCCGACCCGGCCCGACCCTAAGTTTTCTATTATAGAATTGAACCAACTGTGCATGTTTCTTTTGCTAATGTTTTCTATTATCTTGGATTGATGTTTCTTTATACTATTATTATTAATTGTCTCTATTGCCTGTCATGTTGTTGAATTCATATTGTCTTATTTTGTTCCCTTTCTCTGTTTATTGATCATTTTGTTCTATATGATAAGTGGTTGATTTATTTTTGGCACTCTTAACAGATATTTGCACTATGGTCAATTAGGGCCGGGCCGGGCCGGCCCTGCCCAATCAGGACGAGCCAGGGCCAGCACTGAGCCCTGTAGGGCGGGCAATGGGTTGAGGTTTTTCGGCCCTGACTCAGGGTCATGGCAGGTCAGGGCCGAGATAATGGGTTCCAGGGTTGGGCTAGGGTTTTGAAAAACCCGACCCAACCCAACCCTATTGCAGCCCTAGATTCAACGCACCAGATTGTCTGTCATGTACAGTGCAACTGGCTGTCTCGTGTAAAGAAAAGGGTGGATTTATCATTTCCTCATATGATTACTCGATGCGATATATTTGCCCTTATTTCTTCCCTCGCTACCCTCTCTAATGTACTTATGAATTATGAACTTATGACTACTCAAATGAGGTAAACCCATTATGAACTCTTGTTTCTTCGAATGAGTTAAACCCAATTGCAAGTGGGCCTTCCCGCCTGCCCAAATTAAAAAACAAACACAAAAATGCCCTCAGCAGTTTTGATAAAGAATCTGGGATTCTGCAGCCAATAATTGGACCTTGATCTCCAACACTAAGGATTTTCACCAATGCTCCCTTCCTTTTATCCGTCCATTGGATCACTCCCCTGAACATCCAGATCCCATTGGCCACCCCAAGGCTAGCTCTAATCTGGAGATTACTCATGCTAAAGATGAAGCTGCTCATTCTCCATGGAAAATGCTATTCAGCAGCAACCTTCCAAATCATGTCCCTACCAACCTCAAACCAATCACCCCTGATGAAGAAGAAAAGGCTAATTTGGCTCTATTTTTCCAAGATGAAGAAATCGTCCCCCAAGAGACTAAGTGGGCAAATTGTCTGGTAGGGTACTTCTTAGGGAGAAGGCCTTATTTCTTATCCCTCCGAGACAGCCTTGCTCGCAAATGAAAAATCAAGGGCGACCTCAAACTCTTCACTCTAGAAAATGGTTTCTTTCTTTTCAAATTCTCTTGCCCTGAAGATTGTGTGCATGTTCTTGAAGATCATAGTCATAACTATAGTGGCAGACCGCTCCTCCTCCAACGATGGGACCCCGACACCTCTCTCCAAAAAGCATCCCTCTCAGAAATCCCCATTTGGGTTAAACTCCCCGGGCTTCACCTTAAGTTTTGGTCTTCCCATTGTTTGAGTCGAATTGTTAGCTTAATCGGGAAACCCCTTTACATGGACACCCACACTGCTGAGGCAACTAGATTAAACTTCGCAAGGATTTGCATCCAAGTAAGAGCCGGACAGCCCCTGCCAGATTCCATCAAATTAAGAACTTCCACAAGAGAAATTGTGCAAAAGATAGAATATGATTGGAAACCTAATGCTTGCAAGCATTGTCACGATTTTAGCCATGCAACAGAGTTTTGCATCCATCAGAAAAACCCTATGCAAGTTCAAACCATAAAAGCATGGAGGCCCGTTTCCAAGATTTGTGAGTGCAGTTCAGCCCCCAACTGAAATTCCTCCGATCAGTGCTACTTGTTCCCACCCTCATATTAGCATTGGGCAAGGTGTGTTTCCCCACAGCAATGTTTCAAATTCTGTAAACAAATACTCAGCTCTTGAAGACCTTGATTCTAAGACACCCGGGGAGTCCTCTTCAAAGATTCTGAAGTCTTCTTCCTCTTTAGAAACTGATTCTTCTGAGGGAGCTTGGCAAAATGTTAAGAAAAAGAAGGATAGAAAAGGAAAGTCCCTAGCTGCTCTACTTCGGCCCCATCCATTATGTGTACTTCCTTCTATTTTCAAATCTCCTCTAAAAATAAGATAATTCTGTTGGAGGTTGTTTTTTCTGCTTGTTTGTTGTCCCCCTTTTTGGCTTTTATGTTTTCTTTGTTGTTAAGGCCTGGTGCCTTCTTGCTGTTGTATGGGACTCTCCTCCAGAGGTCCCCTTTGGTTGTCTTTTGTTTCCCTACGTTAGGGATTGCTTGGTTCTTCTTGTTGTATCTTTTTATCTTTATTAATAAATCAGGTGGGGGTCCGCCTAACCCTAGCTTACCCATCAAAAAAAAAAAAAAAAACTTATGACTACTCTTTTTACACTAAAGGAAGCGCGCCGGAGAAGAAAAGCGCAACACCTTTAGGTGTTTATACGGCCTTTCATCATATAATTTGGGAAATGATATAAACACTTCAATGTTTTGGGCTTGTGAAAGCTTTTTGGAGTAAAAGACAAGCTAGTAGAGCGTAATATCAAAACATTGCAGTGTTGATATCATTTCCCTATCATTTTTCCCTCTTTGTTTATACCACCCCTCTAGTGTATTTATGAGTACTTAAAAGTTATAACTATGCTTTTTAAAGGGAGTGGCACAGGGAGAAAACGGGATGACTATATCATTTCCCTTATCCAAACCATTTATTTGCTGGATCTATATTGACCGTGACCCAAAAACCATCTCCAGTTTATCGGAGGGTTACGATCATCTCGACACAGTTTATTTACATTGAGAGATTTATCCTATGGGCCTGAAGTCCAATATTTACAGAAATCTACAGTGGAGTCCACTTTAAAGGATTATTCAAACCGTTCATTTGTTTGGCCACAACATAAATAGGTTGTACACCGTAGATCAATTTCATAGGATGATCCCCTAACCCTCCAATCTATAGAAGGACTGCACAATATTGAAATATCTATAGATAGGAGGGTTATAGGAGGGTTAGCACTTCGCATCATCCCACACGGGGTACAACCTATTTACATTGTGGGCCAATAAGTGAACGGGTTGGATCATCCTATGAAGTGGGCCCCACTGTATTTTCGGGTATATTAAAGAAATCTATATTGATCGGACGGTTAGGAACTTAGGATCATCTTATAGATATAATTTTGGGTACGTGGCACACCATCTATTTACATTGAATACTAAAAAATGAATAGTTTGGATCATTGAATAAAGTGAATCCCAGTCCCACTATATAGTTAAAAATAAATAGGTGCAGGTATGTGCGGATTATCCTATCTATTTTTTTTTCTCACACTGGAAGCCTCTTTCCAATGTTGATGTCACAAAAGAGTACAAAGTCAAATAAAAATTGACCATCCCCCCCCCCCCCCCAAGGACTAGCAATTAACAAGGGAAAAATACACTTAGACCCCTTGTGGTTTCTTACACATTGAACTTAGGTAGATCTCCCGTGGTTTCAAAACGTGACAAGTACACCCGCTCTGTCAACTGTTTGTCAATTTAATCTGACAGAAAGACTAAGAATAACCATGGTTAATATTTTGAGGACAGAAATACTCATTTGTAGAGGGATTAGGGTTACACTATTTCCCACTGCTGCAGTCGCTCCTCCGGCCACCGCCGTCACCTCCACCACAGACAATCGAACCCCACCCCATGGCTACATCAAACTCACATTTCAAAAAAAAACTTTGATAAAAACAAAAAAATAAAGCCCTAAAATATTAGGGTTTTTGCGGAAATCATTATAATGATGTGAATGAAGACAAATAAAACTCCTAAATTGAGGGTTTATGTTGATAAATCAAGAAGGGTTTGAATCAAACCCCAATTTTTAGTTTTCAAGTATGAATATCCTAATTTTCAGTTGGAGAAACTGGTATTTTGGTCTTTTCCCCACGCCGTTAGTTCCGTCCAGTTAAAAAAAAAAAAAAAAACCAATGAAACCATAGGAGTTTACTTGTAACTTTTTAAACTTTTGGGATTAAGTTGAATGTGGTTCAGAAACCACACGGGGTCTAAGTGTATTTTTCCCGATTATCAAAGAAGATACACCCTTTTGGGCGACGTGGACGATACCATGTTCTTTTCTATTGACGATATCTAGCATCTACGATGACTGAAAGTCTATTTTTTGTGGATTTTTGGTCCTTTTCAGTTGTCCAGTCGACGCATTAGCATTTCTTTTTTCCGTTAAATCACATTAACGGGGCTGTGAATTATCCTAAATGATGCGAATTTATCATCTCCCAAAATAGATAAGAGTCAAAATTATACATGATTTTGTAAGTTTCATGATTATTTTTTGATGTTTCATGGGGACTCGAGTTCTCATTCTTGTCTTTTTGTGGACGTGTACCAAAGGTGTATCCCTCTTTTTCTAGAAAAAAGAGAATTTACACGGCGGAAGGCCGTTCGTGCACGTGCAGCCCAAAAAAATAGTCGTGCACACATTATTTGGGTGATCCAAATTCTTCATTTATTTGGCTATGACTTAGATAGGGAGTGTTTCTCCATACGATGATCCTAACCCTCTGATCCGTTAAGCTTTTTATCCTTGACCGTCCATTTTAATCCTCCTCAACTCGGAGGGTTAGGATAATCCTACGAAGAAGATTTTCTGGCAACACCCTATCTACATCATGGCCCAATAAATGAACGGTTTGGATCACCCCAAATAATGTGGGCCCCATTATTTTTAAGGGCTTCACGTGCATGCACGGCGGTCCACTATATCACCTCGTGCGAAGTTGCTTAGACATTCCCCTGTACAAAATAGTTTTTATTGCAACATGTAATAATTAGAAGAATCGGATATGTTCATACTCTTTAATTCTAATTGGATCTAAAACTATAGCCCAAGATCCATTTTAATTGGAATGGATCTTCTCTCGAGCCATTGACAACCCTAAGCCCTTGTTCCATTAAGCCTAGTTTTGATTTTTGTAGTCTTTTATCTTAAGCAACTAGCATTATTGGCTCATGCTATGCATGGGTGTAAAATAATGGGCCCCGCCCTGAGACAAATTGCCACCTGATGCATTGTTCGAGGGGAGTTGGTGGGAGACACCCAATCAAAATGTGGGACAAATGGTCTGGTCTCCATCTTACGCATGGATTTGGGTGGAAATGGTAAGCCTACCCATGGGTTTAAAATGGTGAGCCCCGCCATATGCATGAGTCTGGGTAGAGATGTAGGACGGTACACTACCATATAAAGATGTTGTGTAAAATGGTGGCCCACTTATACTGTGTAAAAATGATGAGACTCACCTTATCAAAACATGTGTTGTAAAATGACAGGCTCCACCCGTGCCATGCATGGTGTAAAAAAATCCACCCAAAGAAAAATTCCAGTAAAATATTTCCATAAAAAAGTTTTTCCATAAAACATGAGGGAGGAAAGAAACACGTTTAGTATTTCTCGTGGGACCAAAATTGTGAGTCACCTCGTGATGTTCTACAAGATCAAGGGTCTGGATTGCACGTGTTTGTCCCCGTATGAAATCCAAGACTTATCAAATACAATTGACTTTGAAACTATGTTTTGGGCCCACGTGTGGCACGTAGGCTTGAAAGGGCCCATTGATCTGTTCTGCGAACACAAAGCCCGGCTTATTGCAGCCTTGATCCGATGATCCTAACCTCTTGATTATCGAGCCTCATTTAGGGTATCATCGAGAAAGCTAAACCGTTGATTTTTTTTATCAGCCTTTATTTTACGGATGGGACAATTGTTCGGCATGGGACCAGAAGCATGAGTCTAGCATCGTGATGATCTACAAGATCAACGGTCTCAATTATCCTGTGTATTCCCACGTGGGTTCCAAAGATGGATCGTTTTTTTATCATGAATGACAGTTTTGTCCCTCCAGTATAATTCTGGCTACTCTCTTTACACTATAAGGGGTTCGCCCGGGGACGAAAAGTGGGCAAACATATCGCTTTCCCTTTCCAAAAAGTAACTTGACCAGCATGGCACATTATTAGTTTATTACATTCATAGCTTTAAGTGATATAGTCTTCCCCTTTTCTTCCCTGGACCACCCGCTATAGTCGATTTATGACCATGGTTTTAAATTTCAACCGAAATCGGGACCAACACGAAAGGGGTACGAAACGGAAATTTCCGAAATTACAAAATTTCGGTGAAATAAAAGCTTAATTTTTATTATTTTATTACTTTACCAAATTTCAGTTGCAAAAAACGGTATTTGTGGGCCAGTACCCAATTTCGACCGAAATTTCGGTTTCTGGAAACACTGAAATTTCGGCCAAAATCGAAATTTAAAACCTTGTTTATGACTACTCTTTTTCCACCACAAGGGGTTGCCAGGAGAAGACAAGGGGGAGAATATAACATTTCCCTTGTAATAAGTGTCAACTTATTCAACTGCCAAAAAAAAAGTTGTCTTCTTAGATCAGCATTAGTCCTGTCCCTTATGTAGTTATGTCCGTCTTATTGTGATTAAATAATTCTTCGCTTCTTAATCCAAAGGGCTCTCTCTCTCTCTCTGTTAGAAAATTGTCTAGACAGATCATCAGTTAGTAAAGCAGGTGAAAACCATCAAGAACGTGCAGCACAACGTGGAATAAGTCCTTTATTCTTCAACTTATATATTTCTCATCTTATTTTTGGCTTATATTCTTGTTCGTTTAGTTTATTTTAATATCATTATAAAGGTTTTTGGATTGCCTATGAATCCAAGATCGCACGATTTGAACATGATTTGAGAAAGTTGTGGACGATTTACGTGTTACGTGTCTATCTATTAAGTTATTTCTATTTTAGGGATATTTTTGTAAAGTTTTTAACTTTTATTTAGACCCTGTTTTGATTGAAAGAAAAACATTTCTCATAAAAAAAAAAATCTTGGTAAATTTTTCTCTCTCCTCTGTTTAGGGGATAATAATATGATTAGAATAATTTAGAGTGATATATTCATAAATTGAATGTCTCTTGTGTTTGGATTATTGAAATCAGGAATAAGAATCGGTATCCTAATCTTATTCCTATTCCTATACCATGGAAACGGAATAGATAAAAATTAAAATAAAATTTTTTATTCAAAATTATTTAAATAAAAATTTCATTCCAACCAGGGTGGAATCAGGATACCATGATAAATTTAGAGAATATTTCACTAAACTTCGACACAATACAATTAGCCCTAATGAGTGATTATATAGAACACTCAAAAGGGTTAAACATAGAAAGAGATAAACATAACAAGGCAAGAGATAATTCTAGAAAACCTACCCACTAAGATTAGCCTAATTGCTAATTTATGCTAGCTACCTATTCTAGTTAGGTTACTCCATTCAACCCACTTGCCTAATCTAGCTCCATGATGATCCAATGGTGTGAATTCGACACAATCTGACTATGAGATCCCACATATTCTAACATACGACCTATTGGAGCGGAAAAGGAGATTCCAACATTTTTCTCCGTTTCATTCCACCCGATGTCATTTCTGACCCTTCATTCCGTTCATTTTTTCAAACCAAACAGTGGAATCGGAATAGTATATCCATTCAAGCTGTGATTCCGACAATCTAAACACACCCTTAAATTTCTATAGCGAACAATCCTTCTTGGTCTCGCCACATTGGAGCCAGATGGTCCGATTAATACAAAGAATCCTTTTTTCATTTCATGTTCTTTAGTTTCAGTGTAACTATCGAATCTAATGCTTTTGTTTTGATAGCAACGTTGTTTGGAGCTCTTTTAAAAGACTTGCAAAAACTAAATCATGCAAAAAACACACAACATGACAGAATTTATCTTTCCCCAGTTAACCAGTAAATTATGAAAAGTGATATGGACACTCCCCATCCACAAAGAGGAATGTGTGGGTCCACTGGATGTGGGTGTGGGCCCACTTAGCAGCCAATTGGGTAAAGTAGTGAAAAATAAGTACCAGTAGAAAATGATTGTGATCTATGGATCAAGCAGACTAATCCAGTCCAAGTGATTGGAATCTATATTGGCTTTTGCAACTTTGAAACTAAGAGAATCTATTGGTTTCTCTACTTCATAACTTGCAAGTCATTTGGTTCCAGTGATTCATGAAGGTATCCCCCTTCAAATCAAAATTCATTTGCAAATCTTAGAACAGATCACATTGGGTATCCTCTAATTGGCTCAGACTTTGAACTGTTTTGTTACTGAGTTAGAGATTAGATTGTTTAAAGGTGCTGTGATGGAGACTTTAGTACTCAAATCACCTATGGAAATTGCTACAATTTCCTTCATTTAACTATAAGTTAATTGACAGTATGAATTTTCAGCAGACACAAGTGTTAATATGTATCGACACTCCTTTCAACACTCGTAAATGTACTGCTAGAACTGTTAAACTTAATGTGGGTGCATTGAGACTTTAATGTACATGAATCCCCAAAAAACCAAGTGAAAAATGACCAAATCGTCGGTCATTTTCGCTCTCGTCTTTATTTTTAGCATGGGATCCCATTTTGGAAGTGTTTTTCTTATTTAAATATAATGGTTTCCTCATCTTTTATCATTAACTCTTATTTTATGAACAACTCTTCTTCAACTAATAAATTTTTAATGTACTAAACAAACACTCCTTCCCATATTATACCTATCCTATTAGTCTCTCTTTCTAGGTGCATATTGGGAAGTGAGATAACTAGATTAGATTGATGGATGCAATTTTATTTGATTATCTTATGTTTCTTTTGACTTATAGCTCTTAATCCTAAGATTTATTAGTTTCTTAAACGAATATTGTATTTATTTTATAGAATTTGCCAGGCAATTTTGCGGATAACAATTTCGCAGCTCACTTTTGCAGGAGAGAACAATGCATCTCATT
The DNA here is from genome assembly GCF_043159265.1 of Tasmannia lanceolata. NCBI lineage: Eukaryota > Viridiplantae > Streptophyta > Magnoliopsida > Canellales > Winteraceae > Tasmannia > Tasmannia lanceolata. The sequence continues at coordinate 12,727,840 of NW_027518695.1, forward strand.
TTTTTGCAGCTTACTTTTGTCTTATTCATTTAATTCATGTGCATCTCATTTTTTGAGGACTCACTTTTTAGCAGATTTTGTCTTATTCATTCAGTTTATGTGGATGGCTGTTCTCACCTGCGAAAGTAAACCGGGAAATGGCTTTCTGCAAAATTGCCGTGCAAATCCCTTATTTTATTGCAAACTATGATTAGTAATTAGTAGTTTTCTTTATAATTACTCACACAGGCGCATCTCTGTCTCTAAATTTTTTGGAGTTTCCATGTGAGACACCTCGTATCCATGTTGGCACTCGGCACACGAATCTGTGTCAACAGATCATAGCTATTTACAGTCACTGGAGCTTGCAAAGATCAGTAGAATTCCTCACTCCCCATCAATTTTGGGCTATTTGGTATACAGATGTGAGACTTCTTTATAAGACTTTCCTCAGCTCTCCTGGGCTGTTTAGTACACAGATCAGATTTCAAGAGTGAACTTCACTCCTGAATCCAGCTCACCTCAGATTAGTGGAATACTCTTAAGAACAGTGGATAAGCAATAAGGAATTTCTCTTTGCTTCTTGGTGCATTAGAAAGTCTGAAATCTTATAGAATCTGGTGCATGAGTCAGAATGCAGGAAAACACAAAATTCAGCCACTACGTAGAGTTGAAAATTTATATATTGCATACAAATTATTGCTGTTCTGTAAAAGAAGAGCCTCAGCAGATGAAATGTATTAATTATTGAAATTAGAAAAAGGAGAAGTTTCTTTGCTATCAGTAAAGGTAACTCATCTTCAACCCCTGAGTATTGGAGATCTATTTTAGTTGTTATTGTATGTGTGTTTTGCAACCACTTCTTCCTCCCCGCTTGGCTTCCCCTAGCCCACACAAGTCGCATTCCAGCTTGCATGGGCATACACAAATGCCCGTTGAGCTACATTGGCAGGATGAACAAGACATGTTACGTTCTTCGCCATCTGCACATCCAGAACAAGATTGGTTACGTTCGAATCGAACCCGACCTCTGTCTAATTTTATCTGTGTTTTGAAAAATCTTATGGTTATTTTTTTTCCTAGGCTAATCCGAACCCAACCTGACTAAACCCCGACCTGATTTGGAAGAAAGGGTTAGACAGGTTGGGTTAGGGTTGAAATATTTAGAGGCGGGTTGGGTTGGGTTGGGTTGGGAGTGACTATCATCGACCTGACTCCTGAGGCTCGGGTTGGGTCAGGTTAGGGTTGAGAGAATGCTATCTCGGATTGGGCCAGGGTTAGCCCAACCCAGCCCGCGTTGCACAGCTAGTACAGGCCAGTTCATGTTATTGGCATGTTCATAAGCATTTTCATTTTTGTAATCAAAGAGTCATTGTATGTTGATGGCATTTTTTGAACAACAAACATAACTTTGAAAAGCTTACCAGGGAAAAACACTCAGTGTTAATCAAGACCAGAGAAGGAAATATAGCATGAGCTTCACTTATCCACCTCTTCGGGAATATTAGCCTTGCCCAAATAAACTTGCTGCATCTCTTCTCTCCATATCTGCAGAATTGTGATTCATTTAGTACCCTTTTCTGTCAAATATATTTGTAGGAGGGGAAAATGGCTTTGTTTTGTCTGAAAATTTTCAATTTTTTATTGTTTTTAATTATAGAAAATGGAAGTGATTCTTAACTGATTCTTAGGATGGGTTTAAGTGGATTTTGAGTGACCGGTGTTTGGAAAAACATGCATAGTATTTTTCTTTCACATTTGAGTTTTAGTAGTCATTAGGTTTGTGCTTGGGCTGAATGGAGGAAGGTTTCTTTTAATTTCTAAGATTTTCTTGTTTTTATTCATAGAAAATGGTTTCTTTTAAGTAACATTTCAGACATTTGTGATTCATAAGGAATGCTAATTACTTTCACAATATGGTCCTGTGGTTAGCTTCGCACAATGGCGTTCCATGGTTTCCACCACTCACCTAAGAAATATTGAAACAAGCATTGTGAAACACCTTCCATACGTGAAATCAACAGCAAGGAACATCATTGTGTGGAAGCAAATGTATTCCTTATTGTTAATTATTATTATTATTATTATTATTATTATTATTATTATTGTTAATTATTATTATTGTTATTGTTATTGTTGTTATTGTTCTGCTGCTGCTGTGTTGTTGTTGGGATCTAAGAAACTCCAATTATGTGATCTTTCAGGTTTGAAATTACAACAAATCATACTTCATATTGATCTTTTATTCTGTTTTTTAAGGTGGAACAATACGAAGTATGTTCTTTTTTTTTCTTGGCATCCTTGTATAGTGTTCACACAGGATACACAGACATATTCTTTTATGGAATAACTATGAAATATTTATTAAGTAAATATTCCTTATTTTTTTCAAATAAATTATTTCTTAGTTTACAGTTTTTCCAATAACTTCGATTGGAATTGTTATTTCTTTTTTGTAGAAATTATTTCATTCCTTGATTTATTTGTTTCTGAAGTGTCCCAATGACTTTTTGGAGGTAGCTTTGCCATACACTAGGCAAGCGTTCCACCAGTCCAGATAACACTAATTTGAATCCTTGTACTAAGAGGCATAAAATGACTTGTAGCAGTGGTAAAAAAATGCAATTTATCACATACCATGTAACGAAATTCAACTCGGATGTGAGGCACGTTTGTCTTATGAATATCATTCCCGTCTGGACCTCTCTTGTAGTAAGTTTTCCCAATCCAATGAGACTGACAATAGATGATTCAATAGCTTAGCTCCAGTCAGAAGGTACTATCATAGTTTATATATAATTTACTACGCACACAAACAATAACATTTCAAGAAAGAGATAAGTCGAGGCACATGATTTTTAAGGACAATATGAGTATGCAGGATCTTCCAAAAAATAGTTCCTAATGAGCAAAAGCATAGCACATCACAAGTTCAGAAACGTAATGGATATGGATCAGCAGTAGTGGACTGAAATTGTTGTTTAACTCTTTTTTTTATTGTTCTATAGAAAGTCATTGGAAAATTCAAAATTTCATGTTTCTTCTTATATGTTTTGTAGTGGTGTTCAAGCACTCTTCTTCCGTGTTTTGTCCTTTTTGTGGCATACAATAATACAACCACAAAATTTGAATCTTCCCTCCAAGTTGCATGTTTTGTAGGAAAAAATTTAGCCCCACATTGAAAAGTGAGAAGGGAAGACAGGGATTTATTTATGAGAGTTGGTTTCCTAAGGGTTCGGATGAAAGAAAACAATGGAGACTTGAGGAAAAATCTTTACCACGCGTGCCTGCGCGCCGAGCCGAGCACGTGTCGTGTTGGTATGTGTACATTTGTGTTACTTGTATTTTTTTAATTGAATGTATTAAACTATTCCCATAATAATTTTATCTAATTTCTGCAAAAAATCGCATTTACAGTACTTGAACTTGTTTTTACCACGGTTCGTCATTTATCGCAGAAAAACTCGTGTTTACAGTGGCATTTGTAGATTTTTGTAAGCGTTTTGGAAGATTTTTAATACGCTTTTAACATAATGTTTCACATAATGCATCTCTTCAATTTCTTTAAATATACAGTAATGAACATGAAACAGGTATTCATTCGTATACAAATATTCTTCCTGTTTTCTTCGTCCTCTCTCTGAACAAGGGAACACAAGTCATGCTCCCAAGGTTGTCAAGCTGTTTCAGTGCACATCCCTTGAGCGGAGTTGTATCCCAGAGGCAAACGCTAGAGAACCCATCTGCACTGTGATTCATGGAATGTGGGGGCGATATTTGCCTTAAGGACAACGGATTTTAATCCGTGCCTAAACTCAATGATAAGTCATTATTTCATTTCTGTTTGATTCCTTCTTGTTTTTTGTTTGAATACTTGAGGTTTACTACTTCATTTTCGTCATTTGATTAAATATAATCCGAAATCTCTACATTTTTCAATTACAAGAGTGCTTACATGGACAAAGTGAACCTTAGAAGTTGAAGAACTGGTACTTCTACATTCTCACCGATCGAAAAATTCAAAAGCCCTCCATGGGATTGGACTCTCCTACTTAAAGGACATTGCATCCAATTATATGTTCAGTTATTTTTCTAGAGAAGGTTATCAGGCGTTGTTATGAAAAAGAGGAGATAGATAAAGAAAATTTTTGCCACTTTGATATAAATAAGTTACTAGTGATTTCCTGAAACATGAAAACAGTTTAGCTACTTTAAGGCTAAGATTATGTACCTTGAGAGCATGTGAAAAACCTGACTGGTACACTGAGTTCCGGGCAATCTCACATAGATCACATGAGCTTAGTTTCCACACCTGTATTTGAATGGGTTAGTATGTTTGCAACCTTCATACTGGAATTTCACAATAACGGAATGGAAGCTCACCGAAGCTGCTATACTGTATTCCTCCACCAAAGGTTCTTTTGTTAAGTGGATTTGTAGAGGGTCATCCGTAGAGAGAGAAACATTGAGGCCTCGTAAAAAAAACAATTGAAAAGGATTTCGATGATAATCGAGAAATAAGGAGTTGTTGCTAAGAGGAGACATGGCCAGGCCGATCTGGGAAGCACATTATCATCATGACAGTAAGTTAGGTAAGTAAAGCCACAGACACCAAATTCATAATATCACAGGACTGCCTACCAGATAGTTAGTTGCAATCGAAAATGAGATATTTAATAACTCACTAAAAAGGTGTAAAATCTAGGGGAACAAGAGAATTAGGAGAAACTGTGCAAATCAACCAGCTCAAATAGCAGTATCTACAAAAAAAAGGTCAATTACCTGTGCAAGATAATACAAGTACTGGAGGACAGGAGATTTTCTCAGATTGATTCCATGAGCAATATTGTGAGACACAAGAAATGTTGTAGCCAGATGGTCAATGTCACCAGCCTGTAATTAGTAGGCAACATGAGATGCCTGCTATAAAAAAAAAGAAAAAGAAAAAGAGAGAGAGAGGACAAAGAAGAGTTTTTTTTTTTTTTTTAAACAAAGAGGACAAAGAAGAGTTTCAACAAATACCTCCCCTGAATGTGGACGGAATTTAATAGTTGTCATGCCCTTTGACTCACGAAGCTGACAGATATCAACAAAGAGTTCAGAATTCTATTGCATTTTAAAACTGGCACAACATTTTAAAATGACGCATAGTTTGAAACATCTCATCTATTTGTAAAGGATTTGTAGAAGCAGAGTATAAAACAACTTTTAGTAGGCCTATTCCTGGAATTAGTATAAGTACCTTATTTAGGGTGAATAAGTTTGCATAACAGTAGTACACATAGTACGAGAATGCGGGATTAAAAATGTTGGTCCACTGAGCTGGTGTGGGCATATGTTTTGTCGGTCGCCTTTCGGGCTTACTTTCATCGTCCACCAAATCTAACCCAACAACCTGAGAATTCAGAACATAGAGGTCAGGCAAGTTGCAGCTAAAAACAGGCTGAACGAACACTCATCTTTTATTTAAACTGACTGCCTATGAGCCCAGTCCAGAGAAATTGTGTTTTATCCGCAATTCTTTTTTGAAGTTCATGGAAAATTTGGGAATAGTTAAGAATTTTTGCAATTTATTCAAAAGATCCCCAACTGTCCAAATTACTTGGGCATAAATTTCTCACGATTACTTGAAACAAAAAATTCAAAGGTAGGTTGATGATGGGATTTGAAACCGTGACCTTTATGTAGGAAACAATAAAAATTAACTAACACTACAAATTCACTTGAGTTAACACACACACACACACACACACACACACACACAAACACACATATATATTATATGTATCACTACTAATTCATTGTTACTCATTTGCTTTTATTAGTTGCAATTGTTTGTTGTATTTGATAGATATTTCAATTAATAAAAGTTCTGTAAAATATTTGTAGTGGAAATATATTCAACTTCACTTCAGTTTTAACGTAAATTGCTCCTGATGACATATGCGTAACAGACCAAACTCTACTTATATCCAAATATTAAGGAGGATCCCAGTACATGGCTCTTTAGCATAGCAGGCCCCTATCATCCATATCAAAGTAGCAAAAAGAAATATATTTAATTTTTTACAGTTTCTCATTATTACTTTAGTTTGGGCTTTCAGAATTTATTGAATGAAATTGTAGAGAGAGCGAAGATTTTCAAAGATTTCAGGAAGCAATAGCATCTAGGAAATGCGCAAACAAAATAACAAAATATGTGCTAATAAACCATTGTCAAAATCTTATGATTCAAAAATCAAATCAGTTATTCAACCCTTTCACTAATCACATGTTGGAGAGTTACATTAGTTTAGGCCCCATGTTTTAGTGCGCCTCTTTAATTTATTTCCTTCAAGTATTCAGTTTAGTTTTGATAGGGCCTATCATTAGGATGACCCTTATGGCATATGATGTAATTTTCTTAAAGACACTTTACCTTTCTCCACTTTTCTTCCTCTCACATATTCTCTCCTCCCTTCTCCATACGAACTTTATTGGGGGCATCCATTATCGACTTTAACATGGTATCATAGTGAGCATTCCAGATCTTGTCCAAGATTTAGAAGAGGTGCAAGATCAAGATCCAAAGGAATGTGCATCAACTAGAAACTCTAACCCTCTCTTCTCTTCTTTCGATCTTCCAGCCCTAGATCTACTGGAAATCTAGATTTTTCTTCAACAAGTTTCTAAACCCTCGTTTGAAACCCTAACTTCTTTCAAAACCTTAGTCCTCAATCCGTTTAAACTTCCAGCCCCAAGCAAATGTCCTAAATTTGTTCAAAAGTTCGTTTATCTCTTAATCCTAATTCTCCAATCCCAGTTCTCCAAATTTGAGTAGTAAGCCCTAGATCTAAACCTTAGTACCCTAGATCAACCTCATCAAGTGTGGACTGTCGTGTAGTGTGTTTGTGCGATCTGTTGTTGCGTTGAGTGAACTGTTGTGTGGAAGGACTATAGACTGTTGTGATACTCGTTCGAGTTAAAAATAAAGAAGAGATTTAAGATCAAAGAGAGAAGAGAAAGAAGGGATATTCCAGCAGCAGGGTTGTAGAAAAAAAGTGTGAAAGAGTGAGTTCCACAATCTCTATGTATGTTATACATAAAAGATTGGGAAAGGACAAAAATCCCCTTACGAGATTACATAATTATATTACAACACTCCCCCTCAAGTTGGTGAGTAGATATAGCTATACCCAACTTGCGAATTATTTCATCATGTCTGCCTCTGGTAACCCCTTGGTCAAAATATCAACCAATTAATGATGAGTAGTAATATAAGGAGTACAAATATCCTTGGAGGTCAGCTTCTCACTGAGTGTTGATCCACTTCAATATGTTTGTTCTAGTCATGTTGGATTGGGTCATGGGCAATGCTAATAGCCGCTATGTTGTCACATTACAAGTTCATAGGTACATGCACTTGACACTTGCAACAATAACTTTAGCCATAACAAATCACATACACGATAAGCCATTGGTCAAAACTCTGCCTGCACCCTGGATCTGACTGCAACTAATTGCTTCTTGTTTCGCCACATTACCAGATTTCCTCCCACTAGAGTACAATTGCCGGACGTAGACCGTCTATCGGATACCAATCCTACCCAATCTGGATCGGTCTGGGCTTCTACTCTCATGTGACCATGTGCTTTAAACATTAAACCTCTTCTTGGTCATCCTTTTAGATACCTAAGTATTTTGACTATGCCTCCAAATGAGTTGTCCTTGGAGTATGCATAAACTGGCTCACCACACTAACTGCAAAGGCTATATCAGGTCATGCTAGGGATAAATATATTAATTTACTAACAAGTCTATATTTTCTCACATCAACAATGATCATTGAATAAAGGTTTTCCCTACCATCAATAACCTTAAAGAATTGTTTGCTAAAAGGTGTAATGAAACGACACACACGCACATGCACGCACGCACAAAAAAAAACAACCATTATGCAATGATTCAAGCGTTTCAGGTACAAGAACCATTAACTTAATAATAGCATGCATCCCATAACGCCAAACCTTAGAATTGCCTATACTAAGTCAGATAATGCAACAGTATGGTAAATAGAACAACACAACTTAGTGTGCAACAATGATCCATATCAAAACATAAAGGGGAGTTTGAAGCTCAACTTTACAGCCCTACACTGGAGTAAGGAAATTGCATTGCAGGATAGGCTTAGATATAGGGCAAACCTGTTTTAGAAACACATGCAATTGAGGGTGTGAATCCGGATCAACCGTAACCTCAAAAAGGGGGAAAAAAATATTATCAAGAATGTTCTGGAAAGATGTAACGATTCCCATTTCTTTGTACACATTGTATAACCGTGGAAGCTGAAACACAGAGAATTGCCACAATAAGATATAAAGTATCCTTATAAACATGCCCACTTCTTAGAGAGGAAAAATATATATATATATCAAGGACACGAATAAAGAAATCATGGCACAGTAAGTTACTCATATTTAGAAGAGATGGTTTATCAGTGCTCAACATAGCAAGAGAACAATTTTCACAAACATGATAGATAGCAGCTAGAGATCATCCATTCTAATAACCGATTTTTGTACAATGCAAGGTTCATTTACATAGAACTACATTGCTTAGGTATGAATATGTTAATGAATACTCCGCAACACCTTTACAGACCTGACACCAACTTTTCTAACCAAAATGGGTGAAAGAAGGAAATATACAAAGCCCTTTTTGGCACAAAAATGTTTCAGGTTTCTTTAAAATATTTTTTTAATTATTTGAAATAGAAATATCAAAATTAAGAAGTCATATGTACTTCGGTAGGTCATCATTTGGTACTTTCTGTTTGAAATGAAAAATAAATTGATTTCCTTTGCGATTTTGCTAAGCATGTCGATCCACTTCTTCGGCAAAAGTTGTTTCTATATGTCGATGATTAAAATCTTAGCTTCTTAAATATATGCATTTTGATTTTAAAGAATGATAACTTCCTCACCAGAGTCATCCTCAAATATATATGAGTATTAACTAGTCAACAATGTCAGAGATAGGCTAGCTGCCGGCTGAATCAAGTCACAAATGCTAGAGCTATAAATGGTACAGAACACTACCAGTAAAGTCATGTCAAAACGGTCACAGTGCTAAATACATGCACATAGAATCTATTAGTCAACCAACTTAACTAGGCATGATTTTTCAAGGATGAAAGAATGCACGGAAAGAGTGGTGTAAATTAATCATGCTCTATAGAATAAAACATTCATGATGTAGAGAGATGCAAAACTATGCAAGATGTCAACAGGAATATTAATTTTATCAATGAAAATTATATCACACGATTAACTATAAGATATAGAAATACCTGAATCAACCAAACAACATTTTCACTGTATAATTCATTATTGACTATCCAACTTGCAAGTTGGTCCCATTCGCTTTGTTTTCTACCATATATTGATATCCTATATTCAGCCATCTGCCACAACAACATCATGCATCAGTACATGTAGAGCATGTCATAAATAGCAAGCATGCTGTAAAGTTTATTGAACAGGTATAATATAGAAGACACTATTTCTTAAGTACATATGATTGCAAAGCAAATTATCCATATGTCAAATAACTATATGGCGAGTTGCATTATCTGGGATCAACAGGTCTTGCTATGTTCGAAGGTTGGAGGAGAATCCAAGGAAAAATAGTAAGTTGTATATTGTAATAGAACTGAGCTTTATGTACTATTCGATATGATTTTAAGTCATGACATTATGACATTTATTATATTATGAATATTACTCCATCTTTCTTTACATAGAACTAGAGATCCTAGTGTAGCTTATATTGTGCATAAATATTAGCACCGACTGATGAAATATGGGTGATTCATCAGTCAGTGACTAAAATGGATGCTTCAAGACACACGTTTAAATGGATGCTTCAAGACACATTTTTATGCATGGGGCAAACAAAACATGCTTACAAATGGTCATCTACTTTTCATTATTCTCAGGGAATTTGTGCTTTTTGTAAATATAAATAACATTTCATGTACGAGGATGCCCAGGGTATCACTATTTAGAAGAAAGAATCTTGAAGAGGATAAACCCCATCAAGATGATGTGAAGTATGGCCTGCAAAGATCAAGCCACAAAGTCCTTTTCGGATTCTCCTTTCCCAACCAGGGCCTTGCTTTCATGCAAGAGGAACCCAAATGGTTATTCAGAATAATGACACCAAAAACTAAATAAAATCATCAGAAATCTCACAATTTTTTATAGTGCTTTTCTACTCATGAGTGACTACAGTGCAAAACATATGACCAAGAAAAAGTGGAATCAAGTGTAGATTTGTGTAAGCAAAAATCACAACAATCTACAAAGAGAAAGCACCTGATATTTACTTGCACCAAGATCAGAAAACACTTGCTTTGTCAGCTCGCCAAGGAAACGACCTGTTGGAGGAAGATGAGATGTAAAATCTTGGAGGAACAGAGCTATCAGACAATATCTAAAAGAGACATTCAAGGATCATCCATAGGAAGATGCAGAGTAAAAAAAAAACTAATGCCAGAAATATACATAATCAGAAAGATGAACAAAAGTCGTCAACAAAAAACCTCTTTTAGTGTGTCCTAATCTTCAAGTAGGGATGCATCTTCAAATCAATATACTCAATTGATAAAGCACATGAAATGATATCTAGGGTTTCAGGTTTCGGTTTCGGTATGCATGTCTTGTGCAAACCCAGGGTTCGCATGTTATTCTGGAGAACTTCTCAGAGATTGATGGGTGAAGCCTTCAAGTAAAACAGCACTACCAGTCCCCAAATCAGATTTAGCGTTCAAAAAGTCAATCAAATCGTATTAGGATTTCCACTCATAAGTAAGCTTTTAAGATAATTCACCAATAAGCATAATTCTTTTCAAACATAACTTGCAATAATATTTCACATCAAAAGATAGCAGATATGTATAAATATGGGAAGCATAGTAATATATAAGGTCCAGTTACAATATGACAATAAAGAGAATGAAAGCACTAGGGCCCCAAATAATCACCTATCTAGGGGTAATAATAACAACTAATCAAGTGTAAAAGGTATCTGGCCAAGGGGGTATCGGTAACCAAACCCGGGCTAATAAGGAAAGAGGGTCAAATCTCATCCAGGCCTCAAATCTCACATAGAAGGCCCAAGAGGAGTGGTGGAGAGGCCAGGAAGTTCGATCAGTCCAAAGGCAGCATCCTTCACAGATTGGTCGTGCCAAGGAAGGGAAAGATGGTGAAAATATGCTCGTGTGTAACTGTGGCAGCAAGATCACACAGAAGAGATGCAAAAACTGCGGCCATAGTGATGTACGGCTGAGAAGGATCAATAATACACTCCCATAATCAGTAAAGTAGCCTACAAAGGAAAGAAGATGCTGAAAGGAGAAAAGGAGAATAGTGGAGAAGGAGAGGAGGGACTGTAACCAGCAAGGCTAATAGTCCCATGAAAGAGAAAGAAGGAAAGGGCAGCAGTGATGGATTGTGTTACACTGCAAGTGTAGGAAAAGAGATCCAACAATCCAGAAGGGAAGAGTTCAAGGGAATAAACAGAAGCAAGGAGAGGGCTGTCGGCTAAGTGCAGACATTGATTCTGATGGCCGACAGTTGTATGAAAATACGAGGGAAGAAAAGGAAAGAAAGAGAGATGGAGGGAACTGGTGCAGTCGTGGACAGCAACCAATCGCCCGAGGAGAGGAGGGAAGAGAGAAGAGAAATAAACGAAGAGGAAGAGGAAGAGGAGAGGAGAGATAGGAGGGAAGAGGAGAGGAGAAATAAAGGGAGAAGATCACCTTGAGCAAGAAGGAAGGAGAAACTTCTCCTCTCAAGGCAAGAGGTGGAGGAAATCTTCACTTGAAGTAAACCTAGGGTGTGGGGGTGCGTGCGTGTGTGTGTGTGTGTAGGGGGGCAAGGTGTTACATAGCGATGAGGTGTGGGCCCTAGTTGATGTGGACAACCCCCATATTTAGGTTTCCAAAGTTAGTCTTAAAAATTAGCAAGTAGTCACAAAAAAGGCGGGGGCCCTAATTGTGTATTTAGTTTGGGTAACATAACCTTGTCTATATTTATAGTATCACCACACTCTATATTGGATCATACAACTTTGCAGAAGATTCAAGCTCCCATTTAAAGCATCTTCTGAGCGATTACATAAACCCGAGCCACACAAAAGCTATGCTAGAGGATTCTTCACATACCGTGTGGATTGTTCATTGTTTATGTGTTGTTCCTCTCTCTCTCTCTCTCTCTCTCTCTCTCTCTCTCTCTCTCTCTAGCTCTTTATTTGATCTCTTTGATGTAATTTTGCATGCTTCTGTGTTTGATTAACATCCCTATTGCAATTTGAGGATTAATCGCATGTAGTTTGCGTAACACATCCTTGTCTATATTTATATTATCACTAGATACTCTACATTGGATCCTACAACTTTGCAGAAGATTCAAGTTTCCATTTGAAGCATGAAAGCATTCTCTTTCAGCGATTACAGAAACATAAGCCAAACAAAAAGCTATGCTAGGGGATTCTCCACGTTCCGTGTGGATTTTGTGTTGTCCCTCAGCATTCAGTTTTCGTAACACATCTTTGTCTATATTTATATTATCACTAGACACTCTATATTGGATCCTACAACTTTGAAGAAGATTCAAGTTCCCATTAAAAGAATCCAATTTGAGGAATCACAGAAACACGAGCCACACAAAAAGCTATGCATACGAATAGCATTAAAGGAAATATAGTCAAGGAAACGCAACTTACCCTGGATAAGATTATCTTGCTTCAGGAAAATCTCCCTAAGCCTACTTTGACCACAAGGATTATACTTGAGATTGAACTTGTCAAACCGATGGAATGTACTCTTGTCTGCATGAACATCTAACAGATCAACATTAAGGTCGTACCTGATCCAAAGAAATGCAATCAAATCAGGAGTCAGATACTTCAACATTAAGGTTGTACCTCAAGAATAAAATAAAATAAAATGTAAAAGTGGTTGAAAGTAGAAGTAAATTCCATGCTACCCAGTCAAATCCAAGCTCTCAAAAACTTCTTTGAGAGTCAGGTACGTTCCATCTCTGAATATCACAACCTGAATAAAAACACGCAGAGGTAGAGAGCTACCCTAAATTGACAATCTGAACATGATAAAGATTGCATTGAGAACATCGGAAAGTAAATTCAGATAAGTACCTCGTCGGGTTCTTTCCTCAGCTTTGACTTTATAAACCTCAAAAGATGTTTCTGATTCATGCATGCTGAGTGATGAACGTGTGTATCAACTTTTCTGACATTGTAAAAGTCACGATGTGGTGCACTTTTCTGAGCAAGAAATTCCCTATCCGCATTAAGCATCACGTGAAGATTGAATTTCTGAATGGAGCTCCAAAAGAACAATATATCAAATGTCAGACCATTATTTATTTATAAAACAAATATTTTTATGAGAAATTCAGATCAGTTCTTTGAAGTTCAGCTAATGTGGCAGTATCAAGAGCAAAGCAATTACTTGTTCAAGAAGAACCAAGCGATGGTGACATAAAGTTCGGATATTCCCAGCTGCTATTACTCGAAGGATGCGATGTAGGTCGGTAAAAAATGTAGTAGCATCAGGAACAGGAAAAAGTTCTTCTGTTGCTGAAATAAATACAAATGCAAACAAATGAATTAAAGACCTTCCTGACTAAAATGAAACAATAAGCTACAATATGAAAATGGCATTGTCATCCTTACCATCTTTATTTGCATAAACATGAATAACTCCATCTTCCATCTGAAAAAAATGCTGAAGAAAATTTTGAAACGTCTTAGTGACATCAGAAGTAGAAACTGTACTCTTGTTTTATGTGGATGCGCCATTAATAACCAATTCTATTAAAAAATGCATAGAAAGAATAAGCTCACATCAGTTTTCGGCTCAGCAGCATATGCAAATGGATTTGGATTAGCCTTTGGCGTACTGGGGTCGGTTATAACTTCTTTCTGCCAAGGAGCAGCCTCTTCCCTGAACAAATAGCTTTCTCGCAAACCAAGGCATTCTTGAAGGGCCAAATAGACCTCCGCTTCATCCGCAGATGGTAACTCTGATAGTGAATAAAGACAAAGTAGCAATCAACAGTATGGCCTCTATGAATTAATCTTCCATTTATTTCGAAACACCAATGTTTGCATAATTCAAACTCTACAACTGACTAATTTTTCAACTCACACCCTTTACGGTTTTACCATTATGTGTTAATAAACTTGCAAAACTTTTGGCAAACTCGAATAGCTTCTTTGTCGTGATAGAAGAATTGTTTTGGGCACTCAACAGGAATGGAAGGAAACACGTCTTCATTATGTTAATAAGCATGGTCGTCTTTTGCGGTTGATCCTTTAGCTCATGGCTAAGGCTTTGTTCTTCAACCTTGAAATCGGAGGTCCAATCCCAGCTTACCGACCACCGCCAAAAAAAGCATGGTCCTTTTATGTTCATTGTGTGTTGATAGAAGTTTCATCCATACACTCAGTCGACCATACACATGCAAGTTGCCATAGGTAAAGATATTCTGATACATTGTTTGGTGGGCTCGTTTTAAGTTTTTAACCATTTAACCAGAGGCCGATAACCAAATTGTCAAAAACAACTTCTAATCATAGTGTGATAAGCACATAAAGGCATACTTCACGGTTAAGGCTTTGTTCTTCAACCTTGAGGTCAGAGGTTCAATCCCAGATTACATACCCCGCATCCTCCCAAAAAAGCATGGTTTTATGTCCATTGTGTGTTGATAGAAGTTTCATCCATACACTCAGTCGACATACACATGCAAGTTGCCATAGGAGAAGATATTCTGATAATTGTTTGGTGGACTCATTTTAACTTTCTAACCATTTTAACGAGAGGCCGACAACCAAATTGTCAAAAACAACGTCAACTATAGTATAGTAAGCACATAAAGGCATACTTGTAATTATGACATATGGGAATACTTAAAATTATATTAATTATGACGATAATATAAGGTCGATTAGAGGGGAGTCGATTTTTGTGCTCCCTATTCTCCAAAACCCTATTTCTCCTATTCTTCCTCTTATATATTTTGGTGATTTCCCATTCCAACTTGGCATCACAGCATGCCCTTTCTTTTCTTTCCTTTTTTCCCCTTTCTTCATTGTGCCCAAGAGAGATGACATCGCTGTGCTGTATGATTGACATTAGTAGTCATACATCCATGTTTTGAAGCTGAAAATTGTTGCAAGCATGTGGAACATATTTTAACAAATTTATGATGATCTTTTAAGACTTTTTTCAGGATGATCAGATGAAATGGTGTGCTGGTTTCTCAGGGAAAAAAACAAAGTTGATGCAACTAAAGTGGTCAACTCGATAAAAGGTTTGTACATGGGGAAATGGTAATTGTTTGGTCCAAAATAAAAAAACCTAAAAGAACAAACTGATCTCACAGATTTAGAGAAACGTGGAGGGAGCTGTGTTGTTTTTTTCTTTCGTAAGCCATAATGGGGTGCTGGTATGATCAGATCATGAACCACAGCTTACATCCACAAAGTTGCAAGTTTCTACATTAAGAGCAAAGGAACATGCATATAATTTACTCCTCAGAGAAAGGCAAAAGTTGTAATACCATTTGGTGAAATCCTCAGCCTTACAAAACTTTCGTGTTCCGGCTCTTTCCTAAGAATATCAGCTGCTACAGGATCAGGAGGAACACCATGCAGGTCACCAGATACACTATGAGATCGAATCATGCTAGCCGCAGCTATTGGCTTTTGGTCCCCATTGGCATTAATGTGATCAGGCAAAGTTTGAAATAAACTGTTACATTCTGGTCCCTGTCCATGGCAGGTTAAGATTCCATCAGATTCTCTAGTTTAAGGAAATATAAAGCACACAACAAATAACCACAGTTCATTTTGTAGAATATATTTATTTAGCATAAAAGACAGAACCACGGAGAAATTTTAAGCTATCTCCACTAAAGCAAAGCAAATAAAGAAAATCCGACAACTAATTCAAGAAATATATAACCACACCATAGATGCAGAAGAATTACAAAGAATTGATGAAAAGGCCATTACAGTTTACAGCTCTAAGAACTCAACAGCAGGTTATTTCCAACCAAGATGAACTGATGCAAATCAAGTATACATATAATTCATATGGTTTTGCCATTTTAGATCAGTACAAACAGTTGGGATAAAAATTGTTGAAGAAGAAGAAGAAGAGAAAAGTATAGTGAGATTGGAGCTCCCCCTCACTAATGTATTCATATATAAAGGAGAAACCATACAAAAAGACAACTATGCCCTTAAGGCTAATACACCAACTTCTAACACTCCCCCTCAAGCTGGAATGAATATATTATACATTCCAAGCTTGTTACAATTGTCATTCAATTTAGCATTACTTAAGGGCTTAGTGAAAACATCTGCAAGCTGATCCAGAGATCGAGTGAAGGAAACATGAATCTCGCCTCTATGTATTCTCTGGCGAAAGAAGTGAAAGTCAACCTCTGCGTGCTTGGTACTCTCATGAAAGACAGGATTGGTAGCTATATAAATCGCAGCTTTATTATCACAATAAAGCCGAGCTGGAGAGGATGAAGGAAAACCAATCTCTGATAGAAGAGAACGCAACCAAAGAAGCTCTCCACTAGTATGGGACATGACTCTGTACTCTGATTCGGCACTGGACTTGGAAACTATGTCTTGTTTCTTGCTCCTCCATGACACTAAATTGCCTCCCACAAAAGGTACAATATCCAGTGGTGGATCGCCTGTCTGCAGGAGATCCTGCCCAATCTGCATCACAGAAGCCTTCCACTCTGATATGCCCTTGCTTCTTGAATAGGAGGCCTTTACCTGGTGCTCCTTTCAAGTAGCGAAGAATCTAAATCACTGCTTCCCAGTGTGAAGTACGAGGAGAGCTCATATGTTGGCTGACAACACCAATAACAAAGGATATATCTGGACGAGTGACTGTAAGGTATATGAGCTTGCCAACTAGCCTCCTGTATCTGCCAGGGTCTTCTAATAAATCTCTTTCTTCTGGAAGAAGTTTCCCATTTGGGTCCATGGGAACAGAAGCAGGTTTCACTCTGAGATGGCATGTCTCCTCAAGAAAGTCCAGAACATATTTCCTCTAGGAGAGGGAGATGCCTCTAGTAGAATAGGCAACCTCAATACCAAGAAAATACCTATGACGACCCAAGTCTTTGGTTGAAAATTCCTTCTGCAAGAAGGTCTTCAGCTTTTGTATCTCTACTGAATCACTGCCTATAAGAATAATGTCATCAACATATACTATTAGTAGCACATAACCTGCAGCGGAGTGGTAACTGAAGACGGAGTGATCCACAGCACATTGCTTCATGCCAAAGTGCATGCTAGCATCACTAAATCGGCCAAACCAAGCTCTAGGGGATTGCTTGAGGCTATATATAGATCTCCTTAGCCGACATACTGAGGACGACATCTCCCCCTGAGCAACATACCCAGGAGGTCGCTCCATATACACTTCCTCAGTAAGCTCACATGTAGAAAGGCATTCTTGACATCTAACTGATGCAAATGCCACCCTTGGTTCACGGCAAGTGAGATAAGAACCCGAACGGAAGGTATCTTGGCAACATGAGAGAAGGTCTCGTGTAGTCAACGCCAAAAGTCAGTGTATAACCTTCGCCACCTAGCCGCGCCTTAAGGCGCTCGACGGTGCCGTCAGGTAAGTGTTTCACGGCATAAATCCAGCGACAACCCACTGGCCGAGCTCCAAGAGGAAGGGGAACCAAATCCCATGTATGATTGGCCTGCAAGGCCTCCCTCTCAAGATCCATAGCGGTACGCCAACCCGGATGATCAAGAGCAGCTGGCAAAGATTGCGCCAAAGAAACAGAAGACAAAGAAGATACAAAACCTCGAAATAGAGGGGTGGGAGTATCATAAAAAATAACAGAAGAAATGGGATGAGCAGTACAATGAGAGCGAGTACGAGAAGCAATGGGAGAATCTGAAGTAGCAGTAGGAGAGAGAAGAAGAGGTAACTGAGAGGAGGGTGACGGGATCTCCGGCTGAGAGAGTAATGGCACAGGCGGAGGAGGATGGGCTCCAGACTTCGGACGACGCTGATAGATCTGGCGAGTAACAGGACGGGTAGCCGGAGGAGCCTGTAAGGATGATGAAGGATCAGACACAAGGGTCAGCTCGGGAACTTGCGAAGGAGAAAGAGGAGCAGGAACTGGAAGGGCGACCCGAGGGAGAGGGATATCCGAATCGAGAACAGTGGAACGTTCCGCAGGAGTGAGAAAGTAAGACTCTGACTCGAAGAAGGTAACATCAACAGAGACAAATGATCGACGCAAGTGAGGGCTGTAACAGCGATAACCTTTCTAAGTTCGGGAGTACCCAAGAAAGATGCATCGTTCAGCCCAAAGATCCAGCTTGTCTAAGCCTGGGCCAAGGTTGTAAACAAAACACACAACCAAAAATCCTAGGGGTGAGAGGGAAAGGATCATGATGAGGATGCAATATAGCAAAGGGAGAAGAGCCATCCAGGACCGAAGATGAGCCTGTTGGCGAGGTGGCATGCAGTGAGGATAGCATCACCAGAATAAGATTTGGGAACTCGCATCTCAATAAGAAGTGTACGGGCTCCATCAAGTAAAGATCGCATCTTCCTTTCCGCTACACCATTCTGTTGGGAGGTATGAGCACAGGAAGATTGGTGGACAATATCACGAGTGGAAAGAAAATCCTGAAAACCATTGGATTTGGAGAAATATTCCTTAGCGTTATCTGTGCGCAAGCATTTTAGAGTACAACTGAACTGATTTGTAACCTCGACATGAAAAGTGAGAAAAGTAGAGAAAACCTCAGACCGATCTCGAAGCAAATAAACCCAAGTCATGCGAGAAAAATCATCAATAAAGACAACAAAATATCTATAGCAAAAAATAGAGGTAGTCATCGAGGGACCCCATACATCAGAGTGCACTATATCAAAAGGGTGTGAGGCCCTACTAACAAGCCTAGATGGAAATGACACACGGTGGTATTTTCCAAGTTCACAAGCCTCGCACGTAAAAGATTGAACAGGAGAAGACATAAGAGGAGTGCGTCGTAAGCGGTCAAGAAAGGGATGACCAAGACGACAGTGCCACTAGTAGGAGTCGACAGAACTGTGCAAAAGTGCGGGAGAAGAGCCACAATCCAGATGATAGAGTCCATCCACCACTCTACCCGAGCCAATCGTCTTCCCAGTTGAAAGAAACTGAAATAAATAATAAGACGGATAAAATGAGACAGAGCAATTGAGATATTTAGTAATCTGACTAATGGAAGGTAAGCTAAAAGGGGATTTAGGAACACATAGCACAGAGGATAAGGTAATACCAGGACAGGGAGAGGTAGTACCAATACCAGAGATGGGAGTAGTACTCCCATTAACAGGTAATAAACTGAGAGGAGAGAGGACGAAAAGAGCGAAGGGACGATGAGATACCTGTAGTATGATTCGAGGCTCCAGAATCAATGATCCAGGAGCTCGAACGAGTGAGCCGACACTCGTAGGGTGGCTGGTCAGCCGGAGGCGCTGGAACTCATCGTAGTCGGCGCGGGAAAGAAAGAAACCTTCAGATGGCGAGGCATGGCTCTGCTCTGAAGAGGAAGAGGGCGGTCTGTAGCGGAGAGATACAGACCGGAGAGATGTGCTGGTCGACGCTCAGGGTGAAGAACAGAGCATGTCTCGAGGGTGTGTCCTTCCCGGCGGCAGTGAGAGTAGTAAGGATGAGGACAACCACTTGTACCCCGTCCACCAGGAAAATCTCGGCCAGAGCCACGGCCACCACGGCCTAAGTCAAGTCCACGACTGAAGGTGCCACCCCCTCGGAAAGCACGATCACCAATGCTATAGGCCGCCGTCGCAGAGCCATCAAAAGACGGAGTGGGCAGAGAAGTACCAACGATACACTGCTAAGCTCGTAAATAGACCTCCTATAGGGAGGGCATAGTCCTAGAGCCAAAGATCTGCTGCCGGAGAGGGAGGAACTCAGGACCCAGCGTCTCAAGAAAGTGAACAACACGGAGCTGGTCCCGCTGCTGGGCAGCAACAGCTAAGTCTGTCGTGAGAGGTATGAGAACATTCAACTGCTGACCGTGAGAGACAAACTGGCTATAGTACCCATAAAGAGGGGCGTCACCACGCCTGAGATACATCCACTGGGAATAGGTGGAACAAATGCGAGCAAGATCGCCAACCCCAGAAAAGACAACTGCAGTCTCATCCCAAATATGCTTGGCGATCGGAAGATGCATCATGGTGCCAAAAATCTGAGAGGTCATGCTCTGCCATAAGAGAGTACGTACAAGAGCATCGTCCTCCTCCCACTTCTCATAGGAGGAATCAGTGGAAGGAGGAGGAGGCCGACGATGACGTAGATCCTGCGTCGAGCAATGAGGTAAGTTTTGACAGCGACCTTTCAATTGACGTAATTTGACCCATCTAATGGAACAGTAGTCATCGGAGGGAATGAACCATCCCCCGAGGAAGAAAGAGTGGAGGATGAAGCCATAGGTGAGGGGAGAGTAGGACTAGAAGTAGCCTGACCAAGAGAGGGATCCTCGATGATGGGAGAAGGGAAGGGGTGAGGTTGTGGGTTTTGGGTTTTGGGTGGAATAAAGTTAGGGTTTTGGGAGGAGGATGGAGGGAGATGAAGAAATAAGATGGTTAGGGTTAATGGAAGGGTGAAGAGAGAGATGGAAGGATGGTGATCCTCAATGGGTCCCTAGGGTAACCTAGCGCTAGGGCTCTGATACCATGTTGAAGATGAAGAAGAAGAAGAAGAGAAAAGTATAGTGAGATTGGAGCTCCCCCTCACTAATGTATTCATATATAAAGGAGAAACCATACAAAAAGACAATTATGCCCTTAAGGCTAATACACTAACTTCTAACAAAAATCAATCTGAATTTCTTTTTATTTCCAGCATCTTCATGATTATTTTCTGCATAAATCTACTTCAAGAAAAAAAAAGGTTTCCAACATTAATGTTAATCAAATGAGATATACTTCTCTCCAAACCATAAAACTCTGTGGATACTAGCTTTGTACTGCCTCATGATACTAATGCTCATGAAATTCTAGAGGTATAAGCCACAATGATGAGTGAACAACCTTAAAAGAGAATGCTACTCCAAAAACACTAGAACAATTTTAATGAGGGAGCTAATCAATGGTATATGGAGCATAGCAATGGATCAATGAGAAATCAAAAAATATATGTCCAATATTGTAAAAGCGGCATGGAGAGAGAGAGAGAGAGAGACTCGCATACAAAATAATGAACATATTAAGACAATAAAACAAGTAAATGATAAACTTACGGCTTTTCCATTGGCATGCAAATATGTCTTATCTAGTTTGGTATTGTCTGACAAGTTATCCTCTTCATCCGATCCCTCTAGGCTCTCAAAGGCACTGGCACTAGCAACAGGAGACTTTGGAGAAGGTGGTCTAATTACATGTCCAGCCCTCTTGGTTGAACTTGGACGGCTAGCAGATTGTGTATTACCTGAAACTGTTGAGATTGTTTTAGATATCCGCATGATTGGTTAATGACATTGAAGAATATTTTGTAATTTCATAATTTGATATAAAAATTAATAGATTATCTTTTCCACTACTAACGCACTAACAAAGAACTTTTTTTCTTTTTGAACAATAACCCAACAAAAGAACGTTTTTCTTTTTGAACAATTAACCAACAAAAGAATATTTGATGAAAACAAATGGATTTGTTGTTAGCCCAAGGGTTCAACAAGCACTTCGGACCCGTGTTTTGATGATTAACAAACCCAACTTGATTATCACTTAAAACTTGGTTTAATGGTTTTCTGAGTGTAAGTGCAATTCTGTAAGCCTAGATCAAGGACCAAATCAAGCTCAAGTGGGACCAAGGACCAAAGCCAAAGCTGAAGCCAAACTTGAAGAGTCTTTAAAGTTGAGACAAGAAGAAGACTGGACCGAGAACTGAAAGATCCGACCAAGAACTGAAGATCTAAAGAAAGTTTTTCTTTTCTTATAGGGTTTACAAGTCTTGGCACACTTAAATAGCTAAAATCAACTAAAAGGACTTAAAAATTCAAGTGGACCCAAGTCTGAATGACCAAGGTGGAGTCCAAACATGTCAGGACCCTTATGGCACTCCAGATGGTCCACTATGAGAATCCACGGATGAACATGCCAAAAAATGAACAACCATTCTAGTGAGTTTGATGGACGACCGTTGATATGAATGTGCAACAGGGACAGTCGAGCATCCAAGAGACTGGTCTTCGTCCGGTAAGCCAGAATATCATCTTCCGTTTTGGCTCTTGAGCAGGGGATGAAGGTACTCATTTTTATTGGACCGCCTTACTCATTTTTATTGGACCGCCTTACGCTGACCTGCCTTATGACTCAAAGCTGGGAGTAGCTGAGAATGAGATTTCACTCCTACTACTGGAGTCCATACTATACTAAGGGCCACTAAGTTGAAACATTGCGCTCTCGCATTCCTTTCTTACCGGTCGTGAGTCTCG
Source organism: Tasmannia lanceolata (assembly GCF_043159265.1). Taxonomy (NCBI): domain Eukaryota; kingdom Viridiplantae; phylum Streptophyta; class Magnoliopsida; order Canellales; family Winteraceae; genus Tasmannia; species Tasmannia lanceolata. The sequence goes on from NW_027518695.1 coordinate 12,750,397, forward strand.
TGACTCCAGCGGTCAGTCCTCAATGGCTAGTTGGACGGACATCAGTGGATCGTCCGTTCTGCCTGTTGCGCACCCTATAACGACTACTTCTTGAGTTTTTCTATATAAACTCACTTCGGATTTATTTATTAGATACTTTAAAGCAGCCCTAACTCCCTTGAGCTATTGAACACAACTGAGAATCCATTCTAGCCTAAAATTCACTCATTCTCTCACATGTGCCATTCACTTGTAAATTTCTTTGAGACAAGTTGGGATCAACGTTGTATTCAATTACTTTTGAGTGTGGGAGGAAGATCATCAATTGTACATCTGCCTAGCAAGAGGCAAGCTCCACTTTCTCTTTCTTTCTTCTTTGTACTTGGTGTAAGGGGCACCGAATCAACCCTTAGTGTAGAGGAATTTCGGAAGAAGTTTTGTACCGGTTTGATCTCTACCCGGAAACAGATTGTTAATTAGTGAAGACTCAAGAAAGGGATTTCTTGAGAGAGTGGACGTAGGCTGGGTTGGCCGAACCACCACAAAAGCTTGGTGCCAAGATTTCTTCATTTTTCTCTCCTCCTTCTCCTTGTGGTGTGGTAACTTGTATTTCATTCCATTTAATTTTCATCCATTGCATTTAGTGTTTGATATGCTAGATAGATTTGTTTTAAACTGAATAAAAAGTTTTTTTTTATAATTGGTATCAGAACTTAGAGCTAATGAAAAGGCTAATAGTCTAAAAGAGTAATGGAAACAACATCGGGGTATGAGGAACGCCATTTCACTTCTAGACCATCATGCTTCAACAGTTCCAAGTATGGATACTGGAAAACCCGAATGTCGATCTATCTTAAATCGATAGATTTCGAGATTTGAAAGATCTACAGTCAGAGGTAACGGCTCATCATTGGAGTCACTGTGCATTGTCGTGGCACTGGAAGACATAGAATAGGTGAAATGAGACTCCTCTGGTATGGAAGAGTCATGAGAATGACTACCATCCCTGTTGGATGACAAAAGCACCAATTTTCGCAGCCTGGTGAAAAGGGAATATGTATTATATTCCGTCATACATGGCGCATCGATCATATTGCCAAGGTCTGCCCAAGAGTACATGACAGTCATCCATCGGCATTATATCAAACCATGCCACATCTCAGTACTTATCTCCCATGGAAAACGTTACAAAAGATTGATCGTTGAGGTGACCCATATACTAGTATCTACTCAGCCAGGCCATCTCATATGGCTCAGGTTGAGGCTCGAGCTTTAAACCAAGCTTCAAAGCGGCATCTTGGGAGATGATATTGGCACGACTGTGATCAAGGTGCAAACTTTGCTGTCGATGGTACATTTGGAAGAGAAGACATCATGTCTCTTCTCACGTATCCCATGCGGTCTATGCTGTCCTAAACTCAAACTGATGCAATTGGTGCCCAATTCAGCCCCAATTTCTCGCCTCAGGAAATATGAATCAGTAAAAGAGACGAGGCTGGAGGCAGCTCTGTATCCAATCAGAATATGATCAAACACTTACTGTTCAAATACTTACTCTGAGCTGATCAGAAGCTGAAAGCAGAAAAGATAAGAGCCATTGATGAAAGGCTTTTCAAAACACGTCACATACAACTTCGTCACTTTCATAGAAATGTCTTTAACTGATTCTTCTAAAAAAGAAACGCATCAACAAGGAACAGGAAGAAAAAAAAAGGCGAACGCAGAGAACTGCATATTCCACATTTAATTAATCCAAGAGATTTCACATTTCATAGTTTTCAATCCATAATTTACCCAGTGATATCAAATAAGAGAGTGTTAATTCGCAATTTGCATCCAAAAAGAAAAATATAATCCATAATTGAAAAAGAAAAACCCCAATACTACGAGTAATAAAATTATGGAAGAAAATGTCTTAAACTGATTCTTCTTTTCTTCTTTTTTGTTTGAAATGATCTTATCATCTTAAACTGATTCTTTCAATGAAGAATGCAAACGATTTTCACTCGGGAGAGAAGTCAGACAATTGCAAACCTTCTGGGACCGTGTGGAGCCGAGGAAGGCCGACAGGAATCGAGAGGCTCCGGTCCTGGACGGAGAAGGGACCATTTGGCTTCCCCTCTATCTCCACCTTGGGACCATTTGGCTTATCCTCTCTTTCTACAGTGGATTCGCGGCGGCTATTTCCTGCGCCCTTTCTACGGTGATGGTGTTGATTCCTCTTCTTGTTGGAATGCTGCCCTCTACTGGAAGTCTCTTCTTCGCCAGTGCTGTCTTGGTCCCTCTCGATCGCACGAGCAAACTCCAGAAGCTGATTCAGGGTTTTCCTGTGCATGTAGTAGGCTGAAACAGCCACGAATGAGGCTCCTACCAGCGCCGCCATTGCTAGATGCACAGCATAACCATCCATCTCTCTCTCTCTCTCTCTCTCTCTCTCTCTCTCTCTCTCTCTCTCTCTCTGGATGCAAGAACCCTAGGACTACAGTCAGAGACTAAAGAGATACTCTCTCTCTAGAAACCCTCGGATAATAATCAGAGACAAAATAGATACTCTCTCTCTAGCAACAAGAAACCTTGGATTACAATCAGATTAAAGAGATACTCTGTGTGTGTGTGTGTGTGGATACAAGAACCCTAGGACTACAATCAAAGACTAAAGAGATACACTCTCTCTCTCAATCAGAGACTAAAGAGATAATGTCTCTCTCTCAATCAGAGACAAAAGAGAAACTCTCTCTCTCTCTCTCTCTCTCTCTCTCGGTGGAAAGCAAAACCCTTGGGCTACAGACAGAGATTAGGGTGAGAGAGGAATGTTTTTGTTTTTTGGGGAAGAAGAAGAAGCTAATTTCTGCCTATTTATAGAAAGAGAGAGAGAGAACACATATTCGTATTCTACATTCTGCTGCCTCAGCACTCAGCAGAGACACGGTGGAGGCAATCTTATAACAGAGAATGTTCGCACCTTCTCTCTTTTTTTTTTCTATCTATTCCTCTTTTTCCCATTTTGGCCGCCACTTGAGCTGGGCCCACTTTTTAAGTTATAAGTATGATCTACATCGTTCAATCTACAATGGCCCGCGACTTTCACACAACTCTATTCAACATTTTCAACCGTTCGATCTTCAGACTTGAATGTGAACCCAGCAATTATTGTATCTTGTCCACCCAGATCTTAAATCTTCTAATTATGGCAACATTCTCTTCCGAAAGGGCACTTTGGATACATAAATTTTATAACCCTAGATTTTACGAGCTAAAACCTAAATTTTATAGGCAGAAACCTGGATTTAAAATCTAGGTTTTACCTTATAAAATCTATGCAAGTTTTATAATATAAAATCTAGGTTTTGGCTTCTATAATTCAGGATTTTACATTCTTGTGCGTTTGAATTGAGGGAACCAGGTGCTGGAATTGGTATCCTATTAGAATTATGCCATATTCAGGGGGTTTGGTTCAGATGAATGGAGCAGGATGAGGCAGAATTGAAACCACCGTTTGGTTGTTGGAATTTTTTTGGTTCTTGGGATTTTTGTGGAACAAAAAACTTCCTAGTAGATTGGTGGGGAAAAAAACTCCCTATAAGTATCCCGGTAATATAAAAATCCCTTTGTTTGGTTGCTTGAACTGTTGGGAAGAGAAAAAAATCTTCTGCAAGCTTATTTTGGTTCCTGGGAGTATTTTTTTTTTCCTTCCTGGGGTTTCGTGTGGGGTTATTTTGGTCCCTGGGATTATTTTGGGCCCACCAACCAAACGCGGGTTTCCTGCGGAAATTCCACAAAAGTCCCAAGAACCAAAAAAATTCCTGCAACCAAAATCTATTTCCCAGCCAAGAGCAGTATTCTGATTCTGTCTCGGATGGAATTAAATTTTTATTGGAGTTTTTTAATTATGGGAATTTTATTACATGTCTCCAAGAGTGTAATTACTTTAAAAAACTGAAAACTACTAGAAACTCCCTACATCAAAACATATGTGAAACTGTTATTAATTACCAATTAATGAGAAATTATATGGTAGCCGACCGTGTAGTAACAAGGGCGGAGAAACAGAAAACCTGCCACCCTTGATTTTTTATCCAAGAAAAAGTAAAAAAAGTGGGTTTTGCTTGGATAAAAAATCAGGGGTTTCTCTCACCGACCTTTACAAGTAAAGGTCGGCCACCATATAAAATCTCTGTTTCTTATCCCTTAATTAACTTTCAAATCTTTCTTTACTAATTTTATCCTTAATTATAGGCAATGTTTACTCGTGCTTACAAGAGATATTAAGGATAGCAATAGACAAATCTCTCTCTCTCCGCCAAGAATTAAGGGTAAAATCGGTAAAGAAAATTTTGAAAATTATTTAAGGCATATATAAGACGGTAGTATTGGTGATTAAAGAAAACAATTTGAGGGATTCTTGTATTAGTTTGATGTAGGGGTTTTTTTCCATTAAAATAAACAATGGAGTCCATATGGTTTGATAATCAGACCATTCATTTGTTAGGCCCCAACTTTTCTAGGCCGGGCCTCGAAAATCTTCTCCACAAGATGATCCTAACTCTTTGATTATAAAGGGACGGCACAATATAGAAATCTCTATAGCTCACGGCTTGGCTTATCTAAGTCGGGGCCCAACAATAAATGATTTGGATTATCGAACCGTGTGCGCCCCAATGTATTTTTTTTTTTAAATAAAATACTTACACCTACATGCGGACACCATATAAAAACTCCATATATAGTTTTATTTTTATTTATAAGACAATTATAATCGTTGTAAGTAAATAATTTTTACTTCAAACTCACGTGCACGTAAGATTATGCGTAAATAATTTTTCAGCGGTATCTAAAGAGGCATAAAATTATCATCTTCATCAACCATACACACCGAAACTCCGTGTTTGTAGTGTGCCTCACACAGATGAAATGATCCTAACTTTTGCCTTGAATTGAAATGGTGATACATTGAGTTTTGGTGTACGGACTATGGACTGTGGTTACTATACTACTGATATATTCCTCATTTAATTATTGTGATGTCTCCCTAAGTGGCTTTAAATTAGGGTGGGAAAGTGCCATATGTGAAGGGGAAGGAAGAAATTATAACCACATGCTTTTGAATATTGCTAAAATATCCATTAGAATATACGTATGTGGTGTGATGTGATTGGATTTCCTTTTTCTTTATTTGGTGTGCGTGTAATTGTGTAAATGTTGATGGATTGTCTTCAATTGGGATTTGATAGGGAAAGATGATATTTGATAAGCTAAGATACGAAGTTTATTTGAGTAGGAGTGAGATTTACTTAGAAGATGCTTCTTGGGATTTCTCATTCTACTTTTGTAGTCGATGGATTAAAAAAAGGCTAAAGATATCCCTGCGACCATGTTTTGATAATGGGCGAACTAGCCTTGTTTTACACTTCTTAATTGGCTATTGAGAGCCTTTTGGGAATTGTAATAGCCTCTGACCGCGCTTAAACAATTCCCAAAAAGGCTCTGTTTGGATGTTGGTAGCCCGTTGGGGCGGAAGTTTTGAAGAAGTTAAAGAGGCTTTTGGTGGAATGGAATTCAAAGAGAGGATAAGTTGGCATATTTATTTATGTTGTTTGGTTGCTTGTACTAGTGTTGGATTTTTGGTTGAAAATAACGAAAAAAATCATATTAAATTCTGAGCTCCATTCCACCCAAATTTCTTCGAAATGATGGTTTGCAATTCGGCTCTCTTTGGATAGCCACGTCAGCCGACCAGCACCCAACATCTCAGGTGGTCAAAATGCGCTAAAGCAATAAAACAACAACCAAATGACACAAGGCATTTTAAATTCCAGCAAAAGCCCAAAACATTTGCCCACTTTTTTGGCATCCAACAGAGCTCGCCCGCCATTCTTAAACCACGGTCGTGAGGATAAGAGGAGCATAAAAAATAAGACCCTAAAATGCTACTTATATTTTTCTTTTTCTTTTTGGGCAAATAGTCCTTAACACTAAAAGCATGATATTTTTAACTCAAATATTTTTATTTTTATTTTTATTTTAAGAAATTCCAAACAGACCTTTGTCTTTTCATGGAAAATGAGTGTTCAATGTTTGGTTAAATCATTTTTAGGCCCGGTTTGGATGGTGGGATTTTTTTCCAGAAAAATTTAGGAAAGAATTTTTTTTCCAAAATTCCATGCATTTTCATTGTTTGATTACGCAATCACAATAGTTCAAGTTTAATTTTTCAGGGACCTTTAATTTAGGGCAGTGATAAATCGACTCCCTAATCTCTCTCTCTCTCTCTCTCTCTCTCTCTCTCTCTCTCTCTCTCTCTCTCTCTCTCTCTCAGCATTACCCCATAAGGGGTCGATTTATCACTGCCTGTTGAATCCACAAATTTTAGAGATGTCAATAACCAACGCTTACATTGGCTAGTTAGTTTTAGCTATCTTTCGTATTTATATTTTAGTTTTTTTTTTATTATTCTTAATTCTGATTGGTTGTAGAATCTTAGTTGTGTTGAAACTTGAGGTCATTGTGGATGTTTATATTTTCTTCTATCTCTTAATGAAAAGGAGAGAAGATTTCAACCTAATTTTGTGCTCTTGTCCTAGGGACTGTTTCCCAAACGAACCGAATTTTCTTCTTCCTCGCTTTATCTTGCAGGTACCTATCAACTGGTATCAAAGCTGGTTGATCTTGGCATGACAAAAATGAGTCAACTCAAGAACAAATTAGCCATAGAAAAGAGAGAGTGGAGAAGTTAGAAGAGACCATTAACAATCTGGCAGAGATGTTTTCCAAGTTTATGGAAAGTCAAAACCAGAAATCCGTTGAGGATTAGGTTTCCCGTGGCAAGGCAACCTCTTACAACATGGAATTAGGAGGAAACGATGCATCAAGGTCTGGAACAACGGGTGGATCTGTCCAAACAACGTTCACTAGACTCGAGTTTCCTCGCTTTGATGGTCTAGAAGTTCCTACGGGATGGGTATCTCGCGCAGAACATTTTTTTTTGCTTCCATCAAACTGCAGAAAACATGAAGGTACCTCCTTCATCGTTTCATCTGGAGAATGAAACGCTACAATGGTTCCAATGATATGAGAAGGTTTACAAAAATATGGAGTGGACAGGACAGACTTGAAGATAGCCTTATGTGTTCGATCTGGGCCTACTGAGTTTGAAGATTTCAACTCAGCCCTTAGTAAGCTGCGACAGACAAGTACGATTAGAGAATATCAGAAGGAGTTCGAAAAATTGTCAAATATGGTGGAAGGATGGACTGAGAAGGCCCTAATTGGACTTTTGTGGGAGGTCTCGAGGATGACTTGGCTGGAAAAGTTCTTGTCTTCCGTCCGAAGACATTGAATGATGCTATTGGGTTGGCACGGATGATGGAAGAGAAAATCCAGCATGGCCAGAGATTTCAAAAGGGTACAATGATTGAGCATGAGTATCCAACATCAAATCCGAAGGGTCCTCGAAGGCTTACAATGGGCGAGATGGAGGAGAGACGTTCTAAAGGGTTGTGCTACATCTGTGACGAGCGATTTGTTCCTGGTCACAAATGCAAGTTTCCTCAATTTCAGTTAATTCAAGTTCTTAACAGTGATAATGAAGAAGAAGACGAAGAAAATCAACAACCTTGAGAACAAGGCAATTTTCAAGGGGAAGGGAATGTTGAATCCCCAAATTTTAGGGATATCAATAACCAACGCTTACGTTGGCTAGTTAGTTTTAGCTATCTTTCGTATTTATCTTTTAGTTTTTTTTTTATTATTCTTAATTCTGATTGGTTGTAAGTCTTAGTTGTGTTTAAACTTGAGATCATTGTAGACGTTTATATTTTCTTATCTCTTAATGAAAATGTAGAGAAGATTTAAACCTAATTTCGTGCTCTTTACGAGGGACTGGTTTCCCAAACGAACCAAATTTTCTTCTTCTTGCTTTATCTTGCAGGTACCTATCAATGCCCTTAATATATAATGAAATCTCTGAAAATATTTATCGTTTAAACAAAAAAATCTTAGAAAAATATTTACTCGGAAGATGTTTTGTCCTACAATCCAAACAGGTCATTAGGGTTTTTTTTTTTTTTTTTTTTTTTTTGAATGATTTTGCCCTTTTTTCTATGCATATGCAACCCTACTAGTCCCTGATTTTTTTCTATGGAAAAAATTGCCAAGAATTTTTCCTTAAATCCAAAGAATATTTTTAAAGATTACATTAAAAAAAGCCACCCCCGCCACAACCACCCCCCTGACTGTATAGTCCAGTGGCTTTTAAAAAAAAAGTGTTCGGGCCCACTTAATAGGATGATCCAGACCGTTCATTTGTTGTGAGACAGCCATAATAGGTTGTGCCTTGAAAATCATTTGCATAGGATGATCCTAACCTTTCCATAATGTGCAGTCTCTCTATAGATCAGAGAGGGCTGGGCTCATCCAATGAAAATGATTTTCGGGGCACAATCTATTTAGGTTGCTGCCCAACAAATGAACGGTTTGGATCGTCCCATGAAGTGGGCCGTACAGTACTTTTTGAAAATCACTAGACTATAAGGCCACACAAAATATAAAATCTCTACTTTAATTTTTCTACCATTGGATGAGCAAACAAATAGTGTGTTAAATTATGTGACATGACCTCGGTAGTAGTAGCTTGGTAGGTCCTCTTGTGATCCAGATACCCCAAATGCCTACCCAAGTCATTTTCCAAAACCCAACTCCATTTGCTATTCTTATGCTTTTGAAAATATGATGCACCGGCCATAGCATTTCTTTCTTTTTTTTTAATTTTTTGGAAAATGACATCTAACCATCTGCACTATGAAATATGCCTGATTTTTTAATGAAAATACAGCCATCTACATAGCTATGTTTATATAGTTTCTTACATTAAATGGGAAATGATTTTTCTACTAGTCATCTTCAGGAAAATACAAATGAAATAATGTGTAAATTTTAGAAAACAGCACTGATATCATTTCCCATTATCTATAGGGGAGTGATAAATCGACCCCCTATGTGTCTCTCTCCCTCCTCTTGGTTAGAGAGAGAGCAAGACACATGGGGGTCGATTTATCACTGCCCAATCTATATATTATACTATGGGATCTGCTAGGGAAATTCACATAAAGCCATTTTACAGCTCACTTTTGCATGAGAGAACAGCCACAGAGGTTCCCTTTGCATTAAGATTTTGTCTTGTTCATTTAATTCATACAAGGTGGCAGGTGAATGTTCTCACTTGCAAAAGTGAGCCATGAAACTGCCTAGCAAATCTCCTTGACTCCTATACTATTTAACGGCCCATGGTCCCACCTAATTTAAACTATTTAAATACCTATACCATTAATTTCTATTAAATTTCTCAACCTACCTATCGATAGGAAAAGTTGACCGGCCAACCAAACGTATTTAAAACCTTATAATCGGAAAGATCTTTAAGTATTAAATGGAAGTGAAATATCCGCCCCTTTTGATCACTAGGGACGCTCACCGCTAGTGTACTGGCAATCGGGCTCATTGAATTCTTCAGACGTCAAGTACATTAGGCCCAGTTTAGTCATTGATACACTGGCTCTGGGGTTCCTAGTCATCAAAAGGGGCGGATATATCACTTCCCTAAATCTATCCTACATATGATACAAAAACATGGGTGGCCCCGAGGTTATTTAAAACCTTATAAATATAAAGTTGTTCAATTTTAAATATCTTATAAATTTAAATGTCTTCTATTAAATATTGAACAAATAAACTTATTTAATAGGTACTTATTGCATTTCATTTTAAAAATCTGACTCTACTTCTGACTTAGGCATATCAACCATTCTCCGCATGGCTTTTGTCATCTTCTCTACGCGGAGAATGGAGAAAAGGATTATCACAGTCACCCGTTTCCCCCAGTTTCTTCCTTTCAAAAAGCGAGAGAATGAGAATGAGAATGAGAATGGTTGCCAAACACACCCTTAATGAGCCTCAATCCATCAAAACATGAGGTGTAAAAATGGTGGGCTCCACACGTATGAATGGCCCAGGTGGAGGTCGTAGGACCCAACCTATGAAAAAATGAAGTAAAATGATGGGACCCACACAATGCATGGGTTTAAGTGGAGTTACTGGGAACCACCCAATTGCAATCAAAACACGTGTAAAATGGTGTCTCGCCCTATGCATGGATTTCGGTAGGGATGGTGGGCCCTACCATATTAACATATGTGTTTGTAACATAGTGGGTCCCACCCATGCTATGCATGGTGTAAAATGATGGCCTCACCTCATCAAAACATGTGTAGTAAAATGATGGGCTTCACCGCATGGGGTGTAAAAAAAATCTACTATAGAAAAATTCTAGTAAATTTTTTTTTATAGAAAAAGTGTTTGAATAAAAATTTTCCATGGAAAGAAAATGAATGACAAAGGAAAGAAACATGTTTAGTATATGATGGGGTCCGGACTCAGTACTGATGGGTCCGAACTCAGCACTGATGAGGTCCGAACTCAGCAACCGATTGGCTATTGACGTGTGGCCCTCACAGGGACCGCTGGAAAGCCAACACCTGTCCCTGCTAGGTGTGACACCTGGACCAATCAGGGACTTCCACCTACCCTTCCTAGGTATGAGACCTGGTCCATACAGATGCCACCACCTGTCCTGGACAGGTGGCTTAGAACTACCACCTGTCCTAGACAGGTGGCTCAGAATCACTATAAATAGCCTTCACTTGTGCTAAGGTGAGGGATCTGAAAATCAAAACCCTAAGCTTTTGCTCTGACATTGCTCTGCACTCCTGCTCATACTAACTTGAGTGTCGAAGCGCCCGTCCGGAGCACCACTCCGGGTTGGTCCTCTGACCCTTTATCTTCTTGTCTGTGCCCTTGTGCAGCGCAGGACTCCACCAGCCCTTCAGCCGTGACTTGTCAAATTAGCCTTTCCGGCCCTACCATAACCTGTTACCAATTTTAGACCTAACAGTATACATTACAGATGAAATTCCATGACTTGAGCTAGCTAGAAAGATACACTATTTGTATATTGTTTGTCATTTCTTAAAGAAGAAGGTAATTTAATGTGTGAACTAATTGTATTGGCAGCTTTCCATTCCTCGGGCTCATGAATATTCTGTGGAATAATTTCTTCTCAAAAATTGCAAGATGACATTCAAAGGAGAATAAGAATCGGGGAATAAGAATAATTACCCAATGAGAATCAGCATGAGATTCTTTTCTCCTCACTGCTAAGAATGCGATTCTACACCCCACCCAACACACTAACACTTATCTTTTACATCAAAACCTTTTCAAAAGAGAAATTTCATATGAACATTCTGCAACTGAGGCCATGTTTAGTCTCCTTGAAAAATTATTCCATGGAATATTCATAGTGCCATTTGTGTGAGAGTGAAGAGACCATCATAAATCCTTAAGAATATTTTAAAAATACTTAATTAAAATTGGTTTTATGTTTTCCTAATTTTTTTAGGAGCTTTTCGTTCGATCCCCCTTCACACCATCGTATCTTTCTTCACCTCTAGCTCAGTTCTCATAAATCATAAATGGCCCGAAATATTCCATGGAATATTTTTTCAAGGTTGCCAAATATGGCCCAGAGAGGCTGAGAAGAAAGAGAGGGAGAAAATTGGGTGGGCACAGAGATAGCGTAAATATTCACTAAATACTAGCGAAAAGAAAATACCTATCTGAAATTGGTTTTTTCTTTTCCTGATTTTTTAGAGCTTTCCATGGCCTATTGTTGGGGGGTTCTACGTGAAAGCAAAATAGTTCCACATCGGAAAAGTGTAACGATGTGGATGGGCTTATAAGGGAATGGGTTCCCTACCCTTAACAGCTAGCTTTTGAGGGTGAGTTTTACCCGGGTCTCAACAAGTGGTATCAAAGCCTGGCATGTTCTGCGCAGCGGCCTCCGAGGAAGATCTCGTAGTTCTCACATTCCTGCTACGCAGCGGTCATGAGTCCCAACAAGTGGTATCAAAGCCGGGCACGTGCTGCCCAGCGGCCTCCGAGGATCTCACATTCCTGCTGCGCAACATTCACAAGCGGTCTAATTAGGAGCGGTGAGGACGGCTGCTAAAAACATACAGCGACTAGATATTTAGTAGCGGTCTTGTGACCGCTGCTAAAAAAACATAGTCTTAAATACAGTACACATGGTTGTCCCAATAAAAAAAATAGGGCCACAACTGGCCCCACAAATATTCCATGGAATATTTTTTGGGAAATGATATATTCGCCCTTTTATTTACTTGGGACAGCCCCATCTGGTATAAAAGAGTACGTAGTCATCATGGTCGTCCCAATAAAAAAGAGGGGGACGAATATATCACTTCCCAATAGTTTTTTCATGGTGGCTAAACACATCTTTAAAAGCATCTAATACCGTGTGATTAGTACAGAGGAATGATATTCACACTCTCTTGTTTGGACATTCACTTCAATTAAGGCTATGTTTCTTTCGACCTAAAATGGGCGCGTAAAACAAATTTTACACCTATTTTACGCCTAAAGAAACGAGCCTAAACAATATTTTGATTTGTTGTCGGAAAAGAAAAATATTATTTTCACCCCCCATTTCCACCCCTTTTTGTTTGTCTTTTCCTAAAAATGTCTACATTTTCACCTCTAGATTTTATATGATATATGTGAAATACGTGTGGAGAATAGTAGACTGGGGTCTGCCTTTCTTTTATGATCTAAACCATTCATTTGCTCGCCCCCGACCAAAATATATTTTCCATGGGATGATCCTAGCCCTTAGATACATTTGATGTACAATGGATGGTTCAGAAAGTTCAAAAAGTGATAGCATAGAATGATAGAAACCTTGAGAAATAGGATGTTTCTATGGTTGTGCTGATAACATAAAATTATCTTATCGGGAAATCATCTTGTGATAACATAAGGCCACTTATATTGGCACCATCATGATTTAATAACTGCACAAACTCCCACTCAGAACTTCTTGGGAACTGCATTAAGTAATAAACTTGGGATTTTTGCTGATTAGTCCCTACATGGCAAAATAATTGCTTCTTAGTCCCTAAGAAAAGCATATTTGCTTAACCGTCCTACTTTTAGAAAATATTTGCTAAAAGATCCCTAAAACTCACGAACTTCAATTTTCTCAGTCAAAAATTTTAAAATGGCAAATTTACCCTCCAACCCATCTAATCATTTTTAGCATTTTTGGATTTCCCTTCCAAATTTTTTGGGAAAAAAATTAGGAAATAAGCAACAATATTATCTCTTCCAATATTTACTTTTCCTTTGACATTCTCCCTTCTTCTTCTCCTAAGATTAGAAGCCAAACCCTAGTTCTTATTCCCAAAACAAAACTAAAACCCTATCATATTGCAACCGGTGGAAGTGATCAAGAACACCGAGACCTTCAACTGTTTGAAATTTTCCTAGCAAGATGGATTAGTGCTTCTCTTACAAAATGCCTTCTACTTAGGCCCCGTTGGATTGTAGGAATTTTATTGGAAAAGTTCGGACAGGAAAAAAAATTTAAAATTTTTTATTTCTTACACATAAAAAAAAAAGATAAGGTAAACCACCCCTATTCAATTTTTCAGTTCGGGACCTTCGGTTTATGATGTTATCCCTCTAAATTGATGAGACATAATTCCTCAATGAAAAAAATTCCATATAAATAATTTTCCATGAGGGATATTTTCTTGCAATCCAACCAAGATAGGAATTTCTTAGAAAAATAAGAAACGGAAAATATTCATAAAATTTGTTACTTTATTTATCTATGAAGAAAAGATAACTCAAACCGACCCTATTTAATTTATTTTAGAGGGATTTTTATTTTTTTTAATTCCAAAATAATTTTTTTGTTGAAGGTTTTTTGACAAGAATATTTGAAGAGATAATATTGTTCCTTATTTCCTAAAAAATTGTAAGAAAAATTCAAAAATGCTAAAAATGATTAGATGGGTTGGGGGGGTAAATTTGCCATTTTTAAAAAATTAACGGAGAAAATTGAAGTTCGTGAGTTTTAGGGACCTTTTACCAAATATTTTTTAAAAGTAGGACCGTTAAGTAAATATGCGTTTCTTAGGTTTCTTAGGGACGAATAAGCAATTATTTTGCCATGTAGGGACTAATCAGCAAAAATCCCAATAACGTTTGACAGCTGTTTAAACAAGAAAAAACAAGCTGAGCTTGTGCAATTACTAATATATGCCAGTGTCAATATAGGCACATTGTTTTGAAGTCAAACATGATTATTTGTAAATCAGATGGACTGGTATGACGATCTCATCTTGATAAACGACAATGATCAGAATCCAAAGAGTGAATGAAGAAAGGGTGGTGGAAGAAGGAGAAGAGGACGGTGATTATGATGAGATTACTTCAAGGGGCGCTACAGTGTTGTTTGGATTGCAACAAAAACATTTCTGATGGAAAGTTTTTCTAAGAAAATGTAGAGGGAAACAATGTGATTATGATTAGGGTAAACGTGGAACTTGCCTGTAAATAATTGTTATTGACACTGACATGTTATGATAATTGCAGCAACTTACCTCGTCTTTTAGCATTTAACCAGCTGTCAGAGGTTATTACAATTCCCAAAATCTCTCAAAAGCCAATTAAAAAAGAAAAGACAAGGTGAGTTAGTGCAATTATCAAACCATGGCAGTGTAAACATTGTTGGGCTTAAGCATTTATCTAATTAAAGCGCATTTTTTAGGAGAGTTCTTAACTCATCTCAGAATGGTCATGTTCTTCGACTATTCTCATTCTCTGAATTAAGGTGCGGGCAAAAAGGGCAGAATAGAATCACCTTCGATTCAAGAATTCAGCACAAAAGGCTGTACAGAATTCAAGAATGGGTTTTCCAAACGCCATTCTCTTCCTCTCTTTTTTCACTTTCTTCATTCTCCGAACAGAGAAAAGCACAAAAGCGTTGCCAAGAATGGCTAAAGAACACAACCTAGTGTCCTCTACTCTTTTTTCTTTCTTTTTTTGAATGGTTAAAATGTTCTTTCATGGTGGAGACTTCAAGGGAAACAATTTCTTACATTAATCAGCAAGTTGTTAAGCAATTGAAAGCTAGACAACTTCAGTGTTCTAAAAGCTTAACAATCTCAGTAATTCTATTAGTTGGTCTAGGCCAATCTTGATGACAAGATGAGCAATTTGCCTAAGTTCCATCTGCAGAATTCAAAGTGTATGGGGGTCAATTTGTGAAGGGATTGTTCTATAAGAAAACCCATTCTCTAGTTAGATTTATATGGCTTCTAGGTACTAGTAAATTGTCCTGCTGATTTTCTTTGCTGATATGCCTGTGTACCATAGCCATAAATATCTAAAATATGCAATTTTTCTATAAAAAAAAAACCCAAAAATTTGCCTGAGATTCTGAAAAAACATTGAGATATCTTTCTTTTATTTATCATGAAAATATCCCGAGGGGAGATGATAAATTCGCACCCCCTGTAGGATAATACACACCCCTGTTAACGTGAATTGTGGGCAGACTTTAACGCTTTTTCACGTTAAAAGGGGTGCGAATTGTTCTACAGCGGGTGCAAATAAATCATCACCCTATTAGTTTTATCCTACGATTGTTCTTAAATTCTATATTTTTACATAGGGAATTGCTGGCGTCCATCGCAAAAGGCATTTCGCAGGTGGTCTGTCGCATGTCAGACCAGCCACCTCACGAATGGAGACAACAGTCCATTCACGAGGTGGGCGGTTTGACATGCGACAGACCAGCTGAGAAATGCCTTTTGCGATGGACCCTAGCAAATCCCTTTTACATATTTTATCAGGGAAGTGATATTTACGCCCCTTTTGATCACTAGGGACACCCAGAGCCAGTGTAAGTGGCAATCAAATCCACTGGATTGTTCTGCTCAAGTACTTTAGTCATTGATACACTAGCGCTGGGTGTTCCTAGTGATAAAAAAAAGCGTAAATATCACTTCCCTTTTATTATCCCAGTGTTTTCCCAATATAAACCAAAAAATAACAAAAAAATAAAATAAAATATGCCGAGATACACCCTTCCCGAGACATATATTTGCAACTATGCTGTGTACAAGTCAATTAAAAAACAAACAATGAAGAGTGCTGAAAAACCTTCCCATGCAATGAGAGGGCGGATTCATTACAAAACCGTAAACAAATTTACAGCATACTCAGCAGTAGTCCTAGACTGTCTATTCAAACACCCTCTTACCTGTCACATTTCATTACCATTCTCACTTGTCGCAACCCAATTCAATGGCGTGTTGATGCCATGTTAACCATACAGAGTAACTGCCAATGTTCTTGGCTTGACTATGAAGAGCTCTCCCAGTTGTTTTATACGGTCAATGACTGGTTGCCAAAGCTGTGACCAGAAGACCCAGCACCAGAAAAGGCTGGGCACTAGCCTGTGGATAAAATTCAAGCTTTTACCATGAGTTTTCTGAATCATAAGGTCAATGGTCCTGTTAGATAGTTGGAATAATAGAGAACAAGGAGTTTACCTGGTATTTGACATCGTATTTAACTGGATCCTTCAAAAAGTACTGAAACTGCAATATAAATCCAACTAAGAATTAGTACCAAACCTTTCCCAAAAAATCCATTTAAGAATTAGTAAGAGAGAGCTGTACATAGCACAGGAAAGAACAATTCATCTATGCCTAAAGTCTGCTTAAGTAATTCAAGTATATGAAACTCGTTGATTCTTTGAAGAGAATATCCTCCAAACTTTCGTTCTCCAAAATGTGACATTGTGTTCTGTAGTTTATAACGAAAGATGGAACGTCAATTTACCATTTCATTTGAAGGCAGAAAGCTCAATCCAGCATGACCCAATTACATCTTACACCACAAGGCTTAACCACGAGGCATACATTTTGTTTTTCAGTCAGATGTGTCGGACAGCGTCAATCTCCACAAAAAGAGATCCATGAAAAGCCATTGCATCAGTAGTCACTAGTCAGAACCAGCCCTTTTTTACTTTTTTTATTGGAAAATTTTTATTAAAGAAAATAAACAAAAGACCAAGGGATAGAGATGGCCAAGAGAAACACAAACAGAGGATGAAAATAGAAAGATACAAAGCTACTCCCAAGGCAGGAGATGATCAAACACCACCAACTCCACCCAAGATAAACCAGAATGGTCGAACTGATCTGCCTCACCATTGGGAGATCAATAAAGTAATAAACATGTTGAAACAAAGTCGCATGCCCCTCAACTGAGTCCAAAACCTCCCGATGGCATATGCAAATTTCTACAGAAAACTCCTTCCTTTATCCAACAAATGTCATTGAGAGAGTCCCCCTCAACCACTAAGGAATCAAGATGAGAAAAAATCTACAAGCCGAATCCTTCTCAAAAGCTCCTGAACTTGAGCCTCCTCATCACGGAGAAGACCCTTGATTCTACCGAAGCTTGAACCATCAAAATTCAACTTAATAAGGCAGAAGGGAGAGGCCATATTAATGCCACTATGACCCCCTCAAATCCCAGAGAAGTATCAAACACCAAACTCAAGCACTGGAACAACAAATTTTTTATGGAGGTTCTTTACCTGGAAAATCACTTGAGGAATTATCAATCCAAGAAGGGCTAAGGCATAAAATGGTTTACCAGCGCCCAAAAGATAACCTGCAGTAAGCGAGTAAGAATTAAATCAATAACCGGTACAGTTTATGATTACTAAAATCACTTTCGTATCTTAAAAAATAAAAATAAAATAAAAAGGTAACGGCATATAGCATAGTTCATCAGATGAGTTAAATTGCTAGCATGGTAAAAACATACATCACGAAACAGTACATTTTATGAATGGTGGTAACAAATTGAGAATCAAACAACACAAAGCAGCATGGCACCAATGTTGTATTTACAGAGCATATACAGCAACTTGTGCCAACTGATGCCAACTGGTGCCACAATCATTTAGTTCCTAGGAATTATGCTATACTCATCCAATGAAGAAACATGAGGGAATGAGAAAAAATGTCATCTTGATATTGTTCTTCCTATGTAGTGACAGACAAGTTTAACTTGCTTCATATGGACACTTAATATGCTTATGACAATCAACTTTGAGGGATTTACAGTGTGTTACTTTACATGACTGTATATGTTGGTTTTGATATGGATATTAGGCGTTTGATACAGTACAAGAAATGGAGGAAGCAAAGAACTTTTTAAATTTAAAAAATTAAATATAGAAAAGCAAAAAATTCTAGAAAAATAAAGAAAATTAATAATAGCATAAGCATTTTTGTTTCAACACACTGCATATTTGGTAGGAGTAATATAAACACAACGCTTACAGCATGGAACATTGTACCCAGTTACTTGGTGAATCAAATATCACACATACACACATAAACATGGTATGTGCCATATATGAACATCAATCATTTGGCAAGGAGTTAAAAGTTTTTGAGTTTTTGTCAAATTCTCAGAGAACACAAAAGAAAAATCCAAGAGCATAAAAGCAGACTGTAGAAGCAAATACGATGGATGTGAAATGTAAAAAGATGAAGCTGATAAAAAAACCTAGGAAGAAGTGAATGTACCAGCAATGGATATCTGAGTTATGTCAATTGCACCAACACAAATCCATTTGGCAGTTTCAGTGCCAAAAGCAACGGGAAGTGACTGTCCAAACAACATAACCACACAAACAGCAAATTGCATATGAGGAAGTGTCCAATAAAAGCTTTCAAATTAAAAATATAAAATATAAGAAGAAGAGAAAACAAAATGCCTGCAGTCCCATCGCCCTATCTCCTTCAACACTTTTGAAGTCATTTACGATGGCAATTCCCAGCTGAATTATGTAAACAAGAAATTGAATTAATATCATTCAGTCCAGTTGGGGATAGAAAATATATCCAAGTTAAAGCCATCAAAAGCATACCCCAGCTATGCTGTACAAGAGTGTCAAAATAACTATATCCGGAGTAACAGTCCCAAATAAAGCTTGACCAGCCCACCTATATCATGAATATGGGATCAATGAAACTATGTTCATACATAGGTAAATTAGACAATGATAGGGTTCTTGGATGTTAACAACCACGAGTGGTACTTGGAAACCTATTTCCTTTAAAACCTGAAACCAATGATTTTATAATGTACCAAAGAAAAATATCATACCAAGGCAAGCTGACATAGCTTGCTCCAAGAGCAAAATTTCCAATCCATCCATTCTGCTTGAGCTGCAAAAGCAAGAAAAACATTAATTTGAACGGTAGTCAGGCAATGAAGCATATTATCTCCTTCAAGCTTTAAACGTAAGGCAGTAGTTTTAATACCAAAAAGGAGAAAAATAAATGCTTGAACCTTTAAAGGAGGAGCAGAATATATATATGATAGCAATGATCCACCTAGAGCAAGGTAAAAAATTATAGGAAACTTATGCCCCGCCTGAAATGAGACAAACACTCATGAACACAACCATTGCAAGACATCGATGCGTTTCGACTTGAATAATTGTAACAAGATACCATGTGATACAAGAAAACATACCCACACATCTAATAACCCGCCCAAGCCGAGGCCTCCTAGAAGCAGCAGCCAGATCTGGGTTATGACCTGAAACCATAGATATAATAGGATTATTTTATCATGATAGTGTGACATGTTAGTTGTAAATCCACTTTCAATAGGAGAACTCAGATATCTGAAACAGGGTTAAACCTTAATAGCAATTGTAACAGGCTATTCAGTTTATTGTGATAATATGAGATATATCTTTAATATCTTCCCAAAATCCTTCGCAATAAATATTGTCATTTTAACATTTAAGCTAAAATCAACTCAGACTTAATCCACAAGTTGATCTCAATCATGGAATAGTTTTTTAGCAGAACAGTTTGGGAGAAGAAAATGACGACCGAACTGAGGGGGAAAACCTGAGGAAAAAAAAAACTTAAACCATCATTGATCGAATCACTCAGCTGGGCATTTAAAATTAGGCCAACTTGATCGATCCATTGAAGTTTCCCTTCTAATGAATTTGATATCCATGCAAGTTGGGAAACTCAACAATTTCCAAGCAGATAAAAAAGCATCTTCATCATTGCTTCCATTATTGTAATTATATATGTATACCAACAGGCTGATAACTCTTTCGGTGTTAACGTCCCAAAGAACATGAAAAACATCGATGAAAGTGCCCACCTCTACATTTTGTATTCCTCAAATTCAAAATAAATTGAAGTATAAGGTGACTCATCACCTCAGGTTACCACTAAAGGGAAAATAAGTAACATAAAAAGGACAAAACAGTCCTATATCCATCAAGAATATAGGAATGCAAACAGATTTCAAGTGAAATAAAGCTCGGAAACAATACAGGAACATCCTTAAAATAAATTAAACTTTCCATTTTAGTGGAGGGGTCTATTCGTAATTCACTGAATCAAGCCCAGACATCTGGAAAGTGCAAAAGCATGATATTCAAATTATTTCATTAACAACTGCAAATTCGTGGAATTTCCAACTTGTCAAATGAGAAAGAAATGTAAATATGATTGATAATAGAATAACAGATAAGTAGATTTACATACCTCACCCTCACTTATTGCTCCTGAAGGAATCGGGCGATAAGGCTCATTGATTGCATCTATCTCTCGATCATACCAATCATTAAGTGTCTACAAAAAAATTGAGGAATGATAACACTATTAAACGAGGATCAGAAATCGAACCTACTTCATAAATATACTCAAAAGTTCGAGACAGCTTTTCATGCAAGCAACCACCAAATGCATCCACGAAGATGGGTGACCTGTGTATAGCCAGTGAGACATGGACCAGACATCATCATGCAAACAACTGATTTAGCTACATCTTCAATGTTCCAGTGAAAGTTTCCTGAAATATGGATAAATCTGAGCAAAATGGTTGCAGGTATATATCAGCACTTTAGTAGATAGTATCCTTTTAGAAATAATTTAATCAGCAAGGGTAACAGAAAAAAGTCCAAAGGTAGTCTATTCAATGAGCTATCATGCAGTCCAGTGGAAACAAGTATCAGTTACCACGCAAACTAGCATCAACTGCCAACTTAAAATATTTATATATAGTATCATTGTTAAAAAAAAGAAAAGAATTATATATAGTCCTCCCTTCTATGTTCATAATTCAACACTCAGACGAGTGACTCTAAACTCGTAAATGCTCAAGTCAAGTAAGAGATAATGCATAAAGAAGCTTTTATATGGTTGTCAAGTATAACACCTGATTCTTCCAGAAAATCCAAAATACACATTCAGCATTCAGGCAGGTAAAACCAGAACTCCTAACAGCTTCGGTACATGCTTAAATAGTAATTATAACAACTACAATGTTCATATGGAGGTAACTTATTAACAGAACAAAATTTTCCCAGTCGGGACTATTGAATTTTGGGAATGGGCTTCACTTTTCATGCAAACTAGTTAACATTGCACTTTGAAAAATTCTCTTAAAGTTTCCACCAAAACCGATTAAAAATGTGGTGTATGTATTATGTATATTTATTTGAATTGCATGTGAATTGTATTAGTTGTATGCTATACCACCCAACATTCTTCAGCACATCACCTCCATCCAAGGCCTGACCGAACATCATCTCAATGACCTATGGAAAAAGGTGTGAAACGAGCCTCTTAGAACTCAAAAGGACGAAGAGAGAACCCTGAAATTCTTTCTTGGCCAAAATATCCCGAGCCGACCAACTTTTAAGCCTGCCTACCAAAGGGCCCAAGCCTGACTGGGTCCCCTTCAAGGACATCTAGCCCTTCACTACTATCGCCTAAAACTGTCCTTGCGATCTGGTTGTCCAAATGCATGAACAAAGATCGAGACCTGCTCACAACCTCGTTGTCCCCAACCTTTTTCTCTTAAGAACCAACATCTGAGTTCGAGCTGTCCACTGGCGTCTGACTCCTTTGGTCCCTTCCTACCGGGGCACTATCCCTTTCTCCCTCCTTCAGGATAGCCTTCACCTAGAAGGTCCACAGTCCGGCCAATTGTTGACCAACCGCGTACAGGGTCTGCACCTCTGAATCTCCACCCAAAGAATAAGATTTGTCTATCGCAGGGTGCTCTCCAATCTTGTTTAATATAGCTGTGAAGTTCTCCTCTCTCCAAGCATTAGGTGGTACTCCTCTAATCTCCCGCTTGATAACTTTCTGCCCTACTCCACAGAACTTGTCCCCCATCAAGAGCTATAAAAAAGGGCTTCCCGGTTTGTAAAACAACAACTTGATCACATCTACATTCACCTCTTG
This sequence comes from Tasmannia lanceolata, assembly GCF_043159265.1. Taxonomy (NCBI): domain Eukaryota; kingdom Viridiplantae; phylum Streptophyta; class Magnoliopsida; order Canellales; family Winteraceae; genus Tasmannia; species Tasmannia lanceolata. The sequence continues at coordinate 12,772,614 of NW_027518695.1, forward strand.
CGAGATGTCTATCAGAGCTTATTTTCGACCCTTGACACGCAATTTAATCCATTCCCCAAATCCACTCGTCCTGGACAGCCATGTCACCAAAACCAGGGGTGTCGAATCCCACACGTCTTCTAAGACTCCCCAAAACTAGATTCAAAGAACTTTACAGCTCTACCTCTGATCTCCTTTCCTCTACCTAAACCAGAAAGGGATCCAAACCTCTCACCCCTAGGTCATCCACCAAAGGTATTGAGTTCGGCAATATCTCAGTGGCGACAGTAATTTCTTTCAAATCTGATGGCCCGGTTCAACCCAGGCTCTCTAAGCATTTGCTGACAGTTTATGTCCCACTTTGACCAAATCCTATTACACCTCCTGCACACCGTTCTCCTTTTGAAATTATGGAAGCTGCATAGGAAGCTGCATTTACAGCATATCCAATCACCCAAAGTCCGATTTCTTCTCTCTTTAGGCCTTTGCTTAATCCAATTTCTTCTGATTCCCCAATGATAATCTCCACCACTCCGAGCCATTACAACGATCACTAGGCTTAGTATTTTCTGCCCAAAGCCATTACAGCGATCCACTCCAAGCCCTTTTGTCTTGTTGCTAATCTCAGTTTGGAGTCCTTCTACTCCAAGGTTCTAACAAAAGGACTGGCAAAGTTGGCAGAGACGATAGCACCACGTTTATAGTAGTCAAACAATGAGGTTCCTATTACTCAAATAAGATGTTTGAACTTAAGATGCATATAGAAAAGATTAAGGTAATGAGCAGCTGCTTGGAGTTCTGTACACCAGTATAAGTGGTATAAAAGATATTATACGTCAAAAAATGAATGCCATCTTGTTGATAATAGTTTGACTGTTTGAGCATGATTAAGCGGGACCTTCAAAACCAAAGTTCCTACCACTGTTTCAAGCAAAGCCTCCAAAAAATAGACATTCATTCGCAAAGTTTCACATACAAAAATTTGTTTTTTCAGCTAAATGAATGCCGGAGGTCAAACCCAAACCAAAAATCCTCAAAGGTGGAAGAAAACGAAGATATCCATTTTTCACCAACTTAAATCAGGTATTGTGTATCTCTGTGTAAAAACATGAGTCGAACTCCAGTTTTTGACCATTTCAGAGCTTCCAATGCACTTGCTGCAAGATTATGGTGGATTAAAAATTGAAATTAGTAAAAGATAGTAGTCAAATTATATCCAGATACATGAACTATCGGATTCCTGAAACTCCGAGAAGGCATAACCTTATGCCTCATGGTTGTAGATGGAAAGACCACCTCAAATTTAAGCATTCAAATTAAGCAATTCGAAGGCCAAGTCTACATCGAACCCACACCTTACAAGTTACAATAAGATGTCAAAATAACACAACCATGTTATATCACCGGCATTATCTGAAAATTTTAAAAGATATAAATGCACAATGAACAGGAGAATGCTGCAAATACATATCCATGATGCAAATACAGACCACAAGGTTCACTTCCTATGCGAACTTAAGAGACAAAACTTCTATCCAAAATATCTAAAAGTATCAGTTGGTGTTAGGCATAATGTGATAAGTACATTCAGCCATTATAAGCCACTAGTTTCATAAAATAAAATAGGATACCAGAAGCAGCAGCTCCACAGACCACTCCCCAAACCAAAGGAGGCCAAGTAACAGGCTTCGTAAGTTGAAGACGAATTTTCCATTTTTCCTGCAAGAAAAATCTTTTAATCAACCTGTGGTTTATTCTTACTTAAAATTCTAGCATCACGAGTAGTTCTTCTATAAGGTCATAAGCCAGCAAAACGAGGAGATTGATTTAGTATCCATAGTATCAATTATTATGGGACTGTAGAGTATTTCAACCACTCATGCATAAACTAATCCAATGTTTGAGTATCTCATGTGGTGTGAGCCAGGGATTCAACAAATAATTGATACCAGATTAAGAAGATGAAGCTCAAAGGAATGCAACAAACAGCATGCATATTCAAATAAATCAAACCATGATATGCCCCACATCATGTTTTGGAACATAAGAAACTATCTGAGTGAAGACACAAGAATTAACATAGAGGGTTAGTGCTAGATGACAAGATAATTCTCGGTAAGTTTTGTTGCCATGCATGGTGATGAGGATTGTGGTCACTACACAAAATCACAGACAATAAGGGGGGCAAGATCAATTGAAAATGGGGCCTAATGGACCATATGGATGATGATATGAGAAGTGAGCAACATCCATATCTTTTTGGACTGAAACTTTCAAATCTTTTTTTTTTTTGGTAGGTAAGCTGGGATCAAACCTGCGACCTCAAGGTTGAGAAACGAAGCCTCAACCATTGAGCTATATGCCCAACCCCTAAACTTTCAAATCTTGATCTAAATTAAATTGATTTTATGAGTCGCTTTGTATTGAAGTAGGTCATTTCAATAAAAAAAACTTCAGGGATTTTTTAACTTGAGTCGTTTCTTATTTCGAGTTGAGTTTTGTCTTTCTAATTCTACTTGGGAGTATTAGGTCCAAGAATGGGTTATTCTAAGGTTTTTTCAATGGGTAAGATTAAAAGATGACAGATGGCTCGGGATTTGTAGAAGGTTTTAGGGTATTTTTAGTCTTAGTCACAATTTTTAGGGGGTTTTCTGTTTGGATGTTTGAGAATTTATCAAACTAAAGGGTGGATTCTCCTTTCTTTTAGAGTAGATTGATTGCTACTTAGAACTTTGTCAGAGGTTCTAGCTATTCAGTCTTAAACATAGTTGTTTTGATGGGAGTTTCTTAGTTTATGTTTGGATGTTTGCAAATTATTGAATTTAAGGAGTCTCTTCTCCTTTCTTTTAGAGTGGAATCACTGTATTTGGGGTTGTGTACCACATTTCTTCATGAGGATCTTCTTTAGCTCTCTTTGATGTGATTCTTTCTTTCTTTTTCTTGTTTTCTTACATCTTGGACACGATTTGGGGATTCATACTGATCGTTTTGCATCAAGTGATATTAAAGCAAGTTCACTATGGGAGATGTGTTTGAGTTGAGATGCCACCAAGGAAAGCTGGTCACACTGATGCGGAGGGGATTGAGAGTGAATTAACCATAATTGGATCAATTCACAAGTCTTTATTGCGTGATGGGAATCTGCAGAAAAATAATGATAATGTCAGGGAGATCAATGGTGTTGGAAGATCTGAACATAAACCCTTTCATCGTTGTAGGGATCTGCCTCAAGATTGAGATGAAGATGGATTTCGATATCAAGATCGTCAATGGGAAAGAGTTCAAGGTTGAGAGATCAAGATGGATATATAGATCAAGATAGTAATCAAGTGGACTTCATGTTTGTACTTGAGATTGTAATTAAGATGAAGATCAAGATATTGGTGAAGTTAGAGATCAAGATTGATATTGACATTTAGTAGAACAATCTAACAAAGAATAAACATTGAGGATTCATCTTCTTCTTCTTCTTCTTCTTCTTCTTTTTTTTTAGGTAGGATAGAAACTAGATTCAACCCACAACCTCGCAGTTGCGACATGAAGCACCTACCAACTGAGATACAGGCGCAAGCCCAATTATGGATACGAAGATCTAGTAGATCAATTTGAGGGTGAGAATGGATTGGCTGTGGATTCGTCATTGGATTTGGATGGCTTCAATTCGAGGGTGAATTCCCTACAACTAGGGGTAAAAGAGACCATAAGAATGATGATATTAGAAGTGGGCCTGATCAATGTCTATTTGGACTAGAATTTTGGAATCTTAGTAACCATTATTAAAATAATCTTTATTGAGTTTTAATTGATTTTATGGGAGAGTTTATGTTGGTTTTAACTTTTAAGTGGGGTCTATCATCAGTAATTTAAAATTTAGTTTTTCTAATTAGGAGCTATGTTTTGTCTTTCTGATTCTATTTAGGAGTCTATAGGTCTAAGAAATGTTTCATTTAAGCTTTCAAATAGCTGAGGTAATCAGCTAATTTAATTGATTTAGGCTTTGCATCTCAACCTTGAGGTCGTAGGTTCAATCCCACCTTACCTATGCAAAAATAAAAAATAAAAAATAAAAAAATGCTAATTCTCATAATTTATATAAAATGATAAATACAACGGTAAAGAAACATTCAGAAGCTCATCAGTTTTATCCATGGCAATTCCCTTCAATTACGTTTCAAATTTATCAACATCTTCTCTATTCCTTAAAACCTAAACGTGAGATTCTTCCCACATCTCAATTCAAGCATTTCTCCATTCCAACATATATTATTACAAACAAAGATACAGACATGTAGATTGATATAGCAACAAAATTAGAGGCAAAAATAAAAAGCTAGGGCAATCGAACTCACCGTTCCTTGCGACGCTCCTTTGATCCCAAGGAGCTGATTGAAGCTCGATCCAGCAGCAGGTGCGTTCTCCGGAGGAGCCGAAGATTTAACTGAAATGCATAGTAATTGAAAATCCAAATCTCAATCATCAATGAAAAAAGGGGGTGAAACCCTAAGCATGCACACAAATCCTTTTTTACTTTGGGGGGGTGTAAAATCAGAAATGAAATGAAAAAATGTGAATTCGGACCTTCGTTAGTCTCTGCTTCTGCTGCTCGAACGATGAATCTGCGCCCTGAAATTTATATATGTGTTTGTGTTAGTGTTTTGGGAAGAAAAAAAAAAGGGTGAAAGAAAAGGAGAGTGAAATAGCAGTGGGAGTAAGGAGGTGAGGATTTGATTGGAATTTATGGACTTACTGGGGAGAGAAATGGAAAAAGGCGATTGAGGCGACTTTGTACGGTTGAGATGAGGTTTGCTATTTGAGAGTAGCAGAGAAAAGGCGCTGTTTACAGCGGAAGCCATTGCCGGCAAGAGAGAGAGAGGGATAGAGAGGGAGAGAGAGTGTGTGATTTGGATGGCGGTATAAATTTAGACTAAAATCTCGGGAAGGGAAGGGACATCTTTGGCCCGTTTCCTTCCCTCAGTCACCTCCACTGGTGCAATTTTTAATCATTTTAAACTAAAGGGGTGTCCTGGCGAAGAAAAGGGGGAGACTATAACATTTCCCTTTCGAATGTGTCTTAATCATCAAAAATAAATTTTAGGGTCTTACATGGGGACACGTATGTGAAATGGAAACAGTTGATCATGTCGGGCCCGTTTTTGGATACGCGGATTCATGATCAAGCTGCTGCCGCTGTCCGGCAGCGTTTCTTAGATTTTTAGTAAGAAAACCAGGTTTTAGAAATCTCTCCTGCATCTAGATTTTTAAAACCTAGAAAAATAGAAGAATCTGCTGCTCTCTTGCTGACGGAAAGAAGTAAAAAACGACGGCTCGTCCGCTTCTTCTCTTGTCTCTTGGCTACAATTTTGAAGAAATCTCGGCTTCTAAAATCTGCGTATCGAAACGGCCCGTTGAATCATGAAGTGACACGTGGGGAATCGAAAGTTGCTAAATTTTAGGCCCTGACAACTGATGGTGAGGGCCCAACCAATTATTGGCCCAAAATTATGGTTGGGGCCATCACCATCACCTGCAACCAAAAAATACATTGGGTGGGTGATCTAAACCGTTCATTTGTTGGGCCTTGACATAGATGGGGTGTTCTCGGAAAATCTTCTACCAAGGATGATCCTTTTCTACTCTGTTTTTTAACAATAAAAAAATACAATGGGCCCACATTATTCGGGTGATCTAAACCATACTTTTGTCGGACCTTGACATAGCCGATGATCTTAATCGCGATGATATTTTCAGGTAGTAGATGAATTGTTTAAGAGTAAAATGCTTCCAATGACCGGACGATGAATTAAAACGAATAAACAACTACAAAATTGTCTCTATGGTTGTAGGATAGTATGTGTTTGGTGGCCAAAGGACAATGGAACATTATCATAGGACAGAAAAAAAAATTGCCGTTGGCAACGATAGCACTAAATGTGTTTATCTTATCATGGTAGTGTGTGTTTCATTTAGAAAAATATTTATATTGTTTAAGGGCACGTTTGGATACTCCTTGGATTTGGATTTGGAGGTAAATTTGGATTTTTAAATCCAAATTCGGCATTTGGCAAGTCTTTATGACGTCTGGATTTGAATTTGAGTGAAATCCACAAGATTTACAAATTCCTCATGTTAGTGTAATTTTTTTGGATTTGTAAACCCTTTCTGCGAGAGGTTATTTATAAATCTAAATCTGACCCGTAAGGGGTTAAAATTACCAAAATATACCAAAAAAGTGTTAAATGACCAAAATACCCCTATACTAGGTAAAAACGACAAAATACCCACAAGTTGTGTAAAATGACTAAAATACCCTTATGACATAAAAATGATCAAAATAACCTCAGACGGGGTAGAATAACTAGAATACCCCAATATTATGGAGAATTACTAAAATACCCCTGGATCAAGTAAAAATGACCCATGGCTCATAAAAAATGACTAAAATGTCTATACCATCATGAGATAAAAATACGTCATATTAGGCAAATTGACTAGAAATACCTCTATACCAGGTAAAAATGACAAAATACCCCCGAGTCGTGCAAAATGACTAAAATACCCTTATGACATAAAAATGATCAAAATAACCTCATATAGGGTAAAATGACTAAAATACCCCAAGATCATGAAAAATTATCGAAATACCCATATATCAAGTAAAAATGACCTATGGCTCATGAAAATGACTGCAATGACTAAAAATACCCTCATGAGATAAAAAATACGTCATATTAGGTAAAATGACTAGAATACTCCCGGGTCATGCAAAATGACTGGAATACACCTATATACCGGGTGAAAATGATCAAATATCCTGAGTCATGAAAAATGACTAAAACACCCTTATGACATAAAAATGATCAAAATACCCCCATATAGGGTAAAATGACTAGAATACCCTTGGATCATGGGAAATGGCTAAAATGCCCCTATATCAAGTATTTTAAGGCTGTTTGGTTTTGTTATATTTCAAATTCAAATCCAAAGAGCATCAAAAAAAAAAAAAAAATTTAATTTAGATTTGAAATCCAAATCTATATGCGGTCATCCAAACGGCATTATTTATAAATTTGTGAATTTTAAAATTCTTGATTTCAAATCCATGGATTTTGGAAGTCCAAATTTACCTTCAAATCCAAATCCAAGGGGTATCCAAACGGGCCCTAATGGTATTGTTCAAATCATTAATTTGAGTTCGTTTGATACGAGTTTTTTACACTTGTTTTCTAACAAGTAATGTTTATTTTCTTCTCAGAATTTTTCTTTTTTGTTAGCTTTTTCTTTCCGTCTTCTTTATTTTCTCTGATTTTCAGGGATTTTTCTTGTTATTATTTTGTCTGTTTCCTTCTATTTATTTTTTTTTCTTGATTTTTTTAAATATTTTTTGGCCACAGATATTGGCAGTGCCATGTTTTAATAATTGCTCTAAGATAGCTTTTTTGGATTTGTAAATTGTAATAGAACCTGTGACGGCTGTTTAAAAAATAAAAGACAGGATGGTTTAGAACAATTATCAAAACATGGTAGTGTGAATATCAATAGCTTTTCTCGTTTTTCTAGCTCTTCTCTTCCACCTCCTTGTTCTTACAAAATTCACTTCTGTTCTTACAAATTTTTGAATTTTTTGGAAATGGTTTCATCTTAAATTTTCGCATTTTGATATACCAGAAGAAATGAAATGAGAGTTTCTGATGTTCCATATGGTCTTCCCTGTTTGGATTGCAACAAAAACATTTTCCAGGGAAAATTTTTCATTTTTACAATTTAGTTAAGAATTATATGATTATGGTTAGTTTAGAGGGATATTATCATAATTCATAAGGTCTCTCTAAGTAAAAAATTGAATAGGGTCGGTTCAAATTATGTTTTTTCAGTGTGCAAAAAAAGTTAGAAATTCTAGAAATATTTTTCCTTCCAAATCTTTTCTGGAAAATTCCTGCAATCTAAACAGGGCTTTAATAAAATAAATCAAAAAATTTTATTCTGGGATTTGCCATGTTTGGATTGCAGGAGTTTTTTTTGGAAATGCTTGGAAAGCAAACATATTACTAAATTTTCTTACTTTATTTAACACATGGTTAGGATCAACCGTGACCCAACAAATGAACGGTTCGGATCAACATTTAGAGTGGGTGACACTGTACTTTTTGAAAAATAATAGAGTTCATGCGCTGTCACCGTATAAAATCTCTATCTAAAGTGTGGAGTCCTCATTAGTACGTATGCGGTGGGCCCACAGATGAAGGATGGACGGATCAGATTAAAATGGGGCCCCCTTCACATGGGACAGGATTGACAATTGGGGTGTGGGCCACGAATACATAACTATCATTTACACTAAAAGATCTAAGCCATCCAATAAAGGATCAACGGCCACAATCTCAGTCCGAGGGGTATAGTTGTAATCTTTCAACACTAGAAAGAGGCGTCGGTTTCATATTTTCCAACCGCCCCAAAGCTTTCAAAGATCAAACGTCTCTCTCTCTCTCTCTCTCTCTCTCTCTCTCTCTCTCAAGGTAAATTCTGTGTATCTTCTGTTGTTTTTTTCAACATTCATCTTTAAATAGTGAAAATATGTTTCTAATTCTGTGTTTCTCTTGTCAATGTAGAAAACATTTTCCTTCTAAAATGATTTTTCTAAGGTCTGGTAATGATAATGGCTTTTCTCAAGAAAAATTATATCACCCAGATCTTTTTCCATAAGAAAAGCCTTTCATACTTCTACCAGTAATATCTTTTACGTAGGCTCCAAAATGGGGGCAAAACAAATTTTATGCTCATTTTTATCTTAAAAATAGGCAAGAAATTTGTTTATACCGATTTTCAACTAGGAATTGGGCGTAAATTTTGCTTTTTACCCATTTAAAGTGATTTGATTAGCTTTCCGAATTTTTTTTAACTAAATTCTTTTAATTAAGTGCAGGTGTTTTAATAGAAGAGATGGATCTTGAAGATGAACGGTTAGATTTGCACGCATTGAAAAAATTATACGGATTACTCCAAAATAAAGGAAATAATTTGAGGGGAGGCCCTGAAAATGTATGTATTTACGCAAACAGTGCGAGTGACTTAGAGAGCCCCTATGGATAGCTATAGTTATAGGAACTTTTATATGGTATACGTGCGGCATGGTTCATTATTTTTCCAAACGTCCAGTGGGGGCCCACTTCAAAGAATGATCGATCCAGGCCGTTCAGTAGTTGGGCGACAACGTAAATAGGTTGTACCCTGTATATCATTTCCATAGGGAAATCCTAATCCTCAATCTTTTGATGGACTGCACATCATAGTAGCCTTTACACAGATCGGAGGGTTAGGAACGTCCTACGGAGATGATCTATGGGTACAGAATATCTAATAGGGAAGTGATATATCTGCCTCATTTGAGTACTTGGGACACCCATCAGCAGTTTAGATGGGAATCAGCCCCGTTGAATCCTTTTGACGTGAAGTACATCCGCCCCTCTGCAGTCATTGATACACTGCTGCTGGGTGTCCCTAGTAATCAAAAGGGGCGGATATATGGCTTCCCATGTAATATTGTGGCCCAACAAATGAACGATTTGGACCATCCTTTGAAGTGAGTACCACTATACTTTTTTAAAATACTGGACCTCACACCCACACACTCTATAAAAACTCTTGTTATAGAACTCCTAATTTTGTTTTCACTTATATGTGTAGACAGTTAGATGAGAAATCAAGACTCCTATTGAAGAAGCTGCTTGATGCTGCTACTGAACAAGCTTTCCAATGTCCTATTAAGGTAAATTTCGCCGTTAATGATGATTACTCTATTAAATAAATATTAAACAAAGAAAGGAAACATATAATTTTTGTGGAGAAACTATACGGTAGCCGCATGCATTTGCATTTAAGGTTTAGAGTTTAGAGTCCATTTTTCTTTTGTACGTAAGCTGGGATTGAACCTCCAAGCTCGAGGTTGAAGAACAAAGCCTTGACCATTGAGCTAGAGGCTCAATTCCGGGTTTAGAGCCCATAGATATACACATGCAGTAAAAAAGTACAGTGGGCCCACCTCACCGGATGATCTAAACCATTCAGCTTTTTAATCAGGGAAATGAGAAGCTTGACTAGTGTCCCACCCGTATAATGTCAGCATGATCATATCAATTGTAGGGCCTATCAAATAAAGAGTTTGGATCGTGCTAGTCGCATGGTTAGGATTTCAAGTGTCATAGTATTATTGATTCATTTCCCTTGGTATCAAGTAGGGCTGCAACTCGAGCCGGGTTTTACCCGACCCGCATTGACCTGACCCGAAAATAGCCTGGGTTGGGTTCAGGTTTCATGGGTTTCAGGTCGAGCCGGGTTGAGCATTCAAAAGCTCGCATGAATCTCGGGTCGAGCCGGGTTTGAAGGGGCTCGACCCGAGTTACATAAGTTATAGTATGTACATTTTTTTTTTCTATTGTTAGTTAAAAGTTAAAAGTGAAAACCCACGCACCCACTGTTATTGTATGTGAGTGTAATTTCTGCTTCTATGAGTTAAGTTGATTCAAGTGTTTGATTCAGCATTGTTTGATTGTAATTACAACATTGTTTGATTCAAGTGTAATGTGAGTGTAATTACATCATTGTTTGATTCAAGTGTGATGTGAGTGTAATTTATGCTTCTATGAGTTGAGTTGCCTTGCCAAACAAGAATTTTCCTTAAAAAATTGGGTCAACGTGAAAAAACCCGACCCGACCCGAGATTTATCATGGGTAGGGCCGGGTTTGGGAATCGTGGGTTTTTCGAAAAAAAACCCGACCCGACCTGAGATATTTCTCGGGTAGGGTTGGGTTCTCCAAAACCCTACCCGCCGACCCGAGTTGCAGCCCTAGTACCAAGGAAATAACCAACTTATCCTAGTGCTATCAAGTAACGGGGCCTATCTAATCCTGTAGTTTGTGTGTTGTGGTTGCTGCTACTGCAGATCATAGGCGAGCAATCCAATCCGTCCATTTTACCCCACTATACGCAACTAGGAAATTTTCAAACTGTGTCAAAATCACAGCCGTCGGATGATATCGTAAATGAAATCCGACGGTCCGACAATGACTCGAAGTTTCATCAGATCACAATGCAGAAAGGCGAGTCCTCCAATCAGCAAAGATCACCACGAATCCTGGAAAAGAAACCCAAAATCACCATGGAATCTGAAAAAGAAGGGCGAGATTCAGGAAAGCCGAGGCGAAGAAAGGTTCATGAAATTCACCGGAATTTGAGCATCGAGAAATCACTGTTGGATTCGAAAAATTCTTCGACGATGTGTTGCGGGACCGATTGTGGGTCCTTAGAATTGAGTCACAAATTTAGTGATGAGCCGACGATCCGACGGACAGATGGCCAGATTGCGGTGGGTCAAGTCCGATCTCCAGCGGAGGCGAAAACCCGAAAATGTAATTTGCCACATCAGATGTTGAATCAGCAGGTTGTGCTGACTAGAGAGGTGGTGACTGGGCATAGTGGGAAAAGGGGAATGAGTCAGATAAGTGATATACGAGGAGGGCCAGCTGAGTCAACTCGGACGAGTCAAGAAAGAAATGAGCCAGTTCGGATGATGAGTCGGAAGCAAAGCCGGACTCGGAAAATGGCCGATCAGATGATGAGTCAAAATTCTAAGGATGCCCGGGAGCGGCCGGAGATGAGTAGGATGGCCACGATTGAGAGAGTTGTTGTTACTCAGAACGAGTCAAAGAATAGGATGGAAGATCCTTTGGTCCCACAGTTGAAGAAAGACATGGCGAGTCAAACGAGTGGGCTCAGTGAAACGGCGGATCCGAGTCCGAGTCAGACTACCAAACCCATTGTTGCTAAGAATCAGTTGCCGAGTCAAGGAGGTGCCAAGATTGGGAAAACGGGTCAGCCCGGTTCGGTGCTGAGTCAGACTCTTGAAAGAAATATAGAGAAAAAGCCAACAACTCAAACAGACGGTGAGATGATGAATCAGACTGTGGGCCCATCTCTAAAAAAGGAATCTACCAATCAACATAAGCCTAAGTTGACAGAGACACCCCATAAGAGAGATCAAGTGGGCCCACATGAGGGTCGGCCCATCGATCCATTCAGAGAGAACCGGACGCCTACGATTGAGCCAACTGTTGTGACTTCTGTGGGCGCTGCTGGGGATAGGTGGGCCCATCAACAGTCCAAGAAAAAGATGGAAGATGTTCTGGTCCCACACCAGAAGAAAGACAGGGCGAATCAAAAGGGTGGGCCCAGTGAAATGACAGATCAGATTCCGAGTCAGTCTACCAAACCCAGTGTAGCTAAGAATCAGTTACCGAGTCAAGGTGGCAAGATCATTAAGTCGACTATGCCGAGTCAGACACTGAGTCAAACTCTTGAAAAAAATGTCGAGAAAAAGCCAACCAATCAAATGGACGGCAAGATGATGACTCTAGCTGTGGTCCCAACTCCAAAGAAGGACCCTACCAATCAATCAAGGGCTAGGATGAGAGAAACACTCCAAAGGAAAGTTCGAGTGGGTCAACATGATGATGGGCCAAGCCCACCCAGCCATTCAAAAAGAAGTGTGATGTTGACTCACCAGTTGGACCGATTCCAGAAGAAGAATCGTTCGCTCGAGAAAATGACAAAACAGAAGCCATATCAAACGAAACACCAGTTTATTCAAGAAACGAGCGAGACAGACTCGTCGCTGAGTCGGACAACTCACTCCGATTCAACTTCATACCCGCAAACATGCAGTAGTAGCGAAAGTGAGGATGTGCCACGTCGGATGCTGACGCATAGTACTGTGGGCCCCACATTGACACCCAAGGACAAGAGCTTGCCTCGTCGGATGCTGACTCATCACGTGGGTACCGCATCAGAGACAAGAACAGCTCCACTACCACGTAGAAAGAGCCTACATAGACAAAAGACACTGAGTCACCATATTGTAATGGACCCACGGCCACATCATGTGGAGCCCACCAATAGAACCTCCAAGTCAGTGGACCGCCACCATCCGATTAAAGAAGGACGGCTGAGGAGATTCAAGAACAAGCTAGGCATAATCTTCCACCACCACCACCACCACCATATCCACGGCCGCGACCCGACATCATCGGATGATAATCAACATCATCCCCACCGTCGATCGCTTTGGAACTCCCTCCAACAAAACTTCCACCACACGAGTAAAGAGCCCCATACAAAACCCATATCAATGGCCCACAAAGACCGATCAACGGTCAAGAATTCGCCACATCGTCATCTCCACGCACTTTTGGACGGGTTTTTGGCACATGTTTGGCATTCAAAGGCGACTGAGTCGGACCGGGCCCGGTCCGCTGCCGGACGGCGACGGGTTAAGAAGAAAAAGCAGTTGCATTGGTGGCAAAAGTTTAGGAAGCTAGGGGGAGTAAAGTTAGCCAATCCTCGGAGCCCACGTCTAATGCTCAGGTATCGGAGAACCCAAAAAACTAGCCATGGGTAACTTATTTTTGTGAAATTGTCTTTTAAATGAATAAATAAATATGTACAAATATTGGATTAGATTTTTTTTTAATTATCGGAATTAGAGTTGTTTATGATCTTGTTTTAATAATCAATGTGTTTATTTTAGACAAATTTTCCTCTACTTGTTAATAGGAATCAACCCACCCGATTTTAAGTTGAAAGCTCAACCCTCCCAAAAATCAACCCGAGTTACACTAGGCCCGGTTTGTTTTGGATTTTGAGAACCGATTGCAAGTCAAAATCGATTATTGGAAAATAAAAAATAAGGCCTTGAAAGCACGGCCAGGGAAGCAGGGCGGGAGAGACTGGGCCAATTCTTGGATGGGCCGTGACCTAATAATTGCATCAGTTGGATGATCATAACCATCCAATGAAACATGATCGATGGCTTAGATCCATTTCTTAACAAAAAATTGAATAAGTGTTCTTAACCAACCAAGAAAATGTGACTCATCCGACGGTCAAAATCATCTAATTTATGCGAATTTAAGGGTTTGATGATTCAGATCATTGAGAGGGTCCCCCCCAACGCATGGGGTTGTCTCTCTGCAAAAATGAAACCAATCCAAGTCATGAATGACCAAACTTCTATGGTGACAATCTCAATGTCCCAAAACTGAAATCTTTCATTTTAATAGCCTCGCCCATGTGTTGGATGAGAAGAAGAAGATCCCAAAGCCAAGATCATTCATTTCAAGCGTCACCCATGTCTTGAATTATCAGTTGGAAGAAGAAGATTAAGATTCTTCTGACAACCGATTGTGAGTGCCAAACCTACAATTGGTCTCAAAATTACGTTGAAATTTGAGTCCAATAATCGGTTTGGCAGTGAAAATCGGTTGCAATAATCTAAAACGAACAGAGCCGAAATCTTTCATTTCTAACCCGCCCATGTCTTGAATTAACAGGCTGCTTTGCTCCTCATTCCAACGCGCGGCTTTATCCTCCCATGGTTCGAACATCTAAAAGCATGCATTCTTCTTTATCTTTTCCCTTATCCATCTTTGTAGTGCAAAAATGTGGCCACATTTTTCTACGAGAAGAAGTCATGTATTCTTCTGATTTTATTTTTTTTTTGAAATGATTCTTCTGATTTCGTTTCTTCTACCTTTTTCAAGGATACTCTTTCTAACAAGCTTGAAGACAAATAAGCAATGATTTTCTAAGAAATCGAGGCCATGTTTGGCAGCCATGAAAGTTTTGTTTTTTCATGGAATTTGGTTTATCAAGTGGTGGGAGTGGGAAGAGAGAGTGGGAGAGAGGGAATTGAGAGGGCATGAGTGAAGAGAGCGAGAGAAGCGGCTAAAAAATCGGGAAAAGAGAAACTTTATCCAAGGATGCGGTCAAAACGCAGCCAAAGCAAATTCTAGTCGACTCGACACAACACAGTGGCGTATTCAGATGATGCAGAAAAATATATTTTTACAACTTAAGAGAGTCAAAAGGAGTTTAGATTGACTTAGTAAGGTAGAATGTGGACTCAGAAAAGGACATGGCCAAGGCTAAAAAGAGAGTCGACTCGGGAGAGTCCACGGTGAAGCAGTGGAGTTTTGAAACTATTGGTACAAGCAATAACCAATCATAACAAGAGATGCATTATAAAATCACAGTATGGCAGACAGCAGAAGTGCTTCATGTTTTCTGTACGTACATAAAAACATTAATAGATGTCATATATGAGTTTTCAAACCAATATCATATTTCCAGTCAAGGGAGTGATCCATCTGGAATCTTAACAAGTAGAGTTTACACACCAACTTAGGAGGTATGGTGGAAATGTTTGATCTTTAGGCGCCACGACCCATTGATTGTTCCACTGGAGGAATCATAACGAGGACAGAACGGCCATTAAATCCGGGATGAGGCAGCCTACGGCGCAGTTCTCTCCCTTCCTGGCACAGAGAACATGTGTGGCAGAACCAGTGAGTGGTGACATCACATGCCGATTCCACGAGCTCGCGCTGCACATCGTCCTCTACGACGGACCCACAGCATCCACATGATCTGGAGAATGCCTCGCAGCTACCCTGTGTTCATAACAACAAAAGGATCATCTGGACCATTTTGATCTACGGTTTTAACTAAATAGACTGAAAATATAGTCCACAGGAAGATAATACTTGGACTCGGGATCGGCATTGGCTACACATAAGTCCTGAGAACTGGACCAAGATTGAAGCATATGCAGATCATTTGTAGTAAAACAGAACATAAGAAAATGAGGGGACAGGAAAAGAAAAGGAAATGAGATCATTCATAGTAAAACAGTACATAAGAAAATGAGGAAAAAAGGAAAAGAAAAGAAAAAGAAATGAGCATGCTTCAATTTGACTCCCGTCCTCAGGTTCCTATTGTGGTTTTAAATTTCGACCAATATACCGAAATTTCGGTTGGATTTTGGCTGGGACCGAAATTTAAAACCGAAACCGAAATTTAAAAATTTCGGCCGAAATTATAAGATTTTCACCGAAATTTCCACCAAAATTCCGGTTTGGCTGAGGCTGAAACCGAAACTGAAATTTCAATCCTTGGCTCCTATCATTAGCAAAATATTGTCAATCACTTGTGCTTGTAGTTAGACATAGTGAACCTTCGAATGTATTATTTTACGTCCTTACTTATGATCCCTAGATCCATGTTGGAGCTCTAAAGGAACTTTCTTTGGGGACAAAGAGAAGAAGGGAATAAATTTAAGTACCCAACTGTTGGAAGCAAGTGTGCTGTCTACATAGAGCCGGCTTCTGGGTGAGAGTGTGCCGAACTGCATGTCAACATGTCTAGACACGGATTCGGGCATGGAATGATACAGCACGATTCGTCTCATAGCCGTGTCCCAATAAATGAATTACTCAGGGACGAATACGACATCTTATGTTGAATTCGTCGTTAAGCTAGAAGATAGATAAATGTATACCATTTTCGAGTTAGGGTTTTTGTTCTCTTCTCTTTGTTTATGAAAAAACCTAAACCCAGCAACCACAAACCCACCGCTTGCGCTAGCGGAGACAAGGATGACCCACTGTCCGCAGAAAACCATCGAAACCAATAGTCCTTGATGGAAAGCAGCCCCAAAAGGTAATCTGTGTTTTTTTTTTCTAGAAATCCATCGAATGAAAGAGTTTTTTCATTTTTTTTCAAGGGAGGAACCTTTCAGCAGCAGCCTCTATGATTTCCAGCGGGATTTGAGCATGAGGGTGGCCGAAAATCCATCCAGATATCGATCGGATTCCATATATATGAGCATGATCTCCAATATGGACAGTTTCTCTATTTCTCCATCACCTAAATATCAGATTTCTAAAAAACCAAAAAGATAAAGTATAAGAAAAAAAGAGGTGCAACAAGAGGATTTTCCTAGGGATCATCTATTCTTGTGCTAGTCTCACCCAAGCACTCTTAACTTCGGAGATCTTCTTTTCTGTCTGTTGTTTTAGTACCAGATGGACTACAGTAGAATTAGTTAGTCTTGGTAAAAATGTTTAAAAGGGTTGCCAGCAATTGAAATGTTGTTTGTATACGCAAGTTTCAAGTAGCCCAAACACTTAAAACCTTAAAAGAATTAATCCATTACAATTCATGAATGGAAAACCACTTACAAATTATGTATTTTCAATATCATTCAAAAAAAAATTATGTATTCTCAAATGTTCAAAATTGAACAGTTCTTATGCCTAACAGGAACATAATGCAATCTTTACAAGGACCAGAACTATATGTAGGAGCACCCAAAACATCTTATGCACAATTCAAGTGATGTCATAATGCAAGTCCATTACATGATCAAGGTGATAACAAAATTTCAAGTTAGCCATGATTAAGCTTTTGCAAACCTTTCTCGGTTTTATATCATACAATTGTTTGGGTCTATAATGTTAAAATTATTACAAAAAACAATTTGTATCACACAAACTTCAGCATTGCATTACTGAAAAGGTGAAAACAAGTTGGAGAAAATCCAAAGTCACAGAAAGCTTCTGAAAATTAAGTCATCAAGCAAGACTGAATGCATAAAAACTAATAGATACAAGAGCATTAAAAAGTCATCCTGAAATTAGCATATTCTGAATAGCATTGAAATTTTATCATAAAATTGAAGCCATGGAAATAATCAACATTATCCATCACTGAGGGAAAGTAACATAAAATCACAGAAGAAAAACTTGCCTCGAGATTGAATCTGTGGCGGATAGCTGTACGGCTAGGATATGAGAACCAGGGTGCCATGCAATTCCACCCAAAAAGGGAGTTCCCAAGCAGATAAAGAGCGGTGTAAGGCCAGCAGTGATCTGCAAAAGTCCCAGGACTTGATCCTAGCCTCTCAACATTACTACTATAGAGCATACAAGGAGCAAAGCTTCCAAGAAGACCTGATCAATGTATCACACTAGTCAGTTTAAAAATTAGACAAGAACAACAACAAAAATGAAATAGTGCTTATGAAAGCAATCAAACTGATATTATCCACATCTCAGCAACAGGAAACAACAAGTGTTAGTGGGTGAGTGAATTATAAAGCTTCCATACACAAATATCCTTCTCATGATACATAAAATATCAGGAGAAAAATGCAACACACGTTGACGTGTATGCACAGACAAACACATGCAAATGAAAGCACCCTTGTATAAACAAAGATCCACTGAAGTGTTAATCTATGAAGCATGGGTACGGGGTGCGGGTACGATACGACACGGGTAAGTGGGTATGTGATTTTCCAAAAATATCGGGTGTGGGTACGCTGAATATAATAATATATTTTAATATTTTATTATATATTTATAGAAATTAAAAAAAATAAAATTGGAGAGCAATCAAATAACAATAACATCACCAAAATGGGAAAATTCTAATATTACTCGTCATTTCATAAGTGATTAAGTTCCATATTTCATAACATGAGGCATCAATACATCATTCATTAGAAAAAAAAGTCTGTCGCAAGCGTGTTGACCAGTGCCTGATAAGATGAATAATTTTTAGAGACAAAATTATAAGATTTTTTATACTGGATTTTTGGGATTTAATAATGTTTGGACATGATAGATTTTATGAATTTTTAAAATTTGAAAAATACCACACCGTTTGGAAGTTAAGAAAGTTAAAATTTTGACCCGAACCTTTTTCTTCGAATTTTGTACTAGAACATGAGAGTTGACTTTTTTTCCTTTTAGATTTGGGTCTTGAAACTACTTTTACTAGATCCAAATGGGAGGATATTCCGTTATTTACATGTAAACCATTTAAGTAAATATCTTTACTACAATAAAATAGTAAAGACATTTACTTAAATGGTTTACATGTAAATACTAAGTACAGGAGAGGAGAGAGAAGAAGCAGGAAGGATTTACACCATATAAGAGAAGCAGGGCATGTCGGGTGCGCGTGGGTGCGGACCCTAAACGCACCCGACAACCAAAATTGGGTTTTTTTTTTCTTTTTAAATACGGGTACGTACCCAGGACGTACCCGGGGCATACTCGAATGTACCCGCACCCCATACGTGTCGGGTACGGGTATAGGAGTCCCAGGAGAGTACCCATGCTTCCTAGGTGTTAATAAATGGACATGGCAGAAAATATTCAAATGGTATAGATTGAGCTGGGCCTTCCCTAGATCAGTCAGATAATTAATTCAAAGCTGGAATCAGAAAGGACTGAGCCCTCTTGGCAAGATTCTTTTGAGGTAAGCCCTTTTTGCCATAATTTGGGTTATCTGGAAATCAATAGCTTGTTCAATGATAATAAGTGTCTAAATTCAGTTTGGTTCTGAAAATCAAGTTAATCATCATCGGCTGGTCTACCTGCAGAAAAGAGAGCTGGGATACATCTTTTTTTCTTAATTGATTAGAGGGTGGAGAATGTACTTATGATCACACAGTTCAAAACAGATCCTCCAACCCGATGGAAGCCACCAAAGGACTGTCTAAAACTGAACTTTGATGGATGTCCCATAGGGAATCCAGGTCCCGCAGCTGTTGGTGATGCCATCCGTAACAATAATGGAGACATCATGAGATTTTTTTTAAGGACCTGTAGGCAAAATAGATTCTAATGAAGCTGAGACAAGGGAATAAACAATGGAAAGGTGGAAGGGGAAGGGGATTCAGTTAATATGATCAGCTGGACAAAAGGAGGCAATCAGGGTCGATGGCACCTTGCTACTTACATTGATGAGACTAGGGACAGATGCAGAGATAGGCTAAGTATTGGCAGGAATCGTCAGCCATGATCAGAGATGATTTTGCCCCATGGATTTTATTTCTATTTGTTAAAACTTAAAAACTATTTTTTTTTTTGGAGAAGGATGTTAAAACTTAAAAACTTACGTTACTAGATCGTTATGGATTGCAATGAGACTGGTGGTGAAGCATTTCATCTTTCCTTCTCTTGATCTTCTAGCTTAAAATCATATCGTAAAATAAAACTCACTGGTATTTCTGAGCTTATCAAATTAATATTTTCAGACTTTACAATTTACAATTCTAATAATCCAATAAAAGTGCTAGAGGTACTGATCCAAAAGAACCAAAACATTGGGGCCTCAAATCACGGGATAGGTTATGTTTTACGGTGACAATTGATTGATGCATGGATGGTTGAGTGGATATTGAAATCACTATCATGGAATAATCTTTGCATAATTGCGTGTGTAGTTAAATTAGTTCCTCCATATGACCTTCTGAAGCACTCTATCTGTTTTAGTACATTTTATAATTAATCGTGTTTATTTCAAAGTTTCTCAAAGTTTCACTTTTATTTCTTTTTTCCTCTGTCAAATTTAAGCCCCCTGTGTCCATTGGGCATCTACAAGAAACCATCAAAGGGGGAAATCATCAAGGTTTAAAATTTCGGTTTCGGCGTCGGTTTTGGCAGTGGCCAAAACAGAAATTTCGGCCAAAATTCGGTAATTAAGAAAAAAATTGGTCATGTTCCAAAATTTCAGCCGAAATTTGGTAACCTAAAACTTTCGGAAAAAAAATATATATAGAGAAATTGACAACGAAGTCACGTACTTTCTATGTTAGCCCTGGCTGAAATCCGAAATTTCGGCCCAAAATTTTGAACTATGGGAACCATCACCTAGGCATTTTCAGGTATTTTAACCAGTGTTTAAAAACTCGTTGACACGACGAGGAACTCGCCCGAGTCGACAAGGATTTTTCTTGGCCGTATTGTGCGTTTTGCCCTACAGAGTCAATAAAAACATGTTTGACTCTCCCAAGTTATGATTGCGTCAACTGCATTCTTGGCCGCGTCCGCGCCGAGTCGACAAGGATTTTTCTTGGCCGCATTGCGCGTTTTGCCCTATAGAGTCAATAAAAACTCGTTTGACTCTTCCAAGTTATGATTGCACGTCACAATCACGTTTTTAAACACTGATTTTAACTACCTTATATTTTCTAATTCCGTGGCTTATTTATGGGAGTTTGGTAGATTTGGATCCAGACATGATACAAGGCCTGGGAGAATGCTATTGTGGTACAAAATCTTTGACACCTCCGAGTCTCCAACACAACTTTGAGCACACTTTTCAACAAATAATCTTTCATCTTTTCGGCTTTTACCATTTAAAAAAAAAACAAAAAACTTTGAGCACACTTGTACCTATGTTCTAAATGCCTTTGACTTTAACCCCAATAGGGCTGGTATACAAGATAATGGTGAAGATGATAGCCTTCGATTCGGAGATGTGATGGGATTTCTAATAGCAACAAGCCAATGTAGCTTTACCAAGGTGAGTTAAACTCATGACGAGGTTGTAGCTGCAAGTCGATAACCAATGCATAAAAGAGGTTGTGGATGGAAGAGCTGGTTATAAAAGTGATTTCTAAAAACCTAAGACACAATGAAATAGTCAATACTCGTGGTACAAGAACAAATCAAGAAAATGAATGTGCTAGTACATCTCTATGTTACATCATTTACCCCCATAAACGGGGATCAATAATGGATTTTCAGAATTAATTGGGGATTACAGTAGGCTGAGCCACTCTATCTCCTGGAACCACTCAAACTGCTCCCTGGATTGCAGTTTTAGGTGGAAAGCTGAGAGGAGCTGAGGTCGGACGGGTTGAACCAATAATCACTAATCTCACATGTATAAATGACACAATAGTATTAACATAACCAATGAGGAGTAGGCAGAAATCTTGCACTTCCTTCTTTTTCCCAATGTAATTTCTATCAAATTCATAGTGCAAATAAAACCCTACTTTGGGGATCAATGCAGATCCAAGTTCAATTTTGGAAAACAGAGTTCCTCCAATCATGGTATAAATAACAGTGAGAAATTTTGCAAATTCATGAACAGATCGATCAATCTAAGCCCTTATTAAAATTATAACAGAAAAACCTATAAATCCATAAACAGATCTAACGAGAATAAGTAAAATTGATCCATTTTGGGAAAAAAACAAAGGAAAAATGAATAGAATAGGGATTGTGATAAAAAAAAACATACAGACTTCAAGATCGCTGCTGCAGAATTCATCATTTCGACCTAGGCAGGCGAAAATGCTGGAATTCCATTGAGATCTGGCAATTGGTTCCCCAATCACGCTTCCTTGACCTAATGGCAATCCATCTGCTGTCCATCCGAGCTCTTGTTCCTCCTTCTTAACCTTCATTTTGGTGGTTTCATTTTCACCTTGTTGGGGAATTTTGGGGGTTCCACCGTGTTGGGGCTTGGTTTTGGTAGAATCCCCATCTAAATTTCCATTTTCTTGTTCCTCCTTGGCTAGAAGAGGGCTCGCTTCCTCTTGATTCGCCATCAACCAAAATCAACCCTACCAAACAGGATTTTCGATTACTCTCTCTCTCTCTCTCTCTCTCTCTCTCTCTATATATATATATATATATATGTAGATGCAGCACCTTGCTATCTTTGACTTCTTCGCCGGGAGTAGATACATAATGTAAAAGAGTTAAAGAGCAGTCGTAAATACAAAAGAGGGGTGTCCCAGGTAAAATGGAGGGCAAATATATCACTTCCCTAAGCTTTGTGATAAGAGATAAGATTGTCATTGGTCCAGATCTCAGGGTGTGAAGGCGTGTATGTGCAATTGTTGGTTGTCTATCATGACTGATGATCCTTGCCCTTGATCGATAAGGCATCATCCCATCCGTCGAATGTGTAGATATGTCTTGGATACAATGCAATTGAGTGCTATAACTGTTGTGACCAAGCTGAGCGTTGCACTAGTATCGGTTCATCCACTCTCTCTAAGTATGGGGTTTTGTATATGTTGTACCCCTACAAAAAATGTTGCGGTTGTTGTTCCAATAGTCATAACTAGTATGACTTACCCTTCATCAGGGCTATACGACCTACCTCCTCACCTGTCGGATAATTGAGAACGGGGCAGGTAGCACTCTCTCTCTCTCTCTCTCTCTCTCTCTCTCTCTCTCTCTCTCTCTCTGCAACTAGTTTTATGCATAGGAATGGATCATTTGGTGGGGCCCACTTATTTCGATGATCTACTCCATTCAACTAGTGGTTCTCTCTGTAGATAGATCATGGCCTAAAAAACTTCTTGAGAAAAATGATCATAGCCCTCTGATCTACTTGGTGTAAGAATGGATGGTTCAAAAAACGTTATACATTTACCCCTGCAACATGTGGTCACTGGGATGTTAGAAATAAAACACCCCTCTTAGTTTAGACTGCACATTGGAACAATATAAATTAGTTTGAGGGTAGACCAACGCAGGGAAAGTAGATTCCTCAAAACTGATTTACCCCGTCATGGGTTACTCTTTCGTGCTTACCTTCATCGGAACAGAATGATCGTCATGCCATGAAGGTTTTTGTTATTGGTGAAGCCTGATCTCAGTCTAATCTAGGGTGTAGAATCCCTTTTGTATTATAGGTTTAACAAAAACCTAAAAAAGGGTCCTCTATGAATTGGCCTCCCACTATAACCCCTAAACATGTGGGAAACAAGTCATTTCTCGATAAACTTCAAATTAGCTTGTTTCATGACTGGCTAAAGAATTTTTTTTTATTTTGCCACTGGCCAACTGTCATTGCAATCCGCCACTAGCCTTCTAAAGTACCAACTATACACCATCGAATCATCTCAATTTTTATTCCACCCGACTTCATCAGCATTGCCAATGCATTTGTGTAGCTGCCAACCAGCTAACCCACATGTTCAACCGTGGAAAGAGACCTTATGTTTGCACACGCAACTCAATTTCCAACTAGTAATTGATTTTTTTTAAAGATATTCCAACTAGTCATCGATATAGTATGGACACTATTCATTTTATCTCCAGCCAGGTGAGACAATTCACCACACTTTTCTCCTTCATCAAAACCATACATTTGAGTGTGATTTTTCATGGCTCCAAATGCAGCTGAATATCTGCAATGGTGCAACCTTTGGTGTCCAATGACATTATATTCTCCTGTATTTTGGGACATACATTGCGCTACATAAAGTATGAACCATTCCATCGAACATCTTGATATTCATCATTCCAATTCACGTGAAACCGAAAGTACACTGAATCGGAAAAATATAGAATTTCAACGGAAATTCACTGAAATTTGAACCAAAATTTAGAATTTTCCGCCGAAATTGCCAAAATTTTCTTTGAATTTTTTATACATTTCGGTGGAAATAAAATAAAAAAATGATTTTTTGTCGTGGTCTTACCTGATTCTGGCTGAATTTTCCACCGAAACTGACATTTAAATCATTGTAAAAGAGTCATAATAAATACAATAGACGCCTAGAGGGGGCTCTCCCAAGTAAAAAAGAGGGCGGATTTTTTTATTTTATTTGCTCTGTAATTTGGCGTTAGGCAGACCCCCACCAACTATATTAAATAAAACAGAATTACAATCTTGGATAAGCCATGCCGGAAAAATCTTCCAATACTATGCTTAAAAGCTCATCAGGAGCCAAACAAAGAGGGATTGGGTCCCCTTTAAAGATACAATTTGGTTTAGATAGGAAGTCAGCAGCTCTGTTGCCCTCTCACTAAATGTGAGTTAGAGTCTAATGGTAGAGAGAATTGAGGATGGTTCTGAGTTTTTCAAGGGATGGGAGTTTCCTCCATGGACAATGCCACAGGCGATGAATAACCATGACTGCAAGGAGAGAGTCAGATTCGATCCATAGATTCTTAACTTGAAGTTGGCTGGCAAGATTGACTCCATGAAGAATAGCTTCAATTTCTAATTCCTGAATTGGGAGAGGCTCATAGTTGACAGAGAAGATAGAGAATGGTCCCCAGGTGGTCCCGGAGAAGGCCACCAACCGAGGCAGAGCCACAAGTAAGGGAGGCATGAGAATTCAACTTAACTTCAGATTCAGAGGGGGTATATCATACCCATCATATAATACTTTAATAAAAAAAAGGGAAGCACGTTTAATTAACTAATTATGATTCTTTTGGATGAGCACAATAAAACCCCCAAACACAGGTGCCATGTATTATGCTGGGAAATGATATATTCGCCCCTTTTTTTTATCAATTGGACAGCCCCATCTAGACTAAAAGAGTTGTCATAAATACACCACAGAGGGCTGCCAGAGTAAAAACTAAATAAAAAATAGTGAATGTGTCACTCTCCTTCATATTTTTTTCCTAGGGCATCCCCGGAGGATTCAAGTAATAGCCCGTTCGGATTTCCTCTAGACAGTCTGGAAGCCAAATCTGCCCCCAACTCCCTTCTTAAGAAAAATCCAATCCAATCCAATCCAATCAAAGCTTTTAGAAACTTTGTGCACTTTAAAGATCGAACAATGGCAGACGAAGGGTTAGCTTCTCACAGAAGAGATCCTGTCAAGTCTCCAGGCATGTTCTTTCCTCTCCTCCACCTCTCATTTCAGTATTCTGTTTTCCATCCTTCTTTTCTTCTTCCATTGATATTTGATAGACTCAAAGACAATAACTCAAGAAACGAACAGGGCTTATTTTAAGTCTAATAATAGGTTTTGGGCTTATAATCGGTTGTCACAATCTGAAACGAACAGGGCCTTAGCTGGAGCAAGATGTATCATACAAAAAACAATAAGTTTACATCTAAAAATTACTTTCTCCAGTCTAATTTACTTGTAATTGTTTTAGCTGTTTATGTTTGTACCTCATGTATGTATCCAAACACAGTTTTTTAGTGGATATAACCTGTTATACTTGGGTTCAGTTGGTAACATTGCAGCCCAACGGAGGAGACAAAATGCGGTTACAGTGGGGAAAGAAAGACGAGAAGCTTTAGTACGTACGAAGCGCCTCTGCAGAGATGGACTTGCTAATGATAGTGAGGTTTCTTTAGAGCGAGATATGATAATTGACGAAGAACAAGTGGCTTTGGATGCCCAGACTTCCAGCGCTGTTGAGGAATTAAAATCTGCTGTTCTGTACCAGTAACTATTTTTTTCTCTCTTGATTCACCACAGGATTTTTTATTTTTTATTTTAAGATTGTTAGATATCTTTGTAAGGCTCAATTTTGCTGTATGATATGAATGGTTAGATTCGTAAATTTCGCTAGTTTGTTTCGGATACCATTGCATATTAAGTAGCATTCTTGGTTTTTTTTTTTTTGAAATGGCAGCGTTCTTGGTATTTTGTAACAGTCATTCTCCAAATACCATGTTTGAGAAGCAAACCATTCTCCTTGGTGCTGTCATGATTTTTTTTTTAATATGGGACAAATGTAAGTGCTGACAAGGGTCTTTTATTTTTCTTTTTTGAATCTAAAAAACAAATTGAAGACCTCATTTCAATTTTAATTCACCAAAAGGATGATGATTCATTGCTAACCACTAAACTACGAGTAAGAGTAATGCATTCATGTCCAATCTACTGTGACCTTGTCTGAATATTTTTAATTACAGTAAGCTGATTCCACAAATAGAAAACGTTTAGCTTACTTGCTGTTGGGGGTTTTCATATACAGGATAAGCCCCGTACGAACCCACAACCTTTCCCCAGTGGTATTTTCGCCATACTAGAAAATAGCCTGCCTTAGATACTCATCACTGGCGCTAGGGTTAAGTCGTCCCACAAATATAGTTGTGTTGCTTGAATCATCTTCAGACTCAGAGCCTTAAGCAGCAGAGGCTTCATTAGATGCAAAGCCACCTTGCGAAGAGTAAAATTGTTGAGATGACTTCCTGGGGGTTGTAACACCCATGGAATGGGCCTACTGGTAAAAGGTTCTTGCAATATGGTATCAGTGACGTCATGAGACAGATCACCTACAAATATGGACCGATCAGAGCCAACATCCGAACGCTATCACCCTTGCTAAATTGTTGTGCAGATGGCTTCTATTTTGGCAGTTATATGACACCATGATGGACTAGTGTGTCGTGCACACACACGTGGGTGTAGAGGTTTTCGCTAAAGGCTATTTCAGTAATTTTCTCAATGTAGTGGCATTGATATATAAGCCACATATTATGTTACGTGTGGAGGTTTTCTTGGCTGAGAAGAAAGTTAGTTTTGTAAACCTAAACCGAAATAGTGAAACTCTTCTTCCGTGGACATAGGCACACTACCCAACCACATAAATCTTGTCTTATTGCGTTGTGTGATTGTGCTTCTCTCATTTTTGAGTTTTTACGTTTGCTACAAGCCTTCAAATCGTGTTTATCCTATTTGAGAAGGCTTTTATTGGGTTTCTACATAAATGATGCCCAATTCAGCCGAAAGGGTTGACCTATGTTAAGCATTGCAATTCCATTGTGGTTCTGCAGGACTTTTTCTGCTGCTGTGTACATAAGAAATTCCACAAATCTGACTGACCACTCTGCTTATTGGAATCAATATTTAGAAAGTATTAATGTCCTTGATTGTTCCTGTTCAAGATGATCGGTATCGTGTACTTATTAAAAAAAAAAAACATTTATTATAAGTTCTAAATCAACTTTATTCATATGTCCAGAATATCAAAGAAAAATAAAGGACTTTCATAGTTTATTTATCTTTCTGAGAGTAATCTGCTCAAAGTCCCCTTAGTGGTCATTGGGTCTAGAAGAGATGAATGGATCAGTTGCTTGACTTCTAACTTTCACTCACAATTTGTTTAACAATATATTACATTTTGTACATAAATGCTTAGCTTTTTATTAATTTCCCCTTTTGTAAGTAGTGGCCGTTATTATTTTCCCATGAAAATGTTGGCTCATCCTGAATTTAGTTTACATCATCATTTTGTGAAATTTTAGGGGAAAAGGTGCTACACAAAAGAAGGTAGAGGCACTTCGTGATTTGAGGCGCTTACTGTCGAAGTCTGAGATACCTCCTGTTGGAGCAGCCCTCCAAGCTGGAGCAATTCCTGTTCTTGTGCAGTGCCTTTCGTTTGGATCATCAGATGAACAGGTCCCCAAGATTCTCACTTATGTTGTTGCATTACCTGGTTTTAACATTCATTACTCAGAATTCCTCATACATGCCCGTAAATTGGAAGCTCACCACTAATATGGTTTCCAATTAATTAAAAAAATTGATATTTGGTCAAATATGAACTTAGAGATTGCATTTTATCTAGTTGTGAATGTATGCATTTGTATGGATGAATGTTTGTTTCAAGTTAGGGTCACAATGGTGAGCCTTAAAGAGAAATAACGTTACTCCTTTACTCGTTGCAGTTGCTAGAGGCAGCCTGGTGTCTTACAAACATAGCGGCAGGAGAACCAGAACAAACAAAGGCCTTATTGCCTGCATTGCCTCTGCTTATAGCTCATCTTGGAGGTTGGTTCTGTTTCTTATATGTGATATCTGAAGAACTTATCATAGAATGATCCTAATTTTACCTTTTGAGCTCAGTAACATGGGCATTAAAGCAAAGTGGACAGCCTTATATGTGATTTTTTCTAAAATGGACAGCCTTATATGGACAGCCTCATATGTGATTTTCTTTACCATTCCTTTTTTTCCTCTTTCAGTTAGGTCAATGATTTCTGAATTTGCCTGTATACATTTTGGTTAATGTTTGATTTCCTATTATCTTTCACATTGTGAATAGAGAAGAGCTCCATGCCTGTTGCTGAGCAGTGTGCTTGGGCGTTGGGAAATGTTGCTGGTGAGGGTGAGGAGCTGAGAAGTATTTTATTGGTACAAGGAGCCTTGCCACCTCTTGCACGAATGATGTTGTCAAATAAGGGTTCGACAGCAAGAACAGCTGCTTGGTCTTTGTCAAACCTAATCAAGGTTTGGAATTTTTGCAACAAGGAGTGACTTCATCTACTTACGTTTGTTATTTTTTAACCACATTCATATCAACTACTAATTGGCTATGCCTTCCACCCTGCAAAAATTAGTTGGATTCATTAATTTTGAAGTAATTCCATTTTACAGGTTTTGGATTGTCACTTGCTGTAGGTACTCTGGTCAAGTGAATAAGCATGTTCTGGGCTGGCATTTTCTGCAATTCGTTGAGCTGCATCTATATTTGTCACGAATTCTTGATTTATTTCATGTTATTAAAAGATAATTCTCAAAAGATATGTAACATACTTTCTTTGGGATAGATTGATGCCAATTTTTTGTCATGCCACTTCAATCTCAAGGAAGTAAAAAAGTCCTAAATCTTTGGTCTATACAGGATTTGGTAGGTATCTCTTGATTCCATCTACACTTTTAATTATTCATAGTAACTATGATGTCATCAATGTATACTGCTAGAATCACATTATTATTCTCACCGTACAAATACAGGGTGTAGATCAATGGGTTCAAAGAATAGATCTTGGATTTGGAAGGATTGAGGGAGGTAGATCTTGGGTTGACGGATAGATCTAGGGTTGAGAATAATAGATCTCGGATTCCAAAGGGTAGATCTAAGGTTTAAATGGGTAGATATAGAATTTTGAAATGCAAATCCCAATGATAGTGGTGGCATTTTCAGATCTTAAACTTCCTCATTTAAGGAGTAATCAACTTCAGATCTTTGGTTTCCTCAAAAGAAACATAAGAAAAAGAAAGGTTTCAGATCTCAGGTTTCTTCAAAGAAGAAAGCATGAGATAAGGAAAAAAATTGATCCCCAATCAAGGTATAGAGCAAAACAAAACTCAAATCTTAGATCTCTTCTTGTAACCTGGTTCTGATATTATGCCAACGTTGTAAGTCTTAACTCATAGAAGTAGGGAATGAGTTGTACCAAGAAAGGAAGAAGAAGAGAGGAAAGGAGAGGAGAAGATGTGGTCAAGTTACTCCCACCCCCACGATCCCACGTATCTATATTACTTCACCTAAACTTATTACAAGAATACCATTTGGGCCATCCAAGAGAAGAGAAGTGCGTTATACTCTCATCACGTGTTTCTCTACCCTTGTGCCACAACTCTGGTAAATGCAGTCAATCTACCTGAAACCCTGTGGTCAAATTTGGTGAATTGCTAATTTTGTAGTTCCAGTTATATATTTCAGTTCTTGGAGCATCTTGATGAAGAGAACTTTTGTTGTTTTCTAATATTATTGCAGTTTCATCTTACTTGAGCCCATACGTGTCATCTTTTTTGGGATTAAACTTGTAACTGGCTCTGTACCTCGATTAGAGATCTTGTATCTTATTTAAACAACTGTACTTTAGAATTCCATATAGTATTATGTTTCTTAGCTAATATATTTTATTGAATGTGTCCATCAAGGTATGATAGTTCTGCTTGAAGTTCTATTTTAGAAGGGTTTTGCGATGTAATTTGGTTTTGTTATTGCTTCCGAACATTATAATATTTTCTGTAGGGACCCGATCCTAAAGGTGCAACAGAACTCATACGCATTGATGGAGTACTAGATGTGATTGTTCGACACTTGAGAAAAGGGTAAGTGTGTGCGTAATTCACCACTGCGTAATTATTTGGTATTGATTTTCCATTGTTTAGGTTAAGAAGAAATACATTGAATTAATTTAAAATAGTGGAAAGTTACCAGAATGTTTTTTTTTTATATCCACAACTTTTGGTTACCAAACAAAAATGCTGCTACTGAATGGAAATCATTCAAATCCTTCAATATATGACTTGCACGCATGGTACTGTACTTTTTGAGTACTTATCTTTGTTATTTGGTGATAACTTGTTACGATTATTTTCACATTGGGTCCTTTTAAAGTGGCTTTATCAAATGTTGTTCCATAGTGATGTATCATGCATATACATCTTCGTGTGAACTGTTTGCCACAGCCAATGCTAATGTATCGGTTTGTGAATTCACACACACACACACACACACAGAGGCAGATAGGCAGAACCTTGTTTCTAAAAGTTTTCTCTCATGATCTCCTAACTAGGCACATAATCACACATAGATTGTCACAATAAGACCATGATCTGATAGAGTGGAAGAAGATCGACACAGTGAGGGGGTGGTGTACTTGCACCTCTTAGGTATTCACAGCATTGCATCCTTAGATCTCATGGCAGATGAAGATGGACATCTGAGAATGGAGTGATGTAACATTGGAGCTCAGTGGAAGGAGCGAGAATTCTAGGGTTTTGATTTTTGCTATTTCTGTACCAGAAGTGTAGCCTATGTGGAAAACTCCATGTAGGTCCTAATTTCAATCTGAGTATGCGATTAGAGGGCTTAAGCTCTATATAATCTAACTATTATTAGAATTTAGGAATAACCACAACTATACCACTAAATTCTCTACACATCCAAATTATGGAAATACCCCAAATAATTATAGATTTTCCATTAATGAATAAAGTAACACAAGTATTTATGAGAATGTCATTATCGCTTTGTTACTTAAAATATTATGTTTCTTCCCATTAAATGTTTAATCAGATAACATAAAAAGAGCACGAGGTTCACCTGCAAGACCGACTCCTAGAATGGTAACAAGAATAGGGATCAAAATTGTAGTTGTAGGCATCGTTTCAAATTTCGGTTTCGGAATGCATTTCAGTCCTCACCGAAATCGGCCGAAATTTTGAAAATTTGGTCGAAATTTGATGAAATCGTTAAATATAACATATTATCTTATCCGAAATTTCATTAATTTTGGCCGAAATTTCGGAAAAAAATATTAAATAAGTTAAGAAATCGAGATTTTTGGTCTTCACCTATTTACACCATGTAGGATAATTCCTCATCGACTTAGGTCGTTTGCCTCATATCAGAAATCCCATCCTGGCACATAATTTAACTGTACGTTCATCCCCTCGCATTTTATGAATTGTGTGTGAAAGATGATATATATATATATATATATATATATATGAGGAAAGTGTCTCTAGTCTCTCCCCTAGATAAGCTTATCTACTCCTCTCTTTAAAAAAACACGGTGGGCCCACGCTGTTTGGAGGATCCAAAGCATTCATTTGATAGGTCCTAACATAGATAGGGTGTGCCCAAAAAATCAGCACCAAAGGGTCATCCTAGAACTTCGTTTTGTGGTGCCTTGTGGTACCCAGAATGGACACATATAAACGTCCACGTTTATATGCGTCCATTTTGGACATGGTGTGCCCAACAAAATGAAGTTCTAGGATGACCCTTTGGTGCTGATTTTTTGGGCACACCCTATCTATGTTAGGACCTATCAAATGAATGCTTTGGATCATCCAAACAGCGTGGGCCCACTGTGTTTTTTTAAAGGGAGGAGTAGATAAGCTTATCTAGGGGAGAGACTAGAGACACTTTCCTCTATATATATATATATATATATATATAGATTATTTATACATATTTATATGAATTATATGTGAAATCTGTTCGTTTTAATAACATTGGCTACCATTTTCAAAAAAAGAAAAAGAAAAAAAGAGCTATATGTGAAATGTGGTCTGTACTGATACTGAATTATCAGACATACGTGATAGTGCAAGTCACTAGGTGTTCGATGTTGTTAAACCACTGTGGATGGTTGTCTTACTCATGTGATGGTTTCTACGTGTTTATTTGTGCTTATTTTAGCATTTCCTGAAGTTTCATCTTAAAATTCTATCATTTACATATCTTTCCATACGTTTCCTTGATTTTACAGTATTTCCTCCCAAATTTCCACTCCTGTTTCCGTGACGACCGAAAGTGATACCGAAATATAAAACCATGGCCATAGGTTCATACTATTCATTTTTTAGAAGATTTTTTGTTTGTTTGAACAAATATCAACGGCAACACAGTTACAATTCCATAAAAATACCAACCCTTGAAGGAATTTGTGGTAAGGTAGAGAGAAATTAGTTATTTCCCTCAGGATGATCTATGCATTAGATTTTTTTTGGAAGTATTATCTATGTATTAGATTTAGCTGATTGAAATTCTCTCTTTTGACTTGCAAAAGGAACATTACTTAGAATGCAAAAGGGACATTACATAGAATGCTGAATATCTATCACTTCTTTGTCGTGTTCTTTGCTGATAATAGAAATGACATTGTTCTGTATTTTACAATTCTAGATTTTATATGATTTATTGGAGTCAAATTCAGGGATGAGGAGTTGGCCACTGAAGTAGCATGGGTCGTTGTGTATCTTTCAGCTCTTTCAAACACTGCCACTGGAATACTGGTAAAAAGTGATATTGTTCAACTACTTGTGGGAAGGCTAGCAGCATCTGACAGTTTACAATTGCTCATCCCGGTAACAGTCGTACTTACGTAAATGGATTTTTTGTTGATTTTGACCTTGAGTCAATTGCTCATCCCGGTAACAGCCATACTTACATAAATAGAATTATTTTTCGTTGATTTTGATCTTGAGTCATGCAATCGCCACCCCCGTGGAGATTTTCACATTTGTTTGATGAAATTGATGATCTATTTTCGGGTTCATCTTTGTTTCTTAATCATGTGCGGCGATCTGCTAAAGGGTAGGCGGATGCTCTGGCTAGGGGTGGGGTTGAGCGGTCGGAGATGGTGTGGTCCATCTCGGGCCCCCTCTTTTTTTTATTAATATTATCTGTTTGCCATCTCAAAACAAAATGGCACACTTATTCTATAAATCTTTTGTCCAAACTCCAAACTCTGGATGATGAGTGATGGTCTGCATGTAGGCCATTAAGATATTTACATGCTATGTTTTGTCAAATAATCATTTCATAATTTCCATGTTGTAAACAAAAATCTTACAAAAAAAAAATTTCCATGTTGTATCTGAACCTTAAAAGTTAAAACACAATTTTCGATGTAAAAAAAACACCACATTTACAGTGGGCCACATATTGTGCTACTGAAAACCGGTAAGCCACCATGTCTTTGAATGTCGTTCTTTAGAAAATGAAGCTTTTGAGGGTTGTGTAAAACATGTAGATGTGCTGGCTGATGTGCGTCAGTGTGACCAGTTGACTGATATATGAACAAAAACATGGGTCAATATCATATCTGACCCCAGAAAATCCTATAAATACTATTTACCAATATTTAAAATTATGGTTCATCACAAAGCGTAGAGTGTTCGTCTTTTCTAGTTTCCTTATTTTCATTGACTGACCAAACCAAAATTAGACTTGATATGAAATCCATGGAACTAGTAGTTTTCTCCAACATTTGTTTGATGGGAGCTATAGAAAACTCCCATGTGCCTTAAAATTCCCAAAAGAAAAACATTAAGACCCATGTGCCTATTGTTTTCAAGACATGAAACCCAACTCCTTAGATTACCACATTCTACCTATTGAATTCTTTTTCATTTAATGCAGGGCTGGAAACACACTAAGAGATGGGCGCATTTATCTTTCTGGTGTGTCCGGCCGAAATACTACCATCCAACTCCCACTCAAAACTGTTACTGATACTAAACTAAATGAAATTTTGTCTGACAAGAAGTAGTTTGATTAGTAGTAGTGTTAATGATGTGAGTTTCTACTTTTTACTATAGGCTGGAAATGGAATATGTAAGCTGGATTAGCAGTAGTTTGATTAGTAATAGTGTTAATGATGTGAGTTACTATTTATTAGTATAGGCTGGCATAGCAGTAGTAGTGTTAATTAGCAGATATTTAAAAGGGTCCTAATCCAAACAATTTCACTCCAAGTTATCGCCTTTTAAGTATGACTCGGTATTAGTTTTGGTACTGAATTTTACTTTAGTGTTAGTTTATTCTATTTGCAAATAATGGACAAACCAATGATGTCACTAAAGGCGGTGGCAGATTTCCAACTGTTAGTAGCCATGGCCCAGTCAAGATATAAATAAGCAGGTGCTTGAAGCATAGTTCTAAAACTCCTCCGCGTTGTCATAGACTCCCCCGAGTCGACTCCCTTTTCCCTTGGCCGCATTCCACGTTTTGCAGCCACATTCCGCGTTTTGCCCTACAGAGTCAATAAATACCCCTTTGACTCTCTCAAGTTATGACCGTGTCAACCGAGTACTCGACCGCGCCGACTAGGATTTTATTTGATCGCGTTTTGACCCACATCTGCGTTTTGAAACACTGTGATGTAGATAATAGGCCATAAGTGGCATATTTGCCCATTAGGATTTCTAGGCATTTATTTTTCATGTTATTTAGTTTTTAGGCTTTTATTTTCCATGTTATTTAGAATTAGGAAGTTTAGTCTTTTAAGAATTCTTATTTTAGTAGGTTTCTATCTTTTAGGTTATTAATTGCATATATATAGGCCTCATTGTATTAGGAATTTTAACTTTGATGATTAATTGAATTGATTGAGAGCTTCTCCCCCAGATTTCTATTCTTGCCTCTCTTCTTCTCTTCTCCTCCTCTTCTTCTTCTTCTTCTTCTACTTCTCCCTAATCTCGTCTCTTCTTCTCTACTTATTCTTCTTCTCTCCTATTCTTCTTCTATTCTTCTCTTCTCTTCTCCTCTTCTATCCCCTTTCTTCTATTTCTCTTCCCTATCCTACATCACATTGTCTTAAAATGACGAGAACGAAGAAGAGAGTTGCCCCACAAATGATGTTTGATGAGTGTACTGAACTCTGCAATGTATAACACATGGATCTGGCTTGCAACAAGGATTGTACAAAACCGATTATAAGCATGAAGTGCTTGTGCAATGGCAAGTTGTGTGATAGTTACACCAACTGTCCAACAAGACAATTAGATATAGTGACATAAGGGAGTACATGTTCAAGGAGCAGATAGCTGCACACAAATGTCTGATGGTGTGTCAAACTATGTTCACATCTATGATATTTGCCTCGATAGGGAGATCTGGAATAAATACATTTTATTTTCATTGCAATAAGCTTTATTATTTTCAAATATCTACATCAATATGTTTCATTGTCAATATAGTAGTCTAAATGTATATAATTAACTTTATTATTTTCGAATATCTATATCAATATGTTACATTATCAATACATTAGTTCACGTGCGCTGAACCCTTTGAGACTGCTGGTCCATCTCGGATCCTCACACATCCTGGTATCTAAGTAAAGTATGTCTTGAAATATTTCAGATTGTTGTTCAGAACGTATCACAAATGGCTAAAATTGGTTTTTTATGGTAGGAGCATTTGACTATTCCCGGGTAATGAACGATTGTCCCACTCATGCAGGTGCTGCGAAGTTTAGGCAATCTTGTCGCTGGGGACAGTTACACAACTTATTCTGTTCTTCTTGTGGGACATGATATTACTGGTAAGCAGATCACATCTTGTTCTTGTTAGGATGTGAAAGTCTCTTCTGCACTTTATCTTCATTGAAAATCTTATATTTTGAAATTTCCAGACAGTGTCATATCAGCTCTGGTAAAATGTTTGAAAAGTGACCACCGAGTCCTGAAAAAGGTATTCCAATTCTTAGTCAATCTTATATTGTAAATTAGATTAAAAGCTAAGTTGGGCCTACATTGACTCAACCAAGTTGACCTAGTTTTGGCACTACCAAACTGAATGAAAAACTTCAGCAACTCAGTCGAGTCATTGCTCTTCAGGTTAATACCGACAACTACACATTTCTAAACATTTAGGCAAATCCAAGTAACATATTTCTTATTGTAGCCTTTTGCAAGTGATGTAGGAGGCAGCTTGGGTTCTATCTAACATAGCAGCTGGTTCCATTGCACACAAGCAGTTGATCTTTTCTAGTGAGGCCATTCCTATGTTAATGCGTCTTCTTTCAACTGCACCATTTGATATAAAAAAGGAAGTAGCATATGCTGTGGGGAATCTGTGTGTTGCTCCAACAGAAGGTTCCAGACAGCCCAACATAATTCTGGAACATTTGATCTCACTTGTTGGCAGAGGATGCCTTCCTGGATTTATAAATTTGGTTAGATCTCCTGATATTGAGGCTGCAAGACTAGGACTTCAGTTTTTGGAACTGGTAAGAAAAAATAATACGGTTATGATCTTGTGATTCTCTACCTCTTCTTAGAATATTTTCCCTCAGTTTTTAAGGTGGTTATCATCTCATGTGGTGCATTCTCGTGTTTTTAAGGACCTCTCTTGTTACTGGCTGACTTGGTTATTTCACTGCATTCTTTTCCTTAAAGTGTCACATCTTATTCTTTGGATTAATGGGAAGCATTGGTCATCTTTTTTTGTCTGTGATAAATAAATGTTGCTCTTTTTTTATATTGTTTATTTGTGTGCATCTGCGTGCTGTGTTCTCACTAAGATCTATTTGTACATCCCATGTTCAACCAAGTCCCATGGATCACAGTAAATCTGCTATACATGCTCCTTTTATAGTCCCAAACTGAATTTTCATCAGAACTTGACCTCATCCAAGTACTAATGTATCTCGTGCATCGTTTTCTTCAATATTGCCCCCCTTATGTAATAGAAAGAGGGTGTCTTATATCTTGACCCGACAACATTTACCGCATCAAACATTGGTTTCCAATATGGATAATTGACATCATTGAAAGCTATGCTGCAATCATTTCATTATGACATCTGCCACATGATGAGTTTCAGTGGCTAAGTTATCTTTCAACTGATTCCAGTTCTTTTCTATGTAGAAAGGCGGGACTAGAATTTTATTGGTTGATTACAGCCATTTCATTATGACATCTGTCACTGTAGAATAAACTGTTTTGAATTTGGGGAGTTGTATATTGGAACTTACAGAAGCTTTCTTTTTGTCAATTTATTTCTAGATCCTGCCTGTGTCTATTCATGTATTTCTTTAGTCCTACTAGTCCTGCATGTCTTTCAGTTGGTTGAACTGTGTTATCCGTAGTGATGAAGTTTTGAGCACATTGAAACTGTACCAAAGTTTTAACTCCCCCAAAACCATCAATAGCCAATGTGAGTGGTGTTTAGTAAACTGGGGAGTGCCCTTATAAAAGGAGTGCTGATATCATTTGCCTATGTATACATGGGAGCTGGAAATAAGAATGTCAAAAAGGCGAAACTCGGTGTTGAAACACTTAATCTTTCCACTTGATATGATAGCCTACTTGTCTAAATTGTTATTCTGCCATTGTTAACAAATCTAATATAATTCTTCAGCTTTCTCTTATTCTCATTACCAAAAAGTTGCAAACTCCTCTTGATGCATAGCAGTACATGGTTGCAAGCAACACACAGTAACAAAGTAATAATGACAATTTTAGAAAAAAAAAAAGTAGCTTTATATATGTTGGTATCTCCATTACGAGGATCTGATCTTATACCAAGTTCAGTCAGTAACTCAGTATATTATTTGTACATTTGAAATATACTTATATTTTTCTGAACATGGAATTTGTGCATGCTACATAACTGTAAATTTTGGTAACATAGAACCAATTGTGTGCAGGTTATGAGGGGGCTGCCCAACGGAGAGGGCCCGAAGCTTGTGGAGAGGGAGGACGGAATCGATGCTATGGAAAGGTTTCAATTCCACGAGAACGAAGACCTGAGAAACATGGCAAATGGGTTAGTAGATAAATACTTTGGCGAGGACTACGGGCTTGATGAATAGTAAGTGAACTTACAATGGAGATGTTAATGTCTGTACACTTGAAATGTTCAATATGACACAGAGGGAAGCCGAGTGTTTGAGAAAAAAAAGAACCCTGATGAAATGAAGTGTGAAATTATAATCTTCATGCACCTTGTGTTTGGAGTCTGGTCATGCATACCAGTTGCCTTCGCAAGAGAGATGAGGTCGGTGGGCCTGCCAGATAGCTAATTGCTCGGATTCTGGGCAGTGGTCGGGCCGGCATCATCTCTCCTGCAGAGCGAACCTCTTATGCTTTGTTGTTTTGCTGTTTGAAGGCAATAGTGAAGGTTTTATAGGTCCGTCGGCCTTGTTCTTTTAAATTTGAGTACAATAATTGGATTTGGACTGACAATAGGTTGGCATAATCTTAAACGAACAGGGACTTAATGTGAAAAAGTGTGTTAAAGTATAAAAGTTAAATAACACCTTTCTCCAACAGCTTAAGCTTTTGGAGAAGTTGGTAAGTTAGCAAAGTGAAACCCAAGCTGGAGGGCTCTTTTTGTGGTGGCAATGAAATAGGCGATTTTTATTTTTTTTTGAAAGATGACTTTTATTGATAAGGTTAGGCATTACAACAAGGGGGACAAGATGTACCAAGAGAATGTAAATACATACAAGCCTTAATTCGTAATCCATCAGGATCAATTGGTATTCCCCTGAGCTCCCTGTGCTGGATGAATGATTAAAACAGGCTCTTGTTTAAGGATGGGATCAATGTTAAAATCTGTAGATCTATCGATGTCATTTTGCCCAATTCATGGCTGTTGCGTCAGCTAACTTTTACCATCATTTTACAAGGACTCTTGATTTTAGCATTTTAATCCTGTTTTACTTTTTTCATGAAAAGACAAACAGGAGGGATGAAAATGCCGGAAAAGGCAGTGGAACAATCGTTTCCCTGATAGCATCTCCCTTGTGTGTACTGTGTACGCATAATAGGGGACTGATATTTTCACCCTCTTTTCTGCATGTCCACCCCTCGTGGATGCATTTTTCTCCCTTTGCCTCTTCCTGAACAAATGGAGGAGAGGTACTGTTGAGAGCTAAGGGTGTCAACGAAAGAGAGAACGGTCTCTCTCTTTCTATCTCCATAGCGTGTAAGTTTCAATCTTAGCCCTAATTAATGCCCATAGAATAGAATGTTGATGGAGGCTAGAATTTGTTTATAACCATCCATTTGTAGCTACTCCATTGACTTACTGCACTAGAATTTGTTGATAGCCATCCATTTGTAGCCAGCTGAGTGACCTAATTAGTGTAGAATATATCAAAGGTAGAACCCACCAAATTAATATTGGATGTGAACGGCTAACAATGAAGAGAGGAGTGTCATTATAAAACCAAGGGAGTGTGACTATGAGACTAAAATGTAGAGAGATTGTATGAATAAAAGAAGTTGTTTCCCCATTGACGGCAGGGTGAGGGTGTCAATGTCTTGGCAATAAATATGATTTTACATTTGTAGTTGAAAAAAGCATTATTGAGTGAAATATTCGTTGAAACTTTGATTCCATTCCGATGTTAGTCTTGACTGTACTAAACAATAGAATCGGAATAATGATTGATTCCCCAGATAACTTCCAGTGCTTACACAAACACTAGAATTGAAATCTTTATCCGTTTACGGAGGGAATTGGATTGGCTGATTCCGGCGATCCAAACGCACCCTATGATATTCTCTTACAAGAGGTAGTAAGTGGGTTAGGGTAGGGGGTAAACAAATGTTTTACCCCCTATTTACCCCCACATGAACAGAACTAAAAATGATTGCAAGACGACGCACCAAACATGACTCTGTAAAAAATGAAGTCTGAATGGTTACGTACTGACATTTTTTACTTTAATCCTTCCACATTCAAAGCAACAAATTGGTAAATTATAGCCTAGCCTCTTCACGTTTCTTTTCATTGGCACCACAAAAAACTCTCCACCTAGGACTACTTTGTGTTTTTTCACATGTTAAAATATATGAAAGAGAGTCTTATAAAGCCCCTTCTCCTCCCATCTTAATCTCCATTGCCAACCAACATGAAAGCATCAAGGGTTCCCTCTGTAGGAGAGATGATACCGGGTTCCAAGGTCCAGGCATTCGGCCGCCCAACCCGGCATCATCTCCCCTGCGGAAGGCAACTTGTCATGTAGATCACACGCGGCTGATTCTGAACAAGATGGGGCTGTTCTGATTGTAAAATCTTGATTGTACATTTTTAGGATTGTAAAATCCATGTTTTAGCTTGTAAAAAATCCAGGATTTTGCAATCTTGAATTATAAAATTCATGTATCCAAACAGCACCATATGCGCGCACGAAATCATTAATAGGACTACTGTAAAAACCCTGATTCTAAATCTGCACTTTATTTTCAACATTAATTTTTCTTTGCCTGTCTTATACGTAGCTTCCTTATTCGGTATCCTGAACTATTTTTTGCTTTTCAGGAGAAATGAGCAGGATTAAACCAGTTAAAGCTAGGACATAGGAGTGACACAAGGAGGGTACACGTGAAGTCCCCTCTGGATGCATGTCAATCCATGGTTGCAAACAGCACACAGGAAACAATGTAATGGTGATAATTTTAGAGAGAGAAAAAGTAGCTTTATACATGTTGATGTCTCCACTGTGAGGATCTGATCTCATAGCAAGTTCTATGTCAGTAACTCAGTATATTATTTGTACATTTGAAATATAATTCTATTTATCTGAACATGGAATTTGTACATACTACATGTTCATGTATCTTTGTATGTGTAACTGTAAATTTTGGTAAGATAGAACCTGTAGTGTTGAGGTTATGAGGGGGCGAATTGATGCCATGGAAAGGTTCCAATTTCACGAGAACGAAGACCTGAGAAACATGGCAAATGGGTTAGTAGGTAAATACTTAGGCGAGGACTATGGATTTGATGAATATTAAGTAAACTTACAATGGAGATGTTAATCACTGTACACTTCAAATGTTCAATAAGACAGAGAAAAACCATATGCCTGCATGTTTGAGGAAAAACAAAAAGAACACTGATAAAATGAAGTGTTAAATTATAATCTTCATGCCCAATCATACGTACCAGGTTTCCTGCGCAAGAGCTATGAGGCCGGCCGGCCCGCCGGATATCCGATTTGCCCGGATTCCGGAATCAGGCCGGGACGGCATCATCTCTCCTGCGAAGGGGACCTCTAGTATGGTTTTTGTTTTTTGCTGGTGGAAGGGCATGGTGAAGGTTTTATAGAACTGTTTCATGTCTTAAACGAAAAGGGCTTTAATGGGTAAAAAGTGAAACGCAAGCTGGAGAGCTCTTTCTGTGGTGGCAATGTAATGGGCTTTGTTTGTGGATAGTATCAACGTTAAAATCAGTAGCTCCATCACTGAGGGGTCATTCTGCCCAAGTCATGGCTCTTGCGTCAGCTAACTTGGAAAATCATTGTACACCTACACATGTATGTATAGATATAATATTTTATAGGGATTTGCTAGGCAATTTCGTGGAATGCCATTTCGCGGGTCGCTTTTGCATGAGAGAACAG
Source organism: Tasmannia lanceolata (assembly GCF_043159265.1). Classification (NCBI taxonomy): domain Eukaryota; kingdom Viridiplantae; phylum Streptophyta; class Magnoliopsida; order Canellales; family Winteraceae; genus Tasmannia; species Tasmannia lanceolata. The sequence continues at coordinate 12,814,396 of NW_027518695.1, forward strand.
CCACACAGGCTCATTTTTTAGCAAATTTTATCTTATTCATTTAATGCAACTGAGGTGGCTGTTCTCTCTTGCAAAAGTGATACGTGAAATTGCCTAGCAAATCCCTATCTTATGAGGAGTACACTATACTTAAGGATGCCCTCACAAAAGCTCAGCCACCAGAGCGCCCTGTTGGATCACCCACATCACCCAGCTGTACGACACTGAAAATGCAAAATTAAAGGAATAATAAATAGGGTGAATCCAATGGGGGGCCATTGTTGCAGATGGAATTTTGCAAGGGTGCCCTTCAGCTTAACATTGCTCACAAAATAGGGAATTTTGCAAGGGTGCCCTTCAGCTTATGCCCATAAAAAAAAAGAAGATACCTCACCTTAATGTGATTTCCATTGTTTCAATGTACAGGGCAAGCTAAAGCTTGGTTTCGTCCGTGACCACATGTTGTAAAGGGTGTTAGTGATTTTGCATTTTCAAAATCATGTATATTACATGTTTTAGTGTTTTGGAATATGTTTTATCAAAAGCGTTTGGGAAAAAGAAAATGTTTTCTTGGAAATATTTGCTTTTACAAAAGGATGTAGAAGTGTAGTTGAAAAGATAGTTCCACATCGGATGAGAGAAAAGAAAGAGAAGGGCTTATAAAGCACTACCTTTTCTAACTCTTGTTGATTGCACATTGGGTTGAACCCATGGTTGGACCCGCGGGACGGTGCAACGCACCGTTCGCACACGCGCACGCGCGCGCGCGGCGTGGGCAATGGGCTATAGGGCGCATAGTGGCGCTTTATTGGCGCTTTTTTAGGCGCACTTCGCACGTACGCAACGTCGCGAGGAGCGATTGGAGCCTTTAATTTTTCCAGATTTGATCTGCACCGTTGGATCAAGATGAAGGTGGACCGGTCGGATGGGTGGGTCAAATGGTTCGCAGGCCCATCAAGCCGAATGGTTCAGTTGGGTTGGGCTTCGGTTCGGGCCTAACGGTGGGCCCGTTTCGGTTCGGGCCTAACGGTCGGCCCAACGGGCCCATGACTCCAACGGTCAAAGGGTGTGATCAAATGGGTTGTGTCCCTTTCCCCAACGGTCATGTGCCAAGGGGGTGCGATCCACACCATAGATGGTTGATCTAACGATGACTGGGTTGGAGAGAGGTTTTACTCAAGCCAACAGTCACATCTAGGATCGATCAGGACCGTTCAATATCAATGGGTGCGATCTAACGGTCATATTTCAAACATTCTGGAAAGGTGCCCTGTAGAGGTGTTTTTCACACTGAAAAGACACCAGATGGTCTATAAAAATGTGCAAACTTCAATCATTTCAAGAAGAAATCGAATTGGCAATTCTGACTGACTTTACACTCTCTTCTACACTCCTACAAAAATTCCCAAGTATTTCTACATACTGTTTTTCTTTTGTTTACTGTTCTAGATACTGTTTTTCTGCAGAAACAGAATCTAGAGATTTCTCTAAGGCTTGAAATTTCGGAAGGGCATTTCGGGTTTGATTCCGCTAGTGCTACGCGTCATCAAACATTAGTAGGGCTTCCCTACTAGGCTTCATTGTATCTTGGAGGCAATTCGCGGATCCCCTTTGCACACTACTAGTGGGGGCGAATCTTGTCTTAAGGAAAGTGATATCACGCCTTGAAGCAACAAGTTTCTGTTTTCTATCATCAACAGTACCCTCAACAAATTTTCCAACAATCTTAAGACAAGATTTTTCTACTGTTGTTTCAATGGCACTTTATTCAGTTCGTCAAATGACCCAAGACTTTGTCAAACTCGAACGTTTCGACAAAGGAAATTTCAAGCGCTGGCAGAAGAAGTTGCACTTCATTTTGACATCACTCAAAGTGGTCCATGTTCTCACTACTCTAAAGCCGTCAGCAAATGAAAATGAAACTTTGGCGGAGGCTCGTGCAAGGATGAAGTGGGAACAGGATGACTACATTTGCAAAGGGCACATCCTAAATGCTATGTCAGATACACTATTTGACATATATCAAGGCATGGGATCAGCAAGTGAAATCTGGAATGCACTTGAAGCCAAATACTTGGCGGAAGATGCCAGTAGCAAGAAATTCACTGTGAGTCAATTTTTAAATTTTAAAATGGTAGATGATAAGTCTGTTATTGATCAATTACATGAAATACAACATGTAATTAATCAAATTCATTTGCAAGGCATCCTTCTTGATGATTCCTTCATTGTCCCGTCAATTATTGACAAACTTCCACCAAATTGGAAAGACTTTAGAAAAAGTCTAAAACACAAGAAAGAGGAAATGTCTATTGAAGACTTGGCTCAATGCCTCAGGATTGAGGAAGAGTCAAGAATCAGAGACAAGAAAGAAAATGAAACTGTATCCTCTAAGATCCATTTGGTGGAAAATGTCAAGAATTCGAACCAACAAAGAAAAGGCAATTGGAAGAGAAACAAACACCCTGAAAAGAATACTAATAAGAATAAGAAAAGAAAGGGTGCTTGTTTCAACTGTGGCAAACCAGGCCATTACAAGAGTGAGTGCCGACTTCTTAAGGATAAGAAGTCGGGTGCACCAACAGACAAAGAAAAGTTTGTCGCCATGATTTCAGAGGCAAATATGCTTGAAGATGGCAATGATTGGTGGATTGACTCTGGTGCGACGATGCATGTCTGTAAAGACAGGAACCTGTTTTCAACTTATGAAACAGTTGAAGATGGAAGCGTGTTATACATGGGAAATTCGTCGACAGCAGAAGTCAAAGGGAAGGGCAAGGTGGAACTTGAGTTCACATCCGGCAAGCGACTCACTCTAACCGGTGTCTACCATGTACCAGAAGTTAGAAAGAACTTAGTGTCTGGAAGCATTCTCAACAAGAATGGCTTCAAACTTGTATTTGAATCTGACAAGTTCATTCTTTCTAAGGGGGGTACTTTTGTTGGGAAGGGATATATGTATGAAGGGATGTTCAAACTTAATATCAATAAAGTGAATGTCTTTACTTATGTTTTGGATTCTTCTTTATCTTTATGGCATAATCGTTTAGGACATGTAAATACTAGGAAAATGAATGATATGGTTAAGTTAACCTTAATTCCTAAATATGAAAATGACTTAGTAGATAGATGTAAAACATGCATGCAAACCAAGATAATCACTAAGTCATTTCCTAAAGTAGATAGAACTTCTAACTTGTTAGATTTAATTCATAGTGATGTATGTGACATACATAGTGTTCCCACAAAGGGAGGTAAAAAGTACTTTGTTACATTTATTGATGATTATTCTAGGTACTGTTATGTTTATCTACTTAGTCATAAAGATGAGGTTTTAGAAAAATTTAAGATTTATAAAACTGAAGTAGAAAACCAATGTATAACAAGCATTAAATGTCTCAGATCAGATAGAGGTGGTGAATATCACTTTCCTCATTTCTGTGAATCAGTAGGCATAGTCCATGAAACTTCTGCCCCTTATACACCACAACAAAATGGTGTAGCAGAAAGGAAGAATAGGACACTTACTGAAATGATTAATGCTATGCTTGTTAATTCTGGTTTAAATAAAAGTTTTTGGGGTGAAGCCTTACTTACAGCTTGTCACATTTTGAATAGGGTACCAAGTAAGAAATCTAATATAACCCCTTATGAATTGTGGAAGAAAAGGAAACCAAACTTAAGTTACCTTAAAGTTTGGGGTTGTAGATCTATAGTTAAAGTCCCTAAACCTAAGTTAAGAAAATTAGGTGAAAAGGGTATTGAGTGTATCTTTTTGGGATATGCTAGTCACAGTAAGGCCTATAGGTTCTTAGTTATAGAACCTAATGATTTCATAGATGTCAATACCATAATTGAATCTAGAGATGCATTTTTCTATGAAAATAGGTTCACTTCAATTCCTAAAGAAATTGAACCTACAACTTCTGTAGATCATCCTTTAGAATCACAAACAGAAGTTGGTGAACCTAGTGTACAACCTAGTAAAATAAGAAGAAGTTCAAGAGATAGAAGGGATAGGAGTTTTGGCCCTGACTTTGTAACCTACCTGGTAGAAGGGACAAGGAAAAAACTCCAAGGTTCTGTCTTGTTAAACTTAAGCATAGAAAGTGACCCTCAAACCTATGGAGAAGCCATAAAGTCACAAGATGTTGCTTTTTGGAAAGAAGCAATTAATGACGAAATGGATTCTATCATGGGTAATAAAACTTGGATTTTGGTTGATCTACCACCTGGGTCTAAACCTATAGGATGTAAATGGATCTTCAAGAAGAAGATCAAAGTAAATGGGACCATAGAAAAGTTTAAGGCAAGGTTAGTTGCCAAAGGGTTTACTCAAAAACCCGGTATTGATTACTTTGACACATATGCACCTGTTGCTAGGATTTCTACCATTAGAGTGTTGATTGCCCTTGCTTCCATATACAAACTTCACATTCACCAGATGGATGTTAAAACCGCATTCTTAAATGGTGAACTTGATGAAGAAGTGTATATGGAACAACCTGAGGGATTTATTCTGCCAGGCCAAGAGCATAAAGTATGTAAGCTTATCAAATCTTTGTATGGGCTTAAGCAAGCCCCTAAACAATGGCATGAAAGATTTGATAAAGTCTTAGTGTCAAATGGTTATAAGATACATGAATCAGATAAATGTATATACAGTAAATTTAAGGGCGGCAAAGGTGTTGTTATTTGTTTATATGTTGATGACATGTTAATTTTTGGTACTGATATTGCAAGCATTCAAAGTACTAAATCATATCTTTCTCAAAACTTTGATATGAAAGATATGGGTGAAGCTGATGTGATTTTGGGTATTAGAATCATAAGACAGGATAATGGTCTTATTCTAACACAATCACATTATATTGAGAAAGTTCTTAAAAAGTTTAACCATTTTGAATGTTCACCCATTTCAACACCTTTTGACCCAAATATAAAGTTGTATCTTAATACTGGCAGGACTATCTCTCAACTAGGGTATGCTAGTGTAATTGGTAGTCTTATGTATGCTATGACTTGTACTAGACCAGACATAGCATATGCTGTAGGTAAACTTAGTAGGTTTACCAGTAATCCTAGTTTTTCTCATTGGATTGCAGTCTATAGAGTTTTAAAATATTTAAAGAAAACTATAGACTATGGTTTATGTTATAGTGGGTATCCAACTGTAATAGAAGGATACTCTGATGCTAGTTGGATAACTGAGCGTATAGACCATTTATCAACCAGTGGGTGGATTTTCACCCTTGGTGGGGGAGCAGTCTCCTGGGCCTCTAAGAAACAGACATGCATAACAACTTCAACTATGGAAGCAGAGTTTATAGCTCTGGCAGCATGCTGTAAAGAGGCGGAATGGCTTCGAAATTTGTTATTGGAAATTCCGTTATGGTCTAAACCAATGCCATCGATTTATGTCCATTGTGATAGTCAGGCCACACTATCAAGGGCATATAATCATGTTTATAATGGTAAGTCCAGACATATAGGACTTAGACATAGTGCTATAAGAGAGTTACTTACTAATGGAGTAGTAACTATTGATTTTGTGAGATCGAGCCAAAACTTGGCCGATCCATTCACTAAAGCTCTTGCAAGAGATCTGGTGTGTAAAACATCATTAGGGATGGGGTTAAAGCCATTAACCAATAGTCACCAATGATGGAACATCAACTCAACACTTGAATAAACATCAAGTCTTGAGTTCAATGAGTCCAAGTACATCATATGGAGTGATTGCAAGCACTATAATCTGTATTATTTGCCATCCCAAGGTAAAGTGCTTGGTACCTGTAATGTTTAAAAGGAGAAGGCTGAGTATTTAAACTCTTAATAGGCTTATAACATAGTGTTGGAGTGTCTTAGTTACAGGGGCACTCTTGATAAGCCTACCTATGTGAGTGTGGGAGTGGTGCCGCTTCCTATGAGACCTGGCTAGTCTCTAGAGCGCTCATGAAACCAAGATATAGACACAAGGCCAGTTCATGTGTCGGTTTTAGAAATTGCCCAAAGAGGTGAAATCTTGTGTGTGAGACGTATCCGGTTAATCATATAGAATAGCTAGTTCAAAGATACGTCTACTATGCAATTCTGGTTAACTTTGATATGTCCTCACTAAGTGAATGTTCAAATCGAGAGATACCTTCATCTATGCATAAGATTTCCAAGCCTGATGAGAAAATTTTCTTTGATTTTGAAAATGGTGGGGGATTGTTAGTGATTTTGCATTTTCAAAATCATGTATATTACATGTTTTAGTGTTTTGGAATATGTTTTATCAAAAGCGTTTGGGAAAAAGAAAATGTTTTCTTGGAAATATTTGCTTTTACAAAAGGATGTAGAAGTGTAGTTGAAAAGATAGTTCCACATCGGATGAGAGAAAAGAAAGAGAAGGGCTTATAAAGCACTACCTTTTCTAACTCTTGTTGATTGCACATTGGGTTGAACCCATGGTTGGGCCCGCGGGACGGTGCAACGCACCGTTCGCACACGCGCACGCGCGCGCGCGGCGTGGGCAATGGGCTATAGGGCGCATAGTGGCGCTTTATTGGCGCTTTTTTAGGCGCACTTCGCACGTACGCAACGTCGCGAGGAGCGATTGGAGCCTTTAATTTTTCCAGATTTGATCTGCACCGTTGGATCAAGATGAAGGTGGACCGGTCGGATGGGTGGGTCAAATGGTTCGCAGGCCCATCAAGCCGAATGGTTCAGTTGGGTTGGGCTTCGGTTCGGGCCTAACGGTGGGCCCGTTTCGGTTCGGGCCTAACGGTCGGCCCAACGGGCCCATGACTCCAACGGTCAAAGGGTGTGATCAAATGGGTTGTGTCCCTTTCCCCAACGGTCATGTGCCAAGGGGGTGCGATCCACACCATAGATGGTTGATCTAACGATGACTGGGTTGGAGAGAGGTTTTACTCAAGCCAACAGTCACATCTAGGATCGATCAGGACCGTTCAATATCAATGGGTGCGATCTAACGGTCATATTTCAAACATTCTGGAAAGGTGCCCTGTAGAGGTGTTTTTCACACTGAAAAGACACCAGATGGTCTATAAAAATGTGCAAACTTCAATCATTTCAAGAAGAAATCGAATTGGCAATTCTGACTGACTTTACACTCTCTTCTACACTCCTACAAAAATTCCCAAGTATTTCTACATACTGTTTTTCTTTTGTTTACTGTTCTAGATACTGTTTTTCTGCAGAAACAGAATCTAGAGATTTCTCTAAGGCTTGAAATTTCGGAAGGGCATTTCGGGTTTGATTCCGCTAGTGCTACGCGTCATCAAACATTAGTAGGGCTTCCCTACTAGGCTTCATTGTATCTTGGAGGCAATTCGCGGATCCCCTTTGCACACTACTAGTGGGGGCGAATCTTGTCTTAAGGAAAGTGATATCACGCCTTGAAGCAACAAGTTTCTGTTTTCTATCATCAACAGTACCCTCAACAAATTTTCCAACAAAGGGTAAATGTATAACTTTCTTGAACCGTTCATATGTCACCAAACATATTAGAGGGCCAGGATCATCTTTCCAAAGAGATTTTTTCTGTCATCTATCATGGCATGGCCCATCTATGATAAGGACTAGTAAATGAATGGTTTGGATCATCGAAGTAGACTGTACTACGTGGTCCATTTCATCACTGTACTACGTGGTCCATTTCATAGTGGTATTTATGAGAAAAATGAAAATGAAAAGAGAGAAAATGGAAAGTAAAGAAAATTCCTAAAAGATGTCAAGTCTACTTAATTATCTCAAAATGCACTTGCCTCATTGAAAATAACCTAATACCCTTATCTTATAAAAATGACCAAAATATTCCTATCTCATAAAAAATGACCAAAACATCCATATATCGTCCAAAAGAGCCATAATACCCGTATGACATAGAAAATTACTAAAGAGCCCAACCTCAAACAATGACCAAAATATCTATACCACATGTAATATGCAGTGGCGGAGCCAGGATTTATACATAAAGGGGGCAAGATAACATAATATATTTAATCCAAAAAAAATTACATTGTTAATGAAAAACTCACTACAGTTGTCCTCGACGGGTTGATCATGTTCCGAAAGCAATGCATGATTGTTTCATTATTAATGCTACAAAATATATCATTTTCAATGTAAGTAATCAAACTATCAGTCATCCATTGATCTGCCATCCGATTCTGTAAATTTCTAGGATTTTATCATAAATATCTAGGGCAAATCTCATCAATCAAATGCTTTATAGTCTTCAGAAATACGAAAAAGAAAAGAAAAAAGAAAAAAAAAACTGCCCTTACCTCCTTCTCCTCCTCCTTCTTCTTCTTCTTCTTCTTCTTTACTTCTTAGATGAAAGTGGGAGGGGCGAAGTTGAATCGAATGGCTTGAGAGTTGCCGAGTTGGGACGGTGGGACCATGGGAGTGGGGAGGTGGGAGTAGTTTCCAGAGAAAGGAAAAAAGAACTCTATTTTTTTAGTGTGAATTTCAAGTTAGGGTTTACTATAGCGTAGTGATATTTTCCCAATTTCCTCCCTTGATGGATAAAATCACCCCCCCCCCCCCCGCGGGGAGTCCTTGACGTTTTCCTTTAAGTTTCAAAGGTAAAGGAAAAAGTCAAAAGTGGAGAATTTATCCTCATACATTGAACCAATCTCATGATTCACGAAAAGTATCATTGCCCTACTTTATTTTTATATTTTGTTACTTTTCAACTGATGTTTTCTAGAAAAAGCTGTTTTCTAGAAAAGCATAGAAAAACTTTTCCAAAACTTTTAAAACATGTACTTTATTTAGTTTTTTTTTTTTTTTTTTTTCAACTCATGGGGGGCAGCTGCCCCCCCTTATTACATACGTGGCTCCGCCCCTGGTAATATGGGTATTTTGGCAATTTTCTACTTGATAAGGGCATTTTGGTTAATTTCCATGAGATAAAGGTGACTTAATCATTTTCTTTGATTGAAATATTTCGGTCATTTTCTATGAAATAAGGAAATTTTGCCCCTTTTTCAGGAGATAGGGTATTTTGGTCATCTTATGAGATAAAGGTCTATTTCTATGAAATAGAGTATTTTAGTTATTTTGTATGACAATCGGGTATTTTGGTCATTTTCTTTCATAGAAGTGCATTTTGGTCATTTTCCATGAGATAGCGGGATTTTGATCATTTTCTATAAAAGAGGAGTATTTTGGTTATTTTCTGAGACAAGGAAGGATGTTTTGGTCATTTTTTGAGAGAGGTACTTGAACATTTTCCATGAAATAAGGGTATTTCGATCATTTTCTTTGGCTAAGGGGAATTTTGGTAATTTTGTATGAGATAATCGCATGTTGGCCATTTCCATGACATTGAAGTGTTTTGGTCATTCTTATGAGATAATGGCACTTCAATCATTTTATATGAAATATGAGTATTTTGGGTCTTTTGGTCATTGTCTATTAGATAAAGTCATTTTCCTTTTTTTTAGAATTTTTCTATTTTTTTCTCATTTTTACTTTAGATATACAAATTACCCGACCAGTCACCCCTCCTTTGTATTTCCTATGGTTTTGGTGGTAACTGTTGAGTCACTTCTGGCTTTTCAAGGTAAATAGAGGGAAAGCAACCCATTTCCAGGGTAAAAGGAGGTAAGCACATGAGCTCATCGCCAGTAAAACATGCAAGGTTTTTGGATAGGGGGTAAACAAATGTTGCTCATGGCTGTTGTGGCATGATGCAAGAGTCAATAAAATGACGTCTCTGAATGTCTAATCAATGAGTTTTTTCCTTTAATCCTTCCACAATCAATGCTAACCATAGCTCCAAATTGGTAATTATAGCCTATCCATGTTTCAAATTATCGTGATTTCATTGGACCACAAAAAAGCTCTACACTTGCTGACTACGGTTGCGCTTGTTTTTTCCATGTTGAAATATATGAAAGGGAGTCTTAAGTCTTCTCTTGCCTGTCCTAAAAGATAAGGATGGCAGCACCAAAAGGTCGAACACACGAGTCGATCTCTTGTCGGATTCATATGTTAGAATATGTGAGATCTCACAATATCTCATTGGTGGATTGTGTGTGGGGGATCTATCTTATTATACTAGGGAAGTTGGCCAGTAAAGGTAACCTAGATAGATTAGGAAACTAGATTTGATTAATAACTAGGTTAGAATATTCTACACATATCTCCTTCCATAGCTATCTTAATTTATTTCTATGTTTATCATGTAAGTGCTCTTTATAAGCACCATAAATTCTCTTGGTACATAGTGACCAATCCATTTCTTGCCAATTTCGGCATTAGTCTATCGTGACCCATTCCTACTCGCCGATCGAGCTTGAGTATCATCTAGTCCCATTGAGACTATGTCTATTGGCTTTTAAGCCCTCTTCACAACACATCAACAAGCGACGTCTTCTTTGGCAATCAGTCTCGGACATCATCAATTATTCAGCAACAACATCAGGGGATATTCATCATCAAACTTTGGGAGTGCGCTTCAAATCAAAAGATTCTATTTTCTTATGAGGAGAAAATTTTATTTTCTTATTGGGGAATTTCATTGTAATCAAACATATATAGATTTTTCAATCCACATACGTTTGAGGGGGCATGTTAGAATATATGAGATCTCACAAGATCTCATTCGTGGATTTTGTGGAGATCTTATCGTTGGATCATCTTATTATACTAGGCAAGTTGGCTAGTAGAGGTAACCTAGATAGATTAGGAAACTAGATTTGATTAGTAATTAGGTTAGAATATTCTACACATATCTCCTTCCATAGTTATCTTAATTTATTTCTATGTTTATCATGTAAGTGCTCTTTATAAGCACCATCAATTCTCTTTATAATTTATCAAAAAATAATAGAAAAAGTCTTAATTTTACAACATAGCCACTTTAGCATGACTATAGTGACAATCATTAAGTATACATATGTGCTAAGCTAATGATTGCAGGCCTCGTGACAAAATGCTTCCACCCAAGTTATATAAGGAACATGCAGAGTGTATGAACCCTATTGGCTTGTCTAGTACTTGATTTATGAATTTGGGAGACCATAAAATTTAATATTACAATTTGAGTGTTCAATGATTCCTAGTGTATGCCTTCTAATATCCGTGTTAGAATTTGGAGGGAAGATTCAAAATTAAAAGATCCCTTTTGTTTTCAAAAAGATCCTGTACTATGTGGTTAGTGTGACTTGAATCCAAAACCTTTGATTGTGTGGAGAGAGTTCTCAACTCAAATGCAAATGCTTTAATCCCACATTGGAACTTTTGAGAGAGTTTCACATCCATATAAGAGGTCGAGTGGAAGGAAAGGCTTCAGCATTATAGGGGGCATTGGAATTTGTCGGGTGTCCCAGTTTTTCACACACGCACGCCCGTGGTCTGGGTTTGTGTAAAATTAAAATTTCCTTTTGGTGCCCAATTTTTTTTGATTTTCTATTAATTATTAAACATATTTTATTTTCCAAAAGGGAAGAGGGCGAGCCTTTGCGCAACGGTAAGGCTGCTCCATTGTGACCTGGTGGGCCACGGGTTCAAGTCACTGAAACAACCTTTCTTCAAAGCAAAAGTAAAGCTGTATACATCTAGCCCTCCCCAGACCCAGCAATGGTAGGAGCCTAATGTACTGGGCCGCCTCTTTTTTTTAATTTCCTAAAGGGAGAAGGTAGTATTGTTATATGCACGGTTTTTACAGAGGGAACACATTCTGTTTTGCATAAAGAAATCTAGATTTTTCTCCTTCCTTCCTCCTCCCGTTCTGTGTCTTAGTGCAGTTTTAAGGTTGTTTGCTTTATCTTGGAGCGTCGATTCACAGATCCCGATTGCACCGCAAGGGGCGGATAATATTCTTAAAGAGAATGGCCATGTGGCACGACTCGGCCTTTCTGCTTCCAACATCAACAATTTGATTTCCAGAAAGGGTTTTGTGTCAAATCGATAAGCTCAAAATGCTTTTCCCAACTTTCTTTTCAATTCTAGAATTTACAATAAGGGCAAACTGTTTTTCCAGATTTCTTTTTGACTATGGAAATTTTAACATTATACAAACTTTGGGTACGAGTTGCACTAATTTGGGGCTGAGTAACCAACTTGGGTTTGAGTAACCACTTTTGGGTCCTAATAACTAAGTTGGGTCTGACTTTTTGTTTTGTTTTTTGGGTTCAATTAAGCCATAGATCAATCCCTCTTTTATTATCAGTTCCATCAACCTAAAGAGTAGTAATATTCTGATAATCTATTTTGGCAACAATGGGTATATACACAAAGATATGGTGAAAGACAAATTGTCAATTTAGACAAATAAAGATAGACCCACGTTGTGAATTTGGTAGCCTATTTATAAATATAAAGAGTGTACCACATAAAGTGCATATTTAAAGGAAATCAGTGATACTGCAATAAATGGAAGGCAATGCTGCCTTGCAGAACGTTTACTACAATGATTCCTACCCTTTATCTGGGCATACAGTTTCTTGAAAGACTAAAAAGGTACATGATTGGTTCTGTTTCCGAAAATGTATTGCCATAAGGGTAGGGGTGGCAAAATTGGCCGAACCGAACCGGAACCGAACCAAAACCGGAACCGAACCAAAACCGAACCGAAAATTCGGTTTCGGTTTGGTTAAACCAAACCGATTCAAATTTCGGTTTGGTTCGGTTTGGGTATCAAACCGAACCGAAACCGAATATTTGCAATTATTATGAGTAAAGGGTGGCAAAATTGGTGGAACCGAACCGAAACCGAACCGAAAATTCAGTTTTGGTTCGGTTTTAGTTTGGTAAAACCAAACCGATTCAAATTTCAGTTTGGTTCGGTTTGGGGGTCAAACCGAACCGAAACCGAACCATTGCGACCCCTAAGGGGTACGTATTAGCTAATTTGATATCATATCTAACAGGGAGTTCGAGTTGATTAAGGTAGTAGTTAATGCTTAGGGAGATCTCATATCTTGTTTGCGCGTGGAACAATAATTTTCAAGCAGTAATGTGGGCCCCACTTCATGGGATGATCCAAACCGTTCATTTGCTGGTCCATACTGTAAATAGGTTGTATCCAGAAATCATCTTCATGTGACAGCAACCACACAGGATCAGATTTTGTCTCCTTTCAAAAGGTGGCTGCTGTCATATGCAGCAGACCATCCATGAACTGCCATCTCTGTTTGGTTGACGGGTTTTTTTTTGGTTCCTCGGATTTATGTGGGAGAAAAAAAATTCCAGGAGATTGGTGGGAAAAAAAAAGTCCTAGAAGTATCCCGGTAAAATAAAAATCTCATGTTTGGTTGACCGGACTATGGTGGGAAAAAAAAAAACTTTGTTTGGTTGCTTGAAATATTGGGAAGAAAAAAAATTCTTCTCAAGCCTATTTTTGGTTCCTAGGTTTATTTTTGTTTCTGGGATTATTTTGTGATGGGATGAAAAGGCAATCATTACAAAAGTGGGATTAAAAAATTCACCACACAAGCAATCATTACAAGAGTGGGATTAAAAAAAACCTAGGGCTAAAAGGCAACCAAACATGGGATGGGGCTAAAATTTTACTAAAACTTCCTGGGACAAAAATTTAACTGGCAACCAAACGGAGCTGAATTCTGATTTTCTTTCTATTATTATTTTCTATTTTATTATTTCATTTAATAGTAGTCACTAGCACTAGAATTTTTTTTCATTCAAATTAAATTAAAAAAACACAAATAATACTATATACATATGAAATAATTATATATTGTTGGGAAAGTTGCCTTATTTCCCACCCATCATGGGTTACTTGGGTGGGAAGGTAAAGGCAAAGAAATAGAAATTGCCTTTTGGATTTTTTGCAAAACCCTAGTATAGAGAGAAGAGTTTTCTCTCTCTTAGGTTGCGTCTAAACAAGAGGTCTTTGGTGTGTCGACTGCCGAATGAGAGAGAAGAAAAAGAGAGAGAAAGAGAAAGGAAGAAGAGGTTTTTCATCTCGGGGTTTTCTCTTGGGTTCTTTTTTGGGTTTATCTCTCGGGTTATCTCTTGTGTACGGTCTTGGGTGTAAGAGGCAACAAAACGGTTGCGGGTTGTGGGTTTTGATTTTAATCCATTGTAATCCTTGCATTTTATTTTTCTTATAGTGGAAGATCGTGTTTCTTGCCCGTGGAGTAGGCTTCGCCGAACCACGTAAAATCTTGGTGTTCATCTTGTGGCTTGTTTATTATTTTTATCTTTTCTGTTTAATTTGTGCACGATCGGATCGGATTGCCTGGTGGATTTTTTCAACAAGTGGTATCAAAGCCCAGGTGGAGCTATCATCGAGCCGGGTGGAGTGATTGTGGGCGTTGTGGTTGGATCGCAGTTAGAGCGATCTTTGGGAGTAAAAAAAGTGTCCAAGAAAGATTCTCGTTCGAGGTGGAGCGCTATTCTAAGAAGTGCAAAGTAATTTGAGATGACGGTAAAATCAAGTTATACTCAGTTCAACATTGTCAGATTTGACGGAAAGAGCAATTTCACTCTATGACAGATGAGGGTAAATGACGTCCTAGTTCAACAGGGATTAGCTAAGGCGTTGAAGGGTAAGGATGGGAAGCCAGAGAAGATGACAGATGCCGAGTGGGAAGACATTGAGTCGAAGGCGGTCAGCACGATTCGACTATGTCTGGCAGATAGCTTATGTTTAACGTTATGAAAGAGGAAGATGTGCCTAAATTATGAGAGAAATTGAAAAAGCTTTACATGTCAAAAAGTTTGGTTAACCGGTTGTATATGAAGCGGCAATTATACGGGCTAAAGATGCAAGAAGGCGGGGATCTTCTGGAACATGTTATGGTGTTCAACGGGCATGTGGATCAGCTCCTCAAGGTTGATGAAAAGTTGAAGGGAAGAAGACAAGGCCTTTTGCTTCTTACTTCTCTTCCTGATTCGTATGACAACCTGGTGACAACTTTATTGTATGGTAAGGATACAATAAAGTTAGAGGAAGTCACGGCGTCGCTCTTATCGAATGAGATGCGAAAGAAACCTGTTCTCTGTGTAAGTGAAGAGCATGGGTTGGTTGTTCATGGTGAAAATCAAAGAGGAAGGTCGTCTGATAGGGGATCAGGAAAAGACAGGTCAAGATCCAGGGTCGGTGGAAAGGGCGTACAATGTTACCGTTAAAAGGAATATGGCCACATCAAGAGAGATTATCCAAAGCGAGCTGACCAGGTGGGAAATGGTGCTACGAATACTGTAGTGGCTGTAACGAATGAACAGAGTGAAGAGTTTGGAGACTTTCTCAAAGTCTCCTCAGGTAATCACACTTCTCATGATGAGTGGATTATAGATTCAGGTTGCTCTGTTCATGTATGCTCAAGGAGGGAATATTTTGATACGTTTGAGGAGACAAGGGTGGGTGTAGTGTCATTGGGTGGCGGGTCTACTTATGACGTCACGGGAGTTGGGACGATGAAGATCAAGATGTTCGATGGAGTGGTTCGTATTTTGGGTGGTATAGCATATGTCCCAAAGATGCGAAGGAATCTAGTATCTCTTGGCCGGTTGGACTTCAGGGGTTGTAAGTTTTCAGCTGTAGGTGGAGCCATGAAAATCACATGTGGTTGTATGGTTCTGATGAAAGGCGAGAAGTGTTGTGGATTATATCATCTGGTTGGGGACACGGTGACTAGTGTTCCTAAGATCTCGATGGCTAGTTGGAAACATGCTAGTTGCGTGCGCGCACGTAGGGTCTCTTTCGCAGTTGGTGCAGAGACGGATTTTCAGGTTGCAGACGATGAAGAGGATGACAGTACCTGCGTTGGGGAGGATGGATCGAGATCCCTCTCCAAGGTTGGCTAGATGAGTCAACGGGTTAGCAGCTACACATGTGCATTGGCCGTGTTGATCGAATCAGGAGGAGTCAGAACTAAGGTGATTCGAGGTGTGTAGCTGGTACTTTGGAAGGCCAATGGTGGTTTGCGGCAATAGCGGACCGATGGCGACATCAACAGAAAATCTTCAGGTGGCTGGAAAATAAGCTAAGGTGGAGATTGTTGGGAAAATTGCCTTATTTCCCACCCATCGTGGGTTACTTGGGTGGGAAGGTAAAGGCAAATAAATAGAAATTGCCTTTTGGGTTTTTTGCAAAACCCTAGTATAGAGAGAAGAGTTTTTTCTCTCTTAGGCAGCGTCTAAACAAGAGGTCTTTGGTGTGTCGGCTGCCAAAAGGAGAGAGAAGAAAAAGAGAGAGAAAGAGAGGGAGAAGAGGTTTTTCATCTCGGGGTTTTCTCTTGGGTTCTTTTTCAGGTTTATCTCTACGGTTATCTCTTGTGTACGGTCTTGGGTGTGAGAGGCAAGGAAAGGGTTGCGGGTTTTGAGTTTTGGTTTTAATCCATTGTAATTCTTGTATTTTGTTTTTCTCATAGTGGAAGATCGTGTTTCTTACCCGTGGAGTAGCTTGGCCGACCCACGTAAAATCTTGGTGTTCATCTTGTGACTTGTTTGTTATTTTATCTTTTCCGTTTAATTTGTGCACGATCGGATTCAACAATATAGAATATAACTATAACTATTGGTTGGGATTTGCTTGCGCCCATCGCAAAAGGTATTTCACGAATGGGCTGTTGCGTGTGAGAACAGCCACACAGGCTCCCTTTTCAGCAAATTTTGTCTTCATTCACGAAGTGGCTGCTCGCACATTTAACAGCCCATTCGCGAAATGCCTTCTGCGATGGACGCTACTAACACTTCCAACATATTATATGAATTCAATTATAGTGTAGTTCCTAACCCTCCAATCTGGAGACGGACTGCACCTTATAGAAATCTCTAGAGATCGGAGGTTTAGGATCATCCGATGGAGATGATTTATGGGCTACAGCCTATTTATGTCGTGGCCCAGCAAATGAATCGCCTTATGAGGTGGCCCCGCAGTACTTTTTGAAAAACACGGGACTTCACCTGCACACATCACACATCACACATCACACATCGTACATAAATCTCGAAGGTAAGATCCTTAAATTAGCTATGCTATATCATTGATTAAATCTAACACAAATGCCTATAAATAGGCAAGCTAGCAACTTTATTTAAGAATCACTTCAAAGCCCAATAACCATTACCTCATTACTTGTGCTTGCTTTTTTTCTTTTCACTTGTAAGTTAAATATAGTCACTTTTTTAGTTAACTAGTCAGTTTCTTACTCTCATTTAAGATGTCAAATGTCTCACACTTGGTCCCTATGGAGATTCCAATAAATTGGGTCACTTTCTTACTCTTACTCTGATTCAAGATGTCGAGTGTCAAGTGTCACACACTTGGTCCCTATGGAGATTCCAATAAATTGGGTCACTTTCTTACTCTCACCCTGCAAGTTCGGCAAAGGATTGAAGAAAGACGTTCATTGACAATAACAATACTATAAAAGCATGCCCTTACTAATTTTCTAAGTCACAAAGATTGTTCTCATGAACTTCTCGTCAAGAAAAACTCTAGGAATATATTAATTTTTTTTTCAGGTTTATATTGACAAAAATGATAAAAATAAAATTATCTAAAATTACATAATTTAAGAAAAAATAAAAAATAAATATATTGTAAAAATATCACAATATTTTTCATGGTAAATGACTAAAATGAAAATATCACTGTATTTTTTAAAATCTCGGAATAATTTTGGAATTTTATCGTTTTATCAAAATATCCGGATACATTTCCTTGGCCCTGTTCGTTTTAGCTTACAATCGGTTGCAACAATCTTAAACGAACAGGGCCTTAGATAAGCTATTCTTGGGATAAACAGGCTAGCTTTTTAAGTGAATAAAGGATACCAAGTATATCCAATGATAAAATAAACCCCGACTTGCTATCCTCATGGAGAACAGTCATTATTAGAGAATGAAATGAAATCAAGATAAAATATTATGAGATTAGAAGATTTGATTTGATTAGGCTATATTGGTTGGTTGGATTAGATTAGGCAAGTGAATTAGATTAGGATAATGTCTTTCCATAATTATCTTATTCTCTTGCTATGTTTATCATTTGAGTGTTCTATAAAAACACTCCCTGTGTTCAATGTAAATCATTCAAGAATTAGTGAAATCATTAATTTCTCCATGGTATCAGAGCGGGTCAATCCTGCCCGGACACGGCCTTAGCCACAACCCTAGAAGCTTCGCTTTCCGGCGGGAGCCGTCTGCCCGGCCACCATCACCATCTTTTACAAGTTTGTTTTACTGCTGTCTTTTTTTTTAAAAATTTTCCTCCTCTTAGTTTTGTTGCCCTAGCTATCCACCATCTTTCCTAAGTAGTCCCTCCTAGCTTACTGCCCCTGTCATTTCCTTTGGAAAGGATCTTCAACTCAAATAAGAGGGCAGATATTTGCTTGCTTGTTTTTATTTGGTAGCCGCACCCTTTTCTGTACTTCCCATGACTTTTCTTCAACTTTTCAAGAGTTTCTTTTCTTTCCAAGTCAAGTGAATTTATGACGCCTAAATGAGGCAAGGCAGGTAGTAATGATGACAAGTCAATCATATCAATGGAAGGGACAGAATCTCACTTGAGATCTTGAAGAAGTAAAATTAGAAGCCCTTCTTCTGATTCCAACACCCTTCATAGTTAATAGAGGCACCCCTCTTATTTTAATTTCTCGGGTTTTATCCCTTACCTTTGGTGGCCTCTCATTCTCTTGAAATACTCCTCTTATCGTCTTATGCAAAGCATTACACACAAAATTGATATGTACACCCAAAAAAAAATAAAATCTACCATTGTCCTTATACTTGTATTCGCTCTCTTGCCGGTAGTAACTGTTATCATCTCAGCCGTTTGATGTTGCCTTTTTCTCAGTTTCTTTTTTTCTTTTCTTTTCAATTCTATCTTTCTTCTACAGCATATTCCAGTTGAGGTGCCTCATTTGATGTGCATGCCTGGAATGTTAACTCCTTTCAGCTGAGGTGCTTCATTTCTTTTTGAAGTGCGTGCCTGAAAGAGAATTTGAATTCCATGAGGATTGATAATCAAAATCAACCCATGGTGTCTTGCCCATTGAAGCACATTCTTGCCCTTTCCGGCATTGGCCCATAGTGGCCCATTCTTACTCGCCCATCGAGGCTTGAGTATCATTTAGCCCCATTGAGGTTATGATCTATAATGATCCATTGGCTTTTAAGCCCTCTTCGTGGTACATCAATAAGCGGCGTCTTCTTCGGCAATCATCTATTGACATTCGGCAACAACATCAGGGGATATTCATCATCAAATTTTGGTAGTGCGGTTCAAATCAGAGGATTCTATTTTCTCATGGGGGTTTATAGGGGAGAATTTTATTTTTCATATTGGGGAATTTTAATGTAATCAAACATATGTCGATTTTTCAATCCACATACGTTTGAGGGAGCATATTAGAGAATGAAATCAAATCTAGATCAAATATTATGAGATTAGAATATTTGATTTGATTAGGCTATATTGGTTGGTTGCGTTAGATTAGGCAAGTGAATTGGATTAGGATAATGTCTTTCCATAATTATCTTATTCTCTTGCTATGTTTATCATCTGAGTGTTCTATAAAAACACTCCTTGTGTTCAATGTTAATCATTCAAGAATTAGTGAAATCCTTAATTTCTTAAGTCATAAGCTTGCTATCCAGTGTTCACGTTGAGAAAAGCCCTAAGTAGATGGCTTATATATAGTACAAGCAGGGTAGACCCCAAGGGTTCATTCAAGATAAAATTATCCAAGGTGGGTATCCAATCCCAAGAAAAGCTTATCCAAGGATTACTGTTGATCCCCACCGTGAACACCCCCACTATGAGTAAATTAGGCATGACACCCACACAATTTTGTCTCATATATGGAGGAAAATAAATGCAAACCAAACATGACAAATTAGCAGGGTGCAAAATGCTAGGATTTTCGGGTGTCACCATCAATGCAGATACAGTGCATTTAAAGCTCAAGCTAATCTCTCTCTTTTGATAGACTTTTTTACTAAACATTGCACTCACAACTAAATCAAGGGCGATGATAAATTCGCACCCACTGTAGGATAATTGACACCACTGTAGCGTTAAAGTCTGCCACATACCCCCTTTAAAGGGTATAGAATTATCCTACAAGGGGGTGCGAATTTATGAGCGCCCCTGGATAAATTAGTTTTGAAAACTTCCTTCAACCCAATCTCTCGTGTTTCCTTACTTTGAGGCCTCGTTTGGATTGCAAGAAAAAGATTTCTTACGGAATTTTTTTGTGGGAAAACTCTTTTTTTTTTTGTAGATTTTTTTTCTTTCCTAGATTTAGATGGAAATGATATAATTATGATTAATTTAGAGGGATATTTTCATAAATTGAAGGTCCCCATAAGTATAAATTGAATAGGGTGAAAAGCATGAAATTTTAGAAATATTTTTCCATTCTAAACTTTTTCAAAAAATTTCTACAATCAACTCAACTCAATTGAACCTTTGTCCCAAACTAGTTGGGGTTGGCTAATGAATCCTTCCGTTTGGTTGCCGGAATTTTTTTGGTTCTTGGAATTTTTGTGGAATAAAAAACTCCCTGGGAGATTGTTGGAAAAAAAAAACTCCCTGGAAGTATCCCGGTAAAATAAAAATCCCATGTTTGGTTGACCGAACTATTGTGGGAAAAAAATGCTTTATTTGGTTGCTTGAACTGTTGGGAAGAAGAAAAAAAATCTTCTGCAAGCTTATTTTTGGTTCCGGGAGTATTTTTGTTTTCTAAGGTAGGGTTTCGTGCGAGGTTATTTTGGTTCCTGTGATAATTTGGGCCTAGCAACCAAACGTGGTTTCCTACTGAAATTCCACAAAAGTCCCAAGAACCAAAAAAATTCCGGCAACTAAACGGATTAGAAAATTTTCACGAAAAAGGTGAAGGAATCTACCTAGCTAGCTCAAATTGATTAAGTTTAACCCTGATACTAGTTTAATCAAGAAGGAACCCTAATAAAATTCCTACAATCAAGAAGTGCCAAATAATAATAAAAAAAAAACCATTCCAACCCAAAATGTTGTACAGATGTCTTGTATTTTTAAATTATTCAAAGCTCTGTCAAACTAAAGTGCGCGACACACGTGGGTGCAGCATTCAAACATGAGCATGTCAGGCCCTCTCTCTTTTTCTCTCATCAACTAAGTTCAGGTACAAAGTATAAGATCTATCTCTCTCTCCCTCCTCTTCCTGTTTAATGCTTTACAGCAGAAAATGCAGTCGAAAGTCCTTATCTATGCAAATATAACAATGTATTCGGCCTCAATTGTGGACTAAGATATTCTCTTATAGGATCATATAAGTAAGGGTGTCAATTTTGGCTCGGGCTCGGAAGCTCGAGCTCGGCTCGAATCCTTAACGAGCCGAGCCGAGCCGGCTCGTTAAGCTTAACGAGCCGAGCCCGAGTTAGGCCAGGCTCGACTCGGCTCGGCTCGTTAAGGCTGTAAACCTCACCTGCAAAAACGTAATGAGGGTGCTTATTTCATGTCAACATCACTGCAAAAACGTACTCGTATCAAACGGTTATGAATAATCGGATTAATTTTTTCTCGTAATTGTCATAACTTTTAACATTTTTTAGTATTTTTTTCTTAATTGTCATAACTTACTGCATTTTCTTGGTAATTTTTCATTTTAAACTTTAAATCCAGCTAATTTACTTTTTGGTTTGTAATGATGACTTTTTTTCCTTATTTGCTTTTGCTAGCAACCGTTGCCTGTGTTTATAACCAAGCTCGATAAACCCGAGCTCGATAAAGCTCGTGAGCGGCTCGCGAGCCTTGCCGAGCCCGAGCCTGGTTCGAGCCCGAGCCGAGCTCGAGCCGAGCCTTTGAGCTTAACGAGCCG
This sequence comes from Tasmannia lanceolata, assembly GCF_043159265.1. Classification (NCBI taxonomy): domain Eukaryota; kingdom Viridiplantae; phylum Streptophyta; class Magnoliopsida; order Canellales; family Winteraceae; genus Tasmannia; species Tasmannia lanceolata. The sequence continues at coordinate 12,836,172 of NW_027518695.1, forward strand.
AGCCGAGCTGAGAAATGATATCCACACCGCTTTTGTGGACTTAGAGGACGACCCTTTAACCTCCTAGAAGAGGCATGAGTTTCGTGCTGGGGGTAAACAAATATTTTACGCCTGTTAACACCCCACAAGAACCGAAATAAAAATAATTGCAACACGAGGCAACTACCATAACTCAGTAAAATGACGTGTGAGTGCTTACGAACTGAATTTTTTTCCTTTAATCCTTCAGCAGACAAAAGCTACATGTATCTTAATTATAGCCCATTCATGTTTCACTTTCTCATGATTTCATTGCCAGCACAAAAAAGCTCTCCACAGTGTACTACTTTTTCTTTCATGTTAAAATGTATGGAAGAGAGGCCTATAAATTCTCATATATCCCACCTCAATCTCCATTGCCAACCAACATGAAAGCATCAAGGTTCCCTCTGCAGGAGTGATGATACCGAGCTCCAAAGCCGAGGCATTTGGCCGACCAACCCGGTATCATCCTCCTGCAGAAGGCAACTTGTCATGCAGATCAAACTGAATTTTGAACATTATGGGCCTTTTTGGATATAAGGATTTTATGATTCGGGATTGTAAAATTTTGGATTATATAAGTTAAAACTTGGATTGTACATTTTTAGGATTGTAAGATCCAAGTTTTGGCTTGTAAAATCCAAGATGTTACAATGTTGGATTATAAAGTCCATGTATCCAAATGGCCATGGTATGCATGAAGATTCTAATTCTGCACTTTGTTTTCAACATTAATTTTTCTTTGCCTGTCTTGTACATATATAGGCATCCTTATTTTGTATCCTGAACCAATTTTTGCTTTTCAGGTGAAATGAGATGGATTAGATCGCAGTTAAAGCCACCGGAGTCCACCATAGAAATGTTCATGACACAAAGGAGGGTACACGTGAAGTACTTACCACTACGGGTGCAACTAGGGTCGGTTTTTTGGGGATTCAGGTTGAGCTTTTAGCACAAAACCAGGTCGGGTTCGAGTTGATGCCAGTTCATTTTTTACAAAAGTTCAACTCGACCGACCCAAATTGCACCCCTACATAGCACCTTATTTTTATTGTAATTTTCTGTTAAATGTATAACTTTTCTCAACCGTTCGCTGGATCTAAATATGATGCCCCTAAGCAAGATCATTAGCAATGCATTAACAATGCATCAAGGTTGTGTTTAAATCTAACACAAAGGGCTATAAATGGACAAATACCTTTAAGAATCACTTCAAACCACAATAACTATATAACCATTTCCTTATTAGAGCATAAAGTTGCTTTTTTCATCATTTGTGTACCAGGATTGTGATAGCTCAAACTTAGGCCATTGTTATTGGTGAAGCCTGTTCTCAGCCTAATTTGGAAAGTACTCTAATGCGTTTCTGAACGCCATATAAAAGGGATGTGATGTCTGGAGATGACATAGAGAGGTGTGAGGGTTTGTAATCTTTTCTTCAGAATAGTGGAATCGTTGGCTTGTCGCTCTGCCGTGGACGTAGCCCATACCAAACTAGTTGGGTGAACCATGTAAATCTGTGTGTTCTGTGTATGATCTTTCGTTTTATCTTTGCATCGTTATTCTGCTGCGTTGTTAATTCCTAACAATGTTTGGCCATCATGAAAATATATTCCATGCAATATTGTGGAGGCCAATTGTGGGAAATGGGTGGGAGATGGAGAGAGTTGAGACGGTTGGAGTGAGGGGAACATGGAAAGCTGCAAAAAACCAGGAAAACAAAAACAATTTGTAAAAGGTATTTTCTTTTCACTGGTTTTATGGATTTTTTTTATGCTTATCTCTACTCCCATGCACCCATAATTCACTCTCTCCTTCCTTATTAGCCCTCCTTAAGTAGTGGGGCCTGTGAATATGCCATAGAATAGGGCATGTTTGGATGTAGGTATTTCTTTTTCTTAGAAAAAACTTTCCTTAAAAAATATGTTTTCATGGTTTGGTTAACACATTAAACTCAGATTTTTCAATTCTTGGAATATTCCATAGAATAATTTTTCATGGCTGGCAAACATAGTCTCTTTAGCAGTTAAATAAGGGCATTTTCAACTTTGATTCAAGGTGTCAGTCGCCGCACAAATTTCTTATGCTTTCTCTTAATTTGGAGTTTGCACCAAGTTGGGTCACTTTATTAAAGACGTCAAAGTTCCACAAAGGTTCGAAAAAAGACCTTCGCCGACAGTAACGACACTCTGGAAGGCAAAGGTGTCAAGATAATGTGTTGTATCTACTAGATATATTCCTTCCCTTTTTACTTCACTATCAAGGATTGAGAGAAATCTCTTTCGTTTTATCTTGATGTATTATAGAATCTCAAGACCATAGGAGATCTCTTGTAATTCTATGTATACAGTTCTCAATAGTAAAAGGAAAAGATACCAACAATCTTTGTGTTGTAATTCTATGTATACAGTTCTCAGTAGTAAAAGAAAAAGAGACTTACCAACAATCTTTGTGTTTCTTATCATTTTTTGCCATGAAAATTAAGAATATTCGTTGCCTAATAGTTAAATGATCCAGTGCCAACATGGCAGCAATGTCACGCCTAGGTGGCTTGGATGGAGTTCCAAGATGCATTTCCGCTATATTGCAATAACCAAATTTTGAACCTAATTTTTTGTCTACTAGATGGAAGAATCTTGAAAAGTGGTAACCTAGAAAGTTATCGGTATTTTTGTGCTATTTCCAACGACTACAGGAGCTCAAAAACGGGCAAGTGGTTAGAGAGTTATGGCAGTTTTAGTAGACTATGTCCGTGGGTTCTCAAACTAGTCAAGTTTTGTGGGTTCCAAAGCACGTTATGATATGTAAGTCCCTAAGTGAGCTAGTGGAGGAGCTTGAATGGATTTTTCATTGAGTCTTTCATTTAAAGGGATAGAAAAGGAAGGATTTTGGGTTTTAATAAACTAATGTAATTGATGATCTATCAATTGGGTTGTGCATTGCTCCTATTTTCGTTCTTCTTCTCTTGTTGTGTTCTTGTGTGTTGATTTCTTCTTGTTCTCTCTTAAGCACCCCCATTATTAAGTCTTGGTTTAGGTTTGGGTTTGGGTTTGGGTTTGCTGTTCCTGGTTTGTAATTCTCACATACACCCAATGGGAAATGATATATTCTTCCCCCTTTCTTCACTGGGCTACCCTTCTAATGTAAAAAATAAAAATTGTCATGAATACACTAATGCGGGGTGGCCCGGGAAAGAAAAGGTGGCGAGTATGTCATTTCCGTACTATGATTTTTCTGTTCGTGAATTTGGTTTGCTCTAGCTCCATTATTGGTTGTATTTAGGAAGACTATTCAGATCTTCCATAAATCCTATAAGTTGTTCACCACGAGGATAGCAATCCATGGATAAGCTACTCTTGGGATTGGCTATCTTGCCTTGAAATTTTTACCATGGAAAATACATGGTTTTTAAGTACAATTTTGTTCTAGATAGAGGTCATCGTGAACACTGGAAACGGAGTCTATCCAATGATAAAATAAACCCCGCCTGCTGTCCTCATGAAGAACAGCCATAGCGCATAGGCGAAGCTAACATCAATTAATGTGCAAGTAACTCTTTTTTACTGACATTCCTCTCACAAGTGAATAAAATAGTTCAGAGAACCTTCATTCATATCTTGCGTTTACTTTAAGGCCATGTTTGGCAACCTTGAAAAAGTATTCCATTGAATATTGGTGGAGCTAATTGTGAGATATAGAGTGAAGAGAGAGAAACTTGAGAGGGTGAGAGTGAGGAGAGCATGAAAAGCTCCCAAAAAAATCGGGAAAATGAAAAACAATTTTAAGTAGGTTATTATTTTCACTAGGGCGATGATATTTTCACATTTTCACCCTGCATTACTCGCACGCCCCCCTTATAATGTGATTTGACGTCAAAAAGCATTAAAAGCTGCCCACTTTTCACATCAAATCACATTATAAGGGGAGCGTGCACTTAATGCAGGGGGGAGTGAAAATATCATCTCCCTTTCACTATCCTTTTAGGATTTGATGATGTTCTCTCCACTCCCACCAACTCAAGTCTCTCACACACTTGGGACCTATGATTATTCCATGGAATATTTTTTTCATGGTTGCCAAACATGGCCTAAATGATTGGGTTTGATCTTGGACAATCCAAAAAGAACCGAAAAAGGAAAGAGGTAGATCACAATCTTTTGGATAAACCTCTGAATTGGGTTCTAATGTTCAGAAACATCCACAATCTACACAAGCTCAAGAACAATAAAAAGGGAAAAAACAATCAACATGACAAGAATTCAACCCCAATAAATACCACAAACGTTTCACAAAGAAGACATCACGCCTTGAAAGAAGAATACACCTCCTTTTAACAGAAAATCCGTAAGTTTTAATGCTTCTGGAGTTGACCCTTTCTCCTCCTTTAAGATATCTAATGATTTCTGTTAAAGGGGGGGTGTATTCTTCTTTCAAGGGGTGAATTTATCACTGCCTATTTTGAAATTATACAGGACTTCGGACTGATGTGCGCAACTCACGTGGGTCTGGCAGTCAATCATGTTAAAGTATAAAAGATTAAATAACGCCATCTCCAGAAGCTTAAGCTTTTGAAGTAAACTGGTAGTTTCACATGGCATCAGAACAAATGCATGGGTTCAAACCTCCCCGGATAGAAAAAGTCCACATGCAATAGGCAAACCCAAAAGAAGGACCGCATGTGCCATGTGTAGGCCAATCCTAGAAAGAGGGGCCACCCGTGAGGGGGAGCATTGGAGTATAAAGATTAAATAACCCCATCTTAAGCTTTTGGAGGCGGCTCAACCAAAATGATATCTTTTTTGACTAAGATATTCTCTTACAGGATCATATGACAAGTGGAATGATATCCACGCCACTTTTGGGGACTAAGATATTCTCTTACAGGATCATATCATATAACAAGCAAAACGATATTCACACCACCCTCTTACTTCGCCCTCTTACTTAAGAGTAAATTAAGAGAAAGAAAGCATCCTGTCATCCCGTGGGTTTACCGGCTATAACAGGGATGCTTTCCGCTCGAGCGGGGGTAAAGATATACCCCCACAGGAACTGAAATAAAAATTGATGAGAAAATCCGCTGCGCAAATACAATTCGATCGTGCACAAATTATTAGAGAAGTAAAATAAGAAGCAAGCCACAAGATGAACACCGAAATTTTATGTGGTTCGGCCAAGCCTACATATATAGGCGAGAACATAATCATCTATTATATGTGAGAAAAATAATATACAAGAATTACAATGGATTAACCCACGAACACCTGTACAATTTACTAACCTCAAGAAGAAGATACAAAAGGATCGGAGCCCAAGAAAAACCAAGAGAAATAAGCCTGAGAAGAAGCCCACTGGCTCTCCCCTTCTCGCTCTCTCTTTCACTCTCCCTTCTTCTCTCTTCCTCGCTCCTAGGTTTCCAAAAACCTAAAATAGAATTACATTTAATTTTACCTCTTGCCTTCCCACCGACCATGGAAATAAGGCAACTACCCCCACAAAAATGAATGCAGCATGACGCAGCAACTATGACCCTGCAAAATGACGTGTGAATACGTAGTTGCTGATTTTATTTTTTTACTTTAATCCTTCAGCCGCCAGAGGTACAAATTTGTTAATTATAGCCTATTCATGTTACACTTCCTCATGATTTCATTGGCAACACAAAAAGCTCTCCACAGAGTACGCTTTTTTTTTTTTTCCATGTCAAAATGTATGAAAGAGTCCTATAAAGTCTCATCCCTCCTTATTCCCCATTGCCAACCAACATGAAAGCATCAAGGTTCCCTCCGCAGGGAAGATGATACCGGGTTCCAAAGCAGGCATTAGGCCAGCCAACCCGGCATCATCACCCTGCGGAAGGCAACTTGCCATGCAGATCACACGCGGCTGATTTCGAACACGATGGGGCTGTTTGTATACAGGGTTTTAATATTCGGGATTGTAACATTTTAGATTTCAGAAGCTAAAACTTGCGAACACGATGGGGCTGTTTGTATACAGGGTTTTAATAATTCGGGATTGTAAAATTTTAGATTTCATAAGCTAAAACTTGGATTGTCCGGGATGTTACAATCCTGATTATAAAATCCATGTATCCAAATAGCCCCGGTATGCATGAAGATTCTAATTCCGCAATTTATTTTCAACAATAATTTTTCTCTGCCTGCCATACATACGCACTCTTATTTTGTATGCTGAACTAATTTTTGCTTTTCAGGAGAAATGAGCTGGACATATTAGACCATTTAAAGCTAGAGGAGTCAGCCATAGGAATGCTTGTGACACAGGGAGAGCGTACACGCGATTACGGGAAGTACTTACAACCAGGGGGTGCAAATAGAGTCGATTTTTGAGGATTCAGGTTGAGCTTTTAGCATATAATCAGGTTGAATCTGGGTTGATTCTAATTCATATTTTTTTAGCAAAGCTAAACCCGACAGGACCCTAATTGCACCCCTACTTAGCAACTTATTTTTTTTTATGTCCGTAGCTGTTACTATGCTTTCTGGATACCTTTCCATGATATAACAAGCCAGGCATGAGAAATGGTACATAAAATATTCAGCCAGAGCCACCCCTGTATAAGGCGATAGGTATTGTAACATTGCGGGCAAATTAGTTGAAACGGACATATAAGTCATGTTATACTGTTGAATAGCAAACTTTCTATCTAGATTATCAATTTCTACTTATAGATATAATCCTGTGTGCTTGGGAGTCAATCATTTGTGTACTAAGGTTGCAAAAGTTTCTCAAACTTAGGCCATGTTTGGCCACCATGAAAAAATATTCCTTGTGGAGGCCAATTGTGAGGGATAGGTGGGTGATGGAGAGACCTGAGAGGGTTGGGGTAAGGGCTGGAGACATGAAAAACTCCTAAAAACGAGGGGAAAAAAAAAACCCAATTGTAAATAGGTATTTTCTTTTCACTAGTTTTTAGGGAATTTTTATGCTTATCTTTACTCCACCGACTCCCTCCCCTTGTCAGTCCTACTCACATGGTGGGGCCATGAATATTCCATGGAATCATTTTTCATGGCTGCCAGATAAATAAGGGCATTTTCTACTTTGATTCAAGGTGTCAACCGCCACACAACTTTCTCATACTTGGTCTCTTGAGTTTGCACTAAGTTGGGTCACTTTGATACTCTGATTAAAGATGTCAAAGTTCCACAAATGTTTGAACACTGACAATAATAATACTATGGAAGGGTGCCCTTACTAATTCTGCAAGAGTTGGATTTGTCTGATATATTGCCCACTTGTGGTAGAAGGATTGAGAGAAATCTCATTCCTTTATGTTGGAAGTAAATTAGAGTCTCTTGTAATTCTATATATACAGTTCTCAAGAATAAAAGAAGAGGAAGAGATATTTATACCAACAATCTTTGTAGTTCTTATCATTTTTTTGCCATTAAATTAGGAAGATTCGTTGCCTAATAGTTAAGTCTCGGTTTGGGTTTGGTTTTGCTATTCCTGTTTGTAATTTTCACATCTACCCAATGGGACTATATTGGCCCGGGGCCCTTTCTTCACTGGGTCACCTCTTTTAGTGTAAAAAAGTGGTCTTAAATACACTGAAGGGGCTTGCCCTGGGAAGAAAGGGGGCGAGTATATCATTTCCCTGATTCTTCTGTTCATGAATGTCGTTTGCCCTAGCTCCATTATTGCTAATGGTTGTATTTATGAAGACTATTCAGATCTGCTATAAATTATATGAGCTGTTCAGCACAAGGTTGCCAGAGCGGGAATCGAAAGCTCCTAGGGAAGAATCCTGCTAAAGGTTGTCAGATCGAGAATCGAAGGCTCCCAGGGAAGAATCCTGCTTCCTTGGTTCAGCATGAGGATAGACATAAGTAGATAAGCTATTCTTGAGATTGGCTATCCTGCCATGAAAATTTTGACTTGGAATGTACAGGGTTTTAAATACAATTTTGTTCTTATAATATTTTATGGGAAATGATTGAGATTGATCGTGGACAATCCAAAACGTATCAATGGAAGAGGTAGATCACAATCTTTTGGACAAACCAACCACTGAATCGGGTTCCCATATTCAGAAACATCCACAATCTCCATAAGCCCAACAACATGAAAAGAGAAAAAAAATCTACATGGCAAGAATTCAACCACAATAAATACTACAAACATTTTACAAACAAGACATCACTCCAAATCAATTCAAGTACAAAGAAGATCAACTCCTCTTATTTCTTAAATTTTCAACTCATTTTTGTCAACTCCTGCTTCCTCCATTGCTCAAAGCATGGACTCCAACATCCTTTACAGAACTGCTGTCCACTTTGGGCGGACCCGAATGTCGTCTAGTTCCTCCAGATGATGGACTAAATGATAGACGCTTCTTTGCCAAGGCTGTTGAACCTCTCTCTGGAGTCTCATTCATATCCCCTAATGGGCTCCGCATTCGGGATTTTGCTCTCGCAGATTCCGTGGGTGCCATGTAACTTGGGACCGCTGGTGAGCTCGCAAGGCTCTCATCATCCCTCACAGATGTCCCTGCAATGCTATGCCGTCTTGGCCGCTCGGACTGCGAACTGAGCATGCTCCTTGAGTCATCATGTGGATCCCATCTCCCTCGGGGGCTCGCCAGTTTTGCCTTACCAGAAATTGATGGTGCCTTTGATGGGGGTGTCGATGGGGACTGATGGCTCGATTTTCGACCCACAGGCGAAGACCTCCCAGCATTGAGATCCCGATGAGCATAAGCTTTGCTGATATCTCCCCCTCCAACATTGTGGCTTGCACTCTTTATATATGATTGAGAGTTGGTGAGTTCTTTGTCTGTTAGAGTTCGGCCCTCCAATGGTCGTGCTGCCATCCACCGCTCTAACCAACTCCACCCCCAGTGTGGATTGTTTGGATCTGTGAACATTGGGTTCATTTTCCTCGAAGAATCCTTCTGTAACTGCTGAAATAGACCACATTTTATCCTTAATAATTCATGGAAGTAAGTGGGGAAGCAGATGAAAATATGAAGGCTAAAATTCAGAAAGTAACAGAAATATTAAAAAAAATAAAATTGGAGGGGTAGTTGAGAGCCCGTGAAAGGGTATGGGGCTGCATGAATCTGTCCAAGCACTTTGCACCAATGTGGATGGATGGAATTCAATTTGGGGAAGTACTGCTGAAGTGGTACTTTTTAAGAAACAAGTGGAAATATAAATCTGAATGTTTGATGAGAAACAAAAGCAAATGCTAGTGCTCACAATTAAAGCCATACTATGTATGTGGGTACCTGATGAGAAAATGCATATGCCAGTGCCCTTTCTCTTCTTATAGCAGCTTCTTGCTTGCGCATTAGATTTGCTTCAACTTGCTCTTTGGATTGTGCACTATCAACCCATTCTTCTCCCATCTATTAAAGAATTATGATCAGTAATCTGCTGTATCAAAAGGTTCTATAGATGTCCATGGAAACAAGGAGCAAAGGAAAATGATATTTAACAGAGAAACTCAAGCAGAAGATTAACAACAAAAAAAAACTTCTTTGGAAGAGGATATCGAAATACACAGGATGACAGGCAAAGCCAGAGTGTTTAACTGTTTATAAAGAACACTCTAAGGGATAAACATAACAAGACAATGATAAATATAAAAATAGATAACAATAGGAATAATCCATATCTAACCTCTCTACCTCATCTAGTCTAGTTGCCTAATCTAACAACCAGACAATCAAACGGTGAGATCTGATGATCTCATCCAACAATAAGATCTCATATTCTCTAACATGCCCCCCTCAAATGTATATAAAATGAAAAGCAGCGTTTGTTTGATTGTAATAAAATGCCCCAATAAGAAAAGTAGTATCTTCTGATTTAATGCATGCTATCTAAGGTTGATATGTTGATTAGTGTTTATAATGATTGCGACTGATATGCATTGTCTTTAATGCAAAAGGAGGTGTCACTTGCAAGATGAGCAACAAAGTGGGCTTACGAAAGCCAACGAGTCTCGATGGACCATTGCCTTAAATGGCCAAGATGAGCCTCAATGGATGGTCCTCATGGGCCTGTTTTGGTACATATTGGTACATATTCTCATGGGAATGGAATTACACTTTTCTTCATGGGACGGTTTTGGAGACCAATCCTCATGAGAATGGAATTACACTCTTTCCTCATGGGCTGGTTTCATATACCGATCCTCATCAGAATGTCGTTTTTGCAAGTATGCGCCTCAAGGGAATTGAGGCACCTCAACTGATATGGGCAAAAATAAGAAATTAGGGTGTCAAGGCCCGAAAGGAATGGAGAGATCGAGAAGGTGAATCATTCCAAAACCCCCTCCCAGTCATTTACAATTGCTTCCTGAAAATTGGATTTGCTCATAATGAGGTTATCACAACTTCAAAAGAAAGATGGAATTTTGTTGGTGCCTGAAGAGATCTAACCATGGAAAGGGGACCATAGGTAACAAGTTGAACCAGGATGCTTTTCAAAAGATTATTTGGCCTGAGAAGGGGGTTCATAGTTGGGCGCATTCGACATTTTAACCTCTAGCTAGTCTGTTTGGGACAGTAGAGGAAGTCCAAATGAAGGTTGAAGATGGTTGGAGTTTAGAGTATGTTTGTGCCCAGATTTTAACAGCAGATTGGGCTTTCCTCATATCTCTAGTCCACCAGAAAGTGTTGGATTGATGTTATTCCATTGGGGCGAGGGGAAAGTTCGAAGATCTTCATCTATCGGTTGATAACCCTAGACAAGATCGGCATTGTGCCTCTTCCAGGCATCTCGCTTGCCGGAGCTGGAGAAAATGATCTTTACCATTCGGGATGGTAAAGGGGTGTCATTGATGTGCTCCCGGAGGCTCCAATCCTACCATCTATTGGCACAAGTAGCTCTTTCAATCACAGTGAACATAGATCGTACGCATGGTTTTAAATTTCGGCCGAAATTCGGATTTCGGTCAAGTCCGAAACCGAAACGTACCAAAGCTGAAATTCAAAATTTCGAGAATTTCGGCTGAAATTTTGGAAAAAAAATGCCATTTTTTTATTTCTTTACAGAATTTCAGCCGAAATTTCAGGATTTAGGCTGAAATTTCAGTTTCAGCCAGGACTGAAATTTTACCAAAATCGAAATTTAAAGCCATGATCGTATGACATCCATTGCGCCACGACTTGATATTGAAAGAAAGGTTTTGGAACCGTTGGATCTTCTTCCTCGGCTGGTTCAGAAAGAGATACACCGGACGTCCATTCAAAATCAAGTATGGATATTTCTTCCCTCCTCTCTCTCGCCCCAAGGGTCAAGGCTGGCCTGAGTCGACTCGGTTCACGATGAAGCGGGGGGGGAGGGGGGGGGGGTGTTTAACTATGCTGAATACAGTTAATTACAGTGAATTACAGTTCACTGCAGAGTATAAAGGAACCAAAGCAACAAAAGCAAGAAGTCAGCTACACAATAAAGTCAACTACAGCTCCCCTAGAAATATGCAGTTTTATATCAGTTTATAAGAGAATAAAACAGAGTGCAAACATGCAGCATGTCAAGTAAACTCTGGCTGAAACTGTAAAACTGCGTATCTGCACTACGAGTAAACATCAGTCATTGGACAGTGAGAGATTATTTCTAAAAAGAAAATGCACCAACCAACATAGAAAGCAAGAATCCTAGACATGTGGTTTAAAGGCTCTGAACAAAAGAAGTAACAAAAAATCTCGCAGAAAAAACAAAGAATACCCACTGCACAAGTATATGGAAGTTTAAGCAACAATGACATGGGAGCAACTTACAGAGGCTCTCAATTCGAGCTCCTTTTCGCATTTCTGCTGAAGCTGCCACTGAAGAGCCTGGTTCTCCTCTGACATTCTGGTCCTTCTCGTACGTATCTGTGATTGCACTCTAGCCAATTTCTGCATGCAACGTAGAGTGGTTGTGGCTTGACGCTTGACAGCATGTCCATGTATCAGAGATTTCAACCTAACTAGTCCTCTCAAAGCTCGCAATGCTCTCCTTGCCTGGAAACCCAAAAATTGCAGCAATTAGAATGAAGTAGAGTTAACAAAAAGTAATTACTAGTACCATGATAAACCCAGTGAAGCAAAAAGAGTTGGGGCAGCGAGCCAAGGTAATTTTCATCCTCGGATAGACTTGCTATTTTCTGTTACCTCGATCTTTGTTCTTGGATAAATTCAACCATGACAAAATTGGTGAACAGGAACAACATAATTTCAAGATAAAGTCATCCAAGCGGGATAGCTTGGATAACAGCTTATCCAAGATTTTATATATCTGTAAAGAACAGGCCCAAGTGATGACCAATATGAAATGTATAAAAGTGATTAACTAATGAATAGAAATAAAAATAGAAAACCATTAATAGAAAGCAACTACTACCAAGATAATGTAAAACAAATATAAAAAACCATAAACATGTAAAAGTGATCAATTGACATTTTCATCAAAGGCAAAAAATTAAAGGACCAATGTTCTACTGAAATTTCCTAAAACATTTTGTTGCATAAATCCACAAATCTTCAAGGCACCTTAACAAAAACACGTGAACTAGTATAGTTGGGGGCTCAAATAAATTAATGCTCTATAAATTTATAGTCTCTTATATCTTATTGCTCAGACACGAAACTAGCATTGTTCCTATGTTGATAATTTATTCTCTTATTTCTAATACTTAATACAAAAATCCATTGATATAAGATATAAGAGGGCACATGCTTAGGAAATGTTGTTCAAAGTGCATACAAGTGAACATTGATATTGTTCAAAGCATATATCGTATGTAAATACATACTATATAGAAGTACGTAAGAAACGTTCTTCAGTCTTTTAAGTGGAATCCATTGTGGTGGTCATAGAAGCCATGAACTTTAGTGTGGTCGTGGCAACGACACCAATGGCAGGTGCCTGCACATGAAGAGTCCCACCAAGCAGGAGGTTGTCGGGTTTTTTTTTTTGTTTTTTTTTTCTTGTCAGATAGATATGTATAAAACTTGGTGCACTAGAAATATGACAAGGACAAGGACAAGGGCGAAGAGTTGGACAAATGAAATCCCACGTTGTTACAAGGTAAGGGGTGGATTGAAAGAAGACGCATATCTGATAATTAATATTCTTTAATACCTCATATAAAATGCGGCCACCAAAAATAACTGGGGTTCGAGTATGTTGGGAAATTTTTCAAAGGTGGGAAGTTCGGTTATTTCATGAGTTATATAATCTACATTACTTTAATTTTTTAAAGTAATTAAAACATCACAAAATTCCTTTAACTGTTCAAGATTTCAACACATCACTGATGTTTCCAAGTCTAACATTTCAGTGAACCGTGCCACGGAAAATACTGAGAAGTGAAAACCCTCCAATCAACAAAATCTCCGGTGGAACCGAAAATACATAAATATCCAAAAATGATATTTTTGGCGCATTCTCAGTAAGTAAGAAGCGGGGATAGCTGTACCATATCACAAACATTTTTGTCATATTCAGGCATAACTATGAAACCAAAAATAAATAAATTAGAACATAGAGAATAAGGATTATAAGAGAGATAGACCAGGTAGCCTCGAAATGCGGTTTGAATCTTGATTGCAGCCACTTCTTCTCTTGATTTACCAACAAAGTGTGAAACAGTCGTGATGCGAACGAACTCCGCAGCGGCCTGAGCAGCGGCAGCAGCGGCCTCGGCAGCGACGGCAGTGGCAATTGCCACAGAGTAAGCATGCTTGTTCTGCACTTGTTCTGCCTCACTCAGTTGTACCTCCTCACAAGGGATAGTATGTGCTTTGACTGTTTCTAAGAGTGAAGTGCAAGAATCATAGTGTTTTGATTTTCCAAACACCCATTTCTGCTTTGACTTACTGGATTTCTAATAAAGAGGAATAAAATTTTGATCAAAGATATGCTGAATAATTCAAGGGAAATGATATCAGCACAACCATATTTTGATATGTTCACAAACCATCTTGTCTGTTAGTATTTAAGGAGCTGTCAAAAGGATATTACATTTCTCAAAAAGCTCTCACAAGCCAATTAAAGAAGAAAAGACAGATGGGTTTGTGCAAATATCAAAATATGGTTGTGGTGACAACATTTCCCTAATTCAAAATTTGGAATCAAAACAAATGCAAAGAGAGTCTTAAGTCCTAACCTGGTCTTTCTTGTCTTTAGATTCAGGACTAAAAGCTTTCTTCACTGCAACGAACCAGTTCCCTTTCTTACCCATGTTCTTAGCATTCCTCAATCAGATATTGGTTGCTAGATAAATGAAAAAACACCAAAACCCAAGTCAGATCAAAGAGCTTACATTGTGGTGTATAAAAACAAACCCATAACATAGCAACAAAAATCTATGGAATCAGAGTGAAAGAATTTGAAAATGGAAAATGTAGCCGTCCAAAAAATTGACAAAAAAAGAAGACACTAACCACACTGAGAGAAAGAGAAATAGAAAGCAGAAGGAAGAGACAAGAAAGACCCGAGTACTTAAATTGAAATATAAGAAGCGTACGAGTGAAAAATCAGAACTTGGAATCTCTCAGTGGAGGAAATACATACAGATCTTGAAGAGACAAATTCAATGATAAGAGAACAGCTGGATTTCGAGGGGCCCACAGAATAAATTTCTCGTTTATATTCGGCCCTTTTGTTACCTGGGTCAGCCACATCTAGTGTATTTACGAACTACGACTACTATTTTACACTACATGGGGGTGACCTAAGTAAAAAGAGGGGGTAATATATTAATACGCTGCTGACCCAAAGAAGATCTGGGCCGTCTATTTGTGGAAATGAAACGGGATAAGAAAATTTAGATCCCCATCAGAAAATTTATAAGAAAGAGGGTATTATTTCTCTCTGATAATATAAGAGTCTCTGGTAAAAGGCATTTAAATCTCAACGGTCGATTTCAGATGAGACAAGAAGAGAGAGGAGAGCAAGGTTTGTGGAGGTGACAGTCACGTGTTACATTAATGTGAGGTGGGCCCCACACGTATTATGGTTGTCTAATGTTCATCTCAGTATGATGGAGTCCAACTACATCACCGTTGAGATTAAATTCTAGTGGGTCCCACGTGGGATATGAGTGTCTAATCGGGACCGTTGATCTGGTGGTCGCGGTCTAATGCTAAATGGGTATCTTATCCTTATATTTAAGGCCCATAAAATCAACGCTTTAGATTTTCTAAAGAAACCCTAAATACGGTCTCCATATATTAGGGGCAAAGATCATCTGATCATGGTGGGGCAAATAGCAATTGGCCAGACTTATTCTTGAAGGAAATTGTTAGTGGAGCTTTTCTGTGGGAGAAAACCTTAATTGTCTGTTTGGTTGCCAACAACATTTAAAACCTAGGAAGTTTTTAAGTAAAATTTCCGTCCCATCCCATGTTTAAGGTTGCCTTTTAGCACTAGAATTTTTTTAATGACCTGGATAGTGTGTTTTATTTCTGATATAACAGTAGAGCGACAACTTATTTTGAATTTGCATTAGAATTGTGGGTACCTAAAAAAAGTTGAAAATGCCCCTTCTTCTCGTTTCATTTTTAGTTTTTTCTATTTTTTTTTCCATCTCCACCAACGGCAGCGACCCTCGCTGCAACTTAGAAGAGGAGGAAGAGGAGGAAGAGGAAGAAGAGAAGCTGAAAGACGAAAAGAAAAGGAAATAGAAGAATCGACGCCGAAAAAAAAACGGAAGATGCCAAAAAATGAAAGATGGTGGGGAAAAAGAAAAAGAAGAATAAGAAGGAAAGAAGAAGAATTGACGTCAGTAAAATGACCTTTGATGGTTTGGGTATATCTAACGTATGCCTTTCGATGCTCCAGTGAGAAGAAGTGACTCATGCCAGGTTGATAGAGTAAACAAAGGAAGGGGCAAAACCGAAAACAACTTGGGTAGAAACAGTGAGGAAAGACTTGAGGGCTATGAACATAACAGAGAACATAACCCTGGATAGGATAGAATGGAAGAAAATGATCCATGCAGACGAACCCAACTAGTGTCAAGATTAGACTTAAGTCAATTTGAGACGGATAAATCCTTTCAACTTCTTCATGAAAATTTTCTAATGGATTCATTAGCCGACCCCAACTAGTTTGGAACAAAGGCTTAGTTGAGTTGAGTTGACGTCGGTAAAAAAAAAAAAAAAAGGAGGTTTGGAGTCAAAAAAGAAGAAGGAAAAAAGGAATAGCCAACCCCGGAATAAAGAAAAAAAAGAGAGATCTGGGATCGAAAAGGTAAATTTTTGGGGTCTACTCGGTAAAATGGAGGCCGACTTGGTAAGATGAAGAGTCATCTCGGCAAAATGGGGGGTTGACTTGGTAAAATAAGGGGTTGTCTCAGAAAAATAGAGGGCCGACTCAATAAAATGGTGGTTGTCACCGACACAACCCCCATTTTATCAAGTTGACTTCTAAATCCCACCATTTCGACACCAAATCTCATTGTTTTCAACCCCAAATTACACCAACTTTCCCATCTTCCGCTTCCTCTCTTTTTTTGTCATTTTTTTTTCTGGCATCGAATCTTCTTTTTCATTCTTCCTCCTCTTCATCTCCTTCTTCTTCTTGTTGTTCCTCCTCCTCTTTTTCTTCCTCTTCCTCACCTTCCGAGTTGCAGAAGTGGTCCTCGGTGGTGGTGGAGATGAAAAACAGAAAAACCTTAAAGAATAATAAAGACAAGTTTCATGTTTTTTCTCGTACGACACAATTCCAACATGATTTCAAAATAAGCACCAGATTGTTGTCATATAAAAAATATAACGCAATTTCTTCATAAATTACCCTTAGGGGGCGTTTGTTTACGCGGATTTTAGAATCTAGGTTTTTAGTTTGAAAACAGTGTAAACGATGGTTCATGATCAAGCTGTTGCATGCTGTCCTGCACGCTGTCCTGGCAGCTTTTCTTGGATTTTAAGTGAGAAATTTAGGTTTTAAAAATCTCTCCTGCATCCTGAGATTTCTAAAACCTGGAAATATGGGAGGATCTGCTACTCTCTTATTGACGAATAGAAGGGTGAGAAGTAAAAAACGAGTAAAAACGACGGCTGGTCCACTTTTTCTCTTGTCTCTTAGCTACAATTTTGAATAAATCCTGGATTCTAAAATCTGTGTATCCAAACGGCCCCTTAAAGCCTTTTCATTTTATAATAAATGTTTTTAGATTTATTTTTTTTTAAGTCACTTGTGACTCCTATATTTTGATAACGACACTATACTTTATTAACCACTTTTTTAACCGAGAAATGATAAATGCGACCCTTTTCATCGCTTGGACACCGAGCTATATTGCAGTTGCAATGCGCCCCTTTTCATCGCTTGGGACACCGAGCTGTATTGCAACTTCCATACAGCTCGGTGTCCCAATTGATGAAAATGGGCGCATTTATCATTTCCCTTCTTGTAAGGGTTCAACGTGCCACATTCAGATCGGATTCTCCCATGTCCATGTCACAATTTTCGTAACAGTGATCAATTCACTCCCTTGAACGATAAATTCACCCAACGGTTTCACTACTGGTACAACACCGGTACAGTATTGCTCTCTCTCTCTCTCTCTCTCAACCCTTAGTGGGGCCCAACAATTGAACTGTCTAAATCTTGGAACAAGATAGGCCCCACCTATACTTATTCTCACAAACAGCTCTCTCTCTCTCTCTCTCTGAACATCAGTCCTTGGTGGGGCACAACAAATGAAGGGTTCAGATCTTTAAAGAAGTTGGACACCATAAAAAGCATATTGTTTAAAAAAAAAATCACTTGAGCTCATTTTGTTCGAAGATCCAAACCGTTCATTTGCTACGATGCAATTTACATAGACCTTGCACCCAAAATCATCTCCCTAGGATGATCCTAACTCTTCGAACCGTAGAGATTATTTTTACGATGTGGCTTTGTATTATATTGGAGGGTTAGGATCATCCAATGGAGAGGATTTTTGGGGCACAACCTATTTACGTTGAGGCCCAACAAATGAACGGTTTGGATCTTCTAACAAATTGGTCCCAATGAATTTTCTCATAAATATGCATCATGTGATGTATGTAGTGCTACATATAATTGGTGGGTCCTGTCTGTATTATGTCCGTTGGTAGGTGAGCCTATATTTTGGAAAATAGAATGAAGCCCACCTTGTTGGAAGATCCAAACCATTCACTTGTTGGGGACCCCAACGTTAATATATCGTCCCATGAAAATCATCTCCATTGGATGATCCTAACTCTCCCATCCATATAGAGATTTCTATATTGTATAGTTTATCTACAAATTAGATTCTTACTAGCATAGAATGTAAATGATTTTTGGGGCACCAAATCATATCTATTGGATGATCCTAAGTCTCTAATTTGTTGATAAACTATAGCTGAAAAACCTTAAAGAATAATAAAGACAAGTTTCATGTTTTTTCTCGTACGACACAATTCCAACATGATTTCAAAATAAGCACCAGATTGTTGTCATATAAAAAATATAACGCAATTTCTTCATAAATTACCCTTAGGGGGCGTTTGTTTACGCGGATTTTAGAATCTAGGTTTTTAGTTTGAAAACAGTGTAAACGATGGTTCATGATCAAGCTGTTGCATGCTGTCCTGCACGCTGTCCTGGCAGCTTTTCTTGGATTTTAAGTGAGAAATTTAGGTTTTAAAAATCTCTCCTGCATCCTGAGATTTCTAAAACCTGGAAATATGGGAGGATCTGCTACTCTCTTATTGACGAATAGAAGGGTGAGAAGTAAAAAACGAGTAAAAACGACGGCTGGTCCACTTTTTCTCTTGTCTCTTAGCTACAATTTTGAATAAATCCTGGATTCTAAAATCTGTGTATCCAAACGGCCCCTTAAAGCCTTTTCATTTTATAATAAATGTTTTTAGATTTATTTTTTTTTAAGTCACTTGTGACTCCTATATTTTGATAACGACACTATACTTTATTAACCACTTTTTTAACCGAGAAATGATAAATGCGACCCTTTTCATCGCTTGGACACCGAGCTATATTGCAGTTGCAATGCGCCCCTTTTCATCGCTTGGGACACCGAGCTGTATTGCAACTTCCATACAGCTCGGTGTCCCAATTGATGAAAATGGGCGCATTTATCATTTCCCTTCTTGTAAGGGTTCAACGTGCCACATTCAGATCGGATTCTCCCATGTCCATGTCACAATTTTCGTAACAGTGATCAATTCACTCCCTTGAACGATAAATTCACCCAACGGTTTCACTACTGGTACAACACCGGTACAGTATTGCTCTCTCTCTCTCTCTCTCTCAACCCTTAGTGGGGCCCAACAATTGAACTGTCTAAATCTTGGAACAAGATAGGCCCCACCTATACTTATTCTCACAAACAGCTCTCTCTCTCTCTCTCTCTGAACATCAGTCCTTGGTGGGGCACAACAAATGAAGGGTTCAGATCTTTAAAGAAGTTGGACACCATAAAAAGCATATTGTTTAAAAAAAAAATCACTTGAGCTCATTTTGTTCGAAGATCCAAACCGTTCATTTGCTACGATGCAATTTACATAGACCTTGCACCCAAAATCATCTCCCTAGGATGATCCTAACTCTTCGAACCGTAGAGATTATTTTTACGATGTGGCTTTGTATTATATTGGAGGGTTAGGATCATCCAATGGAGAGGATTTTTGGGGCACAACCTATTTACGTTGAGGCCCAACAAATGAACGGTTTGGATCTTCTAACAAATTGGTCCCAATGAATTTTCTCATAAATATGCATCATGTGATGTATGTAGTGCTACATATAATTGGTGGGTCCTGTCTGTATTATGTCCGTTGGTAGGTGAGCCTATATTTTGGAAAATAGAATGAAGCCCACCTTGTTGGAAGATCCAAACCATTCACTTGTTGGGGACCCCAACGTTAATATATCGTCCCATGAAAATCATCTCCATTGGATGATCCTAACTCTCCCATCCATATAGAGATTTCTATATTGTATAGTTTATCTACAAATTAGATTCTTACTAGCATAGAATGTAAATGATTTTTGGGGCACCAAATCATATCTATTGGATGATCCTAAGTCTCTAATTTGTTGATAAACTATAGCTGAAAAACCTTAAAGAATAATAAAGACAAGTTTCATGTTTTTTCTCGTACGACACAATTCCAACATGATTTCAAAATAAGCACCAGATTGTTGTCATATAAAAAATATAACGCAATTTCTTCATAAATTACCCTTAGGGGGCGTTTGTTTACGCGGATTTTAGAATCTAGGTTTTTAGTTTGAAAACAGTGTAAACGATGGTTCATGATCAAGCTGTTGCATGCTGTCCTGCACGCTGTCCTGGCAGCTTTTCTTGGATTTTAAGTGAGAAATTTAGGTTTTAAAAATCTCTCCTGCATCCTGAGATTTCTAAAACCTGGAAATATGGGAGGATCTGCTACTCTCTTATTGACGAATAGAAGGGTGAGAAGTAAAAAACGAGTAAAAACGACGGCTGGTCCACTTTTTCTCTTGTCTCTTAGCTACAATTTTGAATAAATCCTGGATTCTAAAATCTGTGTATCCAAACGGCCCCTTAAAGCCTTTTCATTTTATAATAAATGTTTTTAGATTTATTTTTTTTTAAGTCACTTGTGACTCCTATATTTTGATAACGACACTATACTTTATTAACCACTTTTTTAACCGAGAAATGATAAATGCGACCCTTTTCATCGCTTGGACACCGAGCTATATTGCAGTTGCAATGCGCCCCTTTTCATCGCTTGGGACACCGAGCTGTATTGCAACTTCCATACAGCTCGGTGTCCCAATTGATGAAAATGGGCGCATTTATCATTTCCCTTCTTGTAAGGGTTCAACGTGCCACATTCAGATCGGATTCTCCCATGTCCATGTCACAATTTTCGTAACAGTGATCAATTCACTCCCTTGAACGATAAATTCACCCAACGGTTTCACTACTGGTACAACACCGGTACAGTATTGCTCTCTCTCTCTCTCTCTCTCAACCCTTAGTGGGGCCCAACAATTGAACTGTCTAAATCTTGGAACAAGATAGGCCCCACCTATACTTATTCTCACAAACAGCTCTCTCTCTCTCTCTCTCTGAACATCAGTCCTTGGTGGGGCACAACAAATGAAGGGTTCAGATCTTTAAAGAAGTTGGACACCATAAAAAGCATATTGTTTAAAAAAAAAATCACTTGAGCTCATTTTGTTCGAAGATCCAAACCGTTCATTTGCTACGATGCAATTTACATAGACCTTGCACCCAAAATCATCTCCCTAGGATGATCCTAACTCTTCGAACCGTAGAGATTATTTTTACGATGTGGCTTTGTATTATATTGGAGGGTTAGGATCATCCAATGGAGAGGATTTTTGGGGCACAACCTATTTACGTTGAGGCCCAACAAATGAACGGTTTGGATCTTCTAACAAATTGGTCCCAATGAATTTTCTCATAAATATGCATCATGTGATGTATGTAGTGCTACATATAATTGGTGGGTCCTGTCTGTATTATGTCCGTTGGTAGGTGAGCCTATATTTTGGAAAATAGAATGAAGCCCACCTTGTTGGAAGATCCAAACCATTCACTTGTTGGGGACCCCAACGTTAATATATCGTCCCATGAAAATCATCTCCATTGGATGATCCTAACTCTCCCATCCATATAGAGATTTCTATATTGTATAGTTTATCTACAAATTAGATTCTTACTAGCATAGAATGTAAATGATTTTTGGGGCACCAAATCATATCTATTGGATGATCCTAAGTCTCTAATTTGTTGATAAACTATAGCTGAAAAACCTTAAAGAATAATAAAGACAAGTTTCATGTTTTTTCTCGTACGACACAATTCCAACATGATTTCAAAATAAGCACCAGATTGTTGTCATATAAAAAATATAACGCAATTTCTTCATAAATTACCCTTAGGGGGCGTTTGTTTACGCGGATTTTAGAATCTAGGTTTTTAGTTTGAAAACAGTGTAAACGATGGTTCATGATCAAGCTGTTGCATGCTGTCCTGCACGCTGTCCTGGCAGCTTTTCTTGGATTTTAAGTGAGAAATTTAGGTTTTAAAAATCTCTCCTGCATCCTGAGATTTCTAAAACCTGGAAATATGGGAGGATCTGCTACTCTCTTATTGACGAATAGAAGGGTGAGAAGTAAAAAACGAGTAAAAACGACGGCTGGTCCACTTTTTCTCTTGTCTCTTAGCTACAATTTTGAATAAATCCTGGATTCTAAAATCTGTGTATCCAAACGGCCCCTTAAAGCCTTTTCATTTTATAATAAATGTTTTTAGATTTATTTTTTTTTAAGTCACTTGTGACTCCTATATTTTGATAACGACACTATACTTTATTAACCACTTTTTTAACCGAGAAATGATAAATGCGACCCTTTTCATCGCTTGGACACCGAGCTATATTGCAGTTGCAATGCGCCCCTTTTCATCGCTTGGGACACCGAGCTGTATTGCAACTTCCATACAGCTCGGTGTCCCAATTGATGAAAATGGGCGCATTTATCATTTCCCTTCTTGTAAGGGTTCAACGTGCCACATTCAGATCGGATTCTCCCATGTCCATGTCACAATTTTCGTAACAGTGATCAATTCACTCCCTTGAACGATAAATTCACCCAACGGTTTCACTACTGGTACAACACCGGTACAGTATTGCTCTCTCTCTCTCTCTCTCTCAACCCTTAGTGGGGCCCAACAATTGAACTGTCTAAATCTTGGAACAAGATAGGCCCCACCTATACTTATTCTCACAAACAGCTCTCTCTCTCTCTCTCTGAACATCAGTCCTTGGTGGGGCACAACAAATGAAGGGTTCAGATCTTTAAAGAAGTTGGACACCATAAAAAGCATATTGTTTAAAAAAAAAATCACTTGAGCTCATTTTGTTCGAAGATCCAAACCGTTCATTTGCTACGATGCAATTTACATAGACCTTGCACCCAAAATCATCTCCCTAGGATGATCCTAACTCTTCGAACCGTAGAGATTATTTTTACGATGTGGCTTTGTATTATATTGGAGGGTTAGGATCATCCAATGGAGAGGATTTTTGGGGCACAACCTATTTACGTTGAGGCCCAACAAATGAACGGTTTGGATCTTCTAACAAATTGGTCCCAATGAATTTTCTCATAAATATGCATCATGTGATGTATGTAGTGCTACATATAATTGGTGGGTCCTGTCTGTATTATGTCCGTTGGTAGGTGAGCCTATATTTTGGAAAATAGAATGAAGCCCACCTTGTTGGAAGATCCAAACCATTCACTTGTTGGGGACCCCAACGTTAATATATCGTCCCATGAAAATCATCTCCATTGGATGATCCTAACTCTCCCATCCATATAGAGATTTCTATATTGTATAGTTTATCTACAAATTAGATTCTTACTAGCATAGAATGTAAATGATTTTTGGGGCACCAAATCATATCTATTGGATGATCCTAAGTCTCTAATTTGTTGATAAACTATAGCTGAAAAACCTTAAAGAATAATAAAGACAAGTTTCATGTTTTTTCTCGTACGACACAATTCCAACATGATTTCAAAATAAGCACCAGATTGTTGTCATATAAAAAATATAACGCAATTTCTTCATAAATTACCCTTAGGGGGCGTTTGTTTACGCGGATTTTAGAATCTAGGTTTTTAGTTTGAAAACAGTGTAAACGATGGTTCATGATCAAGCTGTTGCATGCTGTCCTGCACGCTGTCCTGGCAGCTTTTCTTGGATTTTAAGTGAGAAATTTAGGTTTTAAAAATCTCTCCTGCATCCTGAGATTTCTAAAACCTGGAAATATGGGAGGATCTGCTACTCTCTTATTGACGAATAGAAGGGTGAGAAGTAAAAAACGAGTAAAAACGACGGCTGGTCCACTTTTTCTCTTGTCTCTTAGCTACAATTTTGAATAAATCCTGGATTCTAAAATCTGTGTATCCAAACGGCCCCTTAAAGCCTTTTCATTTTATAATAAATGTTTTTAGATTTATTTTTTTTTAAGTCACTTGTGACTCCTATATTTTGATAACGACACTATACTTTATTAACCACTTTTTTAACCGAGAAATGATAAATGCGACCCTTTTCATCGCTTGGACACCGAGCTATATTGCAGTTGCAATGCGCCCCTTTTCATCGCTTGGGACACCGAGCTGTATTGCAACTTCCATACAGCTCGGTGTCCCAATTGATGAAAATGGGCGCATTTATCATTTCCCTTCTTGTAAGGGTTCAACGTGCCACATTCAGATCGGATTCTCCCATGTCCATGTCACAATTTTCGTAACAGTGATCAATTCACTCCCTTGAACGATAAATTCACCCAACGGTTTCACTACTGGTACAACACCGGTACAGTATAGCTCTCTCTCTCTCTCTCTCTCAACCCTTAGTGGGGCCCAACAATTGAACTGTCTAAATCTTGGAACAAGATAGGCCCCACCTATACTTATTCTCACAAACAGCTCTCTCTCTCTCTCTCTGAACATCAGTCCTTGGTGGGGCACAACAAATGAAGGGTTCAGATCTTTAAAGAAGTTGGACACCATAAAAAGCATATTGTTTAAAAAAAAAATCACTTGAGCTCATTTTGTTCGAAGATCCAAACCGTTCATTTGCTACGATGCAATTTACATAGACCTTGCACCCAAAATCATCTCCCTAGGATGATCCTAACTCTTCGAACCGTAGAGATTATTTTTACGATGTGGCTTTGTATTATATTGGAGGGTTAGGATCATCCAATGGAGAGGATTTTTGGGGCACAACCTATTTACGTTGAGGCCCAACAAATGAACGGTTTGGATCTTCTAACAAATTGGTCCCAATGAATTTTCTCATAAATATGCATCATGTGATGTATGTAGTGCTACATATAATTGGTGGGTCCTGTCTGTATTATGTCCGTTGGTAGGTGAGCCTATATTTTGGAAAATAGAATGAAGCCCACCTTGTTGGAAGATCCAAACCATTCACTTGTTGGGGACCCCAACGTTAATATATCGTCCCATGAAAATCATCTCCATTGGATGATCCTAACTCTCCCATCCATATAGAGATTTCTATATTGTATAGTTTATCTACAAATTAGATTCTTACTAGCATAGAATGTAAATGATTTTTGGGGCACCAAATCATATCTATTGGATGATCCTAAGTCTCTAATTTGTTGATAAACTATAGCTGATATTTCCGCTCCACTTTTAGACTAATCCACTCCAAGTGGAATTATCCAAAGCATTGGGGAGTTGATATTTCCGCTCCCCTTTTAGATTTTTGGGGAAAGGCCTATTTACATTGGGGCCCATCAAATGATATGTACCATGAATTTTCTAATAAATATGTTACATGGTGTCTCTGCACAGGTACACATATTTTTTAAAACAAAATAGCGGGCCCCAACTACTTGGAGATTTTAAGCAATTCCTCTATAGATCGGAGGGCTAGGATCATCCTTCTATAATTTTTTTTTTTTTTTTGGCAAAACCTATTTCCGTTGCGGCCCATCAAATGGACGGTTTTGATCACCCTACCATATAAAAACTCTACCAAGTTGTTCAAAGATCCAGACCGTTCACTTGTTGGCCCCAACATAAAAAGAGTAGTGCCAATAAGGTTGTAGTTCTTTATAGTCAGACCACTTAAAACGAGCAGTTGCTTATAAATTTGGGAATTAATTAGAGCACCAGAGACAAGACAGAGACGTTGGAATGGGAATTAGGTTAAGAGGATTCGGTCTTCTTCTCTCGGCAATCCTGGTTTTTCTTCATCTCTGCGTTTATTCACCCTTACCAGCAATGGCAGAGGTGATAACCCTAACACCAGACACCTTCTCAGATAAGGTATTACCCTAATTCTCCCTCTCTCTATCTCTATCTCAACTACTGACTATTCATCTCATTAAATTCCAAAATCTCATATCTTATTGTGATCCGATCAAAACTGAATAGAACGATGATGCGATCAAAACTGAGTTAAAACTGAAAAGAAGAAAAATTACAGAAAACACATGTCAACTCGTCAAACAAACATGTTTTTTTATGTGCACCCTAATTTTCAGAATGATAGACGAAGCATATGCGTTTCTTACGTTTGATAATCTAGGGTTCCCAATTTTATTTTCATTAAATCATCTATTAGAATCGATTCCTAGCAAATAATTATTTGTTTCCTGTTATGGTTTGAAAAATTGGTGATTCAATTTTTTATTATTTTTTTGTTTAAATCATTTATTTGTAAGAAACCATGTGTTATATTGAATTCATAACTTACAGCATTTTAAATTATACATAAAATCGATTTCTAGCACATAACGATTTATTTCTTGTTATGGGTTGAGAAATTGGTGATTGAAATGATTTTATTCTGCTTTATTTTAGGTGAAGGAGAAGGACACTGTGTGGTTTGTGAAATTCTGTGTTCCTTGGTGTAAACATTGGTAAATATCCACTGATTTTTTTTTTAATTCTCTTGCATTGTGATCGCATTTTTCTTGGTTTGAAATCACATAATTCATTTTGGTCATATAGGCTTGCTTTACACATTATGACAGTTTTTTTTTAGGGAATGATAGTGGCTCTGCCTTGTTTTGATGATAGCACTTCTGAAATTTAGTAAACACTTTTTGGTTGGCTACTAATAGGTTTCTTGTAAATTGTACTGATTTAAAACTGCGAAATGAAAATAGGGGTGACATTACTGAAACAAGGGAGTGTGAATATCATTTCCATTTTCTTAATTGTAATTTGTTGTTCTGTGGTAGCTAACTTTGACTTTCAGTAAGAATTTGGGTTCGTTGTGGGAGGACTTGGCAAGATCTGTGGAAGGGGAAGATGAGATAGAGATAGGGCAAGTTGATTGCAGTACAAGTAAATCCGTATGTACAAAAGTTGATATTCATTCGTACCCTACATTTAAGATCTTCTATGATGGAGAAGAATTTGCGAAATACAATGGTAATAGTTTTCAGCTCTATTCATATACAATATGTTGCCTGTCACTGCTTAGAAGTTCTCTTTTAGTATCATGGGAATCAGTGGTAGTTGATGGTATTTTTCTGATCAAGTTTTAATAGTTGAATCTATCTCTCCTTACTTTTCTTTCTAGCTCATATATCTGCTCAATGGATGCCTATAACAAGGAAGTGGAAACCGAAAAATCAAAAAATGATTGCACTGTCCTGTACATAGCCGGAGTTATCTTTTTTATTTGATAGTAGTCATCTTATATTGAGTCCATTTTTATTTCATACGAAAGAAAGTAACTCACAAAAGTATAGTTGGTGAGGGAGGACATAGTGCAAGGCCTATATGGGTAGATTTTCCAGTTACCTAATGAACACCATTGTTCATTGGCATTTCCATGATTATGGCAAGTGGAAACACAATCATTCTAGATTGGCCAATGGACATATTGTAAATCCATAAGTAAAAATACAAATATCCGAGGGAACATCTCTTTCCCCTACACTGACACAGAATGTCATTTCCTTGGGACACTAACTGCCAATTTGAGTGGATGAAGAGCTCTAAAGCTATGGCTGCTGTCGGTTTTCCTTTTCCGCTGGCATTCAAAAACTTGGACTCGACATCAAAACAGGTCTTTTCTACTACTAACTCAATGATAAACTCAATAAGTTTATAAGAAATCATCTGAGTCTGAGTATTGTCTTTACCAATTTTTATAAAATCATAATTTCAACTCACTAGTTTGCACAGCCGAACCAAGTTGATACGGCAGATTTATGAATAGAGTAATAAGCTGTTTAGTTTTGTTATTCTTGCAAAGGAAAGGATAATATAGTTTTTCAAAGTGGGTATCTGATGTGATCCATCAGCCATAGACTTGAATTTAGATAGCCTTTTTCATGAGAGATCTGTTTAGTTTTTACTTTTTTTAAATTAAGATTTATTTCTATTTTTAGTTTTAATTTAGTTAGCATTTTAGACACCTACCAAGTTGAAGGGAAAGTTTTATAAGACAGTTGTGAGGCTACCAAGTTGAAGGGAAAATTTTATAAGATAGTTGTGAGGCCAGCCATGCTGTACGGCTCAGAATGTTGGGCCACCAAGAAGCAGCATGTACATAAGATGAGTGTAGCGGAGATGCGAATGATTAGATGGATGTGCGGCCACACAAGGTTAGATATAATTAAAAATGAAGACATCCGTAAAATGGTGGAGATGACACCAATTGAGGAGAAAATGAGAGATCACCGCTTAAGATGGTTTGGGCATATCTAATGTAGGCCTTTGGATGCTCCAATGAGAAGAAGTGACTCGTGCCAAGTTGATGGAGTAAAAAGAGAGGTAGGGGCAGACCAAAAACAACTTGGATAGAAACAGTGAGGAAAGACTTGATGGCTAGGAACATAACAGAGAACATGACCTTGGATAGGAGAGAATGGAAGAAAATGATCCATGTAGACGAACCCAACTAGTGCCAGGATTAGACTTAGTCAATTTGAGCCGGGTAGATTCCTTCACCTTCTTCATGAAAATTTTCTAAAGAATTCTTTAGCCGACCCTAACTAGTTTGGGACAAAGGCTTAGTTGAGTTAGTTTTAATTTTTATCCTAGTTGTTGGGGATATCCACTTCAACATATGACCAATGCGTTTCGGAAACATTCTAGATTGGACAATGGACATATTCTATTGTTTTCTTTTTTAATATCTATTCCACGATTGTTTGTGTGTTTTTTCCAAGATGATTTTCGTAAGTTCCAGACATGTTTCCTACACGTTTCACATGTGTTTTCTACGAGTGTTGCATAGGTTTATCACGCGTTTCACACACGATTTACATGAGTTTCTTGTATGTTTCCCGTGCATTTTGGAAACATTTCTCCAATTTTCTTTATCATGTCACAGAAACGTTTCTGAAACGCGGGAAACACGTTTTAGGGGAAATGGGTTTCTCACCCGCCCAAGGAATTTCCGACAACTATGGGTTCGTAAGCCATCTGTTAATTCTATTTCTTTCCCCTCTCTTGTGCTTGTTCTCTATCACCGGAAAGAGTGTAAGTGGAGTTTGAGTTGTTATCAGGCTGGATCGGAGGATTAAAGCCGTACAAACTACTAACAGCCAATGTACCTGCTCACATGAGTCAGGCCTGCTATGTAGTGGGAAGATGTAGCAGGGCCATTTGAAAGAATAAAGGAAATCTGGAAGAGAAAACCAGCATGCATCACTTACTAATAAGGCTAATAGTGGCTTAGGGCCCTGTTAGTATTAGTAAGCTCTATCCCCCCATGTTTTCACGCCATGGGGAGGTTTTTGACGGATTAGACTCTTGGGCTCGAAACTCAACTTCTCCACGGGCCCTCATCTTTAGCCCTGTTGGTAAGCCCTATGTTAGTAAGGGCAACAACTCTACTCAATTCTTTTGGGTAGCACTCACAAAGTGTCTTTGGTACTCCAGGTCCCGAGGGACAGAGGAGGCTAGGTTATCCGAATGACAGTTATCGGTTCAAGGACGCAATGTAACCTTGCTCTCTGTATCTTGTCTGTGAACAGCCCCCTTTCCCCTCTCTCTAGCTTGCTCTCTTCTCTTGGACACATCATGTAGCTGACAATCAAGGTTTGAAATACTACATGTCATTCCTAGGTACAAAATACTGTCACTTTCATTTTCAGTAGCTTACCCACATTTCCCTATCCTTTGGGCTGTTCCAATAGTCCTTATATCCTTATTTTAGCCGTATGACCCTACCCTTGTCTCCCACAACCTCTACCTTATGTTTACTTTTCACCCATCATAACCTCACTCCTCGGGACATCTTGTAGGCCATACTAGTTGGATTTCATAGATCCGATTATTGAGACAGATTTACAGTTGAGGACTGATTTTTATTTCATATGATTTATTACTTCTTGTTGGGACATAGTTTAGAATATGGCATGGATAATTTAATTTTTATGGATGATTGAAATTTCTAGCCTATAGTGTCTTTAAAAAAGCCTTTGCTGATTTTGATTATTCTTGTTATGTTTATGCTTTATTAAATTATAACTCATTTTATTGCTCATAAATTCCCAGAAAATCGCCTGCGAACCCTAGGTTTGCATCAAAGTGGTCTTAGAGTGAGATCACACCAGTATCGAAAGGAGCCCATGCCCATGGAGGCTTGCTTGTCCCATTGATGTGATAAGATATTGCTAGCAACACAGATTTTTGTTTCAGTCACATTTACATGCTGCAGACAAACTTGTGGCTGACATCAGATATACGGAATGCTTATGTCAGCGTTGCTTTTTTTAGCACTGCTCCTTTCTTTCGAGCAAAGGAATAGGAGGAGAGCTAGCTCGGTTACCCTAGTTGAAGTGTAAGAGGAAGTTCTGGAGAAGAAATTTTTTTTTTAAATCCAAAGAAGAGGGAAG
The DNA here is from genome assembly GCF_043159265.1 of Tasmannia lanceolata. NCBI lineage: Eukaryota > Viridiplantae > Streptophyta > Magnoliopsida > Canellales > Winteraceae > Tasmannia > Tasmannia lanceolata. The sequence goes on from NW_027518695.1 coordinate 12,866,572, forward strand.
AGAAAAAGAGGAGTGAACGTAGAAGACGAGTAGAAGAGTGTTTGGACAAGAAATCTATGTATTCGTGAAACAAATTCGATGTTGCTTTTATGAAATAGGGTTTTACATGGAGAATGAAATTTCCTAGCAGTTAGTGGTAAACGTATGACAAGATTCATACTAACATCCTCTCATGGTCTATTAAGAATGGGTAATGGTGAGTAAAGACCAGTATTTTGGGCCTAGGCTTTGAAATACTGACACGTCTTTCATTGACGCACATAATGAACCACAATGTTTTAACTGTGGCCAAAAGTATCTTTTTTCTACTAGAGCCATGGTTTTTGCTTGCCCAAAGTCGCCCACCAAGCCTCCACTATGGAGCTCATCAATTCCCCTTAGGTATGCACAAGCGAGCTATCATGAATAACATATGCAAACTCGGGTCAGCACCCTTCGATTGGCACGACTCCCAATAAGGTCAGAAGAATGTGTCTATCTAATAGTGATCCTTGAAGAGAATCAAAAGAGATAATCACAAGTCTCCTTGTCCCAAGTAAATATGACCTCCTACTTAACCATTGTCCACACGATTCAGAACCCCAGATGTGTGCCTGAGAGTGAACATGTATTCTTACAAAAAGGTAATCCAGTTAGCTTGACATTTGTTCAAAGTACGTTGAGAGTTGTGTAGCGCAAATTGGCATGGTTTGAATTCAACACGAACTTACGGTAGATCAGGTAGTGCTTCCATTGTTTGAGAACTTGAACGACGCCAAAAAATTCAACGTCGTACGTTGAGTACCTCAATCTTGCATCCCTTAGCTTCTTTGCTAAAGCAAGCTATAGGGCGTCCACCCTGACTAAAGGACAACTCATATTCCTACTCGAGAGGCGTCACAATCAACCTTCAAGACTTTATTAAAGTCCGAGAGCGCTAGTATTGGAGCGCTCATCTTTTTGGTCTTAACAAGATTGAAACTCCCATCAGCCCCGGGACACCACATTTTAAGCACTCGGTTACGAGTGCTATCATGGAAACTGAATGGCTTGGTGTTCTAGACCCCTTGGGGCTGGGCTTGACTGGCCCTTCTAACCATGGTCGAAACGTATTGACTCAATGTGCGACCCTACTGACTCAACCGACTCCTAAATAGAGACTACGAGGCCCTAGACGATAAAGCTGACACCTAACTAACCTGGAGAGACCATACACCCTAGAAACGACATTGGGGACTCGGCTCCTAACTAAGATTGCCCTAACCAAAGCAAAGGGACAACTAGACTCTAAGCAAAATTCTCTTCAATACCTAGATGGCGTTTGGTTCTGTATCTGGTAGGGGGAAGGCTGCTCCACGTTTTGCTCAAGTCTCCTTTAGGGCTCTCCGTTGGGGTTTTTATAAGGGGGTGGTATTTTTAAATGGCATGCTCCTTCAAGTTTACAAAGGGACTTTTAAGTGGCCTTAAGTGACGAGCCTTAGTTGGCTTAAGCGGTTAAGTTGTGGGCCCCCTTCTATGGTCCGATAAAAAGTAGATCCACTAAGTGGCCCATGGAGGGGCTAGGAGAAAATGGAAAATAGGAGAGTGAGGCGTGGGCCCTAGATGATGTGGACAGCCACATCTAGGATACTAAGCACGCTAAATAGCATCTAGTCCAAAAATAGAAACAAGCCTAAACTAATCTAGCCTATGTACCACTCAACGTTAAAGAGGAGCCGCCAAAATTCAAGTGAGGATTATAAAACACCCCCTAGAAATCCTATAAAAATAGAATAACAAAAAAGTATAATCTAATGCCTACGACCCAGTTCTTTTCACTTCCATGCATTGTTTGAAAACTCAGAAATTCACTTGTATAAAATGAACTTTTAACAATCCCTATGCTATCCTTAGAACTTGCATTCACTGGACAAATTCTAAATCTGCTTCTTTTTCCTTTCTTTCCTTTCCTTTCCTCAAGTGTTCGAATAACATGCTCATGGATGAAGTGGGAAGCGATGTTAAACACCACCTAAGCATATCAAAGAACTCCTTCCTGAATTCCCCCTTCAAATAGGCTTCAATTCCCTCAAACCCCGAATGCAAGAAAAAAGTAGAAACTAGGCCCCTTAAGATTTGATGCTTGTAAAATTGCAGGATTTTGAATTTCCACTTAAAACAGTGGGAAAATGACTTAGCGATCCATAACACACAACAAAATTCATGTGGTACCTCTCAACGTTAAAGAGGGCCCGCCAAAATTCAATTTAGGATTATAAAGCACCCTAGATTTGATGACTCATGTGGTACCTCCCAACAAAAGTGGTAGGACCTTCCAACATTAAAGAGGACCTTTAAGAAAAGTGGCAGGACCTTTAAGAGTTGATGACACTCGACACTGCTGCTGATTCTCTTCCTGAAGTCCTTCCTGAATCAGCGGCAGTGTCATCTCCTTGTAAACATTCAAGGAGAATCCTCCCATCATCCAAATCACACCCCTTTTTTGCTTCAATAAATGGACCATTTTTTATCAGGACTGGGTTGGGTTGAAGATCTCAACCCCTTCCACAGCAAAGCCTTCTTCTAACTAGCAGACTCTGCAGTACCACCTTCTGAAATTAACATACCCATAAGAGCTACACCTTCAATTGCCCTCTCACTAAATAGACTACGGTGGGTGGTTGCGAACCTCCCTTTTCTAATTTCTAGCTCTGAATGATTTGCCAACCAGAGAACTCTAGTAGTTTTTCATAGGACCTTCGTGCATATGGACTATATTCGGATGTTTCCGTTTGATTTATAATCGGTCCTGTGTTTTGAATGGAAATACTGACAGAGCTTATCCTTATCAAGCATAACCCACTTATGTGCTCAACAAACTACGCATTGGATACTTAGAATAGCAATTTCCCTTCCAATTATATTTATTTTGGTCAGTTTGATGCGTCTAGATTCCTGCACTAAGTTGGAAATGGCAATTAGAAATTTAAGTGTACCATAAATGCGACTGAAAATCTTTGCACATAAAAGTTGGCTGCAAAATCAATCTGACTGCTTCCGATTGAAGGTTTCCTAAAGGATTGCTTATGTGATTTAATAAGAACATTTCAATATTGGTTCACATAGAACTCATCTCAATTTCTCTCTGCACTTAGAAAAGTTGCACTTGGAGGAGCACTTCGAGTATTCTATGAATATGTATTTACAATCTTCTTAACTGTCGTATCTGACTTTCCTGTCTAATATGTCTCAGGCACAAGGGATGTGGAATCCCTGAAGGCGTTTGTCTTAGAAGCGGCTGAGAAAGCATCAAGTGGGCAGCTGGACAGTGATAAAGATTTGTGATAATTTAATGGGTATGTTGGACACTCCATTGCTGTACTCCCGTCTATTCTCTTGACCAAATTTTTTGCTGGTAACCCGTTCAGACTGTGGTTTTGACTCCATTAAGAATGTTTTGATTTTCTTTCTGTTTATCGGTGCCCTTCTATGTTTTTCTCTTTCATCACATACATGATAAAATGAAGCACGGATACGGGTACGGGGTGTGGGTACGACACGATACGGGTACGTGGATACGTGACTTTTAAAAAAAAATAGGATACGGGTACGTTGTGGGTACTCTGAATATAATATATTTTTATATTTTATTATATATTTATAAAAATAAATATTTTGTTAAAGAATTCAAACAATGTAATTGGAGAACAATCAAATAGCCATAACATCACCAAATTCTAATATTACCTCTAAGTTGTTAGGTTTTTAATTATGGGATATATATATATATATATATATATTATAGATATTTTGATATATTCAACCCCCCTATTGTTAATTGGGAGAACCCCTCTATTGTAAATCTGTAATTTTCGATTTAATTTGAACCGCATGCGCACCCGATACGTACACAAATCCGGGTGCGTACCCGGTACGCACCCAAAGAGTACCCAAGAGCACCCGCACCCGATACGCACCCGACATTGGTACGTGGGCCTCCAGAGAGTACCCGTGCTTCCGAGATGATAAATTCTTCATGACTAATTAGGGGCACAGATAAGCATTTCATCTGCTTCAAAGAATCACAGCACTGTGAATTGGAGAACCACATCTAGGAAATGCCTGATTTGGTCCAACTTATCACTTCTGACGCTATGAACTATTTTGCATTCTAGATCAGGATTGGGGATATTCAGATAAGCTACAGTTTGACAATGTAAATTAGGCTTCTGCTTCAAATTAGAATTTTAAGTTAGGGTTGGGCTTTTATATTGAGTAATGTAGAATTATGCTGGTAAAGGGGCTAGGAATATGTTTGGTGAAGATTTTGATTTCCTGAAAGGAGGTATGATCAGTCTCCTTTTAGTTTTATTTCAATTTGTTGAATTTATTTTTCATTATCGCATCCTGGTTACGAAACCAGATCTGTTCGTAACGGATTTGATCTTCCTCTTGACCCACTTCGAGGGAAGGGTCGTCCTCCTTTCTGTGCAAAAACACACTTTGTCAAACAATTTTCTTCATTAATTTAATAAAGATGCATACACTTATTTATAGGAAAAACCCTAAATAACCCTTATCTCTAAGAGTCATACCTCTACTAAATAACTAAAAAGCAAATATGAAAATAACAAAATATCTAAACAAACTTATTTCAGCCACGTGGGCACCTAACACATCCTTAATTATTTCTCTTCCTCTAATGATTTATGTTTTATTGCTTATCAAAAGGAAAAAAATTTGTAGTACATTGTTGTATGATAGGTTGATTGTTAACAGATTTGTGACTTTTTAGCTAAAGTGCAGTGGTGCCCATTTGATTGGATGATCGAAACCATTCATTTTTTTCGGTCCCACCCATAGACAGGTCATGCCACAATATGAGGACCATATGTTGATCCTAACCCTTTGATTTCTGGAATTTTTATATACAGTGCCATCTGAAATAGTGGCCACTGATCAAAGGGTTAGGATTCATTTTTTGGGCAGCGTCTATCTAGGGTGGTGACCAAAAAATGAATGGTTTAAATCATCCATTCATGTAGGATAGCTTTACTTTTCCGGCTGCACCCTCATGCACCATACAAAAATTCTTATGGTCCATTTAAATGCACCAAAATGTAGTTCAATAGGACACCTTTTCTATTTCCTACCAGTGATGGCCAGTTACTATTATATTTTCATAGTAGCACTACTCTCTTTGTTTTAATTGGGTGTCGATAGCATCTTGGGTATTGTAACAGCCGTTTAAAACTAAATAAAAGTGAGTTGTGTAAAACGTCTTTCAGAAAAAAGCAAGTAGTCCCTTTATCAAAATATGTTGGCTCCGAAATCAGTCCCCTTATAAAGTACTAAAATGATTTGCATGTTGGGATGATTATACATTTAATTTGTGGTGCACGTACAGTAGCTAATGTTGCTTGATGTAATGAACCATCCTGTGGGTAAATCATAGGATGTCACAAATATTTCAGGAGGGATGCTAGATTCACAGTCGCCCTTGCAAAAAATGAAGCAATGCGCGTCCCCCATTGGCCACATTCCATTTATGATGGCACAGAAAACTACGATTACAACTGTCTCTAATGGAATGTGACGAATGGGGGCACCCTTTGCTTCCTTTTTTGCAAGGGCGCCTGTGAATCTAGCATCCCTCGTATTTCCAATATTTTGAAAATATTGTGATTTTATCTTAATATTTTGATAAAACATCCTTATCCCATTATCCCACCACTCTGCCTCTTGTCCTCCCATAGACAAAAGAGGTATAGGTGAGAGCCTAATGCTCCAAAGGTGGTAGACAAACCGAGGGAAACAGATCCCCCTTCTTTATTACAATTATCGTATTATCCAGATTGAGGCATCGTTATATGATTCGGTAGTAATCTCTTTAGGACCCAAATCATGTAGTAATCACCCCTATTTTGGGTAATACTAACTGATTTTCCCTCATTAGTTCATTTTTTTAAAATTCAAAACAGGGAATAGTTTAATCATGATGAAGGCCAAAAAGTTTAAGATTTTTGCTAAAGTTCTTTAAAACTACCAAGTTAAGAGACTAGGTTTACACGGGCCTGAGGGGTGCCTAATACCTTCCCCGAATGTAATCATATCCCTTACTCATATTTCTGTCAAGCAATGCCTAAAAATCAGAGTAATTACGGGTTCTAGCCCTCAGCTAGATAGCGACTCTGAGATTTTCTTTTCTGTGAAATTCGGACCCCAATCCTAAGTTCAAAGAAAACGAAGACATACACTCACACCCCCACACCCGCGCGCTCACGGCGGCGCGACGTGGCGGCTAGGAGCTGGCCACTACACCGCCCAATCGAAGATCTCATCGATCCATCTCGCAAGTCTCCAAGGATGAGAGAGCTTCCCTTTAACCATTTATCACGTTTGAGGAATCAGGAATCACCTTCCAATACGACCTTATCATGATGTTGTGATCCATCAACAACCTCAATCATAGATGCACCCCTCTAATTTCCAGTTCGTTGGAGTCCGTGATACCAATTGGTTCTGAGTACGCCCATAATGTATCTCCATTTTCATTTCTTAGAAGACCTCCAATCCCAGCCGGCACGGGATTTTCCAAGCTATAACCATCAAAATTTAGCTTAAGATACCCACTGTTACGGGGCAGGGCGGGGTGGGGGTTCCAAATTTAAGAGGTCACCGGCCTCAACTCCCTGCTATTGCACACCTCCGACCATCCTTGCCATAGGTCGTGCACAGAGACAAAGCGAAAGCCAGGCAATGCTCGAGCCCAAGCCATAGTTAGAGCAAGAATCTTAATGTATAGGAAGTGAGGAGATTTCACTTGTCCTCTAAACACACTATCTCCTTCCACAGAACCCATATTGTAGCCAATAGGATTCCAAGAACCTTGAAACTTTTAATGAATCCAATTAGTATAATCCAATGTAGATTGACATTACCCACCTTATAATAATAATTAAGAGATCTTCTTGGCAATTTCGGAAAAAGCAATTTCGCCGCTTATTTTTGTAGGAGAGAACAACCGCAAAAGTTCACTTTTTAATAGATTTTGTCTTATTCATTAATTTTTTGAGGTGGTTGTTCTCTCTTGCGAAAGTAAGGCACGAAATGGATTTCCATGAAATTGCCTAGCAAATCCCATAATTAAAATAATAATAACAATTATTGGCATTCCAAATATATTTACCGATGATCATATAAAACCTCCAAATATATTTACCGATGATCATATAAAACCGCCGGTGATCGTCGATAACTACTTATATAGGTAACTTTTTATTATCATATGGTATTAGTAGTATGGTATTAGTAGCGAAACAAAGATGTTTCCTTGTATAGGTTTACGGCGGAACGAGCTCTAATCCAAGCTGGCTTTCTATTACAATCGGCATTAAGCATGCATATCTCTCCTTAGCTGTCTCGACATATGTCGTATCCTCTTAGATGTGAACGAAATCTCCTAAGATTCCAGACTTTAAACAAAACAAATAAATTCATTACTCGCCTTAAAAACTCATCCACATTTCCTTCTCTATCAATATTCTCCTTTCCGATTCCACCCTTCATTTATTCACTGTGCAAAACCATGGATCTTCTGGCTCGAGCTTAGGTTCAAACCGACCTTACTGCTTTGGACGGAACCACTTCATTCCTGAGATCCATCCAGATAGGTGGTTAACAGTAGGAACCAGACATCAACAAAGGGAAGAGTGTCTATGCATGCTCGTATTGCCCCAAAACCTTCTTAAGTTGGCAGGCCTTAGGAGGTCACCAAAATGCACTTCAATTTGAAAGAGAAGATCTAAGAAATGAATATGGAGTAGATCAACACACAGGTATAAATTTCTCCACTTTTGCTCTTTCAAATGGCCCAGATACTGTCCGAAAAAAGGTCACAACTGGGTCACGACCCATGCTTTCTTTCGACAATGGACCTGATCTTGAGCTGGGCCTTCGAGTCACCAAAATGTGCATCGATTTGAAAAATAAGATCTAAGAAATGAATATGGAGTAGATCAAAACATAGGTATAAATTTTCCCAATTTTGCTCCTTCAAATGGCCCAGATACTGTCCGAAAAAAGGTCACAACTGGATCAAGACCCATGCTTTCTTTCGACAATGGACTTGATCTTGAGCTGAGCCTTCGAGTCAGACACAACAGAGGAGAAGATAGTGTCAAAAACTCTCCTTCCAAGAACAAATCAAAGAATGGAGAGAAAATAGGTCCATTAATTATAAAAACTCTAGGAGAATCTTCATGTTCGTCTTCACAATTAGGCGACGCAATAGATCCTATTGCGTCGGAGCATGGCCCAAAAGGGTTTGATCTGAATGAACTCCCATTGTAAATCCTCCTCTCTTGTCTCCCTTTCGTATGAGCTCAAAAGGCCATCAAAAGTTAAGGAGCCATGAAAAAGAAACCATACAGTCTTCTATTAGTTTTCCGTGAAGAGGGGAAATCATTGAACCTTTTGTCATTCGAAAAAAAATATGACAAAAAGGAGAGACGTAACAAAGGAGAAGAGAGTGACAAAAAAATTTCTTCCATGATAAAATTAGAGGAGAAGAGAGAGAAGTTGGCTCCCACTCCAATAAAAGCTCTAAGGTAATCTCCCCGCTCATCTCTACAATTGGACGAATCACTGTAGATCTAAATGTGGTGCTGGAGCATGGCTAGAAAGGGTTTGATCTTAAAAAACTCCTGCCGAAGTCTGATGAGAAGCCCTAGAACTAGAATGGTTTCAGTTCTTTGGTATGTTTTGGTCTAGTCCATTTATTTTGCTGGGTTTCATGGGTTTTGTGATGTTTCTTATAGTAAAAAGTACTTCGGTTCTTTATTATAAAGTTTATGTCGAGAGGATGTTCATCTGAGCAAATTATGATCTTCTGTATTGTGTCTTGGGTTTTTGGTCTAAATCATGAGTTTGGTGTGAGCAAAATATATGCTCTGAAACCATGGTGTTGTGAAATATTGTTAAACAAATTAGATGTTGTCCAGTAGGGTCTGATATATGGCTTGATTGAATCCAGAAATTAGAAATGTAAATAAATCAGTACTTAGCTTTTGTAGAAAACGTTTCTGTAAAACAGATCGAGAAAAAGAAGGCCGAGTCGTGCCACTGGTCACTCTCCTTAAGAATCGTATCCGCCCCCTACCGGTGCAAACCGGGATCCGCGAACCGATGCTCCAAGATAAAACAGCCAAAGTTGGCTCCAGTTCACGTGCACTCGCTGACTGGTCCACCCAGAATCACAGTAGAATTGTGCTCAGATCAGAACGGAGGAAAGGAAGAAGACAAGCAGAAACTTTGATGTTTTTTTCTGTAAAAAACTATATTCTCCAATGGTGCTGTTCTCTTCTTTTTATAGATGAGAATATGACTGTTGGAGGATAATTAATCACCATTAAAAGACCAAAACGTTTCTCTTTTAATCACCATTAAAAGACAAAAAACGTTTCTCTCTTAATCACCATTAAAAGACAAAAAACGTTTCTCTTTTAATCACCATTAAAAGACAAAAAAACGTTTCTCTCTTAATCACCATTAAAAGACAAAAAACGTTTCTCTTTTAATCACCATTAAAAGACAAAAACGTTTCTCTCTTAATTACCATTAAAAGACAAAAACGTTTTTCTCTTAATTACCATTAAAAGACATAAACGTTTCTCTCTTAATTACCATTAAAAGACAAAAACGGTTTTGGTTTTGAAAACACACCACAAGCACACTCACCAAGGTCTTGGGTTCAAGTCCCCACATATGCAAGTCTTTTGCTTTAAAACAAGAGAGGGAAACATAATTTGAATCTTCCCTCCAAAATTTTTTTAAACAGAAAGAAAAAGCATCTTTGACTTTTCAAATCTTTTTATTATTTTGTTTAAAAATTCTAACAATCCCCCACAAGATTCAAAATACAGTTGAAAATTGAAAACGGAAGTATCTGAGCACATTAGAAAATAGAGTGGATTCATACCGGTGTCTTTTGGACTTCAACCGATATTTAGGATAAACAGATTACGTTACTGAGTACGGGTAGAGTTAGACTCCTTCAACCTTTCCTCGTGGGTGTAACTGACTAACCTGTTATCCACACTCTACATTCGATTCCTTGGTGATTCATTCACAGTTTTGGAACATTTTGGCCTTGTTCCCCTCTTGGTTCTCATGAATGTTCTAGAGAATTACTCGTTAAATTCTCATAGGAAGCGGCCTTACCTCCACATTCACTTAGGTCAGTCATCAAGTATGCACTGCAAGTAACATACCACTCAATACAGGTTATGATCTGATTAAGAGTCTATAACTCATCATCTCTCATTTGCAGTGAACACTATCTTTCATCATTTTGCATCTAGGAGTAGGGGGTGATAGTGTTAACAAACCATCCGGTGACTTGTTAGTACCCATTGAACCAAATTACAGGGATCTCCTTTCACATTGGTTGGGTGTCCATCACTAATGATTCATGCCACGAGCTTTAACCACATTCCTTGCGATGTCTCATAAACCACCTTGTTTATCTGTGGTTTTGTCAGAGGATCTGCCAGATTCCTCTCCGACCTTACAAAGTCGAGTGCTATTGTTCCCTCACTCAAGTATTGCTTTACCAAATTATGCCTCAGGCGTATATGCCTTCTTTTGCCATTATAGGTCTTACTTTTAGCCTTGGCTAAAGCAGCTTGACTATCACAGTGTAAAGACACTGAGGGAACCGGCCTTGGCCATAAAGGCACATCTGCCATAAAATTCCTGAGCCATTCGGCTTCAGCTCCTGCTAGGGCTAAGGCTATAAATTCTGCTTTCATAGTGGAACTTGTACTACAAGTTTGTTTAACCGATTTTTAAGAAATCGCACCACCACCAAGGGTGAATACATATCTACTGGTAGACACTGAATCTCTTGAATCAGAGATCCAATTCGCATCACTATAACCTTCTAAGACAGCAGGAAACCCCCTAAAATGCAGTCCAAAATTTATTGTACCTTTTAAGTACCTCAACAACCTAGTCAAAGCCCGCCAGTGTTCATGTCCTGGTCTATGTGTGTGTTGACTGAGTTTTCCAACTGCTAGTGCAATGTCAGGTCTAGTACAGTTCATTAAATATGACAGTGAACCTATAATACTTGAGTATTCCTTTTGGGATACCAACTCACCTTTGTTTTTCTTTAGGTGTACCTGACAATCTAAAGGTGTCTTTGCAGGTGAACTATCATATTGTCCAAATTTCCTTAGAATGCTCTTTACATAATGAGACAGACAATATTATTTCATTTTCTTTTCTGATGATCTTCATCCCTAAGATTACATCAGCTTCACCCATATCTTTGGTTTCAAAATTTGACATTAAAAATCTCTTAGTAGATTTTACTATGTCCAAATTAGTACCAATAATTAGTATATCATCTACATATACACAAAGTATTACACCTTTATCCCCATTAAACTTACTATAAACACATTTGTCGGATTCATTTATCTTATACCCATTTGTAATTAAGACACTATCAAATTTGTCATTCCACTGTTTAGGTGCTTGTTTCAAACCATACAGTGACTTAATTAGTTTACAAACTTTGTTTTCATGACCAGACACAATGAATCCTTCAGGTTGTTTAATGTAAATTTCTTCTTCTAAATCCATTTAAGAAAGCTGTTTTTAAATCCATTTGATGTATTACCAATTTATGAATAGAAGCTATAACTAATAATATCTTAATGGTGGACAACCTAGCAACAAGAGAATAGGTATCAAAATAATCTATCTCCTTTTTCTGTCTAAAGCCTTTAGCTACTAGTCTTGCTTTAAACTTGTCAATTGTCCCATCAGGTCTTAGCTTCTTTTTAAATATCCACTTGCTATCTAGTGCTTTTGTTCCAGGTGGAAGGTCCACTAGTTCCCAAGTGTGATTTTCTATTATGGAATATAATTCACTTTTAATAGCTTATTTCCAAAATACAGCATCTGGAGATGTTACAGCTTCAGAGTAAGTTACAGGATCTTTATCTATTAGATAGGTGAACATCCCATCTCCTAGATTTGTTTCTTTTCTTTGTCTTTTACTTCTTCTGAGTTCTTGAAACTCAGAATCCAATTCCTTTTCAGTTTCAGGTTGATTTCTTGAATCATTACTAGGTTCTTTAGGAATTTCTTTCTTCATAGGGAAGTGATGTTCAAATAACTCAACATCCCTAGATTCAATTATAGTGTTATATTCAAGGATATTTTCAACTGATTTCAAAACTAGAAATCTATAGGCTGTACTATTTTGAGCATATCCTATGAATACACAATCACATATTTTAGGTCCTAGTTTTCTTTTCTTAGGTTCTGGTATTCCAACCTTAGCCAAACAACCCCAAACTTTCAAATGAGATAAACTAGGCATTTTGTTATGCCATAGATCATATGGTATTTGACCATTTTTCTTTGGAGGTATCCTGTTATATATATAACAAGCTGAAAGAAGTGCTTCCCCCCACAAGTTCAAGGGTAAACCAGAACTTATCAACATAGCATTAAACATATCCTTTAATGTTCTGTTCATTCGTTCTGCTATACCATTTGATTCAGGTTGGTACGGGGCTGTGGTTTCATGGATAATACCATTATCATCACAGAACTTAGTTATAGAGTATTCTGTACCTCTATCTGTTCTAAGTCTTTTAATTCTTCTATCTAACTCTTCTATCTAACTGATTTTCCACTTCGTTTTTATATTTGATAAAGGCTTGTTCAGCCTCATCTTTAGTTCTAGAAAGATATACTTTAGTGTATCTAGAGTAATCATCCATAAAGGTCACATAGTACCTTTTACCTCCTCTAGATTCAAGATTTCTAAAATCAGCTAGATCACTATGAATTAACTCTAATAAGTCAGATTTTCTTTCAACACTAAAGTGAGGTTTCTTTGTGAATTTTGCTTCAACACATATTTCACATTTTTCTTTACTAGGTTCAATTTTTTCATTTATTAAACCTAAATTACAAAGTCTTTTAATGTAAGGTGCACTTCTATGTCCTAATCTACCATGCCAAATATCAAAGGACTCAACAATGTAAGCAGAAGAAGATGATACTTTTTCATTCAGGATTTCAAGTACATTAAGAACAAATAAACCATTTGCATTGTAGCCCTTCCCTACAAACACATTATTTTTGCTAATGATTGCCTTGTCTGCTTCAAAAGTGAGCTTTAGTCCATTCTTGTTCAAGAGCGCACCAGACACCAAGTTACGCCGTATATCAGGCACATGCAGCACCTCCTGAAGTGCAAGTACTTTCCCTGAAGTTAACTTCAGCAAGACCTTGCCCTTACCAACGACTTTTGAGGTCTGTGAGTTCCCCATGAAAACTTGATCCCCTTCCTTAACTAAGGTGTAGTTGTAGAAGGAGTTTCGGTTTCCACAAATGTGCTTGGTAGCACCAGTATCCAGAACCCACTCCTTTGGATTTTCCACCAGATTTACCTCAGTCACAACCGCTGCAATCACATCTGCCTCGGTTAAATTAACCTTGACACTGGACGAACCAGTCTTTCGGTGTCGGCAGTCCTGCTTGTAGTGTCCGGGTTTTCCACATTCAAAACAGACTCCTTTCTTTTTGGGTCCAAATTTCTTAAAGTTCTTTTCCTTCTTCGGTTTCAGATTCTTAGACCCATCATTCTTAGTCTCAACAATGTTTGCCTTAGAGGTATACTCTTTGGCATTTTGTTGCTTATCTTTTAGTTTGTTTTTCTCTTCGATTTTAATCCGAACAACTACTTGGTCTAAGGTCCATTCTTTTGTCTTGTGTTTCATTCCGATTTTAAAATCTTTCCAAGACAAATGCAGTTTCTCAATAAGAGAACCAGCCACGAATGTGTCAGGTAACTTCATACCTTAGCCAATTCTCCAATTAGGAACTGATACTCATCTATTTGAGCAGATATAGGTTTCCCATCTTCCATAGCAAAGTCTAAAAAATTCCCTATCACATATTTCCTATTTCCAGCATCCTCTAAATCATATTTAGTTACCAATGCATTCCAAAGATCAGCAGCATGTTCAAATGAATAGTATACGTTATAAAGGTCATTTGACAAATCATTCAAGAGATGGTTCTTGCAAATATAATCAGCATTATTCCAGTTTTCAAAATCAGCAGAATCTTCAGATGGTTTTGATTGTGTAAGAACAAAAGCGGCACCAATTTGTTGTAGAGCAAACAAGATCTGTTGTTTCCATCTTTTATAGTTCAATCCAGTAAGGCGTTCGATCTTGAAAAAATCTGGAATGGTGTTGAGAATTCTATTCACAACAGAGGTGCGAACAACCGTTGGATTGGAATTCTCAACAGAGATGGTATCAACAGAAGTTGGGTTCGGATTATCAGAAGCCATATGATCAGATTTGAAGGATACGATTCTTAAGATTGTTGGAAAAATTAGATGTTGTCCAGTAGGGTCTGATATATGGCTTGATTGAATCCAGAAATTAGAAATGTAAATAAATCAGTACTTAGCTTTTGTAGAAAACGTTTCTGTAAAACAGATCGAGAAAAAGAAGGCTGAGTCATGCCACTGGTCACTCTCCTTAAGAATCGTATTCGCCCCCTACCGGTGCAAACCGGGATCCGCGAACCGATGCTCCAAGATAAAACAGCCAAAGTTGGCTCCAGTTCACTCGCTGACTGGTCCACCCAGAATCACCGTAGAACTGTGCTCAGATCAGAACGGAGGAAAGGAAGAAGACAAGCAGAAACTTTGATGTTTTTTTTCTGTAAAAACTATATTCTCCAATGGTGCTGTTCTCTTCTTTTTATAGATGAGAATATGACTGTTGGAGGATAATTAATCACCATTAAAAGACCAAAACGTTTCTCTTTTAATCACCGTTAAAAGACAAAAAACGTTTCTCTCTTAATCACCATTAAAAGACAAAAAACGTTTCTCTTTTAATCACCATTAAAAGACAAAAAAAAACGTTTCTCTCTTAATCACCATTAAAAGACAAAAAACGTTTCTCTTTTAATCACCATTAAAAGACAAAAATGTTTCTCTCTTAATTACCATTAAAAGACAAAAATGTTTCTCTTTTAATCACCATTAAAAAACAAAAACGTTTCTCTTAATTACCATTAAAAGATATAAACGTTTCTCTCTTAATTACAATTAAAAGACAAAAACGGTTTTGATTTTGAAAACACACCACAAGCACACTCACCAAGGTCTTGGGTTCAAGTCCCCACATATGCAAAAGTCTTTTGCTTTAAAACAAGAGAGGGAAACATAATTTGAATCTTCCCTCCAAATTTTTTTTAAACAAAAAGAAAAAGCATCTTTGACTTTTCAAATCTTTTTATTATTTTGTTTAAAAATTCTAACAAATATTCATAAGATTTTAGAAAAATATAGCAATATTTTCATTTTTATCATTTACCACGAAAATATCATGATATTTTTATTTTAAATTTTTCTTAAATTATATATTTTAAAATAATAAATAGGGCAATGATTTTTTTTGCTCCCGGGAGGATAATGAGCCCCGCGTTTAATGTGATTTGACATCAAAAAGCGTTAGTCTGCCCACAATTCATGTTAAAGGTGGGGCGCATTATCCTGGGGTGGGCGAAAAAATCATCTCACAATAAATATTATGATTGTACAAACTAAAAAAAAAAAAAAAAAAAATGTACACTGAGATTTTCCCTCACCGAGATTGGATGCCAAAAATAGTCTGGTTGTAATTTCTTAGGTGTGTTTGTCTGCACAAAATACAAAATAGTTTTGGGGTTTTGCTTTGTTTTGGGGTTTTGCTTTGCATTTGGGTGCCACGTTAGCAAACAAAATCTCATGTTTTGTTGCAAAGGTTGCAATCGAAATCCCTGGAGACTACCAAACAAGTTTTATAGGTAATTATTTTCTGTCTGGTGATATGGCGTCCATGTCCCCTTGTACTTTCCATGCTAAATTTCTCAAAAAAAAGGTGAAATTTGGCTTGGAGAATGAGGCTCTCTCTCTCTCTCTCTCTCTCTCTCTCTCTCTCTCTCTCTCTCTCTCTCTCTCCTTTTCTATATTGGTAATGACACTCCCTCCCACTAGCCTACGAGGTCAGCAACCAAACACTACTTATCACTATTCCACAAGGTAAATCAAATATTTATCCCCTCCCTATTGAATACTTATACTACTAATCTACGAGGTAACAACTACCTGCAGCCGAGGAAATTCTTGTGGACTCTCCTCCTATGGAGTTGTATCAGCCAGTCATCATGATCAAATTAATTAAATTTAATTGTGATATATTTGATACACAGTCAGAATATATAAATAATTAAAAATTATACTGTTTTAGATAATAGTGTTCCTGCGCAGCTGCTCAGATAGCTTATCTGAGCTGCTTCAAAAACTCATGTGGCCCACATTTTTTGGGTTATCCAAAGCATTCATTTGAAAGGCCCTTCCATGGATAGGGTGTACCAAAAAACAGCCTTATAGGAACATCCTAACCCAATCAAAAGTAGAAAGAAAAATGAACAGACAGTGACCATATTTTCCCTCCACAAATGGCAGGGTTAGGATGATCCTAAAGAGCTCAATTTTTACACACCCAATCCATAAAAGGGCCTTCCAAATGAATATGATGCAGACGCCATAAGTTCATGAAAAATATGATGCGGACGCCATAAGTTCCAGCTGAGGGTATTGGGGTATCCGCTATCTAGTGTATTTATAACTACTTTTACACTAGAAGAGTGGCCTAGAAAAGGGTGCTAATGTATCATTTCCCTTAAAAATAAACCCAATGGGTTTTTTCCAGTTACGTAAGATGGGGTTGAACCTCCGACTCAAGGTTGAGGAACAAGATGGCTTATGTTTCTAGGGAGAGCTTTGCTCTCGCTGATGATCGACTGTTTCTTCGATTCTAGCATCAGTAATATAGGTAGAAAGTAAATGGGTGGGAAGTGGTATCATATTTTATTTTCTAAATTATTAAATCTCCTTTTTTCCCTTTTTAGTAAATAGACGTGAGAAAGGGTCCATGGTATAATTTAGATATATTTAATAATTAAAGTCTAATAAATAGTAGAGAAAAGTGTTCAGCTCAAGTAGCTTATCTTACCTGAGCAGCTGCTTCAAAAACTCATGTGGCCCCATATTTTTGAAGTGATCCAAAGCATTCATTTGGAAGGCCCTTTCATGGATAGGGTGTGTATAACAAATGAGCCATTTAGGATCATCCTAATCCTAACCCTGCCATTTGTGAGGGAAAATATGGTGAAAAAGACAATTATCAATGAAACTGCTTCGATAAGATGAGATGTTCTCTCAATCTGAAGACAGAACTGCAGGCCACAAATTGATGGCTTGACCAATTTGCAAGATTCATTCAAATGTGATGAGTGATGACTGTTTGCATATTATCAACTAGAAGGCTTACATAAACCCCCCGGTGGTTTGCTATCATTTGCTATCAATCGAAGAACATCCCAATCAGGTTCCTGATAATATGTTTGATCCCTGCACAGTCTGGATTCAAATATTCTATCGGTAATTGATAACAGCAGCCCCTTGTCGCTATTGTAGCATTTTCCTAACGAAAAGAACAGATGATGTTCTCTTCTGAATGCTATTCAGATTCCATTGAAGTAAAAGACTTTACCATCCAATGCCATCTTTAGAAAGAAAAACTGGAGAAGAGATTTTACCTGAGAGAAGGATGGATTAGAATCCACGTAGTGAAAGCTTGTCTCTCTTCTTGCTGTGGAAAAGAAAAGCATCCCTTGGGAAGCAAAAGGGTGCAAAATGAAATGCATAGCAGAAACTATATATAACACATTTAAATCCAACATGTAATAAATAAAACCTCAATGTGAAATTAAACATCATTACCAAGTAAACAGAGTTTCTGCACCTCAAAACTCAAACTGAAAAACATACAAATAAAGAAGAATTGTCCAAACTAAAATATAGATTTGAAAAAAAGGCACATTTTCACCATTAAACAAAACTCACCTCCACATACCAGAACTCGCCCACCGGCATTGGCCATCGTCTGTCGAGCACCCAAATCTGCGTCCGATGGCTGAGCACCATCACAGAGACCATAGCCCGAAAACTACAACAAAACCAACGACCAATACTAACAAAGAACTCTGGTACTGTGAAGCTCCTCAACTCCATGTCTCACTTCTTCTTGGCTGCAGACTTGGTGACCTTAGCACCAGAGGGATCCTTCTTCTCAACACTCTTGATAACTCCAACAGCAACAGTCTGGCGCATGTCCCTAACAGCAAATCGTCCCAGTGGGGGGTATTCGGAGAAGGTCTCCACCACCATGGGCTTGGTGGGAATCATCTTCACGAAACCCGCATCACCATTCTTCAAAAACTTGGGCTCCTTCTCAAGCTCCTTGCCAGATCGCCTGTCAATCTTGGTGAGGATCTCGGCGAACTTAACCGCAATGTGGCAGGTGTGACAGTCAAGGACTGGGGCATATCCGTTGCCGATTTGGCCAGGGTGGTTCATGATAATGACCTGAGATGTGAAGTTAGCAGCCTCCTTGGCGGGATCATCCTTTGAGTTGGAGGCAACATACCCACGCTTGAGATCCTTAACAGCAACATTCTTTACGTTGAATCCCACATTGTCACCGGGCAAAGCCTCTAAAAGGGCCTCGTGGTGCATCTCCACGGACTTAACTTCAGTGGTCAATCCAGAGGGGGCGAAGGTTACAACCATGCCGGGTTTGATCACACCAGTCTCAACACGTCCAACGGGGACAGTTCCAATGCCGCCGATCTTGTACACATCCTGAAGGGGGAGTCGCAGTGGCTTGTCTGAGGGCCTTTTAGGCTCCGAGATCAAGTCAAGAGCTTCAAGGAGGGTTGGGCCCTTGTACCACTCCAGGTTGGTGGACCTCTCAATCATGTTGTCACCTTCAAAACCAGAGATGGGGACGAAGGGGATTTTCTCAGGGTTGTAACCCACCTTCTTCAGGTAGGAAGCGACTTCCTTGATAATTTCATCGTACCTTGCCTTGGAGTACTTTGGGGTGGTGGCATCCATCTGCCAAGACAGAATGGCAAGTGACACAAAAGTAATCAGGAAAAAGAAAACCAAAGACAGACAAATAGACTCAAAAATAAAATTATAGAACAAGTTTAATAGATAAAATGATAAAATTTGAGGGCAGATAATCCACCCACCCGGAGAAACAATTCATTTTATAAAATCAGTCATTTAGTCTCCCCAACCCCTTTTTTCCCAAAACCCCAATTCGGTGCTGTGGTTTGGAGCATTAGAGGACTGATGTTCCCCCGAGAGAGAGAGAGAGAGAGAGAGAGAGAGAGAGAGAGAGAGAGAGAGTTCTTATGCCCGCAATAAATGTAAGACCAATGAGATGCCCCATGTTATACATTCAAAATGCACGCCTTGTACTGTGAGTCCCCAAGGATGGCATGGGGATGGTATAACAGAATCTACAATGAGACTTCACTGGTTGTGAGACCACTTAAGCAATTCTAATTAACATATACACACACAACCCACTAAAAGTGAGTAACTTTATTGACAGGACAGGGACAATAAAAACAAACTTCAGCAAATTAACACATCTGGTACATAATAATTAAGTTATTTTCCAAATTCCACACCTAAAAGATGGGCCATTAAATTATAAAGTTAATAGATAACACTACCACAAAAAAGAATGCCAAGAAATCTTTAGCAAATTGAAAAATCTGGGTGGGTCCAGATTAAATCAGCACCATCAAACAAGTTGTGAAACAAAGGCAGAATCAGCTAAAGGGCAGAGGCAGCTGAAAGGGAGGATCGGCTGTGAAGGGTGCCAAACTTATGACAATAGATTTCTAGATCTCATAAGCATTCGATCCTCCCTTGCAATACAAGCAAAGTTCTTCATGTACTATATAAAATGAGATCAAAATTAGAGAGCGGGGGGTCCCATCTCAAAGACCAAACTTAATCTAAATGATAAGAGGCAAAAAAAAACATTGAAAAAGATGACCAAAATAATTGGAACACTTACGGGCAGTTTGGATATGCGGATATTTGAATCTAGGTTTTTAGTTTGAAAACAGTGTAAAAGTCAACTCAACTCAACAAAGCCTTTGTCCCAAACTAGTTGGGGGTCAGCTAAAACAGTGTAAAAGTCATGATTTCTAAAACCTGGTTTTCTTACTTAAAATCCAAGAAACGCTGCCAGGAAAGCATGCAGCAGCTTGATCATGAACCATCTTTTACACTGTTTTCAAACTAAAAAACTGGATTCAAAAATCCGCGTATCCAAACGGTCCCTAAACATAAAGGATATAGCCTTAGATTAGCAGCCTATAATAGCAAAATTGTGTGTGGTACAGTGTAAAATACGGTTCATGATCAACTAAAGATGTGCAATTAAAGATGTGCAATTTATATATTAGAGATTCCACTACTAGGAAAAACAACTAAGATGTGCAAGAACAACACGAGAACTAAGTAAGAAACAAATGGGTTAACATCAAAACTGATAAGAGAAAGCAAGGATCACAGTAGTAAACTTGGCCAAAGAAACGAGTAATATAGAGAAACTAAACATTACCTTGTTGCAGCAGCAAATCATCTGCTTGACACCAAGGGTGAAAGCAAGCAAGGCATGCTCACGGGTCTGACCATCCTTTGAGATACCAGCTTCAAACCCACCAGTGGTGGAATCAATGATAAGGACGGCACAGTCGGCCTGAGAAGTTCCCGTAATCATGTTCTTGATGAAATCACGATGGCCAGGAGCATCAATAACAGTGCAGTAATACTTTGTTGTCTCAAATTTCCAGAGAGCAATATCAATTGTGATACCACGCTCACGTTCAGCCTTTAGCTTATCCAAAACCCAAGCGTACTTGAATGACCGTTTGTTCATTTCAGCAGCCTCCTTCTCAAACCTCTCAATCACACGCTTGTCGATACCACCAAGCTTGTAAATAAGATGCCCGGTGGTGGTTGACTTGCCGGAGTCGACATGGCCAATGACCACAATGTTGATATGGAACTTTTCCTTACCCATGGCTGAAAATTAAACTAGATAGCAAAATCTGCAGGAAGACAGATAATTAAATTAGAATTCTTATATAAAAAAATCACACTGATTCAGGTAGTGACGCAAGTTTCAAGGCATGTTCAGCAGCCATGAAAAATAATTCCATAGAATTGGTGGGGCCAATCGTACAAGATGGGTAGACAGAGAAATAAAATAAGACCCTAGAAAACAAGGGAAAAAAACAAGTTGAAATAGCGTATTTTATTTCACAGTTTTTAGGGATTTTTCATGCTCTCTACATTTACCGGCCTGCCAAATATTTCCACCTCACTCCTCAGCTCCTTCTCTCACAATTGGGCAGACAATTATATCATGGAATAATTTTTCATGGTTGCAAAACATCCCCTCAATCGTCTACAGAACAACGATTCAGATCCGGTATGATGGAATCCTTACTTTCTTATTAACCATGCATCTAACGACCATCAATAGAATAATTCAAATCCATGGTCATATATGTATTTTTTTTACCATGGACAATCCATGGTAGCTCCTATCAGATGGATGTGTGGATCATCAGATCTTACAGATTTATGGACAGTACTAATGTGAAGTCGAAAAGGGTCCATCGAGAACTACAAACGATCTTATCTATGAGCTTAGGCAGAGACAAAAAATAAACAGGAAATTCAGTGAGAACCACTTAGCTATGCAACAATAGTGATCTATAATCAAAACTAGAACCCTACGTTCATCAAAAACCTAGAAAATAGTATAGAGAAAAGATCATTTCCGAAAAAACTGATAGATCTACATAAGAACCACAAGAACGGAAATCCAGGTAAAAAGTTCCAGATCTGATGCAAATATCAAAAATCGTAAATTAAAACAATATTAAGCCACATCAACAACAAATTTCAGGCTAGGGTTTCAATAGAAAATCATTATACAAATTTCCATTGAAGCATCTAAGTAATAGTAGAAGTAACGTGCTCGGAATAAACGAAGAACAAAGAGGAAAAATTAAACTAAAAACCCCAGAAGAAGAGAGAGAGATCTGACCTTGGGTTGCAGAAAACCCTAGAAGGAGATCGCTCTCAGATGGAGAGCGGAGCAAATGAAATTGCGAAGAGGATTGTAAAAAGAGGACGCCTCTAGCTTTATAGGCCCAATTCTGCATTTCCAATTAGGGTTTCTCTCTCCACCGTTAGATTTTAGATCCAATGGTGGGAATCAAACACTGCCGTCCAGCCGTCTATGTTTATTATACGGTGAGGATTTCTCAAAGGCGGATTTAGCGGTCGAGATTAAGTCAGTGACATTGAAAATATCTAGAATGACGTATTTGACTCTTTTATACTATGAAACCCTAGAATGATAAATTAGGGTTTCTGTCTTTGCCATGTTGAATGCTGACCGTTCGATGGGCAATCGAAGGGTCGGGTCTTGAGTGCCTTTTAATGGATTTTTTTTAGCTAGAGTGAGAACTTGAGGTGACTCTTCCTACCTTTTTCGGTTGGTGGAGAGCTTTGGGCGGCAGGCTGTAGTTGCTAGCTACTATTTTCCTCGGTGGAAAGTGACAAAGGACATGTTTTTGCATTTTTTACCACAACACTACGCCTTTGACGAATTATTTACACTAGTAAAAATTAGGGATAATTATATTTACACCCCCTCTACTTCCTGACACATCCACTTCCACCCCTATAGTTTAAAAAGTGACAAATACACCCCTGTAGTTTCAATTTGTTTAAGGTTTGCCCCCTCAACTGAAGGTTCATCCATAGATTGAAGGGTTGGGATGATCCGATGGAGCTGATTTTTTGGGCACACCCTATCTATGTCAGGACCCATCCAATGAACGCTTTAGATCATCCAAATAATGTGGGCCCATATCCGAATCCAAACACTACCAAACGCTTTGGATTCGGGTATGGGCCTACATTATTTGGATGATCAAAAGCGTTCATTGGATGGGTCCTGACATAGACAGGGTGTGCCCAAAAAATCAGCTCCATCGGATCATCCTAACCCTTCAATCTATGGATGAACCTTCAACTGAGGGGGCAAACCTTAAACAAATTGAAACTACAGAGGTGTATTTGTCACTTTTTAAATTATAGGGGTGGAAGTGGACGTGTCAGAAACTAGAGGGGGTGTAAATGTAATTACCCCTAAAAATTATTCATATGTTTTTTGTTTTTTATATCAACACAAAGAATAAGTTGCAATTTGTAATGCTTATATCATGATTGTTTATGAAAATGTCATATATTCTTTCATTTTGTTTCAAAGGTGATCATTGATCATCTATATTAGTTAGTGAGCTTTCTTGAATATTATTGTAAATCATTCAAGTACATAAATTATCTGTTTTATTCTACAAAAATGTGGTATGGTTCACATCAATGTATGAACTTTAAGTATGCCTCTATATAGAGAGACGTATAGTAATCATGACCGTCTCCAATGGCACAAATGGCAGTGTATGCAGTCTGCATTCATTAGCAGCTCATAAAGCTCTTTTCCTCACTCAGTAACATGACCATACATACCTGATCATTGTCAAATTGTGTAAGTCCTACCTATTTGCAGAAAATCCAAACAACGAACCATGCGGGAATTTAGATTAAACAAGATTTAAACTTTAACTTCGTGAAAAAAGAGAACTTGATTAAAAAAACTCAATCCCTAGATAATTGCATGGTTATCAAACAAATTGTTATGGAACTTTAATATGCAGGATATTGTTCTCATCGATGAAACCAGAAATAAAAGATTAACATGACTCTTTAAATAGGCTTCAACTCATAATATTCCTCTTACTAAATCATGAAATACAAAATCAAAGAAGGAAATGACATCAGCACAACCATGTTTTGATAATTGCACTAACACATCTTGTCTTTTACTATTTAAGGAGCTTTTAAGGTTTGTTACAGTTCCCAAAAAGCTCTTACAAGCCAAAAATTACAAAGAAAATAGAAGCGACATTTAGTTGTGTTTTTTAAATTATTAACGCATGATTGTACTGATATCATATCAATTTTAATCATTAGCAAAACCCTGCAGATAAATTTGTGATTTAAGGTGAAGTTTTGTACAAGAGACAACGTTTATGAAGAAGAATAAGGAGATGAATGAACTAAAATTTGGTTTATGGATTGGATATAAAATTGTAGAGTACGAAATCCATAACAAAAAACAAGGAACTCGGCAAAGGCAAGCCAATCAAGGCTCTATCTGAAAGAATTTTAATTCCCCAATTATGCAGGTGGCTATATGGAAACAAAGTCGCAGTCAGCATGATTCCTATAATACCATGAAAAAATAGGTTACCTAAGGCCCATCACTTAGGCTACTGGAGCCACCTCATTAGAACTCATGTTAGGTTGATACTCAGGCTATAAAGAAGTCAAAAGAATTTGAGTCCAAAACTGATTATTGGATAAAAATTAGGCTCAATTTTAAGTCTAGTAATCAGTTTTGGACTCAAAATCGATTCTCAAATTCAAAACAAATAGGGGCTAAGCATTTATCATCAATGAAGATTAGACAGTAAAAATTATTATTATAAGTCTTTTAAAACTTAATACCCACTTAGACTAAAAAAAGTATTGAGATATTCCTCATATTATTCGATTGCAAGAAAACTTGTTTCGCACTCAATTCATGTTTGGGTCCAAAATATAAAAAAATTGTGGAAAATGAAATCCCTTCACTTTTGGTCCAAATATTGCAGGATTTTTTTGACAAATGTTTGGAAATGAAAACGTTTCCCAGAATTTCCTATTTTTATGTTGTTTGATTACTCGTGAAAAAAATCAATCAGGCCACAGCATAAAAGTTATGTTTAGAGGGCCTTGACTTTATAATGATGATACATCTCCCTAAAATTAAGCAATTATTATTGCCCAGTTCGTTTGAGATTGTGACAACCGATTGTGTGCCCCCAGCCTTCAATAGTCGGTTGGAGAGCTCACAATCAGTGGTCACAAATTCAAACCAAAAAAATTCATGGAAAAATAATCCAATGTGTAGCATGTTTGCAAAATTCCTTTAAAAAAAAGAGCTCAGTTTCTTGAGATGTCTAATGGGTATAAAACAAATTTTATTGCTATTTTTAACAGTAAAAGTGGTTCAAAATTATTCTTCACCTATTTTACGTCTAGCAATGTAGCCTGTAGCCTATAGAAAATTTTCAATTTTGACAAGAAAATGAAAAATAAGTTTTCCATACTTCCAAATAGCCTAAGAAATGCAAATATTCATAGGCAAAAAGTAGTGCCGACTTCTTGGAATTATCCAAACCGTATCTGTTGCAACCCACTAGAGGGTGCTTGAATGTGGATCGTTGCATTTTTACCCTTCTTAGAATCATCCAATGTTGGAGATTTTGTGCCATAGCCGCCTTTGTTGAGTGATAAAACATGAACGGCTGGGATTATCGAAATTGATGGGCCCACATGTACAATTTTCTACTGTTCACTGTCAAAATTTTCAATAAAAGTCAAATCTTCAAAGTTCAAAGAGTCCAAATATGGTGAATTTTAATAAGATACCCATGAAACATTTTCGGATATTTATCATAAAAGAAGTGCAAACCACTTTATGATAAACCATTAATTTGGGAAGCTTGATCTGGGCCCACCACATGACACTGAGATGATGCACTACATTCATTTTATAGGGTATTTTCACAGAGATGAGATGAGATGATCTGTTCAATCAATCTAGACGGTTGATCTTGTAAAACATCATGATCCAGTGCACACACTCTTTCTCCCTTGCCGGACAATCATCCCATTCATAAAAAAATCAACAATGATTTTGTTTTTTGGCAGAACCCTAAACTTACCTTGATAGATCAAGAGAATGTGATCATCCGATCAAAGTAATCTTAACGGCATTTTGCCCGATATGAGGCCATGAGTCAAATCAACGGATCAGATTACATGTGTGTGGCACAAGCGGGCTCCAAAATTTAGTTGTTAACAACCACTAACCTTTTAGCATCTTTCAAATTAATAAAGTAAGTCCTCATTCCCCTCTTTATAGACATTTTTTTAACTCAATTGTTAAATTTAAATGATCTGAACCGTTAACAAAGGGAAATGTTATCCGCACTACTATATTTTGATGATCACACTACTCACTTTATTAAAGTATGGTATGGCCCGCACCATAGGATTATCCAAACCGTCCATTGTGGACTGTGGAGACTATTTCAATGTAGAAAAAGAAAAACACATATACAGAACTTCTTCAGATGGAACCCAAATCGGGTTTCGGGTCGGGTCGGGCGAGACTATTTCAATGTTGAAAAAGAAAAACACATATACAGAACTTCTTCAGATGGAACCCAAATCGGGTTTCGGGTCGGGTCGGGTTGCCCGACCCGACCCGATTTCCAATTCGGGCTGATTTTCCCAACCCAACCCAACCCGATTGACGAAAAAGCTTAACCCGACCGAACCCAAATTCGGGTTGAACCCGACCCGCGTGAGAACATCTAAGTAACAACGATGGTTTGAAATTATATATAGTGCTAATGTTCTCACTACCATATTTTATGATCGCACTCCTCACTTTATTAAACTGTACGGTATGGCCCATACCATAGGATAATCCAAACCGTCCATTAGATGGGCCACTGTCTACATAGGTTGTGCCCAAAAAATAATTTTCATAGGATTATAGGTTGATCCAAGCCGTCCATGTGATGGAACACAACATCAATCGGTTGTGCCCGTAAAATCATTTCCATAGGTTGATCCTAGCCCTCCAATCGATATTGGCTGATCATAGCCCTCCAATCGATAGAGGTTTCCATAATTGTTGTTCCTCTTCAGGTGCCCGGAATCTGTCAATATTTTGCAAGTCTCCTGCATGAGTAATGTAAAGTAGTTCTTTCGTCATTATCATATGTCTTTACCTCTTCTTGGTAGTTTTTTCCGTAATTGTCAGAGACAGATACCCTGTGTCGGTACTGTTCGTATGTAGATTACGATTTTACCCTCAAATAATTTCTCATAGAGAAATATGTTAGATATCATCAAAGGGGTTAATGGTAAAAGAGTAATGCTGACGTTTGGAGTTATCTTTGAGGGCAAAATAGGGAATTACTAGGGTATTTATTGCCCACCGTGAATGCCGAGATTACCCTTAAGGAAAATCAGAAATGTCAATGCAAAAGTTATTGTGCTCGGCTGTGGGACATGAATGGAAATAACGCAAAAGTGAGGATGACTTTAACCCCTGATTCACGCTTTATATAAGTATAAGGATTTTGAGGTTGAATTTCTGGTTGGTAGTTTATCTGTTCACTAGGTTTGTTTGCCTTCAGCTAGTTATGTTACCATGTAGATTAGGGGTACAAGTAGTGAATAGGGAGGAGACAAACATTTGATTTACCTAGAATTTACTATGTAGAATAGTGATTAGTAGTGTTTGGTTGGTAACCATGTAGAGTAGTGGGAGGGGGTGTCATTGCCACTGTAGAAAGAGATGAGAGGGAGGGAGGGAGGAGATAGAAAGAGGGAGCGGGAAAAAAAACATCATTCTTCGAGCCAAATTCCACGTTTTGGGAGAAATTTGGCTTAGAGGTATGAGGAGGGGACTTGAATGCCATGTCACTAGGTATGC
This sequence comes from Tasmannia lanceolata, assembly GCF_043159265.1. Taxonomy (NCBI): domain Eukaryota; kingdom Viridiplantae; phylum Streptophyta; class Magnoliopsida; order Canellales; family Winteraceae; genus Tasmannia; species Tasmannia lanceolata. The sequence continues at coordinate 12,894,198 of NW_027518695.1, forward strand.
AATAATCACCTATGAAACTTGTATGGAAGTCTCTTAAGGATTTTCGATGCTTTGCAATCGAGCAATAGATCTTGCTCACGTGGCATCGTAATGCAAAGCAAAAACCCTAAACTATCCTAGCTTTTCTGCAAACAAACACACTTAGGGTGCTTTACAATCCAAAAGAACATTTTACCCGACGACAATGTAAAAAAAAAACATTTTACCTTGCAAAGTTTTCTAAGCGTCGTTGTTGCTGCCACTCAAAAGAGAAAATAAGAGGGAAAAAAAGAAGAGGAGGAGATGGAGAAAGAAGAAGGAAAATGAAGAGTTGGTGCCATATAAAAAAATAGAAAGAATCCGAAAAAATAGAAAGAATCAGACGTTGTTGCTGCTGCCACTCAAGAGAGGAAATAAGAGGGAAAAAATAAGAGGAGATGGAGGAAGAAGGAAAATGAAGAATTGGCGCCATATAAAAAAATAGAAAGAATCGGAAACAATGGAAATGAAGAGGAAGGAGGAGGAAGAGAGAATGATATGTCCCAGAAAGTGAAAAAAAGAAAGAAAGAATAATCAGCGTTTGATCTTTTTGGATGTCGACCCAATCTTTTTGCAAGTCAACTCGATCATTTTACAAGTCGACCAAATCTTTTTTGAAGTTCACCGTATCTTTTTTGATCGACCTAATCTTTTTGCAAGTCAACCCAAAGTTTTTAGAAGTCAACCCGATTTTTTAGCAAGTTGACATGATCTTTTTGCAAGTGGGCAAGTCTTTTATAAGTTGACCTGTTTTCGACATCAATTCTCCTTTTTTTTTCTTTTGTCGATTCCTCTTCCTCCTCTTCTTCAATTTTCGACTTGCAACAACAAACGATGATGTAGCAAATAAGTTGGAGCTGAAAAGCAGAAATTAGAGAGGCAAAAGAAGAGGAGAAATGGTCTTTTGGAATGCACAAAGCCCTTCCTTGGTGAAAAGAGTTGAAACTACCAACCATCCATAATATCAGACTTAAAATACAATTACTTCTTCTTTTCCTTCCTTTTCGCCAATCATTTTATCCTCTCACAAATCCTTATATTCTGCCTGTTTCTCTTTAACTTCTTCCATAGCTGCTGAAATTTAGGCTCATAAACTCCATGAAATTTCAATATTGAATTCTTGTAGGAACTTATTGATTGCAACTAGGTTTACAAGATTAATATCCTATCAGATTGATCCATCGAGTGATATAAAACTCATTTAGTTGCTAGATGTGATACACAAACTGAGGGAACTGATTATCATGGAGAAATTTGCTTCATTTGCCAAAGTTGTTTCCATCTGTTGTTTTTTTGTTATTCCCGCCATTAAACAATGGCTCTTGTACCACCTTGATGTCAGCAATGCATTGTGGTCAGACTCAAAATTTTCAACTGTCGTGGTATCTCTGGCAAGTTTTTTCACAATTATAATCACTTAACACTAATAGTTTTATAATAAAGGGTGTTTCAAAAAGATTATGGGGATGAATATATCAGCTCCCTAAAATATATTATAAAGCTTAGTTTTTCTCTATTTATCTAGCATATTACGTACATGGATTGAAAAACTGACATACGTTTGATTACAATAAAATTATCCAATATGAATTTTTCCAATGGAATTCTGCATAAGACAATAGAATCATTTGATTTGAAGCACACTATCAAAATTTGATGATGAATATCCCCCGATGTCGTTCTCGAATATCAGCTGATGATAGATGATACTGATTGCAGAAGAAGATGCCGCTTGCTAATGTGCCGCAAAGAGGGCTTCTAAAGCCAGTAGATCATAACATATCATAGCCTCTATCAAAGCCTACCTCCCACAGTACGGTATGACAGCGAGGACTCTGGGCCTCGAGGGGGTGGATTGTAAGATCACACATATGAAAGGGAGAGAAAGTTTCTGGGCTATATATGTGAACTCTCCTTCTTCCCTTGTAGATGCGTTTTCAGCATCCTCGCGGGTACGTTGAAACTTGGGTTGGGTTTTACCCGACCAACATCAACCCGACCTCAGATTAGCTTGGGTTAGGTTTAGAAATAAAGGTTCTTTGGTTGGGCCGGGTTTCATGTTGGAAAACCCAACCCAATCTCAGGTTGGGTAGGGTTTAAAGAAAAAAACCCAAAACCTGACCTGACTCTTATATTCATATTATAAAATTATGAAATATCTCTTGAAAATCATAACAGATTATTTTTCAAAATATTGATATAACCTTTTCATTAAGGTGGTTAAGTTTGTTATGACAAAATGTAGTTTCCTTCTTAAATTTACGCACTTAATGACCTAAAATTGAGTCATTTTTAAGCATCTTGTGTGTGAAGATTTGTTGTGTTTTACAATCTTGAAAATTAGTGAACACCCTAAGCTAAACATAAAAAACCTGACCAAACCAGGCCCAACCCAATAAACTATCTCGCGTAGGGTCGGCTTTATGAATCTTTAGTTTTCCTACACAAAAACTTGACCCGACCCGAAATAATTTTCCGATCTAGCAAACCCGAACCGACCCGCCCAATCCGAGCTGCAACCTCAGAGGGCCAAATGATACTCGAGCCTCGATGGCAAGTTTTCATAGACCAACTTTGGATATCGATCATTCTGAAAATGGGTCACCTATGGATTAATGCTACAATAGACAAGAATGTGCCTCGATAGGCAAGACATCATAGGCTGGCTTTCACTACCGATCTTCAAGGAATTGGAAACTAATATGTTAGGCACGCACCTCACGAAGACGAGGCACCTTGGTCGAGTAGAGCAACCATTTCAAGAAAAAGGGGGGCAAATGTCTTTACGTTAATTGTATACCCTTTTTGGTCCAAAAGTCATTTGTGGCTTTTTTTCCTTCCCAAAACGCAAGATTTTAGGGATTTGTTTCCAATATTTTAGCAATTCTCTCACGATTTTGGGTCTCTCTCTCTCTCTCTCTCTCTCTCTCTCCAAACCGAGGAACAAAAAGATACTAAAGGCTTGGGACACACAATCAGTTCTCAAAATCCAGAACAAACAGCCCCTCTCTTTCTCTCCACCCCAAGTCTCAGGCAAATTGCATACAAATTACTAAATCGGAATCTTAAGTTGTTTATGAGTTTTGATTTCTCTTCTTTTAAGTCTTAAGCAAGTCAACTCTCAAGGTATGTAACGCTCGTGTATTCCAGATGAACTGATAGATAGTAGACTAATTTTGCTAGTTTGCTAAATCTAATTATTTGGTGGGTTGTAATGACGCAACATTAATTCAATAACTATGGACTAAATTGGTTAGCTGAATCTATTTTGTTTAAGGTGAGGAGGTATAAGCTCTTAATAGAATCGAACCAATTAGCCATTATTTTAGTGAGTTGTTATATGATGCTTGTAAAGATTTTTCCATGGGCATGATCGAGTTTGATGATCAGATTGGCGAACACAAGTTTCTCTATTTGTTTGGCCCTACTTACTTGGATGATTGGCTCTTGATGGATTTTAAGCATTGATCAAGGGAAAAGATTAAATCTCTTAGAGCATATCAGTCGTAAAATTAGCACGATACTTGTGAATTATCAATGTAAAATAGCATTCCTTTTAGATCATGAATTTGTTCTCATGAGATTTTTTTGTGATCAATTGTTTATTTGTAAAATTTTTTTTGCACCCCCTTCCCCCCCCCCCCCCCCCGCGCCAGCTAATTCCTGGCTCCGCCCTTGGTGGTGGTCACCGGAGGTCAAAGAAGGTAATGAAGAAAATGAACATCAGATGCAGTGCCGAGCGGATGGCTACGTTGGCCGCCTGTCGGTGGTCGGCGTTACGTTGTGTTCAATGCGTGGTCCGTTCGGCATTGTCTGATACCGTGCGAAATTAGGAATTTTCTACTAATTCTATGTTGAATTACAACGAGTCTAATGAGAGTTTAAAAAGAACACTCAAAAGATAAATATATAAAGACAAGCCCTAGTTAAGGAATGAGATAAAGATAGAAAGATCATAATCTAATATAATTTCCTAATCTACCACCACAACGATCCTACACTGATATCTCAACTTAATCCAACAGTGAGATCTCTCATATTCTAACATATTCTTTTCCAAAATATATGAAGTGCTAAGGATATAATATTTCCACCTCCCTTTTAAGCATTTCCACTAGTTGTGTTTCCTTTATCTGCCAAATTCTTTTCCAAAATATATGAAGTATCATAATATCACCTCAGGGAAACAAATTCAAACAATTTCCATCTATTCTGCCCAGGGGCGCAACTTGGGCCGGATTGGGCTGAGCTTTTGAAAGAAAAAAGAAAAGAAGAGAAAAGAAAAAGCTCTACCCGATTCTGCCGCCTCATGCAAGTTTTTTATTTGAACCAAACACTGGAATCAGGCGGAATCGGAATAAGATGCCTATTCCAGCTTTGATTCCGGCAATGCTGTGTAGTATAGTACACATCCGTATAGTAAAGTGATAAATGCACTAGAAGGGGGCTGTCCCCGGTAATGAAAGGGGGAGAAAATATCATTTCCCCCGTCCTTCCACCGCTATCCATATCTTCTTAGTTCTCAGCTTAACTTAGTCGGTGAGAGAGAGAGAGAGAGAGAAAGAGAGAGTAAAATGGCAACATCCTTCTCATGGAGCCGTTGCTCGTCGTTACAGAGCATGTGTACGGACAGGAATGAAAGAGTAAAGAACTCAAATAATCGGGCGACAATGATGGTGGTAGCTGAAAAGAAAGCAAAGAAAACTCGAAAGGTGATAGAGAAATTTTATTCTTTTTTTATAATTCTTTTGTGGGTTCTCCAAATCTAGCAATTTGGGGTTTTCCCCCTTTCAAAACAGGCAATTTGGGTGTTTGGATGTTTAATGCTCAATGTATTTTGATTATTATTATTTTTTGTTTGGGTCTTTCCATTTTTCAGATAATTTTAAAGGAGGATATTTCACGACTCGGAAAGAAAGGGCAAGTGATTGATGTCAAGGCTGGGTTCTACCGAAATTTTCTTCTTCCATTGGGCAAAGCCCAAATCGTCACTCCCCTTTTACTCAAGTATGTAACTTACTCTCAATTTGTTTCTTCATTTATTTACTTTGATTACATCTTCATATTGAAAATGAGATGAAATGCTTAAAGCATTCGTGAATTCTTTGTTTGTCCAATTGGTTATTGTTTTCTTCTTTTTTTCGGTAATGTATGTAAATATTGGCAGTTTCATTGGATTTGGGTTCAAAATCATCCCCTACTATAAGCATGTCAGAGTTCATATTATTTTTGACAATTTTTTTTTTTTTGAATAATAATATTTGTGACAATTTCTTGTTTATTTCTTTTCATTGGATTTGGATTTAAAATCATCTCCTTCTTAGCCATTAAAAAAAAAAAAAACTCCTTCTCTAACAATGTCAGCATTCACAATATTACACAAAGAAAAGATACAAAACATACCAAGAATTCAGAGGGGGGGGGGGAATCAAACCATTCCAACCCCACCCTAACCACACCATCCCTAACTAGAGAGTCTGCTTCAGAATTAGCAGATCTCATTACATGCTTAAATACAATAGAGGATCCGTGAGTTAAGTCAGCAATTTCTTCAAAAAAAGAGGAAAATGTCTTGTTTACTTCTTGTTGGGAAAGTTGCTTTGTTTCCCACTCACTCGCGGTGGGAAAGCAAAATAGAAAAGTGGTTTTTTTGTAGGTTTATTGGAAAACCTAGGTATAAAGACCCCTACATACCCACGTACAGAATGTGGAGGCTAGGGCTTTTGGCCGAGAGAGATGGCGCCGGGTTGGGGGGCGGGGGGGGGAAGGGTGGGTTCTACTTCTCGGGCTATCTTTTTGGGTTAGTTCCACTCCATGTTATCACCTGAGAAGGTTTTACCCTCAATCCACATTTTTAAGGTGAGACCATCCTAAGAAGCTTAATTCAACTCCATATTGCTAAGATTTTAGCCTCCATTGTGTGAGGAATCTCACAAAAGAAATAAGAAAAAACTTCCTCTTAGAGAGAAATACTCTGAAAAATATCAATCTTCTCTTATTTCCGTAGAACCGTCCACAACAACTAAATAATCCGACTCAAACTAGAGTGGACTCAGACCCTTCTAAACATAAATGATAACATTAACTACCAATAGAACTCTACCAACTCAATAAAAGATACCCATAAAAAAATCTCAATAAAAGATAAAATAAAATAAAGAGATAAAGCAACGAAACCTAACATTCCCCCTTGCTTGAAAAGCACCTTGTCCTCAAAGAGACGAGGAAGGTCAACGTCTATTGTATGCTTTCCTTCCTTGTCGTCATCTCCATCCACTATATAAATCTGCAAACTCTTACAACGATGGCTTGGCTAAACTGTTCATCACAATATTAGCATAGGCCCTTGTCTCTGCGCTCCTTTATCTTAGCATAAGAGATACGTCATATCGGGGGCATCGATGAATCATCCACAAGTTTGAGCCCTGCACCATCTTTCCCATAAGTTGTGCTTGGTGTTGGTGGTGTAGGACTGGTTCCACTAGGCTTGTCAACTCGTTTTTGACGTGCAAGCTTTTCCTCCTGGCATCGTGCGAGTCAGGTAGCCTCCATGACAGTCACATGCTTGAACATCATAACCTCTTACCCAATTTCATCTCGCGGACCCATGATGAAACTTCCGAGCAGTGCTTATTTAGTCCACCATTCAACTCTATTAGCAAGACGCTCAAATTCCTGGTGGTAATTTGCAACGGATCCTTGCTGTCGTATTTTTGCTAGAGCCCTATTGAAGCTATAGTATTCAAGTGGTCCAAATCTGGTGCATAAGGCTTCCACAAACTCGTGCCATGAAGGGATTTTATTAGTTTGTTGGTACCATTAGAACCACTGTGACGCAGCACCATCCATGTGGGAATGAGGCCAATGGGATCCGTAGATCTTCTGGTATTTTTTTATACGAGAAAAATTGCTCCACCTTATAAACCTACTCAATAAGATCCCTTCTGCCAAAATGAAGAAAGTTGATCTTAGCAAAATGAGGTAGAAATCTGTGATCTCCATCATGCATCAATGTTCTTCCTCCATGGTTTTCCATCTCAACTCGACCCGATGTTCTACTCATTCCCTCTCTAAACACAGTAGAATGTGCGGCCAAACAATTAATGGTATGGGAGAGAGCATTGAGCGTGTCTTTGCAACCTTGAAGAAGATTACCGTGCTGCTTCAACTGTCCTCCCAATCGATCCATTCTCTCGGCCGGGTCCTTGGGTACAAATTTTTTTTCATCCTTGTTCTTCAGCTGCTTCCTAGGCTTGCCTTGGAACTGCTCTGATACCAATTGTGAGGAATCTCACAAAAGAAATCAGAAAAAGCTTCATTTTAGAGAGGAAATACTTTGAAAAAGATCAATCTTCTCTTATTTCTGCAGAACCATCCACAACAACTAAATAATCTGACTCAAACTAGAGTCCTAGAGGACTCAGACCCTTCTAAACATATCTGATAACATCAACTACCAATAGAACTCTACCAACTCAATAAAATATAAAATAGAATAAAGAGATAAACCAACAAAACCTAACCCATTGCTTGAGCATCTCTGATGGAATAGTGGGGTGCCATAAGAACATCTCCTAAAGGAGCAATCGTGATGCCAACAAAACCAGCAAGACGGGCAATATCTCCTGGCTAGAAGCTACTATATTTTTCCTTAAGTTTAAGCCAGACTTTGTAGACAAATCACAAGCCTACTGTTCTTCTTTTACTTTGGTGAAGTGAATCCATATGTCCAATGTGATCTTTATTGTTATTTTCTCAATGTTGACCGTGTTTTTTACAGTTAAAGTTGTTAGGAAATAAAAATGAGATTGTAGATCAGAATCCCTGAAGCTATATTAACATGAATAACAGGTTTACTGACAAGATTTCTCAGATGGCTGAGACAATATCTTGTGCATATAAATTCTTACCGCCCCACATTTGGACCTAAGGGTGTTATTGTGGTTCCATTTTCTAGGGAAATGCGGGTGGAGGAGGAGAGAATTGAAGCCGAGAAAAAGAGGGTATGGAAGTACTTATTTGCTTGTTCTTTCTCTTTTTAACTTCTGAATTAGTTTGGACTTGTTGATGCATCTTTTCATGATTGAAACATATAATATTGGATACCTATTATTATTAAACCAGCTTTCTTAATCAAATTAGATATAGCAGTGATTATAATAATTTGTATAGCTTGGGCCTTTGTTACTGACAATAGCCAGTCATCTTCTAGACTTCTAGTACTAAAGAATTTGTGGTATTTATGGCCTTTGCATTTCATTGTGCTGAGCCATTCCGTGTGGATGGGCCATTGTTACCGACAATAGGCAGTCATCTTCTAGTACTAAAAATATCGTGCTGAGCCATCCTCGTGCTGAGCCATTACTCGACCGTGTGAAGATAATTCATCCAAGTGTTAGGTTACAAACAAGGTTTTAAATTCTGGTTTCGTTTTTGGTTTCGGTCACCACAGAAACGGAAATGTTTCCGTTTCGGTTAGAAATTTTGGTGGAAATCCTGTAAAATCGAGGAAACATCTGGAAACATATGCAAATGATAGAATTTGGAGATGAACTTCAGGAAATGTCTGCTGTCGGCAATCCTTTTTTCTCAGAATGCCCCGTTAATTAACTATATGTTTTTCATTTTGCATGCAACTTGATTTAAGTATAAAAAAAACAGCTGGTTTTGCCCGAGTTGTTAAGGGGGAAGACCTAAGATCTTCTGCACATTAGTGCGCATGGGTTCGAAGCCCACAACCAGCATTTCGATGGCATATGATTTTTCATAGATTTATAATTTTAAGGGGATTGAACATCTAGTCGATTAGTTAAGGCTTTGGTTTTCAACCTCGAGGTCAGAGGCTCAATCCCAACTTACCAATCAAAAAAAGAAAAAAAGAAAAAAACTTCAGGAAATGCTAGAGTAAGCACACACATACTTAAAAACCATGAGATAAGCGAGACTACCATCCTTAGAAGCACGAAGCGGAGGTGGGAGCGGGAGCGGGAGCGGGGGAGCGTGGGGGTCTAGAAGAATCTAAGGTTAGGAGCGCCATGGGAGCTTGTGTAGTATTTTCTTTGTCATTCAAAATTCAAGTACATCAAAAACAGTAATTTGTAACCATATTCATAAATATGTTTCAAAGTTTAAGTACATCAAAAAGTAGCAATTTCCAAGTTTCCAACCATCATCATATATATTTTAAAATTTAAATACATCAAAAAGACAAAAAATAGTAATTTGTAACCATTGAAGATCTAAACCATTCATTTATCGGGTCCAAATGTAAATACATATTTGCCCAAAAATAATCTCCATAAGATGATCCTAACCCTTCAATTTGTAAAGGTTTAGAATGGCTGTGATAAGAAAATTGGTTTTTAAGTTAGACTAATCTCAGTCATTGACACAAAAGTGGATGGCTGAGATTATAATAATAGATGTGATTCATTTACTTTAGTAAGTCTCAATTGCCTATAATACATTATTATTAGGCATGTTTAAGAAAATAATGAGTGCCCTTATCAAATTAACGGAGTGCCAAATATCATTCTTAAAGAGGAAAGATATTGGGAAATCAAGAAGGGAAGTGACATATTCGCCCCCTTTTTTTACTAGGGACATCCCCCTCTAGTGTAAAACTGTAGTCATAAATACACTGTAGGTGGCTGTTCCAAATAAAAAAGGGGCTAATATATCATTTCCCAATCAAAGAATTAAAGAATAGTCTTTCCGTTCCAAACTTTTCCATAGATATTCCTGCATCCCAAACTTGGCGGTGTTGAATTATTTCCCTTAAATAAATTCTTTACATTTAATATTCACAACATTTATATTGATCACAACTGGCAAGTGGACGGTTCAGATCATATTTCAATGCTCTCATGCTTTGCATTTAATGTAAGGAAAGTGGTATATTCACTCCATTTTCTTACTTGGACAGCCCTCTCTAGTGTATTTATGACTGCTCTTTGACACTAGAGGGGGCTTTCCCAAGTACAACAAAAGCCTTAAGTGTGTTCATGACTACTCTTTTACACTAAAGGAGCTGTCCCAAGTACAACAAATGGGTGCCTTCCACGGGTTTCAAGCTGCTTTTCACAGTTTTCAAGCCGCCATTCGCGCATGCCAAAAAAGCCTGCCTTTCAAGTCACGCATGCAAGAAATTTTTAATAAAAAGCCAGCAATGGATGATATCCAATCACAAGGTTTAGTTCCCTCTTCGAGGAGTGCCTATATCAAATAAAAGATAGTATTTTAATATTCATTAACAAGTGGGGGTGTCTTTATCATTTAACAGTAGTGGATTTCCAGAGTACCATTTATTAGGGCTTTCACTTTGGACTAAAAGCAAAGAACGATGGAGTATTCAGTCCTTCAAGATTATACTCATCTCTTCGATCTTATCATCTCCTTTAGGGATTATGACAAGGGGTGTGTGAACTTCATCTCCTTCAATATCGTCATTTCCTAAACGCTCCAGATAAGATTCATTGCTTTTCTTTTCTTTTCTTTTTTATCATTTCTGTGTTTTTTTTTTATGAGACTTTGGGGGCACGATCCTTAGCCGATCCTTGGGGAGGAGCGCGGAATCGCGGTTCTCACATGGGAGCGGCACCCATGTGCACGATTCCTGCTTCTAAGCTACCATCCATAATGGTTTAAAAACATCGAACACTTAGTCACATGCACTATAATGCATGTCTGATAACTTAGTACATACCCGATTTCACATGCAATTCATATAAATTTTTATACATAATACATGCACTACATTTTGCATGCAATTCATATAAATATACTCATGTAACACGTACTAATATAATATGCTACTATTATACTTACGATTTTGGTTTATGCATTTCAGTCGTTTCGGTGTCTGTTTCGGTGGGGATGGAAACAAAAACATTTCGATCGTTTCATGTCGGTTTCGGTGGAAATTTAAACCCATGGTTATAGAAAGCCTTGGTGATATATTATAGCTTATCAAACTGTGAGAAGCTGATTGGAGTGATGGGAAGCTATCTTGTCGTTGCATTTTGGTTCATAAAAAGGTAATTTACCCCGAACATTTCAGGTATTGGGGAGGCTTCTCAATAACTCCTCTTGTTGTTATTTTAAGTTAATTCACTCAGTTGGATGGAGATGAGAAGCCTTCCATGGAGGTCCATCGATTATGGGGGCAGAATTTGGACAATAGTGATCACCATGGATTGGTGTTGGACACTCGAATCTGCTAAAATGGGGCCACATCCATAGGGGCTGTCACGGTATAACTTATGATGGCTATAAAGATTAATCACCATTAGGGGGTGATTGATAATTTATCCATGTAGTCATAGATTAGGATGATGAGTCAACTGATACTTAGGCCCCTCGAGGATCCAGCTAAAAGTATTTATCCATGCGATGATGATCCCAACGCCTTCAACTTTAGGCAGTTTTTCCATTGCTACCCTGGTATGTAGATCCATAAGGTGATGGTAGTGTACCTACTTCAAGTTCTGAATTTACTTGGAGATCTGATTGGTCGCTATGATTTGGGTACCACACGGCGCACATGAGACAAACCATAGCCATTTTAGATGATCCAAAGTCCTTGAATTCCTCATAAAATCCAACATGTAAAGAACAGGGGTTATCTTGATTTGAACCAATGTGAGCCATATGTTGACGACAACTAGTGATATGTTAGTGTCATGCTGACTTCAGATTTCAGAAATATGCCTCTACTTGGTCCTCTTATTTCCTTGTCTTTGTTTGTTCCTCTTCCGAAATAGGAATGAACTGATTTCGGTGGTCGCTGATGATTATTTTCTGCACCAGTATGCAACTAGCTTCACTGCTTCAGAAACAAACCTACAAAAGGGTATGTGCGTGGGTGCTGAATGATCTCACGAAGAGTCCATTGGAACTCAGTTGGGACTCTGCCAACTTGGTCACTCTTGGCTGTCTCTGTCTTTTATTTTCTCATGGCGAGGTTTGAATTGATTTTACTAAATGGTGTGACCCTTGGTCCGAGCATGTTTTGAACTATGATTGCAGCCATGAAAATATGGGGCCTTATGATATGTGGTGCAGATTTTCCATGGCAGTTCATTGATATTCTCACCCAGTTTGTCGCCAGAGGCGGAATCTGTCTCCCTTTCTAATAACTTGTTTTTACTAATGAAAGGCCTCTCTCCAAATTTTGTTAAATGTAATCCCCATGAAACTTATAATTTACGATGTTTAGGTAAAACCATAGGGTTGACTGTTCTTTTCCTGTATTTGAGGCACTCCAAAGTCCAAACAAAGAAAGCACTCACAATGTCTGTATTGTGAAACTACTATGAATTTTTCTCCTGTATATGTTTGTTTCTTCTGTCTTGGAAATTGTTTTCTGGCACATTTGCAGCTGGTGCCTTTCGCCAACTGCCATTGTCCAAAATCTGATGTGATAAAAGTTATGCTTCAATACTAGTACACATTCAACGGATATTCTTTGTTCTGAAGATTCTGTTCTTTTGAAAATTTCTAATTAACGGCATCCACCATTATCACATTTCATGAGAAGGCTTAATGGCCATTCTTCTTCTTTCTACTTCACATCGTCATTTGATTCATTCAGTATTGAGTCATCTTTTCATAAAATAATCACATAATGCTTATCTTCTCTACCTGTATACAACTCACCATCATGCTATTATGTCATGAGTTCCTTAGGAAATCCTGATTACCCTTTTTGTGGGACTCAAGACATATGCAATGTGATTGGATTTATCTGGTTTACAAGGCGTCTTTAACTTCTTTCAGTGTTTTGCGAGACTCAGAAGACCTGTTGCACCCTTCTTCGTTTCGCCTTTAAAATCAGAAATATGGCCTCCTTTGTCTTTCATTTTTCTCAAGTTGCAAACCATAGGCTTTTGATCTCATCTGCGAGAAGAAATATTCTTTCATTACTGTGCACTCTTTACATTTTTTCCTGCACTGGACTTCTATGGAATTGGTAAGCATAATTCTATTGTTTTCTTAAATCTTCTTGCTCCATCAGGTAAAAGAAGAGGCGCAACAACTTGCTTTAATTTTTGAAACAGTTGGAGCTTTCAAGGTGAAGCGCAAAGGTGGAAAAGGAAAACAAATTTTCGGATCGTGAGTGCTGGGGACACAATTTATAACCACTTTACTTGATAATCATTCACATACCGCATCTAACCCAAATTTTTTTTGACAGTGTTACTGCACAAGATCTTGTTGACATAATCAAAGCGCAAATTCAGAGGTATTTTTTCCTTGCTTATTAGAATTCAGAACATATTCTTCAATACTTATTTCGAAAAAACTTATGATCCTTCTATTTCTTTCATTCTGTAGGGATGTCGACAAACGGATTGTTTCTCTTACGGAGATCCGTGAGACCGGAGAATACATTGCAGAGCTGAAGCTTCACCCCGAAGTTACCGCTCGAGTGAGGTTGAACGTGTTCGCTAATTAGGACAATTTGCAAGCTATTTCCAAGATGGAGAAATGTAACCAAATTCTCTCTAAGGTATGTATGTATTCTTACTCCATGTACCTCAAATTATCTCCAATTTCCATACCCTTGATTTTGGGACTCCTTTCCGAAAAAATATTGGGGAAAAATAGAAGTTGTTTCTGAACTTTTAACCAAGCAAGTTTTTAACATGGTTTTCCACCACGCCAGTTAAAGGATGGGGGTGCTATTTCACAGGGGATTAGCATTCCTAGCAGGAGATGATTGTGTGTGCATGAAGATGGATTATTGCTGATCATATTTTCTTAATAGGAGAGGTGTCTGTAAAAGGATGCCATAGAAAAAGCTTGGTAGGTAGAGGTTATTTTAGATTAATATATTTAAAAACGTAAAATTCATAGATATAATATTTATAAGTTAGTTAATTTCGGGTAGGTTGAGATTATTTTAGTTAACTAAAAAGTACAGTGGATTTTCAAAAGGCAGAGCATGACTTGGGAGTGAGAGATTGTACTTCCAGCACTTCTCGAGCTACAAATCTGGTCCAATCCCATTTTCTTAAGGGGGTTTAGTTGAGGGGGATTTGTGCGACCTTTGGTGAACTTGAGACCTGCGTGAATTTTTTGGGGAACTCTAAAATACCCAGTTAGTCATGTCCCACATTTTTGGAGATTTTTGAAGTAATCCGTTAGCAGAGAGTTCTTCAAATGTCCGTACAGAGTCCCTAAGGCTCTGTTTGGTTGCAAAAAGTAGGGAAGACGGCTGAGCATTTCTAGGAATATGAAATACCAAATGTTGTTTGGTTGTCATTTTTTAGCTCAAATCCCATTGGATTTCTAGACATGGAAGAGACATAATTATTAGCTTTTGGCTTAGGTGGCGCCTATGTGGCGGGATTGTCCCCTCCCCTACTTTTCCAATGCCAAACCTTGTTTTTGGTAAATTTTAGAGGGGAGAAGAGTAGAATATGAAATGCCACGTGTAATCATTACTTTTCTCTCTCTTTCTTTCTCTTCTACTATTTATTTTGTTAATGACACCCCTCCATTCTCCCACATGCTTTGACATCTAACCAAACACACTATCAAAATTCCCCAAAATTCCCTCTAATCTTCTCAGACAAGTCTACACATATCCCACCCTTGTCACCTCCTTGTTGACTACTACTTCCACTAAAATCTCATCTAACCAAACAGAGCCTAAGAGACTTCATGTTTCACTGTTTAACTAAGAAATGGTTGTCTATAAGGATTTTATAGTTAGCCTAAAAGAGGTGGAAGTCTAAAAGCTCATATTATCTCATGAAAAATATCAAAAAAATACCCATATCTCATGGAAAATGACCAAGCACCCCTCTCACATGGAAATTGCCAAAATACCATTCTTCATAATTAATAACAAAAAAACCCACATTTAATGAAAAATGTTCTAAGTACCCCCACTCAAGAAAAATGACTAAAATACCCCTATGTCATGGAAGATGACCAAAATATTCAATTCCACGGAAATGAAAAAAAAAAAAATACATCCATCTCATGAAAAATGACACAGTACCCATCTCATGAAAAGTTCCCCTATTCTAAAAATGACCAAAATAACCCTTCTCATGGAAAATGATCAATATACTCATATATAATGAAAAATAACCAAAATACCCTTGTCTAATATAAAATGATAAAAGACTCCTATTTCATGTAGAAATGACCAAAATACTCTCATCTCATGGAAAAAACCAAAATACCTTATCCCATGGAAAATGATCAAACTCCTCGTCTAAAATGAAAAAAATATTCATATCTCATGGAAGATGACAAAGTATTTCTCTTGGAAAATTATTTAAAAAAACCCTCACAAAATGACAAAAATACCCCCCCTGCTCACAAAAAATGAGAAAAATACCCTTAATAGAAATATACCCGTAGCAGATAATGATAAAATATCGCTATATCATGGATTCATGGAAAATGACCAATTGCTCTCATCTCACGGAAAATAACCAAAATACCACGATCTCATAGAAAATAACTAACATACCGCCAAGGTTTTAAATTTCGGTTTCGGTACCTATTTCGGACGTCCAAAATTTGGTACCAAGCTTCAAAATTTGGGACTGAAATTTCAGTCCGAAATTTCGGATTTCGGTCGATATTTAAAACCATGCAGACTGAAACCTCATAGAAAATGACAAAATGCCCATAGGAAAAATGACCATAATACACTTATGAAATAATTAAATACCTCTATCTCACTGTAAATGACCAAAATAACCCTATTCTCATGGAAATGAACCTAATACGCTTATCTTATAAATAATAAAACACCCCTATCTCATATTAAATGACCAAACTAACCTTATAAAATGAAAATTCATGTAATACTCATATCTCTCAAGGAAATAACCAAATTATCCCTTCCTCATAGAAAATGATAAAATACTCATATCTCATGAAAAAATGATCAAGATACACATCCTGTTTTCCATGAGATACGAAGTATTTTGGCCATATTCTATGAGATGTGGTGCATTCAAAGTGCAAGTCTTCAAAGAGTCCACCAATGTCCACATATGCAAAGTACCTGTTCCCCAAGAGTTGTCATGAGTCTGTGTGGTCTTAAGATTACCGAGTGGCATGCATCAAGCAATCCTAATCATTTGATTAAAGAACTTTTAGGAATAGTTCATTAACTTTTTAGCTATCTATTATTTCAAGAGGAAATGCTAAACTTAAGGGAGCTCTTTCAAAAACCCAGTCGTTAGGGTGCCCCATTGTATCCAAGTCATCCAACCACATTCATCACTCCTTCAATTTTGCATCTCACTGCCAATATAAATGTGATTGGGTGTCGCTTGTCCAATGGGTTGCTAACGCAGGGCGATGTGGCGGACCTGCATCAGTTGCCCTTGTAGCTGGGTTTTTACATGCCCGTGGTTCGATTTTGCATTCCTCTGATTATGGGGGCAATTTGGGTTGAGTCGGATTGAACTTTAGCTAAAAAAATGAATTAGAATCAACCTGAATCTGACCCGATTTCTTTGTAAAAGCTCAACCAAAATTCCCAGAAATCGACCTGAGTTGCACCCTACCTCCGATTAGTATGAATTTTAAGCATTGCATCTCCACAATGGGGTCCACTATAGTCATAAATACACTAGACGGGGGAGGGGGGTGGCCCGGGGCCTGAAATAATTTCAACATGGAGTTGGGTCTATTCAAAGGTCTCATATAGGAGCATTGTGGCATTCAAGTACAATTTGTACAGGATTTCAAAGTTGCCTTTAGACAAGATGTGAAAGGATTTGCTTGTGAAAGTAGGAAAAGTCAGGCGGCCAACATATGCCTGGTCCCTACAAGAGAAGGCATACATATAAATCCCTCTAAGAGTCGTATGGGTTCCGTCCATGCTAAGGGTAATTGTGTACACACCTCCACCTTTTATTTTGCGCAACTGGGTCAAACTTAGAAAAGCCTTTTCTATTGCTTTTCTTTTGCCTACTCACAAAGCAATCTTTTTTTTGTGGAAACCAACTTTACGTATTAGGGCCTCTTCCAGTGGGGGGAACACAATGGGTAAAATATTCATTTGCCCCAAAGATTTTATTTACCATGTGCGCGTGAAATCCAGTATTTTTCAAAAAGTACAGTGGGGCCCACTTCATAGCATGATCCAAACCGTTCATTTGTTGAGCCACAACAGAGATAGGTTGTACGCCGAAAGTGTGCACACCTTATAAAATCGCCCCCAAGGAATGCTTCTTCCAGTGAGGGTAAAACCTCTGCCTTGGTAACCTCCCCAAACACTAGAAGTGACTTAATACCAAAACCAGAGTAAGTACAGAGGGGGTAGGTCACTGGCCGAACAATAAGGGGGTATTGTTGCACAAGGCATGGCCCAAAAGTTGCACCCATAAGACAATCTTAAGCGTCCATTCAAAGGGCGCGGTTCATTCTCAACCGTCCAACTTGTAGACTTTCAAAGATCACAAATGAATGGTTAGGGAATATGAATAGATGGTTCACATTCAACAAGCAAAATGTCCTCAAATAAGAAAGTTATGATTGACTAGTCAGTGTAATTCTAAACCTAAATCCCATCATGGTGACTCCCCAAAGGAATGGTCTAGATACTATACATGCCTACCACATGTGTGAGGTTTAATTCATTTTAAGGAGAAAGCATGAAGCTTTTCACAATCGAATTTTAATGAATTCACCAAAATTACTATAAATGAGAGCTATTTTGGCAATATTGCATACTTGCAATTTTGCGTTGTAGTGAGTTTGAGGGCAATTTGAGAAGAAGAAAGCCTAAGAAAATGATAAAGGTCATACTAGTAACAAATTTCATTAACGGCTCAAAAAACAGACTAAACAAAAGGGGGGAGGGAGGGAGTGGTGGCAAAGGGAGTGGAAATATCATTTTACTTCATTTAAGATATCTTACGAAGGGAGTCTTGGTCGTTTGAGATGTCACCAACGAAGAAGGGCAAGAAAAGTAGAAAACGTAAGGCTCTGTTCACTTGCGTTCCCGGGAAAGCAAATCCCTGGAAACAGACTCCTTTTTTCTTGACAAGACCTTGACAAGACATAATTCTGGTGTTCACTTGGTTTCCTGAGAAAATAACAAGCCTGGGTGGAATATGTCAAATAATGATATGGAATTGTCAAAAATGACGTGAAAATGTCTCTTTTCTCACTAGTGTGGGAAACCAAATCCCATTATTTTGGTCGGATTTGCTTTTCTGGGAAAACTAGTGATAAAAGGTGGGCAATCAGTTTCTCGGGAAACATTTTCCTGCATAGATCCTGCGCACGTGAACTGGCGCGGGAAACCTTTTCCTACACTGTTTCCCTGGATTTCTTTTCCTAATGCCACGTCAGAATCCTGGGAAACCTTTTCTTTTCCTTTCCCGGGAAAACAAGTGAACAGAGCCTAGGGAAGTAAACAAACCAATGACAGAAGAGAACATATAAATATACAAAAACCACACTGAAAAGGAGAAAAAGGTCGGGAATTTCTTATTTCCAAGCCATCTCTGTCTCGATCTCGACATGGGTTCTAAAGAAGATGCCCTTTTTGCTTCCTTCACAACATTTTCAGATGCTTAGAAAATCACATTTACTTCTTTACCTTCATTTCTCTTCTTTCCTCTGCCCCCCTTGGTAAGTCTCTCTCTCTCTCTCTCTCTCTCTCTCTCTCTCTCTCTCTCTCTAATGCTTGTATTTTCTTGTTAGTAAATTCCATTTCCTGTATTTCTTTATGTGGTTTGATACAAGTAGCCAAAAGGGTCTTTGGGTCTTTGGCTGATTTTTGCTGCATCATTGTGCAAATGAACTTTTGGGTTTTGAAATTTCACCAGGAAAATATCACTTAGGTATATTCAATACTTTGTTTCCTCAATCTGGGTCCGTGTCTGGGTCTGTCTTTGATTTTTTTAGTCCATTTCACATGGCGGAGAGATGTCATATGAGTGGTTAGATATGTTCTCTTGAACTTGTTTGTTTCATTGGACTTGGGGAATTTTGTTAATTTGTTGGGTCAATGAAACAGTGCTTGAAATAGTTTCCCACACCCATTGAGAAAATTTTCTTTTCAGAAAAATACTATTTATATCTTAGTTGTAAATTTCATTTCCAGTCCAGAATTTCGTTCCATTTCATCCCTGTTTCGGCCGAAACACCCATTTTTTTTACTGTTTTACCCTTATTTTTTTAGTCTTTTTGACCGTTTTATAGATATTTGAAGGGTATTTCCCATGTTTTCCCCCTTCCCAAACATGAAAAACCCTACCTAAACTCATCTAAACCCTATATAAACACATCTAAACCCTATTATTTTTCTTTCTTTTATTAATAAATTGCAATAAGTTTATTGTTTTGAGTTCTAAAATGTGTTTTTTGTTAATTTGGTCCATATAATGACTTCTTATTTTTTTTTAGTATTTTTTGATTCTTTGGATTTTTTTTTAAATTTTAATTACTAAACAAAATTTCTCCGGTTGTAGCGTCTTTTTCAAAACGAAACGCTGAAATGTTCTATTCCACCGACCAAAACAAAATGGCGAACGGAACGAAATATACAACTTAGATTTATATACATGAGAGGCTACGATTTGACGCTTGGATGTTGAATTTGGTTTCGACATGGTTTGATTTCCTGCTTGTTACACTTTCCATGAAATTAGATCAATTGAGAAAGTGGATGCATGGGATGTTGTTAATTTTCATTCATCTGATGATCCAGACGACCTTCTTGATTGACATTGAATTAGAAATTTAACCTTTTGTTGCAAAGATAATGACAGTGAAACCCTTGACTGATGTGTCCCAAGTATCTTGTATTTTGTTTTGTCTCCAGAATTACACATTTTGTCTAGTTTGATAAATATTTATCGGACGCCAACAACTTGTTTGGTTATGATTTCTTTTATCTGTTAAGTGTCTACTGATCTACATCATCAAAAAACCTAATCGTTTGTTCTGGAGTTCTCATGTACAATCTATAAGGAATATATCTGATGCTAAAGTATAAAGTTCACCTTTATAAAGGCAGACCTTTTATCAGATCATACTTACGTGTGTCAGCTAAACATTTGAAATTACAGAGACATACCATACATATCACATGTGTTACTAGCACATTATGATACATACATAGATCTCTTACAAGCAGGTACAATATCTAAATTGCTTGTTATTTGGCTGTCATTGCCCCGCAATCAGCTGAGATAAGGGGATTATTGCATGGATGTAAACAATGCTCGATAAATGATGCAAGTAAACAATTGGGAATCCACCAATAATAGAAAACTCGCTAGAGAATGGAACATTCAACAAACAATGCTAGAGGGAGATGAAAAAAATAATAGATATGATCATAACCTAATCATAGTCGTGTAAAACCTGAATAACAAAATGCAATCTCGTAGCTATTCAGGTTTTCTAAAGCTCAACCTCAATGGATCCAGACCATTCCAAAACAAAAAAAACTTCGATGGATCCAGCTTTGGAAACCCAGTCCCGGCAGGAATTGGATGTGTTCTAAGGGATTCAAAGGTAGAAGTCATGTGGCCTTTGCAAGGCCTATTGGGGTCTCTGATGCAAGCAAATGCGGAGGTTCGAGCTATTCATCATGGGATGAAATGCTAAGAAAAGATTGCTTGGACAGGGTGGTTGTGGAGGGAGACACCCTCAACGTCATCCGTTGGCTCTAAGGTTCTCATGTCCCCCCCCCCCCCCCCCCCCCCCCCCCCCCCCGCGCACACACATACAAAAAAAAAAGAAAAAAGAAAAAGAAAAAGAAAAAAAAATGGAGATTCCCTCACTTCTTTGACGAGATCTAGGACCTAGTGGAAGGGTTGTCAATTATTTATAAGCATATAAGAAGGTTCACTAATAGTGTGGCGGATAGACTTGTGCGGGAAGGTGTATCAAAGGCGGAGTTGGAGATGTTCGATTACCTACCCCATTGATTTGTTTTTCCTTTATTTTTTTTCCTATTTGCTTTTCGCTCTTGGATTCTCTATGTTTTATTTTAGGATTGACCATCTCGGTCTTACCTTGTTTTAATGAAATTTGGCACCATTCAAAAAAAAATAATCATAACTATTCAATTAAAACTACTAATATGTAGACCAAAAACACCTTAAAATCCTACTTTATTTCTAACCATTGGTATACAATCAATTTCATCCCTTAGATCAACCTAAATATATAGAAAGTGTTCTATATAGTCCTACCCAAGAAAACCTATAACACTAACTTTTAAAATGGTAATACTTCTAAAATTAGACTCTCTACTTGCTGTTACGAGTTACTTATCCTAGCCCAAACATACCACTTTCTCAACTTGAAAACTTTTTAAGTTACAAGGACTCCAGGTCCTGCGTCCTAATCTAAAAGTACCATTTAAGTGTTCCTTTCACAGGGGCCATCAAAGTCGACTTAAAATTTGCCCAATAATTAAATAAAAAATTATAAATCAAATGACCAAGATTTCCACTTTTTATGATGAATGGAGCTCTGTAGGGCTCCACTATCAACGTTATCATGATATCTTGCCGTTGGGCCTAGTTTTGGATCGTGGTCAATCATCTTCTTTACTCAAATTATCTTTATTGAATTATGGGCTTGTTCATGAACTTGGTTCGCATTAATTCTTCCTGGATTTGGGAAAACCTGCCCTTGAATTTGCTTCCAGTACCTATAACTCACAGTAGTCTAACTTTCACAAATTCTCTTTCAAAATTAGTGGACCTTTGATTCTAGGTGTAGTCATTCATTCATTTCCGTCTTTGAAAATTTTGAGCAATGACGTTTTTAGTTGATTTTATTTGTATTTTTTGGTTCATATTCTTTTCTATTTTCTTAATTTATGATATAGATTGTCTCTTTAATAATTTAGTTACGTGAAAGGCTGTTTAGTCATAATTTCCCAGGACGTGTGGTGGTGCTCAAATATCAAGGATGTAACTTCCAACGTACTAGGGCTGTATATTTACAGTTCCCAAAAAGCTATCATTCCGTACAAATCCCTACGGTATCTTTATCCCCTCATGCAAGAGGCGGTTTCAGAAAAGGACATGTCTCGTATAGAAGACATGTGGAGGTTATTTTTTGGACTTTTTTAGAGGCAGAGCACTGGTGCAAAAAGAGCAGTATTTACTGTTTACAAACAGAGCCCTTAATATTTGATCCAGCAGTTCGGTTGGGTCAAATATCAAGGGCGTTACCGCCATTTGCGCTAGTGCTCTGCCTCTAAATAAGTCCAAAAAATAACCTCCACCTGTCTTCTATACGAGACACGTCCTTTTTCGAAACCGCCTCTTGCATGATGGGATAAAGATACCGTAGGGATTTGTACGGAATGATAGCTTTTTGGGAACTGTAAATATACAGCAATAGTACGTTGGAAGTTACATCCTTGATATTTGAGCAACACCACACGTCCTGGGAAATTATGACTAGACGGCCTTTCACGTAACTAAATTATTAAAGAGACAAAATCTATATCATAAATTAAGAAGATAGAAAAGAATATGAACCAAAAAATACAAATAATATCAGAAAAAGATATATGTATTCATTCATTTCCGTCTCTCGATTTTCTTATATTTTGTGTTTATTTGAACCACATGTGGTTGTTTACAATTTTAGTTTAGAATGAACTTTACTGTAATTAGGTGTTTGCTCTTGTTAAACCATTATGAATGGTTTTCTTGCTTTTGTAATGATTTCTATGTGTACATTTGTGCTTATTTAGAGCATTTCTTGAAATTTCATCTTAATTTTCTATCATTTGCATGCATTTCCACTTCCATGATTTTATAATATTTGCACTAAAATCTATGACCGAAAACGACATGTTTTCATTTTTGTGGTGACTGACATGCATACCCAAACCGACATTTAAACCTTTCACATTTGGTCATTTTTTGCATGATGTAGAGTAAATATGACTGGACAGGAGGTACCTAAGAGGGATATCTTTCGCTATCTTGGTTCAACTCTACATAAGGAAGGAGAGATTGAAGAGGATGTTAACCATAGAATAAGAGCAGGTTGGTTGAAGTGGAACCTCAGGAGTTATGTGCGACCGTAAAATCCCTACCATGTTGAAGGGAAAATTTTATAAGATAGCTGTGAGGCCAGCCATGCTGTACGGCTCTTGGGGGTGGCACTAATTGAGGAGAAGATGAGAGAGCACCGCTTAATATGGTTTGGACATATCCAACGTAGGCCTTTGGATTCTCCGGTGAGAAGAGGCGACTCATGCCAAATTGATAGAGTAAAAAGAGGTAGGGGCAGACCGAAAACAACTTGGGTAGAAACCGTGAGTAAAGACTTGATAGCTAGGAACATAACAGAGAACATGACCTTGGATAGGATAGAATGGAAGAAAATGATCCACTTAGAAGAACCCAACTAGAGCCGGGATTAGAGCCGGATAGATTCCTTTCACCTTCTTCATGAAATTTTTCTAAAGGATTCATTTAGCCGACCCCAACTAGTTTGGGACAAAGGCTTTGCTGAGTTGAGTTGAGTTGAGACTAGATACCAGCTATCTGTTTTCCTGTTTGGAGGTCATGGGTATCACTCTTGTATTAACAAGAGGCGGTACAGTTACGCATACTTTAGATGGAAAGGAATATCTTTTTGTGTGAGAAGCAATCTATTTCACAGGTGATATGTTTATGGAGTATTGATGCCGTTTTACATGCAAAGGAAAATATACAGTGTGGGGTTTTTCTTTGAATTTTAATTTACAATAGAGGTTTCCAATGTGGATATTTACTTGTTTTCAAGTGTATGTGTAAGGTATGTAGTATTATCCATGAATCATTAGCCTATGTATGTCTTTTGGGCATGGAGTCAAGGTGTTGACACAGCAGACAGTCTAGTTGTTAATACATGTATCTTGGTAATATTTTCCAAAGTGCATAGTCCTAATTATTTTTTATGAGGACCGTTAATAATACCATTTGTCCAAGGGGTGAAGGAGCATCCTCCACCCCCTTCATTGATGCAAGGGGTGGGCTCTTTTCAGACTTGTTGGACTAAGCATAAATGTATATACTTTTTTTTTATTGGTATATAAAATTTACCAATAAAAGAAATGAATATCAACTCAGGATTTCTCTTGATTGCTAAAATGGCATAGATATTTCTGGAATGACAGTTTCTAAGAAATTAAGTGTCATTGTTACATATCATTCAAAAAAAAAAAAGTATCATTGTGACATGTATTACTTCTAAAGAACGACTATATCTCATACTAAATGGCCATTCAAAAAAACAAAAACACTCTCTCTCATACTAAATGCATTTTTTTTCCAAGTTGCCACTTTGTTACGAGGAATTGCAATCTCAATGGTTCTCTTTTCTATGGTGTAAACGTCTGTCTCCTAACGTTTGTAGCTTGCCATTGTTCCTTGCAGATTCTTTGTGTTCATTCAAATTCAAGGTTTTGAAGCCTAAATGTGGCGCTGCACCAATGAAATATATCTAGTGACCATTTGAGGCAAATTAAATGACATGAACTGCTAGGATATAGTTCAATGGGCTCCAGTAAACAGTCAATTAGTCCATTATTGGATACCCTCAGAATGGAGAGGGTCAGGACTATTTTGACTCACACATATCCGTACCCACATGAGCATTCACGACATGCCATGACTGCAGTAGTTGTTGGGTGTCTTTTCTTTATCTCGTCCGATAACATTCATACCCTCATTCAGAAATTGGACAACAATATCAAGTGGTGGTCCATGTACGCCTGCTTACTTGGTTTTTTCTACTTTTTTTCATCCCCATTCATTGGGAAGACTATAAAACCAAGCTATTCGAACTTCAGCCGTTGGTACGTAATTCATATCCCTGAAGTTTCTAGTAATCTTTTTTACTTTTTTATTGCTGAAAAATCAACATTTTATGGAACATTTATATCTTAGAATAGTGTTTTGATTGTTCTGCAGGTATGTTGCGTGGATCTTAATAGCAGCTTTATATCATCTTCCAAGTTTTCAATCAATGGGAGTGGATATGAGGATGAACCTTTCTCTATTTTTGACAATATATTTTTCATCAGTTCTATTTCTTCTTGTTTTCCATATTATCTTTCTCGGCCTTTGGTATATTGGACTTGTTGCTCGTGTAGCAGGAAAGCAGCCAGAAATCTTGACCATCATTCAAAATTGTGCTGTGAGTACAGATTACCCATCTTGGCTTCCAACATGATATTGAGCTTGGATTGCATGTTTTTCTCTATGATTTGTGGACATGGACACGAGTGTTGCATGTCGACACTTACACGGAGTGTTGGACACGGCAAACCTCCAAAATGTAGAAACGGGGACACGGCTAAACCAAAAAAGGGAACACTGAAAAACCGATAAGGATACAATGAATTTAATATTGGAATAAGAGTTCGTTTAGGGTTTTATGCTTAGGAGAGGAACAACAAATATTAATTAAAGAAGAGCTAAAAGAAGAGTTTATAATGTAAGAAGAATTAATAATAAAAGAGGTGAGCACAATATTCAATAATAAAGCAGAATGTCACACTTTACACCGTACAAAAAATGTATCGACACGCCTACATTAAGTCTGAGATTTCTATCAGTATATTTACAAGTGTTGAAAGAAGTATTGACATATGTGGACACGGGTGTTGTGTCGGACACGGCACAACATGTGTGTCAGCAATAAATTCAAAGTGTTGGCTAAATAGTAGGTTTTCCTTCATCTGTAAGCCATAATCCTTGTTTATCATTGTGTTATGTCTTTTCTTATATGCAGGTTTTAAGCATAGCATGCTGTGTCGTTTATAGTCACTGTGGTAACCGTGCTATTTTAAGAGAGAAATCTTTTGATCGAAGAAATTCTAGTTGGTTTTCTTTTTCATTTTGGAAGAAGGACGAGAGAAACACGTGTCTATCCAAGTTCCTTCGTTTGCATGAGTTGAAAGTTCAGGTCTGCTCATCTTGGTTTGCTCCAGTTGGGTCTGCCAGTGATTACCCCCTTTTGTCTAAGTGGGTCATCTATGGGGAGGTACTGATACCCTTTCTAAGGCCTTTTTCGTTTGAGATTGTGACAACCGATTGTTAGCCCCAAACCTATTGTTGGACTCAAGTTTAAATGTAATTTTGAGTCCAATAATAGGTTTTGGACTCACAATCGGTTTTCACAATCTGAAATGAACAGGTCCTAAGTTCAGTTTCATCCGACTTATTGTAACACAGTTCTGAGGATATATCAACCTGGTTTCTTTAGTTCTAATAAGTCATGTTTCAGATAGCTGGCAGTGGAGCACATGGTGGTCCATCAGATGAAATCTCTCCTATCTATTCGTTGTGGGCGACATTCATAGGTCTTTACATTGCCAATTATGTGGTGGAACGATCTACTGGGTATATGATAACTTTAGCTTAATTTTTTGTTATTGTTGTAGTTATTATAACTTTCTCTACTTTGAAATTTACAAACCAGATATTTGCCTTAGTTTCTCTAAACATCAACAGATGGGCTCTGACTCACCCCCAGTCCATATCGGAATATGAAAAATGGGAGAAGCAGATGAAACCTGATTTCTTGGATATGGTCCCTTGGTATTCAGGGTATGTTTTTAGTAATTAGTACTTATGTAACTTATAAAATTGTAACAAGGGCAAAACTTTGAGTATGGATCTCAATAATGATGACTTCGTGTTGCAGGACTTCAGCCGATTTATTTAAAACAGCCTTCGACCTTTTGGTATCTGTAACTCTATTTGTTGGTCGTTTTGATATGCGCATGATGCAGGTATACTTACGTTTGGTATCAGTTGTTAACATGTGTTACTTTCACTTATTATTCTTCATTTTTTAATAGAAAGCATAAAATCTTATCTAAATCTCCTAGGAAAAGCATTTCTAAGTCTTTAAATGTACACAGCAACTTTTTTAGTTGTTGTAGTGACTCTTCATTCTTTTCTTTACTTCATTCATTTTGTAATTGGAACGCTCATATTTTCTCTTCTGACATACATATTTGAGCTATGTTACCTTTATTCAAGGTTCTAAATTTTGGTTTCGGCCACCACCAAAAAGTTCGGTTTTGGTGGAAATTTTGGCTGAAATCATTTTAAAATATGATAATAATTTACTTAAAAAAAAAAAATTCCACTGAAATGTCTAAAATTTTGGTGGACATTTCGGCAATTCCAGTAAAAATTTCGGCTATTTCAGGCCAAAATCTTGTACAAAACGATTTCATGTAAATTCCATTTCCATGCATTTATTTATGAACCACTTATGCAATATTCGGACCATTCAGAAAAAAAAAAAAAACTTATGCAATATTTGGATCTTGTTTTATATATTTCTTCATACGTTGATTATTTTTCAACCTTTAGCCATTTCTACCATTAAAAAAAACTTTCAGCCATTTCTAGTTGGTATCAATAGTCTACATAGGGAAGCAAAGGAAAACTGTTTTTACTCTTCATGATTCGTCACTAGCTTTGTATTTTATCAGAATCCATCTTTTAAATTTTCTCTGTTCACCTTTCTTGTGCAACCAGGCTGCAATGAGCAAGGTACATGATGAAGCTAAAAAGGGAGATCTTTTGTACGACCATTTTAGTGAAAGGGAAGATCTGTGGTTTGATTTCATGGCAGATACTGGCGATGGGGGAAACTCGTCATATGCTGTGGCTCGATTACTCGCTCAGCCTTCCATTCGGATTAAAGATGGCAGGTCCACGCATGTCCTGCCACGTGGAGACTTACTTCTTATTGGAGGAGATCTTGCGTAAGCTGGATTTTCTTTCTCCTTCATGGTTCATAAAAAAGTTGAATAAAATCAAACTCCGTAATGTTTAACTGAGTACTGTGCACCTGATAACCCACTCATTTGATTTTCACTCTTTTAGGCTTAGTATTTGAACTTCCATTCTACTTCATCCTTCTTTGTTTTTGAATCATATCACTCATAAATACTAGTTAATGCAATTGAAGGCTAAATGAATTAAGACAGGTATGGCTTCCAGAGTTTTTGGCAACTTTAGCTATGTCTTACAGTTTTTTGTTTCTTTAATAGAGGGGCCTACAAAAGTGGCAATGGTGATGCTTACACATAATTTGAATGTAAGGTGGCACTGACATAGCATAGAGCACAACGACATAAAAAGAACAGAGATAATGTTTACTAAAAGGTGTCCTGTCCGTCTGGATTACTGCTCGGGTAGACCGTAGTTGTTATTGGAGTATGAAAGAACTTTGACATGTATGGATAACCTGTTATGATTTATTATTTAACAACTATTTTGTATGCCTATCTTATTGTTTTTGGTAGTATCCAGGTCTTTTCCCTCCCCTTAAAAAACTCATAAAAGTCCTCTTCAGAATAAGCTGATTCTCATAACCTATTATTAGCATGGGCCCTGTACTATTATTCATCTGTCGAGTTCATCTGACCCACACTGAGTCTCTCTTTTATGCAGTTCCTTCTCATGGTTATGGTTTCTTCAGATTCTCTCTCCATTGTAAGGCTCTTTTAGATTGGTAGTATGGTGCTAATATTCAACTATCATGTCTCTTTTGTGATCTATCTAATGATCTAGTGGCACTTGTTGTCATTGATCTTTTTTCTGTTTAGCATTCATATCTCTTACAGATGCACTATGATCCTTCCAATATCTTGTGAAAATGCCATATGGTCTGTGGGT
Source organism: Tasmannia lanceolata (assembly GCF_043159265.1). NCBI lineage: Eukaryota > Viridiplantae > Streptophyta > Magnoliopsida > Canellales > Winteraceae > Tasmannia > Tasmannia lanceolata. Next base: position 12,922,877 of record NW_027518695.1, read on the forward strand.
GTTCCTTTTTTTTTTTTTCCTTTGAACAAGCGTTAAGTATGGACATTGTTTAAAAACTTCTTGAGTCAATCACTGACTCCCCGAGTCGACTCCTTTCTACCTTGGCCAAGTTCTCGTCTGATCCGTGTTTTGCCCTACCATGTCAATCAAAAACTCTTGTGACTCACCCGTTTCTGTTTCACGATTCGTTTCCCACCCTGGTAACTATGAGGGACAGTAGGTAATATTTATGGCAATTGTATGTTCAGTCACATATAATAATTTAATAGAGGTAACACCCTCTTGGCTCTGTTGTTTTTTTCTCTTTTATGATGATCTTTATTAAGAAAGTTAAATATAACATGAAGACGAAGCTGGTCTCAAAGAAGAACTCCACATGAGAAAGCCCAAATATCTATCAGCTCTGTTGTTCAGACTGCTGCATTTATCATTCATTTCCTAGGAACATATGGTTGACTGTGAGTCTTTGGTAGAACCCTTGAATTTGCGGAAGCTTTGATCCACTTCTAACTGCTAGAAGTCCCAGAAATTGAATAAACCTGCTTAGCATAGTCTGGAATATTTTTCTTTTTTTTTATGACATAGGGTATTCCCACTCCAATTTTTAGGGTGGGGCTATTCCCTACGGATGCGTGAACCCCCCCCATAAACCACGTGCATCGGGCTTACCCGATGCGCATGGAATTAGCTTGAAAACATAATTATCTAATCCTATGATTCCATAATCCCTCTTGCTCACTTGCAAACACACATATGGACACCTTCATCTACACATGGATAGGTAGGGATAACTGATTGGTATTGTAGGTATGCTAGATGGTGCCTTTTTGCCTATGCAAGTACGTCCATAGTTGTCAAAATCTTGCGATTTTATTTTTGGAAAGGTTATGATTCTTGCGATCTGAATCACCGGTTGACAACTATGAGTACGTCTATTCCTGCTTTAGTATATTTTCAAATCTACACTGATTGCTGTGTTTCTAGTCTTGGCACTCCTTTTTTTTAAGTTGACCATAGATTATGTATGCTATATTTGTTCAACAAAATGTATGCTATAAGGAAATTGGTTTTTCTGTGCATGCTACGATATATCTATGTTCCATATGTTTGTGTTTATGCTCGCATATTGATCTTTTAGTAGATATTTCCCATTCAAATGAAATTTAAACTGCAATTATTACCGTGCATATTTATTGTTAGGAAAACATGTAGGTGCTATTGTAATGGAGTTGATGCATGATCCATTTTTAAAAAAAAAGATCAAATGTTTATGCAGGTACCCTAATCCGTCATCATTTACGTATGAGAGGCGCTTTTTTTGCCCTTTTGAATATGCTCTCCCACCTCCACCTTGTTATAAGCCTGAGCACATTGCAGTAAACAAGCCAGAGGTTCCTTGTGGGGTGTTGGATTTGAAGCAATATGACGGACCTCAGTGCTTTGTTATTCCCGGCAACCATGGTTGGTGCTTATTCATATATCAAGATACTTCAAAAAAAATAAAATAAAAAATCATGATTGTAGAAAAAGAAAGATTCTTATCTGCATCTTGTTTAGATATAAATTTTTAATAGTTACTACAAATCATTGGTCATCCAATTTATGATAATATGTATTTTGATTAGTTGCGATTGCATGAACTAGGTAATTTTCTTCTTTGGTGTTGAATGTTGACATGAGCATTATTATAGAGCTGATATTTTATCTTTGACAGATTGGTTTGATGGCCTTCACACTTTCATAAGGTATATATGTCATAAAAGTTGGCTGGGTGGATGGTTTCTACCTCAGAAGAAGAGTTATTTTGCTCTGCAACTTCCCAAAGGATGGTGGGTATTTGGGCTTGATCAGGCTCTCCATGGTGACATTGATGTGTACCAATTCAAATTTTTTGCAGAATTAATACGGAATAAGGTATTTTTTCTGACTCTTCTTATGTATCTTCTTGTTCTGTTACGAAATGGATATGCTTTGTGTAGATCTTATATAGATTGAATTACTTTGAGCAGTAAATTTGACAATAGCTAGATGAGATTGATATGAGTCATTTTTATGCCTTGCTTACTAGAGTCTATTTAGGCTACTATGGAATATGGGTGCGTGGGTGGGTAGGTGTTAAGTAGGCAGGTATTAAAGAATGCTACAAGAGAGTTGGGAGGAGGGTGGTGTGCGAATGGGTTTATAGGAAAAAAAAAGGTTGAAAATATAATGGGATTGTGTCTTCCTTTGGATGTGATGAAGAGTTTGGATTTGGTATCTCAAGACTATCTCCATGGTTGAGTCCTTTTGGTTGTACCTTATGTCCTATGTAGGCCGCAATTCTCATGATGTGATTGTTGGGGTGTCCTTTTCCCTCATGTTTAGTTATTTTTTGGGATGGATGAGGTGGACATCTTAAACTAAGTGTTCATAAACTCAGACGCGGGCGAGAAGTCTCCCAAGGCAAAATCATGTCGACTCAGACAGGTCAATGATTGACGACCTGATCCCATTTATGCTACTATGTAATGGGGTGGTGGTGGTGGTTTAAGTAACAAAGTTTTAAAGAATGCTAGAAGAGAGTTGGCAGGAAGGTAGCGTGAGTGAGTTTTAAGAGAAATATTAAAATTTTGAAGAGATTATTTCTCTTTAGTTACTTCTTAGACCAATTGTGTCTCCCTTAATTGTGATAGGATTTTAGTATCTTAAGGTTTCATTGTGACCTGGTGGTCACAGGTTCGAGTCATGGAAACAGCCTCTCTGCAAAGCAGGGTAAGTCTGTGTACATCTAGCCCTCCCCAGCCCCCGCAATGGCGGGAGCCTCGTGCACTGCACCGCCCTTTTAAGGTTCCTTTATGCTTGAAGTTGTTTTTGTTGTACCTTATATCTTGTGTAGCCTCTCTTCTTGCTATTGTTTGGGTGCCCTTGTTTGTCCTCACAGTGAGGCATTTTATCAGAGGGCTGAAGTAGATAGCTTAAAGCAATGGTTACAAACTCAAACTTTGATGAGAACCTAGCCAAGGTAAAACCAAGTAGACTTGGGAAAAATGATTGATGCGGTCAAATTTTCATTAACTCGGGTGAGTTGAAAGAAGAGTTGCATTTTATTACTAAAACGATTTTCTTCTACGTGTTTATCAAATGATTCAAATCGCTCTCTATCAGGCTTAGTATCCCACCTCAAGAGCTTATAGTGATGTAACTCTTCCCACATGCTGTGAAGAGCGGAGAAGTAAGAAGATATTGTCTTCTCCCCTTGTCTAAGCTTCCCAATCTCCTGCTAATGTTAATCGTACGGCTCGATGACATCACTAATGTCCGTGATACAGTAAAAGCCGTTGATTCTCTTTGATAAATGTGAAAAATCCCTCACTCTGGTACCAAGTTAGAGTTGTTGGAGGCTAGAGTAGTAGAGGGAAAGAGGAGGGAAGCGGAAGACTTGGAGTCATAGTTGTAAATTCCGTTTCGGTCGCCATTTCGTTTTGGCCACCGAAACAAAATTTCGGTGGGATTTCGGTCATTTCGGTGCATTTCGGTCGAAACTTTTCGTTCACACAAAAAATATATTAAAAAATATGAGAAAAATTCAAAAAAATAAAAAATCAATAGAAAAAGATGAAAAACTAATAAATAGTCCAAAATATGTGTCAGGGTGCGGGTACGACACGACACGGGTACGTGGGTACGTGATTAAGTTCCATATTTCATAACATGAGGTATCAATACATCATTCATTAGAAAAAAAAGTCTGTTACCAATGTGTTGACCAGTGCCTGACAAGATGAATAATTTTTAGAGACCAAATAATGAGATTTTTTTACCGGACTTTTGGGATTTAATAATGTTTGGACAAAATAGATTTTATGAATTTTTAAAATTTGAAAAATACCCCACCGTTTGGAAGTTAAGAAAGTTAAAATTTTGACCGGACCATTTTTCTTTGAATTTTGTACTAGAACTGGAGAGTTGACTTTTTTTCCTTTTAGATTTGGGTGTTGAAACTATTTTTAATAAATCCAAAAGGGGGGTATTCTGTTATTTACATGTAAATCTTAAGTAAATGGACAATAAAATAGTAAAGACATTTACTTAAATGGTTTACATGTAAATACCGAGTACAGGAAAGTAGAGAAGTACAGGAGAGGAAAGAGAAGCAGCAGGAATCCAGTCAAACTAGCCCTTATGCACGATTCCGGCCGGAATGGAGAATTTCGTCAATTCCGGCCGGAATGGAGAATTTCGTCCATTCCGGACGAAATTCCGGATTTCGGAAAATTTCGTCCGGAATGGCCGGAATGGAACGAAATTTCCACCGGAATTTCGTTCCGGAATTGTAACGAAACCGGTTCGTTTCGTCCATTCCGGACGAAACGAAACCGGTTCGTTTCGTCCATTCCGGACGAAACGAAACGGAATTTACAACTATGGGTGGAGTGAATTTTATAGTTCCCACTATAAGCTATTCTTGTATATTAATGATAATATCATACATGACATGGAAAATATATAAACACTTTCCAAATACAATCTAATTCTCATACAAGAAATAGCCCTAATAAAAAAATGTTAATGAAATTTAAGGTAGCATGTCCGTCTCTTTGTCCTATTTCATCCTATCAGTAAAATTTAACCATTCAAAAAAAAATAAAAAAATCATATCAATAAAATTTAAGGTGCTAGCTTGGGTTCCTAGATAAGTTATAGGTTAAAAAAAGTGTAGTTGCTCATGAAATTCTTTAATTTCCATTCCTATGTTTGGTATGTCCGTCTCTTTGTACTATTTTATCATATCAATAAAATTTAAGGTGCCAGCTCGGGTTCCTAGATAAATTTTGGCTTAAAAAAGTGTAGTTCCTCATGAAATTCTTTGATTTCCGTTCCTATGGTTGGATCATTAATCATTATTCATAGATTTTCGTCTTCGAATTCTTAGATGGAGTTGTTGAATTCAAATCGTTTCTCGATACCGAGCACCATACTCTACTTATGTGCACTTTCATTATACTTGCAGCAGCGGTCTTATTATCTCATAAAAACATTCCTTTATTTTTTCAGTTGAGCTTTTATTTCTACTTTGGATATCCATGTATACTTTGTATGTCATTACATCTTTAGCAATGTCATGACTCACTTTGCTTATTCTCCTGTTGATCTCTTCTGGCATCTTTACATTATTCTCATTTTAATATGAAACTATATTTTATCTCTCAAATTCTTTTGAACCACCTAAGTCTTTTTAAATTTGTATGGTGTCATGGTTCTTCTTCTATCATAGGATGAGACTATACCCATGATGAGATTTCAAGATCCAATTATTATAGATTTGGCTTGTCATTAATCTTTCCTGCTACAATCAATATGCTTAAATAGCATATATCTCATTCTCCCATTCCTTCACCTATTGCTCTCTTTTTTTTTTGTCTTCATTGACAATCTCTTCCAGGGAATTGTCATCCCAATTGGGAATAACTATGTACAAGAAAATCCTTTTGATATTGTAAGCTGGGCACACCTGTGATTCTCGTTAATTTTTGCTGAAGCACGAGGGTTACTTGATGCGTATGGATTTTTACATTGAATACAAGGATACATGGCTCTGTTCAAAACTCAGTTACGACTTTATATTAACATTTCTCTTTCAAGAATCTTACTAATAAGATTTCTTTTTTAACCATTTCAAAAAAAAAAATTTCTTTTTTAACATAAACTTTTCCATATAAACTCATGATTTCTCTTACCCCATTCTTTATCTGCCAAGCTCTGACTTTATTTGGCTAATATATCTAACCAAACTATTTTACCCATACAAGGTAACTTACTTTGTTACAGGTAGAAGTTTCTAGGATGTTCTTCATAAATTGGATAAATTACTCCAGAGCTTTAAATTGCCATTTCACTTGCATGTGTTTGATTTTACCTACTGATTATTGTAATGATCTATGTCATTAATATCATTCTTGGGAGTTTCTCGGCAAGGGAAAATCTCGGGATATATTATTATTTTTTGCGTTTATATTGGGAAAAATCGATAAAATAAAATAACTTAAAATATATGTAAATATATAAAATGTAAGAAAAAATATAAAATAAAAATAGCATGAAAATATCGGAATCGTGATATTTTATGATAAAAATGAAAATATCACTATATTTTTAAGTTCTTGGGATTATTTTGGGATTTTGTCGTTTTACCAAAATGTCGTGATAAAACACTATAGTTTTAAAATATCAGAGATATTTGTGAAATCCTAATGAGTTGTGTATTGCCTGAAAATGTAACTTCAGAAATTTAAAGACAGTTGATTCTGATTGGATGGATTACTCCATAGCTCTGATACTATCATTGAAGAGTTTTGCAGGTCAGAGAGAATGATTCGGTGATTGTTATGACTCACGAACCAACTTGGCTTCTTGATTGGTACTGGAATGATGTGAGTGGAAAGAATGTATCTCACTTAATATGTGATTATCTTAAAGGAAGATGTAAGCTTCGGATGGCCGGAGACTTGCACCATTACATGCGCCATTCTGCTCTTCCGTCAGATAAGCCTGTTCCCGTGCAACATTTACTTGTCAATGGTTGTGGTGGGGCATTTTTGCACCCTACCCATGTTTTTGGCAACTTCAACAAATTCTGTGGTACTCCCTATGAATGCAAGGCTGCTTATCCCTCTTATGAAGATTCAGCTAGAGTAAGTTTGAAAACTTTTTCACATCTCCATCATATGGTTTTGAAACATTTTAACATTTGATACCGTTATTTTCATATCCCTTGGTCCATCTTGGAAATATTATATCTAAGGTGACAAAATTTGGTTCCAGATTGCGTTGGGGAACATATTGAAGTTCCGAAAGAAGAACTGGCAGTTTGACTTTATTGGTGGCATCATATACTTTCTTTTGGTTTTCTCCATGTTTCCCCAGGTGATATGTTATATGGAGTTATAAATGCTTTCTCTTGTTAGACTTGAGGCAATTTTTCTGACCTTTATTCTTTTCTAAGATGAATATTACACGCACACGCTACCTTCTCAAATAGGTTTTTTTTTTTTTGGGAGCAAGTATTTATTGGACTGGAAATATTTTTGGGGGATTGGGTGGACTAGTCATAAAACCTGCATGAAATTCATAGAAATCCAGCTCAAATGCAAGCAAAAAAAAAAAAAAAACCAATGGGCTACATGTGTACCAACGACTGATCTACTAGTAGAGCCCGCATGGAGAACACAATCACATGTATACAATGAGTGATCTGAAGTGGGTCCAAATGGGGTGTAGAATTGTCATCTTGACATCAGGAACAATCAACAACCTATGATACCCTGATATAGATATGAACATGAACATGGGAGAGGTAATGACTCAGTATTTTTCTAATTGTAGGACATGGATATGTGGGTATCCCTTGCCATTAGATAAGACACAATACATCTATAAATAGAATATCATAGGACTTAACTAGATTTAACTTAGATGATAGAATCTAACTACTATATATAAAGGCAAAATGATGGGTTAAGTTCTTCCACCCTTTGCCGTTATTTCTGCTTGTGTCCCACTGCCATAATTCCAATTGTATCCCATATGTAAGGGCATTTGTGTCATTTGCCGTTATTTCCGCTTGTGTCCCACCTTTTAATCCACACGTCAGCATTACTCTTTTACCATTAACCCCTTTGCTGATATCTAACATCTGTCTCTATGAGAAATTATTTGAGGGTAAAATCGTAATCTACATACTGCAAAAAACTACCAAGAAGAGGTAAAGACATATGACAATGACGAAAGAACTACTTTATATTACTCATGCAGGGCATTTGCAAAATATTGATGGATTCCGGGCACCTGAAGAGGAACAACAATTATGGAAACCCCTATCAATTGGAGGGCTAGGATCAGCCTATATCGATTGGAGGGCTAGGATCAACCTATGGAAATTGTTTTACGGGCACAACCGATTGATGTTGTGTTCTATCACATGGACGGTTTAGATCAACTTATAACCCTCTATAGATCGGAGGGTTCGGATCAACCTATGAAAATTATTTGTGGCACAACCTATGTAGGAAGTGGCCCATCCAAAAGAAATTTCTTTTCTTTTTGTCTGGGATTTACACATCATCATTATTGTTTTACCATTAACCCCTTTGCTGATATCTAACATCTATCTCTATGAGAAATTATTTCAGGGTAAAATCGTAATCTACATACGAAAAGTACCGACCAACCGTTGTTGTTAGTTGGATGTTCCCACGCAGGTCGGGTTCAACCCGAATTTGGGTCGGGTCGGGTTAAGCTTTTTCGCAAATCGGGTTGGGTTGGGTTGGGAAAAATCAACCCCAATTGGAAATCGGGTTGAGTCGGGTTGGGCTGTCGGGCAACCCCACCCGACCCGACCCGACCCGAAACCCGAATTTGGGTTCCATATGAAGAAGTTCTGTGTATGTGTGTTTCTCTTTTTCAACATTCAAATAGTCTCCACAGTCCACAATGGACGGTTTGGATAATCCTATAGTGCGGCCCCTACCGTACTTGAATAAAGTGAGGAGTGTGATCATCAAAATATAGTAGTGCAGATAATATTTCCCTTTGTTAATTGTTAGTCCTTGTTTGGTTTGGATTTTGAGAACTGATTGTGAGTTACAAACTGATTATTGGTGACTCACTATTGGTTCTCAAAATCCAAAACAACCCGGCTTGAGTTGAGGTAGGGGTGTTCATTCGGTTTTAACCGAACCGATTGAACCGAATCGAACAAACCGAACACATTTCGGTTACCTAAATCTATCAACCAAAACCGAACCGAATTGTATAAAAACCGAATTGAACCGAAACCAAATAAAGATTTCGGTTGTTCGGTTTTAACCGAGTAACGAACACCTTGAGCCAAAAAAAATCAAAAAATTCCACAAGAAACCCCCATCTTTGAAACCCCAACTGAAATTTGAGTTCTCTATTATTTCAACCAAATGAAACCCACGTAAATAGAAAACATCAAACAAGCGGTTGAAGATGAAAAATGGCGTAGATCACCTGTAGAGACAAGAAAATCCTCTTCTTCTTTCACAGAGATGTAGAAAACATAGGATTTGTAGAGAAGAGAGGCAAAGAGATCATGTAGAAGAGAGGCCCAACTCTTCATGGTCGCCGGAGATGGAGTCACGACCGCCGGAAATGGAGTGGTGGCCGTGGCCGTGACTTCTTCCTCTTCCCCCTTCGGCAAGCAAAACCTAGCTATCTTTGCCTGAATCTTTGCTTTTTAGAAAAGAAAAGAACCCTAGGTCTAGGTGGGTACTAGCTAGGGCACTATTTTGACTGAAGGGAAGTAATGAAAAGGAAGTAATGTATTCAACCATTTTTTTACTCGGGACAGCCCCCATGGCCATGGGTCTAACTACTCTTTAATCTAGTGGGGGCTGTCTCAAGTAAGAAAAAGGAGGAATATATCATTTCCCTTTAAAAAAGTAAAGTAGTTATTATAAGTCTTTTTTACTTGGAAAATAACAAAAGACTTTGCTTCTCTCATACGCAAGTGGCAACCTCGAGAGACGCGCCGTCATTGGGCAGGGTGTAGCCGCCTAGCCAAAGCTAACCACATCCTTTTCTTATTTTCTAATTTGTCTTTGACTTTATGTCTTGTCTACTTTTCTAATAGACTGAATGAGGGGTGCTCATTATTTGGTTTTTCGGTTTAAACCGAATTTTTTTTTATGATAACCGAACCGAAACCAAAAACCGAAATATGGTCAAATAGGTAACCGAAACCGAACCGAAACACTTCAGAACCGAACCGAATAATGAACAACCCTAAGTTAAGGTGGTCAACAATTGGTACCATATCAAATCGGGTCAGCCCGACCCAACCCAACCCGAATTGGGTCGGGTTGACACCCAAGTTGCACCCCTAACGATGACGAAAAAACTACTTTTCCTTATTCACTATGTGCGGGTCAAGTTACAGAAATGTTGATAGTACGAATGCAGGACACCTGTAAAAATATTGACGAATTCTGGGCACCTTAAGAGGAACAACAATCATGGAAACCTCTATAGATTGGAGGGCTAGGATCAGCCTATGGAAATGATTTTACGGGCACAACCTATTGATGTTGTGTTCCATCACATGGACGGTTTAGATCAACCTATGATGTGGTCTGTACAATTTTAAAAGAATAATTTAAATGGATAGCACGTGCATCGCAACAACCCACCTAATAAAAATGCACGTGGATAGCACGTGCATTTTTACTAGTTAATAATAAATTCAAAATATCATATGTAAGACCCACATAATCAAAGCTGTAATTGCAAATATAAGGCACTAACAAGCAAAAAAGCATGATAGTTAATTCGAATAGGGAGGCGTATATTGGGTCTTTAGAAGTCTCTAAGTATCATTGTCAACAACCCACTTAACATATCGAAACATGGTCATCTTGACATAAAAAGCGAGGAGCAATAAGAACACATTCAAACATAAAGTCATGATTGATCGATGGGTGGAAACATAAAAAGGAAACTAAGAAGAACTTATCCAAACACCATCCTATTAAAGCAATCACGTCATCACATTAAATAAAATTATTACATGTCCAGAAGCAAACTGTATTTACTATGTCAACATCCAAAGAGAATATTCAAATAAAAAAATGTCAACATCCAAAGAGAAAAGTGTGACATTTATAGTAGAGGAGGGAGCAGCCATGCCCCTCAAAGACCAAGTGCATCCTTCAATCAACTATTCATTGTATTGTCAGGGAAGTTCAAGAACTGCAATGGCATATTTTCATCTGCCATCAAGAACTTTCGAACTCTCTCACAGAATGTACAGTTGACAATTGGAATCTTCTTAACTCATGTACCATAATAATAGATTTACAATTTAAGACTGAAGTATCTTGTACAATTTTAAGACTAAAGTATCTGTACAATAAATAGTAGCATTGTTTTTCTTAAATAAAAAATTTGGACTGGAAACAAGAAGAGAACTCCTCACTAGTAAGTAATGATGGAGAGATCATGTGCAGTTGAACCAAAGGTGAGCACTGGGCACCCAAAAGTCACTGATAAAGAAACCATTTAGATATTAAATGACAACATGAAGAGACAGGTGCCCAGAAATCTTTGATAAAGAACCATATTAGATAGTAAATGACAGGACAAATGATACATGAGTATCATTTTCTCAATAAGGGAGGGTAGAAAGTCATCATGTATTAAATCTTGAATGAGTGAATTGCTAATAAATGCCCCATTAGTTACTCTATCAAAGTTACTCTCCGCTTTTCCTTTTTAGTCTGCCACTACATAAAAAAGGGGATTCTCATATCAAACGAAATGCCAAGTACTACTAGGTGTGGCAGGTAGCTAGTGTGTTTGCCTTGGATATAGATCCACAAGCCATTACCAGACTCCTGTACAATGTCAATAGATGCTAAATCAGTTGATTGATATACCATGCATATATTGCATTGAAAGCGTTAATTTATGACTAATCTAATTGTATTAGATGGTGTCCTTCCTTTCATTAAAGATAGACCCCCACCCAATTGCTCTGAGCCGCCCTATAGCAACTCTCTATCAACCGTATGGAACTGATATGTGGTTCAATTTCAACAATGCACATGGTTTGAATTATCAGATGATACGGAAGGGTCCGTTAGGATATAGACCCTTTGTAAAGGGATCACAAGAAATTGCAAGTGTACCTATCTTTCCTTCAAAACCATACTATTTAATATCATCTCTAAATTTTAAGTAGTATAGGGGCAATGCCTATGTTTATTGGAGATAACTGACTTTTCACATCTTTATTTTTTTCAGTGTAAGCTCGACCACATCTTGCAGGATAATTCATTCTCTGGTCACCTACAGAGTTTCTTTGGTACAATGTGGAGTGCATTTATGTACATGGTGGAACACTCGTATGTGTCTTTAACAACCACTCTGGTATTGCTAATGTCATCATTTTTGTTTGTTCCTTCGAAAGCATCACGAAAGAGGAGGGCTATAATTGGTGTTCTTCACGTTTCTGCCCATATGACTGCAGCACTTGTTCTCATGTTGCTGCTGGAACTGGGAATTGAGACTTGTATCCGCCATCGACTACTCGCAACTTCAGGTGTGTGTTTTTCTTCTTGTAAGCTGCATTTCTGTCCATCACTTGTTTCAATTCATCATGCAAGACTGATCTCACTCCTCTCATATGCGAGTTACCTGTGCTTCGGTAATAGTTTCCATTGCCTAAGCGTAGTGCTAGTATGACCGATGTGGTAGATCTTCTAAACCAGCATTAGGGACAAGTCAAGAGCACACAAATCACATTATTAATTCTAATCAATGGAAATTTGAGATCTCTCTTTTGAAAGAGCATACAAACTTAAAAAAAACGTAGTTCAGAAAATTTATCATCCAAATGCTAATATATGAAGATTAGTTATAAGCAAAGGCTGTCCTGATCAAGAGGCGCAATGGAGGCTAACAATGTGATTGGCAATGCAAATTTCTGAAGTTGTAACCTCTATTGGTTTGATGCTTGTTTCCAAACCCCTTTTAAATGAAAGTTAGAAGGGAAATTTGGTTGCCTCCTCAAATTGGATATGGATAGAGGGGTCTTGGAAGCATCTTTACCAGATTATTCAGTGGCAACCAGTAGTGTAGTCAAATTAGCAAGCAGGAATGCTTAGACCCTTGGTTTAGTCTAGGATTTGAGATGCAATTGTAAAGAACTTCAAATCCGATTGCATGTCAAAACAATGGGCTAATGAAGAAAGCTCTAACGTAAGGGCCACAACCGGATTTGAAGTCAAACCAATAGGCTAATGAAGAAAGCTCTTACTTAAGGGGCAACAGCCTATAAAAACGTGATCAGTACACCTTCAAAAGGGAAATGGATTTCTTTGGCAAAAGAGTATATGCACAAATATTAATGTTGTCTGGTACATTTTCCAACTTGAGTAAAACAAATGGCATGCTCATTCCAGTCCTAATCATTGAGCTTGGATCAGACCAAGTGATAATTACATTCTTGTTTTAGTTTCAACACATTCAAGAAGGAATAATGCAGCCACATAGATCTAATGTCAACACTCGAGAGATGCATGCAAGAGAAAAAAAAGCCAGAGACATAAAATTCACTAATCTTCATATGATTCAAGCATCAACTCCGTGAACTTTTCCAACCATCAAAGAGTTGATGAGCATTAGGAGTATATCACCGATTTCTGGAACGCTATTATCGTCTCTTGCTATAGTTTATCCACTGCATTGCATTTCGTAACATCCATCCGGCTTAAAAGCGAAGTAGCTGACAGTTCCAAAAACATGTAGAAGAAGACTCTAATGTGTATTGATGAAAAATTGTTTCTAATTGCAATCCCCATAGCAACCGTACATCACTTGAGAAGCCAATCGTCCACTAAAACAAAACTAAGTTAGCATGAGCTCTTAAAGACAACAACTGAGCACTCGATGAATCCTTTGAATCATAGGAAAACAAATATTATAAGAGGGTTCTAGGCTTTAAAAAATCGAGGATAAGCTTCCCGTGCCAATCAAAGCAGAAAGTCCTGCTAACCAAGGTTTAAAATTTCGGTTTCGGTACCAGTTCGGACCTTGAAATTTCGAAATTTCGGTCGAAATTTTCGGTGAAATATTAAATTAATATTAAAAAAAAACAGATTTTTTGGGGAAAATTTAGGAAAAACCGGAATTTTTGAAATAAATGACCGTTTCGGTTTTGGGTGATTTCGGTGTCGGTCTCCACCGAAATCCGTCGAAATTTAAAACCATGCTGCTAACTTTCTCAACTTGCTAACCAAACAACAGTTCCAAGAATTAAGCTCTGGTTTTAAATTTCAAAACCTAAGCATCATACCAATGATTAGTCTTTGACTAAGAACAAAAAGGGGAAACATTTTTTAAGCCATTTTACTTTGCGTTTCATTTCATTAATGTAGAGAATGATATTTGGTAGGCAGACTGCATCATTGAACTGCACAACAAAGTAACCGTATCTTATGTATGGAATGTTAAATCAGCATGGGACCAATAATACCTCATAACTCTGTGGTATCCACATAAAGTTGGGTTCATTGGAGGGGAGAATGATTATTGTACTTTCTTGTACTTCATTACATTGTACGTCTTTATTGACTTACTGTTCCAGACATCTGCTTGTCGCACATGTCATGTGGTATTCGATGTGATTAATCCATTATGGATGGCTTTTTTGCTTATGTGAGGGTTTCTAAGTATGCATTTGTACTTATTCTAGCATCTCCCAATGTGTCATCTTAAAATTTCATCATTTGCATATGTTCCATCATTCTCTTGATTTTACTAGATTTCTGCCAAAATTTCCAACCGAAACCGAAATTTTCGCTTCCGTACTAACTGAAACCCAAATTTAAAACCTGGATGAGAGAGAGAGAGAGATGACTGGAGTCCAGCTTCAAGCGATGAGTCGGCAAAGATGGCATGGCAAGGCAAGGGGTGACGACTAGGAAGCACGGGTACTCTCCCGGGGCTCCCGCACCCGCACCCGCACCCGACACGTATGGGGTGCAGGTACGCCCCGGGTACGTCCGGGGTACGTACCCCATTTTTTTTTAAAAAAAAAAACTAGTTTTGGTGGTTGGGTGCGTGTCGGGTGCGCACCACGCGTACCCGACACGTCCTGCTGTCTTTACTATTTTATTGTCCATTTACTTAAGATTTACATGTAAATAACGGAATACCCCCCTTTTGGATTTATTAAAAATAGTTTCAACACCTAAATCTAAAAGGAAAAAAAGTCAACTCTCCAGTTCTAGTACAAAATTCAAAGAAAAAGGGTCGGGTCAAAATTTTAACTTTCTTAACTTTTTACTATTTTATTTTCCATTTACTTAAGATTTACATGTAAATAACGGAATACCCCCCTTTTGGATTTATTAAAAATAGTTTCAACACCCAAATCTAAAAGGAAAAAAAGTCAACTCTCCAGTTCTAGGACAAAATTCAAAGAAAAATGGTCGGGTCAAAATTTTAACTTTCTTAACTTCCAAACGGTGGGGTATTTTTCAAATTTTAAAAATTCATAAAATCTATTTTGTCCAAACATTATTAAATCCCAAAAGTCCAGTAAAAAAAATCTCATAATTTGGTCTCTAAAAATTATTCATCTTGTCAGGCACTGGTCAACACACTAGTCAACACACTGGTGACAGACTTTTTTTTCTAATGAATGATGTATTGATGCCTCATGTTATGAAATATGGAACTTAATCACTTATGAAATGAAGAGTAATATTAGAATTTTTCATTTTGGTGATGTTATTGTTATTTGATTGCTCTACAATTATTTTTTTAAATTTTTATAAATATATAATAAAATATTAAAATATATTATTATATTCGGCGTACCCGAACGTACCCGCACCCAGTTTTTTTGGCAAATCACGTACCCACGTACCCGTGTCGTGTCGTACCAGCACCCCGTACCCGTACCCGTGCTTCATAGGGTGACGACAATGGCAATCAAGAACTGCTATAGGCATTGCAGGATCATTAACCCGCATCAGTTGGATGAATCCATCATTTTGTAAGCTGCATTTGCTGCACCAGTAGAGAACTTCGTCCCTTTGTCATTAGAGGAGATCGAGGCTCACCTGCAGGGTCAAATCAACATACTGTAGGTTCATCAGCCTATGAGCATCAAGAATTTGTTGAACCTGACAGAGGTACTCAATGCATACCAAATCTTCACGGATGACAAGTTGTTAGCTTCGTAGTAGGTAGGAAAAGAAGAGGCCAATCAAGGAGAAGAGTAAAAGAAGAGGCCAATCAAGGAGAAGAAGAAGATAATGCAAGCGATATTGTTTTGGCTAAGCTTCTTGTTGCCTTGCTCCTTGACTATATCTATGTAATAGTACTATATCTATGTAATAGTAGACATAATTGTATAACTCTGTCATGGGCCACCTCAGCACAGGCATCATCTTTCTTACTAATAAATCTATCATTTTACTAATGATAAAAAAAACCAACTTATGCTCAATTTTACTGCATGATTCTTTCTCCACTCATTTTTGTTTCCTTCTCTTTCAATCTGTTAAAATCTTGACATTTTTCATCTCTATCTCATTTTCCAGCTTTCAGTTGCATCTATCAAATTCTCTATCAATGAACTATTCTTGATATTGGCTAAAATTGAATTTATCCAGGCTATCACACTCTATATGAATGGTACCGATCGGTGGAAAGTGAGCATTTTCCGGATCCAACTGGACTCCGGGCTCGTATAGAACAATGGACATTGGGCCTTTACCCAGCATGTATAAAATATCTCATGTCTGCCTTTGATGTCCCAGAGGTGAGAAGCTGGTCTATAATCCTGAAAGATCTCCATATATATTTTCGTTCACAATAAAATCCGTTGAATGATTTCAGGTCATGGCAGTCACAAGAAACCACATTTGCAAGAAAGGGATGGCATCGCTTCCCCGTGGGGGTGCCATTATCTACTATGCATCTGTATTCCTTTATTTCTGGGTCTTCTCAACCCCTGTTGTCTCATTGGTGTTTGGAAGCTACTTGTACATCTGCATCAATTGGTTCCACATACATTTCGATGAAGCTTTCTCTTCTCTTCGCATTGCAAACTACAAAGCATTCACTCGCTTCCACATCACCCCTAATGGTGACCTTGAAGTGTTCACCCTTGCAGTTGATAAGGTACCACTCTACTTTCCCTCACTTTGTGGTAGAAATTGGAAGAAGGATTCAAAACTTCCAATGGTCAAATCTATATAAGAAAAATAAACTGAATTTTCACTTTGAAAGTTCATTTAAGACCGTGTTTAAAACTGGGTGATTCAAAACCAGGATTCACAGCGACACTTCTAGGTCTATTTTATTTGTTTTTTTTCTGAATACTAATACCATTATTTTGCAATTACAGCATATTTGGAGTTTTATCCATCTTAGTAGTAAGTTTTGTATATAGAAATAAAACATTATATTTACTGCAACTTATTAAAAGGGATTTGCTGAACCCGTACGGGTGTGGTTCTTTCATCTTTGTCTTAAAGTCCTTGGTATGCTCCCCATTGACACGAGTTCGAATCCCCCGGCTTCCCCGATGCACGTGGTTTATGGGTGATTGTGCGCATCCGTAGGGAATAGTCCCACCCTAAAAAATTGCTGTCAGGGATACCCTATGTTACAAAAAAAAAAATCAAGGAATTTGCTAGGGACCATTACAGAAGGCATTTTGCAGGCTGGCTGTTGCATGAGAGTGCAGCCACCTCAGATGAAATAAATGAATAAGACAAAATCTGTTGAAAAGTGAGCCTATGTGGCTGCTCTCTCATGCAACATCTATCCCGCGAAATGTTCTGCGATGGTCCCTAGCAAATCCCATTTTTCAATATATTACGTATTATAATTAAAATTTCAGAACTGATTAAAACATTTTGATAAATTTGAGAAGGGGAATGATATTAGCACAACCATGTTTTGATGATTGCACCGACCCATCTTGTCTTTTATTATTTAAAGAGCTGTCAAGGGTTATTACAGTTCCCAAAAAGCTCTTACAAACCAATTAAAAAGGAAAAGACAAGCTGCGTTTGTGGAATTATTAAAGCACGATTGTGCTGATATCATTTCCCTTTGAGAATTGATTAAAACATTTTAGCAAATCCATGAATCATTCTTTTTGAGGTTTGCCGAATCTGACACTTGAACCAGTGTGAATCTGAACTTAAAACCCGTGTCAGATTCGGACGCTCGTACCTATACTAATGTATCATAGCTTGATGGGTTGTCATGTGGATTCTGAGCCTTTGAAGTATATGTCTGAACTCATCTCTTTGAGCAGGTTCCGAAGGAATGGAAGTTGGACGCTGATTGGGAGGGCGAGCCGAAAGAGCAACATCAGCTTAGCCATCACAGGAAGTTCCCAAGCAAGTGGAGTGCCGCTTCTTTTCAGCAGGACCCGCTCAGTACCGTTCGAATTGTTGATCATTTTGTCATCCAGCAAAATCAAAATACCATAGAACCCGAATCCAAGTCAACCAATTGATGGGTTAGTTATTCATTAACCCAGCTGTTTCCATTAGTGTCTGTAAATGTTTATGTAACTCTTCATTATTTAGAAAAAAAAAGGGGTAATGGAGGAAGAAATTATTAAAAGAAGCCCAGTTTCTAGACTAGTGAATTAACCTCTGGAAATCTGTATTGTTAGTCACAGGCATTTCTTTGGCTATCTCCTTGGCTGCTATAATTCCCAACCAGCTATAAACAGCCAACAAAAGTTTTTGAGAAAGTGTCATAGTGCCAATATAAAAAACAAGGGTGTCAATGTCATCTCCCTTTATAATTGCATTCGGATTGCCGGAATCAGGAATTGGCATCGGCATCTCCATTCCGATTCCTCTAGAATCAGAATCAGACCTCTTGGGTGGGAATCAGATTAGGATGCCGATTCAATGTGGTAACACCAAAGTGGAAGTTGCGGCCTGTCACCCTCTGTAGGCACGTATACCTCTTTAAGATTGCACTTACAAACCATTGTTTTGATTTTCGAATTTCCAAAACCGATTGTGGGCCTAAAAGTGATTATTGGAGTAGTTTACATTTAATTTTGACTCCAACGATCAGCGGGTTTTCAAAGTCCAAAACAATCAGGGCCTTAAATTTGAGTCCAATAATCAATTTTCTATTCAATGAATTCTCAAAATTCAAAACGAACAGGAACTAAAGGGCAAAAAATGATATCTCATTCTCTATTGCTTGGTACCTCTTTTGGAAGTTATAACGGCCACAACAGCTAAAATGTGAAGTGACGAGTGGCGTTATCCAAACATGGGAGTAGGAGAATCAATTCTCTTCACAGATTTCAATATATAAATCTCTCCGTACACCAACAAATTGAGACTCCAATAATCAATTATGGACTCACATTCTTTTCTCATAATTAAAAACAAACAGGCCTAAGAGCAATTTTTTGTCCAATAATCAGTTTTGACTCAAAATTCAAAACAAGCAGGAAGGAACCAAGGCCCTGTTTGGATTGCAGGAATTTCCTAGAAAAGTTTGGAACGGAAAAACATTCCTAAAATTTCCTAAGATTTTACATATGTAGAAAATATAACTTGAACCAAGCCTGGACCGTCGAAGATCCCTCTAAATTAACCATAATCATATTATTTCCCTGTAAATATTGGAAAGGGATGAATTTTTTTTTCCATTAGAAATGTTTTTTTTTAAACAATCCAAACAGGTCAAAGGGGGAAATGATATCTCACTCTCCATCTCTTCTTCTTTTTCTTTTTCTTTTTTATGAAATGGTGCTTTCACTCTCTATTTCTCTTGGCTTTTGGTTGAAAAAAAAAATGAGAAGTGAGGAGTGGTGTTATCAATTGTCATCACAGAATAGGGAGTGCCCCCATTGCAAACAAACCCTTGTCCCTTTTATACTTAGGTTCCATTTCCTCTTAATCTAGACCGTCCATTTCTCCTTTTCTTTGATCTCACGGTTCGTTTGGATTGCTTCTCAATGAAGTAACACAAAATGCCTGGAGTGCCCTCCAAAAGAGATAAATCCCCTCTTTTATCTGAAAGCTGCCCTTTGTTGCGGGTTAGGAAATGCGGCCGATATCTACTCGAACAACAAAGAAAAGAAAAAAAAGAAATGCGGGTATCCACGGGTTCACCCGACCCAGCCCATGTTTTGGCGGGTTGGGTGACTCGCGGGTCAATTTTGATGGGTCATTCAAATGCCAACTCATACCTGCAAATTTGCGGGTGGGTTGGGTCGAGCGGGTCGATTTTGCCAGGTTTAACCCAAATATCCCGACCAACATTCCCTTTCCGCCAACCAAATGCTGGAATCCATGGAAAAAGAATCAGATGCCGATTCTGATTCCCTATTCTGGCATACCAAACGCAGTCCAAAATTCCCCACCTCAAAGTTGAAGCCTCCCAATCTGCATAAAACCCCTCCCCAACTTAGCAAGGAACAGCAACCTCATCTTCACTTCCTCTCTTTTCTCTGAAATATTTTAACAAATAGATGGCTCGTAAGATGGTGAAGCTCAAGACCATTGAAGCCACACCTGCAAGTTTCCAAGCATTCGGACAAGTGATCGAGGTCTCTCCAGACGGACAGCAATTCGGGCCTCACGATGCCCAATTAGAGCTCCATCGAGGAACTCCAAGGTGGGTTTTCAATCCCATCTCTCCTCTTCTTCTTATCTCCCAATTTGGGCATTGAATCAGATTGTTTCCTCACTTGAACCATTTTTTTCCTCTTTCTATGAAACAAACCATACCATTTAAAGCAACCCAAAAGCTATGGAGGGTTTTTTAACTAGAGAGTCTACTTGCTGAGAGGAGAAATTGACGAAATATATTAAGCTCTTTGCTCACTTCTTATCCCGTTTTCTTCTTCTAGCCAAGATTCTAATCCTTCCAAAATTGTGTTCTAGTCTATGTCATAAAGTGAACCAAACTTCGAACACAAGCACTAAATATATTGACAAAGATCCTTTCTCGCATCTTAAAGTCTGAAATATACCATTGGCATGAGTCTTTGATGTTTGTTTGTTGGTTCCCTCAATGAATACAATGAGAATTATGTTACACATTGTAAATAGGATCTCACCGGACTGCCATTAGCTACCCCAATCTCCCTATGGAGATTGCTTTCTAAAGGTGAGAAGACACAGTTGCTCTATCACTAGCATAGAGAGAAACATGAATAATGGGCCTGTTCCAAATCTATAGTGCTCCTACCATGTTTCACCATTTACATTTGTTGAGAAATATAAGGAAGATACAGACCAGAGTGCCCACTTCCTCTTTTTTTAGACCAGTGCCTACTTTTGTGTTTGTTCACCATATGATCAACCACTCAATCTGACCATATACCTTTACGGAATGCAACTTAATGATCATACCTTCTGCGCTGGACCTACTAATAAATCAATTAGTACATTAGCCGTTGGGCGCCTATCTAAAACTTGAAAGGCTGCAAATGAACTTGCTTTGATTCAGGGCGCTAGGAGGCTGCAATTACAAGTTTAATACAGAGAATCAGAACCTTTGACAAAATCTTGTACACCTCCCCAGTGAGTCTAGTCAGTCTGAATCACAAACGTCAGAGATGTTTCTTGATTTTGGTGTTAGAGAGATGCAGGAAGTATTGAGGATCTCAGCTGGCCATGTTAGTAATAGAATTTATCAATTACTTGCATAAATTGTCATTCCATAATTGAGACTCAAGCATAACCTAAGCTACTGCTTGATTGTACTGTTAAAGTATTAAAGATTAAATAACGCCATCTCCAATGGCATAAGCTTTTGGACCAACTGGTTGTTTCACATGGTATCATAGCCAATGGGTTGTGAGAAGATACCACACACCACCTTGAAAGTCATCTTCTCTCTCATCTCTTTCCTCTTCATCTCTTTTCTCTATTCTCTCTTACTCCTTTCTTTCTATCATTCATGGAGACAACATGTACTATTGATGCTATTCTATTTTGGTTGCAGTTTTGGTCAAATTTCATGGTAAAATGTGTTTACACTAAACATACGTACTTATTTTTTATATTTTTAGTCTTTTAGCTGAAGTCTATGTGAAGGTTTTTTGTGTGATCTCAAGGTCCAAGGGCATACGTGAAAACTTTTAGGGGAGACTTTCCCCTTCAATTCTCTGCAATTTTAATTGTGATTGCAACCTGCAGTTTTTTAACTTTCCTTACACGTGTTTCTTTTCTTATTTCACTTCAATTCCATAAGTACTGCCATAACTGCAGAACTAATAGTGCATATTTTCCTATTAATAGGTTTTATATCATGCATCTGGAAGATCGAGAACTTAAGTTCTCTAAGATTACTCATCATGCAAGTGTGACACAGTGCCTTGGCTCTGTTGGTTGCCATGAATGGTATCTTGGTGTTGCCAAGGCTTCTCTTGTGGATGAGAATAAGATTAGTGGAGACACAAGCAGGAAAACTGTACAGTCATCTTGTGGTCATTATTATGTGCCTCCTGATCCTGATGAGGTGTGCGTGTTTCGGATAGTTGGTCCGAAATTTCTGAAACTTAATATTGGCACATGGCATGCCGGCCCTCTGTTCAAAACAAAGACAATGGATTTCTACAATCTAGAACTGAACGATACAAATGTTTGCATTTCTCTCCCTTTTAAATATCTGTTACTCTTTCTCTTTCTCCCTTGCAAATTTCTGTTACTCTTGGGCATATGTATTTGCTTATCATGCTACTTTGGGTATATGTATTTCATTATCATGTTCATTTCTACCTTTCCTTTTAACTCTTGTAGGACTTAGTTACACTATAGTAGAAAGTATTAGATCAGATCTTTCATTGGATCTTTAGTGTGATAGATTAGGCTACTTAAGAGTTAGTTTTTAGTTATTATCATTTTGTGTAATTTGAAATTCGAAAGTCAAGTTGGTTCGACATCTATTATGTCCTCTTTAGGTTTATTTATTGTGCCTGTCTTTTATGTTCATTTACCTGGCATGAGTCAACAAAAGTTCTTTCCCAGGGCCATCATATTCTTCTTTGCTGGATATAATGATGAACACACTGGTTATAGATGTTACTTCTTGTCCTCTCCTAAGATACAAACCTCATGCCATGTTACTTTGGATGACCTTAATTTATATGACCCCCCACCCTCCTAACCGAGAGAGAGAGAGAGAAAGAGAGAGAGAGAGAGAGAGAGAGAGAGAGAGAGAGAGAGAGAGAGATTATGTGGGAGTCTAGCGCAGTCATATTTCTACAACTGTGCCTCCCACATCTGCAACTGCCTCTTCCAGGTTCACTTCCTCTCCGGGAGATGATTTGGATATGATGATTACTTCAGAAGATTTCTATGCATTCAAGGGGACATTCGAAGTTATATTGTGACAATCAAAGTGAAATAAGACTCAAAAATTCCTGTCTTTCATGCTAGAACGAAACACATAGGGATTGATTTTCACTTTATTAGAGAAAGACTGGAAAGATGTGAGATAGTTCTTGTCGTGCCAAGTAAAGATCAAGTAGTAGACATCTATATCAACAGTCTTATGAGTGATCATCATTCATTTTTTGACATACACGTTGGACAAGTTTAGAGAAACAGCTCATCTCGAGAGGGAGTGCTAGAATTAATAACAAATAGACATACATAGCGTTATGGTTTATATTTCATTAATGATAGCTTAGTAATTTGTTTTTTTTTTTTTTTTTGCCTTTATATAAGCCGTCGTATTAGGATTGTGCTCATTATCTTATTACAGTCAAATACCTTGAACTGTTTGTCTTCCTTCTTTTTCTTCTCTTTTTCTCAATCTATTTCCAATTCACACAGGTATTTACATTATTGACATGTGCATGTTTACACTCTAAACTGTAGGTCTTCTACATTTTTCAGGAAAACAAATGTCAAAAATTGAAAAATAAATTTGAATAAATTATTGGTTGTTAACTATTCCATTTACTTTTGATGCATGAAACATTGCGGACATCTCGATATTGTTTTCCTTGTTGCAACAATAGCTTTGTCTCACCTTCATGCAAATCTGATGAGGAATCATTAAATAGGAATAAATCCTAGTTGATATTGCAAACTATTTCAGTTCGTCACGCAATGATTTTAATGATATGAAACTTTTGGCCACCATACTGCCGATGGTAGTAATCTCTTGCACATGTTCACTGAAAACCTCAGCATTGGGAATAAATAGTGCTCAAATGTCTTGAAAGTATGAGTAGTTTCTTTACAGTTCACTTTTTGGTTTAAGAATGCCATAAACATACAGTATGGGAAAATAGAATGTGGTGTTAAGGATGACTGTTTCTCTAATTCTCTTTGTTGTGTAGAAGGGGAATATTAGTCATTTACTTCTATTTTATCTATCTAACTTAAGCATGTTTATATAAATTGTTAATGATATTAAAATATGCAGTGTCTGTCAACATCCCTCATTCGCGAATTTTCTAGAAACTCGTTCATTCACAACGTATTATCTGATGCATCCATGATTTGAGTCAAAATGCCAAGAGGGGGTCTTTCATAAAGGTTTAAACCAATGTTATAAAAATCATTTCGTTTCGTCTGAAATGGACGAAATGTTTCGTTTTCGTTCCGAAAACGGAACGAAATCATCAAAATTTCGTTTCGTCCGAAATTTTCCTAAATTTTGGATTTCGTCCGAAATGGACAAAATTTGAATTTCGTCCGAAATAGCCTATGACGGCTTAGTTTGACTGTTTTTCGCAGAAATTACCTCAATGCCCCTGTAACGGTTATTTTGGGTTTTTGACCATTTTAGTCTCAAAATGTGACCGTTTATAGCTATTGGGAAGAATATTTTAGTCATTTTTACTTGCACAAACAATACAAAACTCTATAAATAGCCTTTCCCCTACCTTCTTCTCCTCCACCTTCACATAAGTGATTCTCCTTCTCTTTTCTACTTTCACTTTCACTATCTATTCTACTAAATTTCCTACAAGTCTACATTTTTCTTCATCTCAATCCAAGTCCATTTTGGAGCAAAGGGAAGGCCTACCTTCAACTTACAACTACAAAGAACTATTCCCAAAGGCTTGCAAATTACAAGTTACACTACAAATTTCAAGTGAAGGCTTACAAGTTACACTACAAATTTCAAGTGAGTGAAGGCTAATATTATCTTATTCTCTTCAACTCAAGTTCAATCTCAAGGTTCAAGGCTAAATAATCTACCACTAGTGACCCTTTGAGCATAGACCATCTGGATGTCATGATGGATTGGGTTGCGGAAGAAGAAGATGTTAGATTTTGATTTTCAAAATCTTATTTTTTGGTCAAAAGAAAGTGTTTGGAAAATGTTTTCTAAGTGTGTTTTGGAAAAGGAAAAACTTTTCTTTGGAAAGATTTGCTTTTTGCAAGAGAAAGAGAAGAGTGCAAAAGTAGTGTGAAAAAGATAGTCCCATACTGACTCATAAGAAAAAAAAAGTTGGGCTTATAAAGCCTTACTCTTTTCTCTTCTTTATTATGGTGCACAATGGGTCTTAGCCTTGGGTTAAACAGAGGGACGGCGCATCGCACACGCGTGCGCGCTCGGCGTGGACAATGGGCTATAGGGCGCATAGTGGCGCTTTATTAGCGCTTTTTTAGGCACACTTCGTACGCCGCATCGTAGCGAGGAGCGATTGGAGCCTTTCTTTTTTTTCCGATTTGATCCGGACCGTTGGATCAAGATCGACTTGGATCGGTCAAGTCGATAGACCGAATGGTTTGGTCGGGTTGGGCCTGAGTTCGGGCCCAACGGTTGGCCCAGCATGCCTAAAGGCTCCAATAAATAGTGCATGAGCGGGTGCGATCCGAACCGTCGGATCGTGGTGTAACAACTAGTGGATGCCATTGGATTGTGTCTCTTGTATACAACAGTCAAGTTCACCAAGAGTGCGATCTGCACCGTAGATGAGAGATCTAGCGGTTACGGAGTTGGAAGGGTTCTTTCATAAGCCAACGGTCACTCCAGGATTAATCTGAACCGTAGAGTCGCGATTAGACGCGATCTAACGGTTAGAATTTAAACCCGCTGAAAGGATGCCCAGAAAAGGTGTTTTCCAACCGGAAAAGCCACCAGAAGCTCTATAAAAACAGTAGAAATTGTCCATTCTAAAATAATTCGGATTTCTACTTGGGTATACCTAAAATTGCTATTTCCAGCACAATTCGCTCTCTCTAATCCCCTGCAAAGTTTCTGTTTTACTGTTTTAGAAGTTTTGTTCAAGTGTTCTGTTTTCTGCAGAAACACACTTGTGTCTCAAATACTTGCAAAATTCAAAAGTGATTCAGGGCTTGATTCCGTTCAGTGCAGAACGTCGTCAAGCAATCGGTTTGGAACCGGGCTTCATTGTATCTTGGGGGCGAGTTCGTGGTCCCCTTTGCACACTACTGGTGGGGGCGAATATCGTCTTAAGGAGAGTGTTTACGCGCCTTGAAGCATCTTCCTATCTTTTCTTAGATGGAACCAGTACACAAATTCCTCCAACAGAAGATGTCATTTTCACGCCGGAAGACATTGGGTGAGAAAATCTTGAAGCACCTACTACTGTGGTTAGGGCCAGGGACGACGACGACGACTTTGTCATGCTTCTTGAAGAAGATGTCCCTACTGGTGATTCAGGTGGTGATGGTGGTGGCGGCGGCGGCGGCGACGGCATTGAGTATGATCATCCGGGTTATGATGACTGAGAGTTGTTGCTACTAGCTATTGTCTATGTTTCGCTTTCATGTATCTCTTTTTTTTATGTTCTTCTATGTATCAGACTATCAGTTGGACTTGTGCAAGACTTTAAGTGTTTAAGTAATGAATATGCCTTTTTGGACACATGTTTCGACCGAAATGCACCGAAATCCCACCGAAATTTTGTTTCGGTGGCCAAAACGAAATGGCCAACGAAACAAAATTTACACCTATGGTTTAAACATTCCCTAGATGTGGATTATGTGAATATAGCATGTTGTGTTAAGAGATGAGTATTTCTCTAATTCTTTTTGCCGGAGCATATTTGTGATTTTCTTTTATTTTTCTATCCAACCTAAGTGGGGTGCGTATATAATTTATTAATAATAGTAAAATTTAAGGATGTGAGTGTCAACACACTTATTCACAATTTCCGTTAAAACTGCCTTCTTGTTCATGAAAACTAGAGATGCTGTTGGTCTCTTATGACGATATCATTGTGACATCGCTATGATCTCTTATGACGAATCATTGTGACATCGCTATGTTCTCTTATGACGATATCATTGTGACATCGCTATGACATTATATATCATTCAGAAAAAAATCGATATGACATTATAATATCATGATGGTGTCTGCAAACAGTCCCACATGCATTTGCTTGACTATAAAATTTGAAAGTGCGTTGCTTTAGGCAGAGTTAAATTAAGAAGATCTGTCTGGAATGTTTACTAGTGGTTAAATTTTAAAGTTTTCCAACATTTAAATTGAATATTATGAGGAAAAGATGATATTAGAAGTTGGAAGGGTGATCTTATGTGGTTCCTTTGTTTTTCTTTTATGGATTGTTTTCGGCCATGCCACGACAGTTATTGAATTTTAAACTTTTGGTGCCGTTCCACAGTTCTGAAAGTAGTAGTTTGATTTGTTACATTTCTGTTGTATGACTTGGGCAAATCAGTATAAAGATTAAGCGCCCCTTATAGTTGTTCCTGAATCTAACTCATGGATGAGTGTGAGGGGAGAGATTGAAGATCAAACCATCTTTGTTCATTTAGATAATTTATTCCAGGGAAGAAAATTTTGATGTGGATGAAAATAGCTCTATGATAATTGGTTACTTGCAAAGTGCAGGTACAAGTGTTGAAATCCAACAGACAGTGTTGAACTCAGCAAATGTTAGTCAGTTTTAAAAATTTAGTAGTCTCTATGATAATTGGTTTGCAATGGGTTGTACAATTAGAACTTTTTTGAACTTAATGACTTAAAAATTAATGTAGTGTTCTATCCTCCAATTAAAATCTTTCTATTGGGACATTAACACCCAAAATGCAAACTTATGAGAAACGAATATCTAGAAATGTCACACTCGTATCCATGGGGATTTCAGAATCAGGCACATGTCCAATATGGGTACGTCCCCTGTCTTGAGGAATCATACCACACATATTACCACCCTATAGGGGCTGTTTGGCATGGGATTAGGTATCCCTAGAGGGGTAGGGGATCCCCTTTTTATTGGCTGTGTCAAATCATTGATTCACCCAGTTCAACTTAGTTCTGCCTTATCTGAGTTCTCGTCTACGTCCGAGTTTTTAAACACTTGTTGAGACTTAGACTTGGGATGTTACGCTCCGATTAAAACAAAAGGACTATTCTCATTTTTCAGATTTTGCTTTACAAGAAAATGGGTTCTCTTGTTTGAATGCTCATCAATTTTTCTTCTTACAGGTTGCTTACTTTCTGTCTGACAATTTTTCATGTTTCTATTGTGGGTTTGTAAAATAAGGATATATTTTGCTTGTAATTTTTGAGTATCTGTTCTCTGTTAATCTGGATAGTGATCTTACAAGCAAAGAATAAGGCCATTTTCTTCCAGTTTTATTTTGTGTGTGTTTCAACTATTGTTTATGATAATCACTTTTCATGTATGCAGGTGGTGGATCACACAACCCATAATTTTGTCAAAGAAGATGGGGTAGTTTTTATAGTTGATGACTAATACTTTTTGCTAGTTTTATTTTGTGAGCACTGCTAGGAACAAATGCCTGTATATTTCAATGGAATAAAACGATTACAGAATACCATTTTCTCTATCAAAATTGCAGCTCTAATATGGTTTTGTACTGAAAAATCAGTGATCTTGTGTGCCAAGTAGAACTTGCTTTCTCTGGTTCATCCTGTTCATGTGATTACTGTATAGCTCTTACAAGTAGTGTTTTCTTAATCATCAAAAAAAAAAAATAGTGTTTTCTTATGCTGCTCATTTGACCTTCAGATCTGATCATGATCTTAATGTGCGGCCAAGATGGCATCATAGCAGAGCAATTGACAAGAGTTTGCTGGTGGTGAAAATATAAGCCCTACCCAGTTTGGAATTTGGATTGCAAGAAAAACATTTTTGACTCTAGGAAATTTTTTTCCTGTTCATGATTTGGAGGGAAATGATATGATTATGTTTAATTTAGAGGCATATCATCATACAATGAAGGTCCCTCTAAATAAAAATTGAATAGGGTGTGTTCAACTTAACTTTTTTTTGTGTAAAAAGTAGAAAAATTTAGGAATAATTCCTTTTAACAACTTTTCCAATGAAATTCCTGCAATCCAAACAGGGGCTAAATTTTGGGTTTTTATTTTATGGATGTGCATGTTTTTCCAAGGAATAATGAGTGGGTAGAAGTACAAGTGGGGCCCATTTGCTCAATGATTCAAACCATTTATCTGATAGGCCTTGCTGAGGATGGTCATGTTTCAAAAATCCACTACCATTGGACAATTCTTACCGTCCAAATTGTGACCGTGAATACAGACCTCGATTCTAACCGTCCAAATTGTGAGCGAGAATACGTACCGTTGGATGATAATTGGACTGTTAGAATGGTCTGATGGGAGTGGATTTTGATGTGACCCGTCCTTAGCCAAGCCTATTAGATAAATGTTCTGAAACTTTGAACAATGTCCCACGTGTACTTCTACACACCCATCTTATAAGAATTCCTAAATTTATACCCTTGGGCGTTTGTCAACCATGAAATTTTTTTTCTTGGTATAAGAGTTTATCAAGTGGTGAGAGAGGGGTAAGGATGATGGGAGAAGGGGAGAATTAAGAGAGAATGAGTGAGAAAAGTTGAGAACCAAATGAAAAATACGGGAAAATAAGATTACTTTTTTTAGTAACTAGTAAAAAAGGCACGTGCAAGCGACAAAAAGTCTTAGCAAACAAGATAATACTGCGTATGAATTTTAATTCATACTATGCTAACATAACAATCATTTTGGAGCCCACTTGGCAACTTCTGAAAAGCATGAAAGAAAGAAAAGCAAGATGAAGATGCTCCGAGCATGAGGTACCACAAATGCGTAGTTACATATCAATTGATTGATGAAGTGGTAGAAGAGCAATGACTAATAGCTAGGCTCCCTAAAATGGGCATAAAAATAAAATGAGCATAAAATTTGGTTTACAAACCTTAAAAATGGACATAAAATTTGTTTTACGTACAATTTTGCGTGGAAAGAAAAGGTAAAAAGATACAAGTTTTTTTATGATCAGTTTGGTTAAAAAAAGCACGATGAATAAGGAAAAGTAATTTAACCTTTTCATAAAAAAAAGTGTCTTTCGTTGTTTATTTCAATGTATTAACAAGAAGTTTGTACAAAGACTTTGGAATCCATTTTCTATTCGACGAGCACTTTGGCAATTCATTTTTTTTAAAATGGTAGTCAACTTTATTGCAAAAAAAAAGGGGACGAGATGGTCCGAATACAGAAAACAAATCACAAGGTGGAGAGCCGCATAGTCTTCAAAGCTTTCAACTATAGGGGATTGAATCTACTTGTCCAGAATAGCAGAGATGGTTGTGAATTTTAAGGTAAAACAAGAAGTTTGTACAAAAACTTCGGAATCCATTTTCTATTCGACGGGCACTTTGGCAATTCATTTTTTTGTCCTTCTAACTCCTCCATGAAAAGTAATGGAATAGAGTAGGTCATCCCTTATGAAATGTCAAGTGGTGAGTAATAATTATTTTTTTTTGGTATCGTATGCATGTGGGATTATAAATGGTTTCAGACGTTGCCTAACGTGATTGATCTTCTTAGAGGGAAGATCAATCCTCTTGGTTCCTAAGTGTCTTTCGTTGTTTCGTAAGGGCTGACTTACTCTATTCCATTACTTTTATGACCAGTTTTTTTCGTTGTTTGGAAAAAAAAAGTGTCTTTCGTAATATCAAACTTTTTTGTAATTTGACCATCACATGGTGAATAAGGAAAAGTAGTTTTTTCGTCATCGTTAGGGGTGTAACTCGGGTCGGGTTGAGGCCAACCCGACCCAACCCGAGGAACCCATTTTTCCAACCCAACCCGACCCAACCCGATGTCCAACTCGGTTGGCTTCAACCCAACCCAACCCGATTTGCAATTTCCTCAACCCGAACCAACCCGATTTCCAATTCGGACTGGGTCGGGTCGGGTTGACCCGATTTGATATGGTACCAATTGTTGACCACCTCAACTCAAGTCGAGTTGTTTTGGATTTTGGGAACCAATAGTGAGTCACCAATAATCAGTTTTTAACTCACAATCGGTTCTCAAAAATCCAAAACAAACAGGGACTAATAATTAACAAAGGAAAATGTTATTCGCACTACTATATTTTGATGATCATAGTCCTCACTTGATTAAAGTACGGTATAGCCCGCACCATAGGATTATCCAAACCGTCCATTGTGGATTGTGGAGACTATTTCAGTGTTGAAAAAGAAAAATACATATACAAAACTTCTTCAGATGGAACCCAAATTCGGGTTTCGGGTCGGGTCGGGTTGCCCGACACCCCAACCCTACCCAACCCGATTTCCAATTCGGGTTGATTTTTCCCAACCCAAATTCGGGTTGAACCCGACCCGCGTGGGAACATCCAAGTAACAGCAATGGTTTCAAATTATATATAGTGCTAATGTCCTCACTGCCATATTTTATAATGGCACTACTCACCATATTTTGATGATCGCACTCCTCACTTTATTAAAATGTACGGTATGGCCCGTACCATAGGATGATCCAAACCGTCCATTAGATGTGTCACTGCCTAAATAAGTTTTGCCCTAAAAATAATTTTCATAGGTTGATCCTAACCCTCCGATCTATAGAGGGTTATAGGTCGATCCAAATCGTCCATGCGATGGAACACAACATCAATCGGTTGTGCTTGTAAAATCATTTCCATAGGCTAATCGTAGCCCTCCAATCGATAGAGGTTTCCATAATTGTTGTTCCTCTTCAGGTGCTCGGCATCCGTCAATATTTTGTAACTTGTCTCGAATGCGTCATATAACGTAGTTTTTTCGTCATTATCATATGTCTATACCTCTTTTTCGTAGTTTTTTCCGTAATTGTCATAGACAAGTATCATATGGCGGTACTTTTTGTATGCAATTGACGATTGTACCCTCAAATCATTTCTCATTCAGACAAACTTCTAGCATCAAAATGACATAAATGCCCCCAGCTAATAGGATACAGTAGGAAGTTTTTCTAAAAGAAGGGCATGGAATTATCATATGTACATTATTTTGTGGGAACAATCAATTTATATTGTGGCCCATTAAATGGACGGTTTGGATCATCCTATGATTCAGGGCGTACGATTCTTTTGAAAAATACTTGATTGTACGGACTTACACCATAGGTTGCATGCCAAAAATCATTTCCATAGGATGATCCCAACAGTTATGGGGTTTCCAAAATATGTCATTTATCTATAGATTGTAGGGATGCGATCCTTCTTTGGGAATGATCAAATGGATGGTTTGGATCATCCTATGGTGTAGGCTGTAAAATATTCACTCCAATTTTTGATAGGTAAGTTGACGTTTTGTGAGGACCCCTACCGTCTTATTAAAAAATAGTTCACTACATGGGCTTACACCATATGCTAACAAGAATTTTGTGACAAAGCTTGCAAACCAAAAACATATTTCTTACACTCCCTATTAAAAAAAAGAACTATTTAACTTACACCATAGGATGATCCAAACCGTCCAATTGATGGGCCACATCGTAAATAGGATGTTCCGAAAAAACACATTTCGATGCGATGATCCTAGCCCTGTGGTCTATAGAGGAATGACATATTTAGGAAACATTTATTGATTGGAGGGTTGTAATTATCCTATGGAAATGAATTTTGGCACTCAACCTACTTACATTGTGGCCCATCAAATGTACGATTTGGATCGTCCTACGATGTAAGCCATACAATACTTTTTGAAAAACAATACTCACTATAAGGACTTACACTATATATAAAAACTCTCATAATCACATCATTTCCCTCTGAAATCATGGGGAAATGGGTCAAGCGGGCATGGTCAAAGTGATGCAGAAAATGTTACGGGTCATTGGGCTTGGACCCGCCCCGTGAGGGCCGAGTCGGCCCGCGGGTCAAATGGATTTTTGACCTATGGCCATACCGTACTTTTAATAAAGTGAGGAGTGCCCTGATCAAAATACAGTAGTGCGAATAACGTTTCCCTTTTTTATGTATAGGGATTTGCTAGCCACCTTCGCTAAGCGTACTTTTCTGCTTGTCGCCCATCCTTTGCTGCAAAGATCGGTAGAAGTGCGATTTGTGCAAAGGTGGCTAGCAATACATAATAGCAATAAATAATAATCGTGTGCGGGTACTAAGTTTTAAATGAAAATTTACGGGAACATGGAAGCAAAGCAGAAAAATTACGAAGAAAATACCGAACGAAGGTACTAAAATATGACAATTACGGTCAAAACTGCAAATAAAATTGAAAAAATGATGACAATTACGGAACAAAAAAGGCATAAAAAGAGAGGATGGGTTTTTTTTTTTAACTCATGTGCAAGGGCATATGAGAAGGGGAAATGACGAAAAAGAAGTAGTGAAAAAGGACATAAGTGGGAGTTTTACGGAAATTAAGGTGGGACACATAAGGCAATAGCAGGAAAGAAGCAGACGATTTTTCAGGGATTTTCCCTTTTAGTAGTAAAGGATTTTTTGACTTTTCAGCCTTTTGTCAAACTCTCTTCATATGTCCTCCGTCTCTCCCTCTCCCTACCTCCGTCATCATTGGGCAAACTAATATTTCCACGGAAAAAGAATTCATGTTTGCCAAACGTGGCCTCAGGTGTTGATTGGATTCAAGTTCAGTATTATAGTGGGCCCACTTCAGATGATTATCCAAACTGTTCATTTATTGGGCCACAAGCCCCCCCCCCCCCCCCCCCCCCCCCCCCCCCGTTATTAGTTAAGTTTGAAAGGCAAAGACGACGTTAAAGGGGGTGGCTCTATCCTCGAGCAGTGAACCATTCTCACATAAACCGTTAAGAGAGAGAGAGAGAGAGAGAGAGGGGGGGGGGGGGGGGGGGGATTTTATCCATTTAAGGGGGGAAATAGACTATACCACAGATCATCTTAATATGATGATCCTAACTCTCCGATCGGTAGAGGTTTCTATAATGAAGTCCAGTAGTTTTCAAAAAGTACAGTCGGGTCCACTCCAAAGGATGATCCAGGCCATTAATTTATTATGCCACAATGTGAATAGGATGTACACCATAGATCATCTCCATAGAATGATCCTAACCGTCCGATCCATAGAGGTTTACATATGTGCAGCTTCTCTATAGATCGGAAGGTTAGGATCATTCTACGGAGATGATTTACGGTGTATGGCCAATATAAGTTGTGGCCCAATAAATGAACGGTTTGGATCATCCTTTGGACTGGGCCCACTGTACTTTTTAAAAAATACCGTACTTCATGAGCACTCACAAAATATAATCTCTATATAAGAAAGGAAATAAGAGCCAAATTGGTTGAGGGTGGTTGAGGGGTTTGGCCTGTAGCTAAATTGGTCGAGGCTCTGTATCTCAACCCTGAGGTAACAGGTTCAATCCCATCAAGTATTACTACTAATCCATGCAAATTATCCAATACTCTTGGAACAAAGTATCGAGGGTTGTTATATACTCACCAAACAGTCTCTTTTGTTTATCCATGAATAATGTTTGTAGTTAAGACCCGACATTGGAATCTCAGCCCGGCACCGAGATTTAATTATCTAGGGTTTTTTAATTTTTTAAGATATATGTGGCCTCAGAATTTATATGATGGGTGGCCGTGAAAACACGTGAAGTCTAGAAAAAGTAGGTACGGCCCACTTTTTTTTATGATCCAAACCGTTCATCTGTTTGGGCACAACGTAACGTGCCTCAAAAATCAGT
Organism: Tasmannia lanceolata; assembly: GCF_043159265.1. Lineage (NCBI taxonomy): Eukaryota > Viridiplantae > Streptophyta > Magnoliopsida > Canellales > Winteraceae > Tasmannia > Tasmannia lanceolata. The sequence continues at coordinate 12,957,368 of NW_027518695.1, forward strand.
TCCATAGGATGATCCTAACCCTCCGATCTGAACTGATCTGAATATAGAGATTTCCAAAAATCATTTATGGAATCTTCTACAGATCGGAGGGTTAGGATCATCCTATGGAACTGATTTTTGGGGCACAACCTACTTATGTTGTGTCCAAACAGATGAACGGTTTGGATCATAAAAAAAAGTGGGCCATACCTACTTTTTTTTTGGACTTCACGTGTTTTCACGGCCACCCATCATATAAATTCTCGATGTGGCCTATAGCCCTATAGTAGATATGCAGTTTTGCACATGCTATTCCTACTTTGGGGAGTAACAAAACAGGGATAAGAACCGTGTCCGTGTATAAAATTATCCGCCCCTTACTATTCTCGTTCTAAACAAGCTCAAATAGGGTACGAGTCCACTCTTCTCTCTCTAAACGCGCTCGGATCCATCTCTCTCCCGTTTTGGAATTGCTCGAAGGTCCCTCATTTTCTCATTCTAGTTCTAGAAGAAGAAGTTCAGATCTTAGAAATACGACCAGGGTTCAGATCTTTCGAAACCGAAGGGATTCCAGACCTGCTCGGGTTAGGGTTTATTTTATGCTAATTTTTTGGAATCTTATCGCTTTATTGCTACTTCAAGGATAGGGTTCTCTTTCTTGCTTTTTAGGGTAGAAAAATATCTTACGGATCGTGGTTTTATGATGTAAAGCACTGATCTGATTTTAATTCTGAATTCCATCTCTTTAAAAAGTCGTTTCTCTGAAGTTTTCGTGTTTATTTGGCACACGTGTAAAGATTAAACTCCAGTATTTAAGAGGTTTATGTCCAGATCTTTCAAGGTCTATTTCATGTGTTTATTGGGCGTACAGTTGGAGCTCTAATAGTTAATATTGTTGGTGGCTGCATTTTATATAAGGTATGTGTGAGTATTAATTTTCAGATAGGTGTTGTCCATCATCACCCCCTTAAGTCCCACTTCCAAGGGAACCTCCTTTGCATAGAACCAGAAAAAAGTGTAAATACTTCATCGATATACCCTTTATCCCTCCTTCATAGGAATGCGACCTCGAATATGCCCAATCACCAAGAATTTTCAAAATGAAAACGTCCCGTGTCCCACATCAAGGGGACCTCCTATGCACAGAACCAGAAAAAGTATAAATACTTTATTGATATACGCTTTAATCCCCCTTCATATGACTGCAACATCAAATACGCCCAAATGGCGTATTTGATAGATGTCTCACTCCACCACGAATATCCTAACATTTTTCCTCAGACCTCTTCAGTAGAAAGACTGAGAAATCTGATTGATTGTCTTATGTACACCCAAATGGCCTCCAATGACCCTATTGCGGAATTCATTTAAGATGGCCCCTCTCAACGGTGACGATGGAGCGATAACTATGAGTCCTTTGTATCGTAGTTCACCCTGCTCCCATTTATATTTCAGGTGAGTCGTAGGATCATGTGTAATGCTGCCAATAGGTTCCTTTAGGACCGAATCTTCTTCCCATCCTGTTTTGATGTCCTCCTACCAAACAAAGTGAGGAGAGAAGAGAGCGAAAAATGTGGATTCATCTGGTGTCTCTCTTTGGTGGGACAAGGCATCACCACTTTGCCATTCTCCCCTTTTCAATACACTATCTCGTAGTCGTAGCCGAGTAGATTGGTCAACCATTTCTGTTGAGCCAATGTAGTGACATTTTGTTCCAACAAATAAATGAGATTGTGGTGATCAGTTCGGATTTGGAATCGTCGTCTGAGGAGTTATGGCCGACATCTTGTTATGACGTGCCATCATATCTTTTTTATATGTCAACAACCCCAAATTTTGCTCAATGAATCCTTTGCTAGCGAACCCAAATTTCACCATCATAGCTTGTTATAAGGCTTTATACTCTCATGAGAGAGGAGAGCATCGTAGACCTGATGGATTCGACTCTGGCATGATTGATGACGTAGATCGAGACTTTTTAGAAAGGCCATTTGAATGAGATGAGATTAGGACCGGTCTCTTCGCTGTGTGTAAAGACCATGCCCTAGGGACCGGATGGTTTTTGCATGGCTTTCTTCCACTGCTATTGGGATATAGTAAACATGAAATTTTTTATTTCTTCAAGGCCTTCTAAGAGACTAGTTTTAGACAAAAGAACTGGTGCGGCCTTCATTGCTCCGATCCCTAAGGTTGAAGGGGCGATCAACATCACGGATTGGGATGCTTGGATAAGGAGATGCACCTGCATCACTTCCACCTGAAGTAGAGCATGATCACTGTATTCTGCTTCTACTGAGTAGACAGCCTATTAATGTTAGATCATATCATTACCCTTACATTAAAAATGAGAGATATTATCAAAAGAAATGCTACACGCTGGCATAATTCGACCCAGTGTTAGCCCCTTTTCTTCACCTATTCTATCAGTGAAGAAAAAAGATGCCACATGGTGCACGTGCATCAGTTACAGAGCTTTGAATAAGCTAATCGTAAAAGACATACCCTATACCTGCAATTGATGATACACGGGATGAACTCCGTAGGGACTGTTTTTTTCTCCAAGTTGCATCTTCGTTCAGGCTACCATTAGAAATGGGCCCATGCTGAAGACATTCCTAAGACTGGCTTTTACACACATGCGAGGTATTTCGAGTTTTGGTGATGCCTTTTGGCTTAACCAACGCCCCATCCTTGTTCCAAAGTAGGGCTGCACAAAAAACCTCTCAAACCGATAAACCGAACTGAACCGGGCCTTTCGGTTCGGTTCGGTTTTTATGCCTATCGGTTCGATCGCGGTTAGGAAATTTACAAAACCGATCTGATCGGTTCGGTTTACGGTTCAGCAAATATTAATCCCAAAAACCGAACCGAACCGTCAAGTGATACGAAAACCGAACCGAACCGGTTCAGATAAGTTAATATATTTTTTATTTTTTTGAATTTTGACATTCGCCCATTCTCGTCTCACCCAGACACCCACAGCGGTTTAACTTTAGACTTTGACCTAACCCTAACCCTAAGTCCCTAACTCTAGTCTCTAACCTTAACCCAATAATAACACAAAAAGAAGTAAAGAACCCAAACCGTCCTTCTCTTCTCCTCTTTGGGTCTTTCACCTCTCCAGCTCTCCTACACGGATTCAAGCCCCCCTAACTTCTCCCGTTCTTCGTCTCCTCAAATCGCTGCAACCTCAAGTGCAAGCCTCAAATCGTATCATCAAACGATTCAAACCCATTAACATCTTCATCTCCTCTGCTCTAATCAAACGATTCAAACCCTAACTTCTTCTGCAAGGTTCGGCATAGATTCAACCCTAACATCTTCGTCTCCATCTATTCCTTTTGTTTCTATTTAATTTTTTTGATTTGGGTCTTGGATTTGTAGAAAGTTGTCTTTCTAGTTTCTAGGGATTTTGCTTCTTTTTTTTCTTGTTTTTGCATTAGATCTGCAAGGATCTTTATCATTTGAGTTGCTGGAGCTTGGGTTTGCAGGGTATGATTTTCTTTTGTGTTCTTGTAATTGCTGAGATAGAAGATTTTCTGCAATTAAATGCTATTTATGCCATGCTGATTTGTGTTGCAATTTGAAACTTGGGATTTTTTTTTCTTTTCCTTTTCTTTTCTTGTAATCATCGGATTTTGTCATTGGATTATGTTGAATTTATATTTTTGTTGAATGATTAAGGTATCTGTTTCATTTTTTTTATTAAATTTCCATGGTGCATTTATGCTTTCTTGCTAGTACTGTATAATTTGATTGTTGCCTGTTAAAAATAAGATTTGCAGTTAATCATATTTGCAAATGGATGAGCAGTGGCTTCTTTTTTAGGATTTGCAGTTACAGGTCAAAAAATGGATAAACCGTGAACCGAACCAAACCGAACCGGTCAAAAACGGTTTGGTTCTGTTCGGTTAGACCCACCATCGGTTCAGTTACAGTTTGATTTTTTTCCAAACCGATGGACTCGGTTCGGTTCAAGGGTGGTTCGGTTCAAGAAACACCCTTGAGCCGAACCGGACCGAACCATGTGCAACCCTATTCCAAAGTTTTATGAATGAGATATTTAGACCTTATTGACATCATTTTGTCTCGGTATTTTTCGATGATATTTTGGTGTGTGATAAAAGTTGAATTGATCATTCGCTACATGTGAAGCAAACTTTAAGTATCCTACGGTGGCACCGTCTTTTTGTCAAGTGCTCTACGTGCTAATTCATTCAAAGAGGACACAATCTCTTATCTCGCCTTCCCTTAATCTTCTCTTGATAAAGGTTCTTCACAATAGGCAGCGTCGAAGTAGCAAGTGGTTTAAGAGGAGCACTGTAATTTGGAAAACTCCGTGGCACATTAGCATTATGTCGTCAACTCAGTACCTCAAAACATGTTCTTCCTATAGTCACTCAGTACCTCAAAACATGTTCTTCCTATAGTCGAGCCAACCCGATAGCATGTCATTTTTGTGGGCTAAAATATCTGCACCCCCATGCGCAGATCTTTTTTGTAATCCGCTGATGAAGCAGCTCACAACAAACTGCTTGGAGAGATTTTCCATGTGATTAGCTAGTTGTTCGAACCAATCTTGGTACTCACGGACAGTTGTGGTTTGTCGGAGTTTGGTCAAAGTCCCCGTAGTCTTCATAAGGGTTTGATCCAAAGCTAATGCATATGGCCTCCACGAACTCCCGCCAAGACACCATCCCTCGAGTCTTTTCCAACAATTTATGCCAATGCAACACCTTGCTCTCAAGGTATCTTTAAAAAAAAAAACATCTTGTTCTCAAGGTGAAAAGAAGCAATAGTAATGGCCATATGCAACACCTTGTTCTCAACACCTTCTGTGCCTCCTCAGTGTGCTTGTGATTAAAGACGCCTTGTTCTCAACACCTTCTGTGCCTTCTCAGTGTGCTTGTGGTTAAAAAATCGCTCAATGCGAAACACCCAACGCAATGGATCGTCTCCATCAAAATGAGAGAAATTGACCTTGGCAAAACATATAGGACTCGTGTCAGGAGGGTGTTGGATGTGTGCCAGCATTTGGTGGGATGATGCATCTTGCTGATGTTGCCATCTACGTCACAAATATCTCCGTTATTTTCAAAATATAGCGTTTTTGTTGCGAAATTTTGATAAAACGACAAAATCCCGAACTAATTCCGAGATTTTAAAAATATAGCGATATTTTCGTTCTTATCATAAAATATCCCGATAATATCGCGATATTATCCTGATATTTTTACTATATTTTTATTTTATATTTTTTCTTAAATTTAATATTTTTATATATTTTTTAAATAATTTAATTTTACAGTTTATTTCCCGATATCAACCCGAAAAAATTAATAAAAAATTAATATATCTCGAGATTTTCCCTTCCCGAGAACGACAGTTGTGACATAGGTTGCCATCCATTGAATGATGAGGAAAGCGCTTCATACTTGATATGGAGGGCTGATACAAGCTGATGGAGTTGCTGCAAAACCTCTGTGTGCCGCTCATTGTTCTCTTTGATCTGCTTGATCCCAGGCTATATATGTTTTGCCTTTTGATCTCTAGTTCCTGCTGCCATGGTGCCCAACATAGGTATTAGGTCAAGTCGTGGCTCTGATACCAAGTAATAGCTTGATAGGAGCTTGACTACTTGAGAGATAAGAGAGCACCAAAAAAAAAAACGAGTCTCATTTCCAAATTAATCAAATGCATGTATGCACATAACAAATCCATGAAGTTTTATGATAATTTTCTTACAATTCTTCTTTTATGTCAAACTTTATTTTTAAGGAATTCACACCAGAATTTTCTGGATTGGTTTGATGCATTTTTTTTTTTGTGTTATTGCCCTATTGAATCCATGTTTTAGTCTCTGTTCTTCAATTCTGAACTTCATTATGGTTCTGGTGGATTTTTTATTGTTTTCTCATGCTGAAACTAATTCACTTTGATGTTCATGTTTGCAGCAGAGGAAACAACATAGTTGGGTTGGACTACACATTCATCACCGGAGAGAGAGAGAGAGAGAGAGAGAGAGAGAGAGAGAGAGAGAGAGAGAGAGAGAGAGAGAGAGAGAGAATATTTGCCTTTTCTTCTAGTTTCCTCTCATTTACAGGGTGTGAGATCCTCAGAGATTTGTCTGCGATAAGGGAGGGTTCTTAAATATCTTGTCTAGAATTCTTTTATTTGCTCAAAGATGGTTGGGGCAGCAGAGGAAACCCAATTGAACAGGCTGGAGAGCCAAGTCGATAATGGTGGGGGAGGGGCATGGGAGTATCTCTGTCTCATTAGGAAGCTCAAAGTTCGACGATCGGACAAGGTCTTGAAATATGGATTGTCGATCTTGAGTGACTCTAAGAAGCGATCAAAACTTGGTGGAGAAGGTGAGTACCATTTGTTTTATTTTACTTTTTGTTGGGTTGTAGTATTTGGTGCTTTAGAATCATTCAAGAAATTTGAATTTTTCGATTATGGATCTGGGTGTCTTTCCTTTTCTCGTTTTTTTTTTTTTGAGAGTTGGAAAGGTTTTGTTTTTATCCTTTTTTTTCTGTTTAGCTAGATTTTGAAATTTGACTAGTTGAAAATTCTTGATAGAAACTGTAAATTTGAAATTTTGCATATTTATGCTGGAATTTGCATCTTTCATTGCTTTCTTCGTTTTGTATTTTGAGAGACTACATAATTTGATTTCACCTTGTTTTTTACAATTCTTGGGAGAAGTTGGGAGATAAACTTTTTGAAATTAGGTATCGTAACTGGGAAGACGGTAAGGTAAGGTTGCTCCATTGTGACCTGGTGGTCACGGGTTTGAGTCACAGAAACAGCCTGTCTGCAAAGCAGGGGTAAAGTTGCGTACATCTAGCCCTCCCTAGACCCCGCAATGGCGGGAGCCTCATGCACTGGGACACCCCCCCCCCCCCCCCGGGGGGACGGGGGACATTAAGGCAGTGTTTGGATCTGCATGGTAGGTTTCAACTGAATGTTTAGAACAATGAAAGGATTTCCTTTGGAATAGGTTTTACATTGTTTGGAGGAGATAACATATTTTCCTGGAAATTGAATGGGTACAGTTTGACTTATAATTTCACGAACATTATCAGTTAACAAACTGTGTTGGCAATTTAATGACTTCAATTCAGGTGGGGATGTAGAGAGGAGAGGGAGGGAGGGAGTTTTTGGGAGGCTTATTTGTGGTTAAGTTTCGTTATGCCATGCTTATCAGACCTATAGGTGGTCATGGTTAAAGTTTGCCGTGTAATAGTACCCACTTCCACCTACACTTCAAACTTTTTTTGGACGAATCTTCGAGAAAATCAGCAGGCTCGACAATTTGAAGAGAGATAGCCAATAGATGCACATTATGTGCAAAAGGCAGGTACTACAACCACATCTTCCTTCATTGTAGGGTGGCATGTAGGGTCTGGACTTTGGAAAGCGAAGCTACAGTGGTTCACCCTATTTTGGATCTTTCCAAGCTACACTACCGTTTTTTTTTCCTTGAACTGATAAAATATATTAAGCAAAAAGGCTATACAAAGGGGAATAAATGGAAAAGAAAAGAAAGAAAAGAAAAATGAAAAAAAGGACCCCTAGAAAGAATCAGCAAAACCAAAGTGATGCCATTCCATACTAAAACACTAGATCATACAAGTGATTCCAATATTCTCTATTTTGTCGGCTAACGAGATCCCTCAAAGACGAATTTGAGACTATGACTCAAAATCTGGGTAATATCCTCCACATCCCTGAACCAACTAGTAAATTGCCACAAGGGAGAAAGAAACCTTCCTAATCCAATTGATAGGGTTATGTGAATAACCTCCGATCCTAGTCTTTTATGCAGCCCAAATCTGCCAAACGGCTTCAGGCCTTTCCAAACCGCCTGATTACCATATCCTCACCCCCAATGCAAAGGCCATTAGGAGCCATATTATATCACCAAAGCCGACTATCAGCCTATTAACATAGGTATTATAGATGGATTTGCCACTACCATTGAAATTACATTTCAACCATCTGGAGGGTGAGAAGGCCAAACATCCGTGTTCCTTTTCTCAAGGTCAAATCCCTGCAAATGCTACCCCAATCACAATTAATGCACTAAGCGAAATACCAGAAAAACAAGTAATTCTGGAAACATGCTCAGAAACCTTGACAAGAATTTCATACACAATCCAGCCAGTAGTCTTTCTTTCGGAGAATCAGAGGAAAACAATCTAGAATTCTTCTCTGCCAGACGTGCCGAAAGGCAAAGGGAAGGAGGGAATTCCAATAACATTCTACTCAACTCAACTAAGCCTTTATCCCAAACTAGTTGGGGTCGGCAATTCCGATAACATTCAAAACACAAATTTCTGCAAGAGGTTTGTATGACTCTAACCATGACAAACAAGAGAAATCCAGCAAAATAAGGTTTGCATGGATCTTACGAATGGAGTAAAACACAAATTTCTGCAATAACACAAGAAAACTGAAGGGAGTCTCCCCAATTTCAAAAAAAGAAGCTTGCAGACTCTCTAACAGCCCTAAAACCCTGCTTTTACAAGCTTGATTCGATCTATTCCTGGTGCTTAAGATTTACCAAAACCAAACTTTCCTAAGGACTTGAGGACACCTAGAAGAACTCAATCAGAAACAAATACAAGTTTTTGACTACTCTTATCAGGACAATTGTTCTCAGGCTTAAATTAACCTTACATTCAAACAACATTCATCATAATTCCCCAAATATTGGAGTACAAAGTACCACCCAATTTTTGTAAGAAAAAGTCCCCCAGGGCCCACTGCTGATAAGATCGCCCATACAATTCAGAAAATGGTCGGTCTCTAATGTACGTTTTGCCTTGTTTGGCTCCAAGGTTCATATACATAATTAGTAGTTCGACAGGTCAAAAGCTTTATTAGCTTCTTGAGCCACATAGTCAAAAGCTTATAGCAATTCATTAAAGAAAAGGGAAAACCGAGACAGTCAAGCCCAAAATACAAGAACGGAAGAAACAGAAAGGAAAATACAAAGACAATATACAATCACAGAGGGAGGAAATCAAACAACTCCAAACCAAGCTTGCCCACCCACTACGAGCTAATCTATCTGCCTCCTGGTTTGCCGATCTTCTAATATGATTGAAGACTATGGAAGAATCACATATCCGATCTTCGATTTCGTCAAACAAAGATGCAAACCTCCAAGGCGGCACTCGCGCACCTCTTAGCCATCTAATGACATTCATTGAGTCACCTTCCACAATTGTCGAGTTCAAGAGTTCACTTGGAATACACTTTAACCTTGATGAGCGGCTTTTATATGTTGAATACTGATTGAAAAAGAAATCAGTATACTCTAGTTCTGCTTCTGATTCCTCTTGACAATACAAGCTCTGCCATTTTAATAACAATTGCTCACTCCAATTATTTTATTTTGGGGCCGTATACACATGAAGGGTTCTGTGGATTCTTCAATTGTAGGTCTTACTGGGAAATTGGTTCGTGATGAGAAAGCAATGTTTTTGGTATACAGGGCGTGATCCTCATTATTTTAAATTGGTTCTTGATTCAAAAGCAATATTTCTCTTGTTTTTGGTAGACTGGGCGTGATCCTCATTATTTTAAAGTGGTTCTTGATTTGAATGCAATAAATCTGGTAATTATTTCTTGGGTGCTGACTGCTGGCTGCAATGAACCTTCCATCTTATTAAGTCTTTTTTAGATCCCTGAGGCCAAATGTCTGTGCAATGATACCATTTAATTTGTGGAATTATACCATTTCCCTGTGTTTTATAGGCAATGTTGTGTAGACTATTATTTGCAGATGAGGTTGAAAATTGCAGGGAGATGAGAATAATCATATATTACATTAGAGAACTTCTCTGACTTTGTGTGGAACTTTCTCAGTATTGATCCCTTTGGGCTTCTCTTTTTGCAAGTTTTTAAGTTCTCAACTAGATGTCTTTACAAGAAATTCTAGATACTTCCCATTTGCACTATTTTCCTGTAACTATTCCAAGTACCATGCCCTTGTTCATTTGTCGGTAATAGGCTAAGAGAAAGATATTTCTCTTGCTCGGTAGTGGACTACCTCAGGAATGAATGGGTATCCTTTCGTATACTAGGATTGAAGAGCTGGATAGACCTTATTGTTAACTAAGGGTCAGTAAACTGGCATAGTCACACCTGTAAGGTATTCAAATAACTTCATTTTTAAAACTTCATTGGTCTTTCATATGTTCTCCATTCAAACATTTATCCTAGACTCTACATCTTGCTTTGTAAAAAATGATATTATATGTTTCTCTCATTATTTAAAGAGCAAATGGCTTTTTTTTTAATGGCTGTTGAAACTGGTTATTGATTTACTTAATCGAATCACTAATTTCTGCTTTCTGATATGTCCCTCATAGCTGTTCGGTTATGTTTTGAAGCTTAGTATTCTTCACCTTTGTTTAGCTTGACATCTTGCTCATGCTTGTGTTCTTGATGTAGAATGGACTCTTTACGAGCAGGTGGCTATTGCAGCTATGGACTGCCAGCACCTTGATGTGGCAAAGGTGGAATCCATTTTCTTTTGATTTTCCTTTGAAATGGCTGCTTTATTTCTTTTATACTATCTTCGAATTTCCTGTCAGTTTATTGGAAAGAGAGATTTTACTCTCTGATTCAAATTCAAATATGTGTGTTCCATGTTTGTGACCAAAGAGTAAGATCTACTCATTATTGTGGGGAAAGTGCTTTAAAAGTAAAACTGAAGAGAACCTAAATATTCTAGACTGCTAATAAAGTTAAGATACTAAATAACCTTTGTCTTCTAGACATAATAGAGTAAATAAAGTAATATAACCTATATCTTCTAGACTGTTCCTTATGCAGTGAATAAGTCCTACTCATGATTGTATGAAAATTGTGCCAAAGTGAAAGTGCAACTTAGACCTTCTTAACTGATCGTAACGACCAAGGTGGAGCCGAAATTGACAACCCCACCCACCCATCAAAGTCCCACCCCTGTCAGTTATGAAGAAGTTTTTGGTACATTTTATATGAAGTTGTTGATGTGGCACAGATATGGGAGATACAAGGTTCAACTCTTCTTTTGAAATGATTATATATGAGGGTTGTTACTTTGAAATAATAAAACTAAACACTGTAATGAACATAAAATAAAATAAAATAAAACACTGTTCATTTCACCTAAATTCTTTCTACTCTTCTTTTGAAATGATGATATCTTAGGGATGTTATGTTGAAATAATAAAACTAAACACAGTACACTAACATTTACAATTCACAACAATGTTATTGTTGTATGGTACAAACAAACTTGAAATCCTATGGACTAAAATGATGCCAGGAAATTCGATGTTTTTCAGAGATTGGAAAGGAAAGAGAAGAGGGAGGGGTTTATAATTGGATGCATAAAGAGACTATCCTGACCCCGATATCTTTAGCCCACACCAACTTAATAGAAAACGCATGCAGGATAAGTAGGTGCAATTCTTGCACCATTTAAGAGGTCCAAACCCAGGAGAAGGTAATCTTGCGTCATCATTTTTTTAGCAGCAACAGAAACAAGTGAGTTTCATTAATATAAGGTGAAAAAACAATACAAAATAAAGAGATGAGATATCTGATAAGAAAAAAAGATACAAATAAAAGATTCCCTTCTACCCAAAAGAAAGCTTAACATCATGCTGTGATATTACAATAGAAGTGTCTCCATTGTCAATAACCAAGGATTCTCTTTCCACACCTTCTCTTGCTAGACCATCCCCTCTTTCATTAATCAATCGTGAAATTTGCATAAAAGGCAATGGCATAACCTAGGTAATACCAAGCCTTTATGAAATAAACCTCGCAAGCCTTCATGGGCCAGGAGATGCTCTTTAGCCCAATTTATCACGTTCTTAGAATCATGGTTTTAAACTTCTGCCGGCATATGTCAATTTCGGCTGACATGTGAGTATTGACTTCCGCAGGGACCGAAGTCCAACGTTTGATTCCTTGCATGCAACCTCTAACCAAAATACCCCATATATCCAAGGTATTAAATTTCGGTTTCGGTCGGAATGGAAATATAAACGTTTCGATTTGGGTTAGAAATTTTGGTAGAAATCTTGTAAAATTGTGGAAATGTATGGAAATTTCCATGCAATTGATAGGCATTTAAGATGAAACTTCATGGCGTGCTAAAATAAGCACAAATGCGTACTCAAAAAATGATCACATCAAGCAAAAAAAAAATCTCCCGCGATTGTTTAACAACAAAATGCTAGTGGCATGTGTTGTTGCACATGTCTGATAATTCATGACGTACCACTTTCACATGTAATTCATATAAATATTTATACACAATACATACACCACATTTCACATAAAATTCATAAAAAAAAATGTGACAAATACTGGTATAGTATACCGCCAATACACTTACGATTTTGGTTTCACTATGCGCTTGCTTTCTGCATGTGTTTTGATGAGATGGAAACAGAAACATTCCGTTCATTTTGTATCAGTTTCAGTGGAAATGTAAAACTATGCATATATCTAGCAAATATCTATGTTTTGAATGAACCTTGCTATTTAAGACGTGCACGATAGTGTGTGTCACTAGTTGCTTGATCTTCTTAAACCATTATGGATGGTTTTCTTGCTTATGCGATGGATTCTAAGTATGTATTTGTGCTGATCTAGCATTTACTGAAGTTTCATTTTAAATTTTCTTCGTTTTCATGGACTTCAATAAACTTCCATGATTTTTACAAGATTTCTATGACGACCATAAACTTACACGAAGAACTCTTCCATGAGGACCATAGTCCTTACCAAAACCGATGTTCGAATCCTTGCTTAAAATGTCATTCCACAAGTAAAGGCATGGATAGTCTTTTAGCTCCAACAGTCAATAGATGCTCCACCAAAGCTCAATCTTTCTATCAATGATCTCGACAAAGCCTGTAAAGAAATCAAGAGATTGAGCTTTGGTGGAGCATCTATTGATTGTTTTAGCTTGATTATTCTGGCTTGTTGAGGCGGAAACAAGAGTGGCATCGTTAGTGATCGGGCGACTCAAGGAGTCACATCTGTTATGGAGATTGTCCTAACATTTCAGAGAAAGGGGTTCTGCCAAATTTTCATGTAGACATTTTGAGGTTATTTAGGCAATTTTTATTACTGATCTCTAGGTTCTTTTTTTGAAATGAATCTCTAGCTATTGGTATGTTTCGGATGCACTTATTTTTGGGCTTGTTTTCTGGTTCCTTTTTTTTTTTCGGTTCGTTTGATAAAAACACTCATTGCTAAAAATTATTAAATAAATTACCATTCAAAAAAGTTATTAAATAAATAAAATTATGAAAATAAAAATTTTACACTCTTCAATTGTAGCTCTTTTTAAGCCTTTTGACTCTTCAAATATTGGTCCATATGAAGCCATCAGAAGTTTGAACTCTGAACTGCAGTAGAGAAATTTGGCAAGGAACTCTCTTTATGACCTAAAACACTATATACCAGTTATTGTTGTGGCCCTTGCAACTGAAAATTATTAAGTTAGTTGTTTTTAAAAAAAATTGTATGACTGGTTTTTGGCCCTGCTCTTATCTTACCTATTAAAAATCCTTTAATCTAGCTTGGTCCCTTCTTGCCTTTTTGACTGGTAATGCCACTAAAAAAATGCCACTAAGACCCTTCAGCATTTTTGCTACGATGTACGGAGAAATAATTTCTTGGCATAGTAGGTGGCACTGTGGCAGCTCTCCCTTTGTCAGTCTGTTGTGCTTCATTCCTGTCATCTGTGTATAGTTTTACCACTGATATATATCAATATATGAGACTCTTAAAGCTGAAATTGATGATTTTACCTGAAAATCTTTGCTTCAGGATTGCATACAAACTCTTCAGAAGAAATTTCCAGCCAGTATAAGGGTTGGTGAGTTCATCTATAAACTAGGGTCTATTTCTCCACTTTGGCTCTATTTAGAAAAAATTGTATGACAGGAGCTTCCCTGCGCTTAAGTGGCTCAAAAGGCCTCCCATGGGTTCGTATAGCGGGTCCACCTTTGCAGGTCCACAAAAAGTGACCAATGGGAGGCCTGATAAGCCACGTAAGCGCAGGGAGCTGCCTGCGCAGGAACACTTTCCTCACACACACACACACACACATATATATATATATATATATATATATATATATCATGATTTCTCCCAGATTTCTTAGTTTGGCCTATTTGGTCCCTTCTTTTGGAAATATTCTTCAGCCAGGTTGGAGGGGATGTTGTTTGAAGCAAAGGGATCATGGGCAGATGCAGAAAAAGCATACTCACTCATTCTGGAGGACACACCACTTGATCAAGTAAAATTATCAGGGCTTCCTGAAATCAGTAGGATTTTTTGACATGCTTATTTCATGAAATTTGCTGAATGGAAGTTCTAAGGCCTTTCTGTCTCAGGTAATCCACAAGAGGAAGGTTGCGATGGCAAAGGCACAGGGCAATATTTCAGGTGCCATTGAATGGCTCAATAAATATCTTGAAATGTTAGTGAGTTGGATTCAGGTCTTATAATTTTAAAATAAATGTTTTGGTTTGCTTTTAGTGTGTTGTGTACTTTACAAACATTGCTGAAATGGTTGATTTTATTTCAGATTTATGGCGGATCATGATGCATGGAGAGAACTTGCAGAAATATATGTTTCTCTACAAATGTGAGACTTGTCTCCCTTCATGCTATATGAAAGGTCCTTCATTTCACTGAACTATTCTGTTGTTTCTTGTTGTAATCAGGTATAAGCAAGCAGCTTTTTGTTATGAGGAGCTAATATTATGTCAACCAACAGTACCCCTATATCACTTAGCTTATGCTGAGGCAAGTAGCTTTTTTATTGTTATTTATGTGTTCAATTCTTCTTCTTTTTCTTTTGTGATTTTTTCACTTCAATGGTGAATGACGGGGGTTGTCCATGATAAGGAGGATTTTATGATTCTGTCCGTTGTTCCTTTGGGTGTTCAGATGGCAGGGAAAGCCGATCTATGGGTTGGTTTCTAACATTAATGACATTTGAAATGCTGACCATATTGTACTAGGGTACAAACATGGCTACTGGTGATTCAAGGACAACCTTGGGAGGCAGACAAAGGTTACTAAGACTCAAACCAAACAATACAAATTAGGTTGTGCTAGAATAGAAAAATAAGCAAAGATCTAAAGTGGAATGAGAAATAATTGATTCTTGATCAAATTTCAAGATCAAAAAATCAATGATCACTGACAAGCAAAACTATATCATAGAATTCCGGAATGTCAAACAAACTAAGACGTTTCAATATTCCTAAATTATCCCTGACGTACTTTGGATTTCCGCCATCCATCCTAGGCTAATATCATTCCTTAAACAAGACCCTAGAAAACTTTCCGAACAATTTATGACTTCCAAAATAGATATAGATGAACTAAAACAACCAAAACTCCCGTTCAAAAAGAAAAAAACCCGTCTCAGGTTTATTTTTTCATTTTTTTCTTTTCAATGAAAATATAGAATTTTATGATAGGAATGAAAGGATACAGTAGAGCAGAGCTTGCTCTACTTACCCATAATTTCCAATGGGCATCCACCTTGTCGATATCTATCCTAGGGGCATGAAAAGAATAGCATCCACATTCTCTAACAAAATGAGCTTATGTCCGAGGACCACCATTATTCCTTGCAGCCCATCTGATACCATTTTCTGAATTCCCTTGCTCCCAACTCCTTTTTTGAATAATCTAACTCCCATTAATAGCTCTTTAGCCTCAGGCATGTTTGAGTGAATTATGTCATTCGGACCCAAGGATGCCCAAAGAATATCACCTCACTCATCTCTAAAGATTCCCCCAATACCTGCCCAACCTAAATTCCTAAATGAGTATACATCGAAGTTAGCTTTATCACTTGGGGATGCAGAGGGGCAGAGGGGTCCATACCTCCGCCTTCAATCTTCTTTCCTCTGTGACTTCTTTTCAACATCTAGAGAAGCCTTGAGTAGACGCACCCAAAAAAGGGCAGCCCAGTAGACACACCCAAAGAGTCCATACCTCCTCCTCCCATAAGATTATTGAGTAATTTATAATAATTTTGATACCTTTGTCACCTTTTTATTCTTGTTTTTGGTGTATTACTTGGTCAGCAACTTGCAAATTCAAAACTTGGTAACATTGCCATGACTTAAGACCATCACTTAGACCTGACCACTTATATGAAATTACTTGATGTATAATATAAGTGAGAAGAGGTATTACAATATAAATATGCATAAAGATAGTTGGGTGTGTAAGAAATATCTTTACGAACTTAAGTTATCCGGACCACACAACAGGTTATTAATTATTAATATTCAATGGACACTTTTGATTTGGAAGTTTTTATCTGAAAAATAAATACCCTTGTTATAGCCCTGGAAGAATTTTATGGTGTACCTTCAACTGTACTTGCTATTTTAGTGTATAAGAACACCTTATGCAAAGGTTTTGGATTGTAACTATTAAGTTTTGTTGTCCTTTGATTCAATAGGTACTCTATACAATGGGTGGCTTAGAAAATCTTCAAACAGCTAAAAAGTATTATGCATCCACCATTGACTTGAGTGGAGGCAAGAACACCAGAGCCCTTTATGGCATATGTTTGGTGAGATTCCCCTTACTCATCTATTCCTTCATTATCTTTCGCTGTGTCCTTGTTTTAGTCTTGTTTTATTTCCTTCCTTCAAGAATAATTGGAAGCTTGGAGTAATCTCCTACTTGTCTATGCATGATTAGATGGTCACACCGACATAGTGTACTTTCACCTTTTATACTTACTCATTCTTTTTAGAATGAAATTATGAAAGCTCCCATTCAATGCAATGATCTGGGACCATTTATTCAGTAGCGTCCAATATTGAGTTGCCATACCTCAAATTGGGTAATCTTAACTTCCAATTGGTGGCCTAAATGGGCAAGTGAAGGAAATTAGAGCAACAGCTCAAATTAAAATAGCAAAAGCCCTCCAATTGGACACTTAAGGCTGACAATCAGAATATTAATGAAAAATGGTCTAGATCATTGTAGTGTCCATGGGTGGACCCAATCTCACTGCATCTCATTGGAACTCGCCCTAAGTGCATCAAATTTATCATTCTCCCTACTTGTACAGATTGAAACAATATTCGTATTAGTTTTCATTATCTAATATGGATGTGTTGGTATTATTACGCAATGAGATGAGTAGATTACTAAGAAAAGCTTTATATTCTCTTCAGTGTAGTGTTGCTATCGGTCAGCTTTCGAAAGGGAGAAACAAGGAAGAGAAAGAGAGCTCAGAGCTCCCATCCCTCGCCGTGAAAGCCTTAGTGAAAGACTACCAGCAGAGAGCTCCCAACAAACTCTCTCTACTTACAACCACACTGAAGAACATGAAACTCCTCTCATAACTACATTTCCCCACTCACCAGCTTGTCGTTACTTTTTTCTCCTAGAACTTGAAAGGTTCATCTATTTGTGCAGTAACAGCTGCAAAATCTTGATATTTTTATGCTTTTTTATATGTCCAGTGGGTATTTCTTTCTAAATTCAGATGTGGTTTGTATTTCCCAATAAGTACATGGTGAATTAGAGAAAATGGGAAAGTGAATTTTCTTCAAGTTCTCATGGTAATATGATGCATGGAACTTCTTATTAAGACTATATATTTGCCCTTTTATTGAATTTAGATTGAGTAATAATGTAAGTTTAAGCATATTTTCTAGCACAAATGCATGGCCTTTACCTGCATATCCGGGTTTTGTTGGAGAAGATGGGTTTAGTTGTCTATGCCACCTCCAAAGCTTCTATGAAAATCAAAATCTCTCTCATTTTGTCTTCTTGTTTCCTTTGGTAAATTGAGAATGGAAGTGATGTTCCCACCCTCTGATGGGTAAGTTCTAGTGAGGGTAAGTTGGGGGTAAAACATTCTTTTACTCCTGTCCCCAAAATGTTGGTTTTTCTAGTGGGCTATTCCCTCCTACTTTAACTAATATAATATGTTTTCCATTTTTCTATCTGTTTTTAATTTTTTTCAAGTCAAAATGTTCCTCATCTGTTCACCCAAAATAATGATTTTGTGAAAATTTTGCCATTGATTTTTTCACAACAACATATCAAAAATGAAATTCCATTCTCTCATGACCAATCATCAAGCACAACTTTAATAATTATATTTAATTATTGTACATCCATTAAGCAGTTTAAATAAGTCTAAGTTAAATATAATGAAATCTAACAATAGTTGAAAATTCATAGGTAATTCCATCAACTTCAATTAGCACATCATTAGCATCCACCATTCTGTTTCTGTACCGAGAGTGTCGGATCTCTCACATAGAGTTCATTACATCATCTTTTATAAGCTAAAATCCAGATTTTATCTTTTTCAATCCTGGTAAAGTCCAGGATTTTACAGTTTTGGGTTATAAAATCCATGCATGCAAATGCCTCCCTAGTGTCAAAGGGATCTCTTAAGTATAAATAAAGTTGAGGGAATTATATAATAATTTTACAAATTAAACATATTTTAGAGCACCGCTTAAGATGGTTTGGACATATCCTACGTAGGCCTTTGAATGCTCCAGTGAGAAGAGACAACTCGTGCCAAGTTGATGAAGTAAAAAGAGGTAGGGGCAGACCAAAAACAACTTGGGTAAAAACAGTGGGGAAAGACTTGATAGCTAGGAACATAACAGAGAACATAACCTTGGTTATGATAGAATGGAAGAAAATAATCCATATAGAAGAACCCAACTAGAGCCGGGTAGATTACTTTCACCTTCTTCTTGAATTTTTTCTAAATGATTCATTTAGCCGACCCCGACTAGTTTGGGACAAAGGCTTTGTTGAGTTGAGTGATGTCTCTATAAAAAATAAAAATTTCAAGAAATATATTTTTTACAACTTATCCAATGTCCACAAAGGTTAAGATCAAACGATTTGCAGATAAAAGAAGATTGCCAAATTTTAAAATTAACTTTTAAACAATAAAATCAACAATTTTAGTTTTGGGAGATTCGGCCTTTTTACGATTGTAAAGATTTGTCCCGTGATTTTTCAAAAAAAAAAAAAAAAACAATTGTGCGAAAACTCAATCAGACATGATGATTTTGAAATTTTAGTTGTTTGGTTTAGTCCAGCATCAACTCATAACCATTTTTCCCAATTCTGGAAAAGTTTGGAAAGGAAGAATATTTCTTAAAGTTCCTACTATTTTAACACACCAAAAAGGTAACCAGAACCGGTTCTATTTAATTTTTACGAGAACTTCAATTTATGATATTATCTCTATGAATCAACCATAATGATATGATTTCCCTCTAAATTGTGAAAAGGACAAAATTTCCTAATAAAAAAAATTTGTAGGCCCGATGGTTCAACCCTTGCCTATCTACTAATCTTGTTTTGATGATTCCTAGTGAAGAAGACACTTGAGGAACATCGCCACAATGGCCACTTCCCACATTATGTAAGGAAGTATTTCAGTTTTCAAATGCTAGACTTAGTTCTCAAATCATGTAATTTATTTTTAAAATTAGAGAAATTTTCAAATCTCAAATTATACAAATCCAGGGATTCCAGCTAGTTTCTGTACTTTAATTCCTTAGATCTATATATTAGAATTAGAATCCCCCCCCCCCCCCCCCCCTTTTTTTTTTGAATGGCTAGAATTTGAATTGTTTTCTATAATATGCCGTCCCTCTACATATTCGAGGGTCAGGATAATCTGATGGAGATGATTTTCATGGCACAATAAATGAATGGCTTGGATCTTGAAACAAGTTACCCCCACTATATATTTTTTTAAAGGTAAGTGGCATTTCGCGCCGCTTGTTTTACTTGGAACAGCCCACTCTAATATACTTATAACTACTCCTTTACGCTAGAGCTATCTGTCCTGAGTAAAAAGGGGCGAATATATCATTTCCCTTTTTAAATACACTGTGCCATTTGGATTTTCAGATTTTTGAATCTTGGATTTTTTCAAAATCTTGGATGGGAGACGAGAGAAGACGGATACCGTCCGTCCGTTTTCTGGTTTCTCGCCCTTCTTTCAATTGAGCAAGAGAGTAGGAGATCGTCCCACGTTTCCAACTTTTAAAAATTTCAAAATGGTTAAAATCCAGGATTCTAAAGAGAAGTGAGGCTAAGAGTGCAGAGGACTGCCATGGCTTTCAAACTAAAACTTGGATCCAAATAGCCCCTTACATAGTTACATGTGAACGCCATATAAAACTCAAGAAATTACATGATGTGTGCCCAAAAATCATTTCCAAATCATCCTATGGAAATGATTTTTGGGACCCATCAAATGGATGGTTTGGATCATCCTACAGTGTGGGTCCTACCATTGCAATGTTAGTGGGCCCTGGTATTTGCTTTTAGTCTGAGGGCAACACAACTGCGTCTCATATTATGCCATCTGACTGAATAATTTGTGAGGTTGGAGGTGGGGGCCGACAAACAGTTGAAAAATCAAATCAATTGGGAGGGCAAGGACAAATTTTACAACCCCAAAAAACACTACCTCCACACCTCCCCAAATTTTAAAATCCGCAAACATCGCCATTATAGTGGAGAGCGTGCAACGACAGCTTTTCTCTCTCATTCGCCCCCTTCGATCCTCTTTCCCGGACTCTCTCTCAAACGAAAAGTAGACCAGGAAAAAAAGGAAAAATAAAAAGAGATAGATAGAGAGAGAGAGAGAGAGAGAGAGAGAGAGAGGGTTTTTTTTTTCTTTTCTCATCACCACACCCTCACAAAATCTCTATTTTCTTACGTAATTCATCTGCATCTAATCTGAATCTCTTTCGCATCTAGACCTTTTTTTTTTCTCTGTTTCTCCGATCGAAAAATTCTCGAATCTCCGGCGTTATGCCGGAATTTCCGATCCGGATCTCGCCTTCCCGATCTGGTTGTTGGATAAACCCTAGGCTGATTATCTCTCTTACGGCTAGGTTTTGAAAGAATCCGAAGAGAGGGAGCATCGTGTTTGGAATTCTCTAGGGTTTGTTCTATTAGGCACCATGGAGGCGATTGAGGAGCTGATTCAGCTCTCGGATTCGATGGTGCAGGCCTCTGCTCTTCTCGCGGATGAAGATACGGACGAGCCCTCGTCGAGAAGGGCATCCACTTTCCTCAACGTTGTTGCCCTTGGCAATGTGGTAATTCAATTTTTGGATCTAATTTTACCCTAATCCTTTCTAGACTTGTTGTTTTCTTTATCTGAATTGATCATTTTGTCTTTAATACTGACCTCTTTAGGGCAATTAGAATTTCAGCACCTGATCTTGGTGCTGCAAATTTTATTGATTTTCGTTTTGGTCATTGATTGTCTTTTTGGGTCTCTTTGTGAAAATTTTGATTCAATTTCAGATCTGTAGCTTCTGAGTTAAAATTTTTTTTTCTCATTCTTGTATTGTGATAAGAAGATTAATTATGTAATGTGCTCTGTCATTTTTATGGCGTTATCGATGTCCTAGATGGCATTTTTGTTTCTTCTTTTTGGTTTTATGGAATTTTTTTAAAAAAAAAAAACTTTCTGTCTCATATTTTCTAGGCTTTGTTTCTTACTTTGCTAAGTTACTTTGATTGTAGGGTGCTGGAAAATCAGCGGTGTTGAACAGTTTGATTGGTCATCCTGTTTTGGTGAGTTTCATTCACTCAAAATTTGGCATCTGGTTGTGTATTTTGTATTTATATGACGCGATTCCATTTGGGGTTTCATTCTCTCTTCATTTATCATTGTTTTTCTTGTTGCTCAGCCAACGGGAGAAAATGGTGCCACTCGGGCTCCCATCAGTATTGATTTACACAGGGACAGTTCGCTGAGTAGCAGATCAATAGTCTTACAAATAGACAATAAATCTCAGCAGGTTTCTGCAAGTGAGACCTCTTAACATGATGTGAAATGCTCTGACATCTGGGGCTGATTGTTTTGTTTTGCATCAAGTTCTTAATATTTTCCCTTGTTTTCTCATTGGTGAGATGTGATTCTTTGATATTGATGGTACTCACACTGTCTTGGCCATGTGGTAGGTGCCCTTCGGCATTCTCTCCAGGACCGGCTAAGCAAGGGTGGCGGGGGAAGGAGCCGCTCAGATGAGATACCTTTGAAGCTACGTACGAGTACAGGTCAGTCATCAATCTCTTCTGTTATGATCATATCATTTTCAGCTTTCCCAGAAATGGTTACATTTGTCTGTGTAAAGGAAGTTCTTGTTTCATTTTATAATCGAAGTCTTTTGGCTGTTACATGGCGGTTACATGGAACCGCTTGATTTATATTTTACATCTCCCATTTCACATGTATGAGATCATCTTCCTTTGGTTCTGTGTATGCTTTTCATTTTATTAGTTGTTCATCATAATAGTATTTGCTTTTCCAGCTAAACAGTTTTTCTTTTTCCAGCTCCACCATTAAAATTGATTGATTTGCCTGGATTGGACCAGCGGGGTATGGATGATTCAATGGTGAGTAGCTGGTAATACTTTTCTTTGAAGCGTTGGGTAGACTGTATGGGTTATTGTAATTCATTTTTCATATGACGATTGCTACTATTTGTGTTCATTCCTGAACGATTCTTCTGCTCATATTTTGTTTTATGCAAACTAACTAAATTCCCGCACTGACAATACTGCTGTTTTTGTAAATGATTGTTGTTCCAGATCAGTGACTATGTCGAGCACAATGATGCAATTTTGCTGGTCATAGTTCCTGCTGCCCAAGCACCGGAAATTTCTTCATCTCGAGCCCTTAAACTGGCAAAGGAATTCGATGCTGATGGTGTTTACTTTTAACCTTGTAACCTGATGTGTACTTTGTTAGAATATTGATTCATTGAACTATTTTATTTGGGATGCACACTTTGGTCAGAAGGTTTCCTTCTTTGATTTTTTTTTTTGCCTTAAATCAGCAATTTACTCTCTATTTTGTCAATTGTAGGTACCAGAACCATTGGTGTTATTAGTAAAATAGATCAAGCATCGGCAGATCAGAAAACCCTTGCTGCCGTTCAGGCACTTCTCTTAAATCAGGGACCCCGGAACACATCTGACATTCCATGGGTTGCTTTAATTGGTCAATCTGTCTCTCTTGCTTCAGCACAATCTGGATCTGTTGGGTCCGAAAGCTCATTAGAAACTGCTTGGCGAGCCGAGAGTGAAAGTTTAAAATCTATACTGACTGGAGCACCTCAGAGCAAGCTTGGCAGATTAGCTCTGGTGGAGACCCTTGCTTCCCAGATTCGTAAACGGATGAAAGTCAGGCTTCCAAACGTCCTTTCAGGGTAAATTGTTTTCAAATAATTTCCTAACCTTTTTATGCTTGCATTTTAATCGGATGTAAATTCAAAGCACCCTGAGATGTCATTTTCATCTACTCTGAATGTTTAATATAAGTGTGTGCGCGCGCACACACACATACATATATAGACACACACATATGGAGTTTATATGTACTGCATGTAGGTGCCCTTATTTTGGCCCAGATTGCTTGGGTGAGGTGTCGCAAGTGTTAAGGAGATAATTGGCTGGAGCAGGGCAAACCGGGTTGGAACCTGGTCTGGTGATCGGCCCACTGCACTCCCTAAACAGTGAATGAATCCCTCAAACAGTCAGTGCTGAACAGAAGAAGATTGATTCTCCATCTTCTTTCAAAAAGCCTTCTCCTCTTTCTTCGACATTTCATGTCTATCTGTCTTTCAAAAAACATAGTGGGCCTCACCATGTTAGAAGATCCATACCATTTATTTGTTCAGCCCCAATGTAAATAGGATGTGCCCTGAATATCATCTCCTTAGGATGATCCTAACCAAAAGCCTTCTCCTCTTTCTAGGACATTTTATGTCTATCTGCTTTTCAAAAAACATAGTGGGCCTCACCATGTTAGAATATCCATACCATTTATTTGTTTGGCCCCAATGTAAATAGGATATGTCCTGAATATCATCAACTTAGGATGAGCCTAACCCACAGATCTATAGAACTTTCTATATTGTGCTGTCCCTCAGACTCCCTATACAGATCGGAGGGTTAGGATCATACTATGAGGATAATATTCGGTGGCAGCTTATTTCCGTTGGGGCCCAACAAATGAATGGTTTGGATCTTAGAACAAGGTGTGCCCCATGGTAATTTTTTTTTTTTTTTGAAAAATGTGTGCACCTACGTGTGGGTCCAATTATCAAAACATGGCACTTGCCCAACAAATGAATGGTTTGGATCTTAGAACAAGGTGTGCCCGACGATAATTTTTTTTTTAAAAAATGCGTGCATCTGCGTGTGGGCCCAATTATCGAAACGGGTAGTGCCAATATCAGTAGCCACATACATATACACACACATATAGAGTGATCCACTTGATCTTTCTTTAAATATGCTACGTGTTTTGTTTTGCTAAACAGATCACTTACCTATTTGGAACGGATATAATATGTTGCTCTTCATAAACATAATAATGCATACATTATAGTTATGAAATTGTATTGACCTTTGTTAATTTTCCTGGTATTCACGGAATATTTGTTGACACATACAAACAGTCCCTGTTGTTATGCATGATATTTATTCTGTTGATTTGTATTTCATATCCCTTGTTCCTTTAAAATGTTGCAGTCTGCAGGGGAAGTCTCAAGTGGTTGAGGATGAGCTAGTAAGGCTTGGTGAACAAATGGTCAGTAGTGTAGAAGGAACTAGGGCTATTGCTTTGGAGCTTTGTCGTGAATTTGAGGATAAATTTCTCCAGCATATCGCCACCGGCGAGGCAAGTAACTGCTTCTAGTACGTGTAATTCCATTTAGGCATATTTATTAGATGTCTGCCTATTTTTTTTATTTTTTTTATCATAGTTACAAATATCTCGGATATTTTAAAAAATATCTCAATATTTTTTTTTTACTTTTTTAAAAACCGATACCATCTTTTTTTTATATATATATTTTTAATATGAAAAATATCACGGAAATATTGTGATAAATTCATGATATTATTTGTTCTGATTTTGTTTTTAAATTTATATTCTTATATATGTTTAAAAAAAATTCCAGTTTTTTCCTGATATAAACCTGAAATAACAAAAAAATAAAACCCCCAAGATACACCTTTTCCGAGAAATTCTTGAGGCAATTGCGACTATTTCTTTAGTTACCCCCACTTCTGTTCTCCGTTGAAGGTGAAACTTCTGCCCTCCCTAATCTGCGGGCAGGAGTTCTTCCTCCCTCAGAGGAAAGATCTTTCCCCCTTGTCACTGTTTTTTGACAATTTACTGAATCGATTCTTCTGGGATTGGATTTTAAAACTGGTCAAAAAATTGTTTCGTTTTACCAGCAGATTTGTTGCAACTTGTAACTCCTTTCTATTCTGAAACATCATTATTTTAATTCATGGCTAAGGGGCTTCTAGGCTATGCACTGGTAGCTTGAAAAGTTATGTTCCAGTAAGTTTTTATTTCCAGTTTTATGAAACTGGAAATAATACATATTCTTTTAGTCTGGTAGGTGATCATACTAGTTTTGACTCTTGACTTATGGTAGCAAGTTGATGAGAGGCACTTACTACCACTCCTTTCCCATTATGTTTTTACTTTTTCAAGAATCAGCTGTCAGATGTTTGCACTTTGCTATAGCTTTTTTGTCTTCATTTATCAAGCAGTATTTGGCTTGCAAACTTATGCGTATGAGGCTGTGATACCAATAATGCTTTACCAGATGTTTTTAAATCTGCCTGATGCACTAGGCTGGCATCATTCTTCACCCTGAACAAAAGCCTGGAGCTGTTAAGCTGTGAGTTGAGGGAGACTCCCTCAACACGATTAATTGGCATAGGAAGGAGAGCTCCTCTCCTTGGAAATTTAGAGCTCTGTTCAGAGAGATGTTTGACTTATTGAGGTGTACAGAGTGCTCCTAAAGAAGGAAACTTGGCCTCTGACTGCTTAGCAAACTATGGTGTTTCATGAGATGCCTAGCTTGTGGCTTTTTAATTTTTCTTTCTTTTTTCTCTTTTTCCTGTTTCCTTTGTATATTGCTGCATTTTGGCTTCCTTTTATATATAGCTTCATTTGCTCCCAAAAAAAAAAAAAACCTACCTGTATTTTTGTTTGGTGTTGATTTTGCCTCTCTCTGTTCTGAAACTCAGTGAGGACCCTGTTGTTAAGCATTTAGCAGTGCTTGGAGTTCTGATGAATGATTATATTCATTTTTCTATAGTTCTAGATGGGTTGTTCTTCTAGGGGTTTAATATTTTAATGGCTATTGTTTCAGGGTGGTGGCTGGAAAGTCGTTGCCAGCTTTGAGGGGAATTTTCCCAACAGGATCAAGCAGCTTCCTTTAGACAGACATTTTGATATCAACAATGTCAAAAGGGTATTTGGTCTTTCCTCTTTCTTTCTCTTTGTTGCTGCCATGCCTTTATTATTTCCAGTTTCTTATTGTTGTCTGTGGCCATATATTTTATGCTAGATTGTGCTGGAAGCTGATGGTTATCAACCTTATCTTATATCTCCTGAGAAAGGTCTGAGATCTCTAATAAAAGGAGTGCTGGACTTGGCAAAAGAACCGTCACGCATGTGTGTTGATGAGGTAATTCTACATGAGGTTGTTTGCACGTATTTCTTCTTTATTTATATGGGTGTCAGTCTATATTACCATGTGGAGCTTTACCAACACTACAAATATACAGTAGTAAGTTGCGTTTATTACGTGAAGAAACGCTGTATTATGTAAATAGAAAAGCAAATGTGCACACTTTTGCTTTCCCCCTTTCTGGTTGTTGAGAGCCAGCTATACAACTTGACAACTATAGCATCACTTTCTTTTTATTTTATTTCTTTTCACATCAAACGACCGAAAACCGTCCTGTTTTCTTATTGATTAACTCCATAAATTCTTCTCATCTTTCTAGAAAAAAAAAGGAAGTACAAAAACACATCATTCTCTAATTGATATCTGAATGGGCTTTCAGTCTCCTTAAAAAACCATCCTTCCTAAAATATAAAATGCGAAGTCCAAAACTCTTTCCAGGGTCATATAACCCTCCAATAGATGCACATGATACATGCTTTTCATACTCGTACATAAGTTCTTGATGTAAATGTGACACGCTTTTAGGAAGTTTTAAAAAGCGTCACATTTATTCCGCTTTTGATTGTTTCTCGGTTTCTCATTTATTTATTTATTTTGGAGTGGCTAAACAGGTACACCGTGTATTGATAGATATAGTTTCTGCTTCTGCAAATGCTACGCCAGGTCTTGGAAGATACCCTCCTTTTAAGCGAGAGGTAATTATATTATATTTGCTTCACTCCATAAGCATCCTGGAGCAGATGCTTCCTATTAATCTGCAAGGCCTGATACTTACGTGTTTAAAAAATATGATTGCTTTATTCTAAGGTTCTTAAATGATTACCATTAAAAAAAAAAGGTTCCTTCATTGATTTGTCAATATCTAATACTTATTTTTTTTGTTTCCAAGGTCGTTGCAATTGCAACTACTGCTTTGGATGGGTTTAGGAATGAGGCCAAGAAGATGGTTGTTGCATTAGTTGACATGGAACGTGCTTTTGTTCCTCCTCAACACTTCATCCGTTTGGTGCAGAGGAGGTATCCTTTGTTTTGGTCTTATGCTCATACAATTATTGATATTTGGATGTAAACTGCTTAATTAGATTTATTGATTGGTAGTGAGCTCATAAAAACTACTGTCAATATTATCATTTGCTGCTATTTAACATTTCTGTTTGATGTATGTTTTGCTTTTTGTACTCATCGCATCGGTTTTTTACTATGTGGTGTAAATTTACCAATCCACCTCTTCAAATCTCAAACAATTTCTTAAACCCAGGGACTTTGAGCCACATGTTCCCAAATTTGGATGGTCAAGAATTACTACTGATAAAGGATAGAAGCATGGCGATCTAGGAAGCGCTGATTGTCAGAACCCCCCAAAAATCCTCTACCACTCTTGAAATAAATCATCTCGGAGTTACGCCCCCCCCCCCCCCCCCCCCCCCAAATCCCAGAAGGACTGGGATTACCAGGACTAGAACCATCAAAGTTAAGCAACTTGATTCTCTGCCTCTCTGATGAATGGCTCGAACTTCCGCTTCATTTGCATCTGCTACACCAATCGGACCCGAGAATGCCCATTCTCTCTCTTATGTCTTTTTTTCTTCATTCTCATCTTTCCTCAGCAGTCTTCTTCCTCTTTGTCAAAACCTTAGTGCCGTTTTCATTAGTCATGGGACATGGATGACATGTAACTACGAGGCAGAGAGATGTGCACTGGACGAATGACATAGTGCATCTTGATTCTTGAGTCGGAGTATTGGTCAGCAGCAATAAGCCTGGTGGCGGAGACGCTGAGGTGGCTGACGTGCAGATCCAGACTAGTCTGAGCTCAGGCTCAGGTGATGGTTGGCAACAGTTTTGGGGTGATGGCTCGGTCGTTTGGTGTGGTGGGCCAGATGCTTGTAAAAAACTGTTTTGTGAGCTATTATAGATAATTTTTTATCCATTTTTTAATTGATTTATAGGCATTATACATGACAAACGTGGAAAGGCGGAACAACAACACAAAGGTTACTTCCTCAGTGAAGGGTGGGAGACGGTCAAGTTCTGCCACCAACGGCAACCAGGATGTTCTGTTTCATACGTCGAAGAGGAAAAAGTTGCACTATGGCAGTCTTTCATAGAGCTCACTGCTCTTTAATCGTGTTAAGAGATTCAAGCCAACAATGGATCCATTTGGAGCATGATGTTCGGCTTGGATGGTTGGCATCTTGCGACCACAGGGGAGAACCGTGCAATTCACATTTGGGGCAGGTCTTGGAATCTGTGGGGAACAGGAACTTGCTGACAAAGAAAAAGATGGAAACTAGAACTCTTTCTTTTCGGTCAATGGGTCACCAGAAGTAACATTTCTGTCATCAAACATGGACAATTATGTGGACTGAGAAAAGAGGGAAATCCTCTTTTAATAGGAAAATTATGAACTCGGACCATTTTGTGATACCGAAGTATGTTTACACTTATAGAGAAGCCCACTTGCTCTTTCCAAGGGAACCTGGCCGATGTGCTTGACCTCTCATAGTGCTGATCTCAGTATTTCATGTCATCTTCATTGGACAAAACAGCTAGGTTATTGCACATGTCTAGCAATTCATCCAATATTTTTGTTACATCTGCAGATTCACGAATATGTGTCGTTGATGGTGTTGATCTGGTTCACAAATTGAAAGGGTTTCTCGACACAAACAGCCAGATTTCTGCTCCATTCACTACGAATGGGACATATGTGGTCTGCGTTAGCGAATAGCGAGGACTCGTACTTATGGAGATATGATGGTGATTCCTGACCGAGAGCGACATTTAGGCTGAGGCTTGCAACTGCATAATCTTTATTTTTCTAGGTTAAGAAACAAGGATTCATGCAATAGATAGGGGTGTTCGGATTCTCATTTTTTTTTGTCCGGATTCTTATTAGAGTCCAGTCAAGCTGTGGTAGTTGGAAGCAAGGGTTGAGGTTTGGAACAATGGAGAGTTTTGCTCGACATTCAATAAAAAACAATGGAGAGTTTTGGATGACAAGTTTTGTGTGTCCGAGTTGGGTGCTGATGGGTTGGGATGGCTTCATTCTAGTGGGGGGTCTAGAATGGTGGTGGGTGTAAAAGGAGGGAAGCATGGGAAGAGGGGAAAAAGAAGAGAGAGAAGTAGGGGTGGTAATATACACTACACTGGCGGTGATATGCACAAAATGAGAAGCTTTTTTGGAAATGAGGAAAAAGGGGTTGGAATGGAGAAAAATGGTGGTGGAAATATCATTTATCTTATCTATGTTTATAATGCAACACGTCAATTAAACTGTTAATGTTTTGTTTCTTCTGTAATCTCGTGTTCCTTGAAAGAATTTAAAGATCTATTTTGATCATCTTCAAGCTTCGATTTCCCTCTGTAGTTCTACAGAGCAAATTTGTATGGTGATGTGCTTGTATTTTTAATCAGTTCTCGTACAATTTCTGAACGTCTTGTTGGTGGATTCCTTCTAGCAGTTTGAAATTGCCTGCAAGTTAGTTCTTTTGGTGGCTTTGTAGATTTATACCACCCTCCAATTGTCATCTTTACCATTTCCCACTTTGAAATATTCTATTATTATTTATCTCATTTACTTATTTTTCCCAGGATGGATAGACAACGTCGGGAGGAAGAGCTGAAGAACAGATCCTCAAAGAAAGGGCATGAGGCAGAGCAAACCATACTAAACAGAGTGAGGGTTTTTTCTCTGTATTCGAGATAAATGCTGCTGCAAAATTTTGAAATTAATTCAAATGCAATGTTTTAGAGAGTTTGTAACTCGTGTTTCCGACATGCCATCCACTTTTTTTTTTTTTTTTGAACAATGTGTTGCCCTCCATGGTTATTCTCTTTTTTGTGTTATCTCTCTGGTATTTTTTTCTCTTTTAGGCAACAAGCCCCCAAACTGGAGCCCAGCAAACTGGTGGAAGCTTGAAATCTATGAAAGAGAAATCCAGTCAACCCGAAAAGGATTCAAAAGAGGGATCAGCATTGCAAACTGCTGGGACCGAGGGAGAGATAACAGCAGGTTTGTCAGCTAACCTTTTAAATGTTGTTTTCATGTATTGTTAGTCACATTCATTAATCTTAGAGTGTATATCATGTTAAACATAGGTTGGCATTGGTTTTATGTCATGTTAATTTTGGATATTAGGCAACATATAGGCAACGGCCAAACCACTTAAGAATATTATTTTGTTCACTTCAAACTTTCCAAAAAATATTGTAGCTTTGGGAATCAACAACAATTTTTTTGCTTTACTTCCGATAATTTTTGGAACTTCTCTATAGCTTGACTGGTTCTGGCTTCTGACCTTTAAATTCATTTTAGTTGCTATTAGTTACCGAGTGTTTATATGTTGAACTTGCAGACATGCAAGTTGTGGCAAAAAGGATACATCAGAGCCCACATATTTGGGCGATCTGAACCATTCATTTGTTGGGCCCAGCATAGATAGGCCATACCCCACAAATCTTCTCTGTAAGATGATCCTAGCCTTCCAGTTTGAGGAGGTTTGAAATGGAAGGCATATATAGAAACCTTCACATATCGGAGGCGTAGTACCACCTTATGGAAATATTTTCAGGGCACAATCTTCTCCATAAGATGATCCTATGCCTCCAATATGTGGAGGTTTGAAATGGAAGGCACAGTATAGAAACCTTCACACATCGGCGGTTTGGGATCATCTTATGGAAAATATTTCCAGGGCACAGGGGCCCAACAAATGAATGCTTTAGATCACCCAAATATGTGGTCCCCACCCCTTTTATTTGCTGTTACATGCCATTTGTGTGTACTTGTGTTGCATTTTTTATTGAATAGTTGGGTTCTTTGTTTGAATTTTTTGGCATAAATGTGGAGCAGTTGGACATCTTCTCATGTGTGTCGCTGTCGACTCTTGGCACTTGAATTCCTGCCAACAGATCATAACTTTATGATACTATCACATGGAAAATTGATTATGGATACTTTCAGTTAGAATAAATCTGGGGCAGTTAGACATCTTCCCAAGTTCTACAATGAGCTTTAAGCCACATTGATGTATTTACTTGTAAGTTGTAATTGATTTTTAAGTCCCTTCTCCTTTCAGGATTTATACTGAAAAAAAGTGCAAAAACTAATGGATGGAGCAGACGATGGTTTGTTTTAAATGCGAAAACTGGGAAGGTCAGTAATATAATGTTGCGACCTATTTCACCAAACATTTACATCTTAGTATGCTACTGCTATTATTATGTTGACCTAAATGAAATCTACTTTCATTTTCACCTTTTTTTTCCAGCTTGGATACACAAAAAAGCAGGAGGAAAGACATTTTCGCGGTGTTGTCACTTTGGAGGTTTGATGCTGCTATCGATTTTTGTGATTTTGTCTTGCGTATTCTATTGCTTATCTTTTTGTAGTAACATTCGTTGTATAATTTTCCATACAAAGCTTGAAACCTCTGCATTTCTACTGAGAGTCCTTAGTGCCAGCATGTCAATCACCAAGGGACCCATGCTTGTTTATCTTTTCACTGTACTCGTTTTTTAAACATTTACTGGAAATATGTTCACTTACCCTTTGAAATGCTAGATTTCAAGTTTAATAAAACTTATTTACTTCACGTAAATATGATTGCTAGCGGTAGCAGCACATCTTTTATTAATTTCTGGTTCGTGCCATCCTTTCAAATTTTGTATGTCAAAGTACTCTACATTGCATCATTGTTTCTATCATGTCGTTGATGGTCTTCAAATCTATTGCCAACCTGTGTCAGTGTAGTGATTCTAGTGAAATTATTATCACGAGAGTGCAATTAGATTGTGTGTAATCCATTGTATACTGTCTACTATGTAGTCACTAACGTAAATTAATGGAAGAAAAAGAGAGAAAATTGATGCCCTCTGAAAGGAAATCTGCACAGAATGTTTACTGGTTATCATGTTGGAAGAGATGAGGAGGCATATCCAGTCATTTATAGAATCAACTGCAAATGGCCTCTGTGCAAATCCACTTAGGCCTACTAAGGATGTTTAGTTACCATTTAAGTATAAGGAAAAGTTATGCAACCTTTGTCAGAGGAATAATGATGGAGGGCCAAAAGGGATGAAACTAGAAAGAGAGTTCTTGAATCTTCTTATTGCTAAGGTTTGAGATAAAATTGATGGGTGCAATAGAAT
Organism: Tasmannia lanceolata; assembly: GCF_043159265.1. Classification (NCBI taxonomy): domain Eukaryota; kingdom Viridiplantae; phylum Streptophyta; class Magnoliopsida; order Canellales; family Winteraceae; genus Tasmannia; species Tasmannia lanceolata. The sequence continues at coordinate 12,990,088 of NW_027518695.1, forward strand.
ATGTAGGAACAGGGTTCATAATAACAGATCTAAATATAGGGTTACATATGTGGTTCAAATGCAATTAAAACAAGTGAATGGTTCAGCCCTAATCTAATCATGCCATCATGGGGTTGGAGATAGCTAAAATCCTAAACAAATCGATGTTAGAATTTTGGAAAGAGAATAGCTAGAACACTGATAGTAGAACTATCAAGAACCAAGTAGAAGAACAAGGAGAGAAAGAAATTGACTGGTGAGTAGAAAAACACAAAATTAAAGATCTGAAAGGTAGAAATATGAAGTGGAAGAACTTGACGATTGATAACAAGGACAAAAAAAACTAATTGGAAAAAGTAGATCTAAGCATGGTTTTAAATTTCGGTCTTGAAATCGAAATCGGTAATACCCAAAACCTTACATTATTTCGACCGAAATTTCGGTTGAAAATTCGTTTTCCCAAAATTTCGGTCCAAAATTTAAGGAATTTCACTAAAAAAATCTGGCTTTTATTCATTATTCAATATTTAAATTTCCGAATTTCAGTAATTTCGGCCAAAATTTTGTACGAGATAAAATATTAGTTTTTTTATTCCTTTGGATTTCGGCCCAAATTTCGAAATTTCGGTTTCGGTGAGGACCGAAACCGAAATTTGAACCATGGATCTAAGTACTCGTGAAAAGATAGATGAATAGGGATAGATTTGTTAGCACCACACCAGCGAGACCCAAGGCATCACTTCAAAGGATATCAAGGCATCACACTTGAACTTGTAGATATCACACCCACAAATTGCATATAGTTGCAAAAACTATATTTTTATTTTCCATATCATCATCAAGCCGATTGCCCTATATATCTTGTAATATGTGTGCCTTATGTGACTTGAAACAAATAAAAACCCAAATTTCTATTAGCAAAACTCACAAAAATAAACTAGTTACTTAATGGTCAACGAAAATAAAAACTAGCCACAAAAGCTGATATAGGCTAGGAAGAGAAGAAGTAGAAGAATACAAGAAAATGAGAGCGGAAGGAGAACTCAAAGGTTGTGCTCATAATTAATCAATTAATCATAAAAAAACTAATCAAGAAGTCATACATATAGGCAACTGACAATCATAAAAGACTAAAACTCCCTTAAAATCCCCAAAAGACCAAAATAACCCTAAGAATCCCAATTAAATCCCCATAATATCCCTACAAACAATAAAATACTAAAAAATATCCCTATGGCGGGCCCCTGAGTGTGGCCCCACGTAGAATAAGTCCACAACGGATGTCTATGATCCCCATCAACTCCCCCTGCTGAAAAGAACTCTCCTCCGAGGAGTGAAGAGTGTGATACTACTCCAAGATATCAGGGTCCAAACAACAAAGCTCCTTCTCTGCAAGACAAGTGGCGTCTGAATCTGGTTGATGACACCACTTGACAAGATAGCGCCGAAATCCACCTGGAGTGACGTAACGATGTCATCAACAAGTATAGCATTGAGTATGGCATTGATCTGCGTTAGAACTGGCAGAACCAGAGACACTAGGTCTAAAACAAGAGAACTGGCGGACTGTAGAAGCATCTGTCGGCATAATAGGTGGCTTGAAGGTTACCTCGATGTGGAATAAGATCTTCCACATTTAAGACGGGACTTATATGCATATCAGTAGGTAAGTCAATTAAATAAGTATTAGAGCCATACTTACAAATGAAACAGAAAGATCCAATGGCTCGGGCGTGCAACTTTTTAAAGAAATGATGGGGGTAAGGCTCAGTTGCACACGAACCATAACCTAGTTCCCTTCATTAAATTCAAGGTTTCTACGATGTACATTAGCGGCCAATTTATAGTCTATATTACTCGTGGTAATTTTACAACGTATATCAGCATGTAGGTCACGAATGTGCTGGGCGAAATTATCAGTAGACTTAGATGGACGAGCATTAGGTGGTAGTGGTATGAGGTCAATGGGCTGGCGAGGGATGACTCCATGAACACTTTCAAAGGGACTCTTACTAGTAGTCTTATTAACTGAACTATTGTAAGCAAACTCTGCATTGGGTGATAAGATATCCCATGTACCTTGACGTTCACCTACTAGACATCGCAACAAGGCACTTAGACTACTGTTAACGACCTCAGTCAAACCATCGGTCCGTGGATGAATGTTGAGGAAAACTTCAATTGGGTGCCAAGGAGTTTCCACAGTATCCAAAAATAACTGACAAATTTGACATATCCATCAGACATAATGGAAGTGGGTAACCCATGAAGTCTAACTACCTCCTTAAATAATAATTTAGCCACCTGTGAGGGGTCGGCTGTTTTAATGCAAGGAATGAAGTGAGCCATTGTGAGAATCTTTCTTTCTTTTTTTGAATGGTACCATGCGTGAGAATTTATCGACAACAACTAACTGGAAAAAAATATAACCTAACTAAACATTGATATTGAGATTGGATATTACGCTACCACTAGTTCTTATTGTTCTACTGTACTCGAGAAGAAGGTGTACATATCCGACAGCTACAAGCACTTTTACCAGGTTGCACATGGAACTGCATATAACTTTTTATGTATAATATGGGATTTGATAGCGTCCATCGCAGAAGGCATTTCGCATATGGCCTGTTGCATCTGACTGCAGCCACATCACAAATGAAGACAAAATCTGCTGAAAAGTGAGCTGGTGTGGCTGCGGTCAGATGCAACAGGCCATCTACGAAATGCCTTCTGCGATGGATGCTAGCAATTCCCGTATAATATTTATTGGGTATTGATATTGACACTACCATGTTTTAATAATGGCACAAACAGATTGTCTTTTCTTTTTTAAATGACTTCTGAGCATGGTTTTAAATTTCGACCGAAACCAAAATTTCCCGAAATCCCATTTTTCACCAAATACCAATCGGAAATTTCAGTTCGAAATTTCGTTTTTGGGACATTTAAAAAAAAAGAAAAATTTGTTACAAAATTTCGGTCCGAAATTTCGAAATTAATTAAATACTCTTTTTAATTTCTTACCAAATTTCAACCAAAATTTCAGTTTTCCCAGGGACCAAAACCTGTATTTTAAACCATGCTTCTGAGAGCTTTTTGGGAATTGTATTAACCTTTGACGGCTGTTTTAATAATAAAAAACAATATGGGTTAATACAATTATGACAACAGGTAGTGCCAATATCAGTAGCCTATTTATTTTATACCATTTTTGTGTAATATTTACTTCTGGCACTCATGGATTAGACTAGACACTGAACTCATGCATATCTGAGTGAAAAACTTGTGTAGTTATTGGTTTGGAGTATGGTTTCCTTTTCCATGTTCAAAAGGCAAAATGTTAGTTCCCCCCATTTAATATAGGAGGTGTGCAGGAATGTAACATAGAAGAGGTCTCTGATGAAGATGATCCTCCAGCAAAAAGTTCCAAGGATTCCAAAAAGGCAAATGGACCAGAGAAAGCTCCCAGTCTTGTGTTCAAGATAACTAGCAAAGTTCCATATAAAACTGTTTTGAAAGGTGAGTTCCTCACTTGTACTTTAATTTAGTATTTATTGTGTTTCTTTTTCTTTTTAATCTTATGAGCATCAATATTATCTGCACAATGGGGTAGTTGAACTTTTCTGTTGACCTTGCAGCCCACAGCGCTCTTGTTTTGAAGGCTGAGAATATGGCAGACAAGGTTGAGTGGGTGAACAAGATTAGAAATGTTATCCAACCTACTAAGGGAGCTTCTTCCAAGGGGGCGTCTACTTCTGAATCTGGTCTGCCCATTCGACAAAGCCTTTCAGATGGTTCTCTGGTAAGTTCAAAACCGATGTGTGTGTATGTGTGTAGGGTATATATATGTATGTGTGTGTGTGTGTGTGTGTGTGTGTGTGTGTGTGTATATATATGCATGTTACGCAGGGCATGCACCTGTTTGTGCTCTCATGTGCGTATGACTGTTACTAATCTGCATTTTCTTTTCAGGATACGATGGCTAGAAGACCCGCAGATCCTGAAGAAGAGCTCAGGTGGATGTCTCAAGAAGTACGCGGTTATGTAGAGGCGGTTTTGAACAGTCTCGCGGCTAATGTTCCCAAAGTAAGCGTCGAATTTCTAATTTTCATGCATTTTCATTCTTTATCTACTTTATAAGATCTCTATATCCTTTATGGCTGTGTTCTGGTTGAGCAGGCTGTCGTGCTCTGCCAAGTCGAGAAAGCAAAGGAGGACATGCTTAATCAGCTCTACAGCTCTGTCAGGTTAATACTGTGTGATATTGTTGTATGAATTATGATATAGTATAATCACTCATCATGCTTTTCAACAGTTTCACCAATTAAACAAAATTAGTAAGATTTTTTTTTCTGTTTGCCCATGGCTAGTGCCCAAAACAATGCAAGAATTGAGGAACTGCTCCAAGAAGACCAGAATGTCAAGCGGAGGCGAGAGCGTTTCCAGAAACAGTCATCTCTTCTCTCAAAGCTTACACGCCAACTAAGCATCCACGACAACCGAGCAGCTGCTGCCAGCTGGGCTAATGGTAGCAGTGGAGCTGGTATGTCCACTGCAAAGTACTAGTAGCCACACATTGTTAAAGACTAATAATATAAACGTTCCTTTTCAGCACTTGCTAATGCGTCTGTGCCCTTTGAAATGCTTATACTGTCCGTAAATTAAGCTTTTTTTTTTTAGAAGGGGCATATTATCATTCAACGATTTCTCATTCAGCTTTCAGGGGATCAGCCTCATCTAAAGGTGTCTTGAAAGGCTAGAAAATAGCAACATAATCTCATCTTCAACTTACAGAAAAATTAACTTCAGGGGGATCAGCCTCATTTTTACACTAAATTTTCAAGTTCCCAGATACCAGCTAGAGCCAACCATTTTACTAAAATATTGTTTAGTTTTCCGTTTTGTTTCTTAAATGGTTAAAATTCCCTTTGACACCTGACTATGACCTCACTATTGGATCATGCACACGCATTGCATCTTCTGCTCTGGAGTGCAATTTGAACATATGATTTATGTTTCAGGATTTGAAATATGCTCAAACTTTTACTGGTCCATTGCAGTATAATCTCTTTTTAGATTTTCTATGCTGGAAATGTGCAAGAATTGCCAATGATAAGCTTTTGCAATAAGGCTTTTCCATCTGTGCTGAGAAATTTGACTTGGATGTGTGAGTTCTATGCAAGGTTGCTGAGCTGCTGTCCTAGCCAGGGTCAAACTAAACCTAAAACTAAGGTCACTTAGAGTGTCCTCTTGCCGAAAGGGGCTCATCCACAATTTTACATTGAAAACACCAGGGGAAGAAGAGGAGGTGGAACCTCTGAATTCTTTCTTTGGTCTTTTCTGAGTCCATTTGCACTTATGATCCTTGTATTTCCATTCTGTCATTTGCATTAAAACTTTACATTCAATTCCAGAGTAGCTATGTTATTTCTAAATGCAGGTACATTTTTTATTGAATTCCTTTTTCCAGTAATAAATTCTCAAACTTAAGCTAACCTTAAAATTGAAATGTTGGGTGTTTTTCAGAGAGCAGTCCTAGAACCAGTGCACCGCCCGGCGATGATTGGAGATCTGCCTTTGATGCTGCGGCTAATGGACCAGTGGACCACTCCAACTCCTTTGGTGAGTCATCAAGGTACGGCTCGAATGGTCATAGCCGACGATACAGTGACCCCGCACAGAATGGCGATGCAGGCTCAGGTTCCAACTCTGGCAGCCGCCGCACCCCAAACCGTTTGCCACCTGCACCCCCCGGTTCGTCAGTATATAAATACTAGACTGCTAACTCTTTCAATTGGCAGTTGATCTTTCTTATATTCTTGTGGGGCGCTCATCCCCTTTGTGCTTGAGCATTTTGATGAGCAGATTCTGGTATGATATGGAAGCTGTAGAAGAAAGGGTAGTAGGGCCTGTATCTGTCTTTTTTCCCACTTTTTTCCCTTTTTTGTTCAAGGTGTACTTGAAACTGTGATAAGGGAGTTGTCAAGCCCTGGTTAGTATATTCCATGTTTTTCCTTTTCCTCTATATCTATCCCTTTTCGGGAGTCTTTCTCAGTATTCTTTTTTCCTTTGCTACAGATAACATTTGTTTGTATTTGAAATTTATTATTGGGAGTAGATTTTGTTGTTCCGGATTTTGGTTGCTTTGTAGTATCATCCTCGGAGCTGATATTCACTGTGGTTTCGAATAATACGTGCACTCGTTTATTGTTCGTTAGCTGTTGAACAGCTAGTTTGGAATTTGTATAGCCAACGAGAGTTTAAATATACAAGAGTAGGGTTATATCTCTCAAAACAATTGGGAGTGAATTTCAACTTCTTTTTTCTATTTTTATCTGGTCATTCTGAATATCATCTAATCTTCTTCAACTATCTAACCATTGGAGTGAGTATCATTTCCCTAGTAGAGTAATGGTGAATTTGTTGCATGTAGTTGCTTTGTAGAGTAGTGGTGAATTAGAACTGTAGTTAACAGGCGTAATAGCCATGTAGTAGTCTCCTCATAGAGTAGTGGTAAGTAGTTTTTGGTTGTCAACTGAAGTATTTCTTGGTGCGTGGTGTCATTAACAAAAGAAGGGATAGTAGGGGTGTCATTACCAATACAAAGAGTGCATGTCCTAAAGTCCAAGACTTTGCTAGCAAAAAAACGGCAAGTAGTCTCCTAGTATGAATCACAACATGCAACCAAACCCAACTATTAGAAGAAGTGGCACCCCAAAACGGTCAGAACACCTATTAAACCTCAGAAATTGTGCTGCCAAACAGACCAATATTAAGTGTCCTAGTTTGGTCAGTCAGACTCAGACCCTTGTGTGTGACCTAGCATGTGGTGCACAGGGAGTGGGGGTCTCGTCCAGGGTCCTGTGCTCTCCATGTACATCCTTTTATTAATGGCCTCCCCAGAGAAGTCTTCTTATTTATTTGTTTTGAATCTTATATTTTGGAAAGAATTTTTCTCCGTCTGCTTGTTTCTAGAGTTGCTTCTGTTGCTAGCGATATTCCACACTTTGGCATTGTTTCTTTCTTTCTCCGTAAAATGAGTGTAAAACAAAATTTATGCCCAGTTTTCAGTGGAAAAATGGGTGTAAATTTTACGTCACTCATTTTCCCTGGCCCTTTTTTTCTGGATGTCCGAGAAATTATATGATGAAGGGACACGTATAAACACGTACCCGTCATCCCATCTTGATAACTTGGTTTATGCATTTCGGTCGTTACGGTTTTAAGTTTGGGGTGGAAAGGGAAATATTTCAGCCATTTAGTGTTGGTTTCAATGGAAATTTAAAACCACGGTTAGAGTCATAATTCTCATAAAGTGCAAGATACGGCCGAATCTCTTGCCCGATTAGTGCATCCAATAAGTTCGTGATTAAATTCTAATGCTCTCCACTTAAACTATCATTTAGCTCCTCCTGATTTTTGTGGTCATGTAGCCTGCATGCATACTATCACTTACATCCCTACCATAAGTGATCACACAATCAACCTCTTCACTACGCACAAACACATGTGGACCCACTTAAAGAACATTCTCCATGGAAGAAGACACTAAGGCATGTCCAGCAAGTATATGGAATATTGTGTTTACCCACCCAACATATGAAGGAGTAAAGAGGACTAAAGAGGGAGAGACCTGTGAGAGCGAGACTGATAGGGGACGGATTTTCAAGAAAGAAAATACTTTCAAAGTAAGAATTCTTTTTTCCCCTGAAAATCAGCCCCCCGCGTTCACCCTACCTTCTCAAGTCTTCTCTCTCCCCTACCCTTCATGTTATCTAACATAAAATTCAATGTTTTTTTTTTCAAGGTTTCCGTACATACCCTAAGGACATGTTTGGCTACCATGAATTGTTTTTCCATCACTTCATTTGTCACGGTGTTGAATAAATCTCTACTCACATCTCAACCAAGCTCAAACTCCAACTTCCTAAATTTCCATCAACTATAGGGCAAATAAGAAAAGACCCATACCAAACCCCAACAACAAAGTAAGTCTTGTTGAGTCCCCTCTATAGCCATGGCTCGTATAATAACATCACGAGAGATGATAAATTCGCACCCCTGTAGGATAATTCACACCTCTGTAACGAGAATTATAACAGACTTTAACACTAAAAGGGGTGCGAATTATCCTACAGTGGGTGCAAATTTACCATCACCCTAACATCCCCGTCTTAACTCGTCTCCTCCTAGCCCTATAAATGGCGGGAGCCTTTTTGTTTTATCTTTTTACTCGGAACCCAAAATCTCTCTCTCTCTCTCTCTCTGGAATCCCCAAATCCCTAACCGAGAAGACGATAAAACCCTCTCAAAACCTTCGAATCCGCAATTTTTCACATCTAGAACTGAAATTAGGGTTCCTCATTCCTTGCATTTCCTAAATCGGTTCGGTTGAAAGCTGTTCGTAGATTGAATCTTCACCCTGCTGCGTATGTATCCTGCCTAGGGTTTTGTTTAAATTAGGGTTTTTGTTCCTTTTTCCCCCAGGGAGAATACCTACTTCCTCCTCTTGGATTTTTCTACATTTTCTGTTATAGGGTTTTGATTGTTCGAGAAAGCAGTGCGAGGGTTAGAGCCTTCGTTATGGAGGCTTCGGCCTTGTCAATGCCGATTCCGCCTAGAAAGGAATGGAGAGCCGTTTCCGAACATACTATTCGGAATGCCGGAATGGAGGTGATTTGGTTTTACTCTCGGTTGTATTGGTTTAGAGTCTACTGTTTGGAAACATAGATTTTATAATCTAGGGTTACAAAATCCTGGATTTTAAGAGTAAAAACCTATATTTTATAAGCTAAATTCTGGATTTCGCAATCCTGAAACTGTACAATCCAGGTTTTAGCTTATGAAATCTAGGTTTTAGCTTCTAAAATCTGGGTTTTCACAATCCTGGATCATAAAATCCATGTATCCAAATGGTTCATTAGGGTTTTTGATTTTTTTTCTTGGTGTTTAGGAAGATTGATTGTTGTGCAGGATTTGGAGCGTGTGAAATCAGGGCATTCTGATGAGAGAACAATATATGAGGTAATGATTATTGTCTAAGAATCGAGTTTCCTGTTTAGGAGCTTAGGATAATTAATGACCTAAGGCCTTGTTTGGACTGCAAGAATAACATTTCTAATGGAAAATCTTTCCTTTCCAAGATTTAGAGGGATATAGTATGGTTATGGTTAATTTAGTGGGGTACTAAGTAAAAATTGATTAGGTTTGGTTCGAGTTATCTTTTTTAGTAAGTAAAAAAAAGTAAGAAATTATAGAAATATTTTCCTTCCCAAACTTTTCCAGAAAATTCCTGCAATCCAAACAGAGTCTAAATGGGCAGTTATATATGTTATGCAAGGTGAAGCAGGGAATGGGATCGCTCAGTGTCGACTTCTGTTCGATCACCATTGACGGCGGCCTGAGCAATGAGCTACTGCAGCAGCGCCTTCACAGTGTTTCAAATCAGAGAGAGGAGTTGCAACATATGGAGATTGAACTCAGAGCTCAGGTCATTGCCAGTTCAGAGATATTGGAAATGCAGAAGAGCTTTGATTCACAGATCAAAGAACAAGTGAATGCTGCCACTAAGCTGAAGGTTTTGCTTCCTTTGTTTGTTTTCTACTCATTGTGGCATTTCTTAGGAATAGTAAATATCCTTTTATGCTGTAAATCCATCTTCTTCAAATAAGTTTTCTTTTAGTTTTGGCATGTATCGATTGTTGACTTGGGGAAACAACTATTTGGTTCTTTAATTTGCAAATGACTTTTTTGTATCAATGTACTATGGTTTAATGGAGTGGACCAGTTCAGTGAAGAGTTTTTGAGCTATTTTTGTGTCAGATAATCTTTTGGTATCCCGTGTTGGGAAAGATGGCAACATTCCCGTTACAGTGTACTTTAATATGTGGGGTCCATGTTTTGTGGGGCTTTGCCTATGTGCGAGCATCAGGGTTTGCCTTTTCATTAAAAAAAAGTTATGCAATCTGGTAGACATTGCGCCCATGGCAGCAATGATGTTGGATTGTGGTGGCACCTTGCACCCTTGCTAATATCCAGGACCCTTGGGCATAAAGAGTATTATACCATGGAGCAGTAAGGTGGGAAAAGACCACGGCCACAAGGCCATGTCAGAGAAAAGGCCATGGAATCACAGATGTTGGCTTGTGTTGGCACCTTGCACCGTATGGGCATGGATTGGTTCGGAGAGCACACCTTGCCTGTTCCAGCAGTTGTCCCCTACAGTCAGCTTTAGTACTGGCGGTTCTTGGTAGTGTTTTGTTTCTTTACTTGCGTTTGGAAGAAAGTTTAGGTCACATCTACCTTAACTATTGAAGAGGTCGATTTGTCTCATTTGAGTGCTAGTTTCACCCTGCTTGATTTGTACTAATGATTTTAGAGATATTTTACGCATTACCACACTGCATGAAATGGAAATATTGCTTGATTAAACTATCACTTCCACGAAACATAATCCACTAATTTATGGATTCTTGCTGCTCACTATTCCCGATCTTTGCTCATGGGAGACTAAGCTTGTTGGCTTATACACAACCATCAATACTTGATTCTACTAAATCTTTCATTTTCAATGTGTTAATATGCGTTCATACAGCAGTTGGGATGGTGTTTACTTCCATTTTCATTATTTTGTGTTTATGTTCCGCATAAGTAATCATCCATTCAAATCAAAAGAAGATTCAGGTTAAAACTGTTTTGCATGTTCAGTTTTTCATTCTGGTATGAAATCTTTGGTTGTGCAGGAGCAACTACAAGAAAGAGAACAATGCATACGCGAGCTGGAGATAAAGATGGAAGAGAAAGATATGGAGCTGCGTGCAATTAAAATTGATAGTGAAGCGGTTTGTTGGGTCTTATTACTTATCTTATTCCACTTCTCTCTTTACCTCCATTATACTCTTTGTCTGTTTTATATGATTTGTTGTTTTCTGCTTTTCATCTTTTTTTATGCCAGGCGTGGGCTAAAGAGGACCTTCTTAGGGAACAAAATAAAGAGTTGGCCACCTTTCGGTATGTGCGAGTGTTTGTTCTTAATCCCACAAGTGGTTACTTAGTATTAAGGACGTAAATCCAATAGGGCATTCAATAAACAAAAAGGAACTTCCTCCATTAGTAATATTGCCGGTAATGCTGTTTTCCCACTATCAGAGTCGGCTCAAGTGGGAAGTTTCTAATCAACCCGCATCTGTGTGGATGGCGTGACCATTAAATTAGATTCTAATTGCAGTATATTTTTTCTTCCTTCTTTCTTTTTTTTTTTTTTTTTTTTTTGCAGAAGAGAGCGTGATAACACTGAAGCTGAGAGATCCCAACATCTTAAACAAATACATGACCTCCAAGAACACATTCATGAGAAAGAGAGTCAATATCTTGAATTGGAGGAGCAGGTATTTTCTTTACATTTCTATGGTACATAATGATACTTCTGCTTTGCAAGTTAAACTAGAAATGTCTTAACCTCATTTATACTCAAGCTAAGATCACCAGACATCGCTTTCACCACTATTTTCTTGTAGCCATAGTTTGTCGTATGAGTATCGGAGTGTGATGCCATTAAAAACAAAAAGAAAAAAAAGAGGTATCGGAGGGTGATGCTTTATGTGAGTATAACGAAAATGCAGTGCTTGAAATTGGAACCAAAAAGGCCATTCAATCCTTCGGTTCAGGTCACTCGTGGGATGGAAGAGTTTTAACTTAGATGTAAGGTTTGTATTTGACGCGGGCGAAAGAGTCTGGTTTTGGGAGGATCCATGGTAGGGGACCATAGTTTTAAATTCCGTCTGAAATCCGAAAATGAAATGATTAAATAATTATTTTTTTACTGGATTTCAGTTGAAATTTCGGGATTTTGGCCGGGGCCAAAATTGGTACCGAAACCGAAATTTAAATCCATGGTGGTGACATCCCTTTTGATGTCTCTCAAAGTGCCTTGGATAGAGTGGCTAGGTGTAAAGGAGTGGGGTTGTTTTCAAACTACCATTTCATCGGGTTGGACCATGAATTAGTAGGTTTTTTGTGTTTGTAGAAGTGACTTGCATTGTGATAGTTAGGGTGATTTGGAAGAAAAGTTCTCAAATTAGTGCAAGTGATCTATAGGATAAACCATGGAGCAAAAGTTGTCAATTAACATAATAAATATTAAAAAATCCAATATTCTATTGAAAAGCCCCACATAGATCCTACTTTAGATCGTTTATTCATCTTAGTCTAATCTCAGCCCCTAATTGGAGCTAAATAACCCTATCAAATGACTCAATGAGAGTTAGAACAAAAGATAGAAACTAAGCTACACTTTGGAAGTTAATACTATTCACACTTTTTTTCACGTGTAAGGAAAAGGACAGAACCCGTTTTATCCTTTTTTTCTTTTTTGAATGACAAATAAGTTCTTAAAAACAAGAGAAATGTATTTCGAATAAAGCATCCACAATCGTATGGGAGGTTGGCTTGACATAGATTACACATTGCATCATGAAGTCTTTGAAAAGGGCTGATCCACCCTTTTTGTGGAAGTGAGAGGCTAGTATCACAAAAGTCCCAAAACCGAACATGAGGTGCCCTAGACCTTAATACATGAACAAACTTTTATTCCAATACTATATTCATTGTATCATATTGGTCTGTTATTGTAAATTCATTTTTTTATTACTCTTCTTTTAGCCTTCTTTAACTAATATTTGTTGTTATATCCCCTCCCCTAAACCTAAATGGCTAAATCCCTAAACAAACTCATTCCAATACTAAATGTGGTATTCATTTGACAAACTTATAAATCTTAGAATTAATCAACTATAATCTAAAAAAAGTATGAGATAATAAATAAATAAATAACAACACATTCATCAATTTAATCTAGCCGTGGCAGTAGCAGTAGCACGTGGACCCAAGAAGGGCAACCACATTTTGATGCCAGTTTTCAGCAAATTTTTTATGATGTCACCAGGACAAATCATCCTTTAATATTCTAAAACGTCATGTGCTACTGGATTGAGGTGTCCTTGCTGTGGCAATACAATGGTTTAAGTTGGTTGTTTGAGTCATGGATTCTATGTATCTGCCATTTTATGTTATCATTTTTCTTTTGCAGTTGGTTTTTGCTTGGTTTGATTACTTTGTCTTTTACCTTGTGAACTTACCATTCAATTTGTCAATTGAAAACATCGGTTGCCCAAATACCTCCTGGTTAACAGTAAGAATATTCATAAAGGACACAATGAAGTGACTAATCTAATCTTAGTAAGACATAATCAGGCTGCATCTCTCTGAGGCCCTGTTTGTTTAAGATTATGGCAACCGATTGTCGGTCCCAAACCAATTAGTGGACCCAAAACTATGTATATTTTTGGTCCAATAATCGGTTTGGGCCCCGATTAGCATAATCTTAAACGAACAGGGCTTGAATTTTGGGAATATTCATGGAATAACTTGTGTTGAAAGCATCAAATATTAGACTGTCCTTTTTTATCCTGTCCATATCATCATTCCATAATGTCTTTGCTCGGCTTGTATAGTTCTTCTGTTATAGAGCTTGTGCTGCCATTCTCTAGTGTTCAACAGTCAGCACGATAACTTTTTAGAAGTCAATTATTCGTGTACCTCAGCAAGGCAACATATCTAACAGTGACCTGCCTTTCAGCATAGGGTTGCACGGGAAACTGTTCTATACAGGGATGAACAATTAAGGGAGACACAAGCTTGGGCTGCACGTGTTCAGGAGATGCAATCCACTGCCTATCAGTCATTTGATGCTGAATTACGAGAACGTACTGAACACTTCAACCAAATTTGGCTTGGTTGGCAAAGACAGGTTGCTATAGTTTTTCCCCTTGCATTACTGGACTCTGTTTTTTGCGCCCCCCCCTCTCTTTTTTTGCCTGAATTCTTGGAATTTTGGTTTTTAATGTTTCCTTTGATATGTTTTTTCTGCTACATCAAATTGGACTTCTATAGTTTGCATTCTCCATTATAGACACATCGTTTCTTCTGAAATACTTCTTTTTATGTTGTTAATTTTAGTTTGCAGAAATGGAGAGGCATCATATGCAAGCTATACAACAACTGCAGCTAGAGTTGGCTGAGGCTAGAGAACGGAATGGGATGTATACCGACAATTCTCAGTCAGTCCATGCAAGTTCAAAGGATGTATCCCCGTATGTTGAGAACAAGGGAAACCAGTTCAATGGGAATGAGGGTGACGCCTTGAGTGGTAACTCTGGAATCCTGCCAAACGGTAACTTAGACAGGGTGCCAGTGTTTGTTTCGGATTGCAATGCATCAACCAAGGTCAGAACACAGGCCAAAGCCTTTTGAGGGATAGATTCCACTTGTTGTCCGTCTTTCTTCATTGCTAGTATTAGCATATGCCTTTTTTGAGAAAATTTCTGGACCACGATAGTCATACCTCTTATAGCTGTGCTCGATAGGCAAATTGAATACACTCCCTTTTTTGTCAGTTGGAGCAACCCAACCCGATTATTTGAAGACTTGGGTGTTCTTTTTTTGTTTGATGTGATTCAGATTCTTGTTACTTGGGTATTGTACTAGTGATTTTCCTTTATGATTTATGTGCAGAAAGCCCTAGGTGCAAACTTCCATGGTTTTGGCTTGCCAATTTGTTTGGAACTACATTTGTATTCCCTCTTGAGTTGCCATGACCCACATCATGATAATCTAGAAATTTTGGGGCTCTTAAATTGGACGTTGTTGACCTCCACCCATTATTGTTTCCATCAACTAAATTCTGCTGCTTGCCATTTTCTATTATTCATTGCCCCATACTTGACTGAGTTTACTTGAAAGCTAGGATACATAAACTTGGTACCCAAGAACTGCTACGGTAAGTTACAATTGTTTGGGAGTTTGCTGCAACCTCTAGGAAACTTGGACAATTTTTCCCTGTTGTGTCCATTTTGTTAGTATATCGTTTCTTCTATCTACAACACTATTGCAATGCCAAATGGTTTTATTAATTGAATCTAGACCTTGTCTTTATAAAACTTCCCACTGTAGGGTAGCTGCGAGGTATGCAGTTTTTGCTCATTGCGTCTCATTATTGGCCAGACTATGTTAGACAATTGAAGCATGTACTTAGTATTGGTCGAGATTTGAGACTTAGTTATATGTGAATCTAGCTATTATCTTTTTATCAGAGTTCTTAAAGTTACTGAAGAAAGAGGCAAAAAAAATTATAAGGTTGGATCCCAATTAATAATTCTGGGTAACTCACACCCTAATTAGGTTGTGAGGGAAATCGATACACGTCCGTTTCTAATGGAAAATTCGCTAGAAATCTTATTAAATCACAGAAACATATGGATACATATGCAAATGATGGACATTTAATATGAAACTTCAGAAGTGCCAGAATTAGTACAAATAGACACTAAAAATGATCACATGTGCAAAAAAAAAAAAACTACTCATACTGGATTAACATCAAACACCTAGCAACATGAGCTGTTGCGCATGTCTAATAATTCAGTACTGTTTAGCCTAACCTTTTCTTAATTCTTCTGAGAATAAATGTACATCATTTTGGTTCCATGGAGAGAACTGAAATGGTGTTGATCATCACTGTTGGGGAAAAATCTGTCATCATTTTTGCATGAGGAATTCCCTTGCGGTTTGCTTGCACAGGAAGGATCCACCGACTCCGTCAACTGGAAGTGATGTTGTCGAAAATATATTGGGGTGTGCAAGTGGGCGCTGTTCTATTTATTTCCTTTTAGTTGCTCTTAAAAAGCATTCATATTGATTTTATAATGAACCGATTTGCTGAAGAAACTCACAGTTACAAATACTGATCAATTTGTGTTCTTGGAGCTATCTTTGGCCCCTTCTCTCTTTTTTCTGCATCTTTGTTCGTTGGTGTTCTAAATTGGTTGCATTATTGTAAATGTGGGAATAGAGTTTTGTTGCTCGAAGCATGTTGGAGAGTATACTCGAAATGCCTCTTCATTCTTTGCTACTATGCATCCATTCCGTATTATGTTATTGTTGTTGGTCTCTCAATTTGATAACTTGACTTTGGATGCTTTAAACTGGAGCATCCATGCATATCCAAGTGGTTCCATATATGTGCTGAGATCGTTTTCTTCGGAATGGTGTTTTTCATATGGTTAACTAAATTACTGATTTGGTGCACAGTAAAGTTAGCCTATTCATGTATATTGGTGTGTTGTTGATTTGTAGTTTTTGTTTTTGAAATGTGATAGAATTTTTTATTTATACATCCCTTTGTCATGATTTGCTTTCAAAGCTTGCAGATATTCATTCTGCTCTAAATAGTGGCAATTGCTTAAAAATCAGGTCTTTTAGAATTCTGATCATTCAATTTTGTCCTTTTAGAATTCCGATCGTGTCCCTGGAGTTCAAGTTGGGCCGCCTTCCATCCTTGGTTTGCCCTTCATTCCACCTGGACAAGTGACTGCACTGCATCCTTTTGTTATGCACCCACAAGGTGTTCCACAATCCCTAACATCAGCAAATTTGCATGTTCCTCAAACTCATGTAGGCCATTTTCAGCCACTTCCTCCAATTTCATCCCATCAACATTGGCAGAACCAGCAGGTAATAATAGTAGCCATCTGAATTTCTACAGAGTTACTTTGTTGAGCACTGTGGCTTCTTACTACTAAGTCTATTTCTTTTCTTCCTTTAGGGAGTAACAGAGAGTTCCCAGATACCAAATCAGACCCAATATCAGCATTCCCAGATTGAGCAGAGCCTTCTTAAATTGGATGCTCCTTATGACTATGAGCTTTCTGCAGACGGACAAGTTGTCCATTCAGAATATCAAGAGAGCCACATTAGCCCCCAGCAGACATCTGTGCCTACAACCACCACATCCAGTGAGGAACTAGAGGTTATAACAGAAAATGATTTTGTTTCCACACCATGTCTTGATCAAGGTTTTAAATTTCGGTTTCGGTTTCGGGCATAGCTGAAACCAAAATTTCGGCCAGAAATCGAGTAATTTCGACCAAAATTTTGGAAATTTTTTTGAAAAAAAATTACAGTTTCCCGAAATTCCAGCCAAAATTACTGAAATTTCCGAAATTTCGGTATTCGGTTGGGAACATTTCCGAAATTTCGGTTTCCTGTGGTTTGTCCCCAACCGAATACTGAAATTTCGGTATTTCGGCCGAAATTTAAAGCCATGGCCTTGATGTCCTTCAGTTATGCTTTTGTTAGACAGTATCATCACGTTTTCACTAATTCTTTGACACAGGTACTTGAATCAAATGATAAGAGGCACTTACTATCTCGCGAATCACATCATAACTTACAAGAAAGTTCCTCCCAGTTTCACAATACATCAAGACTGGGTACACCTGAACAAAAGAGTGAGCCTAAGGTCTGTTTTAAAGTGGTGGTGATTTTCTTTGTTATTTCTACTTGAATTTTGGCTAATCGGCTGAAAAGTCTGGGAGACTTGATTTGCCTAATCTTTCATATCAGCAGGGAGATGATGAAAACATGGTGGGTATGGTTACCAAACTGCAAGAGGACCAGCTGATTTTGACAAGGGAAAAACAATTGTCAGATGCACGTGTGCCATCATCTACGGCTCAAAATCATCAAGCAAGTTCCACCGATGCCAGAGATTGCATTGGTTTTGCTTTGAATTTGCCTGAAGTGGCACTCTCTGCCGGACGGACATCAAGTTCAGTGACTCCCGCAAAAACTCAAGAGCTTACAGTTCTAGATGAAAGCTCATTATTGGCTTGCATTGTTCGTGCAATTCCGGCTGGGTCTGGTGGTCGAATCAGAATTAGCACAACTGTGAGTGTAGTCTGTAAAACTTCTGCTAGGCATGGTTTTAAATTTCGACCAAAACCGAAACTACCTGAAACCGATATTTCGGCCAGAGTACCAAATTTCGGCCGAAATTTCGGAACGGGAATATGTAATTTTTAAATATTTTTTCTGAAATTTACCTTGTTTTCCAAAATTTTGGTCGAAATTACCAAAATTTTGGCAAAATATTGAAATTTTCATTCTATAAATTAATCTAGTTAATATCTGCATTTATTCATTTACATACAGCTACCAAATAGACTTGGTAAAATGCTTGCACCTCTTCATTGGCATGATTACAAGAAACAATATGGAAAGCTTGATGACTTTGTGTCTCGTCATCCTGAAGTAAGTTTTGAGTTTTCGCATACCATCATTTTTTACCATTTGGTGATATGTATTTGTACTATTGTTCAAGGATCTCACTTTGCAAATCCAGTTATTTGTAATTGAAGGAGACTATATTCATCTTCGCGAAGGAGCGCAAGCAATTATATCGGCAACTACAGCTGTTGCAAAAGTTGCCGCTGCAGCCGCAGTTTCCGCTCCTTATTCATCATCGTTGCCTACTGTTGCTGTCACTCCCGTGGCCCACGCTCATCGCCCAAAGAAGATCCCACCCATTGATTCAAATGGTGTCTCTTTCAACATTGTTCAAGGTCTCTCAAATGTAAAAATTTTAAGCAAATCAAAAGATCACCAGGAGCAAAATGGGGTATCCAAAATGAGAACTGGTCAGTCATCTGTACATGTAACGTTTGGTAATGGAGTGAATCTTGTTAGAACAGGCTTGACCAGTCCTCAAAACAATGGATCAACTGATGGGAGACATGACATGAATTTAGGAGGGAAACCACAGGGAAGGTAGTGGATCTTTTGTACTTAAATTGCTTAAAATTGCTTTAGAATTTACATATATATACACACGCCCTGCAGTTTATAGTATTCATTTGTTTAACTTGAGTTGAAGCTTATTGAACTGTGTGTCTTCCTATCCCAGGGGCACGGGGCTGGGTTAACCGCCAGGAGATAGTATGTATACTTTACTGCCCATTTTATTTAATAGTAATTTCATCATATTCTGCTTATTTATACTGTTTCTATTGTACCCTTTGCTTGATCAATTTTCAGCATGTCATTACTCTATGCATGTACCGTATTTTGATATGCTGTTGTTTTTCATAATTGAATCATGCTTTTCATTTTGTTCAGTTTTATGTTTCCATGATGTATGACTTTATGCCATGTTTTGAAACCACAATTTTTTTTAATGGAATATTAGCTTGCAAGTGTTGAGATTGGCGTAGGTTGAGTGGGAGAGGGAGAGAATTGAGTGGGCACCGGTGAGGAGATTGTGTGAAGTGGCTGAAAAAAGGGGAAAACAAAACGTCTATTTTGAGTATAGTTTTTCTTTTCCCTGTTTTCAGCCACATCTCACCCTCTCCTCACTCATGCCCTCTCAGTTCTCTCCCTCACCTACCCTCCTTGCCCCTCTCCCACCACTGGATAAACTAATAATTTATGGGAAAAAAACATATGTTGCATCAGTACAGTTACCTGTGTTGGAATCTGAAACGGATATCGACCTATGATATGTGGACACGGACACGAGTGTCGCATGTCGTCACGGACACGGAGTGTCCGACATGGCAAACCCAAATAATTTAGAAACGGGGACACGGCTAAATCAGAAAATATATATAATGTAATAGCAAATATTAATTAAAGAATAGCTAAAAAAGAGTTTATAATAAAAGAGGTAAACACAAAATGAAATAATAAAACATTTTGTCACACTTGACACGTCACAAAAACATGTCCACATACCCACAGTTAGCAGTACATTTAAAAGTGTCCAAAGGAGTGCCGACACGGGTGGACACGTGTCGTCTGTTGTGTCGGACACAGCAGGACACGTGTGTCAGCAATAAATTCAAAGTGTCGGCTAAATTATAGATATCGACTATTGAGTGTCTGATTCAGCTAACCTCAAAAAGAAAGATTCATGGATTGGCCAAATATTTTAATCAGTTCTCAAATTTATGATAGCAGTATTCAGAAAGATCTAGAAGTGTTGTAAAGAATCATGAAGCATTGGAATTTGACACGAGCCCGACATGGGTACTTAGCCCATTCAAAAGAATGTGTAACATGGAAAAAAAAAACTTTATGGCTGGCGGACATGTCCTTATGAGAAGTTTGAAATTGTAAAATAGGATCGAGCATTCATCTGTTTTTTCTAGATTAAGCATAAGCAGGAATCTATATCCTGGGAATTTATTAACTTTGTTTTTGGTTATTCACACCCTGAGTTAAGCTTAAATTATCTCAGAATCATACTATGTAGCATGGAATTCTATGTACAACGACTGATTCACTCCTGGGAGATCCAGATTTAAATTAAACCCCCTTGCTTTTCTGTTAGACATAAATGAAAAACAGCTGCGTGGTTTTCAGAGAACCAAACTGATTGAGTGCCATGGTTAGAAACCATCTTTTGAGGGGATTTTTTATGTTGATAAACTTATGTAATTGATGGAATATCAATTGGGTTGAGCATTGCTCCCATTTTCTTCTCCTACTCTTTGATGTGAACTTGTGTTCTAATTTCTCTTCTTCTTCCCTCGTGAGCACCCGCATTACAAACCCTCCAAACTTCACCCGTGCATGAATAATATGCCAACATTCCCAATAAATGAAGTGTCACCCTTTCCTTTGCTTTTGCTGTTCTAAATGGTGCGGGCCACCTGCTGATTCCAGCATTACATCAAGATGACATGTCTGATATGACATATTTAACCCTTCTTCCTCTTTTCTTCTCTAGCTCCCATCCTGTTTTGGCCTTGAATTCTGTAGACACTGTGGGGACAAATTAAGTGGTGAATTTTGCATGGATTATGGGCCCATCCAACTTTGAGTCTACGACTTCACATCGGCTACATCATTAGCAGGAGCAAGTAATGTGATTCGTTTTGGAGGTTCCTAACTTAAATAAAATTCCATTCATTAATAAAATAAATAATCAAAGCAATTTTTGATATTGCATACAGTTTTTTTCTTATTGGTAAAAAAACAGGTTTTTTCATTTTGGTTTATAGATTTTGCTGTGATTCATTCTGTTTACAGGACCACTTGTTTTGCTTCCAACCCTCCATTATACTGTAACTCATTTTGTTATGGATCTTTCTCGTACCATCTTATTTTACTTTCGAGAATCTAATATCAATTTCTCAATCTGTAGGTATAGCCAGAATTGATTCACATTTTGGATGCAAATTTACCAAATATTTGCTGCAATGACTTGCCGGTTTTTTTTGGTCGGCATTAAACTGGTTGTTGCTCTGGGAGACGACAGGCTGAAGGGGGTAGGTTCTCAGGTCGGAATCTCCCATGATACCTTTTCCTTTTTTTTCTTGTTTCTTTTTTTTGCATTGAATCTTCAGCTTGAGCTTTCCATTTTGTTTGTGAGATGTTTCTGTTAAAACTCGGATTGTAGTTCGAGGGGTAAAAACATATTACTATCAATTGATTATCTTCAGTTCCTCAACGTAAATGCATTAGAAATCATTTTAGCTGGGGATTGAGCCCCTAGCTCACTGGTAAAGCCTCTGGCCTTCCACCCTGTCTTGATAGATACACCACCCCCCCCCCCCCCCCCCCCCTCCCCACTGAATTATTTCATTAGCTAGAAATGTCTTGTTAGAGATAAGGAGAATGTCACTCTGAGAAGGCTTTCCAGCGAGAAACGCACAAGAAGCCTAGATGATCTGGACCCTTCTTTTTGGGTTGCCACATGATTTTTTTGGTGAGCTCAGATTAATCTCATGCTGTTCACATGGAACCTCACTTCCAAGTTCTTCAAGGTTCTCCTGACGATCCAAACCCTTTGTTGTGTAGATGATAATCTTGTGATCAATTGAATAATCTTTTTAACCCCATTCGAATCAAGGACCATTAGTAATGTTTTGTTGATTCTTTATCTCAATGGTCAGGATTGTTCAGTTTGAGTGCATTTCAAGGAATATCATCTGATTGGTGGGTTCGCTCAGATGGACCTTCTTCTCTTGTGAATTTGTGATTAGGGGCGTCAATGGACCGGTGGATCCTAATGTTAATGGGCAGGCTTTGGGCAGACAATAGCTGGATCCAAATTGTCCAATTGATCTATATCCTAAATTATGAAATTGTTTCGGATCATGACCCAGACAGCCACAAAATCCAATGGAGGGTGTCGTTCATTTATGTCTGCTCATGATCGATATTTTCATAACATTTAGGGGCCGTTTGGATACATGGATTTTAGAATCCATGTTTTGGTTTGAAAATGTGTAAAAGAGGGTTCATGATCAATGTTGTATGCTGTCCTAACAGCATATCTTGGATTGTAATAAGAAATCCAGGTTTTAGAAATCTCTTCCCCATCCTGAGATTTCTATAACCTGGAAACATGGGAGGTCGGCTGCTCTAGCTGTTGGAAAGAAGGGCGAGAAATTAGAAAATGACGGCTGGTCTTTTTCTCTTCTCGTCTCCCACCTACAATTTTGAGGAAATCCATAATTCTAAAATCCGTGTTTCCAAATGGCTCCTTTTGGATTTCTTCAAAATTGTACATGGGAGACGAGAAGGAGACCGTCTGCTTTGCTTATCTCCAGAATCTTAGATTTAAAGTAAGAAAACCAGGTTTTAGAAATCTCTCCCCTTGAGATTTCTAAATCTGGATGCATTGGATGATCTCATCTGTGGCTGATGGAAGAAGGGCGAGAAATCAGAAGATGATGATGATGGCTTGTCTCCCATGTATAATTTTGAAGAAATCCAAGATTTTAAAATCCACGTATCCAAACGGCCACTTAAGAACCCTTCAAAATGACAAACATCATTTCATTTTCCCTCCTCTGTTTAGATGACGTGCTTAAATTTCTTCTCACTTGAGTACTGATCGGTCCAAATTGAAATCAATCATGAACCAGACTCAGGAAGTAGGATTTCAAAAAAAAAAAAAAAAGAAGGATTCGAGTGATAAGGGTTCTAAACGGATCGTGAGGACCCAATCCGTAATGGAACAGTTGACATCGTATTTGTGATGAAGGAAGCAAGATTTCAATTGATTACTATTGGGAGCTTCTCATGGTACCATTTCCTTCATATTTTTGACAGTCCTCAAATTATAATGGGGAATGATAGCAGAAGACCTTAACAGTCCACCCACATGATGTCACAACGATTTGGATCCTTTATTGACTACTCTTTTGTGAAGATGACATAGCTTGGGAGTATTAATCAATTCAGTTATTTCAACTGTTTGGGTATGGCATGCAGATGGATAGTTAAGAGAGAGAGAGAGAGAGAGAGAGAGAGAGAGAGAGAGAGAGTTTATGATGCAATGGTTGGGCATGCAGACCTCAATATAAAAAAGTACGGTGGTTGCATTCTTCAAAGTTTCTCTGCAGTGGGCTGGGTTGCCAACGCAATCCTTCACATTTTCTTGCTTTTTTCATTCTCTGAAGAGAGAAGAACTGCCCAGAAGTGCTCATAAAGTCATAAGAAGGTTTAAGGAAAATGCCCTAAACATCTATCACATCTTTTTTTTGAAATAGAACATCTATAACATCTTAACTTTGGAAATACTAATAAGCACAAAGGCTACATGTTTAGGCTTTCAGTGGACAACAATTTATCCTATGTTGCAGCAAGCTATGGCAAGCGGCATAATCTTCTAAAACCATCAAACAGTAGTATTTTAACCAAAACTTGCTCCCCATCATCCTGTGTAAAGTAACGAGGAGCTTTTATCGGACATGACAATGCATTGCATACACAAGCCTAATACAGTTTCGAGCGAGAAATGCCTCACGCATTCTTTCTGACTGCAAAATTAGCTAAGGCTGCAGTTTCTTTACCGAGAATCACATGCAATATTAACCCCATAACTCAAATAATGTCAGTCTCCCCAACATCAGCACTTCAAAACCTTGTAGAACTTTCAACGGCATGTTAACAGAGTTTGCACTCGCACTGGTAGTAGGGAATCAACAGCGTCACCATCAGCCCAGTCCTCAGCTCAAAAGCACCCTCGCCATGCCTTGTCCTTTAACCAAACATGGAGCGCAACATGGTTCATAGATTCCTGTCCACAAATGCAATAAAAATATAAGTTAAGGCCCTTGGTAGAGTGGCTACAAAATTTAGCTGCTTGGTCCTTGATCATCAGTTTGCCAACTAATAAGTTAGACTGACTAGAAAGTTATGAAGAATCAACACCTGGTAAGGTTTTAATTCTTCAGCTAGAATGATTAAAGAAGCCATGTAACTAAAATAAGGGATGTCAACCTCTAAGAATCCTAATCCGGACTAGGAATTTCACTTCTGGGAGACTCCACTGGTATTTCGTAAACCAGAATGTAAATACATGAATGATGCCTTCCATTAACAACAAAACTGACTCAATATTTCATGAAATCCAAGAACAAATAATCCAAGTGAACAAATAAAAATTCTAAGCCCCATTTTTTCCGACCCAGATTTCCCACGCCACATGAAAAAAAACAAGAAAATATAGAACGATTTTTTTTTAATCGTTCAGATAAAAACATGCAATAAAAACTACGAAGACACTTAAATATGCAAATGAGAAGAACTGACGTAAACTTGAAAAATTCAATTGAAATTCTTCACAATTGATCACAGGGACAGCCTACCTAGAAGAAATCAATTTAGTCACTGCACAGCCACCATCTTCATCTACAGTTGCAACTTGTATTTCTTTTAAACATTCAGTAAGGTCCTAAAACTTAAACAATGCACTCAAGCCATATGTTCACATATCCCCAATTTATGTCTGGGCAACATAATCGTGGGTCACTGGAAGGGGAAAAAAGCAAGAACAAATATCAAGGAACACTTAGTACAATATGTTTGAAATTCATCCACTCAAATCCAATAGTAATCCTAATTCTATACACATCAGAAAATCATAACTTCTTAAAACAATAGCAGCTAGTTATATTTTCCAGATACTTATCTTTTCCAAACTGAAAAATTGTAAAATTACGCTCCCGTATATATGCGTCTTAGCTAGCATGGTTTTGAGTTTCCCCGAACGACCGAAATGTACAAGATTTTCTTTCACGTTATTATTTCTCCGAAATTCAACCGAAATGGTCGGAACGACAAAAAAGTGAAAAGATGTCACGATTGCACTTCATTTCATTAATGTAGAGAATGATATTTGGTAGGCAACATCATGGAACTGCACAGCAAAATAACCGTATCTTATGCATGGTATGTCAGATTGGCATGGGACCAAAAATATCTTGCATGCCCATGTGGTATTGACATACAGTTGGGATCCTTAGAGGGGAAACTGGTCATTGTACTTTCTTATACTTCATTACATTGTACTTCTTTAATGACTTTACTGATCTAGACATGTGTGACATCGCATGTTACTAGGTGTTCGGTGTGTTTAAGCCATTATGGATTGTTTTGTTGCTTCTGAAATGGTTTCAAAGTATGTATTTGTGCTTATTCTAGCATTTCTCAAAGTTTGATCTTCAAATTTCATCATTCGCATAAGTTTTTTTTTTTTTAAGATTAAAAAATTTCATCATTTGCATATGTTTATGTACGTTTCCGTGATTTTACAAAATTTTCACCAAAAACAAAATGTTTCCATTTCCATGCCGACCGAAACCAAAACTTAAAACCTTGTTAGAGACAGAACCAAATTAGACAGCTTAACTACACAGATTAATTTCATTAAAAAAAAACTACATAGATTAAATAATGCCACAGTTCTGCAAGCAACTTCTAGTTTCGAGTGTCACTAAATAGCCAAGTTCCAAAGAAATGACAGAAATGCTTATGTTCGGTAAGGAAAATGATTTTGAAATTCTTCTTGAAGTGTGACAAAAAGGTTTGACGAAATCAACCAGTGCATGTTCTCAGCCAATTGGTAGCATTATCAAATTCTGAAAAAGATTTGGAAGCAAAATTCTTACATCGCAGATATTCACAATTTGTAAATTCGAATATACATATTCAATTCATATAACTGCAGAAATTTGTTATCCAGCAGACCTCACCAATTTTCTACCACTCAGACAGGGTTTATATCATACCTGTGTGAATGTAGTATTAGAAGTCCAAATGATGAAACCTTCCATCAGTCCAGCATACAGCTAGAGGAATACAAATTAGTCATGTGTGACATCTACCATATAGATCACCGGGTAGAGTAATATCCTCCTCCAGGGCAAAGGCAGTTAAGCATATGGCCACATCTTCTCAACTCAACTAAGCCTTTGTCCCAAACTAGTTGGGGTCGGCTATATGGCCACATTTGTGCTCCAAACAATAATTTCGGAGAAAACAGATTAGTTTTCAAATCACATCCCAAATGCTCTTTTATATAGATCACCTGAAGTGGGCATACCGTATTTTTGTTCATCATAACCAGGAAAATACTTATTGAATCCGAGGTTTTCATTTCTGACAAACTCTGCCACACCCAAGTCATTGCCACCAGGAACCTCATTCCAACCACCCCACTGGCCATTTGACAAGTATGAATTTCGAGACTGTTGGAGCGACATCTGAGCAAAAGGAGGGAAACTGCTGCCTTGGGTTTGATCTACGAGCCTAGAAGGAATGTACGCATCGTTTGAAGGGGGAAACCGATCTGCCACATGGTCAGGAAATCTGAAATTTTGATGCGTAGAGATGGTTTGCTGCATCAACAGCCGAAGTCTTGGGTCACTTTCAGAGGTGCAAAGATGTGGAGAAAGACTTGACATCAAATCCAAGCCTGAGTTGCTCAGTCCAAGCGGCAGTCTTCCTTTACCAACGGCCAAAATTGCAGGATCAATAAATTCCACATCACCAATGCTGCTGCCATTTCCGGTTAGAGGAACCTGATACTGTTTCCTCAGTACGGATGAACTTTCATGGAGTTGATTTGCTGAAAAGAAACAGAATAAGATCAAGTTTTCTTTTAAAAGGAAAAGGAAAAAGAAAGAAAGGCAGAACACATATAACTACAACATAGCAGATTAAGAAGTGAAGAGACCAGAATACGTAGGGTCAAAGGTTCGATCTGTCCTCTCTTGAGGGGAAAAGCCAGGCGGTGTTGCTCTGCTTGGAACCGAAAATCCAGGTGGGGCCGAAATTAGTGTCCTTGAAACTGTTTTGGAAAAGCAAGAAAGAGTTAATTGAGAGAGAGAGAGATTACAAAACTAACAAGTCGCATTCAGAAAAATTCAAACTAAGCACCCCAACCATAAAACGAACTTCAGATGTCCCAAAGGGTCACTAAGAGTCTAGATACAAAACTAACAAGTTGGATTCAGAAAATTTCAAACTAAGCACCCAACCATAATATGAACTTCAGATTTCACAAAGGGTCACTACTAAAAGTCTAGAAACAGACACAAACACGTTGATCTCAACTATAATTACATATCATAACAAAATTGAAAAGGAACATACATGCCAAAAACTCTATAAATAAAAACTGTCATCAAGTTTACAATACACTAAAGAGTTTCACATTTCCTACTAATCTTGGATTCATTTCATTAATCATAATGTGCTTATATAAGCACTTACAGATAATCACGATAGGGATAATGATAAGAAGATCATCCTAATCCTAATCAAGCTATCTAATCCAACTCAACTGCCTAATCTACCACCACACAATCCAACGATCAGATCTATATTCTCTAACTGCCCCCTCAAGCTATTCTGGAGCGCAATTTGGAGATAGTGCAAACTATTCTGAAATAAGTGCTGTATAAGCACATTAAACAGTAAGAAAACAACAAAAAACAAAGGGAAAGACGAAACGAGAAAGTAAAATATAAATATGAATTTAGCATGCAGATAAAAATTATAAAAAAGGGCGGCCCAGCGTACGAGGCTCCCGCCATTGCGGGGTCTAGGGAGGGCTAGATGCAACGCAGCCTTACCCCTGCTTTGCAGAGAGGCTGTTTCCGTGGCTCGCCCCTCTTATATAGATGAAAAAAGTAGGAAACAAGGGAGCAGAATCCACACTGTTTTTTTTTTTCCTGAATGGTTCTATATGTTTTCTTCATTCATGTAAAACCGGATTTACAGCTTAAGCATCCACACTTTTTTTGAGATTTGCCAAGGAATTTCGTGGCTGGCTATTGCCTGAGAGAGCAGCCACTTGGGATGAACAAAATGAATAAGGCAAAATCTGCTGAAAAATCAGCCAGTGTGGCTGCTCTCTCATGCAAGAGCCAGCCGCGAAATGCTTTTCTGTAAAAGTCCCTGGCAAATCTCCTTTTTTTATGTTCTTATTTTTTTTCAAAATAATAAAAAAGCAGATTCAAAGCGAAAAACCTGGCCATGTCTACACCTTCCACTTCAAGCCTAAATGCCTAACTACAACCAACTTCGATCAGTATACAGTTTTTTCACCCCTTTACCTTTTGTGCCCCTGGAGCCAAAATCCAGACTTTGTTTTCCTCCTTCCTCTTCAACATTATGCCCTTTTTAAAATGTGAGTAAGACAGGTTTTTCAACCCACATTGCAAAATATAGACAGAAAATGTACAGCAAAACAATGATTGACATCCAGGTTTGAAATACATGATGATGTAATTCAAGATAAAACATTCACTGTTATAAAACGAAAAGCGAGTGATATTTCAACAGTACATGTCTAGAAAGAAATATGAGGAGGGGACTGAAGTCATTACAAAGGAAAAAATGGACAACAAAAGAACAGTTAACATATATCTGAAATCATGAAACAAAACGTATGAGCGAAAAACTAAATACACGCAATATAATATGAGCATGCTGAATAATCATTACGGAAAATAGAAACCAAAATAAATAGAATACAAACTAAAACCCACTTTGTACTCACCAGACACCTTACTAGATGGAAGCACAAAATGGCCATTGACAGGAGTTTTAGAGTCTGTAAAACCATTCTGAAGTCCATCTCCATTAGAATCCCCCCAGTTTTCCATGGAGCCCTGCAGGTCAAAACATTTCTTTTCCACATACCCAGTTTCCCCAGTTTGGCAGGGAGAAGATTCCAAATGGGTTGCTTGATTCACAAAATCTTCCTGTCTTGCAAATGAGAACCTGGACTGATTACTGTTTTGTGGCTTCCTCGAATTTGATAATCTAAGTGAACCATTTTGTTTATCACTTTCACTAAACAATTTAGCTAAGCTGTGAGGAGAGGTCAATGAGTTACCCCATGCATCTGAGTCCATTGACAAGATATTTGAGATGATGATGCTCTCCCCCATATCGACAATAGCAGTTTTTTCAACTTCAGATGCATCACCATTTAACCTTTCTAAATATCTAACCTGCTCTACATTGGAGAACATTTCAGAACATTCAGAAACATTCCCCAATTCAGAAGTAGAACTACCGAATTTGTTTTCTTTGTACCCATTAGATAATACTGAACCGCCAGTTGTAAAAAGAGGCAAGGCTTCAACAACTTTTGTAGCCACAGTTCTAGAGTTTTCACTACTTTGATGACTTCTGCCACCAGTATCACCATGTGGTGAAGAATCGCCATGGGAACGATTTAATAATTTAAATGCACTGGACAAATACGGTAAATATGATGTATGAGTAACAACTTCTGACATCTTAAGCCGTCGATCATGACCAGATGATAAAGCCTCATCCATATCATTGCTTGGAGCTGGCAAAACTTGTGTTTGCAATTCTGAACTCCATTTTGATAGTTCTCTTGAAACAAATGCATCTTTAGACACCACATCAGCTCTTCTCAGTGGTTGTGAGGTCAAAACTTCATTGTCATCAAAACCATTCTCAGTGTAAAATTGCCTCACGCCTACAACTGAATTTCCAGGCAGTAAATCTGAAAAATGATTGGAAGCTGAACTTTGATGTATCCCCGTGTCAGTATGTTCAATCCCAAGATGGCTATCAATGTTAAATGAAGACAACCCAGAGCATAAACTCTGTATGCCTGCATCAACAGCAACAGACCCATGTGCAACTTTATCAGGACTGCAGCTACGAGATTGTCGCCTATCAAGGTCATCATCAGGGTCTGTAATTTTTTGTGGCATTGTGATGCCTCTGTCCCTTTCAAGGAAAGGAGAACTATATGAGTGATGGGTAGAAATTATGGTAACACAATCTGAAAAGGCATCTGTAGTTGTCGGGCACTCTATTTCTATACATTGCTTGGAAGTTTCCAACGGCCCAGATCTACTATTCACATGCCTTAGCTGATTTTCATTTACTATAGATGTTTTTGCTACACCAGTATGCAGTTCGGATGCCAGAGTTGGGCTAGCAGCCCCTGAGGAAAAGACATGTAATGTAGTAAATGTGTCGGATTTTTGTTTTGCTACTTCTTGGAGACATGGTGCACTTGCAGATGGTGGTCGACAATTGGAACCCCTGTAGAATTAAATCGGGATTTTAGAAACAATAATATTTCACTGAAATGAAGAAGCTGAACGATGGTAAGCAGCATACCATGAAGCTGCTGCTGGAAGAACGCTAGATCTTCCATAGCTACCATTAGGAGGAGAACCTTTGATATTATTTGAAGGATTCTGGAAGCAAAGAAAATCCAGTTATGATCAAAATGGAAGCCGATATTACACCTTAATAGAATATCCACTCGGAAAAAAAAAATCGACTATCTACACTTGATCTAAAAACTTGCAGGTCATCCTACTTATCAGTAGTTAGAGAACCTTAGAATCAATTGTCTCCAAAATCCTAGTTAGGCAAAGAATTTAGCCATTCAAAAGAAGTGAACATTAGCAATGGCGTCTTACACTTGAGGCACTTTTGACCATAAGTTTTCCTGAAGAATCTGCACCACTATTGCAGAATTCATCCGCTGGGGGAGGCAACACAGTCCCTGAACGTTGCAAATTGATTGTAGCACCAGTAATTTGTAGAACCCTACTCCTTTAAATACAGTTCACGTGTGTAAGTGAATAGCAATGGACAATTAAACTAACCCTAAAACATATTAGATTAGCATGACAAGCATGGAGTAAATAAGTAGAAATGCAAGGACGCAATTACACACTAAAAACTGAAAGGGAGCATAATTTCCCATGAGAACTATAGCTCCTACATAGTGAAGTAAATCTCAAATGCAAAACACCATTTACATAATGACAGTAAACAAGTGATGCAAAATGACAAGTAGAAGCATTTAATATCAAAATTTCATCAGTAGAAAGACTTTTACAAACTTTGGGAGCACAACAGTATGCAGGTTGTAGACAGCTTCAAAGGACTTGTGGTTGGGTAAAATTCTGTTGGCGGTACATTAGTCAAGTCAGAGTAGTGTTTGTGTCAAGGTTAGGTTTAGGGTTTGTAGAAGAATGAAGAAACTTTGGGAGGACTTGTAGTTAGGTAACTTTCCAAGGTGCCATGCTTATTCAGCCCTCTACGAGTTGGTCATTATTGAAGCATGTCCTATAAAGATTGTTCAGAGAATGGGGAGAGGATGTAGTGTAGAGTTGGATCCTTAGAAGGAACTTAAAGGATCGGGAAATTTGGGAGCTTCTCGGAGTTATTGGCTTTATAAGCAAGTTCATCACCGGCTTAATTACAAAGTTGGGAGCAGTGTTTAAAAATTCGGACAAGGACGAGAAATTGACCAAGGTGAACAGGAGGTAATGACTGATGCGGTCAACTTCTCATAAACTCAGGGGAATCACTTTGTAGTGCAAAACTCGGACTCAAATGGGAACTCGGTCATTGCAAGACAGAGTCAACTTGGGAAGCCAATGATTGACTCAGTGAGTCTTTAAACGGTGTTAGAGGGTCTTCTTTTTTCTTTTTTTAGGGAACGGGGGGGGGCATATGGTATATTGATGGTTTCAGTGGTGTTTATGATACTTTGGAGAGGACGATCCCAACTCTCAAATTGCTATAGTTTGGAAGACCTAATCTCCCTAGAGGTGAAGCTTTTTTGTTGGATAGAACTTTTGGAGAAGATCAACAAGCGTGGCAAGTTGAAGAAAAAATCGTGTTTGGCCAACAAAACAATGAAGAGTACAGTAACAATATTTTCATGCATTGTAGGGTAGCATTTTCATTTGAATGTGAGTCTCCATTGGTTCAATCTAAATATAGTCTCACCACGGAACACCATCAATCTTCTTATAGCTGAGGACCCATTCATCTTGAGGAAAAAAGGAAATCATTTTGGGAATTGGCACTCTTTAGGGTAATTTGGGAGATTGGAAACGAAATGAGAGAGAGAGAGAGAGAGAATTATTGTGAACAACCTTTCAAAAAAAAAAAAGATATTTATTGTGAACATCATTAGGAATGTTAAAAGGTAATTTTATTAATTGGGTTTTTGTGAAGAAGGAACTTTGGGGAATTTCTTACCAAGATGTCTATAAAAGGTGGAGCATCATTACGAAAAGTCGTATAGTTGGTCATCAAGTAACGATGATAGGATCAGCCTCCAACTACTGTTATTAAACTCAAATTTGATGGTATCACTTCGGGTATTTGAAGCTGTTTTGAAACGAGAATGGAGAAATTTTGGAAGTTTTTCCCAATCAGACAAAAAAATGGAAGAGATGGGTGAACATTAATAATTGGAGCCCCATTAGCTCTAAGAAAAACCCAATGAAGCCAAGCCAAATGCATTATTGCAAGAGATTCATGTGATTGCTTTTTCAATAAGGTTGTGGTGGAAATGCAAATACAGGTGATTGATACCCATGGAAACTTGCAAATACAAAGTAAAAGGCAGTAGGATGTTTGAGTCCCTAGAGATGACACTCCATTTTCATTTGGTAGGTTCCTCTCTCAAGATTTTGACAGGAACCATCCTAGGGCCCATATTCTAATTTTTAAGTGTCATTTAGGTCTTTGACATTTGTCTTGTTACTATTGGTAGAAAATAGAAGCCCTTAGAGTTAAGAATTTTATTAAGAATTTTATTTTAAGAAGGACAATACATGAAAAAAGAGTCTTAAGTTGATAGGAGTCCTAGTAGGGACAGAAGTAGGGGTTTACAATATGATATGGATGAGGTTTAGGAGTCATAATCCTCCCATAATCATGAATTTCGTGAGGCTTGAAGCATCTATAAATTGTAAAGGCCTATGGCGTTAGCTATGATGATATAATTGAATAAAATTGAATTTATACTCACAAGCTTGGTCGTCAACCATTGCACACTCTCTGTCCGTCTCTCTTTTCTCTCCCCTCTATAAGAGAGCATCAGCCCCCTCCCCCCACCCTTCCCCTTTCCTTCTGTTCTCTTTCTTTCTATTGCCAAAAAATTAATCTAAGGCCCCAAATTCGAGTAGAGATGAATAGTGACAAAACACCAGTTTTGTCAATCAGGACTAGACTTCGCAGTTTGCATCTTCTTGTTCATTTTATTATCTAGACTTTGTAATCTTCCCCTCCTTTATAAAATGCAATTATTGAACCAAAAAGGAAAAGGAAAAAGATTCCAAATGAGAAAAGATGAAAATGGCCATATGCCTAAGAGCACAATGATAGCATGAGTAGTGCAAATGGAGTGCACTCGTTGGTCGGTGTATGGCAGGTTTCCATAGCAAAACCAATGCAATTTCCAAGGACTAGGTATTTAAAGATAAAGAAATGGCAATCCCTGAACCACTTTAGTTATGTATACCTGTGTAGTAACAACACAAAAGAGGCCATAAGAAGTTAACGGCTCAATGCGTGTCAATTGCAAGCATAAATTGAGACCAAGCATAAATTAAGACGAAAGAAAGGGAAGATATTCAGGCATATGTAAGCGTTGTATAAATGGACATACCTCGTAAAAGCTGAAAGTATCTCATCTTTGGTGAAACTATCTTCTTGGGCACCAATGTCATGCAAATATAAACAATCTGGATTGTTGCAAGGCTGGATCATCAAACAAAGTGTTCTCAGTGAAATTACAATAAACAAATTTCAAGCCTACTAAATGTAGAAGTCTCTTCAGCAAGTAAATGCACCTATTTCTATTGTTTAATAACATAGTCATACCATATTTCTCAACCATGTGTGGCAATACTTAGTAGTACCAAAGCATGCTCTGCAAGTGCAAACAAAAATTCCATATAGTCATCATGAGGATGATTGAGATGTGGATTGTTTAGTCAGCACACTGAAAAGAAAAAAAAGACTGCACACTGAAAAGTGAACTGCATGCCTACCTCAAGGATCGACCTTCCAACACAAAACCGTGCACTGATTGAATACATCGAACCGCTTCCTCCTCTTTTGAATAGGTAACATATCTAAGCCAAAAGCAAGAACAAGGAACCAAAACTAAATATAATAGGATGCCAGAAAGACAATTGAAGGTACACTACAAAGCTGAAAGCACCACACTTTAGTTCATACGGAAACTTGAAAATAGAAAGTAGAGAAGTGCAACTCGTAGTAAAAATAAAAATCCAGTACAGGAAGAATTTGTAAGATGAAGCATTGTTACACTCTACAAAAACTTGCCAAGGTAAAATGAATTCAATGTGGGCAAGTCAATAATTGGAGCAACAACATTTTAATTGACTAGGACAAGTCAAAGAAGCTTTTGATTGACTTAGTAGAATAAAAACCAAGTCAAACCAAGCAAGTCAATGTTTGCCTCAATGAGTTTTAAACGGTGCATTGAATCATGGATTAACCAGAATGATTGATGAAAAACTAGTGCAGTGCCATATGTTTCTACAAGCTGAACCACTAAAAAAAAAAGGATTCAACAAGTGTTTTCAGAGGAAAATGTCTAAGCCGACGAATCATATGTTTATACTAGAATCTTAAGTGAATATTCAAGCTATTTATAAATTAATGCAAAAGATTGTGGCTGGAGGTGCTATTGCATAAAATTCCATAGAATCTCTTTGACAGTTTGGGATGAAATAATCTTGGCTGTTTGGGTATTTACTTCAGTTAAGGTATTTTCCCCTTTTGTTCTGCTAATATAAATCTTATTTGTGAGATTAGTTATATTGTCTCTTCTTTGTTCCCTTTCTTATTCCTCTACTATTTTGTTGTTCTATTTTATATGGAATGTTACTTGTCCAATTGAATTTTGTCAATCAAATTAAATTAAAATGCTTACTTCAAATCAGTAGTTTTGTTTGCAAATTTGAGTTCTTATGAGCCATTTGTCCTTTATTTGATTAGGCGTGGTGCAGCGTTTCAAAATGCGGATGATGGCCAAAAGTACACGGCCAAAAAAAACCCGGTCAACTCAATGCAGTGCAATCAAGTACAGGATTGATGCGGTCATAACTCAGGAGAGTTAAAAGGAGTTTTGATTCACTTTTTAGGGCAAAATGTAGACACAGCCACACAGGTAAGAACACGGGCAAGGTAAGAGCTATTCGAATCGGGCAAGTTGTCGATAGCAAGGGAGAGTATTGAAATTATGGCGTAGAGGGATAAAAGGCGAGACGTGAGGCATAAGCCTCTCGAATTTTCTGAATTTTAAAATTAAAAAAATTAGAAATAAGGAATATTTTTATGAAAATATCAAAAAAAAAAAAAAACTACGGAAAAATATTTTTTTCATTTCCAACAAAATATCATCATCCAATCATCAATATACTAACAAAATAAAGTATCTAACTAGCATTGCCAAGTTACCAATCAAATATACAATCACCAATGTCCTATATCAAAACAACAAATTCATTCATAACTCATCAAATACAATAATATAGATTCAGCATCAAAAGCACTCCATGCTTTTTCCATGATAACTTAACGCATTTTTTAATGCCTCGCCTTGAGCCGCGCATCGAGGCATGCACCTCTGGTGCATTTGAAAATAGAGGATTCAAACCTATACTATCACAAGGAGATGCCAATAAACAAAGTCTAGAATATTCTACGCAGATCCAAAAAAAAAAAAAAAAAAGTTACAAACAGCGTAAAAACTTACACACTACAAGCATTGTTGTTAGAAGAATGTTGGCCACCACCTGTCGCCCGAGTAACAGACACCTTTAGAACCTTTCCATACTGACCAAAATATTCCTTCCGTGCGAGAATCTGTAAATAAACACTCAAGATCTTAAAACCCACACATCCAAAAGCAATTTGGTCATGTGAATACAAGGAAAAATCATAGAAAAGGCACCCACTCCTTCATCCGCTAGAGTAGTAGGTATTCCCATTATGTATGCCAGGTTCCGTTGTATCACCCGAACATCGCTAAGATGCTTCCTACCTTCTGACGTTTTCAGCTTTGCCTTCTGTGACTTCAGTCTTCTCTCAGAATTTATTTCAGCCACCATCCTGTAGCAAGGTGAGCATACAATGAACATTCCATATCCCAGTAAAATAAAATGCAAATTACAAGGATAAATTGAACCGACCTTTCGCAGTTAGCAGCCATTCCTACAATCTTTTCCTTGTTGTATGGTGCACGGCATGCTGGACACCGCCCGTCAGTGTCATCTTTCTCAGCCATGTCAATTATATGATGCCAACACCAAACACATATCTACATATAGAAAGAAGTTTTAAAAAAAACAAAAAACAGGTCCTGAGAAAGCCTCTGTGAAAACTAAGTACCATTATAGGCATACATCACTACTAAATGTAAAATGAAAGCAAAAGGAGGAGGATAGAGCCAAAAAAATCGTGAGTTTGGAACTTCTAATTCCTATCAACAAATCTCAAATAAGAGAACACATAAACAACCCCAAAACAACAAGTAAACTACTGCAATTTGCAATTCTTCCCATCCAACCAATAGATTCAGAATCAAAATCATTTGTGCATGTGCTTCCCACTGTGCAAATTACAACTACCTTCAGAGTACATGATAGGTTAAGGAAACAAGAACAGCATGTAAAATTCAATGCCAGTAGCCCTTATGTACAAGGGAAGAGGAATTGATAGACAAACCTCATAACCGCAATTGCATGGCTTCAATTGTTGATCAGTTAAGTCCATCTCTTCAGCGCATAGAGGGCAAGTTCTTTCCCCATCCTCACTCATGGTTGTCCTACGAAAGAAAAAAAGAAACACAATAAAATTCATGCAAGACTAACATACACTCATAGACATCGACATACATGAATAAGAAACATGAGACTTCCCTCCTTCCACAGCATTTTCCAAAATAACTATTAAAAAGGCATTTTTTCCCTAATAATAAGAAAATGGCTTATAGGGTTTCATTACCGAAGTTGGTTTTGCAACTATCATTTCACGAATAATAAAAGAAAAAGAAAAGAAAAGCTCCAAACACAACTATCATATCATTTCACTCAGGGGTCGAAATCAAAACCTATCTTTTCATCTCCCAAACCAAACCCTAGAAACCCTAATTCAACTGGTAAACTAAAACCTCACATGGACTACATTATACAAGAAATGCTAATCAAAACCTAACTTCTCATCTCCCAAACCAAACCCTAGAAACCCTAATTCAATTTCCTATTTAAAACCTCAACTGGTAAACTAAAACCTCATAGGTTCGATATTATACAAAAAAATGCTAATCAAAACCTATCTTCTCATCTCCCAAACCAAACCCTATAAACCCTAATTCAACTGGTAAACTAAAACCCCATATGTTCGACATTAAATCAAACCCAAAAAATCAGAAACTTGCCACACAGAATCAGAGATCGAGATCCCTAAGATTAGAGATCCGATTTTACAGGTCGAAATCTCAAAACCTAATCGAGAAAATCTCATGCATGCCGCGAGAACATTCAAATATAGGAGAAAAGAAAAACGAGAAAGATCGAAAGAGAGAATTAAAAAATAGGGTTGGAAGAAAGAGCGGGCGATCTATAAGAGGAATCAAAATAAAGAAAGGAAAATGAAAGGGGAAAAAGATGGGTTTAAGATTCGAGCTTAGAAACTTACATTGAGGGATCAAGAAGAAGGAATCCAAGCCGAGGGAAACAGAGAGGAAAACGCAGAGAAAATGGAAAACCAAACGCAGATTCGGAAACCTTCTCTCGCTCTGGATAGATTTGTCGAAGATGCTCCCTGTTTCTGCGTCTGTCATTTAAATAGTCGCTGGGTTCTGAAATGCCCTTATACTTGTATCAAATTACGAAATTGAACGGAATTGCCAAAATAGCCTCGAATAGTTGTAGGATTTGCTAGGGACTTTCGGGGAAAGGGATTTCTCGGATGACTGTTGAATATGAGAGCAGTCACGCAGGCATGCTTTTCAGAATATTTTGTCTTATTCGTTTATCCAAACGCGAAATGCCTTTCTGAGATGGTCCTTAGTAAACACTTTTATTTTTTATTTTATTCTTTTTCTTTTTGGCTACTGCACTGCCATGTTTTTGATAATGACAACAACTCACTTTTTGCCCTTTTTTAATTTCAATTGGCTGGTGAGAGCATTTTAGGAATTGTAGTATGTTTTGAGTCCGGTCAAACAATAAAAGACAAGGCAAACTTGTGTCGTTTTCAAAACATGTAGTGTAGATACCAGTATCCTTCTTTTTTAGTGTGGCACGCATGACGTGCGTCTAACTACGATCTGTATGTTTTTGGATCAGATGATCATAACCGTTCAACCAATGGACAGATGGCCGGTTAGAGAAAAGCACACTTGTGGTTGTTTGGTTGTTGGATAGCATGATCTGGAATATGGGAAAAAGTGCTCACTCAGCTCTTATCTTAAATGTGCAGTTATCATTTAGGCTGTGTTTAACAACCATGAAAATGTATTCCATGGAATGATTGTTGGCCCAACGGCCCAAGGGGTGTGTTTGGATTTCAAAATTAAGAATTGAAATTGTGGGGACATTCCATCCTATTCCTATTCACCTGTTAAGCGGAATCTCAATTGCGATTCCAGTGTCGGGTAAGCATTAGGAATTGAAATTGCCGTTGGTGCCCAGAATTGTTTCTGTTCGGTGCCACACCCAGCCTTCGCATCCCTATCCATCTTGAGTTGGGCAAACTCCTTAATAGGGCCAACTCAATTGGGCCCAGCCTTATGCATAACCTGCACCCCTTATTTATAAATCTTGGCTCCGCCGCTGGAAAGAGAGGTTGTGTTTTTCGGCGTACTGAAGTTTACTTACAATGATTCGGTGCTAGCTTATAGAACATTTAATAGGAAGACCCTGAGGTCTCAACAGTTTGACGGGAGAATGAGAGGTGATATAGGCACTGTCTTGCAACAGCTTGAATATCCCTATGATGATTACTCTCCATCTCTTGCAAACGCAGGTGAAGTCGACGATGTTCTTGCGAAGCAACCGCCTCTCGTTGGTTGATTTGACGATTTTGATGATCTCTGTGAGGAGCTCCAAGACCATTTTCAACCCGCAATGAAGCATTTTCTACGGAATCCCAAAACCACCAGCCACCCCGACCTAATTCATGATGAGCCCCCCAACTTCCTAGCAGAGATCATTCAGGCTCTAGGAAAATACTTAGATTGAACGTAGCTTTTCCATGGACAAATGGTTTATCAAGTGGTGGGAGAGTGGGAGAGGAAGAGAACTGAGAGGACATGAGTGAGAAGAGGAAGTGGCTGAAAACCATGGAAAAGATAAGCACGGAAAATGTAAAAGTCAAAAGCCATTAAATGCACTTTGGTGGGTTTCAACTCAAGGTGGCAAATGGGCCGTGCACGGTACTTCTCTGCCCAATGTGGCCAGCGGGCCAGGCACAGCAAGGCATGATTTGGCCGTGGACCGTGCCATTCTGGCACGAATAAGGTTGAGGTTAAGCACGACACGGCCCACAGCCCGCGGCCCGTGTTGTGTCGGGTTGTGCCTGCCCGGGACAACAACCACATAGGCTCACTTGCAAGGTTTTAAATTTCGGTTTCGGAATGCGTTTCGGTCCTCACCGAAACCAAAATTTCAGCCGAAATTTCGTTCGAAATCTATCGAAGTCAATTTGGCTAGTATTTTATCCCGTACAAAATTTCTAGAAAATATTAAATAATAAATAAAAAACTGATTTTTTGGAGTTATCCCTTAATTTCAGCCCGAAACGAAATTCCGTTTGAAATTTTGTAACGTTTCGATTTCACCCAATTTAGATGTTGGATTTTGGTCGAAATTTAAAACCTTGCTCACTTGTTAATTGATTTTGTCGTGCTCGGCCGTGACGGCTGCTTGTCGTGCCGTGTCTTTTCGTGCCGCGTGCTTAAACCCATAGTCCGGCATGGCCATGTCTTCGTGCCGTGCTGGCCTGGCCGCTGGCCGGCACGACCCAATTGCCACCTTGAGTTTCAACCAATGGGAACGCCCTTTCATCTTATTTATGCAAGGGCGCCCTTCAGTTTAGACTTCCTTTTGATATATTATAATCCATATTTTACAATAATCACGAATACACAAATATGGGCTCACTCACATAAATCATCCTTGGCTGACAAGCATAAGACCCGTATGCACGTACTTTCATTAAGTTAACAACCTGAAGATACAATGGAGCACAATGTGTATTTTGGTCCTTTTAAAAGGTAAACCAGTTGCAGTCCCATGCGATGCACGGGGCGACGAAAAATTATGTTCTTGAAATATTTTTTATTATAACTTAAGAGCAAAACAACCCAAAATAGAATACCAAACGTTAAAGTGTAGAATTCCATTTTTACAGGTGTAGAATGCGAAAAATTAGTATAGAATTCCATTTATAGATAGAGATGAGAGATTTTAGCATTTATTTTCTCTTTAATAGAAATTGAGTACAATAAAGAGTGGTTTTTCTAGAAAGAATTTTTGGAATTCAAAAGTGTAAACGGTGTAAAACATCCCATTCAAGTGTTTTTAAATTTCGGAATGCAGTGGGGGTGCCACGTGACGCCACCCCACTTACCGCATTAAGCTTTATATATATATATATATATATATATATAGAGAGAGAGAGAGAGAGAGAGAGAGAGAGAGAGAGAGAGAGAGAGAGAGAGAGAGAGAGAGAGAGAGAGAGAGAGATTTCAACTTTTCACATATAAGGGTATTTTGGTCTTTTATGAATAAGAAATGGGGAAATTATATGGTGTAAGGCCTAACAACGAAAAGGCTCTTGTAAGGTAGAGGTACCACCGTTGATATCTGATCCATCTCCTGTAACGTGACTCGCGAAAATGCAAATAAAGCAAAGTCGAAGACTTCAGTCATTCGTGGTAATGTTTTGATAATTGCACCGACTACTAGCATTCATGGCCATAACATGAATGGTGGCCCTACCCATCAAGACATGAGGTGCAAAATGATGGGCCCTATCTTATGCATGCATCTGGGTGGAGATGATGGCCAGGGGCGGAGCCGGGAATTTGCACTTGTGGGGGCTGACTAATTTACACTTGCCTGAATTGGTCATTGGGGCCATGGCCACTAAGCATGCATGTAAAGCCACTAAACAGGCTAAGCATGCATGTAAGGCCATAAACCATAAAAAGATGATTGATGGGCTACAACCTATCTATGTTGTGGCCCATTAGATGGACGATTTGGATCATCTTAGTGAAGTGGCCCCACAATACTTGTTAAAAATATCAGACTTAATGTATCATGCATCATGCATGAATCAATAATGTGTCTACGGGGGACATGTATCATGCATGTGTAAACGACATTGTTGAGGAGGCCCACATGATTTGATTCATCCTGAAGGGACATCTCATCCTTAAGCTAAAGGCATAAAACAATCAACGGGTCCGGGTCTATGCTCGCTGTTCAGATCAACGGACCTGATTGAATCCACGTGGTACAAGTTAGGCTTAGATAGTGACTGGGTAAGAAAGAGTCTAACAGCCACTGTCAGAAAGCGTCTCTGACTGGCATTTTTTCTGGTAATTAAAGAGCCAACGTGGAACTTTTAATGGGCAACGGAGATTCGTCCACGTGGCGATCTTCATTGTTTCTTACGCTTATTAATCTGATGGAATCATTACCACATGAGTCGCGTTCACACGAGATAGCGCAATCGAGATAATTTGTGCGCAGGCGGCTGAAATTT
Source organism: Tasmannia lanceolata (assembly GCF_043159265.1). NCBI lineage: Eukaryota > Viridiplantae > Streptophyta > Magnoliopsida > Canellales > Winteraceae > Tasmannia > Tasmannia lanceolata. The sequence goes on from NW_027518695.1 coordinate 13,031,824, forward strand.
TACGCAAGCGACTTGGCGGGATATGCCCTGCTGATTTTGTTTAAGACAGATATGTCCCATAGTGGTTTGTACTTTGTATCCGACCTTACTGATCTTCTCGCGATATTTTTATCCTAAGATAAGCTATTATTGCCATTGTCTTCCCTACTCGGATACTTTCATCTTTGACTAAACAAACCTTGGAGAATGGCCACCTTCTTGTATAACATGCTGCATGCCCTACCCATTGGGTTGTTCTCAGCTTGAAGCGATGATAGTGAGCCTATCCAAGGATAAAATAAACCCTAACTTGCTATCCTCGAACAATGATGAAAATAAAAAAAACTTAGATATAAGTTGTCTTATGAATTGGCTATCTTTATATTGGTTGGATGAATTGATCTTGAAATTATCTTCTCTGCTCACCAATTTTGCTGCGAGAATATCTTATCCAAGAACAAAGGTTTAAGTGAAGATAAAATAAGAGAAATGCTATATTCAACCCCTTTTCTTCTCCTCGTGACCCTCTTGTATTGTAAAAAGTGTAGTCATAAAAACACTAGTAGAGGTGGCCCAAGGAAGAAAAAGGGGGTGAATGTGTCACTTCGATGGGATGTTCCTAGCCCCTTGATTCATTTAAGCCTAGTTAGGGAGTTAATTGAAGGCCTAGTTAGGGATGTCCGTCACATATGAGACCAAGACAACAAAATCAACCGTCTCTATTACACATTCACATCCTGGCGTGGGTCCCACAAGAGAATGGTTCTTCAGTCATAAGGGCATTTTTGTCATTTCAACAAAAGTTTCCATTTTTTTTCCTACAAACAAAGTCACGCAGTTAAATGCGCTATATTTTCTTCCCTCCATTACACCTACCACCGAATGCGCTTGCTGGGAAAGATCTAAGCCGTCAAAAGACCAAATAAATGTAGACGTTAGAAAAAATCTGAATCGAACGGTTGACAGAGAGTTACTAGAATCTTCTTCTCTTATATTAATGCTCTGGCCTTCTGCTGGGAGTGTGTCCAGCTCGTGCCATTTTAGGGTTTTTAAATCTCGACTCTCTTTCTTCTCTACGTTTTTTCTCAAGGTAAGTGTAAGACATTTTTCCGTCGATCGATCCATCTCGCGATCTCGATTTTGAAATCTCCGACTAAAAGTTTCATCAATTTGTTGTGTAGTAATTTTGGCCTCCGAAACCTGCAGGAATTTTTTTTTTCGCCATGGGAAAATCTTATCCTACTGTGAGTGAGGAATACAAGAAGGCCGTTGATAAATGCAAGAGGAAGCTCAGAGGATTTATCGCCGAGAAGAATTGTGCTCCCTTGATGCTCCGATTGGCGTAACTCTCTCCAATTCCATTACTCTCTCTCTCTCTCTCTCTCTCTCTCTCTCTATGGATTGCTAGAAAACATTTTCAGAGATTACTGTACGGACAACACTATTGGATGATCCAAACCGTTCATGTGATGGAACACTACGTAAATAGGTTGTGTCAAAAAAAAAAAATCATTTCTATACGATCATCCCCAACCCTCCGATCTATAGATGAACTTCATATTATGGAAACCTCTATAGATCGTAGGGCTAGGATCATCATACTGTGGAAATGATTTTTGGAGAACAACCTGTTTAGGTAGTTTTCCCTCCCATGGACCGTTTGGATCATCCGATGATGTGTACTGTACTTTTTGATAGATTATATACTGTGTGTGGCCGTACAGTCCAGTATCTTTCAAAATGTACTGTACGGCCCACTCCATAGGCTGATCCAAGCCGTCAATTTGTTGGGCCACAGCGTAAATAGGTTGTGCGCCAAAGATCATTTCCATAGGATGATCCTAACCCTCCGATGATCCTAACCGTTCGATCCATTGGGGGCAGCAATAGATCGGAGGGTTAGGATCATCCTGTGGAAATGATCTTTGGGGCACAACCTATTTACTTTGTGTCCCAACAAATCGACGGCTTCGATCAGCCTGTGTAAATGGGACGTACAGTACTTTTTAAAAAATACGGGACTATACGGCCACACCATATAAAAATTCAAAAATAGAGGGTTGGTTCACGATTTTAGAAATATTCATCATTTCCATACTTTTCCAGAAAAATCCTGCAATCTAAACAGGGCTTTGTTAATGTTTTGTTAGGAAATGATATCAACACAACCATGTTTTAATAGTTGCACGGTCCGAGGCAGCTTGTCATTTGTTTTTTAATTGGACTGTGAGAGCTTGTCATTTATTTTTTAATTGGACTGTGAGAGCTTTTTGGGAACTGTAATAAACTATTTACAGCTCTTTAAATAATAGACAAGATGCTTTAATGGAAATATCAAGACATGATAGTGTTGATACTATTTCCCTTTTGTTTATACCTTTTATTCTCTTATGAGGAAAAGGAGGAGAAGAGGAACTTGATAACTGTTCATGGGCTATGTTACAGATGGCATTCGGCTGGAACTTTTGAAGTTGGCACGAAGACTGGCGGTCCGTTCGGGACGATGAAGCTCTCTGCCGAGCTTGCTCACGGAGCGAACAATGGTCTCGACATCGCTGTCAGGCTCCTTGAACCCATCAAGCAGCAGTTCCCTATCTTGTCCTACGCAGATTTCTATCAGGTAGATAAGAAAAGATGAGATATAAAGAGTTTAGGCGCTTTTTTTTAACTACATTGGAATTGGGCCGACCCTATTTGTTTTCTGTGTTTAAGCATTTCGCCTCAATTTTGTTGGAATTGGGTCTTATGTGTTTCTTGAGTTTAAGCACTTTGCTTCAAGTACATTGGAATCGTGTACTATTTGTTTCTTGAGTTTAAGCACTTTGCTTCTACTGCAATGGAATTGGGCCCTATTTGTTTCTTGAGTTTAAGCACTTTGCGTCAACTACATTGGAATTGGGTCCTATTTGTTTATTGAGTTTAAGTACTTCGCTTCAATTATGTTGGAATTGGGTCTTATTTGTTTCTTGTTGATAAATTTATGTTGTAGTTTTATCCTTCAAAAAAAGATTTATGTTGTGGTTTTGTTGTTGCAGTTGGCCGGAGTTGTTGCCGTTGAAGTTACAGGTGGGCCTGACATTCCGTTCCATCCTGGGAGGGAGGTAATTTAAGCTCTATTAATAATCTTCTTGAAAGTATTTGTTTAAATCTAAAACCTTCTGCAAATTAGAAATACGCACTTGCTAAACCTCTGTTTTCTGTTTCCCTGAGGACAGTAGTCTATTATTTATGATTAGACGAACCTGTTCTCAAAAACTAATATACTGTCTTTAAAAAGTATTATAGTTCCAAGTTCCTAAATTGTTTTACCTTTTTTACAAGGACCCATCTGCCTAATTGCCTGGATTTTTTAGGCATTGAATTCCCTATCAAGCCAAAGGAAATAGAAAATTGATTTAAAAGGTCAGGCGGAGCTGATGAGATATATAAATGTGTGTGTGTGTGTGGACATTATATACAATGTTAAGATGGAAAACATGATCATCCATGTCTTTGTATCTTTCCCAACCAGAGAGATGCTTATTTCTTTTCCAATTCTTATGAGACATTTATCATCTGCTTATTTCAGGACAAGCCTGAGCCACCTCCAGAAGGGCGCCTGCCGGATGCCACCAAAGGTACTTGTTTTTGAGTAACATGAATTATTGCACCCTTTGATCATTTTTAGCTTTCATGGCTTGGCTATTGTCATTGGAAATCTCACAATTCGAACCACAAGTTTTATAGTTTTATTTAGTCAGATCAGCGCTCCAGGATAAATGAAAATTTGTTAAATAAGGAATGAAATTTGCAGTTGCCGAGCACCCAAATTCTGGTGATACGTTTAGGATTAGGGGGCCATATAGGTGCCCTGAAAAAAAATTCAAATTGGATGATAGGAGAATTGTCTCATCCAGATCTTTTCATAACATGTCTGTGGTCTTTTGTTGAAAGGTTACTCTACTTTTATTCTTGATGTGTGCGGTCTTTTGGTGAAAGGCTGCTTGACTTTTATTTTTGTCCCAAAGTGAATATGTGATGATGTAGCTTGGAGCTTACATCATTGCAATTATAAATTGATGCCAATGCTTATAATTGATTGCCTTAAAATATGATACTATTTCCAATGTGAAAAAGGAAAAGGAACAAAAGCAATGAACATCAGTAACTTTTGAACCTTTTTTCAATGGTTGCTTTTGAAACGTTTTATTTATCCTTTTAATCCGTTTCAGGTTCTGACCACTTGAGGCAAGTGTTTGGCAAACAGATGGGTCTGAGTGACAAGGACATCGTTGCCCTCTCTGGTGGGCACACCTTGGTTAGTCTAATCATTTCTTTTCTCCTTTCTCTTCATTAACTTGATTTGGATGACTTAACCTTACTCTCTCTCTCTCTCCCTCTCTTATACTCGTTGGATTTTGGGTGGAATTTTTGTAGGGAAGGTGCCACAAGGAGCGATCTGGATTTGAGGGACCATGGACTGCCAATCCCCTCATCTTTGATAATTCATACTTCACGTAAGAATTAAGATGAAATGCTCAAAATAAGCTGGCTTTTTTTATTTCCTTTCTTGTATTTACCTTATTTTTTTCTTGAACAAATAAAAATTATTAAATAAGTGAAAGAAAGGATTTATAAAGGACTGGAAAATTGGCAAAAGAGAAGGAAAAAGAACAAGAGGAAATAAGGCTACAACTTAGGCACTGGTGCCATACCATAATATATATATGTACAGTTTTCGCCAAAGTGATTAAGCGGTCTGTGAGTTTGTTTGAGTTTCCCAGTAGATTGATATGGGAGAATTCCTTAAATGGAAACATACAAGATCTTTCATCCCTCAAAAATATCCTTTCCTCATCTAGGGGGTACAGAGTTCATCTTCAAGCACCTAATGTTGTTGAGGGAATCACTTTCAATTCGTAGAACATTTACTTGTGGTCATGTTTTATGTCTGGTAAATATGGTTAATTGTACTTGCTTTTACCATAAGAAAGAATTAAGATGAGTTGCTCTTGACAGGGAGCTTCTGAGTGGAGAGAAGGAAGGACTTCTCCAGCTTCCATCTGACAAGGCCCTTCTTAGTGATCCAGTCTTCCGCCCCCTTGTTGAAAAATATGCAGCGGTTTGTATTTCTCACTATATACCCTTACTGTAATATGTAGGTCTCATGTCCCGATCAAGGGTTATTTTGTTGATATCTGTATTGTGTGTAGGACGAGGATGCCTTCTTTGCCGACTATGCTGAAGCTCATTTGAAGCTGTCGGAATTGGGGTAAGACTAATATAACTGACATCCCATTTCCTTGTTTTTCTATTTCACACGTGTATCATTGGCTGTTGCACTTCACATCTACCGCCACTATATATGTTTAAAATTGAGATATTAAAATAAGGGAGTGTGGGTATCATCTCCCTTCTATTGGAAAGTGATAGGCGTAGGCATCACTAGGACGTCCTCCCGGATATCACCAATGAGAAGAGGCCATATTTCACAGCAGGTTTCTCGCGGGTAAACTGTCTTTTGTTGCTTATTAAAGCATCTGGGAGCCAGGAATTTACGTGTGTGTGTGTGGGGGGGGGGGGGGGGGGGGGGGGGAGACACTAAGGTAGCTAAGCGTGCATATACATCCATGCAATATAAAAGAGATTTTGCAAGTCATTGGGGCCATGGCCCCCCTCATGCTATATGTTCCTCCGCCCCTGATCTGGGATATGTGACATCTTCTCATTGGCTGGGATATGTGACATCTTCTCATTGGCCTCCCCGAGGTTTCTCCTGGTTGCACTCTTCCCTATTATAAACCATATTTAAGTTCTTAATGATGATGACATTTGTTATCTTGTTTCGGTATCTCCACTTGTCTATTTTAAATTTTTAGTGGATTTTGCCTCATAGGCCCTACTTTATAGAATATTATTCAATTCGTCACTTAAAACTACTCATTATTAAAAAAAAAGTTGCACATAGATAATTCTGCCCAATTCATCACTCGAAACCCTTTTACTTGTCATATCCTTGAACTGCCCTACGCCACCTTGTCCCATCGCTTTGATTTGGCCCTGCTGTTCCAATACAGACCAACCCACTGCACCATCACCTCGTTGAGTTTGGGTCCAACCAACAGTGAAGTAGGGTTCAGGCACATCCCATCCATTGAGGAATATGCTCTCCCTGATCTTGCATTCTTGAATTTGAGCTCCCTTGGGGTCTCCGATAAGATAACCAAAACACGCTTGGAGACCTGTCATCACTCCAAAACGTGTCATTAGCCAGTTTGATACTGGACTTCCAGTCCCCACTCCTTTCTTTGGTTCACTTCCATCTGAGATTGAATTATGTCAATGGGATTGCTCCGAAGTTCCCTTCTAGTGAATGGTTGCTGTTAACGGGTTCTTTGTAAAGAGACTGGTTTTCCTTATGTTATCTGACAAATTAACACAAGATATTTTAGGTATGATTTGGAAATTGTCTTCCTAAATGGTTACTGTTTGTATAATTGGCAGCCTTTTCTCCTCATCATGTGGTAACCCATTTCTCTATGTTTTGTTTTGCCAATATTTGCAGCTTTGCTGACTGCTGAATCTGGAGTGGTGGATAGTAGAGGAGGGATGGAATCATCTATTCAGTTGTTTTGGGGGTACCCTCTACATAGGAAAATCATATCATCATCTTTGTCTTTGGCCAGTTGAATTAAAGATGCAAGGAAGACCAACTATGCTCTCTTCTGGGCTAGTCTTTTACTGATTTTTTGTGTGTGCTAGTCTTGTAGCAATTGCTAATGCAATTGGGGTTTAAAGTACTTTCATCATATTAGTAGCTTCATCATATGATATTGAATATATCAGAACAGTTTCAATTTGCAGTAGGAAGCAAATGATAATATAGTGTGTTTGGGTGTGGGGTCATTTCTACTTTTGTGTCTATTTGGCTTGGCTGCATGAACATGTGCCCATCAACTCATCAAGGTTGTGTTCTTCAACTCTTCTCATTCTCTGAATATCGGAGTGGCTGAAACCTGTGAAACAGATGGGTTGGATTTGCAGAATGTCATCCTCTCTTCTTCTTTTCAAGTGCTGTTCATTCTCCTTGCAGAAAACATTCAAAGCTACACAACCTGGTCATCCCGGAAACTTATTTTTATGCTCATCAGATCACACTTTTGGAGGAATCAAAATGTCATGTACTAGCAATATTCTTGCCCCATTTCTATGCATGGGTGTAAAATAATATGGCCTACCACATCAGAACATGAGGGTAAGTGATATTCGCCCCTTTTTCTTCCCTTGGCCACCTCTCTAGTAGGACAGATGAACAAGCCCTTCGTCAGAGGAGAGAATTATTTATTAGTAGGACTAATGAAAAAAAGCTATTGCACCCTTATTGGTATGCTATGTGATAGCACACAGACACAAGAGGGAAATGAAGCACGTGCACAGGAAGGGAAATTGAATGAGGAAAGTCAGCAGAAACAGGGGCAACCAGTGAGAGAAAAGAGGATTACGAATAAACCCAAGTGGTTGAAGGATTACATGCGTAATTAAGATTAGTCCAGTCTTAGTTAGTTAATTTTCCATCTTTTGTCTTTACATATGAAAAGAGAAGGATTGTAGTTGTTATAAGAAATAGCCACTGTACTTAAACGATTTGTGACAGCCCTTTTAAAGGTGGGATCACAGCCAATGAGGGCAGATAATGAAAAACAATATTCTTTCTCTGACTTCTTCTTCCTTTTTCTTTCCTCTCTTCTCTCCATTTCTCTTTTCCGATACTCTGTTTTGGGTGTGAGCTTCAGATCTCTAAACAAAGTTCATATCATTGGCGCTCTCATTGAGCCTTCGAACCTTCGTTTGCATCAATGGCCGACAATACGCGGTCTCAAGCGAAGATCGACGAGCACTTCCAACAATACCAACAACAAATCAATGAGTTCCGACTCCTCCAATCGCAACAACATGGCGAACTGGTTGCTATGCTCAAACAACTTCAATCCAATCACCGGCAACCCTGCTTCATCGTTCAACCAGTGAGGAGACTTCTTCAGGTAATTCATCGGAGGAAACTGTTCCAAATCAGACAAACTTTACCAAATTTATTCGGATGGATGTTCCGAAATTTGACGGCACCGATCCCGTTGGGTGGATTTTCAAAATCACACAGTTTTTTTTACTATTACGAGACACCAGAGGATCAGCGTGTGGCCATCACTTCCTTTCATTTGGAAGGACCGGCCCTTCCTTGGTTTCAATGGGCGCGCTCTAACAACCTCATTCATTCATGGAAGGGCTTCTTGGATGCAATTCGTCTCCGTTTTGGACCATCTCTATCCCAAAACCCTAAAGGAGCCTTGGCGAAGATTCATCAAAAAACCTCTGTTGAAGAATATCAAAGCCGTTTTGAAGATCTTTCTAACACGGTTAGTGGTCTCCCTGAATCATTTCTTGTGAGTTTCTTTATTTCCGGTTTGAAACCCGAGCTGAGAAGAGAACTCCAAGTCTTACAACCTACCTCTTTATTACAAACGATTTCCTTCGCTCGAATTTACGAACAAAAATTTGCTGACCTACGGAAATCATGGAAACCTGGGTGGATCAATCTAGTTGGGGGCCAAGGTCTCTACATTCACCACCTATTCCCTCTGTTAAACCTCTTGCCCTTCCCGCACCACCCTTGAGACAACTACCCATTCGAACAAGGCAGTTATCAAAGGAGGACATGAAACAAAAACTAGAGAAAGGATTATGCTATTTTTGTGATGATCGGTACACTCCGGGTCATGATTGTCGACGGAGATTATACCATTTGTATATGCTAGAGGAGGACCCGATGGATGACCAGTTAGTCTCTACGGATGCGCTTGCCAACGACAACTCAGCTGAAATTTGTTTTCATGCTATGGTTGGACAGCTGAATCCTCGAACTATTCGCGTCATAGGCGTGAGTACTCATACCTCTCTCCACATTTTAATCGATAGTGGTTCCACACACAACTTCGTTCAGGAGAAGGTTGCTCAATCACTCCATTGGCCCATTATGCCCACAACCCCTTTCAAAGTTCTTATTGGCAATGGTGATTCTCTTCTTTGCACACACCTCTGTTCTAATGCCCATATTTCAATTCCGAACCATGACTTCTCATTACAACCTTTTGTATTACCCATTAAGGGGGCAGATATTGTATTAGGAGTTCAATGGTTAGAGGAGTTAGGACCAATCCTCGCAGACTATAAGCTTTCCGCCATGGACTTTACCTGGCCAGGAAAACCAGTGAAGATTGTGGGCGCATCGGAATTAAATCCATGTCCTTTACAGGCCTCCCATTTGAAATGTCTTTCCAAAACAGATTCCATAGCTACTTGTTTTCAATTAATTTGTATGGATCACCACACAAACCAACCATCTCTGATAGACAGTGGCAATAACTACATTCCGGCTGACTTACCGCTGCCAATTCCTAATGTTTTGCATCATTTCTCCAAACTATTTCAAGAACCAAAAGGACTGCCACCACAGCGAGACAGCGACCATCAAATTCACTTACTACCTGGGTCGACTCCGGTGAACGTTCAATCTTATCGCTATCCTCATTTCCAGATGAATGAAATTGCAAAATTGGTTCAGGAAATGCTCAACAATGGGATCATTGTCCCCAGCCATAGCCCTTATTCTTCCCCTGTTCTTTTCATAACAAAGAAGGACAATACATGGTGCTTTTGTGTGGATTACAGGGCCCTAAATTCCATTACAATCAAGGATCCATTCCCCATTCCCCCCATTGATGAATTAATGAATGAGTTACATGGTGCTATGGTTTTCTGCCAACCTCAAATTGAATATCTGGGTCATTTGGTTTCGGGCGAGGGCATTCAACCTGATCCCGATAAAATTCAGGCAATGCAAACTTGGCCACATCCCACGAATTTGAAACAATTACGGGGTTTCCTAGGGCTTACTGGTTATTACAGGAGGTTCGTCCACCATTCTGCTACTCTTGCTGCTCCTCTCACCAACCTTCTCAAGAAAGACGCATTCAGTTGGTCTTCGGAAGCTCAGTTTGCTTTTGATAACATAAAGGATTTAATGACGAAACTTCTTGTGTTGACTTTGCCCAATTTTTCACAAGAACCTTCCTCCGATATCACATGCATCCTTCCTTGTCAAATGCAATTCACAGTTTCAAGCCCAATTTCTGATATCACACCTCAACTACAGCAAGAGAATATCAGTGATCCTCAATTGAGGGAAATTCATGACAACATCAGCAGAGGTATTGCTCCCCCTAAATTCACAAGACGGAATGGCCTTCTTTTTCATAATCAACGATTATTCATCACTTCCCATTCGCCATTACAATCCAAAATCATCTTTGAGTTTCATAATACCCCTCCGGGAGGACACACAGGGGTCTTGATACACACAAGCGAATTTATGCAAGTTTCTACTGGGAACAAAATGAGAGATGACATCAAACAGTTTGTGCAAGCATGTCTTATCTGCCAACATACCAAATATTGCGCCACGCCTTCCCTGGGATTACTGGAACCCTTACCCATCCCTAAAAACATCTGGGAAGCTTTTGCTATGGATTTCATAACAGGTCTTCCGCCTTCTAATGGATACACAACCATTTTCGTTGTAATGGACCGCCTCTCAAAATATGCTCACTTGGGCACCTTACCAACCAGTTTCAATGCTGTCAAGGCAGCAAAACTCTTCACGGAGATGATAGTTAAACTTCATGGCATGCCAAAATCCATTGTCTACGATCGGGACCATATTTTCATCAGCAAGTTTTGGTCAGAGCTATTTAAATTCAGACACAAAATGAACCAGTTTCTACAACCAAATGAACCGGTTCTGATTCAGTGGAATGGATTGCTACCAGCGGATACCTCTTGGGAAAATGTTTCCGACTTACAGAAGGAATATCCCCACCTAAACCTTGAGGACAAGGTTCCATTTCAAGGGGTGGGCAATGATAGCACACAGACACAAGAGGGAAATGAAGCACGTGCACAGGAAGGGAAATTGAATGAGGAAAGTCAGCAGAAACAGGGGCAACCAGTGAGAGAAAGGAGGATTACGAATAAACCCAAGTGGTTGAAGGATTACATGCGTAATTAAGATTAGTCCAGTCTTAGTTAGTTAATTTTCCATCTTTTGTCTTTACATATGAAAAGAGAAGGATTGTAGTTGTTATAAGAAATAGCCACTGTACTTAAACGATTTGTGACAGCCCTTTTAAAGGTGGGATCACAGCCAATGAGGGCAGATAATGAAAAACAATATTCTTTCTCTGACTTCTTCTTCTTCTTCCTTTTTATTTCCTCTCTTCTCTCCATTTCTCTTTTCCGATACTCTGTTTTGGGTGTGAGCTTCAGATCTCTAAACAAAGTTCATATCACTATGCCTAGATATTTTCGGTTTCTTTCCAGTTTCCATGGAAAACATTTCTCGGTGTATGGTAAACTCATTTTCCTCGGATCTTTTTTGTTGGCAATTTCACCAGTATAGTTTTAAAATTCCAAATCTGCCATTTGGCCTTTTGTCTTTTAGTGTTCGGGCGGGGCGGGGATGGGGATTAGATATTCCCCACCGGGGGACGGGATTACCCGCCATCCCCGGAGCGGGGGCTGGACGGGTGCCAGCCCTATTTGTGAAGTCAATTTTTTTTCTTTTAAAAGAAAAAATTGCAAACCAACAAGACCTTAGAAATTAAATTTTTGATGAATTATTTTTCCATGGAAAATAAAATTCCCAAGGCCCAGTTGATTTGCTATTTTTGTTGAAAAGAAGGAATTTGTTTTTGAAAAATGAGTTCACGAAACACAGATATTCATTTTTTACGGAAAAATCAATAAAAAATTTCCTTGCATCTGAGCAGCCCCTTAGGTCATGTTTGGCAAGCATGAAAAAGAATTCCATGGAATATTTGATTACCTATGTAAGAGAGGGGCAAAGAGGTGAGAGAGAACACCCACACTGTACTTAAAAAAATCCACAGCTACAGGCCAACACCATATAAGAACTCATGTTAAGCTAATCTTATTTGCAATTGTTACATTAAGGCCCTATTGGGATTGCATGAATTTTCTAAAAAAGTTTGTATAGAAGAAACAATTATAAAATGAGAAAGAGGAAAATGATTGTGAGCTTGAAGCTCATATAGCTTATATGAGCTTGAGGGCCCAAACACATGGGTCCCACATTTTTTGTGGTGATCCAAACCGTTCATTTGCAAGGCCCCATCATAGATAGAGTGTGTACCAAAAATCAGCTCCATTGGATCATCCTAACCCCTCCAAAAGCGGAGGGCAAAAATGGGCAGATTTGTGGCAAACAGTGTCTGTCCATTTTGCCCTCCGCTTTTGGATGGGTTAGGATGATCTTATGGAGCTGATTTTTTGTACACACTCTATCTATGTAAGGGCCTTTCAAATGAATGCTTTGGATCATCCTAACAATGTGGGCCCACATGTGTTTGGGCCCTCAAGCTCATATAAGCTATATGAGCTTCAAGCTCACAATCATTTATCTTCCTCAATGAGAAAACAGTTCCTACACATATGTGTAGATAAGTTATCTACACACTAGCTTAAAATACAGTGGGGGCCACATTATTTGGGTGATCCAAACCATTCATTTTTAAGGCCCTCACATAGATAGGGTGTCCATAAAAAAACAGATCCATAGGATCATCATGACCATTCGAACTGTGGAGGCAAAAAATGGACTAATTTGTGAAGGTTTAAAGACATCCATTTTACCTCCACAAATCGTAGGGTTGGGATGATCCTATGGATCTGATTTTTTGTAGACACCCTATCTATGTGAGGGCCTTTAAAATGGATGGCTTGGATCACCCAAACAATGTGGGCCCCCACTGTATTTTAAGCTAGTGTGTAGAAAACTCTCTACACATATGTGTAGGAACCGTTTTCTCTTCTTAAAAAATGCAGGGAATTTTATAAAGAGAAAACAGTTCCTACACATATGTGATTTTTTGTGGTTAGGATGATCCTATAGAAGGAACTTTATAACCACAGTTCGAATGGTTAGGATGATCCTATGGATTTGATTTTTTGTGGACACCTTATCTGTGTGAGGGCCTTAAAAATGAATGGTTTGGATCACCCAAATAATATGGCCCCCACTGTATTTTAAGCTAGTGTGTAGATAACTCATTTACACATATGTGTAGAACCGTTTTCTCCTTTTAAGAATCTTTAATTTGAGTTTTTATAATGTTATCCATGTGAAGTAATCATAATCATATTAGGGAATATTCCTCTGAATCTAGGAAAGAAAAATTCTTTATTGAGAAATTTTTTTCTGGCCTAAGGTCACTTTCGAAGCCAGCTTGATTAGCATAAGATAATATAATATAAAATTTGTGCGCCACCTTAGGCGACATAGTTTTTGACTTCTTGTACATATCAAAATTGAGAGAGAGAGTATTATATTAATTAGGAATGGTAGATTCACGTGCGCCCTTCGAAAAAAAGGGGAAAAGGGCGCCCCCATTGGTCAAATTGTTTTCTTGATAGAAGCTCTCTTGATATTTTGCCCCTGGATTAATGCCCCTTGATATTATGCCCCTAAAAGGGGCGCCCCTTGATATTATGCCCCTTGATAGAAGGATCTTCCTCCAATGTATTTTCAAGGGAGTGTGTTCCCTTCATTCTGGCTGTTTTGTAGCCCTCTCATTGTAATCCTTTTGTGTTTTATATGATATCTGGTTGGGGTCTTACCTAACCCCATTTACCTACCAAAAAAAGAAAAAAATTGCGTTAAAAATCGTTATGACTTTAATCTTCTGTGCCATCTTAAATGGTATTTGGGTGCAACTCGGGTCGGGTTCAACCTAGAAAAAAGTCTGGTCTGGTCCAGTTGAGTTTTTCCAACCTCAGTTGAGTTCGTGTTTAGGGCCTGGGCAACCCGACCTGAGTGAGGCCCTACTTTTTTTTATCAATTTTTTGTTTTGTAAGGTTAAAAACTTGGGCATGGTCGGGGTCGGGGTCGGGTTGGCCTCAACCCGGCTCAACCGGACCCGAGTTGCACCCCTAGTATTTTACCAATTGGGGGCCCTTGCCGCCTTTTTTAACAAGGGCGCCTGTGAGTTTAGCATTCGTCAATATATCGTTGACCTTTCCCTTGGTATTTATATATAGAGTTTTTAGTGGCGGCGATACTGTTCAATGTTCATCATGTCCGAACGAGTTCTCGAGCGTTTTCCCTTCTCCTTCTTCCTACCATTCTTCACACGGTAAACTTTTACACGGGAAAATCATTTCTCTTTTATAAATACCACCTTCTCAGAGATACATAGATAGATAGAAACAAAGAGAGACATAGAGGTCGAAAAATGGCTAATGTTCGTCCACCAAACACGAGTTCTACTCATCAAACCGACCCCCCATCTGTTCCCACGCACGGTGGCCGATTTGTCAAGTACACCATATTCGGGAATCTGTTTGAGATCACCTCTAAGTATCGCCCTCCGATCACGCCCATTGGTCGAGGCGCTTACGGAATCGTATGGTAATAATTTCTCAGAATTCTTGTTCCCATACTCAGTTTTTCCATTAGAATTTTGTTTTCTTTGCTCCAAAATCGATTTTTCTTTTCTTCTTTGGTAAAATTTACAACCCTTTATTCTGTATCAACTATGTGAATAATTTGTTTTTTTTGTTGTTTACTGAATTTTTTCACCTTCAGCTCTGTGTTGAATTCTGAGACAAACGAGATGGTTGCGATTAAGAAGATAGCGAATGCGTTTGATAATCACATGGATGCGAAGAGAACGCTTCGAGAAATTAAACTCCTTCAGCATTTGGATCATGAAAATGTATGTAATCACTTGAGTCTTCTTATCTCTCTATACCCAAATTTTATTATGTTTCTTTTACTAGATATGTGCGACCAAAAGCTTTTTTCAGCTTAGGCCCAGTTTGTTTTGGATTTTGAGAACCGATTATGAGTCCAAAATTGATTATTGGACTCAAATTTATGTTTGATTTTGAGTCCGGTAATCAGTCTTGAAATTACAATCTGTTCTCAAAATCCAAAATAAACAGGACTTTAGCTACATGGCTTGTTATGTTGTTGTTTAGATTTTTTCATGAGGGTCTTAACTTGTTTTCTTTGACTTAGATCTGGGGTCCATAGGTGAGCTAATTTGGTAAAGAAGTCTGAATTATCACTCACTAATTTAGCTAAGTATTAGGTTTTGCTGTTTTTATCTTGGACATTCTCTAAATGATATTATTTCCAATATTTTTCTTTTTTCTTTTTTCTTTTATTGTATGTGAAACAACCTATTACTCCAAAAGCTTAAGCTGTTAGAGTTGGTGTTATTTAATCATTTATACTCCAACACTCCCCCTCACGTGCAGCCCCTCTTTTGGGTTGGCCATACACGTGAGTTTTTTAATATCAGGGAGTTGTTGGGATTTGAACCCATAACCTACCGTGAGCAGGGGCGGAACGAGGAATTGCGGAACGAGGAATTCACACTTGGTGGGGTGGGGTGGGTGGGTGGGGGGGCGGCGCCGCCGGCTGTGGCCACCCCACGCTATATGTGCCGACTGTGGGGCAATAGCTCTCATACCATGTGAAACAACCAATTACTCCAAAAAAGTTTAAGCTGTTAGAGCTGGTGTTATTTAATCATTTATACTTCAAAATTGTATAACAACTACCGGGTGTATTAGAATTACGGTAGGATAGAAATAATAAAAGTGCAAATATTATCTAAATTCATGAATAGACGTGGGATAAAGAAGAAAAAACAAGTATTGCCTCAAGGAAAATCCGTATAAAATTTTTAAATCTAATCATGCTACCGTTAACCCACTGCCACCACACACATACTCTTCAATCTGTTGCATAAAGTTGATGAAAGGATAGCTTCCCAACAAGGAAAATATGGCATGTTACGTCAATTTTTTTTTTGGTTGGTAAGCTGGGGTTTGGCAGGGACCCCTGCCAGTTTATTAGATAACTCAGAACACATGAGAGAGGGAGATCAAAAACTCGAGATAGACAAAAAACAGAACACTAAACCTAAGAGCATGGTTTTAAATTTTGTCAGAAATCCAAAATTTCGGATTTCGGTGGGTATTTCCCAAATTTCATTTCGGCTGAAATTTCAGAAATTTCAGAGAAATTTAAATTTGTTTTATAAAAAAAATAAAAATAAATTCCGTGGGAGCATCTAGCTTGATGGCAGCATGTTGGGATCTGTGGGAGCATCTTAGGCAATTCTTCTTTGGGACCTTCTGCCTTGGTTCACATCCGGAGTCATTGTAGTTCGTCAATAATTTGTCTTCTTAGGCTCTTAGGCTTCTCTCCCCTTAGTTCCCCCCTCAAGACCTGTTTGGGAGCGTGACTCCACTCCTCCTATCATTTCCTTGCCCTTTTCATGTAATTCTACGTGCGATACATTGGAATCCTCCAGTTCTTGGCCCTTCCTTCACTCTCCTTTAATATCGAATAGCAATTTTTTGGATTAATATCTTGAGGGGTGATACTTTCAGCACCTCTAATTGCGGTGTCTGTGACGGGGGCTTTTTCTTCTTCTAAAGTCCCAAGGGCTGAAAATCTGTTTATGCAGATTGTATTTAATGGGAAAGGTTTAGGGAAGTGAATAACGGGTGTGTTCAATTTTAGTTGAGTGTTTGTACTCACAAAGTACCATGTTTCACACGCAATATAGCTCGTGGAGAGAGAAGGTGTTCACCAAGCTCATTTTATATGGCGATAACTGCAATTGAGTTGTGATAAAACCAGTACATCAGGTTGGGACTAGTTCACCCTAGCAGACTGAAGAAACAAGCAGAAAAAATAGCAGAAACTCCACTTAAAACAGAGGAAAACAGAGAGCAGAAAATATATAAAACAGAAAAAAGCAATCACCAAGCAGACCCTTCCACCCTCTCCCTGTCTAAACCATCCGCTAGCAGAAGAATCCTTGAGATAAAATAGATGAGCAAAAACTATACAGCTTCATTGCAAGTAGGAGACAATGTGGGTCTGCAATAGATTAGGCACAATTGATTTCTTCTTGCTTTTTCTGGCAATGAAAGAAGGTCTAAGAGATGTAAAGAAGCCAAAAAAGGGTGTAGAGAATTAAACCGATATACCCAATAAGCTAAAGAATGAAGTGAGTGGGAGTGAAGTAGAGGAGGAGAACATCAAGATGCAATGGGTAATTGATTAGTGAATCCATCGTGTGATGTCGTGAAGGGCCACTGAGGTGAGGCCATTTAGGCCAGACCTGATCTGACGGACAACAAAAAGTTATGGAAATGCCTTCTCTAGTGTTCTTCCTTTGCTTATAGTTTGTCAGACATGGAAGGAGTTTACAAGTACACTTGGAATGCTTCACATAAAGTTCCAGTAGAGTCGAAGTACGTTTAGACCGTGCAACTAAAATGCCATGTACTTAAGGTGTTTAGATTTTCATGTGAAGTTAGTCGTGCAAGTACTACTGGAGATATAGTAAGTTTGTTGCTTGTCAATATTCCAATATTGGATGCGCATACAAGGACTGAAGTAACACAAAGACCATCAGAATTAATAAATAATGATGCGCGTTTACATGATCAAAATTCAAGTGGAGATTTTTTTTTTGTGGTAAAGACTTCTCCAAAACCATGACTTGGTGCTTTCTTAAGACCAAAGAAAGATTTCCTCATGTGGATGACCTTTAATGAATTGAGAAATATGAACCTATAAACATAAGGAATGGATTGTAGTCATGGCAACAAGTGTCCGATTAGAAATCTTCTTTGCCTTTGGGGCAAAGGTCTCATGATAGCCAACTCAATAATCTAAAGGGGATCCTTAGTCACAAGATGTCGGACCATTCAACTTGCCTCTTGATCTTACTTATCTACCAGCGACCTGGGAGATTTTCCTGGAGAATGGGGGATGAGCTCCCAAATGGGAGGAGGAAATGATACGGGGAAAAAAATTATTATGACATAAGATGAATACTTCTACTGACATGATTGGATTTTAATGAAGGGTTACCTTAATAACCTTTTAATGAACACATGTGGACTTCCAAGACACTCAAAACTCTAATTTTTGTCACTGCTAATGTCTCTGAAATTTGAGCTATTTTTTGAGGATGAAATGCTGGAATCATGAATAAAGCGTAACGATGCCGATTGTTGGTCTTGATAAGATCTTCAGAACAACATATATATCACTTAGAACAGACACTTAGGCAAAATGGTTATATCTTCTAGGAGGACATGATGTCTGAACTTTCTTTTCATATAATCTTAAGCATGAGTACTATTGAAATCCTTTCCATCGGAATATGTAATTGAATAAAGATCCAACCTAATTTTCATGGATTTTCTTCTCAGTAGGATCTTTCGGATTTTTGAGACTTATCGAATTAGAAAGCATATCTTTGACATAGCTAAAACAGCTTCTATGTCTTCATCAAGTCTAATTTTTATAAATGAATAGTTTGATTTATCGAGTCTAATTTTGGTTGAAATCTTCTGTGTAAAACAGGTCTTAGCAATAAGAGATGTAATCCCTGCACCTGACCCACAAGCATTTAATGATGTCTATATTGTTACTGAGCTCATGGACACTGATCTACATCACATAATTCGCTCCAATCAAGATTTATCCGAAGAGCACAGTCAGGTAATTGCTTCACTTGCAGATAAATAAATTAATCGTCACATGTACTGGCTTTTACCTTGCATAACAACTGATAAATATGCCTTTGTGATTCGCCTACTGTGCAGTATTTTCTGTATCAGATCCTTCGAGGACTGAAATATATACATTCTGCAAATATTCTTCATCGAGACTTGAAGCCCAGCAACCTTTTGTTAAATGCAAACTGTGATCTGAAGATCGGTGATTTTGGTCTTGCTCGTCCAGGTTCGGAAAATGAGTTTATGACAGAATATGTCGTTACAAGATGGTACAGGGCACCGGAATTGCTGCTTAACTCTGCAGATTATACTGCTGCTATTGATGTCTGGTCTGTGGGTTGCATTTACATGGAGTTAATGATCAAGAAACCATTATTTCCTGGTAGAGATCATGTGCATCAGATGCGCTTACTGATAGAGGTAGGATTAATATATATCCTTTAAAATTGTATAATATTGTTTTTTTATATATTAAACCTACGACCTCGAGGTTGAAATACGAAGCCCTATAGGCTCACTGATGCAGGGAGCGTGGACAGCAAAACCAAGATGGAGACCAACACAAGCAGCCACTAAAATAATCTCATGGGGGTTTGAAAACACGTGCCACGGTTTGGAGAAAAACTCCAATATAACACGTGAAAGGAGCGAAGCTCCTTCACCCATGTGAAAGATCCAATGCTCACTTCAAGTGATGTCCCAGAAATAAACTTTATTCAATCTCTTTCTTTCCTCATGCCATTACATTATATAGAGAGCCAAAACCCAAGAATAGCAACCCTAAATACTTGCCTAACCATTATTCTCAATCTTCTAACTAAACCAACATAAATAAAAAGTAGAAACATAACTAAAATATTTCTAAAATAGTAATCCCATAATATACCTATACCATATCCGTAAAATGCCCATAACTTAGCCAAATTAAGTCTAAATCACGTAATCTTGGGCTCTTTAGATAGGTAATCGAAAAACCTTTCTAAAAATACCAAAATCAAGCTAAACGGACAAGTTTTGACGGCAAAAAAAATACTACAAATAAAATGACGAAAATAGAAAATAAAAAGTAAAAAACTTGTTCAACGCCCCGCGTTTTGCATCATTGCATGGACAACAACACCAAGATGGAGATCAACACAAGCAACAACTAAAATAATCTCGTGGGGGTTTGAAAACCCATGCCACGGTTTGGGGAAAAACTCCAATATTACACGTGAAAGGAGCGAAGCTCCTTCACCCACGTGAAAGAGCCAATGCTCTCTTCACAAGTGATGCCCCAAAAATAAACTTTATTCAATCTCTTTCTTTCCTCATGCCATTACATTATATAGAGAGCCAAAACCCAATAATAGCAACCCTAAATACTAGTCTAAGCATTATTCTCAATCTTCTAATTAAATCAACATAATAAAAAGTAGAAACATGACTAAAATATTCCTAAAATAGTAATCCCATAATATACCTATATAATATCCGTTAAATGCCTATAACTTAGCCAAATCAAGTTCGTGTAATTTTGGGCCCTTTAGATAGATAATCGAAAAACCTTTCTAAAAATACCAAAATCAAGCTAAACGGACAAGTTTTGACGCCCCAAAAAAATACTACAAATAAAATGATGAAAATAGAAAATAAAAAGTAAAACACTTATTCAACGCCACGCGTTCTGCATCACTCACCTCCGGTATCATATTAAAATTGTATCATATTGCTTACTAAACAACAACCCTTCTTTTTGGAATCCTGATCACTTGAAAAGCATTTAGCACTGGTAATGGTCGAAAAGAATAAGCATTTTATATGTATAGTCACCAGGGAAGCATTTTATGCCCACATTCAGTACTTTTTGTTGTAGTGTCAATTCAGAAATCACTACTACACCTTTAGCCAAGGACGACCCAGTAAAATCAATAATAATATCAATAATTGTTATTGAAAGTGTTTAGAAAACATCATTTTTAATGTTGAGACTTTTGTAATTTTTCCTTTTAAGATAAATTTTGTTATGCTGAATGGTATTTAACTAAGGATGCTTACTCATGGGTTTCAACCTTTTGTAGCTTATTGGCACGCCAAGTGAAGCTGAACTTGGATTTGTTCGGAGTGAAGAAGCAAAAAGGTATATCCAGCAACTTCCCCATCATCCTCGACGGGCATTCACAGAGGTTTTTCCCCATGTTCATCCAGTTGCCATTGATCTTATGGAGAGAATGTTGACATTTGATCCCACTCGAAGAATTACAGGTGATTTTCTTTCTACTTTTGTAGGTGATAAAACATTTAGCCTTTTAACTTCGAAAGAAATTTATGTCGTGTTTGCAAAATAAAATAAAAATAGGTTCATTCTTGGGTTAACATTTCTGCTTTCCAGACTTCAGTCAGAATTCCACACTAAATCTTTCGCTAGCAGCCTAGAACATCTGTATCTTCTTGAAAAATAATAAACTGATCCATGAAGTTCAACAAAGAGATATTAGCCCTTCACCATTTTCATGTTTCCTCACTTGCTACTCAAATATCAAGCATGTATCTCTGGATATTTATTTTTTTTTATTTTTTTTGTGGAAATATGGAAAAAATATAAAATTTAATACCAAATTAGGACAGCAAATAATATCGTGTAATTATTACAATATTTTCGTGATATTTTTCTGGTAAAAGTAAAATATGAATATATCTAGATGATTTTTCAGAATCTCGGGATTTTTTTTTTTGGATTTTGTTGTTTTTTGTCAAAAACACGATGTTTTTTTAAACATATTGGTGATATTTGTGATTATGTTTGTGGGTAGTAACAGAACAAGCAATTTTTCAAATCAAAACAATAGTTCCTATCACAATTAGATTTAGATCTAATCCTGATCCCATGTGAGAGAGGAGAAAAATTCTGTTCTTCCTGATCCCATCAGTGTCGATTACACTTTCATCTCTACAGAAACCTGAAAATAAACCATAAATTTTTTACTGTGATCAAATGTAAGCTACCTATGTCGACCCTGCTCTGATCAAAGATTATATTACTATGAGATTCTAGGCAATTTCAGGACATTTGTTCTGGAAAAAAAATATGATATTTTGAATTTTTGCATTTCACCTGTGTTGGAAAACTACATTGTTACAGTTGAAGAAGCTCTAGCTCATCCTTTCCTTGCAAGATTACATAACATAGACGATGAACCCGTTTGCGCGGAGACCTTCGACTTCGACTTTGAGAGACATTACATGGGGGAAGAACAGATGAAGGAACTCATATACAAGGAAGCTCTTGCATTTAATCCAGACTATGATCCATTTGCTTGATATAATTCTCTCAAGATGAACTGCTCAGACAAATTATTATCTTTTGTTCACCTAAAAACTGAAATATACTGGAGCTCCCAGTTTACATTGTTTGAGTTTTATGTGTATATTAGGTGATTTTTTTTTATTTTTTATGGAAAATGCAGGGTTTTTTTAGCCATTGCATTCTGTTTATGTAAGTGCTCTTCCTCAGTTTAAAAAATATATGGAAATTAATTACACTCCCAGTTTACATTACGAGGTAATTTTTTTAGGGCTCTGCTAGGCAATTTTGCGGAAAGCCACGTCGCAGTGGCTGTTCTCTCATGCAAAAGTTAGCCGCGAAATTGCTTTCCATGAAATGCTAGGATTTTTAGCCTCTACATCTTGTTTATGTAGGTGTTCTTTTATGTTCTTCCTCAGTTTAAAAATGTATAGAAATTAATTATGGCTACTGATATTTGGACTAGCTTGTTTTGATATTGACACAAACTCACCCTGTCTTTTATTTATATAACCAGCTGTCAAAAGCTATTACAATTCCCAGAAAGCTATCTATTGCCAATTAAAAAGGAAAAGACATGGTGAGCTTGTCTCATTAATAAAATATGGTTGTGCAGATATTAGCAGTCATATCATTTTTTGTTGGGAAAAGATAAAAAAAAGTCCCTTGCACTCTTCCTAAAAGGCATAAATTGGGCCTCATTTCTGTCCCATTTATGTTACGCAAATACAAGTGGGGCCAGATGTTATTGAGAACACATGATCGGCCATAACTATGTTGAAATCGTGTCCAAATTGCATGATCTTAGGCTCGTTAGACGGGTAATTGAAAAACCTTTCTAATGATACAAAATTAATAAAAAAGACAAGATTTGATGCCTAAAAATTAGGCTACAAATAGGATGACGGAAATAGAAGCTGAAAGGAAGGAATAGTTCCATGTTGCACGTTCTTGGTAGCTTAACTAGCCTCATTCGCTCTTACTTGAAGAAAACTCGATCTCATATTTAGGCCATTGTCTTCCAAATCTTGTTTCTAAATGAAGACATCATAATAAAGATATTGCATCTACCTTCTCTTCTTTCTTCATTTTCTCATCTTACGCGACCTCTGTCCACTAATTTTATCTTGATTTTCTTTGTATTATTGTATTTTTCTGTTTGGCCCAAGGTGAACCCGACTCAACCCAACCCGATTTCGGATTAAATGGGTTGGGTTAGGGTTGAGAGATTTAAAGGCAGGTTGGGTTAGGGTTGAGGGAATACTATCTCGGGTTGGTTAGAGTTGGCCTCAACCTGACCTAGTGTCAGCTAAAGGCATCGTCTTTCTCTGTATAAACCCGTAGGGTCCCAGCCTAACCCTAGCTTACCCATCAAAAAAATTGTTTGTTAATCCTTACCATATACAGGCCATGTACTAAAAATCTTTCCCAAGTGAGGATCGTAGCCGTCCATATTAATTGTAGAGTGTGAAAGGACGGACTAAAATCCCACTCCCCATTCGAACTTATATCCATACTCTCTCCCTTTCTTCCCGCCCAAAAGCAAAAAAGAAAAAAAGAAAAAAGAGAAGGATTTCGAGAAGGCGCAAAAGCCATTTTAACGAACCAGATTGCAATGCACGGCACAGGAAGGGAAAAAATGCAGGAACGCATGGTGGAATCCACTTATGTATCCAAAATCTGGCCCAATTATTTCCCTGAAATCGAATTCTCGGCTGAAGATCGAAGGTTCAAGCTCATCTCCGACCTCGCAGATTTTTTCTCCACTCCACAAGCACAAAATCTTCTTTCTGAGGTATGCAGGATTATCATCTTTTCACATTTCCCTCTTTTTTTCTTTTTTTTTCTCAATAGTTTTTGGGGATTTGAGATTCAATTATAATCGCATGATGAATTTATTGGTTAATTGTTGCTATAATTGTCATTCTGAGTGTTTTTACTTGTGAGATCATCGCGATTTTATGTTTTATATCGGTAATAGTCTTGATTATTGGCTTTTTTTTTTTTTGGTGGTTTATCTCTAGAGATTGTGAGAGAAATCTAGAGTCAAGACGAAAGACTTAGGCCATGTCTGGTTGCCAGGAATTTTGGCGTCTCAGAGAGGGTTAGGGCATTTGAAGAAGGAGAGATTTGAGAGGGCACCATTGAGATGAGCAATGAGAAGTGACTAAAAATCAGGAAAAAATCGATCTGATTTTGAATAGAGTTTTTTGTTTCCTGATTTTTTTCCACTTCTCATAGACACTAGTTTCCTTGAGGGCTAGGAACATAACAGAGAACATGACCTTTGATAGGATAGAATGGAAGAAAATTATCCATGTAGACGAACCCAACTAGTTTCAGGATTAGACTTAGTCAATTTGAGCCGGGTAGATCCTTTCACCTTCTTCATGAAATTTTTTTGAAGGATTCATTAGCTGACCCCAACTAGTTTGGGACAAAGGCTTAGTTGAGTTTAGTTTAGACACTAGTTTCCGGGTTTTTGTTGCCTGAATTTTAGCTACTTCACCCTCATCTCCACTTGGAGACACCGATGAAAAAAAAAAATTCATAGTAGCCAAATGTGCCCTTAGAGAATCTTAGATTAGCCTGTCTCATGAACATCCAGCCAGAACTTCAAAATTGTCAGAGCATTCATTGTTCAAGATTTTGAATCAGATCTTCATCAACTAGCTGGCATTCAACATCCTCTTCAGTAGAAATTCAATTCCTCTTCTGGAGAAATTAAGGCCCTCCACATACTTGGAGGATTTGGTAATGGATATTGGAAGTTTATCACATCGATCCTTTATGTTGTGCTTTTTAAAATTAATTTATCAGTTTTTAAGCTTTCATTACCAATCTACATTTTATCTTTTATCTCAATTTGTGCGCTCTCGTGAAATATGTCCAACATTTTATCTTTTCAATAATTAGTTTGGTTATTGCTATCTTTCTAATGGTTGAGTTGCTATGATATCTGTAGTTTGAGGGACTTGTCACAATTTTTTAACATGGATTAGGTAAAGAATGATGATGGCCTCTTCTTTTTTCCGGTGGATTTCCAACAACTGAAAAAAATATGTGAATTCGAGGAGTTTTATGCAGCTCTAGAGGTAGCACCTAAGGAAGCCCTCTTATGCATGGGGGCAGCAGTTCACATGGTACTAAGATGTGTGTAGCACTTCTTTTAATTTCCCTTATTTCTAGCATAGTATTTACTGTTTAAGAATGTCAGCCATTTTAAATTGTAAGCAGGCCCTGTTGCCAAAGTTGAAGAGCTTCCAGTTGGAGAGTGAAGAAAAGATAAATGTTCGGCTGCATAACCACCCTGAATCAATGATTGCTTTGAAGAACTTAAAAGCTGCTTATATTGGTACATTCTACACTTGAATTAAATACCATTCCACTGTTTCTCTAGAATCCAGTAACAACCTAGACTAATAGATACCAAGGTAACACAAAAAGTGATACCCGAAAGACATCGCAGGAAGGCTTGGTTCAGTGCGAGGTACTGTTGTCAAAGTTAGCACTGTAAGACCCCTAGTGGTACAAATGAATTTTGCATGTGCGAAGTGTGGAGCTGTTATTACCCGAATATTTCCTGATGGAAAATACTCACCACCAACGATTTGCAATCTTTATGGATGCAAAAGCAGAACTTTTACTGCAATCAGATCTACCGCTCGACCCATCGATTTTCAAAAAATAAGGTATGAACGTCGCATACCATCTCTGAATCCAATGTTTTTGCATCTCCCACTTGGAAACTTACTGGTATTCTCATTTTCTTTGTGTAGAATTCAGGAACTGCTAAGGTCTGAAAACCATGAAGAAGGCCGGGTGCCTCGAACTGTAGAATGTGAACTGACTGAAGATCTTGTTGATGCATGCATCCCTGGTGATATGGTGACGGTTACCGGGATTATAAAAGTAATTAACAATTACATGGATGTTGGAGGAGGTATGCTGAATGAATTGCTTAGGTTCAATTCTTAGTGATGGTCTGACAGATATTGTTCTCGGGACTTGTCCGGAACTTGATTTGTCTGGATAGTTTTAAAATTTTATGTTTTTAACGGGAAACTGTAGGAAAATAAAAATAATTTAAAAACACATAAAATTCAAACATTAAATGAAAAGTATAAAAGCAAAAATAATTTAAAACAAATAAAATTCAAAGACTAAATGAAAAGTACAAAAACAATTTTTTTTTTTGGAAAATATCGTAAAATTATACATATATTATCGTGATAATAAAACTGATTCGTAGTTTTTGAACACCGATTTGAATGTGATTTTTTTTTGCCTGAAAACATATCTTTCTATTTTATAGAGTTTCTTTACTGGTAAAAATGTACAAATTTCTTTTTTATTTTATTGCATGCTACTTGATGATGCTAATTGCTTTTGCCTTACCTTGATTCTCTAGCCAATGCCACATTTACTGCGATGCTATTATTGACTTGTCTATGGTTGGAATCATAATCTTCATAGATTCTTGATGGGAAACATCGCGCTATCAATGATTTGATATGAATTTTAAGGCGTTTTCCATATGATGGGGTTCTAATATAGGCTTTCATCCTTTAATGAACGTGTGATAATGCGTTTTCCTCTAAGAACAGTTTCTTTTTTTCTTTGATGGATTTGAATCCTATTTTAGGAGTAATAAAAAAGTGAATTATAATTGTAAATAGTTTGCAACACTGCCAATATTCCCATGAAATCTCTTCCCATAGAAGGGCATGCTCAACAAAATGTGATTTTTTCAGGGAAGTCAAAAAACAAGAATCAAGGATTATACTATCTGTATTTGGAAGCGATTTCAATTCGAAACTCAAAGTATCAATCTGTACTTGAAGATTCACAAGTTTCTGATGCCGAAAGTAGAGCTACAGAGCTGTTTGACTTGTATGCATTTTCTCCAAGGGATTTGGAATTTATTGTTAAGTTTTCAAAGGAGCATGGTCCAGATATCTTCCGTCAAATACTACAATCTATTTGTCCCTCCATTTATGGACATGAGCTTGTCAAAGGTGCTATTTATTTGCATTATCTTTTCTTAGATTAAACCACCTGTTTCATTTGAAGTGATTTGAGAATGGAAAATGTTTAAGCATTTACTTTTGCATCTTTTCATTTACTTTGCGCACGCTTTGATGATAAAGCAGTCTAGTGTCTTTCCTTCTTCCAGTGGTTCCATTTAGTTTTATAGGGATATTCAGTGAAAAATTTGATATGTTTCAGTAGTTTTCCTTTTGCTTAAATGTTAACTGATACCCAAATTTAAACTTGGTTATCGACAGAAACATATATTTATTTTACAAGATGCGCAATCATATCAACTTAACAATTAGATGTCCAATATTAGCACAATCCATCAGTTCTATTTTTTCCTTTTCTTATTTACTATCTGCACAATTTAACAAGTTCCACGGCTTGGCTATTTGGCTCTCTTTTGGCCAACCCGGTTGTTTGACCATAGAATGATGTTACTGTATTAATTCCGTTGCTATCTTTTCAACAGCGGGTATAACACTATCACTGTTTGGAGGTGTTCAAAAGCATTCGATGGATCAGAACAAGGTTCCTGTACGGGGAGATATCCACATCATTGTTGTTGGTAGAATCAACTATTATCTTAATTCTTATAAAACTGTTACAATTTCTTAGTTTTTGTTTTTTAATTTATTGGTATCATTATTTTTTCAAATGTTGACATTCGGTTTTTAGTTATGAATTATGATTGTCATAAAATTGTTCAGCACATACACTGATTAATTCTTTATGTTATTCTTCCAGGTGATCCTGGATTAGGTAAGAGCCAACTACTACAAGCGGCAGCTTCTGTTTCTCCCCGAGGCATCTATGTGTGTGGCAATGGAACAACAAATGCTGGCCTCACAGTAGCCGTGGTGAAGGATTCTATGACAAGTGATTATGCTTTTGAAGCGGGTACTTATAAAGCTTACCTAAGTCAATTCATTATACCCCCTCCTTCCTCCCTACCGACAATTCTATGACATTTTAGCTATAACAGATAGTTTACAAGTAGCTCAAATAGGCTGACTAGCAAATATTTTGATTAATATTGAAAAGGGACATTCAAGTTTTTACCAAACTCATTAGGGAACCTTCCATCATACCCTGTTGGCCAAATGCTCCATGAAGTTCAATATTATGCTGCTGCTGTACTGTAGGCACCACATGAAGTAGGGTAGGGCTTGCATGTTTGCTCGGAATAATAACAGACCTGGAACCAGTTCTAGGACAGCTGGAAGATGGACATCCCCTTAGAGCGAGGGACGTTGTTCACTCTTTCAGCTATTGTGTAATGTACTGCTAATCACCTTGGGGATCATCCAATGCAACGTTGCCAATGACCCCTTGGTCATAGGGTTATGGCCTGTAGCTCAATGATTGAGGCTTTGTTTCTCCACCTTGGGGTCGCCGGTTCGATCCCAGCTTACCTACCAAAAAAAAAAAAAATGATCCCTTGGTCATGTTTTCACCAGAAGTCTTTACTGTGTTGCAAATACTGTGTGCGCGCGCGCGCGAGCGTGTATGTGTTTCCCATTTCAATGCCACAGTAGAGCGTTCATTGTGTGCACACACAAATTTGGCACTGATTCTCGCATCTTTCAGTGCTTGCTGCAGAAAGAAAGAAATTTGGTGCTTCATGTGCGAAGGTTCGTTAGATCAATAGATGACTGTTTCCTCCCATGATTCTTACAATTGAGCTGGACTGGTTATTCTATTCAGATAATGTGGAAGAAGCCGTATGCTAGAATAACTTCTAGTACAATCATGGATCAAAACTGCTTTGCATAAATTTCCTACTTTCAGGTTTTCACCTCTTATCAAATTCGTAAAAGATCATCAAGAATTAATGACAAATCCCGATAAATTGAGATCTACCAAGAACTAGCAGTGGCACCTCGAATGGTTAATGTCATCTCTAATGCTACTGTTGTCAGTAGTATGGCCCACCCATGTCATCTAGGGACTCAGAAGAGAAAAACGACTGCCATTCAGTCCAAAAAAACAAATTTATTGATTAGGCTTCCATCTCATTTAGAATCCTCAATTGTTGTGGTTGTCAAAAGAAATACTAGATTCAAGGAAGTCGCCTTTTCGGGCTTTGATATTTGTGTTACCTATAATAAGTTTGGACAGGACAATCATATGTGTTTTTCTCAGAACCCAATTGATTAAGTAGTAATTAGTAACTACCAAGGAAAATGAATGGTTAAATTCCCTTAGACAATACCATACTGCATACAGTATATAGAAACCATATACGCATACAGATCTAACACACAAATCGACCAAATCCCTCTAACGCAGGCAGTTTAGTCATTATACTTGGTTGGTCTGTACTTGGTATTATGTGAATCATCGACCTATCCTCACTTGTATGTGCATTACACGGAGTCCACTGCTTTCTGAACATGATCAGATACATCATGCTATATTATAGATCTGGAGCCTGCATTTATGCTGCATTTTCTGGATCACCCTCGCTGTGCTCTAATTCTTCATGTTTTTCCAAACATGAAGCTGTCTATAAGGCCCTTAATTGGCTAGTCCTGAGCAAAAAATTCGCAAATATAGGCTTCTAGTCATATTCATTCTATTACATAAAACACCATTCAACCATGTCACATACAACAAACAAGAAATTTATTTAAGAAAGAGTGGAAAATGGAGTCCAATTGCCCATGTTGGGAATGTCTGGAGGTACTACGTCATTTGACCCCCATAGAATTGGGTCTGTATTACTTCTCTCCATCTGCACATGAATGTTTAATGTTTATATATAGGCATAGGTAACAATATCTAAATTTGCAACAGGCGCTATGGTACTTGCTGACCGTGGATTATGCTGCATCGATGAATTTGATAAAATGTCTGCGGAACATCAGGTTCATAAATCTTGACTACCAGCAAAATGGCCTATCTTTGAGATTTATGCCGAGGGTATGACTGTGAGGGTTTGTTATCAATCAAATTTTCGTTTTTTATTATCTTAGGCTCTACTAGAAGCCATGGAGCAACAATGCGTATCTGTTGCAAAGGCTGGACTAGTAGCAAGCTTATCAGCACGGACTTCTGTGTTGGCAGCTGCAAATCCTGTTGGTGGTCATTATAAGTAATCTTCTTCAAATATTTTCTCTTTCACTTCTGATAATCTCTGTTAATGATCTAAGATACTTTCATAATTTTTTTTAATGATCTTGACATTTGGAATTTAACTTTGTCAACTTCTTATAAAGTATTTTCACATATATTTTTTTTTCATTATATTGAGCAATTGGAATTTAACTTTGTGAACTTCTGTTGCAGCCGTGCAAAGACTGTGAATGAAAATTTAAAAATGAGTGCCGCTCTCCTCTCACGATTTGATTTGGTTTTCATTTTATTGGATAGGCCCGATGAGCTACTAGACAAGCGAGTGTCTGACCACATAATGGCAGTAAGTTACTAGATTTGGCTACTGTGTGCATCATGCCAGATATATTGTATTTTTGCCTGCACTTCTGGGCATTTATGTAATGCTAATTTTACCTAAAGCTTTGATGGCATGAGTTGAGTTTTTGTAATACAGCTCCATGCAGGATGCGGAGGGCATTTTCCACCCCAAAAAAAGCTATGCAAAGGTGCCTTATTGTACTTGTTTGTACTTGGATTACTAATCAATATGTCTTTTTTTAATACAGTACTCATGTTATTTCAAAAATTATGCAGCACTGCAAAATGATGGAAACATGGAGCTAGGTGAAAAAAGTGGTTCCTTAGTGTCAAGGTTAAGGCTTGACTCAAAGAAAGATAGAGACTTTATTCCCTTGCCTGGTCCACTTATTCGCAAATATATTTCTTATGCAAGAAACTTTGTCTTCCCAAGGTGATTTGTAGTAACTTATGCCTTGCAAAATCTCATTTTAGTAAGTTTGATAAGACATTATCTGAAATCTTAATTTTTGTTGGATTAGGATGTCAAGATCTGCAGCAGAAATTTTACAGAAGTTCTACCTGCGCTTGAGAGACCATAATACTTCAGCTGATGGTACACCAATAACTGCAAGACAGCTAGAAAGTCTAGTGAGGCTCGCAGAAGCTCGTGCTCGGTTGGATCTGAGGGAAGAAATAACATCTCAAGATGCTTTGGTGAGTTCAAATACGTGAATAACACGCCGGTCTTCAACCTTTATGATGACTTTTTACATGTTTATAACCTAAATTTTCTAGAAAAACCATTCTCAATAGCTATAACACTTGGAGTGACAGGATATTGGTATCTAGTGGAAACTGGAGAACTAGGTCTTACATTTATAATTTTCTTAAATTATTCATTCATAAAATTGATGATAAACATTTTACAGTTTTTTTTATACAATATAAAGGATAGTGTACTTTTTGTGGGTTATTTCATATGTAATTTGATCTGGTTTTGCAGGATGTGGTTGAGATAATGAAAGAATCCCTATATGATAAATATGTTGACGAGCATGGATTTGTGGATTTTGCTCGTAGTGGTGGAATGAGTCAACAGAAGGAGGCAAAACGATTTCTAAGTGCTCTAAATAAACAATCAGAGTTACAGCAGAAAGACTGCTTTTCAATTTCTGTAAGCAGCATTTTGCTTTATGATATCCAGCGATATTTGTTTTCTTAAAATTAAGAAAGCGGAATTATATTTGAATCATATTCCTCATCTTGCGCAATGTGGTTACATATATTCTGTCTGTTTCTATCTTTCAGGCCGAGACTCACATTATATTTTAATGTTGTATATCAGGAAATATATAGTTTGGCAGATAGAATCAGCCTCAGAGTTCCGGACATCGACACATTCATAGATAATTTGAACAGCGTCGGCTATCTACTTAAGAAGGGACCTAAAACATATCAGGTACTCCAATACTTGCACATGGAGAATCTTCTTACCCAACTGTTAAACTTAGAAATACTCATGCCTATTCCACTCTATAAGAACTACTTTATCGAAGTTTAGTATTTTACATCTCAAAGAAGGAACATCACCAAGCATTCTGGAAACAATGAGAACCGTCGTTTAAGACCAAAAATGTGATTTCAAAATGCCCTAGTCCCGTTAAGAACTGTCAACAACAAATAGTATGGCAGGTTTGGTTTTGGCAATCATGGGTGGGATTTATGTGTGGATGGATAGATATGTTTCAGTAATAGGAAGAAATAGGATGCATGCCTATTATACTGACCATGTAACCAAGCTAGGGGTGTATGGCTTAGGGGCCTCTCTGGAAATCCGGACACAAACTAGAAACAAGTTTGGAAAATTTTAAAAATTGTGGAAAACTCTTAATAATACAAGGGAAAATGGTATACAAAAAAGGCAAAAGAATATATCTTTATATATTATACAGTAAAAGAGTTAATTAAAAGTTGTCATAAGTTTTGGGATTTCTGCAGACCTTGTTCTGAGGGGTTTCCAGGGGACAACTCTTCATGGCTGAAGTTTTCAGTTGTATCCTCATTCCTGTCTTGTCGAAGCACCCAACCTTCGAGTCACAACTTTGAGATTGGTACTACAGAGAGAGGAATAAGAGACAAAAGAGGTACTTCAAAATACCTCAATTTAGAAAAGAAAATCCAAAACAAAAGAAAAAGGAACCAATAACTGTTGTCGGTTGCTTTTGTGAAACTAGATTTGACAGGGGCTTCTTTTTCGTTTTCAAAATGTCAAACCTTGATTATATTATGTTATAAATGGTTAAAACTGTTATAGGATTATTGAAAACTGTCATGGCTTTCAGTTGAGAAGGCTCAAAAATCAAACCAGAGAATGAGTATCTTAGAAAAACAGCTCAGAGGTCAGAGCTCTTGCCACTACTTCGAGTGGCCTGGTGAAATTCCTCATTTTCAAGCAAAGTATAAAAAAAAAAATGCTCCTTATATTTCTCATGCTAGATGGAAAATGTCCTTGTTTTCGGAATGTTCAGTATTACTTCATCGTTGTCATGCAAAATTACAATTCCGTAGTCGTCCTGCGTGGGCTCTTCCAGATATTTTTCAATAGTAACCATGAGCATCATACCTTCACTTACCAAAAATATGATATAGAATGATTCAGTTGGAAAACACAACTTGTCTAATAATCACATTGGCTGCAGCATTTTGGTTATTTCTTAACTGTTGGGATTCCATAATACCTTTTGGCTCTTGCCACCTTATTTCTGTGAATCTGAAATCTGTCCCATACAGGTGCTGTCATCATCTTATTCTCGGAGTCAATCGTCAAGGTGCTGATTTCTATAGCATGGTCACAGGGACAGGTAAGTCCTTGAAATTTGTGTTCTTCCATTTGTATGTTCCCTTGTTTTTATCTTGGCTACAAGATTTATCATCCCTTCAGTTTGTCCATTCTTTAATGATAGCTATTGATAATTTTTTCATTATTGAGAAATTATGCTTTTTATAATAGTCTGAGAAGGATTAAAATTCATACAATTCTTGCAGATTGGGAGGAGTGGAACATTATCATCACTGTATCATGTGTATAGAAAACTAGATTCCCTGGATTTTAACTGATTGGTGGGGTTTTTGGAGAAGCAGGGGGGTGGTGGTGGTGGTGGATTTGATGTAGAAGATGCAATTCATTTGGTGAGAAATGGGTATTCTGGATTTTCACGATTGATCTATGGAAAGAAATTGTTATTGGTTTTGCAGAAGTGATGGAGATATTGAGTGTGGGTAGAGATAGAATGTGGCATTATGCTTTTCAAGTCAGATTAGTAGAAGAAAACCCCACTTTCCTGATGCTAAATTCTATCCTACAAATGATTTTTCCACCTCCAGCCTGTGTGTTTGTTTCACGGTCCCATTAAGAATAAAAAACATTCATCGTTGTCTCAGGTATTAATAATAATATTTTTCATAATTAAAATGAGAGACTGATATCTACACGGCCTTCTTTTGATAATGGGAGGAATCACCTTCTTTTTTGGGAATTATATTAGCTTTTGACACCTGGTTAGAAAAGTGTAAAACAAAGTGATTCTTCTCATTATCAAAACATGGCTTTAAAAAATTAAGTTACAAGTTTGCTAAGTTCCATCGCAAAAGGCTTTTCGCTGCTGGTCTGTTGCACGTCAGACCAGCCACCTCGTGAATGGAGACAAAAGCCGGACGTGGCTGATGTGCGACAGACCAGCTGCAAAAACCCTTTTGCAATGGACGCTAGCAATTCCCAACTAATAATTTTCTGTGTATTTGTAGTACCTTAAAAAAAAAGAATATAGTGTATGCTTGACTATTGCTCGACATGCGAAAACTTGAATCGTCTTATTTGTAACCAATCAGTTGAAAAGCAGGAAATTTTTAAAAGGTGTTTCTTTCCAAACTTTTCCAAGAGATTCCTGCAATCCAAGTAGGTCCTTGGTACTTTCAAGGTATATATTATCAATAGTTGAATCGTTTCTCAAGTTGGTCCCAACAAATGAATTATTGGATCATCGAATATTGCCAGCCCAGCTATATTTTTAAAAAGGGAAGTGATACATTCACCTTTTTTTTACTTGGTGCAGCCCCCACGAGTTCATTTATGACTACTTTTAAACTGGCAGGGGGCTGTCGTAAGTTAAAAAAGAAAAGAAAAAAGGAGGAATATATCATTATCATTTTAAAAATACTTCACCACCAGCATGTGGGCCCCATATAAACACATGTAAAAATCAACATTTTTTAAAATAAAAAGGCAATGGCCCACATTCGACAAAGATATCCCCATAAATTGATGTGCTAGGATTGTCGAATTCCTGCTAACATCTTCACAAGGACAAATATGCTCGTGTCAATATTCAATAATATGCACCCTAATCACCGTTGGGCCCACGTGCCTCGCGTGGAGGTGATCGGCTCCGTTGATTAGGACATCAAACATTAGTCTAGTTCATTGTGTTAGCCCCCACCTTGGGCAGATGATCCTAGTCATTCGACCTCATTTAGGGTTCTACTAGTATAAGCAGAACAGTTAAAAACTTTTGTAGGTATCATTGATCTTACAGCTCGTGTCAAATGAATCTGTAATCCAGCCCGTTGATCTTTTAGAACATCATGAAGCAATCAACATGGTCTTCCTCCTATGCCAAAATCCATGTGTACTACAACAACAATCATCCGCTTAGATTTATTTTTTGGTGAAACCTTAACAAGGTGTTATGGATCAAGGGCTAGGATCATCCAATCAAGGTGGTCAGATCAACAGACCCGATCACTTCCACATGGCACGTGTAGGGCTACAAAAAAGTGACAGGAAAGAGCCTAACAGTCTGCGTCTGTGACTGTATAGTACTTTTCTTTACAATGACATTGAACTTGAAACATGACTCTCACCATTGAGAACCGTTGGTCTCATTCTACTCGACTCAACTAAGCCTTTGTCCCGAACTAGTTGGGATCGCATTCTACAAATTTTCTCATTGTAGTGAAAATATTCTTCTTAACATACAAAATAGGATGATTCAAACCATTCATTTGTCGGGCCACAACTTAATAGGCTATACCCTGTAAATCATCTACATAAGAATGATCCTAACCCTCCGATCTGTAGAGGGACTGTAGGAACCTGTACATAAGGGGGCTTTAAGATCATGTGGAGACAATTTGAGGCGTACACCCTATTTACGTTGTGGCCCAACAAATGTACAGTTTGGAACATCCTATGAAGTGTGCCCTGCTGTACTTTCTGAAAAATACTGGACTTCACGCTCACACACCATATAAAATCTCCCAATTACAGATGTCAAGTTAGATTTAAAAGAATTTCGTATGCAAAAAATACTCATACGCATTAATTAACGCTGCTCTAATTAGTTTCAGAACATAAAATAAGATCAAATTTGATCTTGTCTAGTATATACAGATAAAAATAAGAACATATAAGTAAATGCATAATCCTTGGTTCTTCAAGCTCCTGAGAGGATATTAAGCAGGAAAAAAAAACTAAATATAAAGACCTCAAGAAACCAGGAACTCACTCACCTAATGATGAAAGCAAGAACACCAAAAGAAAGGACTACTTCGTCACGGATTTCAATGGCAGGGAGTCTTGGAACACCGACTATTCTGTTCCTTGCATGGGCACCATAAGATGCTGTGCCTGTGACTGTAACATTTCAAGAGTCAAAGATAAGTGATAAAAACGCGTCAAAGGAAAAGGTAAATGGCAATGAATTCATAAAAACACGTCAAAAGAACAGGTAAATGGCAATGAAGAACATGTAGAGATCAATTTGAGGAGCCAGCAAAGATGATGCATAAACAATTCTCTAAGATCGATGGGTTGAGACAGTTTTATCGTGCTCTGATGTAACAGTTTTACAAACAGAATCAATGTGAAGCTCTTATGAAAGATACAGAACCCAAATAAGCTTTGTGATGGTGGATATCATAGCATCATAAACTAGGTCAAAGCGAGAACTTGCAAGTGTCTGTCACTTTTTGCAGTGCCATGAAACTGAACAGTTATTCACCGTGATACAGACCCATTCATTGACCTCCTCGTATTTGGGTCACCAGCCTAGTCAACATCTCTAAAGTACCTCATGATCGTCTTGAAAGTTTTTTGATGTTCATCTCTAGGCATGTAGATGTAGGAATTGACAAACCTGATTTGCTGCATCGGTAATGTTAGGTCTCTTACATGTGAGGTATTGTAGTGATCCAACCATACTCCGATACACAAGGGGATCCTTAATTCCTTTTATACCACACATTCTTGTTGTAAACCACTGCGGCTTCCAGAAGTTTACAATTCATCACGTGAAATTTGTCGAGAAGATTAATAGCATATTTCTTTTGCACCAAAACATTCCTTCCTTGGTTCTATTTATCTCTACATCTAGAAAATATTATAGCTCTATGAGATTTTTCATAATTCATATCAAAGTTTTTGTTTAGACCAACTTTCTTCTGAATTTCAAAATTGTCATTCCAATGACTAATATCATCTACATATACCAAAGCCAGTCATATAAGAGTACATGCGTGCATGTCAATGAAATGCAAATTATCTGACATTCTTCTTTTGTATCACCTTGCTGTAAGAGCTTGATTAATCCTATTGAGCCATGCTCGTTGCGCTCGTTTTAGTCCAAAGATATAGCCTCTTGAGTTTGCAGAAATAATCATCTATATTTGCCACTTCGAATCCCTCAAGTTAACCTCAAGCACCACATCGATGACAAATACTTCAACATCTAGTCTCTCTGCTTTTTACTGAATCTTATTCTTCTCATCATAAAACAAGAATCATGGCTGCCTCCCAAAACCAAGGAATGAGACAAAAATGGGAGAGTGTTGATGAAGAACAAAAGAGGGTAGAAAGGATCAGAAAACTAGGGAGATTGGAGATTAACAAAGTGTAAGTACTAAGTTCAGAAACTTTGGCTTTCGCAACAGATGTAAGATTTACTCTTAGCTCTGGTCAAGAGCTGACAAGGGGGTGCAGACAAACCTAAAGACCCAAGCTCAATTGAAGAAGTAAATTAAAGGAGGAAAGTGATCTGGGAACACAGTGTCAAGATCGGGGTCGGAAGAGATGCTAGGTCTGTCTCTGAGAGGTGGCAGTGGGGAATCAAGAGAAAAGAATATCCATTTTGCAAGAGTTATGTATCGGGGGAAGGAACCTATGATTGTTACAAATCATACAACAAAGGGGAAAAGAGAAAAACAATTTGACTTTTTTGGACCCCAACATTATTGCTGGAATGGGCGGTACGAGGATGGGTGATGCAGAAGCAAGTAAAGGTATAATGTCTAGGCTTCAGAGCCTTTCTGTTTGAGTTTGAAGATGAAAAAGAAGACTCGCGGGTTTCTAGGATCGGCGGGGATGCTACATGTGGAGTTTTGGAGCCATTGTTTTAAATTTCCACCGAAACCTACACAAAACGACAGAAATGTTTCTGTTTTCACCCCCACCAAAACGATACAGAAATCAAAATTGTAACTACATTAGTGGTATACTATATCACTATGTGTTACATAATTACATTTATATGAATTGCATGTAAAATGTGGCACATATAGCATGGATTAATATTTATGTGAATTACATGTGAAATGTCGTATGTACTAATTATCAGACACACATGAGAACGTATGTCACTAAGTGTTCAATGTTATTACACCATTATGGATGCCTGTATTGCTTATGCTATAGTTTCTAAGTAAGCATTTATACTTATTTTAAAACCTTCTTGGCGACCGAAATCGAAATTTAAAACCTTCTCTAAAGCATCTTTGCCTGTGGTACCCGATGTGTAGATCAGGCACGGCATCCATATAGATCATGATACTAGGTGCACCTCTCCATGCATGGATAGAGGCCGCGTTCAGAAGGTGATAGCGTCGATGAAGTTGCTATCGCTAGTGGAATCCTAGATAATCCTAGGGATAGGGTTATGAATAGAGATTGGCAATTTCACCACTTGGTGGTGAGGCTCCTATTCAGCGATATGTGGTATCCTATCGTTGTTGGAAACAAAGCGAAAGGTCCTGAGGAGGTCGTCAAATCCTTTTCGGTGAAGGTTCCATATGATTGGGGGGAAATTGACGATCATAGAGTCGATCACTTCAGTGTAGGTGATGTTCTGTCTGTTGGCTCCCTGGGAGAAGGCAGTTGAGAGGACGTCAACGTGGCATGCCCTAATCATGATCGAACGGATGAGACAATACTTACAGTGCCATCAATTGATCTCTTGAGCGGTGTGTGAGTTTGAATTTTGAACTCGGGGTCTTGGTGGAAGTTACAGGAAGAAGGAAGAATAAATCAAGACCATGGTCTTACTTATCATACTATCGATTAGGTGAGTTCCAGATTTTTATCAAGGCTAGATTGATAGGTCGGTGTTCGACACATGGCGCGAGAAGAACCCGCCACGAAGTAAAGCGACATTAGTGCCTTCAAGGAGGAAAATAAATAGGAAAAGGCATGTACCGTCACAGTTGACTGAGGAGAGGGACACGTGTTGCTTTTACGTGCTGAACAAACTAAAAATGGAGAGTCCAATTCACTCTCTTGCACCATGTTTAGAATTTGAGAAGAGGGAGAGAGGATATTTGGGGGGGGGGGGGTGTTCAATCCTGTGGATCGGTAAACAAGCCCAAGGGTAAAGCGACTCCTTGGTCCGTGTCTAGTGTTTCATCCTGAGGATGTGAATTAGATCTTCTGTGTTCAAAGAATAACAGTTTGCTCCCCTCTGAGACTAAGGATCGGTTTTCTTCAGAAGATTTGTCAGCCTTCCTGGCTCAACCAGTCAAAGCTTTCCTCCCTCGCATTAGGAATGTGGGGGGATCCAAGGATTATGGAGTATGGGTTACGAGAAAAAACACTCATTGTGAATTATCATATGTATCCCCCTTTAGAGCGGGAAAGTCAAGATGAGAGGATTGACGGATCACATGTGTGTGGCTTATATAGTATAGCCCAGTTTATGCCCAATGGGAGTGGACTGAGGGCTTTTGTTAATCTGCGGTTGAGTGACCTTTGTCGAGGGATGTTGAGCTTGAGGTGGTTGAAGGTGATCAGTGGATCTCCCTCAGCAGTTGTGGTTCCTTCACCTTTCCAGCCCATGTCGTGTCTAAGAACCCTTCTAGGTCAAGACAGCTGAGTAAATTGGGTTCTCCCTAATAATTTGAAGCATTATCGTTAGACCGATTAAGAGAGTATGACATATGATGTCATTATATAAATAGAAATCGGTTTATAATAGTCTTCGAGTGAATACATTGCCTCCCTACAAAATATCAACAATGCATTAATTTAGCTAAGCAAATTTCAACACCATTGTTTCTTTGCAACTCATAAATGCAAATGAAATCAATGATGTGTATTCTTAGGTCATCAGAAGTTGTGTATAAAACTAATAGAGAAAAAACTTTATATAAACCTCTCATAATCAAAGCTATAGATTCCATTAAAACCTCCTTCACTTTTTATCCCAAATATGGCCTCAAATGAACGAGAAATGTGGAAACTTGAGACCCAAACATTCCCCAAAGTCTAGATATTAAATTAAATTTCAGGCATTAAAAATATAAATTTTTCAGTATGCACATGATAATACATCTTTATGGGTCCTGTCTTACGTGTCTATATAAAGTTGAGAGAGAGAGAGAGAGAGAGAGAGAGAGCACTTCACCTGAGGATGCATGTAGTTCATGCCTTGTGTAAAAGAGCCCTGGTGAGCCATCTAACAAATGCATATACCACAAAGACAGTAAGAGCATTTTTCCATGCGTGCGAGAATAAAACAGATCAAAATTAAAAAAATCTTATAAAAGCACTATAATTAAAACTGAAAAATCCAATGTATGATCTAGAGGCCATCTAGAATGGGTCCTGATTAATCACTTATCACCAATGTGCCCATGGTTGTCCTGTTGGAATCTCTAGAACAGCCATGTGCAGGGCCCTGTAACGGATGGGTCACGATACAAAAATTGAATTGATAGTACAATCTCACCATCTGATTAATTGGCTTCGCACATATGGGTCAAAACAAATTTGATAATATACATCAAGGTTTGAAGGTTGCGATATAGAGGCCATATTAGACACCGTCCAATGTTGATATAACAGCTTATCTATCAGGAATATTCCGCAATATTACCAAATATTTCTGATATATCGGCATATAGGAGGGGTGCTGATATCGCTATAAATCAATAAATAGGCTGATATATATTGACAATTATATTCATGGTCTACATTCAACAGACAAAAGTCTAATAATCAGATTGGTCAGGATCGTCCAGTCAATTGAATTTTACCATAGGGCTCATCCAGCACAGGGTATAAACATATAAATGATCAAGCTAATGAGCAGTTAACCAACATGGGTAATTGCAAATGACCCAAGGCCACCTCAAAAGATCAAATTAAAAACCACCTGATTGCTAAGTTCCGGTTGAGCTCCAACTGTGTCTTTTTTACCAGACCCTTCTCCAGCCTTGGCAGTGCCTTTATTGTCACCCTGTCCAAAGTTTCATTTACAAAAGAAATCAGTAACTAAACATACAAAAAAACAAAACACAAAATGTAAACAGAAAGAAACTACGCTACCTCCATCTGCAACGCCATGTTCGTCCCCCAAAATCAACCAATAGAAAAAACAACAAACCATAAGCTTAATACCCAAAATGCTCGAAAATTATAAAAGGAACTGACACGTAGAAATCAAAACCCTAGATAAAACCTAACCAGATCAAAATTCCAAATTTACCTCTCGAAACTTATGCAAATAAACCCTAAGCGGTTCAATATAATCCTCAAACCCTAAAGTCGCCATCGCCCAAAGCAAATCATCGCCATTTATCGTCTTCCTCTTCTCCTTCTGGCATTTATCACTCGCCCTACCCCAAACAATACAAAAAAAATAAATATAATTTCCAAAAAAAAGAAGAAGGAATTTATCAAACAAGGGCATTAAGATTTCTCACTCGCTAGTAATGAAACTGATGAATTCGGAAACACATTCCTGAACAGTTTCCTTTGCGTCCTTTGCAATCTTCCCATTAGCAGGCACAGCTTTCTTCATGATCCGGCTAATGTTTGCGATCGGAAGGTATCGATCTTGTTCCCGGACGTTCGAGTTTCTAGGGCTCTGATCCCCGCTCTCATGACTTCCTCCCGTAGGGCTTCCTGGACCATCCGCCATTTTCTCTGAAACCCTAACCCTAACCCTAGGTTAATAAAATCCACGCACAGAACCAAAAGCATAAGAAGAAGAAAAAGAAGAAGAAGAAGAAGATCAATGGAATTTGAAACCCTAGCTCCCTCATCTCGTCCGTTTTTCTCGGAAAGCACAGAAACCCTAGCTCAGCCATAGAGAGAGAGAGAGAGAGAGAGAGAGAGAGTTACCAGAGAGTATTGAAAGGTTTTGTATTTGGCGCGCGGAGAGAGAGGAGGGATTGATGGGAATTTTTTTTTTTTTTTTTTTGTTGGAAGAGAGAGATCGGACGTTGGAGAAGAGAGGAAAGAGGAGACGACTGTGATGAAAAGAGTGTTGGAGACTTTTTCTTATCTACACCGTCAAACCCTCTCTCTCTCTCTCTCTACTGCATAGACCTATTTCTCTCTCTTCTTCTTGGAGTCTTTTGACGGAGATTATGTGCATCTCTGCCGTACAGCTACGGTAGATTG
Organism: Tasmannia lanceolata; assembly: GCF_043159265.1. Classification (NCBI taxonomy): domain Eukaryota; kingdom Viridiplantae; phylum Streptophyta; class Magnoliopsida; order Canellales; family Winteraceae; genus Tasmannia; species Tasmannia lanceolata. The sequence goes on from NW_027518695.1 coordinate 13,073,919, forward strand.
GACAGCTAGGGTCATCCTATAGAAATGATTTTTGGGCACAACCTATTTATGTTATGGCCATCACATGGACGGTTTAGATCATCCTATAGTGTGGTCCTTATAATACTTTTTTGAAAAATAAGAGACTATAAGGCCTTGGGAGATGATACTTTCACGCCCTATGCAGTACGCGTTCGCCCCCTTTATGACGTGAACAGTTGCCACTTATCTCCAAGTAACAACTAAACATCTAGAGGCCTTGCAACCTCCTTTTTGACACTCGTATTCATGTGAGGGATTTGCTAGGGACCATTGCAGAAGGCATGTCGCAGAACAGCTGCTGCATGAGAGAGCAGCCACCTCAGATGACTTAATGAATAAGACAAACTCTATTTAATGTTGCCTTTTTCAATCGAAAGCATGTTAGAGAAATAATGCCAATGACGCCAGTCAAAAAAGAAGAAGAGGAAGAAATGCCAGCGACATTTTCATACAATTTGCTTTTAACAATGGGAAACGATATCCACACTCCTTGTTTTAATAAGGGAAATGATTTCAACACAACCATGTTTTGCTGCAAGACGCTCATCTTTCTTGTCCTTTTAAAAGGGTTTTTACTGTTCCCAAAAAGCACTTACGTGTAGGGGTGTAAATGGATCGAATTCGAATCGGATATGGCTATATCCGAATTCGATTCCAGTATAGACTATCCGAATTCGGATTTGGATTCGAATTTGACAGATATTTAATATCTATTACCGAATTCGTATCCGCCAGATATTATTCGAATTCGGATATTATCTGTATCCGTTTATCCGGTAAATTCAAACATTTTATTCCAGCACTTTATCTTTCTTCTCCTTCTTACCCCTCAAATGAATTTTTCAAACCCTAAAACCTGACATCTACTTTCTCTTTACAAAATTAACTCTCAATCTAAAATATATGAGATCCTCTTCTTCCTTTTAACACAAAGGCAGAGAGAGAGGCGATGGGGATGGATCTCTTTGGGGTTTTTTTTTTTTTTTTTGTATATGATGGAATGGGTTTGGACTATTTTGAACAGGGGAAGTGAGAATGCTGATTGTGGAAGATGAAGAAAAATGGAGATGGAGATGGGGATTGGGTTAAAGATGAAGGTGACTGGCAGTGATGGAGGTGGAGAGAGGCGGCGGTAGATTTTAGTGGGTTGGAGGCACCAAGGAATGCCGAAGATGGTGTCTCAACCTCCTCCTTTCTCCTCTCTCTTGCTTCTCTTTGTAAACCTTAGAAGTCCCCTCTTTTAATTGCATTTTGGGTTTTTATATAATCACAAGTTGAAAAATTGATCTGAGCCATCCATTTACCATCAATGACCTAGATAGCCTTTTTGCTTTAGAATTCTCTAGAAACTATGACATCTTCTTTCAATCACCACCACCCATTTGTCTCTTTAATCCTACAGCCCACATTTGTTGCTTCATAAAGACGCCATGTCAAACTCCAAGAATGCCCTTCAAATGAGAGATTACTTCATTTCCTACCTAAAACACTTTTTGTTTTTTTTTTCTAAAAAGAAAATTCACTTTTCTTTTAGAAACAAAAGATAGTGTGTCATTACTAAAAATAAATATTAATGATATTATTAATAATAAATAAAAAGAATTTACTTCTCGGATTCGGATGTTAAACGGATCGGATATACCATTTACCAGATTCGCATCCGCTTAGAGCCTGATATCTCATAAACGGATTCGGATAATATCCGCTTGAAACGGATCCGGATAATATTCGCTTTAAAGGATTCGAATGCGGACGGTAATCGAATTTTCGAATATCCATTTACACCAGTTACGTGACAATTAAATGCTAAAAGACAAGATACATGAGCGCATGTATCGAAACATCGTCGTGCTGAAATCATTTCCCTTTAATAATGGCATTCCTCTTTGTTATAGACATTTCTAAAGGCTCTTAACATTTTCCCAAATATGCATCAATCAATAACCAATTAAAGAAGTGTCATTATCAAAACAAAGGAGTGCGAATATCATCTCCTTTGGTAAGAGACTCAAGGTGCTAGGTTACATGTAGGAAAAAGCCTAGTGCAAAAGCAAAAAACATCTACCTGTATTCATGTCTCAAATACATACATCAAAACAGCAATGAGATTTGAAAGCAGATTAAATTCATCAACTCAGAGAACGAACCACATGCACACACAGCTTAATAAGCCCATTCTACAGAAAATGTACTATCATTTAACTTGAATATGGATACCTGAGCTATATATGGTGGAAACACAATTATCTGGAGGAGCATCTTCCATTAACTAATCAAAAGAGATGACACAAAAATTAGAATAGTCTGATTGTGAGGACCCAATTCTCTCCAAAGAATTACAGGCATTCCTCCATTACCACCAAGATTACAGAAAAAGGGAAAAGAAATTGCAAGGCCAATCAGGTTTATTCGAATTTCCACACTAGTTAAGCTGTCTCTGTTGATACAGGCACAAAGCCCATTTCCTGTCTCCCGCAAAAGAATAGGGCAATTCATGTTATGGTCCTAAGTGGGGGCCCGCCTGGGTATGGGATTGGGTGGGACCCAGCCCGGTATGACGTCGGGTGTGGAAGCATGGTTGTATGTTATGGTCCTAAGTGGGGGCTGGCCTAGGTATGGGACTGGGTGGGACCCAGCCCGGTATGGGACAGGTTTAAAGGGCCTTGCCTAACGCGTTCCATCAGCTCTGGAGCTTTTGGCGTATCGGTAAGGTACCTAACCCATCACATGGATTAGTTGTAAGCAGATTCAAACACCGCCTCTAGCACGTAGTTTTGATGCCACCTACATAAGCAAAAAAGAACGTTTTCAGAGGCCTCATTTGCTTTGCTTTTTTGCTTCACTGTAAAGAATGACTCCAAATACCAAGAGCGCGTAACCAAGCATTCCGGTCACAGAGACAGGATTCCTGAAGATTAAAATCGATACAACTACAGCTACAGCACCTTTTGCATTCCCCAACACCTGAAAATTTGACAAAAATTCGTCAATCGATTCGGGGTTCTTGGTCCCACATGATTTCTTGAAGAAAATAGTATCTTTGCACCAAAACTTAATCCGAACTATTTGAGAACATGGAGTAAGCAATTTCTTTTCATTACTATGTTGTTATATGAAGCAATAGACATAGGCTGATCATATATATAGATACTGTGTGTACCAAAAATCAGGTCCATAGGATCATCCTAACCCATCCAAAAGTGGAGGGAAAAATGGACACACACTGTTTGTTGACAAGTCTGCACATTTTTTACCTCCACTTTTGAAGGGGTTAGGACAATGGACCTGATTTAGTACACACCCTATCTATGATGAGGCCTTGCAAATGAAAGATTCGGATCACCACAAAAAATGTGAGACACATGTGTTTGGGAACTCGAGCTCATATAAGTTTATATGAGGTCGAGCTCACGAACAATGAGTATATATACTAGTTGCAGACCCGTGTGTTGCACGGGGCAACTAAAAAGGGAAATGATTCATAAAAAAATGTGGAAGCATGTTGAAAAGTTATTTTACAAATCCTAATACCACAAAGAATATCTTAACTACCAAAGGGATGTCCAAGCAAGCATTAAGAAATTACAGAAAACCGAAGACAGAAGCTCTAAATGATTCTTTTACTTCCTCTTGATTTGTAAAAAGTCCTAAACAAAAGTCAATTACATGGCATTAAACAAACAGGATCAACGCCCTCCAATATTCAGGGGAGTGCAAAAACATACATACAATGTGCAAATAAGAATATTTATAAGATAGGGGCATATTGTTAAGGAATCCAAAATAAATTCCATGTTTATATGGAGTACCTTGAGAAGAAGGCCTTGGATAATGTAATATTCGTTCTCAGAAGAAAGAAAACCATGGATAGGTTATTTACATGTAATAACATCCAAAAGCACCAATATCTTTAAATGAAATAACAACCTTTTTTTACATCACCACAATCAGATAAAAGAGAGAACTAATAGAAATCGTAAAATGTTTTGTAAGAACTCTCCTTTCTCTTTTTTCTAAAAAAAATCTAGTTTCTCTTGATTTGTTGAAGTTCTCAATATTGTTCAAAGGGGTGCATATTCAAATGGAGAATTTGAAGAGTGAACAATAGAAACATGCTGATCGTATTTCAGGGGAGGTGGAAGGAAGGGTAGGTTGTTGAGAGGTCTGTGACCGCCTTTCTTGAAAATGATAAAGGAAGAAATAAGGAAAGCTAATCCTGGAGAAAGGAAGAAAGGTCATTCTCTTGAATTTGATTCCATTTGGTATTTGGAAATGACAAATCGTCAAAGAAAATAGTAAAGAGAGTTTCACAAAACAAAATACTAATTACAATAAAATGGTTACAGTCATGGCAATCCCAGAAAACAGCATGAAGAAAAATTAAACTAGTCAAAAATCTTGACTGAATTTTGGAACAAAATGCAACCGAAATGAACTTCGAAGTACAAATAAGAGACAGTTTCATGGACATAAAATGTATTGCAAAAGACTGGATACAGAAATGAGCAAGAAGAAGAATTAAACATGAGAAAAATCTGGAGAAGAGCTAGGGTTTGTCTTTGCTTCTTCGTCTTAGGTAGAGGGGTGTGCTGTTGCAAGGAGGGAAAAAAATCTTCCTTTCACATCTGGGTAGGTGAGAAACTCTGCAAAAATCATGCCAAATTCAATCCGATTTGCATCTTTCTTTTTATAAGACACCGTGCGACTGGTGGATTGCGAAAAGATGCCCGAGAAAATCTGCAAAAATCGTGCCGAATTCAATCCGATTTGCATCTTCTTTTTATAAGACACTAGTACCATTCAAAAAAAAAAAAAAGACACGCGTGTGACTGGTGGAATGCCAAAAGGCACCCGAGAAAATCTGCAAAAATCGTGCCAAATTCAAGATTTGCATCCTTCTTTTTACAAGAAACCTGTGTGACTGGTGGAATGCCAAAAGGCACCCAATAGTAAGACACCAGTGCAATTACTTATACATAGTGTCTGTGCAAGATACAGAGGGGGGTTGATGGAGATCGACGTCCCTTGCGAGTTTATTATCGGCGGGGCCGCCCTAGGGGAGCTCCGTAGAGATCTTTTTTTGTGTTATTTTATTGTCTTAGGTATATTTTTGAGATTATTTGATGTTATTAGGGTTATTTTAGTATTTATTGTTTTTAGGGTAGTTTAGCCTATTAGGGATTCTTAATTTAGCAAGTTTCTTTATTTTAAGATTGTTAATTGCCTATTTATAGGCAAAGCTACATCACTTTTGTTACCTTTGATGATTAATTGAATTGAGTTAAGCTTTGAGTGCTTCTTCCTCCCGAATTTCTTATTCTTCTCTTCTTCTTCTTCTTCTTCTTCTATTTTTCTTCCCAGCCTACATCAGGGGTGCCACATGGCACAACCCCAGAGTGCAAACATTCCGTTTTACTATTAGAACTTGCCTTTGTGATTGAAAATGAGAGAAAAGCTAGCACTTGTAGGAAATAAAACTAAAAGAATTCATAGAGACCAAATTCTAGCTACAATTCATAGAGACCAAATGTCAAACATGTGGTGGGTTATTTTAAATATAAAAAGGAGAACATAAAAAATGACCAGAAAACGGAATTCCAATTGTGATAGGAGAAGAAAACTACATGTAGACGAATCCGTCAAATCCTATGTTTGGTAATCTGAAATGGAATAGCGTATGAATTTTGGTTTGAAAAAAAAAAAACACTTAAAAGTACAGCAAGATATATTGCTATAAAAGTGGATAAAAATGTAAAAATTAAGAAATAAATAGAGAAAATGGTGTACCTCGGACGAAGATAGATCTAATCTGAGAGGCGAGACAGAGAGGTGCTCGGGAAGGAATTCAGATGGTCTGATTACATTCCATTTATAATGTTTTTTGGACAATGAGCTTCTACGCAAAAAATCTATATCCAAGCTGAAAACCCAATAAAAGGGGGAAATCAGAAAACCCATTAAAGAAACTGTGAGAGGAGATGAATCAGATATGTGAGTTCGGAAACTGACATATCACCACACCGTAAATGAAGAAGTTCCGAGTACACATCACATATCCGCATAAGATTGTTGACGCCAGAGTAAATAGTCACGGCGCAGTTCCAAACCAGCTTTGGAAGTATGGAGATACATCATTGGTCCAGCAATCTTGGGCTCCATACTACTACAGAGAAGCATCTGAATAAGCGCTTCCTCCACCATGAGATTAACAATGACAAGCAATCAAATCCCAACCAACAACAACCAAGAGAAAAAACACTCAACAATCGAAAAAAAAAAATCGCTAATGGCAGTAGGAATCAAAACAGCGGATTAAGATTTCTGACTCGCTCGTGATGAAGCTGAACAGTTTCCATTACGTCCTTAGCAATCTTCAAAAGGGTCATCATAGAAAGCAAGCTGAAAAGAACTCCAAAGCCGGAGACCGCAAGCAGACTAGTGAGAAAGAAGATACCCAAGCGGAAGAGTGAGTACTGGCACTACGTATTGCACATATTTCCTCTTCACAGATTTTTTTTTCTTTCTCACTTGTCTGCTTGGGTCTCTAGTTCGAGTTCTTCTCGGATTGCTTTAGTTCGAGTTTTCTGGGCTCTCATCGCTTTCTTCCTCAAAATATCCAAAATCTCATTATCTTTGTAAGTATTTTTCCTTTTCTGGCTGTAGCCAAAATCAGTTGTTGCCCAGAGAGCTTTCACTAGGCAAAATTATAGTGGAAGCCAAAATGGTACTCAAAGCAAAATGTAAGTTAGGCAAAAATGATAGTCGAAGCCCAAAAAATGCTAATTGAAGCCAAAAAAAAGTTACTCCAAGCCAAAAATGATAGTCGAAGCCAACAAATATTTCTCGAAGCTAAAATATATTAGTTAAAGACGAAAAAAGTTCCAAATGTTACTGGAATTTAAAAGTTTTAGTCGCAGCAAAAAACATGTTAGTCGAAGCAAAAAAACCAGTTATTCGAAGCCTAAAAAACTTTAGTCGAAGCGAAAAACACAACGGGGAATGTTACAGGAAACACATTTTTGACTTCGACCAAGTAAATTTTGGCTTCGATTATCCTGTTTTGGCTTCGAGTACCTGTTTTTGCGTTGAGAAGAAGATGGGGAGATCTCTGAAAATAACTAATCATTTGATGTCCATTGGATAGCACGAAAATGTTGAACATATGACTTTGCCATAGCATCTCTTTTACAAGTTTAGAAGTTAAGAGAGGTAGTGGAGTTTTCCATTAGCCACAGTAACACAACAAAAAATTATCAAATGGGGTTTCTCAACATGTCCATAATCCAATTTCTCTTTCTCATCTTCCCATTCTATTTTATTCTTCTGCTTACATGACGATATAAACACTAATAGATCGGTGCTCTTGGCTTTCAAGAAAGGCATAGTTGTTAATCTTCAGAATCCCTCAGGACAAAGGAACATCAGCTGCTAGAGAAATGAGATGTTTCGCCGGAGAAGAAGGCTTCTATCGTCGGAAAATCTTGTCGTTTCAAACAAAATGCGTCGGAGTGAAACCTAGAAATGAAAGAGTGTAAAACCTGCAAGTAAAAGAGTAAAATGGTAAAACCAATAAGAGAAAAATTAAAGTAAGTTGAGGGGTATTTTCGTCCCTAGCAACCTTTCTTTTAATAAAGTAGCATTTCTTAGTGTTTTTTCAAAACTCAACATTTTCTCGTCATTTTTTCAACTCTCTAGCATGCAACAGTAATTGATCCTAAAATCAATGTACAGTAGCAGCAGGAGAATTTGGAAACCCTAGATGCTCAAGACTGGATTTGCACAAATTTGGAGACTCCATGTGTAAATTGACAAATTAGGAGAGTGCTTTTGCAAATAAGGCTGGGTAGGAGGCTGACGAGGGAACCTCACCGCCCTGGCTACGGTGCACCCTTGATTGATCTCAAACGTCATCAGATGGTCTTTTCTTTGGATCTCCTATCACCCAAAAAATGATGGCAATCATGCAATTCTAATGTCCATTATTTAATATTACAAGGGTTGCACGATTGACTTAATTTCTTGACCATTCAAAGATCCTAAGTAAGCCCTAAAAGATGAACGGTCCAGATCAGTCATTAAAATTGATCCTACAATAGTTCTATTTCTATTTCCACTAGATAAAAAGTTTAAAAGCAAATGAGACCTAGTTGGAAGGCACCCCTAGCAACCCTCCATATGGATCATATTGTGTCACACAACGTTACATTTATGTTTATCTTTTTGATAAAATGATAAGCACACCCATTGTGTATGTACGGAATAACTCCTACTGGGGACGAACAATGCACTCTCTTCTACCAGCTTTTACCAAAATTCAACATGTTAAAAGTGTCCACACTCTCCTCTGTTGCAGGTAACACAGCTAAATATCTAGAGGCCTTGCACCCTCCTTTTGTAGACTCATATGAGGGGCTTTTTTTAGGTTAATGTTGGTTCTGTCAATCAAAAGCAAGTTAAAGAAGTGCCACCAACATTTTGGTACAATTTGCTTCTAACAATGGGAAATGATATCCACACTCCTTGTTTTAATAAAGGCATTCCTCTTTGTTATCTACATTTCCAAAGGCTCTTACATTTTCCCAAAAAGCCATCTACAACCAATTAGATAAGTGTTTAATAAAGCGAGAGTGCCATTATCAAACAAAGGAGTGCAGGAGTGAAGGTATCAACTCCCATGGTGAGAACTGACTTGAGGTGCTAGGTTGCCTGCAGCAAGATGACTAGTGTGAAAGCAAAAAGGCAATAAAATCTACCTGTATTCAGGTCTCAAATACAAACATCAAAACAAAAATAAGAATTGAAAGCAGATAGAATTCATCAACTCAGCACATGCATACACAGCTTAATAGGCCCATTCTATAGAAAATGTACTATTATTTAACCTGATTATGGATACCTGAGCTATATAAATGAGGGAAACACAATTATCTGGAGGAGCATTTTCCATTAATTAATCAAAAGATTTGACACAAAAATTAAAATAGACCGATTGAGGGGACCCAATTCTCTCCAAAGAATTACAGATATTCCTCCACTGCCACCAAGATATAGAGGAAAATGCTCCAAAAAAAGAAAAAGAAAATTGCAAGGGCAATCAGGTTTATTCAAATTTCCATACTAGTTAAGCTGTCTCTGTTGATACAAGCGGAAACCCATTGCCAGTCTCCGATCAAAAGAATAGGGCGCAACACATGCACTAGTTGTAAGCACGTTCAAACCTCGTCTCTGGCACGTAGTTTTGATGCCCACCCACATAAGCAAAACAAAATGTTTTCGGAGGCCTCATTTGCTTCGCTTTTTTGCTTCACTGTAAAGAATGACCCCAAATACCGTGAGTGAGTAACCAAGCATCCCGGTCACAGAGACGGGATTCCTGAAGATTAAAATCGATACAACAACGGCCACAGCGCCTTTCGCATTCCCCAATACCTGAAAATTTCATAAAACTTTGTCATATGATCACGAGTTCCTGGTCCCACATGATTTCTTGAAGAAAATGGTATCTTTGCACCAAAATCCAAACTTTTTGAGAACATTGAGGAAGCAATTTCTTTTCATTACTGCGGTGCTAAATGAAACAACGAACATAGGCTAAGTTGATATATATCTCTCACAGGGTAGAATATACAACTTTCATCAAATCAGCCACAAAAAAGGGCATTTTAGACAATTGTCCATCGATGTTTTCTATTCTGGGATTTTCTTTTTCTTTTTTCTCTCTCTGTTTTTTTTTTGGTATTACAAGTGGGGAAAGGAGATGGATATGTCCCAATGTATACTGTTGGAAATTGTTCTCTTCCGCTCTACTAGAGTGTTCTCTTTTGGGATGCGGTGTTATGGGAAAAGAAAAGAGAAGAGAAGATATCTCCAAAGTGGAAGGCTCCTCGGGTTGGGTCAAATTGAATTCTAATGGAAGCTCGATCGGTAACCCTGTGATGCAGATAATAGGCTAATAAGTGGCATATTTGCCCATTAGGATTTATATTTCCATGTTATTTAGTTTAGGAATTTATTTTCATGTTATTTAGATTCTAGGATATTTATCTCCATGTTTTTAGTTGTTAGGACTTTTATTTTCCATGGAATTTTATTTCCATCACATTGCCTATATATATAGGCCTCATTGATTGTAGAAATTTTAACTTTGATGATTAATTGAATTGATTGAGATTCTCCCCTCTAATTTCCTCTTTTCTTCTCCCCCAAGTCTTCTTCTATTATTCTCTTCTTCTCCTCTTCTTCTCCCCTTTCTTCTATTTCTCTTCCCAGTCCAACATCAAATTTGGTATTATAGCGAGACTATCTCTCGAGCTAGAGATACTGTACTACGACAAGCCCAGTTACTCTGGCTAGAGATAGTGAGGGTGCGTCGTATTGCAAGTGCACCTCCATTCAGTTGATGGGAGGAGATCCGTTCTGAGATTATGAGAAATTATGCATATCAATATGTAGAGAGATTGAAACGCGAGCAAGCAGCATATAAACAAAGATTGATGCGTGAAGAAGCTGCTCAACTTGAACAAGAAGCTAAGTTTCAGGCAATCTTGGAAAGGATAGTGCGTGACTCGGATAAAAGGAAATTGGTACGTGAGGAGGCAGCTCGCCACGAACGTGAAGTTGCCGCCTGCCGTGAACGGAACATCACAGCCTGTCGTGCACGAGAGGCCGAAATTGAAGCAGTGAAGGAATTTGCTAACACTATTGACAAGCCAGACACAGATGATGCTATTGGTCCGACAGATGATATTGTGGATGAGATCATTATAGAGGTTGAGCCCATGATTATGTCAGATACTGAGTCCATGATGACAGGTACTAAGTCAGAGAGGTCTAATATAGAGCCAGAAAGTCCAGTGATTGTTGAGGCATTGCCAGATCATACAGAGCACGAGCAGTTAATTGAGGACACCGATTCTATATCTTTACATGAGCACAGTGACATCATTGCTTCTCCAGTAGATGTCCCGATCGATATGTTTGTGGGGATTGAGATCGAGGATTTCAGTTCACATGATGATCTTCAAAAGGATTGTCAACCTGACATTACTGAGCCAGATACGATTCTAGCAGTTGGCTCTGTTCCTGATTTCATTGATTTAGATTTGATACCAGCAGGTGATATCTTTATTGAGGCTGGTCATGGATTGGTACTGTCCATAGCTGTTATGCCGGTCCCACCGATCCAGGAGGAGTACATTGTCATTTTCCCAGCTTCATTGATTCTCAGGAGAGGTTCTCGTATTTATGATTCTACATAGGCGATTTCTTCCATATTGCTCCGCCAGCATATCAGGCTACTCTCACGATTATCGCGATCATTAGACATCACGAGTTCTTCCCACGGATTACGACTACTACTACTTGAGTGGGTCGTCTACGTAGCGGGGGAGAATGATGCAGATAAATAGGCCAATAAGTGCCATATTTGCCCATTGGGATTTATATTTCCATATTATTTAGTTTAGGAATTTATTTTCATGCTATTTAGATTCTAGGATATTTATTTCCATGATTTTAGTTGTTAGGATTTTTATTTTCCATGGAATTTTATTCCCATCACGTTGCCTATATACAAGCCTCATTGATATTAGGAATTTTAACTGTGATGATTAATTGAATTGATTGAGATTCTCCCCTCTAATTTCCTCTTTTCTTCTCCCCCAAGTCTTCTCCTCCTCTTTCTCCTCTATTCTTCTCCTATTCTCTTCTTCCCCTATTCTTCTTCTCTTCTTCTCTTCTTCTCCCCTTCTATTTCTTTTCCCCGTCTTCTATTTGTCTTCCCAGTCCTACATCACCCTGTCCAAGCGGGTATTAGAGGTTTGATTCGTGACGCTAATGGAGATGTTTGATGTCATTCTCGGGGCCTGCTGGCTTCTGTGATGCCACTGAAGCCGAAGCTAAAGCTTTGCTATTTGGTCTTAGATGGTATGCCAAAGCACAACTTAGGCCCTCTTATTATTGAAGGTGACTCGTCGAATGCGTTAGCTTGGGAGTCCAATGAGAGTGGTGGCCCTTGGAAGCTTGATAACACCATTGCGGAGATACGGGACCTGGTACGTCTTATTGGCCCTCAAATCCAACACATGAGAAGGTCTGCCAATGAGATGGCTGATCGTTTGGCAAAGGATGGTGTGGTTTAGGATTCGGTTGGGGTACTACATCCACCCCAAGAAGGTGTCAGATAACCTTATTGGATGTACCGTTACTCTTGGATTTTGCGGACCATTTATTTAACTGGGATTGTATGTTTTTGTTTTTCTGTAGTGCCTGATGCAGGTTGTATTGTATGGCTTGTATCTTTCTTTCTTCTTTTTTTGTCTGGCTTATATCTTGATTTTGGGGACAGCTTGTCCCCTAGTTTGAACTTTTCGATTCTCTTGAAATGAAATCTGCTTTAAAAAAAAATGTCCCTGAGTTTGTACTTTTTGATTCTCTTGAAATGAAATCTGTTATCTTTAAAAAAAGAAGAAGATTATTTAACAGATTCCTCGACAGGAGTTCTGAAACGGGAAAAAAGACATCACACAAATCCATGCAGCCATGACAATCTTACAGTATGCTTCTATTCAAATTGCTTGGCTCCAAATACTCTCTCCTATATGTGAAGATGCATCTAACATGGTTAAGTAAATAAACTAAGAAACAAACAAAGGATGTACTAAAAGTATTGGAACCAAAGGGTACGTGATTGTGCTACTCTACCTCTACTTGGGAACCATATGTATGAAACCACCCTGTAATTTTGCAGTTACACTCCGTAAATGACAGTACTTTCTTACGTATCTGCCTCGAGTGAGCAGATCTAAAGCGATTTTTGCCCATTTACATGGGGGCATTTCAGCTAACTGAGAATTATGGGCCGTTCCAGTAAATTCGTAAGAGGCTGTTCATACCCAGCACGGAGGAAGTTTCCCATCCTTCGCATCATAAATCAGTAGGGCCCCACCAAGATGGACCATCACCCAAAAACTCACATGATGGATAATCCAAACTGTTTAGTGAACTGTAAACCGACAGTTACAAACAGGAAAAAGTTTGTCAAATAGATGGCATCAAATCAGCGTGACTTTAGACCCACCAATCCATGGTGGAGCCCACCAACTGGGCATGCTGTGGCCACGTGTGGTGGATACTGGATGAAAGATCGAAAACTATCCTTCACATTGGATATAAAATCACCTCTGGGTACCTTTCAAAAAAAAAAATCACATCGTGGTGAAAAATAAGGGGGACTCCAAAGGCTTTTGGTAGTGGGTGTTCCCACAGACGTTCTTAAAATCCAGAGACACGGCATGAGGTGGGGATGTCCATGCCCACCAGGAGACCAGGCGTGAACTGTCCATGCCTCCCAACACATTTCACAAACTTTGCTTTTCTAAAATAAAATAAACCTAAAAAATAAGGAAATTTTTATGTGAAAATTATAGACAAATTGTGAACAATAACTCATGCCCAAACCACCAATAAACGTTAATATTTAATCAATTAAATATAATAAAATTAAATTTAAAAATCAAGAAAACGTAATTAACAATAGTGAATTATTTCTAACCGGTAAACACTACAAAAGTAGCAATCATTAAAAAAAAAATACTACAAAAGTTGCATACACAAAGTACTAACAAGATAGGAACAGAACACCAAATATTTTCCATCACATTGAAAATGAAATAGAAAATTGGCATAACTAATTCACACGTAGCCAAGAAATTTAGAACTCAATAGCCTCCTTTTTAAAAATTAGATTATCAGTCACCCAAAGTTTTTTTTTTTAAAAAGGACAATAAATGCAGAGATCCTAAATTTTTCGATTCCATTCAAAAAATTGCAGAAACTGAAACACAGAATCGGACCATGAAATGGAGGAAAACATGAAATCTCTCAGAAGGGGTTGTATAAATCCCTCAAATGGGTATTATTCAACTTGCCTAACCATAACTCATCAAAGAGGTAAGGAGACAATTAAAAAGGAAAAAAAAAACAATTACAATTACACCTTCATGAAATCCTGTCAAGAGTCGAGATGCATATGCCTCTTTCATGCCTCAACCTCCAATGTGTATGCCCACAGGCATTCTGACGGGTGTACATCTCTGATGGTTGACTCTGGAAGCCAAAGGACTCTCTCTCTCTCTCTCTCTCTCTCTCACACACACACACACACACACACACACACATGCACTTTTTCATGGTATCAAAGTCGAGGGTTCTTAAGTTCTCATCCTTTTTTTCTTCTTTTCTCCCACTATCCCTTTCATTTCTTCAAAACTTTCAAAAAAAATTACTGTTCACGTGAACAATACTGCATGAATGATATCATTGCATTGTCCACGTGAACAATACCGCATGAATATAACCCTAGTTTCTAGGGGTGTCAGAGGGCATTAAATGGTGAGTCTATTATAGTTGATCGTCGTCGTCTTCGTAGATTGAGGATCCGATGCAGGGTTTGGCCAATATCCTCTTCTTCCTCAGTTGCTTTTTGGTAAAGGTTTTCTCCAAATCAATTCATGTTTTCATTTGGCTCTGTCTTCGTTAATTAGGCTTGCGATCTGCTCTAGTAGGATCGGTTTAGTGGTATGCGGATCCTTTATCAGTTGTGGAGACTTCTAATTTGGTTTAGATGGTTTCTACCCATTCTTGTAGATTCAGCCCGGCCTAATAGCCTTGTCCTCTATTTTGATTGTTGTTTAATTCCCTCTATTCGGTCAGTGAAGATTGGAAAAGGAAGGTCATAGGTTGATTGTTGCTCCCATGCCTTTGTATTGTGGCTAGGTGTGCTTCTTAAGGGGTTGGGGCTTATTCTACTGATGCTGGTTGGTTTCGATTGGCAACCAACGTTTTGTATGCTTGTTTCTCTTACTGGCCGGTACTATAGTTATGGTATTTTGGTAGGATTACCTGTTGGCTGTTGGTTGTTGTTTGATTGTTGTTGGCTGATTGTGGGATTGTTTGTAGACTGATTGTTAGTTGGTAGTGGCTGCAAGAGGGAGCAATCTTCTCTTGATATTGGTGTTGATATGGCCGCCCTGTCTGTTCAGGGTTTTTCTCGTGGTCGTGGTAGTGGCGGCTCAGGTCCTGGTCGTGGTCGGAGCACCGGTCAGAGTCTTGGTGGTGGTAGAGAGTTTTCTGGTGGTCATAGATATAGGGGTGGCCGTGGCCAGAAATTTTGTTCTCACTTTGGCTTAGATAGTCGCACCATGGATTATTGCTGGGATCTATATGGGAGACCTTCATGGTATGCAAATTATTCTGCATCAGGGGAAGAGGCCTCAATATCTTCAGTGTCATCAGGGCATGATCCCTCATCTGAGTCTGTGATGATTTATAAATCAGATTAAGCCCAGTTTCTTAAGGCCAAGTCATCAGCTCAGAAGCCTTCCTCCTCTCAGCAGCATTTGCCTACTGCCACCATGGCTAAGCAATGTGGCTCCTCTGCATGTTTAGTTTCTTCCTCAGGAACCTCGATTATTGACTCGGGTGCCTTGGACCAAATGACCGGTAACCCTACTTTAGTGTCTTCTTTCAAGTCTTGTTTATCTTCACTATGTAATATAACAGATGGGTCCACATCTCAGGTATCTGAGATTGGACAAGCCCAACTCACTTCTAATCTCACTATATCGTTTGTTTTATGTGTTCAAATTTTTTGTTTAATTTGTTTTCTGTAAGCGAGATAACCAAATTTCTTGGACTGCTATGTGTCTTTCTTTCCTTCTTATTGTATTGTACAGGATCTCAAGACATAGAGGAAGATTGGTGTCAGGCATGAATCTGGGGTCTCCACTATCTAAGTGTGGATAGTGTATCTCTTCATAGTACTTCTTCATCCTATTTGTGACACTGTGGCTTGGTCATCCATCAGCAAAGAAGTTGAAGCTCTCCATTACTGGTTTTGTTCCTCCTACAGAGTGTCAGTTTTGAGAACACCATAGGGTGTCCTTCCGGTCTAGGGTTTTGATTTGAGATTCTGGTCCTTTTCATGTAGTTTATTCGGATATTTGGGGTCCTTGTTGAACAAAATATTTATTTGGTTTTCAGTATTTTGTGACTTTTGCGGATGATTATTCTCGTATGACTATCATTCAAAAAAAAGAAGAAGAAGAAGATTATTCTCGCATGACTTGGTTATTTATGGTGAAAGATAGAACTGAGTTATTTTCTATGTTTAAGTCTTTATGCTGAGATCTTAACTCAATTAGATACTCATATTCATATGCTGAGAACAGATAATGCCAACGAATATTTTTCTGTTAGTTTTGGCTTAGCACCTTTTCTGGACCAACATGGTATCTTACATCAGACCTCTTGTATGTCTACCCCACAACAAAAAGGGGTTACGGAGCGTAAAAATAGACATTTCCTTGAAATGGTTAGGTTCCTAATGTTTCATATGAAGGTCTCTAAGCATTTCTGGGCTGATGTGGTTCATATGTCCCGCTACCTCATTAACAGACTACTCTCTGCGAACCTTTCTAAGTATCTATGTTGTTTTGTTGATTCTAATTCTTCTGTTGTTCTTAACTATATTGCAGAGACTCTTGCCCATCCTGGGTGGCGGGCAGCCATGGCTGATGAGATGGAGGCTCTTCGGTCTAATGGCACTTGAGATCTTCTTTTTCCTCCTTAAGGAGTGCGACCACTTTCCTGTCGATGGGTGTTTGCTGTCAAATTTTTGCTCGATGGGTCTATGGAGCAATTGAAAGCACGGTTTGTGTTCTTATGATTCTACATGGGCGATTTCTTCTCTATCACTTTGCCGACATTTTCGACTATTCTTACAGTTGTCAAGAGCATTAGACATCAGGAGTGCCTACGATGGCTTACGACTCCTACTGCTTCTGTGGATCGTCTACATATTTCATCCAGGCAGACTAGACCTTGAGGGCAGGTTCTTTTCAAGCGGGGGAGAAGGATGCAGATTGTAGGCCCAATAAGAGGCATATTTGCCCGTTAGGATTTTAGAGATTTATTTTCTATGCTATTTAGTTTCTAGAATTTTTATTTTTATATTTTAGTTTTAAGGCTTTTATTTTCCATAGAATTTTATTTCCATTGCATATATATAGGCCTCATGTATGGAACTTTAATAAGTTTTGGATGATTAATTGATTGATTGAAATTTCTCCCTTCTAATTCTCTTCTACTTCTAGTTCTCCTTATCTTCTAATTTCCTCTCTTCTCATATTCTTCTTCTTCCTCTATTCTTCTCCTCTTTCTCTTCTCTTCTTCTTTTCTCTTCCCTTTCTTCTATTTCTTTTCCGGTCCTACATCAAATTTGATATCAGAGCAAAAGATCCAAGCATCTACGGTGAAAGTCCGAGTGTCGCCGCAAAAATCAAAGCAAAGGATCCAAGTTTCAAGAATTGTTTCACACAAAAGATCCAAAGATACATCGAAAAAAGCACAATATGTGCAAGAAATCCTGCAGCAAAGAAAACCCCAACCTTTCCCTTACCCCCACACCCATCATCCCTAACCTTGTACCCTCAAACCCATCACCCTTCTCTGTTAATTGCAAATAACCACCACCTTTTTTCCATGCGATTTCACCCCTAAAACTTTGTTGTTCATGCACGAAAATCTATTTATGCAACAGCCCATACCCCCTCTGCATCTCCTCACCTTGAAACCCTAACCGAGGGACCCTAATCTTTTTCCCAAACCCTTACCCTAACCTCTTCCCAAGCCCTAACTAACTGATAAAAACTACTATCTGGATTTTCAGCCCCTTTTTCCCTTGAACTTAGGTGCCGCAACCCTTTCAAAACCCCATTCAAGTTCTCCTCTTTAACCACCCAAATCTCTAAAACCCTAACAGGCAAATATGCCTCTTATTGACCATTTGCATCAGGAGGCTTGGCAGCTACTTTACACGAGCAAAGACCATAGCTCCGATGGAGCAACAATATTTTGGCCACATTTAAAATGTGATCTTATTCGTTATGTGCTCAGTGCAAGACATGCTACTCATTCAAAGGCCAAGCCCAATATACTGTTACCCAATCCTACTCATTCAAAGGCCGAGCCCAATATACTGTTACCCGATCCTAGTAGACCTTGGGATGATGTTAATATGGATTTTGTCACAGGTTTACCATGGACTCCTATGAAGTTTGATTCTGTCTTTGTTGCTATTGATAGGTTCTCCAAAATGTCTCAAATCCTGTAAAATCATAGAAACATATGAAAACATATGCAAATGATAGAATTTAAAGACGAACCTTCAGGAAATGCTAGAATAGGCACAAATACACACTTAGAAACCATCACATAAGCTAGACAATCACATAAGCCAGACAACCATCCATAATGGTATAAAAACAACACTTAGTGACATCCAATGTCGCGCTGTGCATGTCTAGTAATTTAGTACGTACAAAATTTCACATGTAAATTATATAAATATTTATACATAATACATGCATTACATTTCACATGCAATTCTTATAAATATAATTATGTAACACATATTGATATAGTATACCACTATTACACTTATGATTTTGGCTTATGCATTTCAATCGTTTCGGTGTAGATCGAAATAGAAACATTTCGATTGTTTGGGTCGGTCTCGGTGGAAATTTAAAACCATTTGCAACTCAAGCTCGAAGAAAATTTGAGTTTAACCAATAAAGGGATCTTTCCATTTTTCTCAAATATTGTATTTCAACATTCACCATCTTTGTTGACCAATCTCCAGTTCTAATCAAACCCTTCAAAAAACAAAAAAAAAAATCTTCAGTTCTAATCAAAGCCTTGCACATAACACTTCATGATTCCTTTAATTCTTTCTAATCAATCCCAATGTATCACATGATCTTTTATTTTCTCCGTTATCTATAAAATGGAGTAATTTCACTCCAAAATTCCATCATCATCTGCTTCAAAACGCCCATAGAACGGCAAGAGGGACTATCCATAACACACGTCATCTAGCTCCGAAAAATTAGAAAAATCCACCAAACTAATTTTTTATCAAGTTCACCACCTTTATTGGGAACATGCAGCTAACACCAAAAAAGTTCCACACCCATCTCACCACAAAGAAATGGATGAAAGATGGTTGATTGTTTCTTCTGCCTGTCAATCCATTATGCACACGTTCACTAGCCAAATTTCTCCACTTAATAAATAATCATTCTTTGTAATAGTCATCAGCAAATAGTTCCAAACCTCATAGATTTGAGTGTATCCCATTCTAGGAACACAGGGACATTATTCCTCTCCAAGGAACTTTTTTTTATCAACAAGATTTTTTATTTTTTTTTTGAAAATTAAACACAGGAAGAATAAAACAAATGTAAACGCCAGAATCGGCTCTGTGGATCCATGGTGAAAGATTCACAGATTCCTATCAGAATGCGAAACAACAAGAATTCATTAGTATCAAAAGAGAATTAAAGAGCCCAATGATGGTATTACTTCTTAATATTATCATTGTTGTTACCATTCAAAAAAATATATTAACATTGTTGTTCAAAAGAAAATAATAGTGCACTTAAAAGAGGAAACTAAGTGAAATACAATTGACAACTACAGCTCCTGTGCAATTGTCAAACTTGGTGTCCACCTCCTCGATGAACAAGGTAGGAAATCATGAAGTATCAAAAATATGTAAAATATACTCTAATGGGTTTGCGAGCCTCTAAGGATGTTTCTCTCCCGAATTCATCAAATGAATTTTAAATGAAAAAATAAGTATCAGATGCATATATTTCAATTATACAAAAAAAGAGAGAGTTGCCAACCACAGCGATAAGTTCAGAACAGAACACAATGCCTCATAGTAAGCAAGTGACCAAGCCAACATCCTAGAGCATAAACACGAAATGGCCCCGGTGCCAATAAAGTGTGCACGAACCGTGTAATATAGGATTCAGACCCCTACTCCCCTTAACAAAATTTCCAGGCCCACCAACGACTACTCACTTATGAAATAGGCCTCGAGTTTGGCCATATGTAGGATTGACTAACTGGACCAAGATTCAAAGAGTCTTGTCCTTGGATTCAGCACTTGCCCGACTACCCGTATGCCGAAACAAAATAAAATGGCGGCGTAGTACTATGCCATATCCTCTCTAAGGAGTGGCATAGTACAATACCGCGATTTAAACCACAAACATGTGTACGAACTTCGTGCGAACAATGAACTTCGTACGTCTGAACATGTGTACAAACTTCGTACGTGCAAATGTGTGTACGAACTTCGTACGTACGAATATGTGTACGAACTTCGTATGAACGTGTATGAACTTTGTATGAGCGAACGTGTGTACGAACTTCGTGTGTACAAACTTCGTATGAACGTGAGCATAAACTTCGTACGTATGAACGTGTGAATAAGCTTCGTACGTACGAGCGTGTGTAGAACTTCGTACGTGTTTTGAGATTGTTAAGACATTTCAAGTAATCTAGTTGAGAGTTTTTTTTATTCCCTTCTGAGAATTAAAGAATCTTAATTGATGATTCATAAATATAAATGAAGAAGATTTGAAAGACAACTTGCAATCAATCATGAAAGCATACCTGGAGAGTCAAAGCACTGGTGTGTTTAGTAACCAAGAAATTGGTCAAATTGACAAAATACGCCAGGGCAGAATTGAAGAGTAGGTACCAAACTATTCTGATATCTTCTCTTGCAAGAGCCAATGTGATGCCAATCACATTTTCCTCCATAACAAGTGTCGCAGGAAGAAGGAAGACTACGGCTATTGGAGCCATGTATAGAAGGAGATTCATGGAATTCAGCTTTTCCCTGAAAAACAGTAACACTGTTTCGATATAAAATAATTCAATTGTAAACCTAGAAACATAAGCCCTTAAAGCAACCATAATCGAACAAAACTGATTCTAAAAGAAAGTGAACATGCTGAGGATCTGGGAAATGTACCTCGGATGGACCAAACGGGTGTTTTCAATAAATACAAATACTATAAAGTATAAACTAAAAATACAACCAGAGAGAGGCAGGGGGGTAGATTTCTTACCCCTCAGAAGACAGCAAAATCCCTTGAAGTACTGACTTGAGCGCTCTTGCAGCAGTTGCACCAACACACATTATAAACCCAAACAGATGGAAGCTCGGTTCACCCTATATATAAGGCATGAAGAAACGGGAATAATTAACGAAAGTCCAACAACAAATAAACCTTACCATGATGTCAAAATCATTTTTTTAATGGCAAAAGTTCAAAATCATTAAACCTTACCACCAAATGGAAATCCACCGACTACAATGGAACAGATAAAGCCCAGACAAATTCAACCGCATAGGTAGTTCTAATCTAACACCTATTTTCTGCCGATGAAGAGCAAATTCCAAAAGTTAAAAAAAAAACGAGAAAAGAGCAATTGAGTTGCCCTCGACTCATATATGGAGACCAACCATGTTCGCAAGCCCATCCACAACCTTCCAATTGAATTGGTAGGCACCTTCATAATTCTAACCCAACCTCGTCTCACAAGATTTTTTTTTTTTTGAATGGTTACCTCTTCTCACTAGATAAACCAACAAGAAATAAGATAGGATCTAGGAGCTGCCTAATTAAACCCATTTCAACAACAAAGAAGCAGATCCAATCCAACGGTGGCACAGTTTAAACTTAGCAGGAAGACAGTGCAGCTCCCTACATTCATAGGTAAAGTTTGAGTAGGGTTGCCTGTTTTCCTTTAGTTTGATCAAGTACATTTATGCTTTTTTCCGTCTGAAACAACCAACTAAATCGTGACAATGGTTAGCAAATAGGGATTCGGCAAATATCGGATGGGAAAATTTTGAGTTTAATATGACATTGGTTCAAGAAAAATCTAAGTAAAAAATGGCCTCATCATTTATAATGGGATAAAGTTGGAAAGTTTAAACATTTTCCTTTGCTGTAAAAGTTTTAAACAGAGTATTAAATGACGAACCTACAAAAGTTGTTTTTTCAATAAAAAAAAAGAGGCTGTTTCAGAACATCCTTAGATGGGTTAAGAGTTTAGATCATAGGTAACAGTTGCATAAACTAAACAGCTTCCATTCTTAATCAATCAACACTACAGCCCTGTTTGTCTAAGATCATTACAACCGATTGTGACTGCTAAACCGATTATTAACTCAAATTTAAACACAATTTTGAATCAAATAATCAGTTTGGACTCACAATCGATTGGCAAAATCTTAAACAAACAGGGCCTAAACAAAATCAAGGACTAAATCACATCCAACCAAATTAAAAAAAAACAAGTTCTCACCCCACTGGCAATGACGACCCCTGTAACAACAGGAACTAGCGCAAAGTACGTGAGCCAAGCCTCCCTTTTCATAGTCATAACATAAGCAAACACAGCAGTGAAAAACGGCGTGGTAGCCCCAATCGCCTGATTGAACGAGACCGGAAGGAATCTAAGGGAGACATTCCCACTAACAACAGACCCACAAAAAACAAGGCTGAGAGCCGCGATTTTGAAGAATTGAACCCGCGATCGGATGGCCTGCATTGGGACGATCTTCATCCACGCAATGGCAACGTAACTTAGCAAAGAACAAGCGGTCATGTGGCACATGGTGAGGAAAATCGGGTACTTGAATCCGTAATTGCTGAGCAAGTACTTGTTTAGAAGAAGAACACCTATGTTTGATAAGTACCACGATGCCACGAGCCCGATCGTGAAAAAACGGTTCGAGCCCTTCATCATTCGATGATGATGATTGTGGTTTATAAATTCCTAGGGTTTTGAGTAGTAGGAGGTGTGTTGGATTGGATTACTAGACCATGGTTTTCTCTTCTTTTTTGTGTAGGAGGATCTGGATCACTAGGGTTTTCTCTTATTTTTGTGTAGGAGGATCTGAATTACTAGGGTTTTCTCTTCTCTTTGTGTATTGGATTGGATTACTAGAACATGGATCTGAAGAAGCTAGGGTTAGGGTTTCTGAGAGAGAGAGAGAGAGAGAGAGAGAGAGAGAGAGAGAGATCATGAATTGCATAAAATTGGGGAATTTGATGAGAGATTGAGATCTAAAAGAGAGAAATAACAAGAAGCCATGGATCTGAGGAGAATTTCATGAGATTTTGCCTGGTCTAAAGCTAGGGTTTGGATAGAAAAAAAATGAAATCTGTCGGTAGAGGGAGCTGGGAAGAGAGCGAAGACTTCATGTATCAGAGGGAAATAAATGTCCGTTGTTTCGTAGCAAAATCACGGAGCAAAAAGAGAGAGTTTCACGTTACAAGGGGTGTGAATCATCCTACAGTAGGTGCGAATTTATATCGCTCTTCTTATTTCTCTAATTGCGTTTTGCACTTGTGTTCCTTATGAGGCATTTTTTTTAAATACCCTTATTTTGAACTAATATTTGCGATTTTGCCATTCGTGTCGTCACGCGTTTCGGCTGCTACGCCATTATAATCGCTCTTGCTTTCTGTGCTTGCGTTTTATGTATGACGTTTTTTCATAAGGGAGATGATATTTTCACCGCTCTGCAGCACTCATTCGCCCCTTGGTAGACCTGGCAAAAGCGGCCTGTGCCCGCGGGTCGACCCGACCCACCCGCAAATTTGCGGGCACGTGTCTGAGTTTTAGTGACCCGTCAAAACTAACCCGCGGGTGATCCAACCCGCAAAAACATGGGTCAGGTCGGGCCAACCCGCGGGCACCCGCAAGTCACTTGGCTTTTTTAAGGGTGATGATTTTGTCATGCTAATCTAGTTAGATGGCTTTTTTTTTTCTAACGCAAAGGATGGTGATTTTGTCATGCCAATCTATTTTTTAAGGGTTTGATGCTTGAATAAGTTATGGCTAGCACCATAGGTTGATCCCAACCCTCCGATTTGAATGTTAGAGGGTTGATCACTTGATCCTAACGATCAACCTATTGAAATGATTTTTGGGGCACAACCTATTTAGGCTGTGAGCCATCTAATGGACGGTTTGGACCATCCCACGGTGCGGGCCATACCCTACTTTTAAGTTTTAACATTTTCCTAAATTAAAAAAAATCGTTTGAATTTAACCACTGTTTGAATTTGCGGGTGACCCGTGGGTTGACCCGGGCCCACCCGCGGGCAGCGCGGGTCACGTAAATTCTGACCCGCAAAAATACGGGTCATTTCCTGACCCGCACCCGCATCACCCGCGGCCCGGCTCACCCGTTTGCCTGCAAGGGCGTGAAAATATCATCACCCTTTTAAAATATTGACAATTTTGCCATTCTCCTACGTTCCCTCTCTATTTCGTCTTGTGCCTGCGTTTTCTGCACGAAGCTTCCGCTAGCACTTTTTAACGAAAAATTCTTTCATGCCACGCGTTTTAAGGACACTAGCACTTTGTAGGTTTCTCTTTTTGACTGTACTATTTTATAGAGGAATGCTAAAACAAGGGGCGCCCTTGCAAAAACAGAGTGAAAGGGCACACCCAGTGGTTGTACATCACCAAAGTGCATTTATTAATATGCAAAGTCAAAGAAAATTTGTACCTTGGTGACAGGCATTAATTGCACTTTGGTGAAAGGCAACCAATGGGGGCAGTGGGGCACCCTTTCATTCCGTTTTTTAAAGGGTGCCCCTCGGTTTAGCATTCCCTTATTTTATAAAATCAATAGAAATCTTATTTATAAGAAAGAGAAACCATAAAAACTAACTTAAAACCTATACAATTAATCTCAACAATAGTCCATTTAAACTAATTGGCACAAAAGTTAATGGCAATACTAATATAATCCTAAAATAGAAATCTCGTAATAAACATATACCTTGTGCTTGCCATAACTTCCTCAGATCATGCCTAGATCACGTGATCTCCAATTCATTAGATAGGTAATTGAAAAACCTTTCTAATTATACCAAAATCAAGCCAAAAAACAAAAAAAACAAAATTTGATACAGACTACAAGAAAAATAATGGAAAAAAGTTGAAAGATGAAAATTGGCATGCAACCTACAGCTATAATGAATTGATAACGAACATGTAATCTACAACTATAATTCATAAGAAATGGAAAAACAATCTAAGGCTATGTGGATGGAAATGTCGCCTAAGCACGCGGACCCACTTGGGCCCCCTTGGCTTTGAGCCTCTCTGACCTTCATATGACTTTGAGATGGGTCCACCTCTTATCAAATTTGTGCTATATGATCTAGGATGCATCATTAATGGCGGAGTACTTCTGCATAATGTGAAATACTATAGGAAATAATCCTAAAAGCCTAATTTAGAAACCTCTAAAAAAGGTTCAAGAAAATCAACATCATATTAGAGAGAATGGATCGAGGCTGGAGGAGTGGGATCCGATCTCTTCCAGGCCTTTTTCGGATTGAGTTGATTTCTAAGATGGGTTTTGATTGGTTTCAGTTGTAGAGATTGACATGAGATGGAGAGCTTAAAATGATTCATTTTATAGGTTTATAAGAGGAGGGTATGCTAAAGCACAGCTAAGTAGAAAAACAGAGAGAGAGAGAGAGAGAGAGAGAGAGAGAGAGAGAGAGAGAGAGAGAGAGAGAGAGAGAGAGAGAGAGAGAGAGAGAGCCTGCTTCTTTCTATTATCATTCGTCTTCTTTCCGAGAAAAAAATTCTATTGACTACCTTTTCCAAAATTCAGTTCTGTCTAATCAGATTTTGCCGCTAACCTCTATTTTCACACAACTACTTACAGTTCGGTTTTGAGTGAGAGAGGAATAGGAAGGAGACGTAGGAGATTAAGATTTGGGTATGGGTTACATGAGAGAAAAGTGTAATAGGGGTTACGGTTACCAAGAGTGGGTGGTTTAGGGAGAGAGGGTGTGAGACGTGAGTGTTGAGAAGTTAGATTTTATGAGACAAGGGGAGACGTAAACGTGAGAGAATAGCGTGGGGGTGGAGTCCACCGTTTATACATGGCACGGGGTGCAACCCTCCATTTTACACCATGTTGTGATGGGGTGGGTCCCACCAACTTCACTTAAACTTGTGCATCATGTGGGGTTCATTTTTACCTCTGGTTTTGATGGGTGGATCTCACTATCTCCACAAGCCCATGGAGAGAGTAGTGCCCACCGTTTTATTGCTCGTGTTTTGATGAGATGGGGCCCATTATTTTACACCCATGCATTGCATGGGCAAAGATACTAGTTAAGTTATAATCTCTCATATCTTTTTTTTTTTTTTGCTCGGTAAATTGGGGTTAGGCAGACCACGACCAGCATATATTAAACAGAAAAAGAGTTACAATCTAGGGTAGAGAGTCCCAGAGGAATCCTCTAAGGCAATTACAAAGAGATCATATGGAATACAAGATAGAGGAATGGGATCCCCTTTACAAATGCAATTGCTTTTAGATAAGAGATCAGCAGCCTTGTTACCATCTCTCCAAATGTGGCTGATTCTCCGAGAATTTAGGGAGATTAGATCTCGATGGAGCTTTTCAAGGGCAGGGAATTTTCTCCATGGGCAAGGCCATTGCTTTCTGATAATATGAACTGCATTGAGAGAATCTGACTCTATCCATAAATTTTTCACCTGGCTGTTTCTGGCTAGCTGAACAGCCCTGATGATTGCTTCTAATTTGGCCTCTTGAAAGGGGACTGAGTCATAGGCAACAGAGAAGAAAGAAATGATCTGGCCTTTGCTGTCTCTGAGGATACCTCCCAAAGAAACTATATCAGAACTGATCGAAGCATCTGTGTTTATCTTTAACTTAGTTTGAGAAGGTAGCACCCACTGGCAAAATCTAGATTCCGATTGAGAATGAAAGAGGGGGAGATTCCAAATCTGGGCTATACGACTGTTTACTTCATTCAGTTTAAGGAAGAGAACACGGCGGCTTGCAACACGACATATTCTATCTAAGATAATGCTCTTGTGAGTTTTTATCTTATCATGAAGTCTGCAATTTCTTTCTAACCAGGTGTAGTAAATAGAAGAAGTGAAGAGGATTCTTGAAAGACAACCACTCTGGCCTTTGAATTTGAATTTTTTCCGGATCCAACTCTCCTCTTCGCCAAACGATTTTCTCTGATTTTTCCGGAGGGATATTTTCCTGAGAATTGTTCGCCAGATCCAGGCAGAATAGGAACAAGAAAAAAATAAGTGATAAACTGATTCTGTTTCACTATTACAAAGCAGGCATCTCTTATCAGAATTGATAGGAAAGAAGGTGAGTCTATCTTTGGTTGGAAGATGATCTTGTATTGCTTGCCAGGTAGTGAAGCTGAACTTCGGAATATGACCAGGGAACCACAAAGATGAAACCCAATCTGGAGGATGGTGAGAGGACCGAATCGAGTTCCATGCGCTTTTGGTGGAGAAGGTTCCATCAGCTTCAGGCATCCAGACTGGACATGATGGAGTGGAAGAAGAGAAGAGGCTAGTGACAATGATGGCTTTCAAATCCGATAATAAGGATGTTGATGGATCAAGCTCCACAAACCATTAGATATCGTATCTGAGATGGTGGCTGATTTAGGGATGGAAATGGAACTCATAGAGGATTGATTTTCCAGTGGGCCGTTAGGATGCCAAGGGTCTTTACAAAAGAGAAGGTTGGAATTTGGCCCAACAATATAGGAAATATGTTTTCTTGCTATGTCTCTGACCCTGAAAACGCC
This sequence comes from Tasmannia lanceolata, assembly GCF_043159265.1. Taxonomy (NCBI): domain Eukaryota; kingdom Viridiplantae; phylum Streptophyta; class Magnoliopsida; order Canellales; family Winteraceae; genus Tasmannia; species Tasmannia lanceolata. The sequence goes on from NW_027518695.1 coordinate 13,101,500, forward strand.
TCTAACCGCCCAAGAGGGGTTTTCAGGCATAGAGATATTCCAGAAGCTTCTATTTCTGATATATTTCTGTGGAACCATAGAACCCATGGAGATTTCTCTCCAGAAACGACATTCCAAAGTTGCTTGATTTGTCCAGCGATGTTAAGATCCTTAAGACATCGAATCCCAAGGCCTCCTTCCTTTTTTGGCCTGCAGATGATATCCCAAGAGATAGGATGATATTTCTTTTCAAGAGAGGGGCCTGACCAAATAAAATTCTGGAAAATCTTTTCAATGTCTAAAAGCACTTCTGCAGGAATATGGAATGATGCTGACCAATAAATCTGATAAGAGCTAAGGATAGATCTTACCAGCTCAATTCTTCCTGATCTAGATAAATGCCGGTTGGTCCAGTTTGAAATTTTTTTCCTCACCTTATGTATGATTGGTTGGCAGTCCCTCGAATTTAGTCTTGATGTTACCAGAGGTAATCCCAAATATTTAATCGGCAAATTACCTTATCTAATATGAAGAATGTTGCAGATTGCTCTTTTGGTACAATTCTCCACACCAGCAAAAAAAATTTCACTCTTGGTGGGATTAAATTCCAGGCCCGAGCAAAGCTTGAAGGTGCGAAGGCAATGTAAGATTCCTTAAGCATTTGGAGGATTCGGGTCTGCATAGATCATTACATCATCTACAAAAAAAGTATGAGAAATAGTAAGATCTCGTTTAGAGAACGGAGAGGAGATGGTTCCTTGGACAAGATTTGTATGAAGGATACAAGATAATCTCTTATATCTTATTGTACATACTTTCTTATTTTCTAATACTTAATTTAAAAATCCAACAATATAAGATATAAGAAATTATCTTCATAGAAAACGTTGTTCGTAGCATATAATGGTGAACTATAATGTTGTTCGGAGTACAATTCGAGTTCTAGTGGCCATGATTTATGTAAGGTATTAGAGGTTATTAATTTCGAGGTAGATGTTGGTTCTCCTTACGCCTAGCCACATGGCACTTCCGTCGTCCAAACTCTTTCTTTGCCTGGCCCACGTTTATGTTGTACCATGTTTCATACCTACCTATCCGATAAGAAAAAAAATCCTGGCACCCTCATACAACCACTGTCAGGAGGGAATCTAGTGCTTTGAGTCTGCAAATGGTATGCTTCCACCCCTCTCTCTCTCTCTCTCTCTCTCTCTCTCTCTCTCCAATCACATAACACTTTTTTTTATATTTTTTATTGTTTTCTTTTATTTTCCTTTTTGCCACATCATTTCATAGGGGACCTGACCCGATGAACTGAGCCCTAGGCTCTGTTCACTTGTTTTCCCGGGAAAGGAAAAGAAAAGGTTTCCAGGGAATCTGATGTGGCATTAGGAAAAGAAATCCAGGGAAACTGTGTAGGAAAAGGTTTCCCGCGCCTGTTCACGTGCGCAGGATCTGTGCAGGAAAAGGTTTCCCGAGAAACTGCTTGCCCACCTTTTTTCATTAGTTTTTCTGGGAAAGCAAATCCGACCAAAATAGTGGGATTTGGTTTCCCACACTTGTGAGACAAGAGACATTTCTACATCATTTTTGGCAATTTCCATGTCATTATTACATTATTTGACATTTTCCACCTAGGCTTGTTACTTTCTCAGGAAAGCAAGTGAACACCCGAATTTTGTCTTGTCAAGGAAAAAAGAGGCTATTTTCAGGGATTTGCTTTCCCGGGAATGGAAGTGAACAGAGCCTAAGTGTATTTACGAATAATCTTTTTACAGCCTCTTGCTTCCCTGGGCCACCCACCTGTAGTGAACATCTAGCATATAAGTGTGGCCCAGGGAAGAAAATGGGGTAAATATCTCATTTCCATACAGAGACACTAACATGTCCTGCCCATGCTATGCATGTTTGTAAAATACAGAGCCCCACCCAATCAAAACATGATGCATACCATGGTGGGCCCACTCGAATCAAAACGTGAGGTGTGAAATGGTGGGCCCCACCCCATTAGAGCATGTGGGGGAAAATGGTGGGCTCCACCCTATGCTGGGTTTGGGTGGAGATGGTTCGCGTCGCCCACCAATATGTGAAATGGTGGGCCCTACCCTATGCATGGATTGGATGCAGATAGTGGCCCCACCCCATCAAAACATGAGGTGCTAAATGGTGGGCCCCATCCATGCTATGCATGAGCTGTAAAAAAATCTATGGAAAATAAAATAATGTTCCACTGTGAAAAAGTAGCTAATATATACTTGAAATTTGAAGGACCTAAATGTGAAGGTGACTGTGTTTTTGGTAGTGTTTGGATTCGGGTATGGGCCCACATTGTTTGGATGATCCAAAGCGTTCATTTGATGGGCCATGACATAGATAGGGTGTGCCCAAAAAATCAGCTCCATCGGATCATCTAACCCTTCAATCTGTGGACGAACTGTCAACTGACGGGGCCTACCTTATACAAATTGAACAACATGGGTTCTACTTGTAGGGTCCGTTCACTTGTTTTCTCGGGAAAGGAAAGGAAAGGAATCTGACGTGGCAGAAAGGAAAGGAAAGGAAACTGTGCAGGAAAAGGAATCCTGTGCCTGTTCACTTGCGCAGGAAAATCTGAGAAATCCAGAGAAAAGGTTTCTTAAGCCTGTTCACTTGCCAAGTAAACTGTATTGGGAAAACTAAACAGAAAAGTCACATTAAGGGTGGGTCTAGAATCTAATATTGATCAAATTAAGTGATACAACTAATATTGATTTCAAGCAATCAATCACACATTACGTAAGTACTTAATAAGCTCCACCACCCAATTCCATTCAGTCATAGGGAATTAAAAGCAAAAGAAAAAAAAACGTTGAATACAATGGTAACTGCTAACCATATGAAAAAAAATACACATTAGAATTAAAAGCAAAAGATAGTATTGAAACAAGTTTAAACATTAGAATATGGTAATGTCAATATTAAAACAAAGGGAGTGAGAATATCAATTTACTAAGACAATACTTCTAGACTAAATATAAGCCAGCTAACACGTCACAGAAGAGCTTGTTGAAGCTTGGGGCGTAGGAATGTTGGTCTCTTCTTTCCTATCTTTGTTGGGCCCACTAATGGCATGTAAAAACACAGTAAGTTCAGCTTCTGCCTCCTCCCTACTCCCATACGAACGGAAACACCCTCCACTAAACCCGTTAACTTGAAGATGACAGTATTGCCAACTGTCATATACGCCCACCTGCCTTCCCTTAAAAACTACATAAAACTTGTTTTTTGCCATTAACCTACAGAAATGCAAATAAAAAAGTAACAACATAAAGTATTAAAAAGTAACAACATATACAAGTCCAAGAAAATAATTCCAAGACCCAAGAACTATAAACCAAGAACAATAAGCGGTCCAACAAAGTAAACAACATTACAATAAAGCCGAAGAAAAAAACCACATCAAAACAAGTCCAACAATAACATAACAAGTCCAAAATAAAGATGCAGAAAACTAGCAGACTCATACTACGATCATATAATACGATCGTATGATTCCCAAAAAAAGGTCCCCAAACCATAGCAACCTACGCCAAACGCGCCACAATATCGCCCATCACAGCCACTCGCTCTTCCTTAGAAAGGGAAAGGAAGACTTCAGCATCCTTGTGATTTTTGTGCAGGTACGTATAGGCCCTAAGCAGCTCCAACATGGTGAAACCAGAGGTGCTCATCACAGCGGCTTTCAATTCAGCAAGGCTATGGACCTCACCAGTCGTAATGATGGCCTCAGCAACCATCCTAACACTATCTAACAAGTAAGTCATATCAGATGAAAGTTGTCCACCACTTGTTCGCCTCTTCCTCTTCCCCTTACTACCTGATGCTGGGGTTTTCAGTGGCGATGAGTCACTAAAGCCCATGCTGGTGTCTCTAACTGGGGATGAATGACGTGATCTGGAAGCACGAGGAGCTGGGGGAGGAGTAAAAGCAGGGGTCGTACCGTCGAACATATCATCGAGCCCTATTGCCTGGCTCGATGAGAAAAGCCCCTCAACATCCTGTGTGTCCTGAGAAGGGGCATGTCTGTCCCTAGCGAACTCTCCAGTGGCATAATCTTCCCCGAACACTACTTTCATCTCCTCATATAGCTCCCAACGGTTATTAAAGAAGCGTAAATGCTCAGGATTCCTCTGAAAACAAAACGAGGCATTGTAAGGATTATGACGAAATTGTGTCTTCAAGTAATGAAGGAATTATGACGACTTATACTTACCGCCAAATAGTCATTCTTCTGTGGACCCCGATCCGAGGACGATGCCGAGGGACGCGAGGTCCCCACAGCAATCCTCTAAGATCTCCACAAAGTGAAGGAGAGCTCTACCAGGGAACTCTCGAAACGGATGCCACCCTCACACAATAGCATGAGTGGCGACATAAAAAGAAAGATACATCCTGATCCGGAGCCAGAGCTCGAAACCAAGATATATCTGAAAATATAACTCAGAGTCGCCATCCATGGACATGCCATGGAACCAAAACAAATGCTCTGTTTGCAATGGATAACCAGAGATATAAAAGGTCCGTGCCTGATGACGAATGGGGAAGGGGTTAGGCGCCCCCAATTCGCCCAAGTGCAAGCACCTGGTCTCTTATGCCATTTATTATTAACTCCAAAGAAGTTTGGGTAAAAATCATGTGAAATGGGAACAATCCTCAGGATTCGTCTACCTAAGCATGCATTTCCTGAGGATAAAATAATAAGCACACATAAAATAAAATGAAAGATGTGGCACCTAAGCATAGCTAGGTTATGAGTGACATGCCTAATGGGTGTCTAAGTTCTGATGTGCAAACACATGCAAGCTATAGCTAAAAGGTATAGGATCAGTACTAGAAAATAAGAAAAACACATCAAAATACACAATAACAATACAACAAATCCTAAGACTCTAAATTATTAGCCCGAGTCCTCGGATGGTCTGGTATTCATCCAAAGAAGCCTACGTATCCCCGCCTCCACGAGAATCAAGGCAACGTAGTTCTTCGCGCCTATTCTAAGCTAGGATGCCTAAGACACCTAGACCTCTATCCTAGACTCGATCTAAAAGACCGGACTAGTTATTAAAGTTTATTGTACGATTATTTAAATTCCAGTGAATTGTGAATTTTAGGACACCCTATATGCCCTAACTAAATGCAGATTAGCCCTAGGCTAATGCAGGTGGTTCCTACAACCTACGTGTAACTAGGCTGTATGCCCTAAGGAAAACAATAGGATTGCTAACGTATCCAAGACCTAGTCATCGGTCGGCGATGTGAATCGCCAACTGACCGGACGGAGGCGTTCCTATAACTCTAGGACAGACCCCTAACTCTAAAACAAGCACACAGCAAACAAACAATCAAACAACCTATCAAAAGAAAAACCCTAACTCTAAAACTCTCTATCTAGGAGAAAATCCTAACTCTAGAGGAAGATCTTTGTTAAAAACAAGGTTTTAAAGTTGAAGGGTTAAAGCATTTTTATTTACAAAGTTTGGCTGGACTTGGGATATGTATCCCAAGCTGCACTACGTACCTCGTGGAAGAGGATCAAGCCAACGTAGTTCGAAACGAACTCTCAAACTACGCTTCTAAAAGAAACACTCAACACTTTAGATTTTTTTTAAGGTTTTTTATATTTTCAAATGTTTTTTGATATTTTTAAAGTTTTCAAATGTTTTTTTGGATTTTAAAGCTTTTCCAATGCTCAGAATCTTTAAATGTTTTCAATCTTAAAGGGAACACGCAAGAACAACCATAAACTAGGGCAAAGCCCTAAATCCAAAAGGGGAAACCCCGAATAAGCAACTAACGCCTCAAAGAGACGAACCACAACAAGAAAGATAGTGTCCCAAAAAGAGAGAAAACGATCCAAGATCCCAAGCAAGCAAAGCTCTAATAAGACTGAGTTAGTCTCCAATAAGAGCGAAGTAATCAACAACTCTAAAGGAGAAACTCCGAACTAACAACACTAAAGGGGGGGAACAAATGAGTCAGAGACTCTCTAATAACACTACCGAGTTAAAGACTCAACTCTAAAAGGGGAGGCCACTCTAACATGAGGCTAGGTAAGCCTCCTAAAGGGGAAACTCTCTATATGAGACGAGGCTTGTCTCCGAGACACAAATGACGTAAAAAGGAATAAGAGACCCTGTGCATATTTGGCAAAGGTAAAACACCCAGCCGGGCCGGACAGCTACCTAGCCCTAGGGTGCAACAAATGTGCAACCCAATACCCATAAGGGTAGGGGTATGAAGCCAAGCCGAGTAGGATGTTCTCCCAAAACCAAACGGCGCACAAAGAGGAGGTTTAACAAGAGAATGAGACCGGGCGGGTCTAAAAGGAATAAGAGACCTTGTGCATATTTAGCAAAGGTGAAACACCCAGCCGGGCCGGACAGCTACCTAGCCGTAGGGTGCAACAAATGTGCAACCCAATACCCATAAGGGTAGGGGTATGAAGCCAAGCCGAGTAGGGTGTTCCCCAAAACCAAACGGCACACAAAGAGGACTAACGAGAGAATGAGACCGGGCGGGTCTCCCAAACACACACAAAAATGGGCTCCAAGTAACCTTATCATTGCCCTTGCAAAGGGGGAAGCAAGGCTAAGACTCACCCTTATTTTAAATAAAATACCACTCTTCACTCAAATTTTTGAAAACCTTTGATCCAATGTCCGATCCGATCTGACAGTTATTTTACTCTATTCAAGTAGAACATCGTATTAAATTTTGGGACGAAACGGATTTGAAACACTCATGCAGATCGTGATTTTAAGCATACACATTTAATAATGAATTAAAATCATTTAAATGCTTAAAAATCATGCAAAAATCTAAAAAAAATGATGATGTTCTTTTTATCTCTTTGAATACAAGCGGGCTCCACATTAGCGGGTCCCACACCAGCGGGTCCCACACCAGCGGACCCCACACAAATGGGTCCCACATCAGCGGGCCCCACGCAAGCGGGTCCCACATAAACGGGTCCCACACACAGCGGGTCCCACATCAGCGGGCCCTACATAAACAGGTCCCACACAAACGGGTCCCACACAAACGGGTCCCACATCAGCGGACCCCACATCAGCGGGCCCCACACAAGCGGGTCCTGTATAAACAGGTCCCACACAAAACAGGTCCCACATCAGCAGGCCCCACACAAGCGGGTCCTACATAAACGGGTCCCACACAAAACAGGTCCCACATCAGCAGGCCCCACACAAGCGGGTCCCACACAAGCGGGTCCCACATCAGCGGGCCCCACACCAGCGGGCCCCACACAAGCGGGCCCCACACCAGCGGGCCCCACACCAGCGGGTCCTATATAAACGGGTCCCACACACAGCGGGTCCCACATCAGCGGGCCCCACACCAGCGGGTCCCACACAAACGGGCCCCACACAAACGGGCCCCCACACAAACGGGCCCCCATAACTAGGATTATTACAATCAAAATCTCAGAAAATCCAGCAAAGACTTCCTTTCACAGTAGTTTTTCTCTTATTATTATTTTTAACCAAATTGTTAGGAACATCCATTAAAACAACGAAAGCAGATTCCTATTCAAATCTACTCAAATACAATCAACTGAAACATAAACTTTGTATATAAAAAAAAAAATAAAAAAATAAAAAAATCACACAGGAAAAGCTAACATCCAGAGAAAACATGATTTAAATTTCCAGTTCTAAGCATAAGCATTGAAAGTATATAAAAATAAAATGAGAAGAATTATGAAGGGAAATACCTTCTTTTACAAAGATCGGAGAAGACGATCGGAGCTAAGGTTTGGATCGGAAATGAATCGGAGATGGATCGGAGAAGTATCAGAGAAGGATCTCAGATCGGAGCTTAGATCGGAAAAAATGAATCTCAGATTTGCAGAAAAGGCCGGAGGAAAATGGGGGAAGACGATCAGAACACGGCCGGAGAAAATGGAAGCCGTAGGATTGGAGGTGTAGAGGTTGCCGGAGAAGGCGGTGGTGGCGGCCGTTGAGGGAAGAGGAGATGAAGGTTGGATCTCCGGCGGATTTGCCGGAGATGATGAGCTCTCTCCCTCTGCAATTCTCTCTTTCTCTCCCTCTTTCTTTTTTTTTCTTTTTTTTCTTTTTTTTCTTTTCCTTGGTCTTTCTCTGGTTTTTTTCACTGTCCTCTCTCTCGTTCTCCCTTCTTTTTTTTTCTTTTTTTTGGTTTCTCCTGCCTCTTTTTTTTTCTGGTTTTTCTTCTTCGCGAGAGAAGACCCATCATGAGTCATCATGAGGGGAGAAATGAGAATTTTTTTGTCCCCCTCTTGTCTCCCCAAATTCCCTTAAATTTTGCAAAAAAAATAAATAAAAAAATAAAAAACAATTTTCAAATGGCATCGGATGCCATACGAAAACCAAAATTACTCATTACGCCCATTTTTAAAACCAAGAAAATGATGACTGTCCTTATTCTCTCTTTGACCACATAAGCGGGTCCCAAAACAGCGGGCCCCACACAAGCGGGCCCCACGCAAGCGGGCCCCACACAAGCGGGTCCCACACGAGCGGGCCCCACACGAGCGGATCCCACATCAGCGGGCCCCACACAAGCGGGTTCCACACAAGCGGGCCCCACACAATCGGGTCCCATATCAGCGGGCCCCACATTCATTCATTTTCCGCCTGACCTCGGGATTTCATTCGAATACGCGGGTTTAGGGTCCTGTCAAAATGGGGTGTCTACACTTAGCTCGTTCGCTAGGCAAACGTGGTCGGATCTTGACGAAATTTCACAGGGACCTTGGTGGGACCCTAAGCTAGCTCAGGGTGCAATTTGGGACCCTAACGCACTGATTTGGGAAAGTTAAGCACAAAACATGGAGGTGCAGGGCACGGTCAAAATGGGGTGTCTACAGATGCCCCTCTTTGACAGAGTGTGCTTGTCACACGATTGGCAAAGCTGACAAGACAACACATTTTGGCCGACCCGATTGTCAAAACAAAATAATTTTTTTGGGTTTTGATTCTAAAATGGTATTCACAAAGGTAAAATATCAAAGTAACACTATGAAACTCAAAGACTAAAAGCAAAGGGGAGATAACTTCTCACTGACTCTTAACTCGGTGCTTGCATTGAAGAATGAAGATTTTGATTGACAATTTAAACCAAGAATCACTTGGCTAATTATCGGGTGCTAAAACGGGTAAAAAATATTTGAGAAGACTCAAATTATCAATACCGGAATACAAGACGGGTAGAGAATGTTTGAGAAGACTCAAACTTTCAATACCGGATTACAAGACGGGTAGAGAATATTTGAGAAGACTCACATTTTCAATACCGGATACATCGAGTTTTTATCCTGGAATCGAGAGCCAGATCATTCAAAACGGGTAAAGAAATATTTGAGAAGATTCAAACTTTCGATACCGGAATACAAAACGGGTAGAGAACGTTTGAGAAGACTCAAACTTTCAATACCGGAAGGATGATGATATATCGAGTTTTTATCCTGGAATCGAGAGCCAGATCATTCAAAACGGGTAAAGAATGTTTGAGAAGACTCAAACTTTCAATACCGGAATACAAGACGGGTAGAGAATATTTGAGAAGACTCAAATTTTCAATACCGGATTTCAAAACGGGTAAAGAATGTTTGAGAAGACTCAAACCTTCAATACCGAAATACAAGACGGGTAGAGAATATTTGAGAAGACTCAAATTTTCAATACCGGATTTCAAAACGGGTAAAGAATGTTTGAGAAGACTCAAACTTTCAATACCGGAATACAAGACGGGTAGAGAATATTTGAGAAGACCCAAATTTTCAATACCGGATTTCAAAACGGGTAACGAATGTTTGAGAAGACTCAAACTTTCAATACCGGAATACAAGACGGGTAGAGAATATTTGAGAAGACCCAAATTTTCAATACCGGATTTCAAAACGGGTAAAGAATGTTTGAGAAGACTCAAACCTTCAATACCGAAATACAAGACGGGTAGAGAATATTTGAGAAGACTCAAATTTTCAATACCGGATTTCAAAACGGGTAAAGAATGTTTGAGAAGACTCAAACCTTCAATACCGAAATACAAGACGGGTAGAGAATATTTGAGAAGACTCAAATTTTCAATACCGGATTTCAAAACGGGTAAAGAATGTTTGAGAAGACTCAAACTTTCAATACCGGAATACAAGACGGGTAGAGAATATTTGAGAAGACCCAAATTTTCAATACCGGATTTCAAAACGGGTAAAGAATGTTTGAGAAGACTCAAACTTTCTTTACCGGATTACAAAACGGGTAAAGAATGTTTGAGGAGACTCAAACTTTCGATACCGGATGGGGTGATGATATCTCGAATTTTTTTATTCTGAAAATGACGGTCAGATCACTCCTAACATAACCTCCTAGAGGTCAGAGAGGATGAAAAATAGTTAAAACATAGCATAGCTAGAAGCGATTAGGAAAACATGACTTTTACCCAAAGTACAACTCAAAGAAATTTGATGAAATCTTGCGGGCACTGGCCCCTTTAAACAAGTAAACCAAAAACTCTGCCTATATTTTGAAAATTGCAAATCTGAATTCCAAATTCCAATGAGGATTTTATATTTTTTTTATTTTTTTATAATTGAAAAGAAACTGGAAATCGAGGGCCCAGAGTAATAACCATGAAAAGCCGCACAGGGAATATCAAAAGTCCGTGGCATTATGCCACGAAGAGCCAAGATGACAAAAATCGAGGGTCCACGGTAATAAACCATGAAGAGCCTAGCAATAAATCTGAGGTCCATGGTAATCAACCACAAAGAGCCCAGCTGGAAAGGAATCGGGGGTTCCCAACAATAAACCGTGGAGAGCCAAGCATTAAACCCGGGGTCCGCAGCGATGAGCGACAAAGAGCCCAATAGGAACAAAGATAAGCAATGGGAATGAATGGAATGATCATGGATAGTGGGTCCATGATATACCTTAAAGGATATATAACAAAGAGCCACTCATAGAGCAAGGGTCCATGGTGTACCTGACCGGTAGACCATGAAGAGCCAAGAATGAACAAGGATAATGACAAGCACTGGAGATGGATAGAATGAGCATGGATAGTGGGTCCATGATACAACTTGAAGGGCAGATCACGAAGAGCCACTCGGGAAGCAAGGGTCCATGGTATACTTGAATGGTAGACCACGAAGAGCCAAGAATGCATAAGACCTACACAGAAGACTTACTGATTGGAGAATTGATTTTTCTGGGATTAAACGTCTCTTGCTAAGAAAAATGGGAGTACGAGTTCCTTGCTGAGGATCGGACTTAAGTACTTGACGGGGCTTTCAGGTGTTTACCCTTCTTTAACAAGTGAAAAGCATTCTGCTAAGGTTTGAAGGTTGCGGGAGCAAATTCTAAACTCCGGTGGGAAAATTGATTTTCTTTGGGAATTGACTCTTTTAAGAAAGAGGGCTCATTTGAAGAGCTCGGAGATTTGGCTCAAGACGTGCTCGCATCTCTCTTACTTCAACTTGTTGTAAATACTGGCACTGATTGCCTTTGTATGCTTGATATCTTTTATGACGTAAGTCATAAAAGATGCCCCTAGTGCATTGTACTCCCATGACAAGAGTCCCAAGGAGAGTAGAACAAAGATAGATAAAGAAATTTTGGATTTGCATGGGTTCTTTCTTTGGAATAAAGATGGGATAATGGCTAAGCTCAAAGACTTCTCCTTTCATTGACCACTATTGGAGGTTCGCTCTTTCCACCACCAACTGCATGAAACTTGACATATTCAGCCTGTCCGAGTAGGATACCTAAACCAGGATCTTTCATTTTGGAAGGTATACACCCCTTCCTTCCAGTGCCATACAACTTTTTAACCTTGAAAGAAAACAAATATGAATGAGGAATAGACTCCCAAGGACTCTATCAAAGAAGGTATAGATTATTTAAGGGACTCGACTACATTTTGATTCACCTTTAGATAAAATATGTTATTTTTTTATGGTAAGGCTAGCCACTCCTACAGTAATCTCGAAAACTATGTCAAGAGGCACTTCCTTCCGTCATCGGGATTTTCGTCATGGTTATTACCCCCTTCGGATTGCTCAGTCTTAATGCCCCTAGTTTAGAAAAGTATCAAAGCAAGTCTTGCCGACACTACTCGGATTTTGGGATCCTGCCTTGTGTAGTGGTTGCTTCTCCATCTCCTTGATTTCTCTCTTCAAAAAAAGTCACAACTCAAACTTTGAAAATTCTGCACAACTGAAGAACTCCTTCGGTATCTCATCAATTTTCAATCCAACAGACCGCTACCCTTGCCTTTGCATAAGCCAACTTCTTTGGTTAATGACTTAGCAAGCACATGATTTCATTTAGGCCGCCATTTTGGGTTTTCAACCTAGTGGGTCTTCAGACTCTCGTTCTTTTTTCTGTTTTTGCTTTCATTTGCCTTGAATCTTTGCTTGTTTCACCAGAAGGACTTTCTAGGTGGGCTTGGGTTCAAAAGGGGTGGGATATTTAAAGTTCAAACGATTTGGACCGAATCTGGTCTTGCCAGACTACCTACGTACCCCAAAAATGGAGGATCAGATCCGCGTAGTTCGCTGTGGGATTTTTCAAAGAATGGTTTAGCATTTAGCTTCAAAATTTTGAAAGGGATTTTATCCCAAGGTTTGACCGAACCTGAATTAATCAAGTTGCCTACGTACCCCTGAAGAGATGGGGATCAGGTCCGACGTAGTTCGGGCGCATAAATGCCCCGGGTTTATAATGTGTTTGAAAAGAAGTATTGGCTTTAAATTGTTGGCCCAAAGGGTTCTCAAAAGGCTTTTAAAACGTTAAGATTTTGGCTATTAAGGCTCAAACGTCCAATGATGGCCTCCTGATATATTTGATGTACAAGCTCTTTTGCTTAAGGTTCAAAGACTTTGATTTTTTTTTTTTTATTTTTTATTTTTTTCGAGGAGTCTGGCGGTTTTCTGGCAAAACTTCAACCACTGTGCTCCACTCCCTCTGAAAATCTTCTCTCAATATTTCATCAGCTCCACAGGATGTCTGACGCTTCACTTTCTAAAATTTTCACTTTCAACTTGATGTCTAAAGATGGTGGAGCCCTGTCTTGGATCACACCAGAGCATTCACCTGGTTTATCCTTGTAGGATCAAACAAGACTTCCTTGAACCCCTCTAAATAGGTTTATCAATTCCTCACGCTCCTCGGGAGATAACGTTTTGCCAATCCATCTTTCCCGAGTTTCGGATTTCGATACCACTATCGATAACTTCGATTTCTTCTTCAAGTGGCTATGCTAGACGCTCTTCCTCTCGTTTGACCTTTTCAGATCTCGAGGGGAATTTCGTCTGCAATCTCATCCAAGAGGGCGTCTTTAGTTGTTTAAACATTAGATCTAAAGAGTGAATCACAGAACATCGAAGACTTGAAACCAAACCAAAAACTTTATTGAATCGAAGACTCTTAAGTACATCAGTAACTCTCCTTTTTTTTTCGACGCGCCTCAATGGGCTCTACATTGAACTTGACAAAGGATGAAAACAACAGACTATGAATGAACACGACTGACAAACATGACACACTTTTTTTTTTTTTTGACATTAACATAGTAAGACTTACCAACTCTGAGAGACGAAAGTTGGTACAAACTTAATGAAAGACAAACCTTAACAACACATGACATTTTTTATTTTTTTTTCGATACAGATGAACTGGCACTGAAAATATGAGTAGTACACCTTCTTCCATGATGTCAATGACTTGGGGTTCAACCTTGGTATAAGTCCTGTTGACTTGCTTAGGTGAAGTGAAAGGAGACTGGTTCAACAAATGGGTGGGGTCAATTAGGTCAGACTCCTGTCATGGAATTGACAAAAACTGACTTTAGTATGAGGCAATCTCATGAAAATGATATACACAAGTTGAAACAAGAGATAATACAAACACATCTTTCCCTTGAATAAAACTAACAGCAGAACTGTAAGAAGGATCATTGTAGGGTAAGCACATGACTTATCAATAATCCTAAAGGATAGCGATCACACTGAAAATGAGTTGAGTAAAATCCGGCAGCATGACGGCTATAAAAGGATTGTGGTAGAGTAAACTCATGGCTTATCGATAACTTTGAAAAGATAGCGATCACGCTCAAGGTGTTTATACAAAATTCGGCAGCATGACGGCTATATAGGGTGATCCCCACAACTCAACATAAGGGTAAATGAATAGAAACTCAGTAATGTAGGACTCTCAGCAAGGATACTTGCACTCAAATAATGATGGCAAGATAAGCACACAATCAGCAAGCAGAGTATGGTCACCACGGAGATATAATCACATGAGGGATTGACCATGAATGACGACGCTTGGTCATGGGTTGGATTTGCGACCAAAAGATATATCATGGCTATAGAGACACCGAACAAGCCATCGACCAGATCTAAGACACAACAAAGAATGGATATACAATCAAAAGGGCAGCAAGTAGACTGTGGCCATAAGAGTGACAAGTACAGGTCACCCGTCAGGTGAATTTGAAAGAATGCACATATAATTGATTAAACCAGGAATCCCCACTAGAAATGGGTCCTAATCTAATCAACCGACAGAATCATATACACACAAGAGATATGTACAATCTGAGGACGAGATGACAGATTATGGTTTCAACAATGGCAAGGGAAATGCCACCAACCAAATCAAGAGAATATAGATAGGATGAATTAGACCAGGAATACCCACTGAAAATGGGTCCTAATCTAGACAATCAACTTAACAAATGGTGTAGGTACAAGAAGGTAACTAGAAATCGACTCATCAAATAAGTTATGTACAAAGGAACGACACAATTATACACTCGAGAGACAAAAGGCAGACCATGGTCAGAATAATGATAGAGGAAAATTATTGACCAGGTCCGAAGGCTGGGGAATGAAACAATGTGGCTAATGGATAGACCAGAAAACTTCATTGATAGACAGGCCCTGGTCTAACAGCTAGCAAGAAGAATGGATAACAAAGAATCAAGAAATGAACACAGGCCATAAAAGGTGGTGAACAAGAATCATCAGCCTGATCCAAGAAAGAAATAGTGAACAAACTCTAATCGGTGATAATAGACCAGAAAACCTCAGTGGAAAGTAGGCCCTGATCAGACAGCCGACAAAACGGATATAAATCCGAGATACAGGAATAATCATATGATAAAGATGACAGGGTAGACAGCGATCTGGATGATGACCAAGCAAGAGCAAGAGTCATTGACCGGGTCTGAAAGAATGGTATGACTGAAATAGATAAAGAAACCTTATTCGAAAGGATAAGCCCTAATCTAAGAATAATACAATATACATACATATATATACATATATATACACCCTAACCAGGGGCACCAGCCCTAATCTATCTAACGGAGTCGAGAAAGTCTCGACTCGCGACAGACCAGTGAGTGTACTAGAACCGCGCTGTAGCCACATAAAGTGAGCTACCCTAGTCTACAAATGGGACAAGGCTCCTAACTCTAAGCTTCACATGTGTGAGCAACACATGTTCGACCCTTATATGAATGCAATATACTTATATAAACACAGGTACTTCCTAGTTGGGTTTCACTAAGTCAGTACGTATATACATAATATATAAAACAAAATAGGGCTCCGGACTCAATCTAATGGGTACTATGCGTATGAAACATACTTAATATGTATAACAAAAGTACGCCCAATGTTATACATAGTATGCTTCATTGCTCATCGGCTGCTGTAAACACAAGTACGCCCAGTGTTTACGGCTGCAGCACCGGCGCATAGCTTGGAAATAGATTCAACAGTACCATCAGGGTGTAATGACATCCCAGTCGGGCACGCATTCAATCTATCCCGTGGAGCCAATAATAATGAAAAACAATGAAATAAGTAAAGAATAAACAATATGATAACATATGATGTGCAGTGTGTGAATCCCTTGTTTTAATTACGCACCTATCTGGTGCCCCTGGATTCTAACGATAGAATTCCCATTTAAAAGGATTTTAGCTCAAATTTCTCCGAAGTTAGCAAAAATGGCATTTATATAGAGTTAGGCAATATTTCAAGAACTCCCCAGCAGAGTCGCCAGCCTGTGGACCCCGATCCTGAGAGGACTGGTGCGGCGAGGGACGCGAGGTCCCCACAGCAATCCTCAAAGATCTCCACAATGTGAAGGAGAGCTCTGCCAAGGAACTCTCGAAACGGATGCCACCCTCACAGCATAGCACGAGTGGCGATACAAAACGAATGAGATACATCCTGATCAGGAGCCAGGGCTCGAAACCGAGATGTACCTAAAAAGAACTCAGAGTCGCCATCCATGGACATGCCATGGAACCAAAACAAATGCTCTGTTTGCAATGGATAACCAGAGATATAAAAGGTCCGTGCCTGATGACGAATGGGGAAGGGGTTAGGCGCCCCCAATTCGCCCAAGTGCAAGCACCTGGTCTCTTATGCCATTTATTATTAACTCCAAAGAAGTTTGGGTAAAAATCATGTGAAATGGGAACAATCCTCAGGATTCGTCTACCTAAGCATGCATTTCCTGAGGATAAAATAATAAGCACACATAAAATAAAATGAAAGATGTGGCACCTAAGCATAGCTAGGTTATGAGTGACATGCCTAATGGGTGTCTAAGTTCTGATGTGCAAACACATGCAAGCTATAGCTAAAAGGTATAGGATCAGTACTAGAAAATAAGAAAAACACATCAAAATACACAATAACAATACAACAAATCCTAAGACTCTAAATTATTAGCCCGAGTCCTCGGATGGTCTGGTATTCATCCAAAGAAGCCTACGTATCCCCGCCTCCACGAGAATCAAGGCAACGTAGTTCTTCGCGCCTATTCTAAGCTAGGATGCCTAAGACACCTAGACCTCTATCCTAGACTCGATCTAAAAGACCGGACTAGTTATTAAAGTTTATTGTACGATTATTTAAATTCCAGTGAATTGTGAATTTTAGGACACCCTATATGCCCTAACTAAATGCAGATTAGCCCTAGGCTAATGCAGGTGGTTCCTACAACCTACGTGTAACTAGGCTGTATGCCCTAAGGAAAACAATAGGATTGCTAACGTATCCAAGACCTAGTCATCGGTCGGCGATGTGAATCGCCAACTGACCGGACGGAGGCGTTCCTATAACTCTAGGACAGACCCCTAACTCTAAAACAAGCACACAGCAAACAAACAATCAAACAACCTATCAAAAGAAAAACCCTAACTCTAAAACTCTCTATCTAGGAGAAAATCCTAACTCTAGAGGAAGATCTTTGTTAAAAACAAGGTTTTAAAGTTGAAGGGTTAAAGCATTTTTATTTACAAAGTTTGGCTGGACTTGGGATATGTATCCCAAGCTGCACTACGTACCTCGTGGAAGAGGATCAAGCCAACGTAGTTCGAAACGAACTCTCAAACTACGCTTCTAAAAGAAACACTCAACACTTTAGATTTTTTTTAAGGTTTTTTATATTTTCAAATGTTTTTTGATATTTTTAAAGTTTTCAAATGTTTTTTTGGATTTTAAAGCTTTTCCAATGCTCAGAATCTTTAAATGTTTTCAATCTTAAAGGGAACACGCAAGAACAACCATAAACTAGGGCAAAGCCCTAAATCCAAAAGGGGAAACCCCGAATAAGCAACTAACGCCTCAAAGAGACGAACCACAACAAGAAAGATAGTGTCCCAAAAAGAGAGAAAACGATCCAAGATCCCAAGCAAGCAAAGCTCTAATAAGACTGAGTTAGTCTCCAATAAGAGCGAAGTAATCAACAACTCTAAAGGAGAAACTCCGAACTAACAACACTAAAGGGGGGGAACAAATGAGTCAGAGACTCTCTAATAACACTACCGAGTTAAAGACTCAACTCTAAAAGGGGAGGCCACTCTAACATGAGGCTAGGTAAGCCTCCTAAAGGGGAAACTCTCTATATGAGACGAGGCTTGTCTCCGAGACACAAATGACGTAAAAAGGAATAAGAGACCCTGTGCATATTTGGCAAAGGTAAAACACCCAGCCGGGCCGGACAGCTACCTAGCCCTAGGGTGCAACAAATGTGCAACCCAATACCCATAAGGGTAGGGGTATGAAGCCAAGCCGAGTAGGATGTTCTCCCAAAACCAAACGGCGCACAAAGAGGAGGTTTAACAAGAGAATGAGACCGGGCGGGTCTAAAAGGAATAAGAGACCTTGTGCATATTTAGCAAAGGTGAAACACCCAGCCGGGCCGGACAGCTACCTAGCCGTAGGGTGCAACAAATGTGCAACCCAATACCCATAAGGGTAGGGGTATGAAGCCAAGCCGAGTAGGGTGTTCCCCAAAACCAAACGGCACACAAAGAGGACTAACGAGAGAATGAGACCGGGCGGGTCTCCCAAACACACACAAAAATGGGCTCCAAGTAACCTTATCATTGCCCTTGCAAAGGGGGAAGCAAGGCTAAGACTCACCCTTATTTTAAATAAAATACCACTCTTCACTCAAATTTTTGAAAACCTTTGATCCAATGTCCGATCCGATCTGACAGTTATTTTACTCTATTCAAGTAGAACATCGTATTAAATTTTGGGACGAAACGGATTTGAAACACTCATGCAGATCGTGATTTTAAGCATACACATTTAATAATGAATTAAAATCATTTAAATGCTTAAAAATCATGCAAAAATCTAAAAAAAATGATGATGTTCTTTTTATCTCTTTGAATACAAGCGGGCTCCACATTAGCGGGTCCCACACCAGCGGGTCCCACACCAGCGGACCCCACACAAATGGGTCCCACATCAGCGGGCCCCACGCAAGCGGGTCCCACATAAACGGGTCCCACACACAGCGGGTCCCACATCAGCGGGCCCTACATAAACAGGTCCCACACAAACGGGTCCCACACAAACGGGTCCCACATCAGCGGACCCCACATCAGCGGGCCCCACACAAGCGGGTCCTGTATAAACAGGTCCCACACAAAACAGGTCCCACATCAGCAGGCCCCACACAAGCGGGTCCTACATAAACGGGTCCCACACAAAACAGGTCCCACATCAGCAGGCCCCACACAAGCGGGTCCCACACAAGCGGGTCCCACATCAGCGGGCCCCACACCAGCGGGCCCCACACAAGCGGGCCCCACACCAGCGGGCCCCACACCAGCGGGTCCTATATAAACGGGTCCCACACACAGCGGGTCCCACATCAGCGGGCCCCACACCAGCGGGTCCCACACAAACGGGCCCCACACAAACGGGCCCCCACACAAACGGGCCCCCATAACTAGGATTATTACAATCAAAATCTCAGAAAATCCAGCAAAGACTTCCTTTCACAGTAGTTTTTCTCTTATTATTATTTTTAACCAAATTGTTAGGAACATCCATTAAAACAACGAAAGCAGATTCCTATTCAAATCTACTCAAATACAATCAACTGAAACATAAACTTTGTATATAAAAAAAAAAATAAAAAAATAAAAAAATCACACAGGAAAAGCTAACATCCAGAGAAAACATGATTTAAATTTCCAGTTCTAAGCATAAGCATTGAAAGTATATAAAAATAAAATGAGAAGAATTATGAAGGGAAATACCTTCTTTTACAAAGATCGGAGAAGACGATCGGAGCTAAGGTTTGGATCGGAAATGAATCGGAGATGGATCGGAGAAGTATCAGAGAAGGATCTCAGATCGGAGCTTAGATCGGAAAAAATGAATCTCAGATTTGCAGAAAAGGCCGGAGGAAAATGGGGGAAGACGATCAGAACACGGCCGGAGAAAATGGAAGCCGTAGGATTGGAGGTGTAGAGGTTGCCGGAGAAGGCGGTGGTGGCGGCCGTTGAGGGAAGAGGAGATGAAGGTTGGATCTCCGGCGGATTTGCCGGAGATGATGAGCTCTCTCCCTCTGCAATTCTCTCTTTCTCTCCCTCTTTCTTTTTTTTTCTTTTTTTTCTTTTTTTTCTTTTCCTTGGTCTTTCTCTGGTTTTTTTCACTGTCCTCTCTCTCGTTCTCCCTTCTTTTTTTTTCTTTTTTTTGGTTTCTCCTGCCTCTTTTTTTTTCTGGTTTTTCTTCTTCGCGAGAGAAGACCCATCATGAGTCATCATGAGGGGAGAAATGAGAATTTTTTTGTCCCCCTCTTGTCTCCCCAAATTCCCTTAAATTTTGCAAAAAAAATAAATAAAAAAATAAAAAACAATTTTCAAATGGCATCGGATGCCATACGAAAACCAAAATTACTCATTACGCCCATTTTTAAAACCAAGAAAATGATGACTGTCCTTATTCTCTCTTTGACCACATAAGCGGGTCCCAAAACAGCGGGCCCCACACAAGCGGGCCCCACGCAAGCGGGCCCCACACAAGCGGGTCCCACACGAGCGGGCCCCACACGAGCGGATCCCACATCAGCGGGCCCCACACAAGCGGGTTCCACACAAGCGGGCCCCACACAATCGGGTCCCATATCAGCGGGCCCCACATTCATTCATTTTCCGCCTGACCTCGGGATTTCATTCGAATACGCGGGTTTAGGGTCCTGTCAAAATGGGGTGTCTACACTTAGCTCGTTCGCTAGGCAAACGTGGTCGGATCTTGACGAAATTTCACAGGGACCTTGGTGGGACCCTAAGCTAGCTCAGGGTGCAATTTGGGACCCTAACGCACTGATTTGGGAAAGTTAAGCACAAAACATGGAGGTGCAGGGCACGGTCAAAATGGGGTGTCTACATCTTCACTTGCTCTTCAACGGATATTTTCTTCAGCTGTGGATCCCAACCAAATCCGCTCAGGTTGACGATAGTGTTAAGAAACCTATAGTTGGTTTTCATCGTCTTCAAACGGTTCTTAACGTGGTCCTTTGAGATCTGCTTTTGAAGGACAGTAGTAAGCTCCTGCGCTGCGCCACTGTACGCAGCATTTTTAAAACCATTGGGGGCTTTCTGGCCCTCGGCAATCTGATGCTGTATGGCTACTATGAGATGCCTATCCATATCGTCGTTCCAGGAGTTATTTTTCTTCCTCCTCTCTACTGAAGTTGATTCCATTATATCTACAACATTGTGAAACAATATATCATCAAATAGAGTACCATTGAACATAGTAGAAAAATATCCAAATAATCACTCACAACAATATATCATTAAATAGAGTACGATGAAACAGATTACTATTACAACCCAAAAAATTCCAAATCCTAATACAATCAAACAACATATGATGAAACACAGTTGCAGAAGTCTAATCGAAATAGTCATAAAATTATTACAACCCAAAAACATGTCATCCTAATGACGACCACGTCGTTGTGCTTGAAAATCATTCCACATATGATTCATTATTCTTGTTCGAAGTAGACCGCCCGCTCTCACATCTTCAGCCCTAGTAAGAAAACGATCTTCTTCTTCTTCGTCCTCCTCCTCCACTACAGTTATACCCAACTCATTGTCTACAATTGGAATGTATGTATCGTTCGGCATCTCCCTCCTTATGTGATTGTGGACGCAACAACAGGCTAACACTATGTCGACCTGTCGTTCGAATGGGTACATGGGTGGCGTATTAATTATGTTGAATCGCTTCTTCAAGACACCGAAAGTCCGCTCGATTACATTCCTTGCTGATGAATGCCTTTGATTGTACAACTCATCTGCAGTTTGAGGTCTGCGCCCTCTAATGTCGTTTAGGTGGTAACCAATGCCTCGGATAGGAGTTATAAAATTTCTCAGGCATGGGTACCCACCATCAGCAAGGTAAAACTTTCCTACAGACACACGAAGGGATATATATAAGTTTCATAACCGAGAACAACAACAGTGGTACGGAGTAAAAGACAAACTCAGTAGTACCTGGTAAACAAGGAATCCCATTCGGCTTTGATAAAGCAAATGCTAGGACCCTAGAGTCTGATGCCGACCCTTCCCACCCAGCTAACACGTAAGTAAACTTCAGGTCGAAGTCACATACAGCTAGCACATTTTGAGAGGGCCATCCCTTACGACAAATAAATCTAGGTTTCAGATCCTCGGCTACTGTTGCTTGAATGTGTGTCCCGTCAATTGCACCAATGCAATCCTACAATATGGACATTTAAAATGTCACCCGTCAGTGCTGACATATGAGTAACTTGTTATGCAACTTACATGCTACTGCAAGGTAATAAACGATACCTTAAAGTACGGCATAAAATTCGGGTTGTCAGCAATGTGATGTTGTGGACCCAGATCCGGGACGGGCGTGAGGGGACGGGCCCCCGCGCGAGTCTCTCTAGATCGTCCACGTGAAGGAGAGCCCCACCAAGGAACTCTCGAAAGAGTGCCCCTCACAGCATGAGCGGCGATGTAAAGTGAGATACCTCTCGATTCGGGGACTAGCCCAGATTCGAGGCGTACCTTAAACAAAGAAGAGTCGCCATCCAAGGAAGTGGGCCCTGGATCCCATGCTGTGCTCTGTTGCAACGGATAACCAGAGATATAAAATAGGGTTCGTGCCTGATGACGAATGGGGAAGGGATTAGGCGCCCCCAATTCGCCCAAGTGCTAGCACCTGGTCTCTCATGCCATTTATTATTAATTTTGAAGAGTTTTGGGAGAAAATCATGCGAAATGGGAACGGATATCCCCGAGATAACGTCTAGCTAATCATGCATGTCTCAGAGATGAATAAGAAGCACACACAAAAGAAATGAAAGATATGTCGCCTAAGAATAGCTAGGTTATGAGTGCCATGCCTAATTGGTGTCTAAGTTCTGGTGGACAAGCACATGCATGCTACAGCTAAAGGTATAGGATCTGTACATGAAAATAAGAAAACACAGCAAAATACGCAACACACGACTCAACAAGACAAATCCTAAAATTCTAATGCAGGACTTGACTCGGACCAGGATGGCCATCCATCCTAGCTGCACTACGTATCCCGGCCTCGGGAAGAATCAGAGCCAACGTAGTTCAGTGTCCTATGCTAAACTACAATGCCTAAACCTCTAGGACCGCTATCCTAGACTCGATCAACTAGACTCGACTAGTTTTTAAAGCTTTTTCTGCGATTGCTTAAATTCAAGTGGATTGTGATTTTTAGGACTCTCTATATGTCCTAACTAATGCAGGTTGTTTAGCCTTAAGCTAATGCAGGTGGGCCCTACATCCTATGTGTATCTAGGCTGTGCAACATAAAGAAAACCATGGGCTGACTATATGCTTCCTAGTCTAGCCATCGGTTCGACTAAGTGTCTGACCGATCGACTCGAGGCCTCCTAACTCTAGGGACACTCACACGACAGGACACACCACATCAATACAAATCAAGACCGACTCCTAACTCTAAAACACCCTAAATATCTAGGACAGACTCCTAACTCTAGGGGAAGATCTTTTTGAAAAGGTTTTGAAGTTTTTTGTATTTTTTGGAGGTTTTGAAGTTATGAAAAATGGTGAAAGTTATGAGAAATATTTACAAAAAATGGTGACTGAAAATGGTGAAAGGGTGTAAAAATGGTGTCTAAAAATGGTGACTGAACTCAGGGTGCCAGCAGCACGCCTGAGCTGCCTACGTACCCCTCAGCTAGGGATCAAGCCATCCGTAGTTCGGACGGAAAGATGTGTAAAAATAAAGAGTGAAAATGGTGAGAAGTATAAAAAATGGTGACTGAACTCAGGGTGCCAGCAGCACGCCTGAGCTGCCTACGTACCCCTCAGCTAGGGATCAAGCCATCCGTAGTTCGGACAGAATTCCTAACTACTCTGCACATGACTCAAGATTTTTTGAGATTTTTGATTTTTCAGATGTTTTTGAATTTTTAAGTGTTTTTGAAATGTTTTTGTTGTTTTCAAGTATTTTTGAAATGTTTTTGTTGTTTTCAAGTATTTTTGAAATGTTTTTGTTGTTTTTTTGACACCAGAGAATAAAATCCTATCATCATAAGGGTAGGGAGACTTCTGGAATCCCGCAAAGGTTGGACATCATCCTATACTTTGCGGGGGAACGAACAGGAAAATAACTCGGCAAGGGTTGGACAGCATCCTATACCTTGCCGGAGCGGGTAAAGATCACGACTTGATGAGAGGATGGACAGAATCCTAACCCCTATGATGATAGGAAAAATTCCTGGACTGACTGAAGGACTGACTCCTGTGCTGAAGACTGTTATAATTACTATTTATAATTACTATACAAGATTACTATTCAAAAATACTATTCATAATTACTATTTATAGGTACTATTCAAAACTACTATTCATAATTACTATTTATAAGTACTATTCAAAACTACTATTCATAATTACTATTTATAAGTACTATTCAAAACTACTATTCATAGTAGGACCCGCTGATGTGGGACCCGCTGTTGTGGGACCCGCTGATGTGGGACCCGCTGATGTGGGACCCGCTGATGTGTGACCTGCTGTGGGACCCGCCGATGTGGGACCCATTGATGTGGGACCCGCTGTGGGACCCACTGATGTGGGACCCGCTGTGGGACCCGCTGTTGTGGGACCCTCTGTGGGACCTACTGATGTGGGACCCGCTGTGGGACCCGCTTGGGACCCGCTGATGTGGGACCCGCTTGGGACCCGCTGATGTGGGACCCGCTGTGGGACCCGCTTGATGTGGGACCCGCTGTTGTGGGACCCGCTGCGGGACCCGCTGTTGTGGGACCCGCTGATGTGGGACCCACTGCTGTGGGACCCACTGCTGTGGGACCCACTGCTGTGGGACCCACTGTTGTGGGACCCGTTGTGGGACCCGCTGGGACCCGCTGTGGGACCTACTGATGTGGGACCCGCTGTAGGACCCGTTGTGGGACCCACTGTGGGACTCGTGTAGTGCAAAGAATGAATAATTAAAAAAAAAAAAAAAATGAACTTACGCCACAAGAGATCCAAGAAGGTGTTGACAGAGTCGTGCTTGTGTGGGGCCCGCTGATGTGGGACCCGCTGATGTGGGACCCGCTGATGTGGGACCCGCTGGAGGTGGGGCCCGCTGGAGGTGGGGTGGAGGAGATGTGGATGCCGGTGGAGCTCCGGTGGTTGGTTGGGAGGATGTCGGAGAAGGTGGTGGTGATCGGTGGATGGCCGGTCGGAAATGGGTTTGGCCTCGCCGGATTCCGGCTGGGTTGCCGGAGGAGAAGACTCTCTCTCTCTCTCTCTCTCTCTCTCTCTCTACAGATCTCTCCTCTCTCTCTCTCTCCCCTCTGCAGATCTCTCTCTCTCTCTCTCTCCTCTTTCTCTTTTTTTTCCTCTCTGGTTCCCTCCTCTGGTTCTCCTGTGCGAGAGATCAAGCTCTCCTCTTGAGTGGGGAGACTCATCATGAGGAGAGCAATCATCATTTATTTTTTGTCCCCCTCTTGTCCCCCCCCATTTCCCATTTCTTTGCAAAATAATAAATAACAAAATAAAAAAAAATTTTCAAATGGCATTGGATGCCATGCGAAAACCAAAACCACTCATTACGCCCACTTTAAAAACAAAGAAAATGATGACTGTCCTTATTCTCTCTTTGACCACATAAGCGGGTCCCACAACAGCGGGCCCCACACAAGCGGGCCCCACGCAAGCAGGTCCCACATCAGCGGGCCCCACATCAGCAGGTCCCACACAAACGGGCCCCACAAAAGCGGGCCCCACAAAAGCGGGTCCCACACAGGCGGGTCCCACACAAACGGGTCCCACACAAGCGGGCCCCACATTCTCTTTTGCTCGGATTAATTTCATTCATTTTCCGTCTGACCTCGGGATTTTATTCGAATATGCGGGTTTAGGGCCTTGTCAAAATGGGGTGTCTACAGATGCCCCTCTTTGGCAGAGTGTGCTTGTCGCGCGAATGTCAAAGCTGAACAGACAACACATTTTGACTGGCCCAAAATTTATTTTACAAAGATTGAACTCGTGGAGGGAATAGATGTCTCAGGGGTCTCACTCGAATTGGAGGGAAGGGATGCCTCAGGGGTTTTGAATGAAAAGGATTTTGATTATTGGCTTGATGCTCTCAAAGATGCTCTCAGAGAGACTTTCGTTTTAAAATTTCACATTCAACATGACTTAATATTAATTTGGTGAAATGCTGGACACATAACTCAGCATTCAAAACATATTGGTGAGATAGCCTCCCACCAGAGAAATAACTCGAGTAACACATCGGTCACACTCGAGTAACACATCGGTCACACAGGTATTCCTGACTCCGCACTTGGGTGACAGCACACTGTGGAACGACGGACCATGACTTGACAACAAAATAACTAGAGAGAGTTGTTGTCCAGCTTTTCACCAAATTAGACAAGGAAGAACAACAGTTGAATGAAAATTTTGATCAGGGGTCCATGGTAATAAGCCATGAAGAGCCTTGCAGAAAACGAGGGTCCACGGTGGTGAACCGTGAAGAGCCAAGCAAACGGGAATCGAGGGTCCATGGTAGTAAGCCACGAAGAGCCTCGCGGAACGAAATTTATTTATATTTTTTTATTTTTAGGAAACTAGAAATCGAGGGTCCACGGCAACAAACCGCGAAGAGCCAAGCCATAATCCGGGGTCCGTGGTAATAAGCCACGAAGAACCTTGCAAGAAAGATATTGAGTGATTAATGGATTAGAAAAACTGAGAATCAAGGGTTCATAGCCATAAGCTATGAAGAGCCAAGAAGTAATCGAGGGTCCACGGTGACCAGCCGTGAAGAGCCACGCAATGAATCTAGGGTCCATGGCAAGAAACCATGAAGAGCCCAGCAGAAAGGAATTTAGGGTCCACGGCAATACTCCGTGAAGAGCCAAACATTGAATTTGGGGTCCATGACAATAAGCCATGAAGAGCCCAACATGCAGAAACAAATGATATGTAAAAGATATGAATGGAATGACTATGAATAGTGGGTCCATGATATTTCTGGAAGGACATATCACGAAGAGCCAATCGGGGAGCATGGGTCCATAGTATACCTGAATGGTAGACCATGAAGAGCCAAGAAGTAATCGAGGGTCCACGGCAACAAACCGTGAAGAGCCACGCAATGAATCTAAGGTCCATGGTAAGAAACCATGAAGAGCCCAGCAGAAAGGAATCAAGGGTCCACGGCAATACTCCGTGAAGAGCCAAACATTGAATTTGGGGTCCATGACAATAAGCCATGAAGAGCCCAACATGCAGAAACAAATGACATGTAAAAGATATGAATGGAATGACTATGAATAGTGGGTCCATGATATTTCTGGAAGGACATATCACGAAGAGCCAATCGGGGAGCATGGGTCCATAGTATACCTGAATGGTAGACCATGAAGAGCCAAGAAGTAATCGAGGGTCCACGGCAACAAACCGTGAAGAGCCACGCAATGAATCTAAGGTCCATGGCAAGAAACCATGAAGAGCCTAGAATGAAATTTGGGGTCCATGACAATAAGCCACGAAGAGCCCAACAAGAATAACAAGTAATGGAGATGAATGAAATGAGCATGGAGAGCGGGTCCATGATATATCCTAAAGGACAGATCACGAAGAGCCATTCAGGGAGCAAGGGTCCATGATGTGCCTGCCTGACAAACCACGAAGAGCCTTGGAAGGACAGTGATATTGCTGAGAATTGATTGATTTCGAATGATGATTTTTTTTTTTTAGACTGATTGCCTCTTGCCGAGGAAATTGGGAGTATGAGTTCCTTGCTGAGAATTGGACTCAGATAACTTGCAGGGATTTGGATATTGACCATTTCTTCTGAGAGAACTGAATTCTGCTGGAGATTGAAGGCTGCGCGAGCAAATTCTAGACTCCGCTTGGGAAACTGATTTTCTTAGAGAATTGACTCTTCTGAAGAGAGGACTCAACTGAGGAGTTTAGAGGTTAGGCTTGAGATGTGCTTGTACCCCTCTTATCCTTACTTGCTTGAGACATTGTTACTGATTGCCTTTGTGCGCTTGACATCTTTTATGACGCAAGTCATAAAAGATGCCCCTAGTATATTGTGTTTCCATGACAGGAGTTTTAAGAAGGCAAGACAATGATGGTTGAAGAAAAGATGTTTCGTTTCATGAAGGCTTGAGGATGCAAAGTTTTTTTTTTTTTTTTTTTTTTTTTTTTGTATGGAGAGAATAGGACAATAACCATGATGGCTGAGTCTGAAAATCTCTTCTTTCGCATGGCTCACTTTTGGAGGCTTAAGGTCTCGGGTAGGTTTGAACAAGATGTCTCCCGCCCCTTCTAATACCTAAACCAGGATTTACTCTGAATTTTCTTCGCATTTTGGAGGACACACTCCCATTCTTCCAGCACCTGACAGTTTGGACTTTGCAAGGAAAGGGAACACAAATATGAAGGAGGAACAGATTTCCAAGGACTCAATCAAAGAAGACTCTTATTGCTCGAAGGACTCGACTCGCTTTCGACTTCGCTCTTGGATCTGATGTGTCATTTTTTAAGGGTATGGCTTAGTCACTCTTAGAGTATTTCGAAGACCGTGTCAAGAGGCACTACTCTCCTTTTTCGGTGTTTAGGTCATGGTTATTATCCCTTTTGGATTGCTCGGTTTCAATGCCCCAGTTTAGAGGAATGTTAAAGTAAGCTTGCTGGCACTACTTGGACCCCGAGATTTTACGCTGGTTGAAGGCTGTTTCTCCATCTCAATGATTCGCTTTTTTGTTGGAAGTCATTGCCATTGATCAGATTGCCTTTTCAGGTTTTCAATCTGACGGACCGCTTGCCCTAACTTTTGCCTGGTTCGCCCTTTCGGGTTTTCAATCCAGCGGGCCTGCTACCCTAACTTTTGCCTAAGCCGACTTTTCAGTTGTCAACTTAGCGGGTGAATGACCCTAAATTTTGCCTAGACCGCCCTCTCGGGTTTTCAGCCTAGCGGGTCTTCAGACTCCATCGTTTTTTTTTTTTTTTGACTTTGAACCTCTGCTTGTTCATCAGAAGGACCTTCTAGGCGGGATTGGGTTCAAAAGGGTTGGATATTTCCTTTGGATTTCAAAGTTTCAACCGAACCTGGATTGGTCAGGTTGCCTAAGTACCCCAAAAATGGAGGATCAGGTCCGCGTAGTTTGCTGGGGTTTGGCACAGAATGATTTGGTTTTTAGCTCAAAGGTTGAAAGGGAATAATTTGACTTTTATTCCAAAGGTGGACCGAACCTGGATGGATCAGGTTGCCTACGTACCCTGTAGAAAGGGATCAGGTCAGACGTAGTTCGGGTCGAAATGCCCCTGGTTTGCGGGTGTTTGAAAAGAATGTTTGATTTTGTTGAGGCTCGAAGGTGTTCGCAAAAGGATTTTTTTAAACTTGGGATTTGTGGCGTTTAAGGCTCTGGCGTCCAAGGATGACCTTCTGATGTTTTGGCATACAAGCTTCTTGAATGGCTAAGGTTCAATGGCTTTGAACTTTTTTTTTTTTTAGGAGTCTGGCGGCATTTCCTGGCAAGACTTCATCTGCACTGTGCAAGCTAGACTGATTGAATTCCCACTTTGTCTTTGAGATCTTGCACTGATATTTGGGATTCTACGACTCTGGGTCCTCTCTGAATGCTGGATCCTCTCTGAATGCTGAAGATTTTGAAATCTTTCAATCTATTTATCAGCTCTGCTTTTTGAGATTCTGACGCTCTCGAGAAGTTGACGTGGGGCATGCTCCCTTCTTCTTTCTTCTCTGGATTCTATCCTTTTTTTCTTATTGGATGTCGGGGAGGCCCCTACTCCTTGAATGCTCTAACTTGAAATTCCATCGGAATGTATAGCCCAAGTATTCTTTTTGGGGTTCATGTTCTATGCTCATGACTTTGTTGTCCGAAAGTCTTCTCTCAATTTTTCATTAACTTCACTTGATATCTAGTATTCTTCGTTTGAAATTTTCGCTTTTTCGACCCGATGTCTGAAGCTGAGGGTGACTCACGTTGAACAGTGTCAAGACACGCTTCCGGTTTATCCTCATAGGACCAAGCAACACTTATTTGAACCCTCTAAATAGATTTATCGATTCTTTGCGCTCTTCGGGAGATTTTGCCAATCCTTATTTCCCGAGTTTCGGATTTGGATACCACTATCCACGGTATCGATTTCATCTTCGAGTGGCTTTGCTCGACGCTCTTCCCCTCGTTTGATCAGCTTTCAAATCTCGAGGAGAATTTCATCGGCATCCTCGTCTGAGGAGGGTGTCTTAATTTGTTTATTAACATTAGATCCAAGAGTGAACATATACAAGAATACTGACGACACGGGAATCAAATGTTCGTTGCATTGAATGTTTGAAGTACATACATTGATTTTTGACGTGCCACGATAGGCTCTCCATCAAATTCAACAAAAGATGGGACATTGGCTCACAATGAGAGAGACCACAAAACACGACATACTTGGAATTGATATTGACATGGTTAGACTTACCAACTTTGACAGGAGGGTCGGTATACACACTTCAAAGCAAATTTCAAAGATGGGACACTTCATCGGAGGCAACGGATTGGCGCTGAAAGTTCAAGGGCAACGTGCCTTCATTAATGAGGATAATGATTTGAGAGAGCAATCCTGGAGTTAGAATCTCAGAAGGGAGGGCCTCTCAAGTTTCTGTTGACCCAGCTCAAATTGTTCTTTAGCACCTGACAATGGCAAGGCTTTCTCTGGTATGATATTTTCAAGGAGTTCAAGCTCTGACATTTTTCTTTTTCCTTCCCAATTATTTTCCAGCCCAGAGGTGGTACAGGTAAAGGTGGTAAGATATATGAAGGGTTGAATGGGTGAAATGGTTCCCATGGTGGGTGTAGGAGGTGCAACACGGTTAGGTGTAGGGTTCTTGGAAGCACTTGAGTTCAAGAAGAATGAGGGGATCCCTGTCTATCAGGTCTTGAATGTCATCATCGTCTCTCTCATTTCTGTCAAGATGAGATTTTCAGTGTACTCGGCCATCTGGGCAATGTGAGAGGAAAAAGGTACAGCAGACTGGCTAGACCAAGCGAGTTTAGAAATGAAAGCTCTTTTGGGGTTGATGGCAGACGAGTGACTAAGACTCCTTTCATGGACACCACAAACACTAAGCTCAATGAGAATTAATCACATGGTAATGCAATGCGCAAGTTGAGACAAAAGGTAGCACCAATACATCCTTCCTTTGGGTAAAATCCGACAGCATAACAATTGTACATAAAGATGTGGTACGGCAAGTACATGGTTTGTCAACAAGCCAAAAAGGATGATGATCACACTCAAGGTATTTGGAGAAAATTCGACAGCATAACGGCTATACCAGGAGATGTGGTAAGGTAAGCACATAGTTTGTCAATGAACCCAAAAGGATAATGATTACGTTCAAGGGTTCTGAAAAGAATCAGCAGCATGACGGCTATACTAGGAGGGTCTCAGCAACTAAACATGAAGAGTATGCCGTCATGATCAAGATAAAGCAGGGCTCTCAGCAAGAACACACACTCCGATAATGATAATGGCAAGATAGACTCACAATCGACATGTGGAACACGGTCTGATCAGGATCAATCAAATGATCAAGCTCACGGAAGACAGATCATGACTAAAAGAGCCAAGAATCTGATGATAATCCACAGAATGGATAGATGGGGAAAAATTGATTAGATTAGAAGGAAACCTAACTAAGAAGCAAGCCCTAATCTAATAATAAATATATACATATATATATATATATATATACATCCTAACCAGGGGCACCAACCCTAGTCTAACTAGCGGAGTCAAGGAAGTCTCGACTCAAGACAGACTGATGAGTGTACTAGGACCGTTGTAGCCATGTCAAAATGAACTACCCTAGTCTACAAAGGGGACAAAGCTCCTAACTCTAGGCTCCACACGTGTGAGCAACACATGTTCGTCCTATATGAGTACATATATATAGTGTCCTAGCAAGGGTTCCCTAATTTTGGTTCTAAAGGGAGCAACTAATATATATACATAATATAATGAAATGAAAGTAGGGCCCAGGCATTTCTGCAGGGTACTATGCCTATGACCATACCCTTGATGTATAACGCCAGCACACCCGGCATTATACAGAGTATGTTCATTGCTCATCGGCTGCTGTAGAACACCAGCACACCCAGTGTCTACGGCTGCAGCTCCGGCGCATAGCTAGGAAATAGATACAACGGCTCCCATCTGGTGCGCGTCATATCTATTCCCTGAGGCCAATAAGGAAAATAATGAAAGAAATAAAGAATATGACAATGCATGATGTGCAGTGTGTGAATCCCTTGTTTTATTTACGCACCTACTTGGTGCCCCTGGATTTCTAACGATAAAGTTCCCATTTAACTCGATTTTGGCCCAAATTTCCTCAAAATTAGTAACAATGGCATTTTTACAGAGTTAGGCAATGTTTCAAGAAATCCCCAGCAGAGTCGCCAGCCTGTGGACCCAGATCCGGGACGGGCGTGAGGGGACGGGCCCCCGCGCGAGTCTCTCTAGATCGTCCACGTGAAGGAGAGCCCCACCAAGGAACTCTCGAAAGAGTGCCCCTCACAGCATGAGCGGCGATGTAAAGTGAGATACCTCTCGATTCGGGGACTAGCCCAGATTCGAGGCGTACCTTAAACAAAGAAGAGTCGCCATCCAAGGAAGTGGGCCCTGGATCCCATGCTGTGCTCTGTTGCAACGGATAACCAGAGATATAAAATAGGGTTCGTGCCTGATGACGAATGGGGAAGGGATTAGGCGCCCCCAATTCGCCCAAGTGCTAGCACCTGGTCTCTCATGCCATTTATTATTAATTTTGAAGAGTTTTGGGAGAAAATCATGCGAAATGGGAACGGATATCCCCGAGATAACGTCTAGCTAATCATGCATGTCTCAGAGATGAATAAGAAGCACACACAAAAGAAATGAAAGATATGTCGCCTAAGAATAGCTAGGTTATGAGTGCCATGCCTAATTGGTGTCTAAGTTCTGGTGGACAAGCACATGCATGCTACAGCTAAAGGTATAGGATCTGTACATGAAAATAAGAAAACACAGCAAAATACGCAACACACGACTCAACAAGACAAATCCTAAAATTCTAATGCAGGACTTGACTCGGACCAGGATGGCCATCCATCCTAGCTGCACTACGTATCCCGGCCTCGGGAAGAATCAGAGCCAACGTAGTTCAGTGTCCTATGCTAAACTACAATGCCTAAACCTCTAGGACCGCTATCCTAGACTCGATCAACTAGACTCGACTAGTTTTTAAAGCTTTTTCTGCGATTGCTTAAATTCAAGTGGATTGTGATTTTTAGGACTCTCTATATGTCCTAACTAATGCAGGTTGTTTAGCCTTAAGCTAATGCAGGTGGGCCCTACATCCTATGTGTATCTAGGCTGTGCAACATAAAGAAAACCATGGGCTGACTATATGCTTCCTAGTCTAGCCATCGGTTCGACTAAGTGTCTGACCGATCGACTCGAGGCCTCCTAACTCTAGGGACACTCACACGACAGGACACACCACATCAATACAAATCAAGACCGACTCCTAACTCTAAAATACCCTAAATATCTAGGACAGACTCCTAACTCTAGGGGAAGATCTTTTTGAAAAGGTTTTGAAGTTTTTTGTATTTTTTGGAGGTTTTGAAGTTATGAAAAATGGTGAAAGTTATGAGAAATATTTACAAAAAATGGTGACTGAAAATGGTGAAAGGGTGTAAAAATGGTGTCTAAAAATGGTGACTGAACTCAGGGTGCCAGCAGCACGCCTGAGCTGCCTACGTACCCCTCAGCTAGGGATCAAGCCATCCGTAGTTCGGACGGAAAGATGTGTAAAAATAAAGAGTGAAAATGGTGAGAAGTATAAAAAATGGTGACTGAACTCAGGGTGCCAGCAGCACGCCTGAGCTGCCTACGTACCCCTCAGCTAGGGATCAAGCCATCCGTAGTTCGGACAGAATTCCTAACTACTCTGCACATGACTCAAGATTTTTTGAGATTTTTGATTTTTCAGATGTTTTTGAATTTTTAAGTGTTTTTGAAATGTTTTTGTTGTTTTCAAGTATTTTTGAAATGTTTTTGTTGTTTTCAAGTATTTTTGAAATGTTTTTGTTGTTTTTTTGACACCAGAGAATAAAATCCTATCATCATAAGGGTAGGGAGACTTCTGGAATCCCGCAAAGGTTGGACATCATCCTATACTTTGCGGGGGAACGAACAGGAAAATAACTCGGCAAGGGTTGGACAGCATCCTATACCTTGCCGGAGCGGGTAAAGATCACGACTTGATGAGAGGATGGACAGAATCCTAACCCCTATGATGATAGGAAAAATTCCTGGACTGACTGAAGGACTGACTCCTGTGCTGAAGACTGTTATAATTACTATTTATAATTACTATACAAGATTACTATTCAAAAATACTATTCATAATTACTATTTATAGGTACTATTCAAAACTACTATTCATAATTACTATTTATAAGTACTATTCAAAACTACTATTCATAATTACTATTTATAAGTACTATTCAAAACTACTATTCATAGTAGGACCCGCTGATGTGGGACCCGCTGTTGTGGGACCCGCTGATGTGGGACCCGCTGATGTGGGACCCGCTGATGTGTGACCTGCTGTGGGACCCGCCGATGTGGGACCCATTGATGTGGGACCCGCTGTGGGACCCACTGATGTGGGACCCGCTGTGGGACCCGCTGTTGTGGGACCCTCTGTGGGACCTACTGATGTGGGACCCGCTGTGGGACCCGCTTGATGTGGGACCCGCTGTTGTGGGACCCGCTGCGGGACCCGCTGTTGTGGGACCCGCTGATGTGGGACCCACTGCTGTGGGACCCACTGCTGTGGGACCCACTGCTGTGGGACCCACTGCTGTGGGACCCACTGTTGTGGGACCCGTTGTGGGACCCGCTGGGACCCGCTGTGGGACCTACTGATGTGGGACCCGCTGTAGGACCCGTTGTGGGACCCACTGTGGGACTCGTGTAGTGCAAAGAATGAATAATTAAAAAAAAAAAAAAAATGAACTTACGCCACAAGAGATCCAAGAAGGTGTTGACAGAGTCGTGCTTGTGTGGGGCCCGCTGATGTGGGACCCGCTGATGTGGGACCCGCTGATGTGGGACCCGCTGGAGGTGGGGCCCGCTGGAGGTGGGGTGGAGGAGATGTGGATGCCGGTGGAGCTCCGGTGGTTGGTTGGGAGGATGTCGGAGAAGGTGGTGGTGATCGGTGGATGGCCGGTCGGAAATGGGTTTGGCCTCGCCGGATTCCGGCTGGGTTGCCGGAGGAGAAGACTCTCTCTCTCTCTCTCTCTCTCTCTCTCTCTACAGATCTCTCCTCTCTCTCTCTCTCCCCTCTGCAGATCTCTCTCTCTCTCTCTCTCCTCTTTCTCTTTTTTTTCCTCTCTGGTTCCCTCCTCTGGTTCTCCTGTGCGAGAGATCAAGCTCTCCTCTTGAGTGGGGAGACTCATCATGAGGAGAGCAATCATCATTTATTTTTTGTCCCCCTCTTGTCCCCCCCCATTTCCCATTTCTTTGCAAAATAATAAATAACAAAATAAAAAAAAAATTTCAAATGGCATTGGATGCCATGCGAAAACCAAAACCACTCATTACGCCCACTTTAAAAACAAAGAAAATGATGACTGTCCTTATTCTCTCTTTGACCACATAAGCGGGTCCCACAACAGCGGGCCCCACACAAGCGGGCCCCACGCAAGCAGGTCCCACATCAGCGGGCCCCACATCAGCAGGTCCCACACAAACGGGCCCCACAAAAGCGGGCCCCACAAAAGCGGGTCCCACACAGGCGGGTCCCACACAAACGGGTCCCACACAAGCGGGCCCCACATTCTCTTTTGCTCGGATTAATTTCATTCATTTTCCGTCTGACCTCGGGATTTTATTCGAATATGCGGGTTTAGGGCCTTGTCAAAATGGGGTGTCTACAGATGTGGTGTGTCCCTTGATGGAGGTAATATGAACAACTCTTGCAGTTTGAGCACAGCACATAGAACCTTGTTAAAATACTTCGAAACAGTGGCCCCTGACCGTCTAATGGATGCTCTAAT
This sequence comes from Tasmannia lanceolata, assembly GCF_043159265.1. NCBI lineage: Eukaryota > Viridiplantae > Streptophyta > Magnoliopsida > Canellales > Winteraceae > Tasmannia > Tasmannia lanceolata. The sequence continues at coordinate 13,137,496 of NW_027518695.1, forward strand.
AGTACGGTTCCTTTGGCTGTGGGCAATTACTTGTAAGAAAATCGCCACTTGTTCCTCAACACAACAGTGTATTGTGTCTTCAAGTAGGACCGTGTTTCTAAATATCGATACGAAGCTGCGGAAGCACCGAACATCCATTCGCAGAAGCACAATACAATGATTCTCTGCATTCGTAACACGTGTAACAAATGTCCTACGAGTTTCGTACTCACTTTCATAAGGGCCCCTTGTCATATTTTCCTCAACGTAAAGTCTAACCCTAACCGTCGCTGTAGCTACCGCAGCCATTACTAGAGCTACAGCTCGAATAATCAGTGTCCTCCTATTTGGTAGTTCTCGAGGCATGATAATCGATGGTAGTCCTATATGACCAACACCAAACCACCAAGACATTATAACCGACCACACAAGAAAAGCACAAAAAAACTAAAAAGCTCTACAAACAAGCTGTAAAACATCAAATTAGTACCTTAAACCAACAAAACAAGCTCGGGTTTTTAATGAAAACCAAAACAAAATGTACAACACCCATCCACCCACATATCACCAACACCCATCCACCCACAACCAAGCCATTATATCATAATCCAACAACGAAGCCACCCATAGAAATGTACAACACCCATCCACCCACATATCACCAACACCCATCCACCCACAACCAAGTCATTATATCAGAACCCAACAACGAAGCCACCCATAGAAATGAACAACACCCATTCACCCACATATCACCAACACCCATCCACCCACAACCAAGCCATTATATCATAACCCAACAACCAAGCCACCCACAAAAATGTACAACACCTATCCAAGAACTGAAACCAAAATCAGAGAATTAACCCCAAAATCTGCAACCCCATTGCAAATACCCCAAAAAATCCGAACCAAAATGTAGAAAAAGACCAAAAAAAACTTCAAATCAGTTAAATAAGATCAACACCCACAAGTACCAATGAAACAAAACACCCACACCCACAACCACCTCAAAGAGGGTTTTTGCAAACAAGATCGAAGAGGGTTTTTGCAAAAAAAAAATCCGAAGATGGAGACCCATTTCAACAGTAATGGAGGCCCAACCACATATCATCAACACCTCCAAAACACCTACATATCATAAACACCCACAACCACATAGAAAAGATGAAATAGAAACCCAAAAACACGAAAAAATGGAAAACCCACAGTCTCTTCAAATCCGACAAAATGAAAGGGAAAAACCCAAATCCGATTTCGAGATGAGATCTGAACCAAAAATGGTTCAAAACCAAACCCAAAACCCTACAGATCTGCTAATTTTGAGATGAAAAACAGTAAAAAAAAATACAACCCTAAAGAGAGAGAGACAGAGAGAGGGAGAGAGGGAGAAGGGAGAGAGGGTTACCTAGCCGGAAAATGACACCTTTCCGCTCACAGAGTTCGTCGGAGGCGAGACACAGATGGATCTAAAACCGAAAAAAAGCTACGAGTGAGAGAGAGAGAGAGAGAGAGAGAGAGAGAGAGAGAGAGAGAGCGAGATAGGAGGGAGAGAGAGGTACCTTGCCGGACGGGAAGGAGGTTGCCGGAGTCTCTCTTCTCACCGGAGAAGATGAGAATGGCAGAGGGTTGGGTTTGGGTTTCTGCTTGTGAAGAAGTTGTGCCCGATGTATTTTCCTCCGCGGGAAAGGAAAATGAAATCGCGCCTATTTGGGAGGAAACGAAGTCTCGTGTTAGCGAGAAAATAGAAATTCCACGTATTTCTTTTCACATTACCACCTAGATAAATATGCTTTCTTGAGAGAGCAAGTGAACATCCAATTGTACGTTTCTCGGGAAAAAAAACGCTATATTCCTTTCTTTTCTCACCGCAGGAGCGCAAGTGAACAGGCCCGTAACTTTTTAAACATTAGGGGTTAAGTTGAATGTGTCAGAAACCACAGGGGGTCTAAGTGTATTTTTCCCTAATAAATATGATGTACCATATGTGAATAAAACCTATGTGGAATGCTAAGAACAAGCGGTTCTTAGCCGCTTAAATAGAAGCGGATGCTCATTGGACCACGTGTAATATGAAAAAGTAAAGTTACGTACGTAATAAATAACCTCTCCCTCGCCCCTCCCTCGCTAATTGTGAAAAAAGGGAGAATACGAGGCTTAGACTTTACATAGTAGAAATCTGTTCCATGTTCTCTTGGATTGAAGAACCTATTGGGCTATTTTTATGGGCTCTGTAAGTCATTCAGAGGCTGATCCAAGTGGTTGTGACGACAGAGGAAAAGATCTGGAATGAAGTCCCGAGACCAAGAATCGGATACTTCCCCCAAAATCATTTGAAGTTTTCTCAGTGGGCTCATTGCATTTTGCCACAAAATGCAATAAACCCATTGAAAATTCAAAGCCTTTGCATAAATCAATAACTTAATTTGATGACATACAAGGAACTAAGGAAGCATGATAGGTTTTCTGCATAATGGGCAAGGAAAACCCAAAAGCATGAAAATGGGCAATTCTCAAACTAATTTCAAATTAACCCACCTACAAGATTTTGTATAAATCTTCATTTAATTTTGAAAATTGTTTTCATGATAACCCCATGATGTTAGAATACAAAGCTCTTTCCCCATTTGTTCTTCCTTTTTATAATCCAGCTCTTCTTTCGTGGGAGGTCCATTTTTCCTTATATCCATCACTTTTGGTGGAAAGATGATGCAACGACGATGAAAACCCATTGCACGGCTGATCAAAGAGTCCTCGAAATGGCCGGACATGGTTGCAACTTGCAAGAAGGGGCCTGAGGGGCGGGGGAGAGAGAGAGAGAGATGGTCATTTACTACTTTCCTTTTTTACTACGTAACTTACTTTACTTTTACTTATTTTACGTTACACATGCTCCAATGAGCATTCACTTCTATTCAAGCGGCTATGAACAAGCATTCCTCAACCACTATTTATATTATTTGAAGACAATGAACAAAATAAATGGTTGGTTCATCTTTAACACACTTGACACACTGCATCTTTCCTTACAGCGAATACATATCCACTTCTAAACTTGGTTTCTAAAACGTAAACCCAATTTATGTCACTATATCATTCCAATAGTTGATATTCAACAAAATGTAAGCCATGATTCACAATACTCTTAAGGTATCTCTATACCATCACTAATGCTTTGTAGTGAGCATTTTTGAACTACCGATGTAGCTACTTAGCCTGCCTACTGCATGGAATATATCATGTCTCGTATAGTTCACTAGGTACATCAAGGTACCTATATTCCAATTGATTCAATCTTCCCCTTTATATTCACATTGCAGAGTTTGCTGTAAATGGAGAACCCTATTTCTCATCCTCTCCCTAGGGTACATACTAGAAATTCTCCTATATTGTGTTCTGAGTTCAATCTTCTGACATTCTTTTCTTCTATTTGTCCAAAATTTTATTTGCGATTTTTGTAATCGTTTGGATTCCTTTCTAATTAAATTGTTTCTATATATGGCTATTATTGTAAACGACCGCCTTCCACATGAATTAGAAGGCCTTTAATGATGAAAAGTAAAATGGTATTTTCGCCGAGTGTAATAAGCTTTCGATAGGGCTGTTTATGGAAAAAATGCAAAAAAATAGCTAAGGAGGGAACCGTTTTGGAAATGTGGATATCAAGAAATTGTTATAGTATGAAAGATTAAATAACGCCACCTCTAATAGCTTAAGCTTTTGGAGTAGCTAGTTGTTTCGCATGGTATAGAGCAAAAGGTCCTGAGTTCAAACCTCCTGGATAGCAAAAATCCACATGCAATGGCTAAACCCAAAAGAGGGGCCGCATGTGCCACGTGTAGGCCAACCCTAAAAAGAGGGGCCACACATGAGGGGGAGTGTTAAAGTATAAAAGATTAAATAATGCCATCTTCAACAGCTTAAGCTTTTGGAGAAGTTGGTAAGTTAACAGAAATCGACCTATTTCCATATGAAATCTGAATTAGTGCTTATATTGTTTATATTGATGTTATAGAAGTCCTCATTTGCCTTTATTTCAAGTACATTTTCGATGGACAATAATGATATTTTTTTTTCAAGATTATAGAGGTCATGTCATCCAATACTCGTATACGAATAATATGAAAAACAAAAAAGATCCTTTGATCTATTCCTTCTATTAATCTTTCTTCTCATTGTGCCAATTTTCTTATTAATTTGTCTTGGGTTTTTATATTTAACATCATAAATGATCTATTCATGATAGATGTAGATGGCCCATGAAATGAAATAAGAGAAACTCTGAAACACCCAACTCTTTGGGTTGTTTTCGTCCACTAGACCTAGCAGAGGGCAATATTGGAAAATTGAGATTATTTATGGGTAAACTAGTAAAATCACCCACAATCTGTATTTTTAGGTATATATACACTTTAGGTCTCCCAATCGATCACTTTTTCTCCAGAGAAAACCCTAGAGAGAGAGAGAAAGATTTGGAGAGGAAACCCTAGAGGGAAGAGAAGATGCCGCACAAGATTTCAAGCAAAGAAGTTCAAGTTTTTAAGGTAAAAAGATTACTTTTAACCATTAACAATGATTATTGACGGTAGATTTGTTAAAGATTTTCGGAAACCACTGAGGTATTGATGAATCTTTAATAAAAGGTCTTTCCCTCATCGTCGAATCCAATTCAGATTGATTTTCGACGATGATCTTGATTCGTGGGGATCTTGGATCACAAAGACTTCTATGAACAGATGTTTAAGGGTCGTTTAAATTAAGAAATACGATCAGTATAGATGTGTGGGAGGTAATATGAATTATCACGGAGGAAGATTAGGGTTTTGGGGAGGAAAACCATCCAAACTGCGAAAACCTGTCAATCTGGAAATTTTTAGAACGCGCTAACGGTCAACCGTGACAGGTTCTGTTCGTTTTTTTAGACTTGGTTTAGGGTCGATTTTGGGGTTTCGATTAACCCTATTAGACATAATAAATATTGATTTAAGATTAATATCATTGATAGATGTCGGATCGACACAGAGTTACGGATCACACGTTCGTAGGGAAGATTAACCGAAATTCTGTGTGTAAGTACCTTATCTCTATACCAGGGTTACTAAAATCTATGTTGTTTCAGTTTATAAACCATGTTAGATTATGTCGCATATCATATTGTTGTGTTTTCGTGATTACGTTTGATGTTGTATTTGATATGTAATCGTGAAAGCATGTTTTGTGATAAAGTCATGATTTGGCATGTTGTTTTATGAAAATTTGGATCAAACATGTGTTCATGTTCTACATTGGGAAGTTGTTGCTTTGGTTACACAAGATTATACTGTTAGATTCTTAGAATTGGTTTGGCATTTGGGTCATAGTTGACTATGCATATTATTTGGCTAGCTACGTGCTTGGGAAAGCTCCCGTGGTACCTTTGGTATTGTCACCTGCCAGTGGGGTTGGACTAGTTCTTGTGGTGCCCTGAGCATCGTTACCTGCCAGTTGGGGCTGTGGCACTGGCCGTGACCATGTTAGATCGATCGAGATCTGTTAATTGGTGTTGTGGCATCGTTCGTAGTGAAGCTTGGGAGATACAATTGGTTGATGCGTCGTTTGGTGTTTACTACACCGTGGTTGACTTGCCACTGGAAAAGTTGTTGTTTATCAAGTCTATCTTGATAAATGTTCTCGAACATGTTATGCTGATAATATCCTGCTTTTGTTTATGCTTGTGTTTACTTGCATGCTTTTGATCCACCCATTGTAGTGGTTTGGTTACTTGCCGAGCGTTCGCTCAAACCAATCTTTCTATGTTTTTTCAGATGACAAGGAGATAGATTGTGACGAATAGCGTGGGATTGGGATGAGCGTGGCACAGTTAAAGGATTAGAGCATATTTATTTTATTTGGAGACTTTGGTTGAACAGTTCATTAGTTATTTCATTTACAGTTGGAACTAGTTAATTGGGATTTATTTACGATGGATGGTTGTTATTTATTTTAACTCAACTCAACTCAACTAAGCCTTTGTCCCAAACTAGTTGGGGTCGGCTAATGAATCATTTTAGAAAATTTTCATGAAGAAGGTGAAAGGATCTACCTGGCTAAAATTGACCAAGTCTAATCCTGACACTAGTTGGGTTCTTTACATGGATCATTTTCTTCCATTCTCTCATATCCAAGGTCATGTTCTCTGTTATGTTCCTAGCCCTCAAGTCTTTCCTCACTGTTTCTACCCAAGTTGTTTTCGGTCTGCCGCTTGCCTCAGATTACTCCATCAACTTGGCACGAGTCACTTCTTCTCATTGGAGCATCCAAAGGCCTACGTTGGATATGCCCAAACCATCTTAAGCGGTGCTCTCTCATCTTCTCCTCAATTGGTTATTTATTTTATGACATTTAATTGAATAAAAGTACTTTAGTTGCTCTGTATATCTGTTTTGTGATACAAGTGATTGTGGAACTACTTAACCTTGTGTCCCGTGCAGGTGAGCCATGGGTGCACGATGCTGTCATTGGGACCTCGGATCCGGTGCGTGACAAACTTGTTACTCTTTTCATTTGTATTTTACTTTTTGTTAATCTTTCTTGATGGTAGATGAGCAACTTGGGTCACAATGGTGCATTACCGACGAATATATACCTAACTATGTTCTTCAACAAGTTTCTGGACTGGACAAAACGATTTCTCAGCTAATGAAAGATTGAACAAACAACAGACAGAAATAATTCTAGGTTAGAAAACAATGTCAACAAACAAAAGATAAAACCAACCCATGATAAGCTATTTGTGGCAACAATAGTTCGAGACAAGAGCTTATTCCTGACTATTATTATTTGCTTGTGATATGTTCGCTCTTTATTTTGGAACTTCGACATAAAAAGAAGAAAAAATCATTTATGTGGGTCCTACCGAACCTCAATGATCCTACTCATAGTGACGTCGGTGGGACTGAATCGTGCATCTGAGATGTTTACAAAGGATTCTGGACATGCAATAAAATCCCCAAAAGATTTTTTTCACACACTGCATTGATTTTGATCCAGTGGTAAACTCTTTTATATGCTACCCTGTAGAGCGACTGCTAGGGAAATTCTTATCAAATGGAGGGTCGTTTGATGGTTTTGGGAAGTGGTTTTTCTGAAATCTTGAGGAGGGAGATGGGTTTATCTCAACCTCGAAGATTCACCCACCGAATCGGTGGTTCTGAGGTTTGGATTTGATTTGTAATTTAATCTTATTGTCTGGGTCTTCCTTTGATTTTTCTGAGAATGTTATCTGTTTGATTTTTCTTTTCCCCTTTCTATGATTTTATGTTTGTTCTCTGATTGTATTCAGTAACTTGGTCCTGGTAATAACTTTCTGTTAGGATATAGTTTGTGGAAATAAGATTTGGGAGTTAGTGTTCTGGAATGTATGGTTACAGTTTCTTAATGCTTTGGCTAAGCCTTGATTAGTTCTTCTTGATGGGGAAAAGAGAAGGAGTTTGGTAGTTTCTACATTTTCGTATGCAAAATTCAGACCCACATTATAAAATCAATCTGGTTCATGCTTCATGTGTTAAATTTTGGATCATGGGATTCAATCAATACGCCGGGATCACAAACACAATACGAGAATCTAACCATGGAAATACTAGGATGCAAAAGAAAATTGTGAAACTTACCTCGATCTACCATGGCGGTGATCGATCAGGCTGTGTCTTCTACTGCCTATCTGGTCTGCCTGATCTCTGGAGGGGGGATCTCTTTTGGTTAGGTTAGACGGCAGCAGAGACCAAATCCTTTATCTATAGAAAAAGACCTCATAGAGTTTTGCCCACGTTGTAGTTGAATCTAGGGCTACACTAATCATCCATGTCTCAATAGAGACGAGATGCACTGATTACCCTTATACCCTTTATTGATCACCGTGGAAACGGGTAATTCCAGTAATTTCACACTTGATCTCATTCTTCAATCTAGACCATCGATCTTAGATCAGTGATTGCCCACATAAGATCTTACATCATGATTGTAATATGCCTGTTGAAACGTTGGAAAGATCTTTTCTCAATTCTACTCCATTAATTTTTTTTTTTTGAAAATGTTCTATTCCATTAATATTTAGTTTTGTTATGTGAAATTCACTGGGTTTCCAGGCTTTGGGTCGATTCCATTTCCACTGAGCATCATCTCATCTGTTGACAATTTGGAGAAATAATCCTTCATATAGATTTTGAGTTTTCTTTGCCTGTTAAGACCAAAGACCAAACGAGAAAGCTCATGGGAGGAGAAGAGAAAAACTTCATCCCAGTAAGAAACAATCCCCAAACTGAAATTTCTTTGATACTGGCTGAATTTAAAATCATCTGCAACCAATACCAAGGTTTTAAATTTCGGTCGCCACGGAAATAAAAACTTTTTCAGTTTCAGTTTGAAATTTCGGAGGAAATTCTGTAAAATCACTGAAACATATGGAAACATATTGCAAAGGATATAACTTAAAGATGAAACTTCAAGAAATGGTAGAATAAGCACAATATAGACTTAGAAATCATCACATAAGCAAGACAACCATCCACAATTGTTTAAAAACATCGAACACCCAGTGACATGCACAGTCACACATGTTTGATCATTTAGTACATCAAAGTTTACATCTAGTTCATATAAATATTTATACATAATACTTGCACCACATTGTGCATGCAATTCATGTAAATATAATTATGTAGTACATATTGATGTAGTGTACCACTATTACACTTACGATTTTGGTTTATGCATTTCTGTCATTCTGGTTCCAGTTTTGATGAGGATGGAAACGGAAACGCTTTGGTTGTTTCGTTTCGGTTTTAGTTGAAATTTAAAACCATGGCCAATACATTCTTGAACAATAAACTTCAAACACTCCTTCAAAGTAGGATGTGAGCTTGTAATGAAACATTACATGAAATGAGGGGAAGAAACTTTGTTAGATTTACTCAATTTCCTTGCTTTCAAAATCTCCCACGACAGGGGAGTTTGTGCCATACTTTGATAAGAAATCGAAGAAACCCAACTAAAGTGTAATTTCTGGGTTCTAACTCAGAAAAAATATAATTTAAGTGTTTAGATGGTTTTGGAACTTTATTTCCAAGGAGTTACAAGTCTAAAAGAGAGTCCATGGGCTGTTTGTCTGTAGTAGCCAAGAGTGGTGAATTTCTTTGGATTTATTTTATATTTTACTGGAATTTCCAGTTTGTCTGCTGCTTGTTCCTCTTCAGTTCATGTGCTCTTACTTTGCTGTCTTCCTCTTCATTTGCTGCTGCTCCGACGGTACTTATCCGGCGTGATTGTCGAAGGGCCAAGATTCTATTTCATGGAGGTGTCCAACACCTGAATTTATGACTACAAGTCTACAAAAATCCAGCGTGGTATTCAGTTCCTGGGTTGTTTACAGTAGGGAGGTCACTGTAAATTATATTTACAGCCCTACTTGCGTAAAAATTCGGGAATGGTTATTTTATCTTAACAAGAACTGAGATGTTTTTGTTTCTTCTTAATAAAGTTTATTGTCTTTGTGAAATTAAAGCGATTGAAATTGGTCTGCATCTAAAGAATAGTTGCTTGGATGATGGATCTTGTATGGATTATTGGAAGTGCCCAATTTGCTTATTTGGCCTTCATTTTTTTGAAATAGGTCCTCGTGAAGCGGTTAGATCTGTATGTGAAACTACAGGGTCATGATGGTTGCGTTAATACTGTACATTTTAACCCGACTGGCGACCTTCTTATCTCAGGGTCTGATGACAAGCAAGTCATAGTTTGGAACTGGAATGGTAAAAGCAAAAAATACGCATATCCTTCTGGCCATTTAGATAACATCTTCCAGGCAAGGATTATGCCATTCACTGATGATCGGATTATAGTAACTTCCGCTGCTGATGGTCAGGTTTGTTCCAGGCTACTTTTCTCACTTAGCTCTTGGTTACTATTTGACAAGTTTGTTTAAGGGGATCCTTGTATGAAAGTTATTTTTGCAGTGTTAAAATTTTTTCATGTGTCACTATCAGTAATTATAAATACAATTTCGTCACTAGTCTTATGTTATGTAGACTCATTGAGATGACTATCATTGTGGCAACAGTTGTTTAAATTCACTTTCTTTCACTTTTATCTCAAGGTTTTTTGTCCATAATTTTATATGATAATTGTTTTTTGGATATGCTGTAAATGATCAAATCATTGGATGATCTCCATAAGATACACTTATGTTTTGCAAACAAAAAACTCATACAAAAAATCATTATAATTTGAAATAAGATTTTTTTATAAATTCATGTGACTTAGTGAACTTTTAGAAGAAAGCAGAACGTTTGATAGGAGATAGACATTTGATCATTGCCAAGGTCTGATGGCGACATCTGACCATTCTCTAGTCCCTTCTCTTTGTTTTATTCCTTTTCTCTTCTTTCTCGTCATTCTTCCACTGTTTTTTCGGCTGTTTTCTCTCCATTTTACTCCCTTTTCTCCAATTTACGTTTGTTTCTCGTTGGTCCGATGTAGTGCCATTCATTGTGAATAAACCTCTTGTGCAGTTGCACAAAACCAAGATCCATTCGGTCGAATCAAAGCAAGGGTTGATGCTCCCCCCTCCCCAACTCTCTTCTCGGGTAGTTGATTTGGGTTGTCCTCACCCCAAATCAAATGTATTTTGTGTCGCTTTCTTCCTTTTTCTTTGTTTTTTCTGTGATTTCTTCCTTGCTCATTCTTCATGTCATCCTCACCTCATTGCAAACTTACTTTCGAGTCGCTACTCTCATTTATGCCAAATTGGATGGATCCAATTATCTCCTGTGGTGCAATCTACTAGAGTCGATCCTCATTGATCGGTTAAATATATAGATCAGTTTCTCAATAAAAAACATTCGAAGTACCTAAAGACTCCGGTAAATTCTCCATGAATCCTGTTTACACTCGATGGAGATATCACGATTACTTTGTTAAAAAGTTGCATCTATTAACTTAGTGAGATGAAGAGGGAGAATATGAGAGAAGAGGAGAAAAAATGCAGGAGAACTTTCTATCATGGGGGTGCTCTCTTTTATTAACATTAACTAACTTATAATTGAAATTACAGGTATACCCATATTGAAGGGAAAAAAAGTGGACTGATGTACACATTTCTTTTTCTTTTATTACCCTTTTTTTTAACTTTAAAAAAAAGGGGGAACAAAGTTCATAAAAGAAAAAGAAAAGTGTACATCAGTCCACTACATTTCACATATGCAATAGCTTGAATACTCCTCAAGTTGGAGAGTAGATGTTAATCATTCCTATCTTGGAAGTAAGAGACTGCTGTTGATTCCTCATGAAGAACTTTAGTGAACACATTTGTCAATTGATCTACTGATCAAACATAGGAAGTACTAATCAAACCAGATTCCCTCCTCTCGTATGAAGTGAAAATCAACCTCTATGTGTTGGGTTCTAGATTTGAGAAAATGGTTGGTTGTCACAGAAAATAGGCATCGAACTATTGACTACCATAGCCTTATATTTTACCTATGCACTTGACCTTGGTACCACATTCTACTTCTTGCTTTTCGAATTTACGTAATTAGCTCCAACAAAGGTACAATATCGTTAGGCTTTTCTCCTATCATCAGGGTAACCAAACCAATTGGCATATGTGAATGTTGAGATGTCAAGATGGCCATTATTCTTATACAAGAAACCCCAACCTATATATGATTTGAGATATTTTAAAGTGTGATGCCCAACTTCCGTGTGAGTTGTCCTTGGTGCATTCATAAACCTACTGACAATACTCACTGAATATGTAAAGTTAGGTCTAGTGATGATTAAATTCCATCATCAAGAGGTCTGCCAGCTTTTACAGATAAACAATGATTAAATTCCATAGGTGTGTCAGTTGGTTTCACCCCAAGGTTTCCGGTCTCGGTTAAAAGATCTAACACTTATTTCCTCTGAGTCAATCTTTCTGCTCCATCAATTTTTGTAATAAGATCAATAAAAGTGCTCTCATACTTTTTAACTTTATCTTCTGAGAAAGTCTCACAATATTCACGCTGGATCTCTCTTCGAGTGCACATTCTCTAGATTGAGTCGCCACTCGCCAATTATCTGAAGAATACATCTTATCAAAATTTCTGAGGTATTAGAATCCCTATCCTCTATTCTAGTGTCATTTATTAACAGGGAATGAATCCTATTACTTCTCCTTCTGGCACTAGCAACACTTTGAATGTAAGTTGTAATTTTATCTCACCTTTTTAACCATTTCAACCAGGGATTTTGTCTCCACATTAGTTCTTCATCGATAATCAGATGATGATTACCTTCCTATAGACGAATTCATTCAGAGGATTCCTCCATAGAGAGTGATCTCACATCGCTGATTCCAATAAGTCTGTTAATATTTTGTAATAATGAAGCCTTTCTAAGTTTCAATTCGCCAAGTGCCTCCTTAGCCCAAAATTTAAGTTGAGATTTAATGAACATCAGCTTCTGGCTTAATCTAACAACAGCTGACCCCGAACCCCCATCTTTAACCCACAAGATTTGAGATTCCAACGAAGGCTCCTCTAGCCAGGCTAATTCAAAACGAAAGGGGATGGGTCCCGCGAACCCATAACAGGATTGAGAAGTAGCGGTCTGATCTGAGACTATATTGGGAAGAGCAAATTGAATGATTCCAGGGAATCCCTCACTCCAAAGCGAACAAATGAGAAATTGATCTATCCAACTTTTGCTTTTATTCCTTTCCCATATGTTTCCTGCCCTCGTCTAATGGAGATTAATCAGGGCGTTCCTACCCAAAGATTCTCGAACACCTAGCTCTATCTCCTATTAGACGAGTGGCCTTAAAATCCCCACCAATACTCCAAGGAGAGTCCCAACTCTCCCTAATCAAATTAAGCAGGTCTGGAGACGGTTGAGAACTTCCAAAGAGAATTATCTTCTATCCTTCTCAATTTGAAATATAGAAGTAGCTGATGATTTCTCCCTCTAGAGACAACTTGGCCCCATTCCACGTAACCACGAATCCTCCTGCAGAACCCCCAGTGTCGAGAGAAGATAACTGAAAATTTGATGAGCACCCAAAGCTTCTAAGATCAAATATCGAGGAGCCTTCGATCTTAGTATCTTGGATTGAGACAATGAGTGGTTTTAACAACTTTCAAATTGGCTCTTTTGGTTGCGGAGCTTAACCATCGGACATTCTACACTAGGATCTTCATGGATAACAGAACTCCCCTCGAACCAAAGTAGTATAATTTCTAGCTCTGCTGACTGACCAGCTACTTTCAAAAAGAGGTTGTTTTGTTCACTTGACACTCAAGCTTAAAACTCGTGATTACATCTGAGAGTGCACAGTAATTCCCAGTACAGATTGGTTACATACATCTTGTGCATTCGCATATAAGGGTATGCGCACTGCTTTTCTGTTTGACGTAAAACCATTCCACATGTCTCATATTTTCACTGCATTTTTTTCCTTCAGCCTGCCGTCAACTTCTTTGAGATAATCGTATAAATATTTTCTAAGCTTCATTGCAACCATTGGCATCATATTTTGTTGATTGCAGTCCTTATAGGTTTCCTTATGATTTTCCATTATTCAATTCTCCCAACATTTGAGTGTGTTAGGGTGATGCCAAAGTCAGTGAAGTCTCTGTTGGCTGGTGGGATTTCTCTCCTTGGTAGTTCAGAGGTAGAGCTCTACGGAACCTTGGACTTTTGGCCATGTTTTGGTCTATATTCGGAACAGGCAAATCTTTTAAGTCAGTGTAAAAATTTGGTGGCCTTTGAGAGGTTATTTTCATCAGAATAGTTTGGTAGGCAGTGGCTAATGGCATTCTAGGGCCTTGCTAAGTCAGTGGTGCAGAGATTGTGGGATTTCTTTATCTTCAGCAGGGTGCATATTCATAGGGTTATTCTTAGATGGGTGCTGCCTTCCTTGAAAGAAATCGAGCTGAATTTTGTCGGACCTAGCATTGGCACCCCGAAGAACAGATATTGGAGGCATCATTAGAGACCATGCAGGTAGGGTGAGGTTGGCTTGCTCGGGTCCTACTGTAGTTAAGGACTTGACTGAGACTGAGGTATTAACCTTAAGGGGACGTTTGGATACACGGATTTTAGAATCCGGGATTTCTTCAAAATTGTAGCTAAGAGACAAGAGAAGAAGCGGACCAGCCGTCGTTTTTGACTCATTTTTGACTTCTCTCCCTTCTTTCCATCAGCAAGAGAGTAGCAGATCCTCCCATATTTCCAGGTTTTAGAGATCTTAGGATGCAGGAGAGATTTTTAAAACCTGATTTTCTTGCTTCAAATCCAAGAAACGCTGCCAGGACAGCACACAGCAGCTTGATCATGAACCCTCTTTTACACTGTTTTCAAACTAAAAACCTGGATTCTAAAATTCGCGTATCCAAACGGCCCCTAAGTGAATGGGATTAAGATCCTTTACCCATTCGGTGGCCACTTAATTATTGTGGGTGACTCCCTTAATATGATTAGGTGGATGCAAATTGGGAAAGAGTACCCTTAGAGGTTGGCACATCCCACTGAGGGGTCGCTTGATTTAGCTGCTCATGTTTAGGGTGCTTTTCAACATGTGGTTAGATATGCTAACACGGAGCAGAATAGCAGATTGACTTGTGGATGTGTGTGTGGGCAGACATGGTGTAGATTTCTGCTCGCTAGTGAAAGATTGTTGTTCATACTGTTATCGTTTGTGCCTTCCTTTTTTTTTGAGTCCTTGGTTATTTTCCTACCTCAGTCATCTACTTGTATTTTCTTTTTTCTCATTCTTTGTCTAAGACTCTAAGATCTCTTACAGTTCTAGAGAAAAAGAAAAAGTAAGAAGTCTCCCAGCATTAGAATAAAATTATGTACAAAATCACATTACTGTATACTCTTACCTCAGCTCAAAAGATAAAAAATAAAGGGGGAGTGGGTTCTCTGTCCTGCAATCTCTGAAAATTTTAGATTGATCAAAGTACAGTGTAATCTTCCTGTGATCCAGGAAAATTCTAGCATGACGAAAGTACTGAGCTATCTTCCTTTGTTCCTGCACTACTACACGATATTTTCAAAATTTATATTTTTTTTACTAAGCATTTTCAGTCATAGTTATTCCAGTTATTGACAAATTATCAAAGGAGCTGTTTGGATGCAAGGAAAATTTTTCTTGGATTATTTTTCCTGGAAAATGTGTTTTTCCTATGTTTGGCTAACTCTTTTTCCATGGAAAATAATTCCAAAATAATTTTTTTTCCTAATTTTCTAAGAAATTTAAATCCTAGACCTGGAATTTTTTTCTCGAAATTTATTCCATAATTAGTACTTCTTCTCTAGATCCAAATGGCTCCTAAAGTATATTTATGTTGTAACCATATTTCTTTCCTTGCAGGTCAGGCTTGGCCAGGTGTTGGAGAATGGTCAAGTAGACACCAAAAGGCTCGCAGAGCATCATGGTCGTGTACACAAGCTTGCTATAGAGCCAGGAAGTCCACACATATTTTACAGTTGCGGTGAGGATGGTGCCGTACAACATGTGGGTCATCTCCTATAGAATCTCAATTTTTTTCATTCCTTTTGAAGGTGTTTCATTATTATTACAATTTCAGAGATGAAAAATTCGTTTTTGCAGTTTGATTTGCGGAGTCATTCTGCTACCAAACTGTTCTCTTGCTCTTCATTCACACCGAACAAGCAGCCTCGAAGAAGCATACAGTTGAATGCGATTGTAATAGACCCACGCAACCCTAATTATTTTTCTGTGGGAGGCTTTGATGAATATGCACGTGTCTACGACATAAGGAATTATCAGTGGGATGCGTCTAGTGATTCCGACCGACCAGTGAATACTTTCTCTCCCCGTCACCTGTTTGGTACTGACAATGTTCACATCACTGGGCTGGCGTATTCTAACAAGAGCGAGTTACTTGTCTCGTACAATGATGAACTTGTCTATCTCTTTCAGAAGAACATGGGAATTGGTCCAAATCCACTGTCTGCCTCTTCTGAGGATTTGCAGAAATTGGACCAGCCACAAGTATATATGGGCCACAGAAATTCACAAACAGTTAAAGGCGTGAGTTTCTTTGGCCCCAACGATGAGTATGTTGTGAGTGGGTCCGATTGTGGTCGTATATTCATCTGGAAAAAGAAGGGGGGAGAACTATTGCGTTTAATGATTGGGGACAGACACATTGTAAACTGTCTGGAGCCCCATCCGCATGTGCCTGTTCTCGCTACGAGTGGCATAGAAAAAAATGTTAAGCTTTGGGCTCCCATAGCTAAGGATCCAATCTCACTGCCTGGTAATGTAGAAGAGGTATGTTTTTTTGCCTCGTATTTCAGACCTTTTTCCAGCATTTTTTTCATGAAATGTTTCTAACTTTTGTCGATTTTTGGGCAGATAATGGAGGCTAACAGGCAGGGCAGAGAAGACCGTTCACGGATAACACTTACGCCTGATGTTATCATGCATGTGTTGAGGCTGCAGAGAAGGCAAACTTTGGCTTACATTGAAAGGAGATATGCAATGGAAGACCTCGACACTGATGATGAAGATGGAGGAGATGCATTTGTTTTAGGGTTTGCGGATGGTGATGCCGCACCTGAAGAGGGTTTTACCTCAAATTCCAGAGATTGCAACATTAGCTGAAAATGAAAAAAATGTTTCTTTCTATAGAGTCAAAATTTACATGGAACATTTTGAGTTTCTGGAATTAGTGGGAGAAAGTACAATGCAGAATGCCCAGAGGGAAATCGGCCCCAATACCAAAATCCTCAAGGAAGGTATGTTATCTCACAGTAAATACTATAGAATTTACACCAGGTTCCGTGGGGTGGTAGTGTAAAAATGCATATATTGTAGCTTTCATATTATGACCATGTATATGGTGTATAACTTCATATACTCTGCAAGTTTACATGGCATTTGCATGCACAATCAAAATAAATTGCTCATCGTTTTTGCAATCAGATTCTTATATATTACTATTATATTTTACTGCGGTATATGTCTGTTTGGCTCCTCTACACAGATTGCAATTTCAAAAGTGATTGAAATATGTATCATCAATTCTTCCCATACACCTTGCATAATTGTTTGAGCACTTATGCCCTGTTTGTTTTGGATTTTGAGAACCCGATTGTGACTCAAAAACAGATTATTGGGCTCAAAATTATACGTAAATCTGAGTATAATAATCAGCTGGTTTTCCTATCGAATTTTAATAAACCCATAAAGCAAAACATCAAATTCCTTCACTTCTTTTTCCCATCTCATGATTATCGCATACTTTCTTCATCAATAGACTGAAAGAAAACTGACCCCACCACTAGAAACTGAAAATATACCTGCAATGGGTTTGTGGGTGCAACTCAGTTGGAGGGGAGGGATTTTGCCACATTTCACTTTTCTTAGCAAGCTCCACATTTTCTGATATCCTTCGTGACTAAAACCTTTCTAGTGAGTTATACAATGGTCATGATCCTCACTTTTACTCCACATTTTCTGATATCCTTCATGAGTAAAAAACCTTTCTACTGAGTTATACAATTGTCATGATCCTCCATTGAGAAACACCTTACTTGTGATCTCCACAAGTGCTAAGCCACCCTCTCCATTGGGGAAAACCTTCCTAGCAAGCCTGTGATTGCCAATATCCTCCAAGGAAAGGAGAGGATGAGAACCTAACTGCCTTTCACTAAGAAAACAAAATGAACTCATTTCAGAAGCTCATACTGCAATTCCCATGAGGCTGGGTTAAAAAATCCAAAAAAAATGATTATGGGTTTCACTAGTTTTGAAACAGATACTGAATTAAGGATACCATCTTGTCTTAACAAAAGGTGACGAAAAAGGAGGGTTTTACTTCAATTTCAGGGGGTGGAAACCTTAACCACCTTTTTTTAATAAAATACAGCTTAACAAGAAAAGAAACAGAAAAGGCTCATTTCATCTTATGCCCTTGTCCTAAAACCTTTTTCAAAATATTCACCTTCTCTCACAACTTACACTCAACTGCTATCAGAAGAGCTCAAGGAAAATATTCTACAATTAGTGATATCAAGTGGGCTTGGAATTGTCTGGTTCTACAAAGTGTAAGCCTCTTCTTGATTCCACTTTCACATCTGCAAACTACTCATGAAATGACTGAAAATTTCCTTATTTTCTAGTAGAAGAGCTTAAGGAAGATGGTATTGCCACTCCTAAAATTTGGCATTTGCCAATCAATATCATTTGCGTTCTCATACTTGATTCTTCTTTCTAGTCATAGGAATGTGACATGGCAGCATCCCTAATTTTAAGAGTGGCAATAACATGAGAAAGGTGGAACCACCCACCCCTTGTATGATGATCGTGTCCATGAATATTGTTGGCTACGCAAGTCTGACCTATTTCCCTTGGTCTCACCCTCATCGGATGTTTCTAGACCTTTGATCAATCATGATGTAAAAGATGTCTTTAAGCCACTGATTTCTTCCGGGGCCGGCATATTATCCCTTATTAGTATAGTACAAATGTTGCTGTTGCTCCCCTATTAGTGAACGTAAAACGAAATTTATACTCATTTTTAGTGTAAAATTTGTTTTTACGCCCATTTTACGTCGAAAGAAACAGAGCCTCATTGAAGAAAAAAAACTAATCCCATCTCATGTTGAAATTGTTCAGTGATGGCCTGAGTCACGGTAGACCAGAGTGAATGATAAATGCTAGATTAGACTAGACCACATGTACCAATGAATCAGAGATTTCCAAGTCATGGACTCCCGAAGAGATAGACATGTGTATAAGATGATTTTAGATTATATCAATGACAAGGAAAGAGTCTATATCCAATTTATGGGTAATGGGATTACTCTTTGAATTGGTCAATTCTTTGAATCGGGGCCTACCTCTTAAAGCAGAACATTAGGTATTGAATCGGGGCAGGACGGGATGGGGCCGATCAATCCCCATCCCCGCTTCGGGGATTTTTAAAAATTCCTCGTCCCAGGTTAAATTGGGGAATCCCCGACCCCCACGGGGTGGATCCTGTTTTCGCGGGTTTAATTGCCAGCCCCACTGTTGATAATTATTGTGGATATGTCTTCTCACAATAATCAATCATGATGCAGAAAACTGTCTTCTCACAATAATCATAATGCAGAAAACACCAATTCAAATCTCCAAATGGATAGGGTTGGGTATTAGTATGATAGAGTGTGTCCTAAAAAAAGGCAAGGTCCATCGCATAAAGTCATTTCGCGGCTGGCTGTTACATGTGAGAGCAGCCACCTCAGATGAATTAAATGAATAAGACAAAATCTACCTCAAATTCATTTAAGGTAAGATGCTCTCTCATGTACAAATATATAGAATATTTTTCATCTCATTTCTCAGCGTTTCTACCCCCTTTTGTTTGTATCTTCTTGAAGGATGATTGAAGAATGAAAACACATGGAGGAGGACTGAAAAGTAGGTGGAAATATCATTTCCATCTATATATATGTATGTATATACTTTCACTATTTCCACCCTCCAAAAAGGCATGTCCCATTCAATGCAAATTTAAAACCATCAATCAGACACCTAACACTACACCTACCAAACAGCAGCCATCTAAAAGTCTAAAAGTTGTAAAAAAAATTCCAACTTGCTCTTGGGGGCCCACCACATGTTCAATTCTGATACGACCCAAGGTACATACATATCTAGTTTTCAAAAAGAATTTATGGTGATGTGGGTTTTTTAATCTTCATGGGAGTGTTGAAAAGATGGTGTTTTTAAGGAATCTTGGGGGGGTTAAATTCAAAGAGAGAAGGAGTCCATGTGGGACTTTAGAAAGAGAGAATTTCCTGAACAGGCATAACTTTTCTTCCAATGGTATTTGAGAGTGGAGACAGGTATGTATGGAAATGAGAGAAGAAGTCCATGTGAGACTTTAGAAAGAGAGAATTTCCTAAACAGGCATAACTTTTCTTCCAATGGTCTATGAGAGTGGGGGACAGCTATGTATGGAAATGAGAGCTTTCGTACACTCCTTCCTGTCAATGCCAAGCTTTTGTCCTTTCATATCCTCCCTGCACTTATGTCGCGTGTTGAATAATCATCCTTTGCTAAGAGCTCTGCTATCGTCATCTAGAAAAATATCTATCTCCAAAATGCTCTTTTATCTTCGCAAAAAGAAGCCCGAGTACAATTCCAACTAAGGGAAAAGAACCCGAGTACGATTCTAACCAGGGTGTCGTTAATTAGGGTGAAAAACTAGTATTAAAAATCTTTTATTCTCACTGCCAAAAGCATGGGAGGCTCTTTGTTTGGTGACTGCATAGAGGAGGCAAGAGAGAGAGAGAGAGACAGAGAGTGATCTCCTCTAGGGGTGTAAACGAGCCGAGCCGAGCTTGGCCAGGCTCGGCTCGGCTCGTTACGCTCACAAGTGAGGCTCGGGCTCGAACCAGGCTCGGGCTCGGTCAGGCTCGGCCAGGCTCGCGAGCCTTACCAAGCTTGGGTTATATTATGTTCACACCCCTCATCTTCCCTGGACAGCCCTACTAGTGTAATTTGACTACTTTTTTTTACACTATGGGGGGTGGTCCTAGTAACAAATGGGGTTCCAAAAATGAAGTGACATATTTTGGCCCCCCTTTCACTCCATGGACAACCCTTTTAATGTATATATTAATATATAATATATATATTTAAATATATTAAATTCTTAACGAGCCTTAACGAGCCGAGCCGAGCCGAGCCTGGCCTAAATCGGGCTCGGCTCGGCTCGTTAAGGATTCGAGCCGAGCTCGAGCGAGCTTCCGAGCCCGAGCCAAAATTGACACCCTTAATCTCCTCGGTTTGTTCTCTTGGGATTTTCTCAGGTTTCTCTTGTGTACAGTCTTGATTAGGTTGCGGGTTATGCGTTTGGAGCTATAATCACTTGTAATCTTTGTATTATTTTATTTCTAATAGTGAAGATTGTGTTCTCGCTGGTAGACGTAGGCATCTTGGCCGAACCACGTAAAATCTCAGTGTTTATATTGTGGTTTGCGTTTATTTTTACTTTTCTATTTATTTGTGCACTATCGGATTGGAATTGCCTGGCGGATTTTATCAACAAATGATATCATACCCGAGGTTAGAGTGATCCCTAAGGCGTTAGTGAAGCAATCGTGGATGTTGTGTTTTAATCGCAGTTACAATAATCTCGGGAGGGTTGAAAGATAATATGAGATTTTCATTCAACATGAAGCCTTACAACGAGAAGTTCAGAGTAATATGGGGTGACGGTAAAGTCGAGCTCTACCTAGTTCAACATCGACATGTTTGACGGAAGGATAGTTTCACCGTATAGTAGATGAGGGTGAAGAACATCCTTGTTCAACAGGGCTTAACTGAGGTGTTGAAGGAGAGTGATGGGAAGCTAGAGAAGATGATGTATACAAAGTAGGTAAACATTAAGTCAGAGGCGGTTAGCACAATTCGACTATGTTTGACAGATAGCGTTATGTTCAACGTTATGAAAGAACGAGAAGTGCCTAAATTATGAGAGAAGATTGAAAAGCTTTATATGTCAAAAAGCTTTGGCCATTGATTGTCTTTGAAGCTGGAGTTGTACGGTATGATGATGCAAGAAGGTAGAAATCTTCTAGAACAAGTGATTGTGTTCAACGAGCATGTGGATCAACTCCACAAGGTTGATGAAAAGATGAATGAAAAAGATTAGGCCCTATTACTTCTTACTTCACTTCATAATTCGTACGATAATATGGTGACTTTGTTATTTTTCAGTAAGGATACAGTGAAGATGGAAGAAGTCACGATAACGCTCTTATCAAATAAAAATAAGAGGAGGCCTAATCAAGATGTTGGTCAACAGCATGGGTTGATTATTTGTGAGGGAGAATCGAAGATGAAAATTGTCTGATAAGGGATCAGGAAAAGGCAGGTCAAGATCTAAGGTCAGCGGAAATGGCGTGTAGTATTATTGTTGAAAGGAATATGACTACATCAAGCGTGATTGTCCAGACAATGGTGATACAAATGTGATGGTGGCAGTAGAGGATGAGCAGAGCTTATCCTCATGATGAGCGGATTTTGGATTCAGGGCACTCTGGTTATTGATGATGAGCAGGTATATTGTCCTTCAATGACGAGCGAGTGCAAGGATTAGACACTTGTGATGTCATGCGAGTTGGAATAGTGAAGATCAAGATGTTCGATGGAATGGTTCATAATTTGATTGGTGTGGCGTATGTCCCAAAGATACGGAAGAATCTAATGTCACTTGGCCGATTAGACTCTAGGTGTGTGCATACATAAGTTCTCTTTCGCAGTTGGTCCAGAGACGAGTTTTCAGTTTGTAAACGATGACGAGGAGATGACAGTTCCTACGTCTGCGGCGATGGTGTACCAGTGGCGACATCAACGAAAAATCTTTAGGT
Source organism: Tasmannia lanceolata (assembly GCF_043159265.1). Taxonomy (NCBI): domain Eukaryota; kingdom Viridiplantae; phylum Streptophyta; class Magnoliopsida; order Canellales; family Winteraceae; genus Tasmannia; species Tasmannia lanceolata. The sequence continues at coordinate 13,159,885 of NW_027518695.1, forward strand.
GACTGAAAAATAAGCCGAGGTGGAGATTAATGGGAAAATTGCCTTCTTTCCCACCTCAATTTCCTAACGTAGTAAGGATCATGGTTATGGTAGGAAGGCAAAAACGAGAAAGTAGGCCTCTTTAGTTTTTTGTAAAAAAATCTAGTATAAAAGATCTTTTATTCTTACAGTCAAGAGCGTGGGAGGCTCTTTGTGTGGCGGTTGCAAAGAGCTGGTGAGAGAGAGAAAAGAGGGAGTGTATGCGTGCATGTTCTCCTTGGTTTGTTCTCTTAGTTTTTTCTCTTGTGGTTTTCTCGGGCTTTTCTTGTTTAGAAGTAACAGTAAGGGTTGCAATTTGTGGATCTGGGGCTATAATCCATTGTAATCCTTGTATTATTTTCTTTTTTATAGTAAAGATCGTATTTCGCCTTTGAAAGAAGGCATCCTGGCCGAACCACGTAAAATTTCATTTTTATTTCTACTTTTTCATTTTTTTTGTGCACGATTTTATGGGATTTGCCTGATGGATTTTCTCAGCACAAGGAAATTTGTTATCCTTCCTTCTTGAAGATAAAATGTTTTCGGAGCAATGATAGATACAATGGAGCCCTTGCATAAAGAGCCAAAAAGGGCTCTTCATTGGATTCACGTCATTTTCAGTTACATTTTAAAATTGGTTGAAAAAGTAAAATCAGTTTTATGCAAGGGCTCCCTTGTATCTATCATTGCTCGTGTTTTCGATATAGAAATTGTATGGGGTAGGACTTATCAAGAACAACCTAACCTAGAATACAATGCAAACTAGGAAAAGGTCTTCTTATTCATGGCATAATCAAACAATGATTATGAATTACAAATAAACCCTAGACGACACACATGCAGACTATTGGTGATAGAGAATTAAATAATTATTAATTTAATATTTAATCATTTAAAAGTAAGGATCAAATAGTATTAAATGTATAACAAAAATATTCAAATAAATAAAATCTAATTGCATATCAACCATAGTTTGAAAACCCATCCAACTGAACTGGGACTAGTCAATTTTAAACCATCATTGTGGGCGACAAGTTGAAAAAAACTAGTTCACACCCGTAGAATTTTTGTGTTAATTGGGGCAATTCTCAAGTCAAGTCACTTAGCCAAGCTGGATTTATTTTCTTTTTCTACCGTCTTATTTAAATAGTCTATTATTTTTTTATATTCTTTTCAAATCCTGTGCTCATAAGGCATAGAAGTACATATTCACATTGAAAGAATGACAACAGCAGCAGCAACAACTAGGCGAAGAGTAGGTTTAATATTACACTAATTAAGTCAAAAGAACATTGTAAAAAAATGTGTTGGTTTAGTGAATAAGGGCTATTTTGTTGTCAAGAGACAAATCTCTGATTCACCTCACCCCGTTGAAGATGGAAATTGGCAAAAGGTTACTAGAAGTAAAGATAAAAAAGCGAAGTCTCCGGCTAGTCTCCTTCGTCTTTCTCCAACCTGTGTTCTTCCCTCCCTTTTCAAGCCTCCTCCAAACTTGGGATAATCCTGGGTTTTGTTTGAGTAGGCTTCCACCTTGGGAGAAGTTTTTTTGGCTTTGGTTAGTGAGCCAGGGTAATTCTGAATCCTTGCTTGTTTCTCTTGATGTTTTTGGTTTTGCTCTTTTTGTGTTTCTTTCTGTGTTGTTGTGAGCCCCCAGCCTGTTTGGTGGGTTTGTTCCTATGCTTCATGTGTATCTTTCTTTTTCTCATGCAATAAATCTGGTCGGGGTCTTGCCTAACCCCAGCTTACCCATCCAAAAAAAAAGGGGGCTATTTTTGTCCCGTCCTTGCTACTTCCAAGCCAAAATCCACCATAAAGGTGGAATTTTTCTTAAAAAATCTTGGGAAAGGTGCTTCTCTCTCTTTCTCTCTCTTCCCTCTGTCTTTCCTCTCTAATGACACCACTAATATTCCCCTACTATTTATTCGGTGCAACCAACCACTACTTACCACTATCCGCTTAGGTAATTCCAGGCAAATTCAATGCTTGTCTCCACCATGTTTACTTCTTATTCCACTACAATGTGAGTCTATGCTGCGCATCCAAAACGATTTTAAAACATGAATAATGTGATTAACATCAATTATTTATTGAGCCTATGCCGCGCATCCAAACCGATTTTAAAACATGAATAATGTGATTAATGAGAAAGCTTTGAATTGAAACTCCAATATCGATGTAACACGAAAGCAATTAGCCTGAAAGTGATATAAGAGTACTCACATTGTCATATGGTTTGGAACCTTGGTCTGGTATATTCACAACCTTGGTTTAAAGAAAATGTTAATATTTTATTTTAAATAAGTACAAAATTTATTTTTAAAAATTTTACTTATTTACAAATTTACCACCCAATTTAAAAAATGAAACCTTTTACTCCTTTTCTCTTGAACTTCAGTCCTATATATGTTGTAGACTAGGAAAGGAACTACATGGAAAGGGTTAGAGAGTAAAGTCAACATATTATTAAAGTTATCACATAGTGGACCGCCGCTAAAGAAGCAACCTGAATTAAAAGACCAGAGTAAAAAGCCTCCACAGAGTGGGCCACTGAAGATGCGAATGCAAAGGCATGATGAAATATTAAAGTCCCAATTGGGTGGGTGCCGGCCTAGCTAATTCTTTCCATGAACTATAGAGCTTTTTGGGGTATAAGTAAGGTATCTAATGAAATATTAAAGTCCCAATTGGGTATACACCTGGATATGGGACTAGGTAGGACCTAGCCTGGCATGAGAGGAGTTTAAAGGGCCTAGCTAATTCTTTCCATGAACTATAGAGCTTTTGGCGCATAAGTAAGGTATCTAATGAAATATTAGAGTCCCAATTGGGTGCCTGCTGGATATGGGACTAGGTAGGACCTAGCCTGGCATGAGAGGAGTTTAAGGGGCTTAGCTAATTCTTCACATGAACTATTGAGCTTTTTGGCGTACGAGTAAGGTATCTAATAGACCCTCTTGATACATAGGTTGGGTACATAGGATTTTTGTCTTGACTGATGAAAGGATTGAAAGGAACAAGAGACCCCACCCCTCCTGTAAAAGAGAGAGACGTGGTACGAAGATGGTGATGATTCCACCGGTCTTAATTGTATGGCGGGGGGGGGGGGGGGGCGGTGTTATTACTACTGCTCTTTGATTGATTGATGTGACCAGGCATAGCCCACAACACAGTGGCTCTTCCAGAATCGTACAGACACAGAAAACTGAGTCCCGTACACCCTTCTAGACCTGGCAAACGGATGGGTCGGGCTGGGTCAACCCGCGGGTGCGGGTCACACGGGTCGGGTAAGGAGATGACCTGCATTTTTGCAGGTCAGAATTTAGGTGACCCGTGCGGCCCGCGGGTGGGCCGGGTCAACCCGCAGGGCACCCGCAAATTCAAAGAGTTGTTTATTTTTGAAAATGTTATAACTGGATTTTGATGAGGGGGGTATGGCCGGCACCGTGGGATGATCCAAACCGTCCATTAGATGGCCCACAGCCTAAATAGGTTGTGCCCCAAAAATCATTTCAATAGGTTGATCCTAACCCTCCGATCTATAGAGGGTTAGGATCAAGTGATCAACCCTCTAACATTCAAATCGGAGGGTTGGGATCAACCTATGGTGCTAGCCACAACCTATTTATATTCTATGGTGCCAGCCATAACCTATTCAGGCATCAAACCCTTAAAAAATAGATTAGCATGACAAAATCACCATCCTTCGCATTAGAAAAAAAAGCCATCTAACTAGATTAGCATAACAAAATCATCACCCTTAAAAAAGCAAAGTGACTTGCGGGTGCTCGCGGGTTGACCCGACCCGACCCGTGTTTTTGCGGATTGGGTCACTTGCGGGTTAGTTTTGACGGGTCACTAAAACTCAGACCCGTGCCCGCAAATTTGCGGGTGGGTCACGGGTCGCTTTTGCCAGGTCTACACCCTTCCACCGCCTGTAACCGGTACATTTATCCCCCTCTTCCCCCTCATCTATTTTGCCACCCATTCTAGTACTTACACCCCTTCCTTTAAATTTAGAACTGGCCTTGGTGAGTTTGGCTGCAGAATTTGTACGCTAGTGATGAAGTAGAACTCAAGTACTCATATTTGTATATTTGTGTTTGGTTGTCAACTGAAGTCATTGCCAAAATAGAGGCAACATGAGGGCCATTACCAATATAGAGTGAGGGGAGAGAGAAAGAGAGAGGAGTGGTAGATCCCAAGGCTCTACTTAGAAATTTTTTTTATTTTTTCAAGTAATCTGGTGGGGGACCATTCGACCAAAGTTATGCTATGCTACACAGGCTGACAAAGGAGAGACAAAAGTAGTCTCTTAATAGTTCGTATCAAAACATGCAACTAAAAACCTAGATGATGTGACGCCCCAAAACCAACCAAAACATCTAGTAACCCTAGAAATAGGGCAAATAAATGGACCCATTGCACACCCACGATGAGAATCGTCCACAAAAAGGAAGTAACAGGAAAATGACATCCATAGTCTTTTCAAAATTAACAATGATAATGAGTTACTCATCTATCTTTTATTATTTAATCAGCTATCAAAAGCTATTACAATTCCGAAATCGCTATTAGCAAGCAATTAAAATGGAAAAGACAAGGTGAGTTTGTCTCACCATCAAAACATAGTAGTGCAAATACCATTTGCCACAGGATATTAACAACAGCCCATCACAAAAAAGCGTTAAGCAAAGGGTGCCATTATCAGAAAAGGGCGTGGGGATATCATTTTCAGATGAATAAGGGTATTTTGGTCATTGCAAGGATCATGTAGAAGTCTTATGCATCATTGGTTAAAAAACAAAAGCAATGATCTATGAATAAACACAGAAGGCTCAAGCTGAAAACCCAATTATATTCATGCAATTCTTAATATTTCCAACATCACAAACATATATGGAGCTTGTATATTAGATAGTAGAATTACGCAGTATATGTCCCTTGTATATAAGCAAAGGTCTAGAAATAAACACAGAAGGCTCAAGCAGAAAACCCAATTATACCAAGGCAAATCTTAATATTTCCAACATCACAAGCATATATATGTAGCTTGTGTAAAAGATAGTAGAATTAGGCAGTATAAAATATAAATCAAACCCCACTTTTTTTTTTTGTTTTGTTTTGGAATTTGTTGTGTCCCATGACCGTCAAAGCTTTCAGCTCCTGTAGTAGTAATGAGAGGTTGGGGGAGGGTGGAAATGGCGGTTGGCTGTGGGAGGTGGAGGCGGCAGCGGAGGAGGAAGAGCAGCTGTTGTTGTACTTGGGGTAGAGAATCCTGATGATGCTGCAGAAGAGAACAGTGGCATTGGGGCGGTGGGGCCATGAAGTTGCCATTCCCAGTTGGGAATAGATGACGACCCAATTTCAACCTTCTTCTCGTGCATTCTCTCCTGTAATTGGAGCTCGCAATATTATTAATGAGAATATAAGGATCAAACAGGATAAATCGGATCTTTTCTTACATTTCCTACATTTGAGAGATTAACCCAGAAGTCAAAACTGAGATGAATGAATTTAATGCACAGCTATGTATCCAATTTGTCAAAGTGAGTATGAGATGGAGAGATTCAGCAAGGAAGGTTGTACTATGTGAGATTCGATTTTTGGACATATAGCGACAAAATATAAGAAATTCTTTTGAGATTCAATTGTATGGCAGGATTGATGGAGTTAATGGATGTTAGCAACAAAAAGATGATTCAATATGGCCTTCCAAAGTTCAGTGGCATGGCAATTGATGATGAGTAGCTGTTTTTAATTAAAACATATTAATAATGGAAAACAGAAATTATCTTAGAAGAAAATGAAATGGTGAATCGGGGAAATTATTTATCCCAGTATCAATATCAGTTTTTCAAAATGTGGATGTGGATGCAGATCAAAACGCTGGAAAAGCAAAATCCTAGTCAACACTCTGGTGTGATGGAGTTCTCAATTGACGGGGTCGTAACTCTCGGGAAAGTCAAAGGAGTTTTGATTGACTTTGTAGGGAAAAATGTGACTTGGACAATAATACGGTCAAAGTAAAAGGATGTCGACTCGGGCAGGTCAACAATGACACTTGGGAGTTTTGAAACTATGATATATCAAGGCTATGAAGTGAATTATGTGTTTCAGCTAGCATTGAGCGATACATCTACATTTGCATAGATGGATGATCATCCAGAATCGTAAGGCCAATCTTTTTAAATCTACTATTTCAGGGGAAAAAAACAAAACTTCGGACATAAAAGGAGACTAAATGCATTTTCTAAAAAATTGATTATGGATTCCAAGGAAATAATTCTCCAAAGCTCAGTAACAACACCTCTTCTTCAAAGCCATTTGCATCATGGCAAATGCTAGTTGATGGAATGATGTTAGGACATTTTTCCTAAAGGGTGGATGTTTTTATGGTTTCTATCCAAGTTTTGGGATATATCAGATCATGCAAGATGTGAATGTTGGATTTGATGGGTAATAGATTAAGTAGTTAGGCTAGAATAAGCAACTTGATTAGACTAGGATTATCTCTTCCTAATCTTATCTCATCTGTTTCCTAATTTTATTTCTTAAGTGCGTTATATAAGCACTAACTGTGGTTAATATAATCAAGCAAGATTAATAGAAATCTTTTATTTTACACCAAGGAGTTGGACATTCAAGTCTGCAGGATTGTCTGGAACAATCGACGTATCTCTTATTCTATTTTTCTGTTTTTCAGGTGTAACAGGGACACTTTGTCTCTCGTAGATTAGATGGGTATTTTCCTTGTAAATTTGATATTTGCAATAAATTACCATTATCGTTAAAAAAAAAGGGTATAGAGGTGATTCTTATTTATTTTCTTCAAGAAAGAAGTTTACAAAGAGACATGAGTCACTTGCAGAAATTACCTCAAAGTTGGGAAAGAAACCGGGGTATATACCAGTCCAGACTGGAGGGTGGTCGTGTGCCATTGTTAAGAATTGAGGCGGACCCATTGCTACTGAACCAGGGTTCTCTGTCTGCAATAGCACAAAAAAGAGAAGAGACCATCAATCCACACATGCTTTCATGTATTTACTTCTGACATATGTAAGCTAATTAGTGACGCATACAAGAATGCAAGTAAACATCTAAATTTACACGGGAAATCACTCAATTTGATCCATTATCAACATTTTGAGAATGCCTAAAACAAGAGAATGGTAAAATTTTAATATGCAAATGTGTGTACCAACAAATGTCTACTACTGGTGAGAATAGCAAAGAGGCTATCGGGATTTTAATTAGGTTCAGCTGTCTTTATTTTATTTTATTCTTTCTTGGTCGGTAAACTGGGTTTGAATGCACCACCTCGTGGTTGCAACTCAACGTACCTTCCAACTAAGATATGGGCTAAAGCCCTTTCAGGACTTTTATGTAAAACTGTACTATTAAGCCAAGTTGTGAAGAAGTTCCTTAATTTGCATTCATGAATTAGGGGGAAGAACCAGTTAGCTATAAAGGCCGTAGTAATGTCTGTAAATCTTGCCTAATTAGACTCGTAAATAGAGGAAAGGGGTGTGATCTCTTTGCAGTAATTTGCCTTAATGAACAGTGGATAATACTACGAGATCGAATCCTCCTGTAGTAAACCCGATGCACGTGGTTTACAGGTGATTGCATGCATCCATAGGGATTAGTCCCGCCCTAAAATGGAGTGGGGACACCCTATGTCAAAAAAAAAAAATATTCAAAAGTTTAAGTTGATTACCCTAGCTTTCATAACTTCAGGCGATTCAAAAGGGCCACAATGTAAATGGAAACTCGCCGAACTTCCATCCCCCTTCGGAGCATGACCAAAAGAAGGGGGAGAAATCCTCAAGTTCAGATCAAGATTGTGGGCTGTGCCTGTGTTAAAGGCATTAAAAAACCACATCAAAAATCATTTCAAAGAGATGGATTTGTTAGATTTCCTGCATATAACAAAGAAAATCATGTTCCAAGTATATGAGATAAGATTATTTATGTTGCTAAATACCTTCATTATCAGCCTCAGATATTATCTCTCCTTCATACGTGCTTGGTTCAAAATTGGTAACCGCCTCCCTTCCATTACATTTGATAGCCGCCTTGTCGTATGCCCTGATTTGCAAAACCAGAAGGGAGATTGATGTTGGATTGAACCCTAGTAGGGTTGATATTCTTTGTATTTAATAAATTCATTATCAGGAGAGTGAAATTCATGATCAGTAGGACCTTGCAGCTTCTACTTCGCTGTCGAATAGCCCAAGATATATGTACCTGCACGCAAGCATCATATTCTCATCCATGAAGACAGGGTTCCCAAGGTTTTTTCAGAAAATCCGGGTTAATGTGAAGTTCTTTATAAACTGAGGGTTTAACAGGAAAAAGGGGCTTCTTAAGTTAATTCAGTCAGGCAACCTAGGCAGACACGAATAGCGAAAAAAAAAGCCCGGATTAGATGTTAAAACCAATTTGAGGTACAAGAATAGCATATTGAAATGGGCTATGAAACAATTATCCAATCTACAGGATGATAATCTAGAACACGAATTGGAGTGAGGGAAACTCACTTCTTGCCAAGGAACTGGCCCATACGAGCTTCCCACCGACCGCATTTGTGGAGCGTCACACCTCTGTATTTCGAACTTCCCCGGGAGAAACCAGTGCTTTGACGGCGTAAGATGTGCACGAATTCTTCCTTGGTCAAGTTCCTCATCTGAAAACCAACCAAAAGATAATTCAGATATTAAGATGATAGAACTCACCAGCCTAAAACTGCATCAAAACATAAAGAGGACCATTACAGAAACTGGCACACGAAACCACCTGCTTCAGATCATCATCATAATCACTAAGATTGAAATTAATATCAGCGTCAACTCCCCTGAACTTGATCGCAGCTCGATCATAAGCCCTGCAATAAAAGATTGATCAACAAAAAAAAAAAAAAAACAGCCATCTGTAAATTTTTAACAGGAAACACCAAAACAAAACATGGGCTTTCCCCTAAAAAAGACTCTTACCTAGCTGCAGCATGAGCAGTATCAAATCCCCCTACAAAACACAACACCCAGATAATCAAACCCCAATTGAGACAAGAAAAAAAAAAACAGTAACAGCAACAGATTCAATTGAATTAAACAGACTACAATCTTCTTACCCAAATACACTTGCTTCCCACAATCCCTGCCAAAAAGTTAAAAAAAAAAACTTAATTAAAGCAAACCCAAACAGCAAAATTTAAATTGAACTACATCTACTTTGATCAAATTACTAACCAGAAATTAGATTCCCTAAAAACCCATTTGTTCAAAGCAAACCCAAAAATCAAAATTAGAATTAAACCCCATCTACTCTGATCAAAATACTAACCAGATATGCGATTCCCACCGCCCTGTTCTCCGATAAAACGTGACTCCCCGATACTGCGAGCTTCTAGACCTCGGTCCACGCCTACTCTTCTTCACCTGCTGCTGCTGTAACACCTTAACCCCAACCACGGCGGGCCCATTACCACCATCAACCTGAAAATTACTAAGATCCACCCAATGCGGCCTAGACGAAGACGAAGATGATGCTGACGAAGGGCCCGAAACGCCAATTCCCCCTTCTAATCTCACTGGAAACAACTGTTTAGTAACAAAATCAGATTGAAGAGACAGCCCATTTTCTTCCATTTCATCATCTGGGTTCCCTATTTTTAGGATATCAAAACTGAAAGCAAAGAGATTAGCTTGAGTAGAACAAGAATCGTCATCACCACCATTGCTTGAACCCTCTGCATTGACTACAGAGGAATTTGATGTTCCTGAATCGTCCATCTGTTTCTCTGGTGGAGATTGTTCTTCGCAGAAGGGATCAGATAATATCACATTGAGATCCAACATCACTGAGACTTAGAACTGATACTTCTTTTTAGGGTTGTTTTTTCTTATCTGGAGAAGAAGAACCAAACAAGGAAGAAATATTTACCAGACAGAGAGGAGATTTTCCTACAGAACATTCGCATTCGGATCAGACGATCTGATCCTTAAATTTAAGTCTCTGAAAAAGATCAAAAAACAAAAACCCAAATAATCTCAGACCCAAAAAACAAAAACAACTATTAAACCAAAATATTAATGAAGGAAAGAAGAAATGGAAAAAGTAGAGTGAAAAGAGGGTGAGAAGATGAAACGAGTGAGAAAGAAAGCTAACCTTGTTGTAAGAATCGCATTTTCTTTTCAGAAGAGAGAAAGAGGGTGTTATAGGAAGAAATCATGGGTTTGGGTTCAGCTCCTCGTCGTGAAATCGTGGCCGTCCATTAAAGTTTTGTGAAAGAATCAGAGATTAATGCCTAGTAGGTATTTTGAGATTTTGATAGATATAAATAGACAGAGAGAAAGAGAAGACGATAAAGTAGAGAGAGAGAGAGAGAGGGAGAGAGCAGTCTCGCTCGCTCAGAGCCAAGGACCAGATGGGACGTGTGAAGGAATCGTTGAGATTTTTGTATTATTTTTTGAGAAGTTATATACTCACCCCCCTTTTCTTCCTTGGCCACCCCTTCTAATGTAAAAAAATAGTCAGAAATGCACTAAATGGGGAATTAAAGGTAGTAGATATAACACTTCCTTTGCCCACTCCTTCTCATGTAAACTTGTAGTAAATGGTTTCTAAGCTTGAGTTCATATATAGAATTTCTGAGGTAGAGTTTTTAACTAGAGTGGCTGCCCATGTTGCTTGGGTTATGTTAGATATTAATTCTATAGGACCTAAAGGTGTAGCTAAGAAATCATCTTCATAGGGTCATGGTAAGCGTTGATTTGTGCAGATTTAAAATGGATGTCTACAAAATAATCCATTTTATGCCTCTACAGATCGAACAATTAGGAGGAACATATGAGATAATTTTTTAGGAACAACCTATCTACGTCAGCTTCTATGGAATGAATGGCTTGGACGAGTCAAACAACATGGGAGATGCCCTTTATAAAAACTCTACCTCAAATAGAATTTCTTAGCTTGAGCGCAGATACTGCGCCCCCGTAAAAAAAAGTAGCGGTTGGCGGGGAAGAAAAGTGGGGCGAATATATCCCATCCTTATTTCATCAATTTCTCATATTAAATTTGATTAATCCCCCCCTCCCCCGGACACCCTCTTCTAATGTAAAAAGTGGCCCAAAGAGCAGGGGCGGCGGAGAAGAAAGAGGGGCGAATATATCCCTTTCCTATTTAAGCAATATTTTATATAAAATTTAATTAAATAAAAGTAAAAGTAAAAGTAAAAGTAAATAAAAAATAAATAAAAGACAAGGAGACTACTATGTACTATCTATCAAATTTCTTCCCTATTCTGAATTTTTGGGAGTCTTATTATTAGTTCTCAGGAAAAGTATATAAAAAGGAAGAAAAAAAGAAAAAGAAAAAGAAAAATTGATTGTGGCGTGAGAACACACTCACGCAGCTATACCTTTTATCGTAGGTGTTGGAAGTGGGCGTCGGTTGCTTCGTCTTTAGTTTTTACCAAGAAAGGGGTGCTCATATCAAATCAGTCGCCTTCCTTTTCTGTCCTCTGATACTCTGCTCAGTCCGCGTTTGTGTTCTACGTGTTTGGCCGGGGTTTCTAGAATATGGTGGGACCACTTAGTGGGGTCCAGATTGGCAATTGAATTACTGTTTTGACCCTCTTTTTGGGGGGGTCACATAAGTAGAGAAATAAAAATCAAAAGAAGTTTAAGTAAGAAGGTGCGCGAGTGTCCTTAGCATTTTGAAAAAAGAAGATAAGAAAAGGATATTTATTTGCTTTTTCCCCTTATAGGTCGAGCGGACAGTAACCGTACACGTCTCGGGCTGCCCGAAGCTGCCCGAGGTGCCAGCTGTCAACTACCCCGAGTGCTCGCCTCTCTGCCCCTCCTCCCCCACTCTCAATAACTCCCATGTTTATTTTCTTTTATTTTGTCCGCTCCTTCTCACAGTTTTTCCTGTTTTGAAAAGACTAAGAAAAGCATATTTAATGAAAGAGGAAGGCGACAAGAGGAAAAAGAAAGTTGATATAAATTTACTCCTCCTGTCCTTTCTGTAGTAAAAATACCGGCCATGTCCTCTGCAGTTGGAAAAACGCATAACATGTGCACCCTAAAACATGTGTTTCTTACTGTCCCTTGGAAATGACCACTAATGCCCTCCCTTTCCAGATTAAGAATGAGACACACTTTTACAAAATATTACCACTCTTAACCATATTTTTAGAAAATATGACACTCTCCCCCTCCGATAATCCTGACCCTTCAATCTACAGATGGAGGACACATTATATAAATATCTATAGATCAGAGGGTTAGGATCATCCTGTATAGAATTTTTGGGCATGGCCAATCATGTGGGCCTTATTATGTTTTTCTTTTTAAAAAATGCTGCAGCTACATGCGGGAACTATAAAAAAATCTCAGACGAATTTTTATATGGTAACTGCACGTACTTGCACGTAATTTTAAATATGTACTTGGGTCCACACGGTTGGAAGATCCAAATTATTCATTTATTCAGGTCCAAATTACATTGCGACCTCTAGAAAGTCTGTTACGTACTTAATTGGCCATAACACAAATAAACAAAAATAAAAAGAGAGAAAAAGACGTGTAGAGAGGCCGATTCGAGCAAACCGGATCTCAGAGGAACCATGATAACACATATGCCCTAACTACATAATAACTATATTTTAGTTAATCCCATATACACCATGATAACACATGTACATGTCAAAATCATCCCCATAGGATGATCATAGCTTCATGATCTATCGAAGGATGACACATTACAGAAACCACATCAGATGGGACGGTTGAGATCATCCTGAGTTCAACCAACAAATTAATGGTTTGGATTATCCAACCATGTGGGTCCGCTGCATTTTAGGAAAAAAAATATGTACAATTTCATGCCTAATATCTCAAATATGAGTTGTTATATGGGGTGTGCGTGTGAAGTTATTTCTCAAAAAGTGCAGCCTACATCAGGTTCTACCCAGTAGATCATCTCCATAAGATGATCCTAATCCTCCAATTTATAGAGTTTTCTATAATGTGCAGTTGAGTCGCTATACAGATTGGACGGTTAATTAGGATTGTTGGTGGTTCCACGCAAAAGCAAAAGATCCCACATTGAAAAACTGAATGGATCACCCTCCCCTTAACAGCTAGCTTTTGAGGGTGAGTTCTACTTGGGTCCCAACAAGCGGTATGAAAGGCTGGGCGTGGCAACCCCGATGTACTCTCGAGGATGGAGAAAAATCCTCAGGAAAGGTCTCGGTAACCCCGGTGTACCTTCGAGAGCGGTGAAATTCCCTCGGAGAGGATCTTATAATTCTCACATTGCCGCTGCGTGGAAGGGCGAAATCATCCACGTTGCATCTGCATGTAGGGGGAGATCGATTGTCGGGGGTTCCACACAAAAGCAAAAAATCCCACATTGAAAAAGTGAATGGATGTGGATGGGCTTACATGGACATAGGCACCCTCTCCTTAATGGCTAGATTTTAAGGAAGAGTTCTACCCGGGTCCCAGCAAGGATCATCCTATGGAAATCACCTGAGGTGCAACCTATCTATTCTTTGGTCCAACAAATGAATGGTTTGGATCATCCAATGAAGTGGGCCCTGTAATACTTTTCAAAAAATTATAGAATTAAGGGTGCCTTCTTCACAGAATGATCCAAGCCATTCACTTGTTGGGCCGCAACATAATTAGAATGTGTATGCAAAATCATTACAATAGGATGATCGTGACCCTCCAACCTATAGATGTTTCCAGAATGTGTAGTCCCTCTATAGATTGGAGGCCAGGTTAGGATCATCGTATGGAAACGATTTTTGGAGCACAACCTATTTAAGTTGTGGCCCCACAAATTAACAGTTTGAAACATCCTATGAAGTGGGCCGTATGGTACTTTTTGGAAAATACTGACTATACGGACACAATCTCGCATGTTTATAACATATGAATATGGAGAAATTATATGATCTCTGGCCGTATAAAACCCATATTCTTCAAAAATTAGAGTACCGCTCACTCTGTAGGATGATCCAAACTGCTCATTTGTAAATAGGTTGTGCCTCAAAAGTCATTTCCATAGGATGATCTTAACCCTTCGATTTATAAAAGTTTCCACGATGTACGTCCCTCGGTAGATCGGAGGGTTAGGATCGTCCTACCTCAGATCATGTAAATATCTTCCTGAATGATTATGAAAGTGAAATAAAACCTACACTCCTTTGCTATGACAGGGGCGCTCCATAACCACTTCTAATCATCTCAGCTCATTTTTAACTACAGATGATAAAAGTCTTCCTGTGCAACTATTGAAGTGATAGAGTGCGGATATCATTTCCCTTCACCGTTCAATTTCTGTTACAAAACAAGAAAGATCGTTATTTCTATGTTGAAATTGTAAACGATTAGGAGTTTGATTAAGGGATCTGATATATTCCCCCCTATTTTATACTTGGGACAGTCCCATCTAGTGTATTTGTGAATTCTCTTTTACACTAGAAGGGGCTGCCCCAAATAAAAAAAAATGGGGGAGATTATATCATTTCAATTGATTATTCTTCTGACTTAATTAATGTGCAAGCAAATAGTCTTTGATGGAAACGATCAAAGGTTGAATATTCCTTGGCAAAGGTAAGCCAAGTACGAATCCTATCGGACGGTCCTTATCATGTGATAATGATATCTGGGGCCGTTTTACTCAATTATATCAAGTAAAGTCAAATTAGATGGGTCCCACATCCTATCATCATCCCACCGTTGATCAAACAGAGATAAAAAAAATTTTTTACCATTTTTTTATCTTCGCATGGGAAGTTGGGAACAATCTCCACCTTTAACTTGTTATTTCCACCCCTTTGTTACGTATCTTCCAAACTTTCTCCCTCATCAAAATGCATCCTATAGGTAAGGGGTGGAAGACAACAAAATTAGTGGACTGTTTAAAAGTCTTATATTCATTATGGCAAGCAAGAGAAAGCATTCTTATGGTGATAAATTGGGATACGAAATTATTTAAAAAAAACAAAAATTTTAGGGCGATGATATTTTCACCGCCTGGGGCACGCATTCGCTCCCCTTTTAACCTGATTTGACGTAAAAAAGCGTTAAAGTTGCCCACTGTTCACCTCATAAGGGGGTGAATGCGTTGCAGAGGGACTTGCGAGGTGGCTGATCTGACGTGCGACAGACCAGCCGCGAAAAGCCTTATGCGATGGACGCTAGCAGATAGAAATCACCTTTAATTTATTAATATATAGCAATTAAATCAACTTGCACTGATACAACATGTTGCCAAAAAAAAATCCAAATAAACTTTTACTGTGCGCCCGCCAACGTGATTCATGCAAAAAATATGTTTATTTTAGAGCCATGAATTTTTTTCACCCCCTTATAAAAATGCGCCCCCGCCCCATCCCCACCCACCCTTTTTTAACATGATTTGACGTCAATTCACGTTTACAAGGGGCGCATTATCCTACAGGCTCCCTTATTTTAATATTTTTTGCGGGACCCAATATTCCGACCTTAGGTCTCACATGGCACATGTGTGTGGTCCCATAAATAGACCCTCTTTTAACCTAAGCAGCAAGCACCTACAGAAATCAATAGTTTAGTTTTTTTTTTAGCCAGAATCAAATTACGGTGTACATATCAAAAGCATACTAAAAATAAAGGGTGGAAGATACCAAAACGTAGGTGGTCGAAATTAGAAACATTAGCCATTTTGTCAAAGGGTATTATGTTAGTCATTTCACTCGAACATTTCTACGTCAAAAACGCGGATAAAACAAGGGAACGTCCACATAGAACCTTTCCTCTTCCGGTAACCTATTAATACCTTAAAAACCTTTCCTAAACTCATTTCCTATTTTGGCAAAAAAGAAAAAACCCATGAAAAGTAGCAAGAGAGAATAAAGAAATGAACATCTGCCCCCACTCTTTCTCTCTCTTCCACCTGCTATAGCCGGTAAAAGTTTTTCCTCACCCACCAAATTTCGTCAACGCACCCCACTCCCTTCCTCCAATAACCATTCGCCACGTGGACCCAAACCCTTTCATCTCCTAAAATTGTGGGTGTCGGTTGGCTGCATTTTCTCACCTTATCTTACTAGAAGCCATAAATAAAATTATTTTTAAAATTTTAAAAATCATTATTAGTACGGGATTTGCTAAGCTCCATCGCAAAAAGGCTTTTCGCGGCTAGTCTGTCACAATTCAGACCAGCCACCTCGTGAATGGAGACAAAAGTTGCGCCAGCAATTCCCTATTTAGTAAGTATTTTGGGTCCCCAAAAAATCCTGACAACAATTAATGAATTAATGAATTTAATGAATTATTTGTTGAATTTAAAATTATTTTGGATTTTTAAAAAATTCAAATTTCATTAATTTTTTAACTCGGGTCCGTCGATCTAATCGATTTACAAAACAATGCCACATTTTTTGTGGGCCCACCTTGATCGGATGAATCTAGCCCCTCGACGTGGGGACAAAGACCATGGGGTCCCCTTGTGATCACCTGCCACATCAACAATTCAAATTACAAACCCGTGTTACATGTGGAATCGATTGATAATTAATCATTCAGATTCGATCCCAACGGTGTGGTCCCACTCTAATCAGTTTTTTGAGGAAATAGAACGGAAATGATATACTGGCCCTCATTTCTTCTGAGGGCCACCTCTTGTAGTGTAAAAAGAGTAGTCATAGATACACAAGAAGGGGTGATACAGGGAAGAAAAGGGGGCAAATATATCACTTCCCAAATGTAAACTTAAAACTAAACATGATTAGTAATATTAAAATAAAAATAAAAGCATATGCCTAGAAATGGCTAGAATCAGATCTTGACCGAATATTTTGCCCACTACTTTATTATTTTTAATCTCTATTTATTATTATTATATTAATCCTCAATTTTTAAATTAATTGAATATAAAACCAAGGAAAGCAACCCAATTTTCTATTCCCACTAGAAAATTTGATTAAAGTGGCCTCGCCTCAGTGTGAGGTCATCTCCAAAAGATTTTTATTTTTTAAAAACTTATTCTTTTTAATTTAATATTCCTTCATGGAGAGGGGAGGACCCACAGAATAGATGCCATCTCATTGGCCACTCACGCCGAGGCCCATCACCCATTGAGTGGGGCCCGATGTATTACAAAGCCAATTTCATTCTGTAGCTATGAAATTATATTTTAAGAAAAAGAATTTTGGGAAGTGATATATTCAACCCCTTTTCTTCCCTGGGCCATACCCCTCTAGTGTATTTATGACTGAGCTTTTACACTACAAGGGGTGGCCCAGGGAAGATTCTGTGACTGAATAATTTTCAAATAGTTAATAATTAAAAATTATTAAAAAATATCAAGACTATTATATCATCTTAATTTAACAAGAAATATCTTTTATTACTTAAATGTCTATCTTAAGCATGAGATTAGATCTTGATCAACCTAATTAATATCAAATTTAGTGTAAAATCCTCAATAAAATAGACCTATCATTATACTAAATGCCTACTATAAATATTACAGATAAAAAATCATTAAAATATAAATAAAAGATGAAGGGAAATGATTTCAACACAAACATGGTTTGATAGTAGACGCTCATGTTTATCGTCTTTATATTTTAAGAGCTGTAAAAGGGTTTTTACTGTCCCCAAAAAGCACTTACGAGACAATTAAATGCTAAAAGACAAGATATATGAGCGCATGTATCAAAACATAGTAGTGCTGGAATCATTTCCCAACATGAAATCTAATACCTAGTTTGAATACAATACTTCAACAACCGCAAAGACTCCCCCATTTAATGTAAAATGTTTTCTATAGTCACGACTATGAACCTTAAATAGTAAAATAAAGGAAAGTGATATGGAGACTGAGAATAGGAGCTACCCTCTAAGTAAAAATTGAATATGTTTGGATCAACTTAACTTTTTAAAATGTTAAAAAGCTAAGAAAATTTGACGAATGCTAAACTCAGGGGCGGCCTTGATTTTAGCATACCTCAGAAAATTTAGAAATATATATTTTTATTTCCAAAAACTTTGCAATCCAAAAGGGCCAAAATAATTGTCCCCACGGACATTACAATGTTACAATATTTATATTTTTATTATTTTTTATTCAGATGTAATGGCATTTTCGAAATTTGAGCGTAAAGGTGTGGGGGAAATGATAATGAGAGGTGTATGGGGAAGTATCACAAATGTCTGGAGAAAGTGGGGCCCACAAGTGCTGATATTTTGATTAATAAAATAGTTTCCTTTTATGTGCACTGTCGGCAGGGGTACGAGGTTTACGTCTAGGGAGACGTGGCATCTTTATCTCCATTCCTAGAAAGTTCCACCCCCCTCTTTTTCCCAGTCAAACCCCTCTTCTTTTCCTTTTATTTCTCCCCCAAATAATTGCACCCCCCTATTACTAAAATGGCCCCATCTCTTTCCAAAATGACAGGAAAAAAAAAAAAACAAAACACATCCTAACATTGAAATTCGATGTTCCCCTCGTTTGTTTTTACTTTATATCCTAGTACTAAGTACTAGTACTACTAGTACTAGCATTCTAGGCCCATGTTATGCTAATATGCTATGCATGAGTGTAGAATAATGGGCCCCACCCCATCAAAACATGAGGTGTAAAATGGTGGACCCCAGTGCTCACGCTCTACATGGGCTTAGGTGGAGATCATGGAACCCAACTCATCAGAACACGCGGCAAAATGGTGGGCCCCACATGATGCACGGGCTTGAGTGGAGTTGGTGGGCCCATCCTATCAAAACATGGTGGGAAATGGTGTACCCCACCAAATGCAAGGATTTGGGTTGAGATTGTGGACCCACTGATGAGTGTAAAGTGGTGGGATGGTGGGACCTACCATATCAGGCCATGAGGAATAAAATTGTGGGGCCAACCCATGCTATGTATGTCTATAAAATGATGGGCCTCACATTATCAGAACACTTGTGCATTCTGTACAAATTTTAGTGATAATTTTCGATGGAGGGATCGAATGACAATGGAAAGAAACATGTTTAGTATGTGTCATAGATGTCAAAATGGGGTTCTTCATGAGGATAGCAAACTGGGCTTTGCTTTTGCCTCGGATGGGCTTGTTATCCTCTGTTCGTCAAGAAGAGCTCTAATGTGTAGATATATTGTATCATCCCAGGAGTTTATTGAAGGTACGATTAACCAAGCATGTTGGCCAATCCCTAAAATAGCTAATCCAAGGATTTCTATCCTGTGGAAAACAATCAGACAATGTTCATTGCACGATTTTAAGGTCTCGATCTATAAGCCATCTCCCTTATGATACTAAGGCTGTGTCTGTTTTTGGGATTTTGAGAATTGATTGTGTCCAAAATACTTAAAAATAAACATAATTTCGAGTCCAATAATAAGTTTTGCACTCAAGCAGTTCTCAAAATCCAATATATCATCGCAAATATTAGGGTTCCACGCGAAACAAAAATCCCACATTGGAAAAGTGAATAGATATGGATGGGCTTATAAGGACTTGGGCACCCTCGCCCTAACAACTAGCTTTTAAGGGTGAGTCCTACCTGAGTCCCAACAAGTGGTGTTAGAGTCAAGGCATGGTAACAGTATACCTTCAAGGATGGAGAAAAATCCCACAGAGAAGATCTAGGTGACCCCTTGAACCCGCAAGGGGGCTTATAAGGACTAGGGCACCCCCAGACAAGTTGATTTATCTGTCGATATATTGCGATAATTAAAACCATGGTTCATTGTAAAGAACCCACCCCATGAAGCGCGCACACACACTCTCTCTCTCTCTCTCTCTCCAAAACTGATTATTGGACTCGAAATTATGTGCTTGGTTGTGGGACCTGCATCACTCGATGTAGCATGTCGTGGATGCTACACGACATAAAGGAAATCACTGATTAGTGATGCTAAATATCCGATCAAGAGCATTGGACTTTAGCTTTTTCCAGTAACATCATTGTATGACTAGGTTCTCATCAATGATTCAAACTTTTGTACAGATGTGCTATCCATGGCTACGATTGTCCAATAGTACGCGGCCCACATGCGCCCATTGTGTTGAGGATAGAGGATCAGTTCGATAATTTAACAGGACATGGGCCACAACAAAACACATAGCATGTATTTGGAATGTGGGCCTCTAGACATCTCATTTCATCCTTGACTAACCTGACACTTATCGCTTAGGAGGGGGAACTAATGATGAAACGGTGGTTATGATGTGATGAGAGCCAAAAACCTGGAAAGGCATTAAGCTTCAAGATTATTATGAAATCTTAAAATCACCAAGTTTCTCAAATGGGAGCTGAAAATACCCATCCCATCTCAACCTCTATCGCTCTCTGTAGAGTATTTTTTTTATAGAATTGATAAGCTATTTTTTTTCACACTACTTTTCTTTTCAAGCAATATACTTCAGAACTAAAGGTTACTTTATTACTTCAATAACTTTAGTACCATCCACAAGCACCAGTGTAGGAAACATTTTAAGGAATTTCTCATGAGAGGTGACATGACTTGGAGTAGCAGGCTTATTGTTAAGAAGATCACTAAGAACGTACCCCTTATAAAATGAAGGATATCCAAGAAAACACACAGATGAATTCCATCACTAAATTAGTCTCTATGAACTGACAGAACATGTATACACTTATCAGCATCTTTACTAACCAAACTGTGGAGCCATTGAATAGATGGTGGTGGACAAGGTTACAAGGGGAGGTTTAACAGTTGGATTCATTTGGCCCAATGTTACAATGGATCTTTAGCTCAAAATAGGCAGAGCTTGAGAAGTGGGTTTAACCCAATATGCCTCAAGAAGATGATCATGGTTTGAATCCACCGAGATCCGTTATTTTACCTCTATCTGATTCACTTTCATAACAAGAATCTAAAAGTAAATTGAAAGGTATTTCATTAATAATGACATGAAAGAGAGTTATTTACCTAAGCAGATGCTAAAAAACACTCAAAAAATGACCTAAATGTCAACAAAATAATGATGACTGCTCAGTTGTGAATGGGTAGCACTTTGATTAGCCAATGCACCTTACAAAATTATTGAGAAACACGTCTTTTAAAAAAAAAAAATGAATACCCATTGAGATGCCTTACAACCCTTTCCTCTAATGAAGGCTAATAGAGAAGTATTGAGAAGGTTGGCATGTCACTTGCGAATAGAATTCAGTTGACAATGATAACCTGAAAACCAACCCAAACAAACCGTGTGGCTCTTCGAATAGCAGAATCCAAGAGGAATGGCAATACAAAGTATGTTGTATTCTGAGTTAAAGAGAGCAACACACAAGGACTACACACGAATTTAAGAGAAACACACAAGAACAACGCACGAATTTATGTGGTTCAGCACAATGGCCTACATCCACGGGTGAGATCACTTCATCCACTGTTAGAGAAAAGATACAAAGATTACAATGGGATTAACACAATCCCATAACCCTGTAACCCTCTTTACTCTTTCTTGGATACATGCCTCTCTCAAACCCCTTTCTTCATACAAGAAAGAAACTCCCCCTTTACACTACAAAAGGAGGACAAGAGAGAAAAATAATCTCACCTTGTTGTATTCCTACTCCCGTGGAAAACCACCAAGAGAAAATTCCGTCTCTTCTTCTCCTTGTAAGAGTAAAAATCAAACAACCGTGTGTGTGTTCACCTTCTCCCAAGAGATGAGAATGATCTCTAGTCCTTTTCTTTCCCTCTTATCTCAAGAGAAAAATCGGAAAAACCATGGTGCTTCTTCTTCACCAAGAGATCAAACCGAACAACACTTGTGTTCTTCTTCTCCACGCCTTTTCCAAAGAGATTAGCCTTCTCTTCTTTTAATCATTCTTTAAGAAAACCCATGTTGTAAAGAGAATAACCGTGCACCATTTGTTTGAAGTTTAAAACTCACAACATGTTGCTTCCACTCACAACAGTGATAAAAACTGTCTTGTAACTGTTTTAAGAAACAAGACACCAACATAACAGAGAGGATGGAGGTTACAGAGGTTCATCAAGAAAACCTGTGGATGGTCCAATGAAAGAAGTTTGCAAGTTGTTTTGATCTCCTCCCACTATGTCATTATGTATCTTCCCTAAATCTGTTTTATGTATATTTTCTTGAACAGTTTATATCTGTCCTCCTTCAGAAAGTGTGTTTCCAATAGCGTTGGGATATAATTGGCTCCTTTACGGATTCAATCTCAGCTTAAAGTATTATTGTGATCAAGCTTGATTGAGAGAAAGCGGGCTAGTTAAAGGGTTTTAAAATTTTTGAGATACTTTATGTGTTGCAACAACTCCACCTGTGTTTTACACAGCCTGTCCCAAGCCAGGATAAAGGAGGAGGGTTGGCGGTTGGCAGCCAGGCGTAAACTTTGCCACTCTTCTATGAAATGAATCCTATTCATGAAAATTTTCTAAAGGGTTCATTAGCTGACCCCAACTAGTTTGGGACAAAGCCTTGGTTGAGTTGAGTTGAGTTTATGTGTTGCAACAATGAGGTTGGAGCTCAGATATTCCCAACCTCTGTTTATCCTTCCTTACATCACCCGGGTTTTCATACTAGTTTAACAGAAACTAAGTCTGTTACAGAGTATTAGATCCTTACATTTATTCCATCATTGTGTCGTTTCTTCTTTTGTGAAGTGATTCAAAATCATTGCATTCTAGCTCCTGGAACAATATCAAGGGTTTATTTTTTTTCACTTTCTATGCTACCGAATAAACTAGGATTAGAAACATTTTTTCCCTGATGACTCATTCTTCTCTGATTTGATTCCCTCCTTTCTTTTAATGAATGAAGTGCCAGTTAATCTTAACTCCCTGAAACTTCTTAAATCTAGTTGCCTTTAGTAGGAATATAGTTATCCTTCTCTGTTTTTCACTCTTCTTCTTCATAATACTCTCCTCAGCACTCAGTTGTCGTCACAGATTCTGCTCATTGTGTTTGCATCGTGAAACAATAGTCCTTGCAGGAATTCAAAGATACTTCTCACTCAAATTAAACCTCGAGACTTTGAGGAACCACACAGTAAAGAATTTCTTTTTTTTTCTCCTACTGAATAACGATTCCAAACACCTTATGCTACATCAATTGCATATTTCAGTAAGCTTCCATTGATAGAACTTGGGCTCTATCACATACCGGAAAGCCTAACTTGTTAAAGAAGCCCATGAAACCAATATAAAAATAAAATCAGCAAAACATTTTCTCAAAAAAATAAAAAAAAATAAAAATAAATCCATGGCATTACAGTAAACGCAAAACATCGTCCCTGAAATTCAACTATTATTTCTTTATGTAACTCTTTATTTACATTACCGACCCTTGGCGGGGCCGGGCATTACAGTAAACGCACAATCGTCTCAATCAGCAAGGAGTTTTAGTTAAGACTTTCCCAAGACTCTTATTTCTATCATCAATAAAAAAAGCTATGGGAGTCAGGTTTACGAAATCAGTTCAGTTGGAGCAGAAGTTTGTGGTTTGCATTTAGAAAGGAAGAATGATACACCATAATTCTGATGGTATAAAGATTTATAATGACTCAAATCAGAGTTGCTCAATCAACTCACCAAACCTCAAGCAACATTGTTACTGGGAATGGAGAACACAGTTAATCCTTTGATGCGACATTCTAAGGAGTAAAGATCTGAGCAAAACAATTCCCAGACAAGAAGACAACAACACTACCTCAAAGTAAATCAGCAAATGTACTCAAAGCAAAATTAACAGCAATATCAATGTTACAGAGAGTAAGATATGTGCCAACGGAATATATCCACATGCAGAGGAATGAAGCCAAAGGGCATGCCTAAAGGCTAAAAGCATGGTTTAGCATCCAAACAGAAATGGTATTTGGCACACATGGCTTCCCTAAGTTGAATTGCTCATTGATTTGATTATGTATCCTCCGTGTTACTAATTATACTTTATTTCTAAACTAATAAAAATTAGGGATTTGGAAGGGTCCATCGCAAAAGACAATTCGTGGCTGGTCTGTCGCATGTCAGACCAGACACCTCGTGAATGAAGACAACAGCTTTTGTCTTCATTCAAGAGGTGGCTGGTCTGACATGCGAGAGACCAGCAGCGAAATGCCTTTTGCATGGACGCTAACAATTCCCTGGGAAGATTGGTTCAACACCAGAAACTACGACATTGAGAGCTCCAAAGTCAGAAGTTGTGCTCAATAATGGTCAATACGCCATCCTATTAGCTAGAGATTTAGTTGCGATATCAGCCTTCTAAATGACAATGGTGGGGGGGGGGGGGGGGGGGGGGGAGGGGAGGGTTGTGAGTTAAAAGTTTTTATATTGATATGCCAAGAACAATCACTCTAACCTCTATCAGATGCTTCTAATCAATTAGCCAATACCCACCAAGTCAGAATATCATACGAGCTACCAGCCTACCACTCTAACCTCTATCACATTGTCCCTAGTATCAACTATCAATATCCAACACCTGTGCAAGTCATCTCCTCAAACAAGATAATTCTTTGCAAACCAACATCCAAGATATCATGAGGTTCCTAGTCTTCTCCTCGATAAAAAATGAACCATTATTTCCTTCTAAGGTTTTGCATATCATCTCCTTTGACATGGCAAAAATCTCCGCACGCCAATATCCACAAGATCACAAGGCTCTTGATCCTCTCTACTCCGGATTGATAGCTTCCTTGGGATTCCTAGATGCAATATGAGGTACTTCCTCCAAGAACCTCAATATCCTCCTAATCATATCATAACACATCTACTCAAGTTGTATTGTGATGAGAGCTCTAAGGGAAACCTACACCCAGAGGCTTGTAGAGGTTTAGATGAGGTTGGCAGATGTTGGCCCCATAGTTACAAAAATATGTCTAGGGAATTTTTTGGGGAAAGGTTTATCTAGACATATTTTATTTTTTTGTTATTTTTAGGTATATAAGGGTAACAATCTAAAAGAAAAATAAGATATTTAAATATGGTAAAATATAAAATTTTAAGAAAAAAAAAGACAACAAATAATATTGTGAGTTTATCTTATATTTTTGCGGTAAAAAGTAAAATATGAAGATGTCTCGATGATTTTTTAGAATCACAAGAAAAATTTAAGATTGTCATTTTAGCAAAAAAAAAAAAAAAAAAAAATGCAAAATACCATAATATTTTTAAAAAAAAAACCCGAGATATTCGCCCTTTAGGTTTCAAGGGTTTTAATGAAGCCAAAGAAGTATTCTTGCTAAAGGGGGCATGACTCTTCAACCATTCCTTTTCCAATCCACTGATTGTAAAAGGTGATCACTTAATTCAAGTCATGAATGCCAAATACTAACATAAAAAAGACACTTTGAAAACAACATAAACTAATATCAAGATCACCACATAGACTAAAAAGAGCAAATCAATACACACCCAAATGCCAAATGTAGGCTCATGGAAATCTAGGATCACATGAAATATGTTAAAAAAAGGCAAGATACAAAGAGAGAGAATATGATATGAGAGTTTTTTTTTTTTTTGGTGTGAAAACAAAATGGTTGGGAAAAAAAATAGAGAAGGAAGAGCTGTTGTAGAATTCACAAGACCTAACAAGAATTATGTATGTGGTTAATGCTATGTCCAAGACCAAGGCAAAGTTAACAATTGCCATTGAATGTCGACAAGAAGGGTATAGATCGGAGGAACTCCTGCAGTTCATATTTTATTGTCATTCTATCATGATTTGAAAATTAAAAACAAGTTAGACTATCATATGTAGATTTGACAATTGCCACCATAGTGGTTGAAAGGGAATTTGGATCACCATAGGGAACACAGGTGAAGATTAATGGATGCACAAGAGCTACATTGTACAGAAAAGCTTCTGCAATATGCATGCCAAAGTTTTCTTATGAATGGCTTAGTGGGTTGGTTACCATTTTTTATCGTAATTGCATTAGGTAAATAACAAATGCAAAGCTATATGTAAGAAGAAAGGAAGATCTATGTGGAAAATTCCATTGCAAGAAGCATAGGAAGCATATTAGACATCTACATTGAGAAGAAAAAATCCAAGATGAAGAACAAGACGTTACGCATATTCCATAACATAAGATGGAATTGCAAAAAATCAACAAAAGGGATAAATCCAAAGCCAACCTTGTTCATCTATCCCTTGAAAAAACCACATAAGAAACCTTTCACATTAAGTGCTGTAAGAACACTGGTATAAGAGAGACTAATCACCATTGAGGAGAATTAGGCCTTGTTCGTTTAAGATTATTACAACCAATTGTGAGTGCCAAACTTATTATTGGACTAAAAATTAAGTTTAATGCTTGTTCATTTAAGATTATGCCAACCAATTGTGGTTACATTTAATTTTGAAGTCCAATAATTGCTTTTGAACCCATAATCGGTTGGCATAATCTCAGACGAACAGGGCCTAAATTAAACATTAAAAAAGGGCAGATTTTTCATCATTAAAAAAAGTTTTTCTCTTATCAGAGCCAGGTTTCGATCCTGGGACCTGTGGGTTATGGGCCCACCACGCTTCCGCTGCGCCACTCTGATTTTTGTTATATATGGAGAGGGTATTTAATATATATAAAAATATATAGTAGACTTTTCACTCTAAAACGTCTATTCACCCTAAAACGTCCATTTGGAGTGAAATTTCCGTGTAAACTTCCAAGGTAGGATGTACATAGAAAGTTTAATGTTTGTGTAGTAAGAGTAATTTGCCTTGTGAGATTTTACATGGTGTAAGCTCTTATAGTCCCTTATTTTTCAAAAAGTACTGTACGGACCACACCATCCAAACCGTCCATGTGATGTGCCATAATCTAAATAGGTTGTTCACAAAAAGTCATTTCCATAGGATGATCCTAGCCCTCCGATCAATAGAGGTTTTCCCAATATGCAGTTCATCTATAGATCGGAGGGCTAGGATCGTTTTTTTTTTTTTTTTTTTTTGGCACAACCTACTTACGTTATGGCCCATCACATAGACGGTTTGGATCATCCCATTGTGTGGTCCGGACATTACTTTTTGAAAAATAAGGGACTATTAGGGCTTACACCGTATAAAATCGCTTGTTTGGTCATGAAAATACTGAATTATTTTTCCAGCGGAGAACAGAAACCCCTTTTCTCTAGATCCAAAACCATCCTAGCTTTTTCATATTAATCAAACTAACCATGACTGATTAAACTCCTCCCAATTTTTTCATAAAAACCAAAATCATGATTCATGAATAAGTAATGTAAAAATGACTAGGTGTCGCCACCATTTTTGATGTTTTTTCCTTGGAAAATTTGGTAATGCCTTTCTAAAAATGTTTTAGCTGAAACATTTTTTTTTACCTACAAAGAAGGGATTGAAAAACCTTGAAAAAATCATTCTACAAGGAAAACAATATTTAGGAAAAAAGTTTTCATGCTTGCCCAACATGCTCAATGTTGATTGTTTGACCATTGGTATTCAACAAAACCGTTTTCACTCTTTGCTCCTAGAAGGTTAGTCCCACATTGGAAAGTGGGAGAGATGTTCATAAGTATATAAGGAATCCTTATTCTCCTTGCCATGGTTTTAAATTTCAACACTCCCCTCATTTGCTGTCCCTTTTTTTTGGGTAGGCCGTACATACATGGATTTTTAATATCAAGAAGTTGTTCGGTTTTGAACTCAAGACCTGCCGTGAGGCAATAGCTTTGATACCATGTGAAACAACCAATTACTCCAAAAGCTAAAGCTGTTAGAGGTGGTGTTATTTAATCATTTATACTTGAACATGCTCCACACAAGGTCAAAAAAAAAAAAAAAAAAAAGATTTTCCAAAGTGAGTCACTTCAAAAGATTCTCATTATCTTTTAAAGCCTTGCCAAACAAGCCCTTACTCTCAGATATTGTTAATGGGAAACCTAAGGGTTGAATTGAATGGTAATGTAAGACTTGGAGAAGTAGGCAAATAGAGTGGGGCATTGCAACCCAATGGAACTTTGCAAGGCAAAGACTTATTAAGTGTTGCTCTTGTTATAGTCAGTACTCATGAACACAAGTCCATTCAAAGATCAAAGGAAAGAGAACTTTGAATATTGTGATTTTCTGACTCTCAGCCATCTTATTCTTATCCCTTAGATAGTATTTGCAGGTTCCAACCATGCAATTCATATCTGCTTACAGACCTAAAAATAGCTCAAATTTTCCTTCTACTTGTCCCCTCCTTTCCGACAACTCCCAACATTAAGGTCCAAGCAATTGTTCAAAAACTCCCCGAGTCAATCAATCATTGAGTCACCCCAGTCGACTCGATTTTACCTTATCTGAGTTCTAGTCCAAGTCCGAGTTTTCCCTTACCGAGTCAATCAAAAACTCCTTTTACTCTTCTAAGTTAATAAAAAAGCACTCTCGTACTCATTTTTCCGATATTCCCAGTGATATTTTACTAATTATATCAGATGAGTGTGATATGGGGCAGAATACACCAGATTGTAATTCGTCTTCTCTCCTTAATAATCAACTAGGAGTCCTAACAAACCCCAACTTACCTACCAAAAAGAGTAAATGAAAAATTGTTCACATCAATCATTAACTCACCCGAGTCAACTCGGTTTAAGCATGTTTGAGTTTTGTATCCTTTCGAGCTTTTAAGCACTGTTCTGAACAAAAGATAAGCATCAATGTGTATAAGATTAAGTGCTTATCTACAATGAAAGCTTCAGCTCTTGGAGTTCTCAAGGCATTCAATACCAAACACAGGATAAGGTTTTTGAGATTGAGATGCATTGTTGGACCTTTTGGGGAACGTTCAAAACGGGGAATGGTCAAAAGCCAGTAGGTATCTTTCACCATTTTCTTATGAAGAAGATACGTTTCTTTTCTTGGCCTTTTTTTCTTCTTTTCTGTTCCTTGCAAATCTTTAGTGGAGCCCATATGCAATTATGCCAGTGCATAAAGAAATAGATAGCTTCAATATCCAAGAGCTCCATGGAATATAAACTAGTGATGATAATCATTTTCTAATGCTCATTCTTAAGTAAAATCCAGTTAACAAACATTAATTTTATTATCGACTCGGGCGAGAAAGCAATTTTTGATTCCTTGGTAGGGCCAAAACTGAGTCGACTCGAGTGAATCAATGATTGACTCAGGGAGTTTTTAAACATTGATTTTGGTAATTTCCAAATCAGATTAGTACTCCATTTTCTCTCATTTGATTTTTTTGAATTTTTTTTTTTTTTTCAAAAAAAATCAAATCAGAGAAAATGGAGTACTTTTTTTCTCTTATTTGATGTTCAAAGGTTCTTTTTGTAAATAATTTTTCATTGAATATAACAGCAACTTCTTTGTAATTTTCAATCTTGTGAACCAAGAAACCAAACTCATATCTCCCATCAGTATATATGTACCCTCAAACCACTCTCCTTTTAGAACTCACTCCCTCTTTAGAAATACTCCTTCTTATTTCCCCTGTATTCTGAACAACTTGTAGCAATGGCATATCAAGTCACTGACTCCACAAGGAAAGGGAAAGGGAAAGGGAAACGAAACCCATCTCCAAAGAGAGGACAGATCAAAGCCAAGATATTTGGGAAAATGTTCAGCTCAATCATCACAATATTTTCAGAGGCAATAGGAAAAGGAAAAATAAAAGGTGGCGGGGTTAGCCCTGGATCCAAAAGTGCATTCTGATGATTATTTGAATTGGGTAAGTGAAGAAAGTGAATGCCTCTCTTGCTGGCACTAGGATGCTAGTAAAGAGAGGAAGAATAGAAGATGACAAGAACAGCCATTCAACAATACCTCTCTATATAAGATATATAGATGAAATTTCGCCCCGGATTGTGGAGCTTGGATTGTAAATTGGGTTATATGTTTATATGTTTCTTTGTAGATTTTGTCATTTTTTTCGTAAATTATATGTGAAAGAAGCTAGTTCAACCTTTCGTTGTCCGTACTTTCGTTATATGCATCTACATGTCAAGCAAAAAATCAGTCATCTGCTTCACTCAAAACTTGATTAATTCAGTTTCATAGTTGGAATAATGTTTCTCGAAGTTCTCTTGGGGGGATTAAGTCGCATTGGAGTTCGGGGAACTCTAAGGGACTTGAGGAGCAATGCCTTAGTCTCAACCAGCTTTTGGCTTCCACTATGAAAACCCGAGTAGTCGTGAGCAGTGTTTAAAAAAGCGGATTTGACGCGGAACACGGCCAAGAAAAATCCTTGTTGACTCGGCGCGGACGCGGCCAAGAACGCGGTTAACACGGTTGACAAGGTCATAACTCGGGAGAGTCAAAGGAGTTTATTGACTCTGTAAGGCAAAACGCGGAACGCGGATGTGGTGAAACGCGGAATGCGGCCGAGGTAAAAAGGAGTCGACTCGGGGGAGTTCCTTGCCGAGTCAAGGAGTTTTTAAACACTGGTCGTGAGGCCTGGGATCTAGCCCAGACTCTCCTCCAAAATTCCATCCTCTTGTTAGAACGCCCACCCGAGAATCCTTCTCAAATTGGCAGTTTGGTTCTCTTTAACTAAAAATAACCAAGTTGGTTGAACTCCATTGGACAAGAAGGAAAAGACTTTGGAGAGCAGAGATGACAATGTTTCAGCACATAAGGACTTCTTTGGAAGACTAAGCGGAAGCAATGACTGTATGTAAGGGTGTATTTGAATGTACATCAAAATATCAATTCGGGTCCTACTCGGGCCTTCTTAGAATTCAGTTTCTGCATAATCTTAAATCTAAAAAGTGTTAGAAAGATTTCATAAGGGTAGCCCACATTGCCCTCTTAGATTAAGTATGGTTTAGTATTTTCTAAACTATGATTTTAAGGCAATTAATGTTAATCCTTATTAAGTTTCCTAAGTATTTCTTTTTTATGACATCAGCTTAAATCAAGGTCGAACTGTTTAGGACTGAACCCGAATCTTTTTTTGGTTCGATCAGTAAACCAATTATACAAGAAGATACAGATTAAGCAACATTTTGCTGGATACAAATGGTAAATTTGAATGATGTTACTCGTCTTTGACTAAGTAAGAAGAAAAGCTTATACAGGGGGTTGAGCATCTAGCTCAGCTAGGAAAGACTTTGTTCTTTTACCCTGAGGTCACGTGTTCGATCCCAGCTGTTAGAAAAAGCTTATACCTAATACTGATTAGAAAAACTAAAGGGTTGGATTAAATAGCAATATAATAGTTGGGAAGTATAGAGAATGGAACATTTGATTTTTTGTTAGCCAAAACTCCGGTGATGCTCTTGTATAGTCAGTCGTAACATTGAATTCCATTCAATGAACACAAGGATTTTAGGTATTGAGATTATCTGCTAAAATGGAGAACTTTGAAGATTGGAAAAACATTGATTTGTTTCCAGAAAAGATCTGCCTATGTGAGCCTTTTGTCCAAGAAATATTTAACATAAGGAGATGATGATACTTTATGATTGGAAAAACATTTGTTTTGGTCTTTATGAGTTATGACATAGTCCAATGCAGAAGGTGGCTTTGACCCTTTTCTTCAGAAACTGACAAGACATGGTTCTTATTTTCTTTTATTTCTTTTCCCTTTTCTCTTTTCATCATACCTACTCTTAGTGCGACCACATGCAGCAGAGCTTCTAGACCCTTAACTCCACCAAAATAAGACAGTCAAGAAAGTTCTCTAGATTCTTTTCTCATGTTCACACTCAAGTTACTCTTCAAGCTTCAATGAGTTTTTGTTTTTTTGGGCGGGCTCAACCCGTCGGGCCCGGAAAAAAGTCGGGTTGGGTTGAGTTTGGGTCGGGTCGGGTTGAGGGCTGACAACCCGACCCGAGTCAACTCGACATTTTTAATAATTTTTATTTTTCTTTTTTAAGCTTAAAATCTTGGGTTGGCAAAAAGGGTTCCTCGGGTCGCGCCGGGTTGAACCTCGTTGGGTTGGAACCCGGGTCGGGTTTGGGTTGGCCTCAACCTGACCCGAGTTGCACCCCTATGTGTTATAAAGATAACATTGATTAACAAAAGAAGGATTACAGATTAACATGGAGGGCAAAGATTGCATAACAAAATAGCCTCTAGAAACAAGATTTCGCACGATTAGCCAAATAGTCAGCGCTTTTAGGACTAAGCGAAAAAGGAGATAACTCTAATCAAACATGTATCTCTAATCTCATCAATGAATTTGGCTAGTTTTCACGGACTGCCACTAATCCTCTTTGCCAACAACACAATGTTAGAGGAGTAGGCCTCTAACTCCAAAATCCCCTCTACCTGTATAAAGGAAGATCATCAATCTCCGATTGAGAACACGGACCTTGGCCTCAGAAGAATCAACGTGCCCAATCGGGCCCAAAAAAAGAGCAGACGATGTCACCCAAAAAATTCGTAAGAATGCCACCAATGCCTACTGTGCCTAGGGAGCTATGGCAATATTAAATTTGAGTTAGGGGTTCAACTCAAGACAATTTTTGGGAATTGTTCGGGGCGGGGGGGGGGGGGGGGGGGGGTGGGTGGGTGGGCGGGCGTGGGTGGGTTGCATTGGTTGAAAATCACCTAAGTGCATGCACTTAGGTGATTTTCAACCAATGAGGGTACCCTTTCACCCCTTTTTTGCAAGGGCGCCCTTCAGTTTAGAACATACCCTCTAATATTTTAGTAAAAATAAGTCACATGCATCGTTTAGAACCATTCCTATTTTTAGTATTTTTTTCATTTATTTCTCTCTAATCTCAAGTCACCCTCTTCTCTTCATTCTCTAACCATTTATCCTAAGTCCATAGCCAACTGTGATGCCGCAGTTGGGGCTCACGCTCTCAACTGCATGTCACGTTTGCACTCACCTTTTCTAAGAACTTTTAACTGTGTAAATATTTATCAGGACCTGACACTCCAATGGATGGTCCGATTTGAAATTGATCATGACCAAGACGTAGGAAGTATGATCCGAAGAACACTCCGAATCCGATCTGATCGATAAGAGATTTGAAGGGATCGTGACTAAGACATAGGTGGATCCGATCCGAAGTAGATCCGTTGACACCCCTAAGTGGAATCTGCCATGCTGAATTTGCTTGTCACTGAGTGGGTGGTCCCTGATCTACCAAGCTCAAGCTCAAGATTCCATTGATCTGAGAATCCAGCTTGGTTAGATTGGAAGATCCTTCTAGTAAATCTATAGAAAGTATTCCTTGGGAGCATATTCAACGGTCTGATCACGCAGCTCATAAAGCATCACTCGGAGGGAAGGGGAGTTGCTCCAAGAATTCATCACAAATCACCAAAAATTTCCTCTCGATGGTCAGAAATAAAAGAAACTGGAACCGCGCGGTATTGAAGAACACAATTCTTGTTTTTTTTTTTCGTTCTCCGCAATGAAAATAGAGCAGAAATGCTGCTGAGAAATGTAAATCAATAATAGGAGGAGATACAGATTAAACAATAATTTGTTGGATACAAATGGTAAATTTGAATGATGTTACTTCTCTTTTGACCAAGTACAAGAAAAGCTTATACCTAACATTGATTAAAAAAAAACTAAAGGGTTGAATTGAATAGTAATGTATGACTTGGCAAGTATAGAGAATGGAGCATTACAGTGAGTCTGATGGTAACCCACTTGAATTTTCATTAGTCAAACGCTGGTGATGCTCTTCTATGATCAATATTATGATTGAATTCCATTCAAAGTATTTTTGGTATTGAGATTATCTGGCTGTCAGTCATAATCAAATTCTTTTTCTTAAGGTAGCAATTCCAATTTCCAACTGTGCAATTCCTAGTCATTTTAAATCCTTAAAATGGCGAACCTTTGAAGGTAGCACTTCCCTTATGAGCAACTTTGATGAGTATGGCCTGTGCACAAAAGAAAACATTGATTTGTCAAAGAATAAATGCTTGTTTCGTGACAAGTTTTGAAAAGAAGTTTTTTTCCAGAACTTCATCTTTTTCATTTGTTTGATTTCACCCATCCCGGTTCAAGTTTTATTTACAAGGACTTTCAATTTATAATGGCATCCTCAAAATAAGGCATAACCTTAAGTTCATAACCCCTTAAATTGTGGAGACAAATAATATCCCCTAGGAAATAGTTTGCCAAAAGAAATGTTTTCTTGCAATCCAAATAGAGCCTGGTTGCCTTTTTTTGAGGAGAATAGCGTGGAATGTAATTCTATCGATTTGCTTTTTGGTGTTTGGTAGCCTATTTAGCTCATTTGGGGAGTTTGACTACCGTAGTTGTCGGGCCATTGTCGGCTGATGTGGCACCTTCCAAATTCCCTCGATAAATTTCGCCAAATCAAATAAAAAAGGGGAGAAATTCTCGGGCAAATCGAATCTTTTTGCTTTTATTTCGACTGAGTAATCTTTTGCTATTTTCTGCTAATTTTCTTACAACCAAACGTTCTTTGGCCTTTTAGCAACAATCTCCTTCACATCTTCCTACGCAACCAAACAACGTATGTTAGATTTGCTTTCATTTTCCCGGTTGACTGATTTGCTTTTAATCTCCCTTTGACTTCTTCTTCTCTAAATCTCCCAGGGAACTATAAGCAACCAAACAGAGCAGAGTTTGTGGGCCTTTTCTACAAGAAATATTTAACAAAAGGAGATGATGATGATGATGCTTTGAGATTGGAAAAGCATTGTTTTGGTCTTTATTCCAAGAAAGGAGGCGGCTTTGACCCCTTTCTTCGGAAACTGACAAAACATGGGTTTTCCCTTCTGTTGGTGGAACCCATATGCTAGTCTATTCAAGAGAGAACTTCTTGACCGTCCATCCAAATAAGACACCTTCTGTTGGTGGGACCCATATGCTAGTCTATTCAAGAGAGAACTTCTTGCCCGTCCATCCAAATAAGACAGTTGAATAAGTTCTCTAGATTCCTTCTCGTGTTCACACACAAGCTGTCCTTCAAGCATCTATATCTATGTATAAATCTTTTTTTTTTTTGGGCAATGCTGGGAAAGCGAGAGTAGGACCTGAAAGGGGACCGAAGAAATTGATTTGTGCCACAACATGTTAAGTGACATTAGAAATCCCTTAGATTTAGGAAAATCAAGAAAAAGTAAATTTTTTTGTACACATTTTCTCATTGAAGGTCCCATGCTCGGTGGGTCTCCATACCATTTTCCTTTTTTTTTGTATGGTAAAGTTAGGATTACATGTAGAAAAGATTTAGCAACCCCCCCCCCCCCCCCCCCCCCCCCCCAACAACAACAACACACACACACAACAAATTGTCTCTAGAAGCACCAGATTTGACAAGAGGATCAGC
Organism: Tasmannia lanceolata; assembly: GCF_043159265.1. NCBI lineage: Eukaryota > Viridiplantae > Streptophyta > Magnoliopsida > Canellales > Winteraceae > Tasmannia > Tasmannia lanceolata. The sequence continues at coordinate 13,195,144 of NW_027518695.1, forward strand.
CAAATCATTGGCGCTTCTAGCAATAAGCAAAAATGGACAAAACTATGTTCAATTATGTAAGTCTAATATCATCAATGAATTTGGCTAGTCCCATGGATCCTCTTCATTCTCCTTTGCCCACAAGATAATATTAGAAAAGTCGCCCTCTAACTCTAACTCTAAAATCACCTTCATCAAATTAGGGAAGATGATCAACCCTGGTGGAGAGTGCGAACCTTGGCCTCAGAAGAATCAATCAGTATGCCCAATTTAGCCAACGAGGATTAGGATGATGTTACCTAAGAAATCCCTAAAAATGCCACCAAGGTCAATTTCTAATACTCAAGCTTATATCAGGGATTGAGCCAGGAATTTTCTACGGGAGCCCAAGGTAGCTGGATCATTGGAACCATGTCCTAAGGTTCGAAATTATTTCCGATCCAATGGAGCGTCCTAGATCCGAATGGAGAGCATCAATTACAAAAATACCCTTCAATCCTTATCATGAAAGCAGAAAGCTTAATCAGGATCTAACTTTGACATATGCAAGGTAATAGAAAATTAAATTTAATGGGAATTTTTGTAATCTGCATAACCAGTTTACCACTTCCTTTTACTTGGGTTTTTAAATTCAAAGATTGTGTGTAAGTACTGATGTCACTGAATTTAACCACATGGGTAGAATTTTTGAAAGCTTGGAAGGCAAGGAACCCAATTCAGAACCCCCACTAGTATATGTTCAAGGTGGAGCTAAACTGTTTTTTCATCTCCCCTTTCCCTTCTCCTTTCCCAGTGTCTTCAGTTTCAGTCCTCTACTGACCTTTCATCTTCTTCATCTTCCCCTCTTCTACAAACCTTGTTAGTTTCTTTCTTCTTCCGAAATCCTGCAATTTTCTCCTTCCCCAAAAGGCTATTTAGCTTCTCCTCTGCACAACTTACAGTAATGGCATATGAGGGTGCTGAACCTCCAAAGAAAGTAATGGGAAACCCTTTACCAAAGAGAGGTCAGATAAAAGCCAAGATAATTAGAGGCATCATCAGATCAGTCATCACAATAACCTCAAAGCCAAGAGGCAAAGGAACAGGAGAACAAGGTAGCAGCGGAAGCTCTGCCTCCACCACGCCACCGTTGAGCCGCTGCCTTTCTGATGCATATTCCGACAGCTAAATTCAGCGACAAATCCAGTTTGTGGCTTCTAGAATTCACAGAATTGGGATTTATTTTGTGAAGTGCTTTAAATGCCTCTGCTGCTGATCTTTAGCTGCTGATAAAGAGGGGAAGAACAACAGATGAGAGGCAGAGGTGTTAGATTATGCTCTCTTATTGACCAATAGAGATGGGTTTTTAAATTTCTTTGGAAACAACATAGTTCTGTTTCTCCTATTGATATGGGTTTTTATATTTTATCTGACTATTATTTGATATTGGAATTAAGGTTTTGTAAATTGGGTTTGTGTAAATTTTTCTGTTCTTTTTAAATGTTGCTGTATTGATCTTTGTTACTGTTATGCCTGCAAGTTTCAGAGAAGCAACACTAGGAGTTGGATCCTGTTTTTGTTACTTCTGAAGAATAGAGAAATCTATGTAATATTGTGATTGGTTTCTGAATGATTGTTCTCTTCTTTCTTTGCTTATTTGGTGGAATCTTCTGTACTGATATTTCGGCAGTGTTGGCATCGTTTTGAGTTCACAGTTAGATTTTGTGCTGAATTGTTGGGTATTTTTTTTTTTGAAGCCTGAATAATTATCTCTTCTTTTTTCTTTCTTTTTTGGGTGATTGGTTTCTGCAACATTAGAACAGACTCGTTTTCATGTACTAAGCACAGAAGGTTGGATATTGGCTTTTCATGTATCAAACCATATGGTTGTTTTTTAGGATTTTTGAGATTGGGTTTTAAGAATGTTAAGGGGTTTTGTTGGTAATTGGTATCTTGAAAGATCAAAACAAATTAGTTCATGGATTAGACATATGGAACAAATGATGTTTTTTTTTTTCTTTTTTCGGTATTTTAGGTTGAGATCTGAGAGATTTTGTGGGTATTAGCTGCTGTTTGGGATTAAATGAAATTGAGTGTTTGATTAAATTAGGAGAATCAGAAAATAAAATTGGGTGTTTGTTGGGTCTAATTCATTGTTGGATAGCTTTTTTTATTTCTACACATCATTGTTTGGTGTATGATGCAGTGTATAGATACACAACAGATGCTTGGTGTAGATACCACCCAAACAAGTCTTTTACCTCAACATAAGCTTGAGTGTTAGGCCAGGCTATACACCATATGTCTTTTTCGATCTATTTGGCGATTTTGAAAAATGGTTTTTGTACATAACACCCAAACATTTGGTAGTTGAATGCTAGAGAGAGACCTTTTTAAAGGAATATTGTAACAGATGTGAAAAGCTAGTTAAGCAAGAGAGAATAGCCACCTCTTAACAGATTTTGACTTATTTATTTAATGGGTCTTTTTCGTTAATTCATTTTTTGGTACAATAGTGATTTCGGAATAAACCTATCTTCTTTTCTCTTGTAGAGCTCGGTTTTAAATTTCGATCGGTCGAGACCGACACCGAAATCACACGTGCCCGAAACCGTAGTTTATTTCGACTGAAATTTCATCCGAAATTTAAGGGATGTCACCCAAAAATCTTGATTTTTATTAATTATTACCCATTTTGGCCAAAATTCTGTACGAGATAAAATATTATTGGAATTTGCTGAGGTGCATCGCAAAAGGTTTCTCGCGGCTGGTCTGTCACACGTCAGGCCAGCCACCTCTTGTCCAAGGCAGATGGTGACTTTGACCCTTTCCTCTCGAAACTAACAAGAAATGGTTTTTCCCTTTTCCTTTCTCTTTTCTTGATTCCAACTCTTGGTTGGACCCAGATGCAGCCTACTCAAGAAAGAGCTTCTAAACCCTTTCCTCCGTCAGAGTAAGTTAGTTAAGTACGTTCTGTGGATTAGTTTTCTCATGTTCACACAACTAACTCTTCAAGCCTCAATGAGTTTTTTTATATTATAAAGATAACATTGATTAATACAAGAAAGGATTGCAAGATAACATGGAGGGCAAAGATTGACCCAAAAAGTCTCTAGAAACATAGATTTGTCAGCACTAGGAATTACCCAAAAGTCTCAAGTGCATCCAACATGCTTCTTACTTCTGCATGCATATTAGTGTTAATATTATAGAAATGTGAGTACACAAAAATCATATTGCCTTTATAATTTCTAAACGCTGCCCCTCCACCCAACGTGCCCGGGTTGCCTTTGGCTGTTCCATCAATATTTAATTTCAATTCACCAGCTTTCGGCTTTTCCCAAGTGTCTCTCAACTAGAGCAAGAGATCTTACCCCAATTTGTGACCTCCTTAATGATCATATTAAATGGCCTGTTAACCCCTTCCATTCGTCTTCTACATCTTTCCTTCCATATTTCCCAAGATATAAGGGAGGGAATAATCTTGATAACAAATCCAATCATGGATTTTTTTTTTCCCGCTTTGCTATCTCAACCCATTGTATAAGACGGGCATTGATCGGCTGGTTTTGGATAAAGGGGACATCAAGAAGGGCAACAAAGTGGCCCCATATAGCACTGGCCATCTCAATTTCCACAAAGACTAGTCGAGATCTTCCTCTTTTGGATTGAAACAGCACACGCATCTAGACGGAATGGAAATAGAAATATCTTTCAACTTGCTATAAACAGGAACTGCATTCATGAAAATTCTCCATATGAAGCAACCAATTTTCGTGGGAAGGTCCTTCCAATTCAAATATACTTCGACCATCTTTTTGTTGCCACCTTCTCTCTAGCCGTATCCCAAGCAGACTTGGTGGAGAAGTAGCGAGGGTATTTGGGGACATCACTAATCGCTTCTGCTTACAACACATTGTTAGAAGAGTAAGACTCTATGGCGCAATCCAAATATCAAGATCAAACAAAACCAAGAAAGAACAAGTAACAAGTAGAACTCGTACGAAATCTCATGTATGCCGTAAAGATAAAATTTTATTGAAACTCAAAAACTCCCCCAACTCCAATCGTCCATCTCTTTTATTACAGTTCGAAAAGATTTCCAAAATCTAAAAAGTAGCTAACATTATATTGGCATAGCTACCTAAAATACTAAAGTTTCCCTATGCTAAAAACTAGTTACAAATAAGAAAAGCAACTATAGCCTATCAAATCTAGAAAACAAACCAAATAAGAAAATGATAACCTAATGTTAGGGAACAAAATATTAAGAGAATAGGAAATTGCATTTTCCTAAATCTTCAAGTTTGCATAATCTTCCAAGTTTCCCATAACACACGTTTCCAATAACTCAATCCGGTAAACTTGCAAGTTTCCACCAAAAATAGTTCCTTGTTCATGAAAATTTTCCGTATTTTCTACTTGTGAAACTTCCACCTGTGAATCTTCTCAAAATAGCCATCCTCAAAATTTCTTGCTAATTTTTGGATTGCATCACTCTGCCTCCAAAATCCCCTCTATCTAGATAAGGAAGATGATCAATCCCCAGTGTAGAGCATGGACCTCAATCTCATAAGAATCAGTGCGCCCGATTGTGCCAAAAAGAAAATGAGTAGATGATATTAACCAAAACATTAATAAGAATGCCACCAATGGAGCGACGTCAACATTGAATTTGAGTTAGGGGTGCAACTTGTGACAATTTTTGGGAATTCGGATTGAGCTTTAACCATAAAATGAGGTCGGGTTCGGCTGGATTCTAATTCATTTTTTTACCTTCTAACTTCTAGGGGTACAACTCGGGCTGGGTTGGGTTGGGTTGTAGCGAACCCGAGCCCAACCCGAAACTCTAAACCGTACGAATTATCGTACAAGGGGTGTGAATTTATCATAGCCCATTGAGATTATTTGACTGATAGTCATGCTCAGGCATTTCTTCTTAAGGTAGCATTTCCAATCTCAAACTGTGCAATTCCCAGTCATTTTAAACCCTAAAATGGAGGGCTTTTCAGGGTAGCACTTCTCTTCCGAGCAAATTTGAAGATGATGGCCTGTGCACAAAAGGAAACATTGATTTTTGAAAAAACAAGTGTTTATTTTTCTGCCTATGAGAGTTTGTGAGCTTTTTCTCCAAGAAATATTTAAGATTGGACAAACATGGTTGGGTCTTTATAACATAGTCTAAGGCAGAAAGTGGCTTTGACCTTCATGGTTTTTCCCTTTTCATTTTTTCCCTTTTAACTTTTCTCTTTTCATGATCCTTTCTCTTAGTGGACCCATATGCTAGTCTAATCAAGAGAGAACTTCTTGACCGTCCATTAAAATACGAAAGTTAAATAAGTTTGACAAATGGAGGGACCAATTACAAAAAATGCCCTTTAATCTTATATCATGAAAGCTTCTTTTATCAGGATATAACTTTGACAAATGCAAGGTGAGAGAAAATTAAATTTAATGGGTATTTTGGTAATCTGCAAACCAGTTTACCACTTCCTTTTACTTGGATCTTTAATTCAAACATTGTGTCTAAGTACTGATGTCAATGAATTTAACCACAGAGGTAATTTAGAAAGCTTGAAAGGCAAGGAACCCAATTAAGAAGCCCACCACTATATCTGCAGGCTGGACCCAAACTATTTTCTTCATCTCCCCTTTCTCTTCTCCTTCCCCACTGACTTCAGTTTCAGTCCTCCACAGACCTTGCAACTTCTTCTTCTTCTTATATCCTCCTTTAAAATTATATCCTCTGTAAGTCTCTTTCTTCTTCTGAACCTCTGCAATTTCTCCTTCACCAAAGGCTCTTCAATGGCATATGAAGCTGCTGAACCTCCAAAGAAAGTAATGGGAAACCCTTTACCAAGGAGAGGTCAGATAAAGGCCAAGATAATTGGAGGCTTCATCAGATCCGTCATCACAATAACCTCAAAGGCAGGGGGAAAAGGAACAGGACAACATGGTAGCGGCGGAATCTCGGCCTCCACCACGCCACCGTTGAGCCGCTGCCTTTCTGATGCATATTCCGACGGCTAAATTCAGTGACAAATCCAGTTTGTGGTTTCAAGAATTCACAGTATTGGGATTTATTTTGTGAAGTACTTTAAATGTCTCTGCTGCTGATCTTTAGCTGCTGACATAGAGGGGAAGAACAAGAGATGAGAGACAGGGGCGTTAGATTATGCTCTCTTATTAAACAATAGAGTTGGGGTTTTAAATTTGTTTGAGAACAGCATAGTTCTGTTACTCCCCTTGATATGGGTTTTTAAATTCTCTCTGACTATTATTTGACATTGTAATTATAGTCTTCTAAATGAGAAAAGCACCGAATGGGGGCCGATGTTTAGTGAAATTACGGATTGCGGGCAACTTTTAAAGCAAGAACAAAAAACAGGCTAAACTTCAAAATCTGGTGGTCAAAAGACCTTGATACCCTTCTGACATCGACAGAGTCTTCCTTTTTCATTATTGCCTCTTAAATAGGCCCGATTCACGAGGTTTCTTTTGATTCATTTAAATGTGTATTTGAACTGAGAGAACCTTGGGTTCGTTTCTATCTTGGCTGTCGGAAATAACTAGAGACGGATGGATCTTGACACGTGTTGGAAAGCTTTTTGGAACTCCGACGTTAATGTACTTTTTGGAATATTGACGTTATCTTTTATCACTTATCTTTTGGCTTAGAACGGTAGACGTTATCTTTTCTCACTTATCTTTTCAACACGTGTCAGGCATCCGTCTGTCTCTAGGTATTTCCGACGGCCAAGATAGAAATAATGGGTACGCCGATGGAAATAATGGTTACAGAGAGGGAAATAATGGGTACACCGGCGGAAATAATGGGTACGCCGATGGAAATAATGGGTACGCCGATGGAAATAATGGTTACAGAGAGGGGAATAATGGTTATAGAGAGGGGTATTATTAGAAGACACCACCGTTTCATATTAATGTTCACGTGTCGTGGATCCGACCGTCTATTCATATTGGTGACGACCAAGATTTAAAGGAACCCAAGGACTCTGGGTTCACAGAAAGATTTCAATCCAAACCAAACCGACTATGTATAGAGCCGCTAGCATTCCAAAAAGTTTTTCAATACGTGTTAGGCATCCATCTGTCTCTAGGTATTTCCGACGGCCAAGATAGAAACGAAACCAAGGTTTTGTGACTTCTGTCGGTTCAAATACCAGACGAACCAAAAGAACATCGTGAAACACGCCAGTAATGAAAATGGAGGCTGAATTACGTTTCTGTTGATGTCAAAAGGATGAAAATGGAGTCTGAATGACATTTCTGTTGATGTTAGAAGGGTATCATGGTCGTTTTTCCAACCCGATTTTGAAGATTAGCCCGTTTTTTGTTCTTGTTTTAAGAGTTGCCCGCAATCTGTAATTTCATTAAATATCGGTCAGCATTCCGTACTTTTCTCCAACTAAATTGGGTTTGTGTAAATTTTTCTGTTCTTCTTTAAATGTCATGCTGTATTGATCTCTGTCACTGTTATGCCTGCAAGTTTCAGAGAAGCAGCACTAGGATTTGGATTATAGTTTAGTGTTGTGGTTGCATTTACCTATGTAACAATCATACTCGGTTGATATGTTCTTTGCTACTACTGAAGAATAGAGAAATATATGTAAGATTGTGGTTGGATTGCATTTCCCTATGTAACAATCATACTCTGTTCTTTGCTACTTCTGAAGAATATAGAAATATATGTAAGAATGTGGTTGGTTTCTGAATGATTATTCTCTTCTTTCTTTGCTTATTTGGTGGAATCTGCTGTGCTGAAATCGCTTGTCACTGATATTTGTGCAGTGTTGGTATTGTTTTGACTGAGTTCAAAGTTTGATTTTGTGTTCAATTGTTGGGTATTTTTGTTTTGAAGCCTGAATAATTATCTTCTTTTTTTCTTTGTTTTTTTGGTGATTGGTATCTGCAACATTAGAACAGACTGGTTTTCCTGTACTGAACACTGAAGGTTGTATTTTGGATTTTCATGTATCAAACCAGAAGGTTGCTTTTTGGGATATTTAAGATTGGGTTCTAAGAATGTTCATGGGTTTTGTTGGTAATTGGTATTTTGAAAGATCAAAACAAATTGGTTCATGGATTAGACATATGGAACAAACGAAGTTTGTTTTGGGTATTTTAGGCTGAGATTTGAGGGATTTGTTGGGTATTAGCTGCTGTTTGGGATTAAAGGAAATTAAATTAGGAGAAGCAGAAAAAAATTCCTTGACATTCTTTCAGTTTTTTATTGCAATACATCATTATTTTAAGGGCACTTTTAGCTGTTTTGAGATGGTTTTTGGATCCATTTGGCAGTTTTGAAAATGGGTTTTTTTTGTACTTATGTTGAATCGAGCTCTTTATATTGACTTACCCTCTTAAGCAAAAGAAAAAACCATTCCAGAATAATATTAACACCCAAACAAATGTAGACTCAAGCAACGGATTGCTCATACCAGTGGGCCCATACCCGAATCCAAAGTGTTTGGATTCGGGTATGGGCCCACATTATTTGGATGATCCAAAGCGTTCATTTGATGGATCCTGACATAGATAGGGTGTGCCCAAAAAATCAGCTCCATCGGATCATCCTAACCCTTCAATCTATGGACGAACCTTTAGATGAGGGGGCAAACCTTAAACAAATTGAAACTACAGGGGTGTATTTGTCGCGTTTTAAACTATAGGGGTGGAAGTGGATGTGTCAGAAACTAGAGGCGGTGTAAATGTAATTATCCCTATTTTTTTTGGTAACGAAGGATGTCCCCACCCTCTTCGGGTAGGACTATTTCCCTACGGATGCGCGAAATCACCAGGAAACCACGCGCATCGGGTAAGCAAGGGGGGATTCGAACGCTCGTCACTGGAGAGCAAACCCATGACTTTACGCCGAAGAGCCACACCCTTCCGGGTTTGACAGAAGGTGGCTTTGACCCCCTTCCTACAGAAACTGATAAGACATGGTTTTTCCCTTTCCATGATCCCTTCTCTTGGTGGGACCCACATGCGAGTCTATTCAAGAGAGAACTTCTTGGCCGTCCATCAAAATAAGACAGTGGAATAAGTTCTCTAAATTATTTTCTCCCGTTCACACATAAGTTACCCTTTGACCCTCGAGAATTTATATAATGGGCGGCCGTGAAAACATGTGAAGTCTAAAAAAAGTAGGTACGGCCCACTTTTTTTATGATCCAAACCGTTCATATGCTTGGGCACAACGTAAATAGGTTGTGCCCAAAAAACCATTTCCATATGATGATCTTAACCCTCCGATCTGTAGAAGATTCCATAAATGATTTTTGGAAATCTCCATATTCAGATCAGTTCAGCTCGGAGTGTTAGGATCATCCTATGGAAATGATTTTTGGGGCACAACCTATTTACGTTGTGCCCAAATAGATGAACGGTTTGTATCATAAAAAAAGTGGACCGTACCTACTTTTTTATACTTCACGTGTTTTCACGGCCACCCATCATATAAATTCTCTTTTCTCTTGACCATTGATTACAAGTTAACATGGGGAAGCAGAGATTGCCAAAAGTAATAAATAAAGTCTCTAGAAACACGAGACTTGTCAAGACGACCAGCCAAATCATTAGCCCATCTAGAAATACACAAAAAAGAGAAAACTATGTTCAAACACATGACATGGCTAGTCCCATGGATCCTCATTAATCTCCTTTGCCCATTAGAAAAGTCGTCCTCTAACTTTAAAATCTCCTTCATCTAATTAAGGAAGATAAACAAGCCTCATGGAGAGCACGAACCTTGGCCGACGCTACCCAAGAAATCCCTAAAACGCCAACAATGCATGCTATGCCTTGGTAACAGGGCCAGAATTTTCATCCAGGGGCACATAGCAGATGGATCGGTTCGTCCCCATTGGATCCATATTCTATGGTCCGAAAATATTTCGGATAGTGACTCAGACGTAGCTATAAAATCCAATGGAGTGTCCTAGATCCGAATTGTGGGCACCAAGTACAAAAATACCCTTAAATCTTATATCATGAAAGCTTATATCAGGATCTAACTTTGAAAAATGCAAGGTAAGAGAAAATTGAATTTAGTGGGTATTTTGGTAATATGTATAACCAGTTTACGAGAAATTCTATGGTTCCCAAGTGTGAAATCTAGTATAGGTTCTACAATATAACTATATAAGTACCACCCTTGATATTTGATCCAACAACAGCCTCTTAAAAAGTGGGCCGCTGTCGGATAGGGGTGCAACTCTGGTCAGGTTGGGTCGGGTTAAGGCCAACCCGAACCCGAACCAAGGAACAAATTACTCGACCCAACAACAACCCAAATTCCAACCCGATTAGGGTCAATCCAAACCGGACTGCATTTTTAAGCTCACTATAAAAAAAATGATAAAAAATGTCGGATGTCACTAGGGTCAGGTTGTCCAAGCCCTCAACCTGAACATGACTCGAAAGATACCTAACCCAACTTTTTTTTGGGTTGCACCCCTTTTGTCGGATCAAATATCAAGGGTGGTACCACCATCACTAGACTTCATGCTCAGGCACCATATAAAATCTCCCGGTCGAGAAATTATATGATAGGTGGCCGTAAACCCGTATTTTTTGAAAAGTAGGTGTGTCCCTCCCAATAGGATGATCCAAACCGTCCATTTGTTGGGCCACAACGTAAATAGGTCGTGCCCCAAAAATCATTTCCATTGGATGATCCTGACCCTCCAATCTATAGAAGTTTCCATAATTTGCAGTCGCTCTATAATTTGGAGGGTTAGGATCATCCTAAGGAAATAATTTTTGGGCACAACCTATTTACGTTGTGGCCCAACAAATGGACGGTTTGGATCATCCTATTGGGTGGGCCGCAGCCTACCTTTTGAAAAATATGGATTTATGACAAGGTGGCCTTTGTCCTAGCCATCTCTCTCTTTCTCTCATCATTTTATACTCTAATTATCAACAGAAATCCAACAGCAACAAACTTAGAAAATGAAGATTTCTGGTTCTTTCATCTTTTAATCCACGAATAGCCTAATCTCTTATCCAACAATCAATTAATAAAAAAAGACCCAATAAATTTCCCAATGTTTTACATTTAAGAAAGGAAAGACAGACAATTACTTTTTTCCTGCTTCTCCTAATTTAATCTATTAAAGACCCAATTTCAGTAAAACCCCAAAACTAGCTAATACCCAACAAATCTCTTAGATCTCAACCTAAAAGACCTAAAACAAACGTGATTTGTTCAATCTGTCTGATCCATGAACCAATTTGTTTTGATCTTTCAAGATACCAATTACCAACAGAAAACTCAATCTCAAAAAATATTACCAATCACCCAGAAAAGAAAAAGGAAAACGAGAGAATTATTCAAACTTCAAAACAAAAATTGTCCTACGACTCCGCCAAATCACTCTCTGAAGTTGAGACATTGCCAACACCTCTCTAAACTAAATGAGAAAAGAAGAAAATAATATGCTTCAGAAAGGCGTCGGCTTTGAGGTTATTGTCATGAATGATCTGATGAAGCCTCTAATTATATTGGCCTTTATCTGACCTCGCCTTGGAAAATATTTCCCCATTACTTTCTTTGGAGGTTCAGCAGTTTCATATGCCATTGAAGTGCCTTTGGTGAAGAAGAAATTGCAGAATTTCAGAAGAAGAAAGTAAGTTAGAGATTTCTAGAGAGGAGAATAAGAAGAAGAAGAAGAAGCTGAAGGTCTGTGGAGGATTGAAACTGAAGTCAGTGGGGAAGGAGAGGAGCAAGGGGAGATGAAAAAACAGTATGTATCCAGCTGGAATATATAGTGGGCCTTCCAAGTTCTCAAAAATGTTAAATTCAGTGACATCAGTACTTACGCACAATCTTTGAATTTAGAAAGGATATGTCACTTCCCTACTAGAGATCCTGTTAGTGATTTTGGTTTTTCAAAATCATGTATGTTATATGTTTTAGTATTTTGGAAAATGTTTTATCAAAAGCGTTTGGAAAAAAGAAAATGTTTTCTTGGAAAGATTTGCTTTTTACAAAATAATGTAAAAGTGTAGTTGAAAAGATAGTCCCGTACCGAATGAGAGAAAGGAAAGGGAAGGGCTTATAAAACACTACACTTCTCTATTACTTGTTTGATTGCACATTGGGTTAAACCTATGGATGGACCCGCGGGACGGTGCAACGCACCGTTCGCACACGCGCACTTGCGGCGTGGGCAACGGGCTATAGGGCGCATAGTGGCGCTTTATTGGACGCACTTTGCACTTGGAGCCTTTGATTTTTCCAGATTTGATCTGGACCGTTGGATCAAGATGAAGGTGGACCGGTCGGATGAGTGGGCCGAATGGTTCGTAGGCCCCATCAAGCCCAGTGCCGAATGGATCGGTTGGGTTGGGCTTCGACTCGGGCCTAACGGTCGGCCCAGCGGGCCCAGTACTCTAACGGTCAAGGAATGTGATTAAATGGGTTGTGTCCCTTCTCCCAACGGTCAAGAGCCAAGGGGGTGCAATCCGCACCATAGATAGTCGATCTAACGATGACGGGGTTGGAGAGAGGTTTTTCTCAACCAACAGTCACATTTAAGATCGATCAAGACCATTCAATATCAAATGGTTTCAATCTAGCGGTCAGATTTCAAACTTCTGAAAATGTGCCCTGTAGAGGTGTTTTTCACACAGAAAAGACACCAGGTGGTCTATAAAATGTGCAGAATTCGGTTATTTCACTACAGAAAAGAATTGGCAATTCTGACAGACTTTAAACTCTCTTCCACACTCCTATCTGATCCCCAAGTATTTCTACATACTATTTTTCTTTTTATTTACAAATTTCTCTAAGGCTTGAAATTTCGAAAGGGGCATTTCAGGTTTGATTCCGCTAGTGCGAGACGTCATCAAACATTAGTAGGGCTTCCCTACTAGGCTTCATTGTATCTTGGAGGCAATTCACGGATCCCCTTTTGCACACTACTGGTGGGGGCGAATCTTGTCTTAAGGAAAGTGATATCACGCCTTAAGCAACAGTTTCTGTTTTTATCACCAACAGTACCCTCAAATTCTCCAACAGATCCTAGTATAGTTCTCTTTGCTTTAACAACCAAGGCTTTTGTTAGAGGAATATCCAGTGTATAGCATACACCAGTTTTTAAAAACGCGGATTTGACGCGGAACGCGGTTAGGAAAAATCCTTGTCGACTCAACGCGGACAAGAATGCGGTTGACGAGGTTGACGCGGTCATAACTTGGAAGAGTCGAAGGAGTTTAATGACTATGTAGGGCAAAACGCGGAATGCGGATGTGGTGCAATGCGGAGCGCGGCCAAGGCAAAAAGGAGTTGACTCGGGGGAGTTCCTTGTCGAGTCAAGGAGTTTTTGAACACTGGCATACACACTGGATGTTCAGTGTATACACTCCAGCACACAAACAAGTTATTTATCTCAATCAGCTGACTGTTAGGTCAGGCTACACACTACCCATATTGTCAATCAGCTATACACCATATAATTTTCACAAAAATTCCTTCACATTCTTTCTGTTTTTTATTGTTAAGATCATTGTTTTGGGGCTGATGTCTGCACTTTGTCATAATTAGGTGTCTCTGCTTCTTTGGAACTTTTAGCTCTTTTTAAGATGGATTTTGGATCTATTTGGCTGTTTTGAAAAGGGGGTTTTGTACATTCACTGAATCCAGTTGATAAGGCGAAACGCCAGAGTCTATTTCCCATCCCAAGAGTTGGTATTCTGATTCGGCCAGTCAGAACATTCCATTAAAGGGAAGAATCAAAATATGATGTGGATTCTGATTCATCAATGGTCACTAGTTAATGATTGACAAGTCACATTTCTAATAACAAGGTGCGTTGAAACTTATAGTTCTAGATACAATACCAAAGGCTTTGTATGTAGACTTAGATTGTCAAATTATGGGCCCACCATCCATATTTCTTTGTTTGAGAGACAAGAAATCACAAGGCAGTAGATCCTACTTTTCATAGAAATTTCTATTTGAAAAATATGGGCTAGTAGGGCAGATGGATGAGAAAGATAAGTAGTGGAAATTCAATGCATCACGTTTTTCTCTCTTTTAATCACACGTTGGAGGACTTTCATGGAAGCTGTTAAGCACGAGATTCTATTACTAATTTGACAATGGTTAATAATCTTTGAGTCAGACATACTGTGGGTCCACGACGAAGGAGTGCGCCTCACTCCTTGCATGATTTTGAATTTGATCCCCAAAAATGATATTTGAACTCCCTTAATTTTAATAATGGAACTATTTTTATATACACCCTTCTAATTAGTTAATGCTGTTATAATTGTGGGATTTTTACAAAGAAGTCTCGACGAACCTTCTATGTTTTAAGGACATCCTCTTAAACTTATTATAATTAAGCATGATACTGTTCGGATCGACGATCGCAATCCTTAGGGTTGTGGAAAAAAAACACAAAACTCTTGTTAACTGCTTAGAAAAGCTTTCTTTTTTTAACCAAAAACTATCATCCCTTCTTTGCTCATTCTCATTGATATATTTGGAAATACAAGAAGTAAATGAGATACATGGAAAATGATTTATCGATAACTTCTATACCTATTCTCAATACCCTATAATAACTTCTAGGACAATTTTCATGATAATACCATTTCCTAAGTAGTCAAAATACAAACCAAATAAGTCTTAACAAAGTCCCTATAAATCATTAAAGAAAAACTTAACTAACACATACTAAAAACTAGACATAGTAATTGCTTATCTAAATTTCCATGCAAAACCCAAGACCAAGTCAAACCACATAGATGTGCCACATGGATGACAAATGACATTATCATACGGTGCCACTTGGATATGCCACTGCATCAAAGCACCATAGGTTTATATAGTTCCAAAATGCTCTTATTTGAGAAAGAGATCATATCGACGGTCTGTCCAGATTCTAAAATGCTATTGTTTGGTTGCACAATTTCTGTGGTTTATGCTCGTTTTGGATGCGCCAAAAAGTGGGAAATCAAAATAGAAGTAGTTGTTTTTTTCCTTTTCGTGCTGTTATTTGGTTGCCATTTACTATTCATATAGCAAACTTTGTTGGTAGTAAATTTTCCAAATGTAAGTTGTTTTGTACTGTTTGAGTTTCCTCTCAAATCAAGAGAAATAAGAAAGTGAGGAGATGAGTATCTATTTTACTTTCCTTTTAGATTATGTGCATCCAAACAGACCCAGGTGTTTTGATCGGTTTTGGGGTGCCACATCAACTAATAATGGTATTTGGTTGCATGTTTAAATTCAGACTATTAGAGGAGTATTTCTTTAAATTCAAACTATTAGGAGATTATTTGTCTTGTATCCTCGTTGTGTCTTTGTTGTCTGCCCATGTGGCATGCTAGTAGTCTTGAGATTTTCCATCTCTCTCTCTCTATTGGTAATGGTTCCCAACTACTTATTTTTGTATTGATACTCTGCACTTGGAAACTACTTCAGCTAAAAACCAAACACTGCATAGCACTATTCTATGAGGAACTACTTCACTGCTATTATACTCGTTGACTGCTAAAGAGATCTGAGAGCTTTGTTGCCTATTAGCTGTGAATGTAATGTTCCCTTATAAGGTGTCCCTGGCCTTCCCCAGGACCCCATCAGTCCGGGCTTTTGGGCGAAATGGTTAAGATCCTTCAATTGGTATCAGAGCCAAACCACATCAAGGGTTCAAGTCTCAGGGGTGTGATCGTGGTATTGAACCAAGGGCAGTGGGCTCGGGGTAGTGCGCCTGTCCTGTCACAGAGAGCCACCAAGTACAGCGGGCTACTGGGCAGTGAGCCCACCAAGTACAGCGGGCTCTGGGCATGGGGGTTGTAATGTTCCCTTATAAGGAATCCCTACAAAATGTGGGCCCCCACTGTATTTAGCGCTTCCTCATTCTTTATTGGTATATATTGTTTTAGGGACTGATGTCTGCACTTTGTTGTGCAAGAAGCTAGAAACAGCCAATTGGTGAAGTTTAAAATGATGAGGGGAGCGCTTGTATTAAAAGAGGGGAGTAGGGACATCATAATTAGTGGTCTTTATTTCTTTGGAACTTTTTGTCTTTTAGATGGCTTTTGGATCAATTTGGCAGTTTTGAAAAATGTTTTTTGTACGTTTAGTGAATCTAGCTCTTTACATATACTTATCCTCTAAAGTAAAGCAAAACAAAAGCTAATATAGAATATTTTGAACACTCAAACCATAGGTAGTTGACTGCTATTAGGAGAGAGAGGTAGGTTTTTTTAAAGGATAATGTATCAGCTGTGAAAAGCTAATTAAACAAAAGAGAACAGATGGGATTGAGCCTCTAGTTGAATGGTCAAGGCAACTTCCTCAACCACAAGGTCATAACTTACGCAAATAAGAGAGAGAGAGAGAACCGGGGGGAGGGGGGGATTTTGTCATATTCATTTAGGGCCCGTTTGGATGCCCAGAAGAATTTGATTTGGATTTCTCACATTTGCAGCCCTTTTGCACTGTGATTTGGATCCTGATCAAATCCTTCAATTTCCAAATTAGCGAGCGACTGACAGTGAGAAAAAGCAAATTTCCAAATATGCTGTGGAACTAAGAAATTGGAAATCCACAGATCTAATAGTTTCCTTCACCCTCTTTGCTCCTCAACCTCTCCCCTTCACTACGAAGTACACCCTTCCCCCCTCTGTCTCCCTCAACATGAGCTGGTGGATCTACTCATTTTGTATTCAAAACTTAAGTCCAAATCCAAATACAAAATATGAGGCATCCAAATGGGCCTAGTAGATATGATGTATCCAAACCCCCAAGGGCCCGATTGGATACCTCATATTTTGTATTTGGACTTGGAATTGAGTTTTGAATACAAAATGAATAGATCCACCAGCTCATGTAGAGGGAGACAAAGGGGGAAGGGGGTACTTCCTAGTGGAGGGGAGAGGTTGAGGAGCAAAGAGGGTGAAGGAAACTGCCAGATCTGTGGCTTCCCAATTACTTATTTCCACGGCATATTTGGATGATTTTTTTCACTATCAGTCGCTGATTTGGAAATCCAAGGATTTGATCCGGATCAAAATCACAATGCAAAAAGGACTGCAAATGTGAGAAATCCAAATCCAAATCTTCTCGGCATCCATACCTCATATATTGTATTTGGATTTGGAATTGAGTTTTGAATACAAAATGAATAGATCCTGCAGCTCATGTTGAGAGAGAGAGAGAGAGAGAGAGAGAGAGAGAGAGAGAGAGAGAGAGAGAGAGAGAAGGGGGTACTTCCTATTGGAGGGGAGAAGTTGAGGAGCAAGGAGGGTGAAGGAAACTGCCACATCTGTGGATTTTCAGTTTCTTATTTACACAGCTTATTTGAAAATCTGACTTTTTTTCACTGTCAGTTGCTGAATTGGAAATCGAAGAATTTGATCGTGTGAGAACAAACTGGCCCTTAATTCATTTGAAATTGGAAAACATTGTTTGGTCTTTATTGAATAGTCCAAGGGAGAAGCTGGCTTTGACGTTTTTCTTCCTTGACCGTCAATTTTCCTTCTTTTTTTTTTTTTTCCTTTTTATTCTTCTCTTCATGGTCCCTACTCTTGGTTAGACCCATATGCCAGTCTATTCAAGAGAGCTTCTGGACCCTCAACTCCATCAAAATCAAATTATTAAATAAGTTCTCTAGATTCTCTTTTCATGTCCACATACAAGTTACCCTTAATCCTCTATGATATTTTTTTAATAAAGATAGCATTGATTAGCAAAAGAAAGGGTTACAAGTTAACTTCATGGGGCCGCGAAGATTGCCCCAAAATAGTTTCTAGAAAAACCATATTTGGCAAGTTGATCAGCAAATCATCAATACTTTTTAGGAATAAATGAAAAAAAAATAACTTTTTTCAACACTCTAATCTCATCAATGAATTTGGCTAGTCTTCACGGACAGTCACTAATCTCCTTTGCCTACAACATAATGTTAGAAGAGTGGGTCTCTACCTCCAAAACCCCCTCTATCTTGTTAAAGAAGAGGACCAATCCCCGATGGAAAGCACGGACCTCAGCCTCATAAGAATCAGTGTACCCGATCGGGCCAAAAAAGAGTAATGATGTTACCCAAAAAATTCCTAAGAAGGCCATCATTCCCTACCAAATCCCTACCAAGCCTGGGTTGCCAAGGGAGCCACACCACCTTCGAATTTGAGGTAGGGGTGCAACTCTTGTCGATTTTTGGGAACTCGGGTTGAGCTTCTACCTTAAAATCATGTGGGGTTTGGGTTGATTCCATTTCATTTTCTAGCAAAAGCTCAACCAAATCCGGCATGAGCCGGTTGCACCCCTAATTTGAGGACGTTTCTTGAAGGGGTTTTACCTCTAAATACCACTTAAATATGACTTTCATATTGTAACATAGTTTCATCCCTGAACAGCAAGACCTGAATTGTACAACCATGTAAATAGCATTGATTCTTGATACTGTAACTAAAACAGATTAGAGCAGACTCGCAATTTCTAATAGTCAAGCTTATAACATGGATGGTTATATACAATTTAGGGAAATAATGTCAGCACAGCCATGTTTTAATAATTGCCCTAACCCATCCTTGTCTTTTCATTTTTATTGGCCTCTGAGTGCCTTTTGGGAACAACAGTAACCTTTGACAGCTCTTTAGATAATAAAGGATAAAAGGTGGGTTAGTGCAATTATTAAAACATGATTGTGCTGATATCATTTCCCTAAATTTGATGGTTTACCATTTCCTTTCTCCTCATAGTGAAATTATAAGATTCTCAGTACTGATGTCACTTAATTTATCTACATGGGTAATTTTTGAAAGCTTGGAGGCTAAGTTTACCCCGTTCAGAACCCCACCAGTATATCTACCAGCTAAAGCTGAACTGTTTTGTTCATCTCTCTTTCTTGTTCTTGGCAGACTTCCAATTTCTTTTCCTTCTCCTTTCCCAGTCACTTCAGTTTCTCTCTTCTTCTTCTATTTCTCCTCTACAAAATCTGTAAGTTTCTTTTTTCTTGTTCTTAAATTCTGCAATTTCTCATTCACCAAAGGCTCTTCAGTCTTCACCTTTTCATCCTCAGAACTTGCATCAATGGCATATGAAGTTGCTGAACCTCCAAAGAAAGTTATGGGAAATCCTTTTCCAAGGAGAGGTCAGATAAAGGCCAATATAATTAGAGGCTTCATCAGATCAGTCATCACAATAGCCTCAAAGGCAGGAGGAAAAAGAACACGAAGTGGGAGCTTAGCCTCCACAAAGCCACCTTTGAGCCACTGTTTGTGGTTTCTTGAATTCACATAATTGGGATTTATTTGTGAACCTTCTGGCCTTTAGATGCTGATAGAGTGATCTAGATGGGAAGAATAACAGAGGAGAGGCAGAGGTGTTAGATTCTGCTCTTTTCTTACCCAATAGAGATTGGGTTTTTAAATCTCTTTGGAAATAGAATAGTTTTGTTACTCCTCTCGATATGGATAGATGGAAATTCTTTGATAATTGGGCATTGTATATGTGTCTTGGTTGTAGTCCATTTTCAGATATTTGTTTTCTGAATGTATCTGTTACAAATATATAATATTCATCTCTGTTACTGTTATGCCTGCAAGTTTCAGAGAAGCAGCACTAGGATTTGGATTGTATTTTTTTATGTAACAGTCATACTCTGTTTGGTTATTTATGAAAGAGCAGAGAAATATAGATAAGATAGTGGTTGGTTTCTGAATGATTATTCTCTTCATTCTTTTTCTCGTTTATTAGAAATCTGCATGAATTGCTTGTCACTGATATTTCTGCAATTTTAGAGAGAGATTTTGTGTTGAATTGTTGGGTATTTTTATTTTGAATTCTGAATTATTATCCCTTCTTTTTCTTTCTCTTTTTTGGGTGATTGGTGTCTGCAACATTGAAACAGAGTGTTTTAATCTAGTAAACACAGAAAGTTTCATCTTGGGTTTTCATGAATCAAACCAGAAGGGTGTTGGTGGGATTTTTGGAGATTGAGTTTTAAGAATGTTGATGGGCTGTGTTGGTAATTGGTATCTTTGAAGATCAAAACAAATTGGCTCATCCGTTCATGGATTAGACAGATAGAACACATGAAGTGTGTTTTGGGTCTTTTAGGTTGAGATCCGAGAGATTTGTTAGGCTAGTTTTTGGGATTAACTGAAATTGGGTCTTTAATTGATTGAATTAAGGGAAGCAGGGGAAAAAATAAGAATGTTCTACATTTTATATCTTAAATGTAGAACATTGATAGATTTGTTGGGTCTTTTTGTTCATTGATGGTTGGATGAGGGATTAAGTTCTTCATGGATTAAAAAATGGAGGAAGCACAAATCTGCTTTTTTCTAAGTTTGTTGTCGTTGGATTTTATTGGTAATTAGAGTACTAGGGCTACTTTGTCAATGCGGCTTTTAGAGATCCTGGTATAATTCTCTTTGCTTTAACAACCAAGGCTTCTGTTAGAGTAGGGGTGCAAATTGGGTCGGGTTCAACCCGATTTTTGGGTCGGGTTGGCTTGGGTTAGGGTTGGGAAAAGCCAACCCGATTTAAATTCGGGTTGGGTTAGGGTTGAGGCCTTGGCAACCCGACGCGAACCCGACCTCCGTCTTCTAATTTTATCATGATTTTCTCATGATTATGTTTTTCTTTCTTGTATTTTTCTGTTTGGCTGTAGATGAACCCGATCCCAACACAACTCAACCCAAACCCAACCCGACTCAGCCCGACCCGTAGGCAGGTGGGGTTAGGGCTGACCATCCTCAACCCGAGCCTCGGGTTGGGTCAGGTTAGGGTTGACGGAATGCTATCTCGGGTTGGGTTAGTGTTGGCCTCAACCCGACCCAACCAGACCCAAGTTGCACCCCACTGTTAGAGGAATGAATCAGCTGCGTATTAGGTCAGGCTATACTCTACTTGTGTGGTCAAAATGCTATACACCATTTTATTTTCACAAAAATTTCTTCACATTCTTTTAGTTTCTTATATGTAGAGTGTACACTTCTCAATGGTTGATACAGATTCCATTAAGCTAGAGATAAGTTTAAAATGAAGAGGGGAGTGCTAATTTTAAATGGAGGAGTGGGGACATCATAATTATTGGTCTTCGTTTCTTTTGAACTTTTAGCTCTTTTGGAGGTCGGGCTTCACATAAATTCTCCTTTTGGAGATGGTGTTTGGATCTTTTTGGCAGTTTTGAGAAAGGGGTTTTGTACGTCAACGAATATAACTCTTTATATTATATCCTTTAAAGCATAACAAAAGATAATTTAGAATAATTTGAACACCCAAACCAAGATAGTGGAATGCCATTGAGAGACAGAGTCTTTTTTTTAAGGGATGTTGTAACAGCTGTGGACAGCTAATTAATTAGGTGTAAAACAAAGTACGAACAGCTAATTAATTAAGTGTAAAACAAAGTATTAGGGTTTAAAGAGCATTTTGAGACCCGTAATATCCTCTGAAATCCCTTTAAATACTACACGACAAACAAGTGGAGCACTTGTTTATCGAAACACTTTGGCGCAGATATCATTTCCCTATATATATATATATATATATATAGGGAGATGATATTTTCACCCCCCACCCCCCGCCCATGCAGTACGCAATCGCCCCCTGATAACGTGAACAGTAGGCAACTTTAAAGCTTTTTTATGTCAAATCACGTTAAAAGGGCGTACTGCAAGGGGGTGAAAATATCATCGCCCTATATATATATATATATTTTTTTTTTTTGGAGGGGTCAGCTGATGGACATTATCGTTACTACCGAAGTTGGAAATTCAACTTTTACTAACAAAATTTTTTAAATTTAATTTTAAGCTTAGGTAAACATGAACTGATATGACAGTTAGAAACATCCGATCAAGTGAACTTCGGGCCGTTGATAGCCAAGGAAGGTCCACCATATGGATGGCTCAGATCAAGGATCTGATTCCCACTTGTACCACTACGGTATATTTTCATGAAAAGACAGAAAAAGAGAGTGGAGATGCTGAGAAAAGAGGTGGAAATATCATTCCCATGAAACTAATATAAAGCCACATCAGTTTTTTTTCCTTGTAATCACATGTTGGAGGACTTTCATGGAAGCTGTTAATAGGGATTATATTACCAATTTTACACATGTTTAATAATCCTTGAGTCAGTCACTTGTGGGTCGAAGAAGAAGTGGTGGACCAGCCATAGTTAGCAAATCGTGATACGGCCAAAAAAAAAAAGAAAGAAAAAAGCGGGATGGAAAAATTCAAGTTTATTACGGCATTGGCTCAAAAAAAACGTAGTAAATTAAAAAACAGTCAAATAAATGAAAACACGAAAAAAATGTGTTCAATACATTTAATATTTTGTCTCTATATTTTTTTTCGATGTAAAAATGGACGTAAAATATGTTTTAAGTTGTAAAAATGAACATAAAACAAATTTTACGTCCAATTAGTTGGAATACAGCAAGGGTAAAATAAGTGAAAAATGCATTTAAAACGTGGTTAAAATGCATTTCAAACAACTACCCTGTTACCCTGTCTTACTCACACGCGAGTGGAAAAATGGAGTTTGCACTAATGAGAAAGATCTATGGGTATTCCTTGTCGTAAAAAATTTTAAACGATGAACATACAAAACATGTTTTTTTTAGATAAAAAATGCCGTTTAAATTGAACTTTCTCTAACTATGGGTACAAACATGCCTCTTTAGAGCTTGCAATTGTTAAAAATGGTCGTGATTTTGAATTGAACTTTCTCTAGATTGCAAAATGCTAAGGGTATGTTTGGTTGCACAATTATTTGAGATTGTATCTACGATATGCCTTACCGCAAAAATCATCTTCACACGGGATGATCCTAACCCTTTGATTTGTAGACAGATAACACCATATATAAATCTCAACAAATCGAAGAGTTAGGACCATCTATGGATATGATTTTTTCAGGGTACGACCTATTTACGTTGGCACCCATTAATGAACGATTTGGATTTTCGAACAAGGTGGGACAGGTGCTTTTTCTAAAAATAAAATAAAATATAATATGCACTCCTCTACAACCACGTGCTTTATTAAAAAAAAATAAAAATAAAAATAACACGGGGCCTACCTTGTTCAAAGATCCAAACAATTTAATTGTTGGCCCCACCAAGGTTCATATAAAGAGAGAGAGAGAGAGAGAGAGAGTACTAGCTTTGAGAGTGTGTACAGGTTGTGGGCTCCTTTCCCACAACCTGTAAAAGGGCCATAGGACTAATTTTATCGACAAGATGTTCGTCTGACTGCCAGATCAACGGTCCCAACTTCACACACATGTCCCCCTGTAGGACCTGATGTGATCATTCGGATTGATCCTAATGGTAATAGTCTATGTAATCAGACCCTTGATAAAATGTGGGGGGGTCCAGCATAATCCGATCATTCAAGAATCAAAGCCGATCAAATGGTGGATAAGCAGATGATCATGGTTAGGATCAATCCTAAGGATCAACATTGGGTCTCATGTGAGGACGTATGTGTGTAATTGGGACCATTGATCTATAAGATTACGACCTAAAGGAGATCAATGTGTGATCGGAACCCTAAATGAGGCTAAATTGATCAATGGATTAGGATCATCAAATCAAGGCAGGACCCGCGATGGCGAGTCGGAATTGAGCTTGCCGATCACATCAACGAGACTAATTACACCCAAGTGGTTGCGGGGCACACAGAGTGAAAATAGTATACCTCTGCCAATAGATGGATGGTATAAATCATCTAAAAAGTGGCACTTAGCAGATAATTGTATGGTAAATGAGAATCCAAAATCATTACATATACATTAGTGGATTTGAATATAGGCGAGGTCCACTCCTTCAATGATCCAAACCATTCAATTATTGGGCCCACTCGATTTAATTAACGTTAAACTATAAATTAAAGAGATTAATTTCAAATTTGAAAGTTCAAAGTTCAAACCCAAAGCTCACCAATCCCAACTCTAACTTGCTTTTATACTTTTCCTCCCCGGAGAAAAAAAGCCATACTTTTTTCGTTTTGCCGAAAGGGCAAAAGCTACTCTCTAGCCCTCAGGGCTACCAAACTTTGTAACCTGCCCTAATCTTGCCCTTAGAATAATTGATTATAGATCGGACAATCCTCACCATCTAATCTCTCAGTTAGCCTACCGATATTAGTCTTGGTCCCACCCTCGTCGATGATTCTAGACCCTCCGACTCATGAAGATTCTTCTGATTGATCCTGCTCATTGAAAAAGTGGTTGAGGTTGGAATTTGGACACTATAATTTTTCTTCCAAACTAATGGGTCCCACACCCATCTAACTTAAACCATCGGATGATCATTATTTCGATCATCAATCATCGATTCATCGTACGGTCGAGATTAGGGCAGACCACCAACTTTAGTAGTCTGGAGGACTACCGAGCCAAGACTATTTTGTGAAGCATTGCCAAGATAAAGACTATCATCATTTCTCTATGACCCCCCAAAGTTAGAAAAAAGACTTCAAATCCCTCATCAAGAATCCAAACCCTTCTCACCCATTTTCATTTCTCCCCAACCCCATGTTCAGATGGTGCAAATTTGTAAACTTCTTACTGTACATTCTACTCTCTCTACTCTCTCAAGTCTAATGGGTTTAGGGTTTTGAAACCAAATATAGAAAGGAAACAAGGGCTCTTGTTAAATTGACCTAACTTTGAGTATTCTCATGGAGGAATCTGAAGCTTTGGTTGATGTGAAGGGAGTTCCTACTCATGGGGGAGGGTATGTTCAGTACAATGTTCTTGGAAATCTCTTTGAGGTCTCCCCCAAATACGTTCCTCCTATACAACCCATCGGCCGCGGGGCTTATGGAATTGTCTGGTAATTGCTTCTTGTTTATATAATTTCTTATTTCTTGATTTAGATTGTAATTGGGTTTGATTTAATTTCGGTTTTTAATCCCTACTTGGTTGTTATTTGCGTTATAAATGGAGTTTAGCTGATTTTTTTTGGTTTGTGTGGTTCATTCATGTGGAAATAAGTTTTACTGTTGGATTTTTTTTTGTTCTTTTAGGCCCTGTTTGGATTGCAAGAAAAACATTTCTGATAGAAATTTTTTTCTTTCTACAATTTAGAGGGAAATGATATGATTATAGTTAGTTTACCATGATATTATCAGAATCTGTTGGTTGTTCTAAGTACAAATTATCTATGGTTGGTCCAAATGATTTTTTTCCATATGTAAAGTAGGATCTTTTAGAAATATTTTTCCTTTCCAAACTTTTCTAGATGCAATCCAAACAGGGCCTTAGGGTTTTGACTGTTGATGTTGATGGTTCAATCATGACGAGGGTTTTTTATGACGGATTGGAGCTTTTTGATTTCTTTATACTTTTTACTTCTTGGATAATTTTGGGTTGACTGTTAATGTTGATGGTTCAATCACGAAGAGAGTTTTTTTATGATGAATTGGAGCTGTTTGATTTTTTTATGATACCATTTAGTAGTTTCTGGTATATTCGTTTTACCATCATATCTTTTTTAAAAGTTTATGTTTTTCCATTACCTCTGTATGAATTAAGGTGATTATTGTTCTTTTACTGCAGCTGTGCACAAAATTCTGAGACAAATGAAGCCGTGGCTATCAAGAAGATTGGGAATGCATTCGACAACAGGATTGATGCAAAAAGAACGCTACGAGAGATTAAACTCCTTACCCATATGGACCATGAAAATGTACTCGCAGCAAACATGTTACTTTTATCTGTGTAATGTGTTTGTAGTTGATCCATATCTCTGTCAATTGGTTCTGCTGCTCTACGACGTGTATCCTCCGAAAGCCATGTCTACCATAATGACATTCTTGTTTACCTTTGTTTCTTCCCCTTATAATGATTCATTTCTAGCAGTCTTTAATGTTTATTATACTGTTCTTTGGGAAGATTGTCAGACAAATGATTTCTCGGTTCCCTATGTGAATTTGAGGTTAGATTGGTCCTGTGCAAACGACGTAATCCTTTCATATGCCTGTGCTACTCGAGGGAAGAACTGCTAATGCTAAACCAGGATGATGGAAAAGGATATCCAAGAAGTTCCCAAGCCGCTTTTTCATGCTTTTATAAGAGAATACATATTCAATATTGTCAAACTTTTCATTACCATTTCCTAGTTTATTAGCTCGTAATCATCGTCAGGTTATTTTCTGTTTGACAATGTCCTCCAGCCACTAATAAATAATGCCATTGATCAAGTCTGTTGCTTATAGGCATGTTGATCAAATGGTTTTTTGTGGTATGTTTATCAAATGGTTTATCATTTTATTGTTGCTATGTCATGAGATCACTTCTTTTCCATGCAATGAGAGTTCTGTTGTGATTTTCAATGCTTTAAAACAAACATGAGCTAACAGATTGGTATATTTCTTTTGCAGATTGTCCGGATCAAGGATATCATACGTCCACCCCAAAGGGCAAATTTCAATGACGTTTATATTGTATATGAGCTGATGGATACCGATCTGCATCAGATAATACGTTCTAGCCAGCCTTTGACTGATGATCACTGTCAAGTAAGTTGTTTTTATTAGCTTTCTAGCATACAGGTAGAATAGTAGACCAGAAGGATGTGAGGAAACTAGGTCGAGTAGATGCTTCCAGTAGGGCTGACACGCTAGGTGGGAATCGCCCTCTCCAGGGAAATTGAAGTTGAATTTCAGCGGCTCAAGTTTCCGGCCGACAACCCAGACCACCAGGCATTGGGGGTCTCCTGAGAAAGGAGAACGTTGCTACGATTTTGGCCTTCCCGGGTCCAATCGGAATAAAAGATTCAAACGAGGCAAAAGACAGATGGTCATAGTGTTTAGTTCACTCACATCTGGCTGTCAACTAATTCAGATGACATGGTCAGGAGTGACTAGAGAGTCAATCTAGTTTCTTGATCAAACCTTTTGATTTAGGGACTATTTCAATACTCAATTGACCTTTATTATCCCTGATACTCTCTTCGGATATTCTTTTTATCAGATCTTCCATTTCTTTGTTCTTTTAGCAGCTTTTTGTTTGACCACCTCGGTCATTGGCTCCGCCCTTTTCTTTTAAAATGATTCCATCATTCAGAAATACAGATAGTGTTAGTAGTTTTGGTGGACCCTCTTATTGTCAAGTTGTACAACACGGGTTTTGACCTTTTAGGAGTATTTGGGTCATTTTCCTGTTGCTTTAAGTGGGGTTCAGAACCCACAGATTTTACAAGTTTTGTGAACATAAGAGAAGAGAACTTTGGCCTTCATATTTAGAAAACTTAATCTTTAAGTTAGACTAGGGTTTAAAGAGGGTAGATCAAGGGCTATGATTAGTTTATGAATTATGGTTATATGGAGTATCATATACTTTCTTTTCCGAAAATTGTAATAGTTTCGGCATTGGGAATACAAATTAAACCTTTCTTTAGGGGTGTGATGTTCAAAAAAATTTGGTGTTATGATATGAGGTTCATCTAGTTGGGGTGCTGCTGCATGTCTGATTAGTGTGATTCTGGTCATCCAATGTAATGGTAAATTTTGCTGATTTATTTGTTAGTTCCAGATTATTCAATAAGAGAGGATCCTTTGATCATTGATTGATTTTATTTGTTGGAATTTTCAATTTGCTGCCAGTTTTGTTTCCCAAATCTTGCTAGGATTTTCTTTCCTGATAAAGATTTCTTCCATAAACACCATAATGAAATATAGAAGGCTACTACATACCTTACTAACATAATCTAAACAAATTAAAGAATAAAATAACAATTTATTTAACACTTCAGCTAAGGCGCATAATATATGTATTTTAAGCTTGTTTGAGTAGACATATTTTTGTTATATATGCTTTTTCTTATAGTTTTAGTAACATGTTCATTGGAACATGCCAAATCTGTCATCTAGCATTCTTTCAACTCTCACTGGCAATGGGGAATCCTTCTGGATATGTATTTATATTCCATGATAAACTGGATCAAAGCCAAATGCTCTTTGTTTATCGACTTTATTATTTCCAAAGGTGGAATAATGGTGTAGATCTCTAACAATTTGCTTGAACCGAAGAACTCATTTCATCTAATGGGTAAAGCTTTTTGCACTTATATCTTAAAATAAATCTTTTATGTACTACATGCGACAAGGTCTCTTTCTTATAAGATACGAAGCTTGAATTCAATCTCCCATTAGTAGAAGTTATTAGATCTTTGCTTGAGTATTCATAAGCTTGAACCCATAATTTATGGTGCCTTTTAAGCGTTAAGATTTTTATTTGCTGGTTACCTGCATTTTTTTGTGGTTTAAGCATGGACTGACAAACTTGGTTCACTTCATATCTCTGCCTACTGACGAATTGAAGATAGATATGGCAGTGCACCCACAACTCTTCTATGTCGTCTATGTTTTCAACAGGGTCCTTTCATCTCTACTAATTTCGTATTCATTTTACCTGCTCTAAACATTTGCAGTTTTCCCAAGCACACTTCTTGAGTAGATTTAGCCTGTAGTGGTGGCTATGGAATTGTGGTTCCACTCTAAGTATTGTCATATTCCATCGTAGAGATCTATTATATCAAATTTCCTCTTGAACATTTCTTTGGTGCTTTTGATAGCCTTGTCCCTTTGGTAACAATATTTTTGGCTCATAGTAGGAATAGAAGGATAGTAAGTGCCAAAACTTAGCCTCCTTTTTTAATGAATAAAACTTAGTCATTCAACAAACTTATTCACCTAAAGTGAGAATAATCAACTATACTTCAAATGAAACTTTCTTCAAGTACATTAAGTTATTAAGCCTGGTTCCCTTTGTCTGCCTCAATCCATATATTGCTTAATTAAAATTGAAAATACAATTAAGATGCTAACAGTCTTTGTGAGCAGTAGGTTGTTCTCTTGACACATTGTAGCTTCCCATGGAGAAAAGCATTTTTAACATCACAAATATACTTTGGGTGGTGATAGTCCGTGTCACCAATAGGCTGTTCTCTTTACACTACATGAGCCTCCCATGAAGAAAAGCATTTTTAACATCCATTTGTTTGAGGGACCAGGATAAAGTTGGCCATCAAAAGTAATTCATATGCATTATAACAACTAGGCTGATCATGGTCAAGAATCAAGATTCAAGACATGCTCCTTTTTATGTATCCTTTTAAAATTGCTCTTGCATTTTGGTGTTCAAGTTCACCATCTTGATACTTTCTATGTTCATAACAGCTACCAACATTCTTCTGTCTGTTCTGAGAATGGGTCCCAAATATCAGTTATATACGAAGTTTCCATTTCTTGGGGTTAAAACCTCAATATTGTGCATCATATCTAACAATCAGAAACCTGGTACATATTGGATGATATCTGATAGTTATTCATTTTTTAAAAATAAATAAAATAAAAAATTAAGTAAAAAATATGGCACAAAAAACAGATGTAAATGACATATTTATAGCATAAACATGACATTTATTTGAATGGTTTGTTAATTATTGTATTAGCTAATGAGATAGTGAGAGAAAAAACATGTGGATTCTTATACTGTGCTGGGGGGACTTTGAATGCTGCGCATGCATATCAGGCATGCAACTCACCTGATACATGCATGTACTATCTGATATCAGAAGATACAATGAGAGAGAGAGAGAGAGAGAGAGAGAGAGAGAGAGAGAGAGAGAGAGAGAGAGAGAGAGAGAGAGTCTTTATAGGCAATACACGAGTCTCCATATTACCGACCCAAAAAAGTGACGCATGTCATTTTGGATGGTATTTAGTATTTGTTTCATCCTTGTGCCTCACCATTTCTGATAATCATTCATTTTTCATGGAAACCTTGTTCTTTCATCTTCCCTATTTGACTTCATAGAGACGTTCTTCCCAAAAAATGTCAAATTGGGCTACTTGCATCTAACGTGGCTATTGAAGGAACACATATTTTGAATTTTTAAATTGCCCGGGGCGTAAAAATTAGTGTAAAAATCTGCATTTTAGTAGCTGTTCACAGGAGTCTGGTTTTGGGTGTTGAAAATTAGTCCCCGACTTTCTGCATAAAGCATGGTTTTACAGCGGTGTATATATGTATGACAATTACCAAATATATAATGCCTATCATCTGATACTAAATAATTTCTTATATTTGCTTGGCAGTATTTCCTTTATCAGTTATTACGAGGGCTGAAATACATACACTCCGCAAATGTTTTGCATCGGGATCTGAAACCCAGTAATTTGCTCCTCAATTCAAACTGTGACCTGAAGATTTGTGACTTTGGACTTGCAAGAACTACTTCAGAGACAGATTTGATGACCGAATATGTCGTAACACGTTGGTATCGTGCACCTGAACTACTTCTCAACTGTTCAGAATATACTGCCGCCATTGATATTTGGTCTGTTGGTTGCATATTCATGGAAATTATCAAACGGGAGCCTTTGTTTCCTGGTAAAGACTATGTTCAACAGTTGAGACTTATAACTGAGGTTAGGATCCATCCATACCATTGCCACTTCTTTCATGTGAAACTTATACAAGTATTGGACTGCTAAGTGGGTTTTTTTTCCCTCAAACAGCTCTTGGGATCACCAGAAGAATCAGACCTCGGTTTCCTAAGAAGTGATAATGCTAGGAGATATGTCGGGCAGCTTCCAAAGTTCCCCAAGCAACCATTCTCGCACAAATTTCCCCATGTAGCACCTGCAGCTATTGATCTTCTGGAAAGAATGCTTGTTTTTGATCCATGCAAACGCATAACTGGTACATTGATCACCAAACATATCTACTTTCTATGCTCTAGTGTTTTTTTTTTTTGGCAACTAAGTTCTCTGATTTGTGCAGTCGATGGAGCATTAAATCACCCATATTTGTCAAGTCTCCACGAGATCAATGACGAGCCCACTTGCCCATCTCCATTCATCTTTGATTTTGAACAGCCATCATTCAGCGAAGAGGATATAAAGGACCTTATATGGAGGGAGTCTCTGGACTTTAACCCAGATAATATGGTGGAGTAGCCCATGATTCCCTTACTTGATGTGTTTATTTTAAAGCCCCTTCTTGCTTATTCCTTGATGTCCTAATCTAGGCTTGGTGTTGTATTTCCATGTAAGTAGAGTGATCAGGGTAATGGGTTCTCCTTGTTTTACTCAATGAGAGATTTTTCAGTGGTTGGAAACCACTGCTATGGTATAAAATGGGAAGAAATTGGGTTCAGCTCTCCTTGAATACAGGCCCCAAATTGTCTGCTATGATTGAAGCGTCACAGGAGCTTGAAACTGTATTGTTTTTCTTTCTTTTTTGTATATTCTGAATTCAGTTTGTTGATACAAAATTAGAGTGCCATTGATAGTGGATGCTGTGGAGGAAAATGTGTTTTCATTGAGAATATATTTGCAAGTTAAAGAAACATAGTGATATTTGCAAGGAAGATTGAGAACCAGTTATATTGTCTTCTCTACTATCGCAATCCCTTAAGAACCACTTATAATGATGGTGGATGCTGTTGTATTGTTCTGATTTTGGTTAAGATTGTTCCAGTCCTTAAGTATTTTTCTTATTTTGGTTAAGATTGTTATTGACATCCTCACTGGTTTGCAGAGGGATTTGTTTGTAATCGAAGCCTCAACGCAGAGTAGAGTTTGAAAAATCATTACTCAGATTTGATGCCCTACCGATTGCGATTGAGAATCAGATGGTTATGATCACATGATCCATCCATTTTTCATCTACATTTGGATTATCATATGGTGGGTCCTACCATGGATTGACAAGGATAATAAGAAACTTGAAAGCAGACAAGTGTGTATGTGGCCCGCCATGGTGGGAACCATCATAAATGGACGGTACAGATCAAAGAATCCAGAAGTACAAGTGGGGTCCAGTTGTTCGATGACCCAATGTGGCTTTTTAATCAGACTGTTGTCGTCTTGTAGAGCACCCACATGATTTTGGGCCTTAATCTTCCCTAACACTTTTGGCAAACTCATATTTGCACCCACATCATGGTTGCCAAACATGGCCTACCTTGTTTTTTTATTAGAGTTTTCCCTTTCCTTGTTTTTCAGCCTTTTCTCGCCCACTTCTCACTCATGCCCTCTCTAGTCGCTCCTACGACCCTCCCTCACCCTATCTTACGACCTAATAAACTAAATTTTCATGGGAAAAAGGGGATGTGATATATTCGCCCCTTTTTTACTTAGGACAGCCACTTCTAGTGTATTTATGAATTATGACTACTCTTTTACGCTAGAGGGGGTTGTCCCAAGTAAAGGAAGGGGAAGGGGCAAATATCATTTCCCAAAAAAAATCATGGTTGCCAAACATGGCCTTAGGCTTTCAACATAAATGGGTAGCAATAGATTTAGTAACGTGTAAATCAATGAAAGGGCACCACTGTCAAAAAAGTGTGGATATAGGCAATTCAAGCATTCAAATCAAGAATTATTAGTAAAGCCCCAAATGTATTCTTGGGATGTGCATTTTGTCAAATTCGATTTTTATTCAGATCAGGCAATTTGCTTGAAGATCAATTCAGCAGGTGAAGATAAGAAGAAACCCTGTTTAAAACTTTAAATAATCAGATCTTCAGATACAGATATGATGATTTGGCACTGTTATGCATTTAAAAAAAAAGTTGTATAATAGTAGGCATCTTTCATTTCTGCCCTGAAATGCAAAATTCCTTACTGGGTCTACTGAGCATTTTTCATTTCTGCTCTGAAATGCAAAATTACTTATTGGGTGTACAGACTATCACCAAGATAGACTGGAGATATGAATTTAATCAGATCATTAACCATGAAAGCAGATTGCTAGGATCATCAAAATGGTTAAGGTCCATGTCATTATTGCCCTTATTTGTTAAGTCTTTCTCACCGACGAAGAATAAAACAGAACAAAAAAGGTAAACCAAGTCTCAAAATACACATTGCTTCCTAATCAGAGATTCGATGCTCAAGAACTGCAAGTTTGATTTTGATTACCTTTGTTGTGGGTTAAAAAACAAAAAAAAAGGTCTGCACCAAATTTTCTGCTTTGCTCATACCATCTAGAGTCCTTATTACTGAACAACCATCCACATTCAGAACAGAAAAAAGTACGATTTCTGACAAAAAACTGACCCAGATGATCATATATAATACCTCTTAAATGCAGCTGCTAATGAGAGGGTTAATTAAAAAAAAAGGGGTCAACAATACCTCCTGCGGAGAATAGAGAATGTAAGCAATCATCGCTTGCAGGCAGATTTCATATGTGATGTTTTGAAAAGATAACCATCTCCTATTATCTGCAATTTTCTCAAGATGATGCTTCTATACCCGGCTCGCGGATCTGAACAGAAGTTTTTGATAGGCTAGCTTCCAGCTCGTTTAGCTCATCCATGTCCAACTCATCATCATCATCATCATCATCGTCATCGTCATCGTCAGCAAGAACTTCCTCCATAATGGTTGAGGAACTCGGTCCATCACGGTGCTGGATTTGCACTTGGCCTGAAGTCAAATCCAATCCAATTATAAAGTGTGATATGTATGAATCGATATCAAAAACACAATTGCTGTGAAATGAAGGCGAAAACACTTGCAACTTGCGAGCATGTTGTTGCTATCAGTCTCCAGTTGAGTGTCATGTTACAAACCTATCACCTTAGAAAGGAGTGATGGTATCAAATAGGTCACAAGTGTTGTGTGCCCAAATTGACAAATTAATATCAACGGTTATAATAAGGCCTGATGGTATCAGAGCAGCTGGTCAATCTGTCCTGAGTGACTGAAGTAATCAATCTCGTAAAGTGTCGTGAGTGGAGGGGTCCCACTAGGTCATATATGTCTTGTGCCCAGATTGACAATATAGATCAACAATTTTGTAGGAGCGGAACACACCTGCGTAGTTTTTCCATCCACTATATAATTCAACGGTTCCTTTTTAGTCTACCTATGTAATTCTATTTTCATGAGATCACTCAACCAGTATTATCTAACAAGGATGCAGTTGCAGCTAGAATTTCAGATGGAAGGGCCTTTTTTTTAGTGTTGCTTGCGCTTTAAAGGTTGTACATTTCTCCTTGTGCATGTGCTCCTACCATCAGTAGCCAGACCGTAAAGACTTCTCATAAGCAAAAAACAAAGTTCAACAGATATGATGGTGAGATTCTTCCCGGAACCTATAAGCAACGTTTCGGGTTTCGGTTTCAGTATATGTTTCGGTCGAGAAGGAAATGGAAACATGTCGATTCCATATGGAGATTTCAGAGGGAAATCGGTAAAAACACGAAAGCGTATGGAAACATATACAAATGAATGGACATTTATGATGAAACTCCAAGAAGTGCTACAATAAGCATAAATACACACAATGTTTTAACAACATCGAACACCCAGTAACATGCGTGACAACACGTCTGATAATTCAGTACATACCACATTTCACAAGCAATTCACATAATATTTATACATAATACATGGGTCATGCAATTCATACAAATATAATTATGTAACACACATTGGTATAGTATACTACTAAATACTAATACACTGCGATTTTGGTACAAATATGCGTTTCAGTTTCAGTATAAGTTTCAGTGGGGAAGGAAACAGAAACATTTCGATCATTTTGTGTTTATTTCGGTGGAAATTTAATACCATGCCTATAAGTATTTTCAAATAACATGTACTTTCACATTTAATTACTTTGCTAGATCAGATGTTTTCCAGGTTGTACACACTAAAAATCATCATATAAGTAAAAAACCACCTGCAATGGTTTAACAACATCGAACATCTTGTAACATGCGCGACAACATATGTCTGATAATTCAGTACATAATACACAATTACACATTACATGTATTTCACATAAATATTTATACATAATACATGCACCATGTTCCACATGCAATTCATATAAATATAACTATGTAACACATATTGATATAATCTACTGCTAATACACTTGCGATTTTGGTTCTGATAAGTGTTGCGGTTTCAATATGCGTTTTAGTGGAGATGAAAACGGGGAACATTTCGGTCGTTTCGCGTTTATTTTGGCGGAAATTTAAAATCATGCATGTAAGTACGGTCAAATAACAGAAACTTTCATATTTAATTACTTTTCTTAGCTAGATCAGATGTTGTCCATGTTGTCTGTCCAAAAAAGTTGTGATCAAGATGCAACCTAATCAATTTGCACAGCCCACATGTTCAAACAGCCACCAAAAGTGAGTATATTCGGCAGAAAATCCTTACAAACAATATAATGACAATCGGATGTTTTTTAAATGTTTAATATTTTGGAGAAATTTCAGAACCTCATTTTACCCACATGCTGCTGAAAAGCCCGTGAAGTCGTTAGCTAAGCTTGTCTTTCATCTTATTGTGTTCCCTCCACTACAAGTATCTATTTTATTCTTCGTGAATTAAGGCACTAAAATCAATCTCAATGACCAAGTTCCTAGAAGATTAGGGTTTCAAATTATACAGTTGCCACATTTAAGTATCCAGTGCACTGCACGGAACTTAAAATGTACCCAAGAATCTAATAGCTAAGCTTCTCTTTCATCTTATTGTGTTCCCTCCACAACAAGTTTCTATATTATGCATCATCACTTACTGTATGGCATTAGAATCAGTGTAAATAACCAAGTTCCTAGAAGATTAGGGCATCAAACTATACAGTTAGCACATTAAAGTATCTGGTGACTGGACAAAACTTAAAATGTACCTGCAGCAATATCCTTATTAAAAAAGAAGAAGAAGAAGAAAACTTCAGCACATTTAGGCCCTATTTGTTTGAGATAGTGACAACCGATTGTAAGCCCTAAACCGATTATTGGACTCAAAATTAAACATAATTTTGACTCCAATAATCGATTTAGGGCTCAAAATCGGTTGTCACAATCTCAAATGAGCAGGGCCTTGGCCAATGGGTGAAGTAATGAACTAATTCCTTCCTCACAAGTACAGCATCATGCTGAGATGTATACAGAGTGTTGGACTAACTATCCTTTCCCACTAACTGAGTCTCATAAAAAATAAATAAAAGAAATACCCATTATAGCAGTTTTTCAAAGAGAAAATGTTTATATATTAACAAATATAGTTTGTCAGGAGTTAAAAGCATCATTCAAGGACAAGTGGAAACTACCCATGCAACATGGTGACATAGTATCCACTTTCTCAGTTCACAAAGCATCAGCCCCAAGAAATATTGACGGACACAAAATGGAGAGAATGTTGAAATTACCTTCTGTTCACTAACATCAGGTTCTTCTTCTCTTTGGTACTTTTCATATGCCTCAGCGTCATCCACAAACAAGCTAGCATCTGATAGAAACAGCTCACGGCCACTGAAAGTGACAGAAAATTTTAAATTAATCAACAAGTTGGTGAGCTGGACAACTTGAACGAGGGATCATCAACAAGAAAAAATAAAAGTACCTCGTACGGTCATTTTTAGCCCTCTCCGCACGCATAGCAGAGAGGCCGGCTTCTCTCTCTTCCATCTTTTTGTTCTTCCATTGCATGAATAACTCAGGTGTAATAGGTGTAGAAGTGGCTACTTTTGCACGCTAAAGAGAAGGAGAAGATGTCCGATTGGGAGTTTAGTAGTGAAAAAAATTCCAAACCAAGAAATAATCTAAGATCCACATCATAAAATAGAATGGCACAAAAATTTTCCCAACAACAATAAGCATCACAATCCTGTAAAATAAAAAGCATGATAAATGTTATAAGCATCTTATATGATGATTACCTGACTTTCAATCTCTTCTTCAATGGATAGCTTTTCAGACTCTTCCTCCAATAGAGCCTTCATTTGAGATTTTAACACGTATCCCGGGGGCAAAGCATGTCTGTAATGACATTCTTTGCCACCATTTGGGCAAACCCAGAACCATCCATATTGTTTCTTCTCCACTGTGTCTAGAAAGTATTTGCAAACCTGCTCAAATGTCCAGCAGCATTAAATGAATGAGGGTTCTATCTGATCAGATACAGGTGAACAAAAAAATGATAGAATAGATAAATTTCTGTTTTTCTTATTTGTCAAATCTCACTGTTTCCTTTTTTGAATTGTTTCATACACACTGATGCAGAATTCCTACATCAAACAAAGCATAAAGAAACCTGGGAGACAAAGAAGGTTGTACTGCTGACATCAGCATGATGTTTACCTGACAATTGCAAAACAACACCAAGGAGACAAAAATAAATAGATGAAGCTCAAATTATGCCAAACCTTTTTGCGGGGAACTATGGGTATGTTTCAAGATTTTATGAAGCTGTTTAGATGGATTTTGTAAAGCTCCTATTATCCATGATTGAAACTTCTCAAAAACTGGAATCATTCCAGCAAATTTGAATTTTAGGGAGGATAGAGAGCTTATCTAAGTTGGGATGAGATAACAATACTAGGACTAACAAATATTTAAGATTCTTAAATATTATTTAGGGATTTGAATTGGTTTGTGACTTTTAAAGCGTCCAAAGTATGCTGCAGTTTGCAACTTCTGAGCAAAAATATTATGACCTAAGAGATGATTGATAAATTTGAAGCTCAAGGGTGAGAAGCACTCCACTTCTTACATGATCCAATGGTTCTAGAAAAGGAAGCATGGAGCTAGTTAATAAGAGTTACATGAATTCTTCTGAAGAGCGAAGTACCCGTGTTGAACAAGTCTCGGATTCCAATACTTCGGGATTATTTGTGACACTCCTAGATTCTTTTATCTGTTTTCCTGAATACTACTATCACAACTTTATAGTTGTCGCATGTTTTGAGCTTTATCAATCCTAATAGTAAGACTTTTTATGTGGAAATAAAGCATTATAATTTTTTTTGAACGAACAATAGATCATTATATTATCCCCAACTATTTTGGGACAAAGGCTTTGTTGAGTTGAGTTGAACAATAGATCATTATATTTACTTAACCTATTTAAATTTTCAACATATTCCTTGTTATAACTGTATTATTATGTAATAATACAACTAATATGCAAGCAGAAGCAAGAAGCATGTTACCTAAGATACTGCAAAGCATTGGGCTGTGATAAGATTTGGATCGAGTTTGATAGCAAGGTATTATTCGATTTACTTAAGGACAAAAATAACCCTATTTGGGTTATCAAATTCTATTGGCATGATCTTACGTCACTTACAACTAGGATGAAACTGTGAATATCTCATGCCTACAGAGAGGTAAATAAGTTGCCAATTCTTTAGCGAAGAGGTGCAGTTAGATGTGATGCTTTGGGTATACCAAAAAGGTGGTATGTCCCCCCGATGTACCTTTTTTCTTATATTAATAAAATTTAAGGTACCAACTTGGGTTCTTAGATACATTCTGGGTTAGAACTACATTATTATGCAAATAAATTAAAATTTGAGAATTGATTAAACTATTTTGGCGAATCCACCAATCTTTCTTTTTGAGGTTTGCCGAATCTGACACTCAATATCGTGTCGGATTCTGACACTCGGACCCATATTGATGCAATTTGACCACCTTCTCTATTGGTCACAAGTACAATGACAATGTATGGTGTGACATCATCTTTATGGATGCATGTCATATCTTGCTTGGGAGGCCATGGCAGTATAGCAGAGAGTATTTGCATAAAAGCGCGGGCGCGCGCACACACACAAATAGAGAGAGAATGGTTCCTGCAAACGAGTGCAGGTAGGTTACTAGCACTCGAGTGCATAAAACAAAGTCAGGCCAACATGTTGTGGGTGATCCTAAGCATTCATCTGAAAGGCCCTACCATGGATGGGGTGTGTACCAAAAATCAGCTCCATTGGATCATCTTAGGGTGTCCATCTTATGATAAAGCATGAAGAGCTCCATCTATAGGTTAATAAGGATTTGAAAAATTATTTCTCCATGTGCCATTCTCACCTTGAATAAACCGAAGGATGGAGGTTGTGTGTCGATTGGCGTGCCATCAATAAGATTGCAATCGAGTATGGAGATATGTTGGATGTGTCTTAGGGAGTGAATATCTTGAGCTTTGACTTAGGGAGTGGGTACCAGTAGATCCGCCTCCAACCAGATGACGAATGCAATACAAACTTCAAGACGATAGATTAGTTGTAGGAG
This sequence comes from Tasmannia lanceolata, assembly GCF_043159265.1. Lineage (NCBI taxonomy): Eukaryota > Viridiplantae > Streptophyta > Magnoliopsida > Canellales > Winteraceae > Tasmannia > Tasmannia lanceolata. The sequence goes on from NW_027518695.1 coordinate 13,234,161, forward strand.
TGGTAGTGATGTCGTTTGGGCTCTCTTATGCTCCAAACACTTACATGTGACTTACGAACCAGGTTCTCTGATCTTTTCTACGCAGGTTGATGGCTGTTTCATTTAATTAAATCTAATTTTTAGCCATTCCTCGATGAGCGTGTACAACATTTAAGTTCAGTTCTAAATTTATTATATCTAATTTAAGTTCAGTTATCAGTTATGAACGTGTACAACATTTCAAGACATTGAATCTTTGCTTCTTATTCAATTTATAATTATATTAACTCAACAACGGTAGACGTTAGCATGCTTAAAATTATTTTCTTATTTGTACTTGAAAGGATTTTATTAGTGCAATCGGCGGAACACATTTTAGGGAAGTGTGCCTACTGAGCAACAAATCCTGTATGGAGGCAAAAAAATCTACTACTACACAAAATGTGATGCAACTCACATTTGTGTATACTTGATGGAAAGGGGCAACAGATGAAAGTATGGTAGTTTAAAGGCCATCACAAAGCCAAGTTTGAAGTTCCCCCGTCTATCCCCACCAAGTTACCTTTTAATTCTTTGTTTTTTATTAAATACTTTTATTTGTATATATAAATAAGTATATGCTAGTTACACGCATTTCTTTTATACCTGATATTAGGTAAATATTATGTACTGACTCAAGTTATCCAAGTATGTCGGTTTATTGACACAATGCGGAAGCGACTGTTATCACTTGCTAGATTTTGAAGGTAGAGGATGACAGTCTACCGTGGCAGGAGAGTTGTTCAACCATAGTCATTCATCCCTATGCAACGCGATCAAATGTTGTTTTAGAGCACTCAAATCCCACTTCCCAATTATGAAGTTAATGCCTCCATTCAAGCTTCATAGTCAATGTCAGATTCTGATTACAACATTATCCGAAATTTCATAAAATGGGAACAGATTATAGATATGGAGTTCATTACGTTTACGTTTGGGAGTGAGGAATATATAGTGGAGACCGAGGTTGAGAATCACATTGTCCATCTAGTTCCTTCAATCAGTACAAATCGAATGCATCAGTCTGGCTCTCTGGGGAGATGTCACTTGTTATAGACTTCATTGTAAATGAATAGGCTAGATTGAAATGGATTCCCAAGGTTTAGATGAGTGTGGACATTTTTTGGATGAGATTGAATATACTTTAATTTTTGTTATTAATGCTTGGTTGATTGATGATAAAAAGGCATGTATTACTAACATTTGGTCCAAGTCCCCAACCGCATGTCATATGTCAAACTCCTATAAGCCATGTATTACTTATAATTCTCTGCTGCTTGTAGTCCATAATCGATTTTATCAAGAAAATGTGATTTTGTTTACAAAAAAAAAATTTGTATGCTAGTTACAAAACATGATTAGATTAGAAAAAAAAACAAAAGCAAATCAAGAAACAGTTCATAAAGGTAAATAAGAGAAGTTATAAAGTTATATATAAATTTAAAGTAACAAAAGTGAAGTTCGGTGAAGGATATAAGAAAGAGCAGAAAAGTGCTTGCTAACTTTGTGCTTGGGCCCACAATCAGCATAATCTGGACTGTTCATTAGAAGGGTCCCACCATGAAGATGTGCTTTTGGCCTAAAGATTGTTTGAGTTTTTATTTTAAAATCAAATTACAGTGATCAGAGTGTGCCCATTCACACTTATCTCGTGTAGAAGCTTCTCAAAAAATCATTCCCTACAATAATTGATCCTTTCTTTGTAGGTACAAAATTAAACAAGTTGATGTGATATTATTAAATGAAAGAAAACGATGGAGAACCGTTTGAAGTGCTCTTAAAAAAAGAAGAAAGAAATCATAAACGTGTGCATATGTAGTGCTCTTAAAAAATCAATCCAACATTCATAATACCCAATAATTAATAATAATAATAATAGAGAAATAATGAAAAGCAACATACCCAGTGGAACTTTAGGTTGACTGACAGCAACCTTGAACAAATCATTCAACTCCTTCTCTCTTGCCTTCTCTTCCTCTTTCTTCTTCTGTTTAAGAGATTTAGTAGAGGATAATGAAGTTCTCCATAAAAAGGGGTAGAGACTAATAAAGGGATTGTGAAAACAAAGATAAGAATGAGAAGCCTTACCTTGGCAGCGACTTTGGAAGCATCGGGTTTGGGTTGGACAGATTGATTGAGACTCTGAACGTATTTCTGGACATTCTTGCTCTTGTTCTTATTCTTTAGCCCAAAAGTCTTGTCCTCCACTACCTTTTGCTTCTTGGCTATGTCTGCTTTCGAGGGTTGTGGCTTCGGAGGCATCACGGATTCAGCATCAAAAGAATAGGGAGCAAGATTGATAAAATCTTAGACAAAAACAGAGAATATATGATGGGCTCTGAGATGGGTTTTGTGGGTTTTACAGGAAAAACAAAGAAGAAGGTGAGGAGCTATGTACACAGTGCCCACAGATTCTGGTTTTAGGCTCCTCTTTCTGCTTTTTCTTTCCTGCTTTGCTCGGAAACCTTCTCACTGTGCAACGTAGCCCTCTTCATCTTCACCAAGGCAGCAGATTTTGTCTCCTTCCGCCCTTTATTTACATTTTGACGGTCGGGCATCATATAATTTCTCCTAATTTTAAACCCAAGTTTTTGAGTTTAATAATTAGTTTCGGACTCTCAATCGAATCTCAGAATCCAAAATTGATTGAAAGGCGGGGAGCAGATATTTTCAAAGCTATATAGTTTGACCCTAATCCTTGGATTTGTGGTTTTAAATTTAAATATATCCTGCCGTTCAAAATTGAAGGCCACGGAATCGAAGGGTTAGGATGATCCTATAGCCGCTTTATATAATAAAAATATATGCCAAAACAAGCATTCCTAACTCCTAATGCTCTGTATGGTTGCCAGGTTTTTTTTGGTCCCGGGAGTTATGTGGGAGAAAAAAATACCCTGGGAGATAGTGGGAAAAAAAAAGTCCTGGAAGTATCCTGGTAAAATAAAAATCCCATGTTTGGTTATGTGGGAGAAAAAAATACCCTGGGAGATATGGTGGGGAAAAAAAAAAACCTTTGTTTGGTTGCTTGAACTGTTGGGTAGAAAAAAATTCTTCTCAAGCTTATTTTTGGTTCCTGAGTTTATTTTTGTTCCTGGGGTTATCTTGGGATGGGATGAAAAGGCAATCATTACAAAAGTGGGATTAAAAAATTCACCCCACAAGTAATCATTACAAGAGTGGGATTAAAATAAACCTAGTGCTAAAAGGCAACCAAACATGGGATGAGACCAAAATTTAACTTACTCTCCCACAAAACTCCCAGGAACAAAAAAAACCCGGCAACCAAACAGAGCATTAGGAGTTAGGAATGCTTGTTTTGGCATATATTTTTATTATATAAAGCGGCTATAGGATCATCCTAACCCTTCGATTCCGTGGCCTTCAATTTTGAACGGGAGGATATATTTAAATTTAAAACCACAAATCCAAGGATTAGGGTCAAACTATATAGCTTTGAAAATATCTGCTCCCCGCCTTTCAATCAGTCCTCTCTCTCCCTCTCTCAAAACATGATAAAATCTACTAGTTTTTTAGAGCAACTCTCAGACACAAGAAGACGAACAGTTGGGAGACTAAGAATATGAGGGAGCAGCTGGGTTTGATGGCTTCCTCTATTCTCGTCCCTCCAAAACCCTATTCCCACCACCCTTTCGGATCCAAACCTTACTCTACTAAACCCTCCAACAATTCCTCTTCAAAGCCATTCCCCCGCCGCTCTCCTCTCCTCACAGAAATCCGCCTAAATCCGACCCCTGCCCACCATAGCCACTTAAAATATTACGCCCACCTCGTCTCCAAGCTCGTCGAAACCGGAAAATTCAACGATTTCCTCATGATCGCCGAGAGCGTATTGGTCTCCGGCGCTCATTCTTCCATGGATATTGAACTCATTTTGGTGGGAATTTCGGATCTTCTCAGAAATGGGAAGATCCAAACACTTATTGGTATTTTGGACAAGCTTGAGAAACTAGGGTTTCGTCCTTTGTCTATGTTTGATGGGTCCACGAGGGCTTTGCTTGCGCTAGAATGTCCCCGGCTTGTGAAGAATGGGAGATTGGAGGAGCTTGTAGGGTTGATGGAAGTACTTGCAGGTAATTCAGATTGTATTACTGCAAAAAAATTTTTAGCTCATTTGTTTGATGGAAGATGATTTGGTTGATGGAAGTACTTGAAGTAAGATTTAGATCAGTCATTTTGCATGTTTTTGGGGTTGTTTAGAAGGAAGGAAATAATAGGACATTTCGGGATGCTATAGCCTTGGAGGAGGGATTGGTAATCTTTATTCATCCTTGTTGAGGTCTCTCATCATGGAAGGTGACTCACTCAAGGAATTGGGCCCCAAAAGATTATGTTTCAAGTAGGAACTTAAGAGGAATTTTAGTTGTGTTTCTTAGTCATATTTTTGAGAGAGGAGAATGATGGTGCTGACTTTCTAAGGAGGGAATTTACAGGTTATCTATTTTGTAGTTTTGGTCCTTACTCTGTCTCTAATGTGCTTTCCTTTGACTGTTTTGTCTTTTATTTATGAAATTGTCATCGTAACAGAAAATTACGTTTGAAGTGCAATAGGCAAGTTTATTTGCTGAAGACACACAAGTTATTAAAAAGTCACATCTCATGTATGTATGTTGCATCTTTGTGTAAGGTGTGAAAATAGGTATAGTTTTATTAAGTTATATAAAGGTTTTTTGGGTTTGATAATGAGTGTTCCCCTTTTGCTCAGGTTACGGATTCTGTATTAGAGATTTTGTGGAGCCATTTGACATTCTAAAAATGTGTGTTAAGAGAGGTGACCCAAATATGGCTGTGAGGTACGTCTCACTATTAGCTTTATTATAATGACTTTTTGGAAGAGATTTTGATTGCGATGTCTTTTCTTTTCCGGAGTTGGTTCAAGATTCGTTTATAAGGTTTTGATCTTGTCTTTTTTTTTTGTACTATTATGCTCAGTCATTTGTTCAATATGATTTCTATGGTTTTGAACGTGTAATACAACTGTGATATTACAATGGCTATGAACAAAATTCTTGTCCCACATTTTGGCTCACATTTCTCATATTCATCTGGATTGAAAGGAGAAAGCAGATCAACATGTAAACTTTGTACTTTTCTTAGGACATGGAGCTACACACCAGACTTGTGAGACTGATTTTTTTGGACTCTAGTGCATATCTTTTGTGGTTCTTTATTTGATAATGAAATTTATTTTCAATTGATAACAATAAAATCTTGTTCAACTTTCACAACATTATAACAAGAAAATCTTGTTCAACTTTCACAACATTTATCGTCAGTGGATTGGTTTTTCATCTAGGATTCTGTAAAACATATTCATTTACATTATAATCATCTAGCGAAAGTGCATATGTTGATTTCATGAATCGGTTATTTAATTTATTTGGTTCATTCAAATATGACAAGCATTTCACTTGTTTCAGGTTGTGTGACAATTACGCTTTCTTTTAATAACTTCATATTGACAAATTCTTTAATGAAAACTTGAATCACAGACTGGTTATAACTATAGCTCTTTCTGGCCAAATGTTTCTGCATATTTGCTAATGCTGTCTCTATATTATTTTGCAGGTATGCAAGTATTCTTCCACATGCACATAATTTGTACAGTTCCATCATACATCAATTTGGACAAAAACATGATTTGGAATCTGCATTGGTTGCATTTGAAGCATCCAAGTCAAAGTCAGATGGCCCTAATATGTATATTTACCGCAGTATAATTGATACGTGTGGTCTCTGTGGTGATTACTTAAGGTCTAGGTGCATCTTTGAGGTAATATCTAGTGTCCATTCATTGATATTGCCTAAGATCTTATCGATTCTTCCCGGGCGCATGATCCTCACATCCTCACTTGTCCATGCAATATCTCATTTCCTGCATGTGTTGGCGACTTGGCATACTCCTGTCAATGAGTTTATGTCTTGCATGTGCACCTACATTTTGCATAATTCATTCAAATACAATTATACAACATTTTTTACTTCTATGAAATTCATGGACACAATACTTGATAACGAGAGAAGATGGGTTGGGGCAAAAAGAGAAACAAGTTCTTGATAACAATCAAAACAAGGTCCAAGATAGAAGGATAGATTTGGTGAAGATCAAGAAGATCCAGATATGTTGCAAGGAAAAGAAGTATAGAACTCAGACCTGCAGGGCTACTTTACACCAATTAGGAGGGGGAAGGAATTTTCTTAAAAGAGGCCTAAAAGAGGACAGAAAGAACTTAAGAGCGTTAAATCCATTACAAGTGGAAGACAAATATTGAGGATCTGTTGGAGAAAAGATAAAATAATGTACTAAGTAGTAACCTGGAGACCAATTGTTGGAAGGAGATCCACATGTGGACATACTGATCTCAGATTTATGTTTCTTCACAAAGAAATTAAGGCCTTCTCTGTTACCATTGGTATTAGAGTATGTAGATGACTGAAGGGATTTCCCCCCTTCAATACAGACTATACAGTTATGACAAGACAGTAGAAAAATGCAATAAATCTTACGAAGATGGCCCAGAAGATTACATTACAATTTTATTTTGGGAGGTACCCAAAATAAAGAATAATTAGAGTAACCTTTGCAGGAAAAACAATGAAACTTATATCAAATAGTAATTGGATATGGTAACATATGTATGGTTTAAGTAGGCAAGCTGGACGTTGTTGTCATTTTTTTCTGTTATTCTTTGACTTGACTTTGCATGTTGCTGTGCATGCCGTGTTATTTTTTATATCTCCTAGTCTCAGATGCTGCTTCCGAATCTGACTTAAAAATTTGAATTTTTACTGCAGGAGTTGCTTGCCCAGAAGTTCATTCCAAATACTTATGTTTTCAATAGTCTCATGAATGTCAATGCCCATGACTTGAGCTACACCTTGCATGTCTACAAGCAAATGCAAGTAATGCTATATCCTTTTCTATCTTGCCCCTTTATAGGTGGGTTTTGTTTAAGATTTTCTCTTTTTTAAAATAGAGTGGGTTTTTTTTTGAGCTTACAAGATCTCTTATGCAATTTTTCCATCGTATATTTGGTCATATGCTGGCTATTTATTTGCATATGCTGGCTATTTATTTGCATGAAGTCATTGAATAAAAAATATATTTACATCGTCTTTCAGGATAAAATAGTGGAACTGGATGGTGCATGTGAGTGTTTCTTATTGTTACAATGGCTGTGATGCTATTGCTAGAACATTTCCTTTTGTTCATGTTTTGATTTATGAAGTAATGTGCTTGACTAGATGTAAGCAAGGCCACAACTTTTCTATTTCCTTGAATTTTTTGTTGAAATAAGACAGCTGTTATTTTATCCGTATGTGTTCCGTAGATTGATTTTCAGACCATCAGTATCCTCGTGTATATTTTGTTTTAGAATATTTTGTAATATTTGGTTAAATTTAACGCTTTCTATACATTTAGTAAGAACATTGTACTAACCCATGTTCATGCTAATATCCAGAATTTAAACGTCACTGCTGATATGGCATCTTATAATATACTCTTAAAGGCATGCTGCTTTGCTGGACGAGTTGATTTGGCCCTAGACATTTATAAGGAGGTAAAGGATATGGCATCGGCAGGGGTTCTAAAATTGGATGTTATCACATACAGCACCATTATAAAGGTCTGTCTCAAAACTATATGTAAATATCGTATTCTTGATGGATCTCTCTATCCTGCATATTATTTTTGTTATCATAGTTGTGTCTCATCTACTTTCCTAAGGTTACCTTTGTCCAATGTCTTGACATGTTATTTTCTGAATTTACAGGTTTTTGCCGATGCTAAAATGTGGCAAATGGCATTGAATGTAAAAGAAGATATGACCTCCTCTGGTGTTATCCCTAATATAATCACATGGTCATCGTTAATCCGTGCATTTTCCAATCCGGGTCTTGTAGAGCAGGCCATTCAGGTTTTTGAAGAAATGATAAAAGCTGGTTGTGAACCTAATTCCCAGTGTTGCAACATCTTGCTTTATGCTTGCGTTGAGTCATATCAGTATGATAGGGCTTTTCGGTTTTTCAATTCCTGGATGAAGAATGGGTTTCAGATGACTTGTACTGAAGAGTCGAGTACAAAGGTTGTTCCCCTTAGACCCACGGTGGCCACATTCAACATTTTGATGAAAGCTTGCGGTACGGATTACTGTCATGCAAAAGATGTGATGGATGAAATGAGAGTAGCTGGTCTTTCTCCCAATCACATAAGCTGGTCAATTTTGATTGATATTTGTGGAAGGTCACGCGACATAAAGGGTGCTATGCAGGTGAAGTATACTCTAGAATCTAGATCTATAGTGACTTTTTTTTTTTGAATAGTATCTATACCTTTTGACCTATGTCACAAATATCTCCGATATTTTTAAAATATCCCGTTTTTATCGCAACATTTTGATAAAATGACAAAATCCCATAATAATCCCGAGATTTTAAAATATAGCGATATTTTCATTTTTATCATGAAATATCGTGATATTATCATGATATTATCCCGATATTTTTATGATATTTTTTTAATTTATGTATTTATATAATTTTTAAATAATTTTATTTTTATTGCTTTTTCCCGATATAAACCCAACAAAATAAAATAAAAATTAATATATCCCGAGAAATTCCCGACATTTGTGACTGTTGCTTGTGATAATGAAAATCTGGACAGATGCACTTTAAAGATTTATATGTACCTAATACTGTTTATCTTATTACAGTAATATACTAATAGGCTTTTTGGCATTGTGAGTCATGTTTACCATCACTGACACGATGGACATTTTGACTGGGTTTCCTTCCTTTTTTCATTGGACTTTATCCTTACACACTTATCCTGTGCAAGTTACAAAGCTTAAAGTTTCACACAACTGGCAAAAGAATGTTGTGTTTTGATTTAGTTACATGTAGCGTAGAAGCAGGATAATGAATTGTCTTCTACAGAAACTAGTGTGGCTAAATAGCATTTTGAAGATTTTGAACTGACAGTCAAGAGTGCACCTGTAGTTTTTAACCTCACATATATTCTGGGGTTTGAAGATTAGAATTTGATCCACTTTAGTTTGGAAAGTCTGATATCTTTTAAAGTAAATCTAACTAAAACTAAAACTTGACTGGACAGTTTGATGGGTGGGATTTAGGGGAGAAACAGCTCTAGAAGTATAGTGTTGCTGTGCTGTCATATATGTTTCCAACAATTTAGGAGTTTAGGTTGGTAACAGGGAAAAGGACAAAGTTTAGCAAGTTAGTGATTATGGGAATCAACTTATCTAAATGAGGAAAGTGACGTATTCGGGATTAACTTGGGGTAGCTTATCTAACCGAAGACATGATAAAAGTATGGTGTACATATTCGTAGACTTGAGGGAAACTAGTGAGTAGTGACAATGCTTAGCAGAGAAGCTTTCGAGTTCATTTCCTCTTGTCAGATGTTGTAAAAAGGGGTCCTATAGAACTTGTCATTTGTTTTGCAGACGATGCATTCGGATATATCCTTGAAAAATGTAATAACATCTTGATAATGTTTTTTCTTTTCATGTAGTTTCTATACTCATAGTAATCAACACTTTTATTTTATCTGATTGCTCTGATTATCTCTCATTTTTTGATATAGGCCTTCAAAACCATGCGGGATGCAGGAATTAACCCTGATGTTGTCGCTTATACAACAGTCATCAAGGTTTGCTGCTTTTCATCACTTTAAGTTTGATTGGTTTCCTGTGCTTGCCCAACATTAAATATGTATGCTCACTGAAGTTTTTTTTTTTTCCCCTTCTGTGCATCTATTATTTTGACCAAATAGAATGATTGTTATTCTTGAAAGCATCGAAAATTTCAATCTAGGACATTAAGTCAGTCATCCTTGACTACACATATCTTTTTTTTTGTTGGCAGTGATGAACATGTTAATTTTGGATTCAATATGGAATTTGACCTATAAATACATTTAGAAGTGTGTTACATTACAAATCTCGTCTTTATTCTCATTTGAAGCAAGCGAGGGAAAAGTACGTGAACCTCCTCACTTTTCAGATTAAGCAGTAATGGAATGAAAATCGCCGACCGCCATCTACCTCCATTCACCTGAAAGATTTTTGAACTCTTCCCACAAAATATCCGTCGTAGATATTGGGGACTTGCATAAACCCCAAAGACTAACCATTTATCTTGAATGGAAATGTTGGTGGTACTTGACCCACTTTGCACATGCCCATATGATTGATTTCAGTTTTGAAATTATCAAGGTTGAAAACTCAATTTTAATTATAAGATTATGTTAGAATAAATAAAAATTGTAAGAATCTGCAACTCTAGGATGGCTATTTTGTTGGAGTCCCTTAAAAATTGCCACCTTAAAAATTGCCACTTTTAGTCATCCATACCACCATACTAACTGTGTATGGGAATTATACAGTATGTGCATCTGCACCAAGAAGTGTGGCGCTTGGTTCAATCCAAATCACCTAACTTGGACATCTGACTAGAAGATTCTATGGCCTATAATTGAAACCTGTTAATTGGATATTAGCATCTCCATGTGGATGAACGGGTTTGATGAGAATAACAACTTCATCAATCTCCTCCAAGATCTCCACATCGTCTCTGGATTTTATCGACGTATAAATCCATGATCGATGCAAATTGTTCTAGACCAATGTTACATGGGTCACAAATAAGGCCATTGAATACAAGTTAATTGAATACATGTTCGTTAAAACATGTGAAGAGTATGTATGCAAAAGCCAAAAATGAAAGTACCTAAGGGGGGTTTAGTTTGGATGGATTTCTGCGACCTTTCGGGAACTTGACGAATCTTCCATTAATCGTATCGTACACGTGTTTCTATGGACTACTTGAATCCCGACGTTAGTCGCAAATTCTCAAAAAACTTAGACCTTACAGCGGTAGGGACTTAAGTTCCCTAGTGTATATTAAAATAACCCACGCAAAGTTCGCCTAAAATAGGTGAAACTTTGAAAAGTATCTCAGCCCGATCGGGTCTCTCTTGCTCTTTTGTCTGTCGTCTCTCTTGCCTTTATCTATCCCTCTTCTCTCTGTGCATTGTCCATGTGCTTATCAAAATCCTAACGCACCCTTTCTCTCTCAGTTGGTTTTGTATTTTCTGTTTGGAGTCTTACGTGAGAAGAAACCCTAACGCCACACTTCTCTCTTTTCTTCGGGTTTTTTCCCAAAGAAGCGAGCCAAAATGGAAAATTTAGGGTTTTACCCCAAGGAAGCAGAGCAAAACTTTTCCTCACATCTCAATGCCTCCAGGTATCTTCATGTATATTGAGATTTCAATAACCAAAAGAATTTGAGGGATTCTGGTTTTTAGTGAAAACATAGATAGGTTTAGGGTGATTGGTTTTCTTTGATATATGAGGAGTTTGGGTGCACCTTCATTTTCTCTTCTTTTCAAGCACTCTTTCCTTTTTCATGATTTTTCTCTTGTTGTGTACAACGAACCCGAAACTAGCGCCAACAAACAAAACCTAAAATGCTAAAAAATCCTCTAGGGGCTTGCCGATCATCAGTGACGTTGGTAGGGGCAGTGAACTAGCGACAACGAATCCAAAATCAGCGGCAATGATGACGTCTGTAGGGGCTCACCGACTATCAACAAAGGGCATCCGGAACCTGCTCGAAAATCTTACAGGGTTTAGGGTGATTGGTTTTCTTTGATATATGGGGAGTTTGGGTGGACCTTCCATTTTCTTTTCTTTTCAATCACTCCTTCCTTTTTCATGACTTTTCTCTTGTTGTTGTGTACAACGAACCCGAAACTAGCGCCAACAAACAAAACCTAAAAAGCTAAAAATTCCTCTAGGGGCTCGCCGACCATCAGCGATGTCGGTAGGGACAGCGAACCAGCGGCAACGAAATCCAAAATCAGAAACAACGAACCCGAAACCAGCGGCAATGATGACGTCCGTAGGGGCTCACCGGCTATCAACAAAGGGCATCCAGAACCTACTCGAAAATCTTACAGGCACGCCATCGAGGACATTCAAAAAATCTAGAAAGAGAGAACCGGAAAAGATAGAAAAATCCCTCTGAATAATCAAGAAAAATTGATGGAGAACTGGAGAAGATGTTACCGAAGATTCAGAAATTCCAAAAATTCACCTGAAGTGAACCAAACTTTAAAAAAAAATCCCCCTCCCCAGACACACACACACATTCCAAGAAAATATTTTCCTTAAGTTTCTTTTCCTTAGATCCAAACATGGCCCAAGATTAAAAGTTATTCTTTATCTCTTCAATGAAAGAAACTACAATCCAAATGAAACTATCCTTTGATTGGCATGGTTGTTCCCATATTGGTTTTTTTTTATGGTAAAAAATCCCATGGTCCCATGTTGGAATTGTATTGCATTTTTATGAAATATATGAGCCAAATATTATGGAGAACATGAACAGTAAGTGCAATTGTTTATTGGAATTATGAATTTGAGTTCATGCCATTGTAATTTTCTTACTTTCTAATTGTAGTATGTATTTCAGCATCTTTTAACCCTTCTCCATAACTTGTGAGATTGAAAATGCATTCTCAAATTTCAATATTTGGATTTTATCCTTGCATAATTTACCATTTTATTATCAACTGAGAGTTGAAATAATGAATATGCTCTAATTTTCAAAATAAACATAAAAATAATGAATATCGTCTATTTTATTATTATTGACTACATAAAATCCCCTATGAGCTGACGTACCATGTTATTTATTTTATTTCTTGTTTATGCAGGCTTGCGTTGAAAATAAAAATTTAAAGATAGCATTTTCATTATTTGAAGAGATGAAAAGATATCAAATAAGGCCCAATCTGGTGAGCTCTATGAACGATCATGTGCATATTATCGTCTAAGATGCTTTGAAATGACCAGATATAACTATTTTGGATTCTCTACTAGGTTGAGATGACGATGTACCATTAGAGAAGATACAAAAACTATCAACCTTTGGACGCATACTTCTAGGAATTAGCAATTATTTTAGTAACAAATTGTTCTATAACAATGGATTTTTTTTTAACTTCCGTTGATATTCTGGTGCTAGAATGTTTTGAGATCCATGTGATTCACCAGAACATTGAAGTTGGATATATAGAAAAAGATATTTATTTATTGGATGATACATGTGATTTTGTTGGCAACAATATATTTGAGTCTTTCAAGCATCTTACTTTGTTTTTTCTAGTTAGGGATCAAATCAATTTGTAGCTAGCAATGAACTTAAACTGGTGATGTTAAATTTGTTTCAAGTTGCTCCAAATTTACTGCCATCTAGTTCTTCTAGAAACCAAGTTAATGGAATCTGCAATGATATTTTAAAAGCGATTTGGAAGTTCTTACAATTTTTTAGCAGCACACTTTCTTTGAAGCAAATAGGGCCTTTTGATGCATCTCTATAAAAGTATGTATTTATAGATAAAAGAACTCATACATACAAGAGGATAAAATAAGACCTAATGCAAGTTACGCCGTGAAAAAAAGTGGCACATAGAAAATTAAATTGTATTAATTTAATTCGTGCACTTGAATTAATGGCAATGAAATTCATTCATGCACTTGAAGTGCAAGTAATTCGCCTTCTTTTGGATCCCTCATTTTATTTTCAACTTATAGGAATAGAAGTTATTGCTTGCTCGGTATGACATAGAAGGCAAGGGTAAGCTTCCTTGTTTATTAAATGTTGTATCTTCAAAGGTAGGTCAATATGAGGCTTCTTGGTCACAGTATTTCTACTCTGCTGATGGTTGTTGCGTCACAAGTCAATATATTAGTGGATGGGTATTTTGTTTATGGGAGATGATAATTGTGCCTCCTATGTTTACCAAGGATGCCCCTTTCTTGGTGTTTTATGACTAATGGATTATTTTTTGTCTATGATATCCAAAATAACAGAGAACATGACCTTGGATAGGACAGAATGGAAGAAAATGATCCACGTAGAAGAACCCAACTAGAGCCAGGATTAGAGCCGGGTAGATTCCTTTCACCTTCTTCATGAAATTTTTCTAAAGGATTCATTTAGCCGACCCCAACTAGTTTGGGACAACGGCTTTGTTGAGTTGTTGAGAGTATGATATCCAAAATGGTAACCATTTTGCACTTGTCAGACTAGAATTGAGAGGGACAGAGAAAAAAAATGTGGAGAAAACAAGGAAGTCTGGGATGACAGGAGAGAAGAGAGGAGGTAATAAGAGAGAAACCGAGGAAGAAAGCAAATCTCAGTACATCCCAACCAAACCCATCCCAAGACCTAATTTCTTCTGACAACGATAAATTGTTCACCATACAACCCAAATATTGTTAAATCGACGTGATTCACTAAGAAGAGAATAATCCATGAATCTCTCAATATGCAATTTTTTTTGCAAATTTTTTGTAAGGTTAAAATGTAATATCTTGAAACAATGACCAAGCAAACTGAAACCCCACATCACTTCCCTCATCCACGAAGTCCATCTATCATCCAAAAACAAGTAATTTCATGTTAAAATGAAGAAGAAAAGAAACAGAAATTCTCATCAGTGGCAAAAGACTCATCATCCTCAACTAAAATTCCAAAAGAAAGAAAGAAGAGATTGAGAAACTGGATACTGACAGCGTTTTCTCTAAAAAAAACCCTCAAAGAATTAGAGAGACTCGAGAAGGGTTGTTCTAGATGATGGTCTTTGCTTCATCCTTTTCTTTTCTTTCTTTCTCCTTATTTTTCTTCTTCTCTTGATACTATTGTGAGCAGGACTAAGATACGGGCACTTTTTTGGCATTTTTTATTGTTAAAGTATAAAAGATAAATAACGCCTTTCTCCAACAGCTTAAGCTCTTGGAGAAGTTGGTAAGTTAACATGGTATCAAAGCCAAAGGTCTCGAGTTCAAACCTCCCGGATAGCAAAAATCCACATGCGATGGTCTGCCCAAAGTGGGACCCCATGTGCCATGTGTTTGCCAAGTGGGCCACACGTGCGGGGGAGTGTTAAAGTATAAAAGATAAATAACGCCTTTCTCCAAAAAGCTTAAGCTTTTGGAGAAGTTGGTAAGTTAACATTGGTAAAAATGATCCATTAGTCACAAAATGAAAAAAAGGTGCATTCATGGTATAAAGAGGGGGTATTTATCATCTCCAGCTATTATTTGTAAATTTTGAAGATGTGATATTTATGATGTATGGTAATCTCCAACACCATGAGTATATTCTGGAACTTGGCATTTCAGGTGACATATAATACACTTCTAAGAGCTCGGAGCAGATATGGGTCCTTACGTGAAGTCCAGCAATGCCTTGCAATATATCTGGATATGCGCAATGCAGGGTAAGTGATTTATCCTGGGTCCTTACGTGAAGTCCAACAATCAAATTTGGCCCACAAATCAAATTTAACACATGTTGATGCTTATACAATCAGTTGCATGTGGAAACCTATGATTTATTTTATTTCCTTAGCAGATGCTTCATGACCTGACTTTGGCCTTTTCTTTTGTTTTTTTTACTTACTCAGTGGTGATTATCTATAGAATATTAGAATGGAAGTGAAAAATAGCACTCACACATGGGCATCTTCGTGGTACATAAACATCAACATGTGTCAGCAAATAGTTAATTTGGGAATTTTGTTATCTTTTTTATCATTTTTTTTTATTTTTTTATTTTGGTGTTTTTAAATCTTAAACATGCAAGCACATACATTTTGATTTATTTCTGTCATTACATTTTTTTAGCAATATCAGATATCTGTATGGATCTGTCAACATTTCTTGATTCCCAGGGTCACCATTTGTACCATGGTATTTTGTGTCGACACATGTCCCTCTACATGCTATAGATGCAAACCTGCCTACAAGACATGCTGAAATGTTCTAGACTGGGGAGCTCTAAACATAAATTTTTATCATAGTACTAAAAGGAAAGTGGGTTTTGTTCACTAACCAGAGCATGTTTAGAAGGGTGTTTTTGGTATTTTGAGAAGTCAATGGAAATGCATTTTTCGTTGAACAGCATTGAGGGAATTTGCCTTTCATTTCACTAAAACAAGAAGCACTTTTGCCGCAGGTATAGTTCCAATGATTATTTTCTCAGAGAACTACTCGCAGAGTGGTGTGAAGGAGTAATAAAGGATAGTGATCAAAATCAAGGTCTGTTGCGCCCTCGCAACTCTTGTGAAGTAACTGACGCACAGAAGCCTCAAAGTTTGCTTCTTGAAAAAATTGCAATGTACTTGCAAAAGGATACTGCCAAGAGTCTGGCTGTTAATCTTCGAGGGCTTACTAAGGTAAAGTTAGTAACATCGTCTAAATAAATGTAAGGGAAACCAAGCTAGATCTAGATAAACCAATAGAAGGGGCATCATGTCAGGGACTCCGGTTTAATAACTGGAAGGTAATGCCATGTTGGGTTTTCTAGATGAACAAGCCGATTGTATAAATGTGTAGTTGGATTCTATAAATGTTGTGTTTCCATTTAATGCATGAATTCGGCATCAGGTCATCTTCAAGGTTTTAAATTTTGGTTTTGGCGTCTGTTTTGGCCACCACCGAAACTGAATATTTTGGTTTCGGTGGAACTTTCGGCCGAAATCATTTAAAAATATGACAGTGATTTCGTTTTTTTTTTTAATTTTCCACCGAAATGTCTGAAATTTCGGTGGAAACTTTGTAAATTTTGGTGGAAATCATAACATTTCAGTGGGAATTTTTAAAATTTCGTTGGAAACTTTTTTAAAAAGCATAAAAATGAAATTTCAACTGAAGTTTTTCTGAATTTCGCCGAAATCTCGTAAAAAATGATTTCATGTAAATTTCGTTTCAGCCTTTGCCAAAACCGAAATATTTTGGCCGAAATTTAAAACCTTGATCATCTTTGCCATGGTATTTACAATTTAATTCAAAGTGTTGAACATGGGTACGAAACCCGTTTAATAGATAGTGCATAATAGGTGCTGCTTTTACTAGTATCTGGACTCATCTATCTGGTTGACATGGCATATATTTCTTTCATTGGCCCATCTATAGAAGTTGGATTTATTTAACCCTATTAATATAAAAGAGAAGAAAAGACTTGAGGAAGCAATCCAAGTTGTGGTAAGAGAGAGAAGGGAAGAAGAAAGAATGATGAAAGGAGTTTGTAGTGTTTGGAAACATATGCCATGACTCGCATAAGCATTGCATTGATTAAGGAGTATTTAAATTTTACGATTACACCACTCTTATGTACAATGGACCCCATCCTAAATACATGAATAAAAGAAATATATACTATCCAATCTCTTAATAGATAGAAATTTTTGGTTGGAAATAATCTTGTTATAGGTTTCAGATCTAAAGAGTAGGATGTAAACAGAAGTAAATTGAATTAAAGTAATACTAGTTCGTGCAAATACTGGTAAAATTCAGTTTGGACAGCAAACTGAATGTAGGAGCAGATCTGAATTGCAATTTGGAGACAATTTAAAATTTCTAGTATGTGACTCTACTCTGATGTATGCACCACATTCATTTCACCATATTTTATGTTATATGTCCTCAAAGATTTTCATATCATGTGTTGACAGGTTGAAGCTCGGATTGTCGTTCTTGCAGTTCTGCGGATGATCAAAGAAAATTACACACTAGGTCAGAATGATTTTCCTTTTACGATAATTATTTGAATATGGAGAAAGAGTTGTTGCAGTGTTAGGCAAAATTTACCATTCAAAAAAAAAGTGTTAGACTAAATTCGCGGCGATAATTTATATTTCTCTTTTATTTGGTATGTTAGATTTGTACTTCAAGTTCACAGTGCTTGTTGCTATGTTAGATTTGTACTTCAAGTTCACAGTGCTTGTTGCAATCATCTGTGGTGATATAGTTTAAAATTTTTGAGTCGCCTGATACATTTCAAATTTGGCAATGACTTATGCTTCAATTGTAGTAGAGAATCACCAAATTCTGTTTGATGGTACTAAATATCAACCAAATCAAGTGAGTTAATTGATTCATATCACGTGAGTGTCCATATACGCCAGATCATGTGCCAGATATTTGGATTACTGATGTTGACACGTTGAACTGTGAAATACCTTCTTGAATTTGATATGAAGTTTCCACTTTTTAGTTTATTTGATGTTGAGATTTTAAATGTTTCATTAACAGCTTATAAGTTTGGATTTGGGAATCCTAAGTTTCTTCTTTTGAGTTAGATGCTTAAAGATGGGTCTAGCCTATTGGAATGACCATGGTTTTGTTTAGCTTGCAATGCCAGCTTCCCTGAACTATTTAGACAATCACGAAATATTCGGGCTTTGGAGGAAGGCCTTTTCACTTTAAAGATGCCCCTTTATTAACTAGAAACGTGCAGAGTTTGAGCTTTCAATATAGCACTTATATTCTTCTATGAGAGACAAGAAAAACAAAAACAGACTAAAATATCTTCGTTAAGTTAATCACAACTAAGTAATTGCATGAGAAATAAAAGCATAAATGAAATATGAGAAATTGCCTTTAGTGCTGAACTTCAACCAATCCAAAGATATTCAATAGCCCAGATTGATTGCATTAGGCTTGACTACTCACATGGTTTACCAAGTGACCAAATCGAGTATGATTTGGGGTGATTCGTTGAACACTTTACATGATTATTTCTTTATGTATTTTGTTTGATTTGTTTGTTTCTACTGTGCAACTTGATTCCCCAACTCTCCAAGCTGACGCAGTAGACTAAGGAGTTAAAGTCACCTAGTGTCTAAGCCATCATGCAGATCATTTATGGAAACTCATCCTCTGTTCCTTTTTCAAGCTATGATCCCTGAGTCAAGCAAATGCAATTTCTCTTTTGAAGATGACTGGTAAGTTACTGTGTCTTTTGATTGTTCCTTTGGTGCAGGACATCCAATCAAGGGTGATCTGATTATCATCTCAGGAGTAATAAGGAAAGAAGGGCTTCATGCCGCCGACAATGAGTTTGAGGTGCAGGGTGCAGTAATTAAAGTTCTTCAGGATGAATTGGGACTTGAAGTTTTGGCTGGACCTGGAATTGCACTTGGTAGAAACAATCCACAGAGCCCTTCTGACTCCAACCCAACCTCTGAATCTCTGAGAAAGAATGATTTTCCAATGGGAGTTGAATTTTCAGCGAGAAGGCCGTCGGATCTTGGAAGGCTAATGGTCACAAGGAAATCACTTTATCAATGGCTAGAGAAGAGAGTAGGACCTAAAAGGTAAGAAGTTTTTGTATATTAGAAATTCAATTTTGCATGCTTATTCTAATTGTTGACATGATATGCAATTTTCATGTATATTTTTCTTGTATAAATATCTGCTTACTCAGTTGAATTCCAGAAACATATAAGCAGCAAAACCAGGAGTATCATGCTTTCCCTACTAAATTGCAATAATAATAATGATACAGATGTACTAGTTTGTTAAGATCTTCTATTTGATCAATCAAATGAAATTTGTGAGTATTTAGAAATGGATTCCTCTGGCTCTTCTCATACATTATGTCAGGGAAACTTACCAAAAAAAATATAGGGAAATGATATCAGCACAAAGATGTTATAATAATCGCACGGTCCTAGCTTATCTTTTCTTTTTTAAATGGCTTGTAAGGGATTTTTGGGAAATGTATTAACCTTTTGACAGCTCTTTAAATACTAACAGACAAGATGCATTAGCGCATTAACAAAACATGGTTGTGCTGATATCATTTCCGAAAATATATTGTGAATGATATTTCTATCCCCTTTGCCAACATTTCACCCTAATTTGTTGTTTTTTGGCTACTGATATCGGCACAACCATGTTTTGATAATGAGCCAAAGTCACATTGTCTTATATGCTTTAAGCAGCTGATTATAGGTAAGCAGGGATTGAATCCTCGGCCTCAGGGCGAAAGTGCCAACTGAGCCAGAGGCTCAACCCCCCTTTCGGCAGCCTTTGACAGCTGCTTAAAACATATAAGACAAGGTGACTTTGGCTCATTATCAAACATGGTTGTGTGATATCGGTTGCCTTTTATTCATTATCACAGGGAAAACAAACAAACAAAAGATGGGGGAGGAAATACGAGGTAGAACGGCTGTGTTAAGTTCTCTAGATCTTATTATGAAAAATAGAAGAGGGAACACGGCTGTGTTAAACAACCTTCGGACTGTTTTGGTTGCACAAAAGCCGGGCTTTTGTAGTGATTTTTACTTAAGTTTTCGGTGCTATGTCATCAAAAACTCCTGTTTGGTTGCCATTTAGAGGAATGAAATCCCTTAAAGACTACTAGGGATATCTCCTGGATGTTTCCCCCTTGCCTAGTGATGTGTCATGCCAGCAAAACCCCAAAAAACCACCATTGCTTGGATTTTCATGGGATTGATGCTCTCTCTGTCTATATTGGCAATGACACCCTCTACCACTACTCTACCACTATTCTATGAGGTTGACAACCAAACACTACTTACCACTATTCTATGAGGTAACTACGAGAAGACTCCAAGGCTTGTTTCCTCCCAGTTGACTACTTCCACCACTACTCTATGACGTAACTACCTACAACCAAAGAGAGCCCTGCTGTCTCTCACTTGATAAACTAAAATTCCATGGAAAAAAAATTCATGGCAACCAAACATGGCCTAGATTCTGTGTTTTCTGTTTGGAGTAATTGTTGGGTCTAAAATATGTGGCCCACTTAGATGAACAGTCTAGATCTTGATGTCATTCTATTTGGATGGCATACTTTTAATTTACCTAAAAATTGAACTTGTATTGTTGGCTAATAATTTCATTGACATTATAGCTATGTTTGACAATCATGAAAAAATATTCCATGAATTTCAATGATTCCCGCTAACTCAAGTCTCTCCCGCTCCCCCATCTGTGCCCCTCTCACACGATTGGGCCCGCTAATATTCCATGGAATAATTTTTCATGGTTGTCAAACATGACCTATAGCGATCAAGAAAAGGAAGCGTGCCCGTTGGCTTGAAAATCAATATAAATTATTTGTTTAGATTTTAGATTGATTTTCGAACAAAGGTTGGCAAGTTTTTTTTAGTCCGCTCTCGAAATATTTAGTTTTTAGATTGAATTTTGAGCAGATGTTAATATTTAGATTTTAGATTGATTTTCGAACAGATAGTGGCGCCCTTGCAGCTGATTTGGCAAAAAAAAAAAAAAATTTGGAAATTTTCTATGGAAAATTTTATTAGAATATTTTGTTCATAGAAAAAACTTTTCATTATTTTGAAAACTCATTTTCCATGAAAATTGTTTTCCAAAGTCAAATATTTCTTTACACTTCATGCTAGGGGTGGACATGGTTCCGGTTCGAACCGGGAAACCGAACCGAACAGGCACATTTGGTTCGGTTCGGTTCCAGCTATATATGATTCGGTTCCGGTTCGGAAAATTTGGAACCGGTGGAAATTCGGTTCGGTTCTGGGTTTGGGATCCCGGAACCGAGAACCTACCCTACTTACTTACTTAGGCATTTGATAAAATCACCCCTCCCCCATTTAATTCACCCCTCTTTAACGTGTTCCTTTGCCTTTAAAATTTTAATGGATATTAGGAATTGCCCAAATTTGTAGTTCATATATAATTTTTGCATTGCCCAAATTTGTCCCAGATTATCCCAAATTTGTGCCTGTTTGTAGTCCATATATAATTTTTGCATTGCCCAAATGTGTGCCTGATTATTCCAAATGCGTGCTTGTTTGTGTTTGTAGTTCATATATAAATAGGATTGATCCAAACCGAATAGATTATAAATACGATTAGGCAAAAAATCTACATTAGGTGAAGGTTGGGTAAACCCAAAACCGAACTGAACCGATTATATATGGTTCTGATTCGGTTCGGTTCCAAACTTATATGGTTCAGTTCTGGTTCCAATTTTAGGGAACCGATTATATATGGATCGGTTTTGGGTATGCCCCAAAACCGAACCGAACCGAACCATTTCCACCCCTACTTCATGGGTTGCATGGGTGTACCCACCATTTTACACCTCATGTTTTGACCGGTGGGATCCATCATCAACTCCGCCCAACCCATACATAGGATTGGGCTAACATTTTACAGTGAGTCTCACTATCTCGGGAAATTATATATTCGTCCCTTTCTCTCTTCCCCCGGGCCACCCCTCTGCAGTGTAAAAAAGAGCAGTCATAAATATACTTGGAAAGGGTGTCCCGGGAAAGAAAAGGGGGCGATCATATCACTTCTCCTACTCTCTTATGAGGTGGGGCCCACCATTTTTACATCCATATGAAACTGGATGTGAAAACACTATATCATTATCCAGAATGTTATAGGACTATTTGGGACAACCCAAAACACTGTAACATTATCCAGTAATGAAAGATGAATTCTTCAAATCCTAACCGTTCATCTGAGTAACCAAACCTAAACCCACAAAGCAAACAGTCCAGATCAACCAAGGCTGGGACCCACAACAACATAGTAA
Source organism: Tasmannia lanceolata (assembly GCF_043159265.1). Taxonomy (NCBI): domain Eukaryota; kingdom Viridiplantae; phylum Streptophyta; class Magnoliopsida; order Canellales; family Winteraceae; genus Tasmannia; species Tasmannia lanceolata. The sequence goes on from NW_027518695.1 coordinate 13,256,631, forward strand.
GCGCGCCATACCATACTACAATGCAGTCTACTCAACCCCTCCTCTGCAATCAAAAACCTCTTTCCTCTTAAACCCTTCAAAATGTAAACCAGAGATAGGCCATGGCCAGCTCCACCACCATTCTCATACCCTCATCCCTTCCTCCTCCTCCTCCTAAATTTCATCACCCCAAAAGAATTCTTCCCTTCCCTCAATCATCAAAACCACCATCCTTCTCTTTTCTTACTCTCTCACCACCCAAATCTCCCTCAAATCCTACTTTCCACCCCCCTTCTTCTTCTTCCTCCTCCTCCTCTGTCACACTACCCCCCCAGAATCACAATCATTACCTCCTCCATCCTCCCGACCCACCAGATTCCAACGAAGAAGATGCTCTCTCCGCCCGCTACCATTACCTCCTCCGCCTCGCCATCGATACCGACGACATTCAGCTCGGCCACGCAATTCACGCCTCTATCTCCAAAACCCACCAAGACAATACTCATCTCCACAATTCTCTCATCTCCATGTACCTCAAGCTCGGCTCCCTCACCAACGCCCGCAAAATTTTCAATTCCTTGTCTTCCCCTGATATCGTGTCCTTCTCCACCATGATCTCTGCTTATGCTAAATGCTTCCAAGAAGCTGAATCAATACGCCTTTTCTTCCGAATGAGGCATTGTTCTGGCATTGAGCCCAATGAATTCGCCTTGGTCGCGGTCTTGACCGCCTGTATTCGGACGCTGAATTCCCAATTGGGTTCTCAAATTCATGTATTGGCATTCAAATTGGGTTATATTCTCTGCGTTTATGTTTCAAATGCAATCATGGGTCTGTATGTCAAGTGTGGGCTTATCAATCCCGCCATCCAGCTGTTTGATGAAATGCCACAGAGAGATGTGGCATCGTGGAATACTGTTATTTCAGGTCTGGTGAAGGAATCGGATTGGGAACGAGCGTTTGAGTTGTTTAGGGAAATGCAGGTGAATGGATTTAGAGCTGATCCATTCTCTCTTTCGAGCCTTTTGATTGCGGCCGCAGAGGCACTCGCGCGGTCAAAAGGGAAGGAAGTTCATGCCCATGCTCTTCGAATTGGGTTCGAGTTGAACATAAGCGTGAACAATGCGCTTATTGGATTCTACACTAAATGTGGGAATGTCGAAGACGTGGTTGGTCTATTTCGAAGAATGTCGATAAGGGATGTTATCTCTTGGACTGGAATGGTTACTGGTTTTATGAAGTTTGGTTTGGTAGAATCAGCGGTTGAGGTCTTTAATCAGATGCCCGGAAGGAATTGTGTTTCATACAATGCTCTTTTAGCTGGTTTTTGTCTGAATGGTGAAGCTTCACGTGCATTGGAATTTTTTCGAGGAATGGTGGAAGATGGAGTGGAGTTGTCTGATTTCACTTTGACGAGTGTTGTCAATGCTTGTGGGATGCTATCCAAAATGGAAGAGAGTGAGCAAATTCATGCATTTGTGCTTAAGGTTGGGTTCGGATATAATGCTCGGATTGAAGCTGCGTTGTTGGATATGTGCACTAAGTGTGGGAGGATAGCCGATGCTGATAAAATGTTTAGCCGGTGGGTTCATGATAAGAGTCACTTGATTGCATGGACGTCTCTGATTTGTGGGTATGCTCGAAATGGTCAGCCCGATAAGGCGATGGCTCTCTTCTGTGCAATGCATATGGAAGAAGAACTGATTATGGATGAATTTGTATTAGCCACAATCCTTAGTGTCTTTGGAACCTTAGGGTTTGATAGGATGGGAAAGCAAATTCACTGTCATGTCGTTAAGTATGGTCTGTTATCTGATTTAGCTGTAGGGAATGCATCCATTAGCATGTATTCAAAATGTGGAAACATGGAGGATGCAATTAAGATTTTTAATCTCATGCCAGAACGCGATATTGTCTCATGGAACACCTTAATTGCTGGCCATCTTCTTCACAGACAGGGTGATAAAGCCTTGGATGTTTGGACGAAGATGGAGAATATGGGTCCAAAACCAGACCACATCACCTTCATTTCAATTCTTTCATCTTGTAGATATACTAAATCAAAGTCGGTCGATACTTGTCGTACCTTGTTTCACTCCATGAAAAGCAATTATGGAATTGAACCAACTTCAGAGCATTATGCTGCCATGGTCGATGTTTTGGGTTATTGGGGTTGCTTTAATGACGCAGAAGAGTTAATCAAAAACATGTGTTTCAAGCCCGATGCATTGGTTTGGCGGGCTTTACTTGATAGTTGTAGATTACGCTCAAATATGATCCTAGGAAGACAGGCAGCACAACATCTGCTCACTTTGGAACCACGAGATCCATCCATGTATGTGCTTGTATCAAATCTTTATTCTGCATCTGGGAGATGGCATTGTTCTGAAAGAGTTAGGGAAGACATGAGAGAGAAAGGGTGGCGTAAGCATCCAGCTCGGAGCTGGATAATTCATCAAGACAGGGTTCATTCATTCTACACAAGAGATAGATCACATTCGCAAGCTAAAGATATATTGAGTGGGTTGGAGATATTGATTGTGGAATGTCTGAAGGTTGGTTATGTTCCAGACACAAGCTTTGTTCTTCATGAAGTAGAGGAGTATCAGAAAAAGGATTTTTTGTTCTATCACAGTGCGAAATTGGCTGCCACTTATGGGCTTCTAATGACTGTGCCGGGGAGACCTGTGCGCGTGATGAAAAACATAAATCTCTGTGGTGATTGCCATACGTTCTTGAAGTGTGTTTCCTCCGTGACTGGGAGAGAGATATACGTGAGAGACTCCACAGGCTTTCATTATTTTAGGAGTGGTGAATGCTCATGTGGGGATTACTGGTGATTAAGTTGGCAGAAGACAGATTGTTAGGTAGAGCGTGGTAGTATTAGAAGTCCCAAAGCTCTTACTGGTGATTCTGATGAGTTTTGGATTGAGGAATATTTACTGTAAATTGTACACAACATCTCTTTTGTATTAATTGATCTGATTCTCAGTGACCTTTACCTCATTAATCTGTCATCCCCGACTCGGAGGGGAAGATATGGAAGCAATACTAGGGACCAGCAGGTGTCTGTGACACAAACGAAGCAGAAGTTAGAGCATTACTATTTGGAATCAAATGGTATGCCTCAAATTATCATCAACCCCTCGTCATTGAAGGCGATTCATCCAACACAATTGCGTGGTTGGAGAGCAAAGCAAAAGGATATTGTTCGTTCGATTGGCCCTACGATTGAACACGGTAGGCAATCGGCTAATGAAATGGCGGATAATCTTGCAAAGGCCGGTGTTCTTCTGGAGTCAATGTCAGTCACTTGTTCGACTGAAGGTGAAGAGATTGGCATCACCCTTGGTTAGATCAATTTTCTTGTTCTGATGTAGCCTTTGGGTTGGGTGCTACACTCCCTGGGGACATCTTGTCCAGTTGTCCCCCGTCTTTGTAACTTTTTTTTTTTGGGTAATAAAAGTCATCTTTCAAAAAAAAAACATAGAAGTGAGTGACATGGGTTTTGGATCGAAATTATCAAATGTGAGATATAAATGATGCAGAGTGGTCTCCTTTTCTCAAGGACTAATCATGAATGGTGCAGAGTAGGCCAACAAAGTTGAAGCTTTTTGCCGTTGATGAACCCACTGTAGGTCTAGACCTTGTCCAAGTTGGATCTGATATGCTCATCGATGAACTTCACTTGGGACTTGAGACTTGTTATTTGTAATGCTTTATGAGTAAAATATTTCAGTAGGGAAATGATATCACCACTGCAATGTTTTTATATTTGCGCGGTAATATCAAAACACTGTAGGGCGGATATCATTTCCCATTTCAAAAGGGGAAATTATATTTTCATCCCCGAAATTCTTCAGTCATTCCTCTCCTTCACATGTCTTGTTTGTCTAACAATGGCTTGGTTGGTAGTTGTTGTTGCCCCAATTAGTAATCTCTCTTGGTTAGTAGTAGTTGTTGCCCCAATTAGTAATCTCTCTCTCTCTCTCTCTCTCTCTCTCTCTCTCTCTCTCTCTCTCCTCTACTTCTTGCTGGGGTTTGCGGCCAGCTGATTGGAGATGGAAGAGGATTCTTCGAAGGTCTAGAGAACAAGGTAAAGGGCACTGGGGTCACGATTGACATCACCTTGGTCGTCGTCATGGGTGCAAAGGAGGCCAATGAAGGGGGAGCCCTTTTCACCATTGATGAACTCATCATTGGTCAAGATCTTCCCCATGCGTTTGATATTTCTATCACTTGACTTCACATGGGAGTTGAGAACTTGAGATTAATGCAGCGAGAGAGGGAGCCTGTGAGTTTTCTGTTTCAAAAAGAAAAAAAATAAGAGAGGAAGCCTGTGAGTTTTTGGATGATGGGATTGCCAGAAAGCATTTCATAAATAATGGCATGACTTGACTTGCTATTTTTTTAGGGCTTTGCGAACGGTGGGGAAATTATCTGCTTGTTCTTCTTCCATTTATAATTGTATTAAACTCATTTGGTTATTGTTTGACATTCAGATTGAGAGTATTATAGATTCCATCAATTTTAATCCGGCTCTAAATCTATAAACTTGTCAGATAACTTGGGAGATAAGTGGGGATCTTCGCACAACAATTAGCACAACTGCAAGAATCCGACTCCAGAAGATGAAGTTTCTGATACGGTTGAATTCACAGAGAACCCATTCCACAATTAAGCCCGTGCTCACAAGCTGTTTGGGCAAGATGATAGGAGGTGTGAGTTGAATATTGTGTGTGTGTGTGTGTGTGTGTGTGTGTGTGTGTGTGTGTGAGAGAGAGAGAGAGAGAGAGAGAGAGAGAGAGAGAGAGAGAGAGAGAGAGAGACGTACTTACAGACTCTCTCAGCATATATAAATATGATTAGGGTTACAGTATATGATAAAAGACCAGACTACCCATATGTAACTCAATAGACTACTAACATATGAAAATAGAGATTCCAAAATTTCATGGAAGTCTTCAGACTAAGACTTGTAACAGCTTGCATTGTGCAACCTTATCGTAAGTCGGAACAATGAATGTAAGTGCCTTGACATAGTGTACTAAAGATTTCACCCAGCTTTCTCCAAGCATGTTGCAGGGGAGGACACCTCTTAAACACCACAGAGTTCAAATGAGCGAGAACAAATAACAGCTCTTCTTCCCAGTGAGTTCTGCAGGTGCTCTTTGGCGTGTCGCAGAGCTACCAAAACATCATGGATGCTATCGTTTCTCCGTTGTTCGCGGGGCTCTGAGTCTGGCCAGATGCTTGCTGGAACTAAAGCTAGCTGATTATCCAAGTACTCCAATTGATCTCGTACTTGCTCCAGCTCTTCTCCACCTAGTGATGAATGTCTGTTTGAAGATAGAAAAAGAAATCAGCAGGATTCTGTAGTTGCCAACCCAATAACCAGAGAACAAGAAAAAGAAAGTAATATTTCAATCACTACATTGTATCCTTTTATTAAACATTCAACGCAGGATTGAAGAGTTAATTCCATGCTATCCTTGTCTGTGGGTGTGATGTGTGGAGGGAATTTGCAGGGTTTACACCAAACAGTTATTTTCTATATGTTTCCAATTGCCACTGATCTGTCCCAATCTTCTTCTTTTTCCATGATACACAGATTTGTCGTTCATTCACTGACAGCTTTGTGACTGAAAACTCAACAGAAATCTCTTCTCCAGAATGATGACATGGTTCTGATTCCTACCATTGGCATGTTCTTGGATAAGTTATTTTCTATGGTTTGCAGTCACCATAGATCGGCCACAAACATTTATTTGCAATATACAGATTTGTCATCGATTCACTAATCCATCAAACTGAAAACCCAATAGAAATCTCCTATTCTCCAGAAAAGGCAAAAAAAAAGACGGGTCTGATTCCCACCTGTGGTATTTTCTTCGATCGGATATTTTCTACAGTTTCCAATCACCATTGGTCTGTTACAACCATTTTTTTCCCCGGGACACATTTGCCATTAATCCAGTAAACCATGAAACTAAAGTAGTCCTCTTATTTCTCCAGGAAAACATGGGTCTGATTCCCAATTGAAGGGAGGATGAACTTGCTAATACAATACGATTAATAAAGAACTGGTTAAGTATGTTTCACTAATCCTAATTTGTACCCCTGATCAGGGTGAAACTGTCTAGTCTCCAATTCACATATCTTCTGAACTATTGCAAGTGAATCTTGACGCTGTTAATTGATATGGATGTGGGTTCATTTTTGTATTAGTCAGAGACTGCTCTCAACATTTTTCACAATGCAGAGAACTTACAATCATAAACAACAATTAAGATAGAAAGGATTTGCTATCATCTATAGACATACCTGAAAGGATCCGTCATCAATTCCTCGGAGCTAAGACTGTCTTTAAATTTGCTGGTTTCTTCCTCCTGATAAAGATCTTTACTGTTATGATAATGGGCAGTGCTCGCAGAACTTGAACTCTCTCCATAAGATAGCATTTGATGAATTGAATCATCAGTAATACTTGTTGAACTGTCAAGTCTGAAATCCTTTGAGATTAACATTTCTTTTGTCTCCTCCATCTCCCTTCCCACCTTACTTTTTCTGGGCTCTGCTGGTTGAGGATCAGTTTTTAGTTCTTCTGATTCTTGGGGGTCTGAGGAACATGTGGATGAACTAAGGGAGCCTTGATTTTCGGACAAATTTGATTGGCCCAAAACAGATGAAAGTTTCAGGGAATTGAGTTTTTTCATTGCGAATTTCAGTTTCTTTTCAGCTTTGTTCCTGGACTCAATCTCTATCTTTAGCTGTCTTTCTAGCTCTATAAGCTGTAAACCCATAAGAAATGACAAAAACATTAAAAAAACCAAGATCAACAGAAAATCACAGATCTGTTAATGAAGATTAGGCTATCTAATCTGTGATTTATTTTATTTTTAAAATAATGTTTATTTAACAGTAAAAGTTCATGAACAAGAGAAATATTAAAAACATCACCAAGAACATAAATTGTTTTTATGTGTTGGAAACAGACCTTTTCCCCAATGAGCTCTGCTTCTTCTTTTGTAGCCTTTGAAGTCACCCTCTCTGCAAGCAATCTTCCCCTCAAACAATCAATTGTCCTTGACCCATCTTCTCCTTCCATCATCTTATCTCTGTGAAAACACCAGACAAAAGAATTAAGAAAAAAAACCAAAAAAAAAAAAAAAAAAAAAACAAGAACAAGAACCCACCTCCACTTCTGATCTCCAAAGCCATCACTTTGCATTTTGCACTGGTACTAGAATGAAGCTTCTCTGCAATCTGATCACATTCAGAAAAACACAGTTCTCAAGCTATATATTGTAACACATTCCAAGGAAAATTCTTAGAAAGTAAATGACCCATATGTTTTTTGCCAAAAAAAAAAAAAAAGGTCCAGCTGTTCTTACAGTTTTTAGATCAGAGGTTCAATGGGATTTTCAAATATGGAGCATTGGAGGTGCTGAAAATAACAAAGATACTGCATTCTTTTTAGGGAGCCTTTGTCTTATCTTGGGCCCATATTCCTATTTCCTTATCAGCTGTAGGTAGTAACTTTTTTCTTACTAGGCCTCTGGACCTTTTTAAGTTTTAACTGTCTGTTAACTTCAAGAATTTTTAATAAACAAACCCAGTTTGTTACTCCTCTGGTCTGGATTACCAAATTAGATGCTCTGTGCTACTGTTGGCAAAACAAATGATGTAGCATACTTTTTTAACTCTCTAAATTTTTGGAAATGATGGGTGTAAATATCAACAAGGAGACTCGTATACTGAGTTATTCTTTTGATTGTCCGATCAATATCGAACGGTGATAGGAAGTGGGTCCCCACTAGTTTGGACTTTACAGTTGGATCGATCGATCTGTGATTGAGTCTGTGATGGGATTAATCTACGATGAACTTTTGCTCAATCACTTGTCTTCAAATTCTACTTGGTAACAGCAATTACTAATTAGAAGTATGATAATGGTTTAGGGAAGTGATATTTCCACCACATTTCCCAGCTTTTTCACCATGAAAAGACAAAGGAAGGGAGGTGAAAACTGAAAATGCTACTATTTTTCAAAAACAAAAATAGGGATTTGCTAGGGACCATTGCATTTCGCGGACCGTCTGTTGCATAAGAGAGCAGCCATATGAGATGAATGAAATGAATGAGACAAAATCTGAGCCAATGTGGGTGCTCTCTCTCATGCAACAGCCTGTCCGCGAAATGCCTTCTGAGATGGTCCCTAGCAAATCCCTTAAAAATATAAAATTGAAGAAAAATAAATAGAAAAAACAGATAATATCATGAATTTATGGGATGTTTTTGTGATAATTTTGTAATAAAAATAAAAATAAAGATATCTTGATAATTTTTCAGAATCTCAGGAAAAATTACCATTTTACTGGTTTATAATAAAATCACAAAGAGGGCTGTATTTCAAATTGAAAGAAAAATGCATGGGTCCCCTTCTAAATTTGAATTTCAAAACTTACAAACTACTGTTCGTATCTTTGTCTTCAGCTACTCTCTTTACTGCCAGCCTGGGTTTATTTAAGGAGAGATAACTTCTCTCTCTCCTCTTTAATGGTAGGTTCTTTTCTAACAGCCCAGTTTTAGGGTTCTGATATGAAAAGCTAAATCGAAGCACATTGAAAAAGTGACACGTTAATGTACTCTAAGGCACCGATCATTAATTGTGGGGCTACTATCGGATTGCTCCGACTATATACGGTCCCATGTGAACCGGGAGAGTCTACAATTTTACATGGTGAGTGCATGTGAAGTCCATCATTTTTCAGAAAGTACAGTGGGGCCCACTTCAAAGGATGATCTAAACTGTCCATTTGTTGGGCCACAACGTAAAATGGCTGTGCACTGTAGATCATCTCCACAGGATGATCATGCAAAGGTGGTACAGCCTTTTTAGTTTTTACGTTATGGCCCAACAAATGAACGGTTTGGATCATCCTTTGAAGTGGGCCCCACTGCACTTTCTGAAAAAAATATGGGAAATCAGGTGCAGTCACCATGTAAACTCTCGGGAATTAGTGTTCTTTTCCGGAAAATCGATGTCCGAATTGCTGATCAATGGGCATCCGAGCTTTTAAACAACGGTAAGAACACCCGTTTTGAATGAAGCAATAAGGACCGTACATCTAATTAGGGATAAGATAGGTGAAATGATCTTGTGGTGGCCCAATCAAACAAAAATAACCGTCCGATGCAATTGAGAATGCATCTATTTTTACAATCAGATTGGTCTGACAATATCATTCTTCATGAAAATTTGCTTCCAATCTAACTGGAGCTAACATGACTCACCACCATGGCTTGCGATCTCTATCGTACATGTGGCGTCCCTACTAGTTGATCCTGACCGTTGTTCAAGAGCTAGATCTTCCCTCCATGGCATGCCTGTTCAGGATGGGGATCAAGACAAAAGTGGGCCTAGATTGATGTCTACTAGATCAACGGCCTTGATTTTGTGCCATTCATATTTTACGGAATTTATTTAGGGAAATGATATCAGCACAACCATGTTTTGATATTTTCACTAACTCATCTTATCTTTTAGAATTTAAAGAGCTGTCAAAGGTTATTACAATTCCCAAAAAGCTTTCACAAGCAAGGTTTAAAATTTCGGTTTCGGACCTTGAAATTTTGAAATTTCGGTCTAAATCTGATACAAAAATCGAAACAAATATTTTATTCATTATTAAATTTCAGCCGAAATTACAGAAATTTCAGTAATTTCGGTCGAAATTTCTGTGAAATATTAAATTAATTAAAAAAAAAAACAGATTTTTTGGGTCAAATTTCGGAAAAACCAAAATTTCGGCCTAAATAAATGACCATTTCGGTTTTAGGTGGTTTCGGTGTCGGCTCCGAAATCCAAAATTTAAAACCATGTTCACAAGACAATTAAAACAGAAAAGACAAGCTGGGTTTGTACAATTATTAAAGGGCAATGAAAAATCTGCACCCTTGTAGGATGATTCGTACCCTTTGAAAGAGGGTATATGGGTGCGAATTATCCTACAGGGGGTGCCAATTTATCATTGCCTTATTAAAACACGGTTGCGCTTATATCATTTCTCTTTTTTTATTACAAACTTTTTTCATAGAGAGTAATTTTTTCGATATTTCACATTCAAAATAAAAAATTTCACTGCTTTCAAGGAAAAAAATGGTGTGTTTGGCAACCATGAAAAAATCACAAAATATTTGTTTATCCATGGTGAGGGATAAAGAGGACTGACGATAGAAATTTGAGAAGGCGGTAAAGTGAGGAGATCATGTGGTGGAGTTGAAAAACACAGTAAAAAATTCCCTTTGTTAAAATAGTTTTTTGTTTTCCTTAGGGGTGTCAACGGATCCACTTCGGGTCGGATCCACCTATGTCACAGTCATGATCCATTCAAATTCCTTATCGGTCGGGTTGAAGTCGGATTGTTCTTCGGATCCTACTTTCCACGTCATGATCACGATCCATTTTAATTCGGACCGTCCATCGGAGTGTCCTATTATGTCCCACTAAGCTAAGTAAACAATTTTTTTTAAAAAAAAGAGATAGAATGGCAGTCCACTAGTAGTGTGTCTCTATGCATTTTCTTCAACTAAATTAAAATTTTATCTATGTTTAATCTACGTGTATAATAATGCTTGTAAACTATAAAATAATCAAAATTACATACACAAATATAATGTATAACTATTATGAAAGAATATGATGCATAAAGAACAAAACCCCTCTCTCTTTTCCTTCATGAAAGTATGAAATGAAACGACTGAAATGAGTGAAATCGCATTCTCATCCGATTCATTAAGTGATAAGAGAGGTTTTGACCAAAATACCCTTCATAGAATGGTTAGCATTAACAAAATTTGGAGGGTATTTTTGTAAACCATTTCGAATCGTGACTATCCAATAGGCATCTGTGGCGTGCCCATACACAATCCAAAAATTTTCGGATCCCATATTTGATAATCCGAAATATGCCCATGGATCCTATTCATATGTTTAGATCCCGTTCATTAGTGTTCGGATTCGGATGATCCATCTGACCGTCTGGATCCATTGACACCCCTAGTTTTCCTTATCGATCCGTACTCTTCACATGCTCTTCTCACTCACCACACCTTGGAATCTTCCCCTCTTTCTCCCCCTCTCTCATTCTAGGTACACAAATCTTATACCCATATTTTTAATTATCATGCATACTATGCGTGGGGCCCACCATTTTACGCCTCACGTTTTGATTGCGTGAGGCCCAGCATTTTACACCCTTGGGTGGTTACCAACATCTCCACCCAAACCCATGAATACTGTAGGATCCACCATTGTACTCATGTTTTGATGGGATGGGCCCACCATCTCCACCATAAAGCATGCATAGTGTGAGGCTCACTATTTTACACCTCAAGTTTTGATGGCGTGAGGCCCAGCATTTTACCCCCTTGGTTGGGGCCACCATCTCTACCCAAACACCTGAATACTGTGGGGCCCACCATTTTACACCTCAAGTTTTGATGGCAGGTGGCCCAGCATTTTAAACCCTTGGGTGGGGCCACCATCTCTACCCAAACCCATGAATACTGTGGGACCCACCATTTTACTCATGTCTTGATGAGGTCGGTTCACCATCTCCACCCAAACTCATGCATTAGTGTGGGGCCCACCATATTATAGCCATGGATGGATGGGGTAACTGGTAAGGCAAATCATCACCCAAACCTATGCCCACCATCTCCACCCAAACTTGGGGTGCGGTCCACCACTCTACATTTTGCATAGCATGGGCAAGGAATACTAGTATTAGTTATAAGATCATCACTTTTCACATTATTTTTCCCTTAAAAAACTCTTTGAGACTAATTGAGCTGTGGTGGGGTGGGTCATGACAACATTATTAAAAGTATGCATATGCTGTTTCTCTTGTACAATAATATGGAGAAATAAAATTAGGTATTAGTGACTATTTCAAACAAAAAAAATTAGGTATTAGTGAACGGGGTGGGTTCAAGTTCAATAATGTGGCTTCACTTGCACTCCAACCCTAGAATTCACTCTAGGGTTTGTACTTGTGATTTGAGGAGTAGATTATGGATGGATTTACCAATTTGAGAGGGTTCTTAATTTTTTTAAAATCTCATCATAGTTCAAAAACCCGTCGGGAAGACTCAAGACTCGCTCGAGTCACCTCCACCTCATCATTAATTGATTTCACCCAGTGGGTTTTGCTGAGTCAGACGAACTGAGTGGAATGGGCCCAGTCCAGAAAATTAGGTGTGGGTTGAGTTAAGGGGACCCTATTTTCTTTGGGGTTTTGCTAAGGAGTGCCCTAAGGGCACTAGTTAAGCTTCATTTAATTGCCCTTGGGATCTTGAATTTACACATACTTAGACGAAAAAAATCTCAAAACATGTGTAACAGTCTAAAAGTATGTGTAAATTCAAGTTCCCTAGGGCAATTAATTTATGCTTAACAAGTGCCCTAAGGGCCAAAACCCTTTTCTTTGAAGTTTAAGGAGGTGATGTGATCAAGTGGGGCCAATTTCTATTATAATTTGATCTTGATTGGATGGTGATGATTGTATACAGCTGGGTGAAATATGTTATTATCATGCCCTTGATTCAATAATCAATAATGACACCACAGCGTTTACACTTTTCTGAGTAGCTTTTAAAGGTTGTTACAATTCCCAAAATGCACTCAACAAGTAATTTAAAAAGTACAAAGTAGAATACCATTAGGGCCTGTTTGGATACTTCTCATTTTGTATTTGGATTTGGATTTGAGTTTTGAATACAAATTGAATAGATCCAGCAGCTCATGTAGAGTAGAGGGAGACGGAGAGGGAAGAAGGGGGTACTTCCTAGTGGAGGGGAGAGGCTGATGAGCAAAGACGGTGAAGGAAACTGTCAGCTCTGTGGATTTCTAATTTCTTATTTCCACAGCAAATTTAGAAATCTGATTTTTTTTTCACTATCAGCTGCTGAATTGAAAATCCAAGAATTTGATCCGATCCAAATTACAATGGAAAAAGGGCTGCAAATGTGAGAAATCCAAATCAAAATCTTCTCGGCATCGAAACAGGCCTATATTGAGACAAGGAAGTGGGAATATCATTTCCCTTTCAATTCTGTGCTAGAAAAGCGTACTTGCAATAGTCTTTTGCGGGTGGAGTCATTAGTGGCAGTCCTCGGTCTAACTGATCCATTGACGGTGAAACATAAGATTGAGTGGAGTTGCCCAAGAATCAATAACTCAATTTTCTTTTCAACTTACCATGTTTGGCCAACGTGAAAAAATATTCCATGGCAGTGAGGCCCACAAATATTCTATGAAATAATGTTTCAAGTTCCAAAGAAGGACCTAGGGGTCGTTTGGATCTAGATAAAAAAATTATATGGGAAGATAATTTTCATAAAAAAATTTCAAAGGTCCACTAGGATGAAAATTGTCTTTGATAGTGGGAAAAATTCTCAACTCAAAAAATAAGGTTTGTTTGGATCTAAACCAAACATACCATATCTAATCAAAAGCCCATGGATGGATCAGGGTATCCTTTGTACCTGACAATAAATGCATATCTTGAAAGGTATTGGGGTAAAAATTGGCACCCATTGGCACCCACTCAGAGGTCGACACGAAGTTCTAAGAAAGCCAACCAATCAGGAGAACCTCACATAAGCAACTTTTAATTGGTTGGGGACTCTTGGATTTCCTCTCCTCGATCTTTCTTTTTATAAGACAGCTGTGCGGCTCAGAATGTTGGGCCACCAAAAAACAGCATGTGCATAAGATGAGTATAGCAGAGATGCAAATGCTTAGATGGATGTGCGGCCACACAATGTTAGATAGAATTAAAAATGAAGATACCCGTAAAAAGGTAGGCGCAGACCGAAAACAACTTGGGTAGAAACAGTGAGGAAAGACTTGATGGCTAAGAACATAACCAATGATGGGAGAGAATGGAAGAAAATGATCCATGTAGACGGACCCAACTAGTGTCAGGATTTGGTCAATTTGAGCCAGTTAGATTCTTTCACCTTCTTCATGAAAATTTTCTAAAGGATTCATTAGTCGACCTCAACTAGTTTGGGACAAAGGCTTAGTTGAGTTGAGTTGAGTGCTAACTCCATCTCCTCGTTTCCATTTTTTTTAAAACCTTAAAACATTGGATTTCAACCTTGATGATCAATCTAATTGCCCCCTACCAATCTATATCTTCAATGGAAGCTACCTCTGCGCACTTGCACTTTGCAAGGATGTGACAAACTTCTCAAAGTGTTGCTCTGGTTATGTCCATGAAGTTTGATAGCATATAACCAACCACGTAGAACTTCCATTTTGTAAGGGCCTTCAGATACTCTTAGGCCCTGTTCGTTTAAGATTATGACAACAGATTGTGAGTGCCAAACCGATTAATGGACTCAAAACTACGTTTAAATTTGTGTCCAATAATTGGTTTAGCACTCACAATAGGTTGTCATAATCTAAAACAAACAGGGCTTTACAGTACTGTTCTGATGGGATTGTTGCTGATTCGTTTGGCATGGATCTGGCTGTGACTTTGCGGCCATTTATTGCCTTTTGACTTGCAGTTCTTGTTCAAAATAGACAGCAACTTGGACCGCATCTCCACCATAGCGCTTCTTTTTGTGACTCCATTAGTAACTTCTTAGTTTAGCATCACATTCTTAGCACCTTAACATGTGGGTTTTCTTGCATGGGCACATATAATTTGCATCCAAACATCTGAACTTCCATACTTTGTTAGCCTCTTCATAGAGACACGTTGAGTTGAAGCAAATTTCGCTTCCAGAAAATGATCAAGCGTATGTGCATCAGTTTATGATGTACTTCTATCCGAAACTCTGGCTTTTTCCTAAAGAAGATCATGCTTCTGCACTCTCCTCCATGACTTAATTCTCCTCTTTGCTCCTTGCCCTGCCATAATATTTACTTTAGGTAAGCTTTAAGCTGCCATAGTTCGATGTATCTCTCCCTAACTGTAAGTTGCCTCACATGGACCCTATCTTTAACCAGAACCTTGATTCTATAGTATTTTTGTAATGTTTATCATTGATTGATGGATGATCATACAGAGAACTCGCACCTCCATATAAGTCACAAATCGCACTCATGGTGATATATCTACTGACTTAATCTGCAATAATTTTGGCACATAACCATCATTACCAGTATCTTTCAAAAAAAATAACCATCATTACCAGTAGTCATTACACGAACACCTGCCATCCTTAAAGTGGTGGAATCGGCTACGATCTCTGACAGTGATTTCCCGATTGTAAGCTCTAGAGATTAATTTTATTGCAGAGTGGCAGTCCCTGCACACACGGAGATTCTTCACAACTCGAATAGATTTCCCTGCGCTTGTGTTCAAAAGCCCAAAAGCAATGGCTAACTTCTCGCTGTGAAATGAAAGATTTTGGGTTTTCTCCTCTTCATCCAAATCGAACAACACAACCGATGTATCTGGGACATAACCAGCAGATTGCAACTTCTCAGAAATTTCTTCAAGTTTAGTGTAAATCTCCTGTGTCTGTGGATGGGTCTTGTCACCTACAACAAACTCATGAACTGTGTTATCTAGCTCTATTGAACTGCACCCAGGAATTTTCTCTATGCCCCTTGACTTCATCAAGTTCCTAATTTCAGTCACATCCTTCCATCGCCCAAAGCAAGCATACATGTTTGAAAGCAACACGTAGTAGCCCGGATTCTGAGGCTCCATCTCCACCAGTTTCTCTAACACCCATTCTCCTTGCCGGAAATTATTGCACATCCTACAAGCACTTAGTAATGATCCCAAGATTATTGAATTGGGCTCAACAGGCATTCGATCTATTAGCTCTAGAGCCTCATCCAATTGGCGTGCACGCCCTAAAACATCCACCATACATCCGTAATGCTCGATTTTGGGCTGGATTCTATAGACCTTCTGCATTCTTTCAACGTAAACCCATGCTCGATCGACAAACCCCACATGCCCACAAGCGCTTAACAGCCCCACAAAGGTTATATCATCAGGCATTACTCCCTTGTTCTCCATCTCCACAAACAGCTCGATTGCTTCTTCACCCCGGCCATGGATTGCCAATCCAGAGATCATCGTGTTCCAAGACACCACACTTCGCTCCCTCATATTTTCAAACACACCCAATGCCTTATCAATACTACCACTCTTCGCATACATGTCAATGAGAGCATTGCACACCGAAACATTACAACCAAATCCATTCTTATCCGCATAAAAATGAACCCATTCGCCCAATTCTAACGCACCCAATTGAGCACAAGCCGGTAACACCGTGACCAATGTGATCTCGTCCGGCCTCACTCCTGCATTTTGCATTCTTCTAAAGAGCGCCAACGCATCTAAAGGTCTCGAACCCTTCACATACCCCGCGATCATCGCATTCCAAGTCGGTGGAGTTTTCCTCACTGCCATTCCATCAAACAATCTCCCTGCAATGTCAAACTCCCCTACCCTCGCATACCCACAAACCATAACATTCCAAGACTGCTCATCCTTATCAGGCATTTCATCAAACAGTTGGCGGGCATTCTCAATCAAGCCCCAATTTGCATAACCAGCGATCATGGCATTCCATGTGGCAGCCGTCCTATACTTCATCCGATCAAACAAACACCTTCCCAGCTCCACATCCCCTCCATTTGAGTACATGTTAACCAATGCAGTACAAATGTAAACATCTGAATCAGGCACGCCGAAAACCAGAGCTTGCGCGTGAATTGAACGGCCGAGATATGTATTCGTGAGTGAAGAATCAGTGGAAGCTTTGATGAGGAAGGTGAATGTGTAATTATTTGGTTGAATTCCTCGAAATCTCATCTGGGTGTAGAGGGATATGGCTTGTTTTGGGGCATTAGAGCGAGCGTAACAACGTAGCATGGTGTTCCACATGAATATGGAGAGTGTTTCTTCTTCTTTTTCTTCATCGAGCAGTTGTTTGAAAACCAGAGTAGCATAGTGTAAGCGGGCTGAGATTGAAGGGGTTTCGGTATAGAAGAGAAAGAGTTTGGAATAGAGGTGTTGATGGAGGTTGTTTCGTAGAATTGAAGCGTGAATTTGTTTACCTTGTTTGAGGGACTTGGAAGATTGTAGGGCAGAAGCTAGGAGGTTGTGAAGGAGGTCTGGGTCATGAGTTGGGATGGGGAAAGAGATGGGAACTGTTGCCATGAGTGTTTAGAACGATTGTGTGTTGTCTATCAATCCGTTCATATATCTCAGACCCTACTTCCTGAGTGGATCACAATCCATTTCGAATTAAAGGTCCTACTTACATTTGTGCATAGTTACTAGTTAGGGTCAGGGTTAAGTGAGGAACGAGAGAGAAATTAGAGAGGGGGGTCCAGATTTTTAGAGTGGCCATATAAACAGTTCATTTGGTGGGCCTCCATAGGATGATCCTAGCCCTTTGATCTAGAGGGACTGCACATTATGAGAACCTCTAAAAACCAGAGGGTTAGGATTAGGGCTGCAACTCGGGTCGGGCGGGTCGGGTTTTGGAGAACCCAACCCTACCCGAGAAATATCTCAGGTCGGGTCGGGTCGGGTTTTTTTTCGGAAAACCCACGATTCCCAAACCCGGCCCTACCCATGATAAATCTCGAGTCGGTTCGGGTCGGGTCGGGTTTTTTCACGTTGACGCAAATTTTTAAGAAAAATTCTTGTTTGGCAAGGCAACTCAACTCATAGAAGCAGAAATTACACTCACATTACACTTGAATCAAACAATGATGTAATTACACTCACATCACACTTGAATCAAACAATGCTGTAATCAAACAATGTTGTAATTACAATCAAACAATGTTGAATCAAACACTTGAATCAACTCAACTAATAGAAGCAGAAATTACACTCACATACAGTAGCAGTGGGTGCGTGGGTTTTCACTTTTAACTTTGGGATAATTACATTTACACCCCCTCTAGTTTCTGACACATCCACTTCCACCCCTATAGTTTAAAACGTGACAAATACACCCCTGTAGTTTCAATTTGTTTAAGGTTTGCCCCTTCAGCTGAAGGTTCGTCCATAGATTGAAGGGTTAGGATGATCCGATGGAGCTGATTTTTTGGGCACACCATATCTATGTCAAGACCCATCAAATGAACGCTTTGGATCATCCAAATAATGTGGGCCCCTACCCGAATCCAAACACTACCAAAAAATCATCCAAATAATGTGGGCCCACATTGTTTGGATGATCCAAAGCGTTCATTTGATGGGTCCTGACATAGTTAGGGTGTGCCGAAAAATCAGCTCCATCGGATCATCCTAACCCTTCAATCTATGGACGAACCTTCAGCTGAGGGGGCCTACCTTAAACAAATTGAAACTACAAGGGTGTATTTGTCACGTTTTAACTACAAGGGTGTATTTGTCACGTTTTAAACTATAGGGGTGGAAGTGGATGTGTCAGAAACTAGAGGGGGTGTAAATGTAATTATCCCTTTAACTTTTAACTAACAATAGAAAAAAATGTACATACTATAACTTATGTAACTCGGGTCGGGTCGGGCCCCTTCAAACCCGGCTCGACCCGAGATTCATGCGGGCTTTTGAATGCTGAACCCGGCTCGACCCGAAACCCATGAAACCTGAACCCGACCCAGGCTATTTTCGGGTCGGGTCGATGCGGGTCGGGTTTTACCCGGCTCGAGTTGCAGCCCTAGTTAGGATACCTTATGGGAAGAAAAGGAGGTGTCTGATCATTTTATATGCTTTCATAAGTCTTAAGGGTATGTTTGGATGGAAGTAAGGCGGGATAGGGTATGTTGGGATTCATGTAGAGTAGCTGGGATAAGAAGAATGCAGGAAGGAGACAGACAGGAATTACCTGGGTTTTCTGCTGTTTGGTTCGTTGAAATCCAAAATCCTAGCAAAAGTAAAATGAACTATATAATGACAATTGTATCATGTCTCTTTTTGTCAAATACCCTTTACATCCTTCTTTTTTTTTCCTTTTCAACATCTTCCTTCCTTTGTTTTTCCCGGCCATCTTCCTTTTCCCAACGACAAACCACTCCTTCCGTCTCATACTCATTCGATTTTCCGGTGAATCCAATGGCAAGGGTCGATGTGTTTGAAGACGCTCCCATCTTGGTTGCAGATGACATGAGTCCGTTGTCAGAGAGAGAGAGAGATGAGGCAAATGCGTCCCTTTTACCCCAACATCCATGTATTCTCCCAGCATTTCATCGCGCTTCTTGGCAACCTAATGACGTATTTTGCCTATGTGGTGGTTTAAATCCACGCAAAATCCTGGCAAAAGCTGGGGATTTTGGCAACCAAACATTTCTAAGTTCAAATCTTTAAAAAGAAAAAAGAAAAAAGAAAAAAAGGCAGCCAGTGCACGCAGCTCCCGCCATTGCGGGGTCTGAGGGCCATTGATCAAAGTTCAAATCTTAACATACACTTTATTGATCAAAATACTCATAAATGAGAGAGAGAGAGAGAGAGAGAGAGAGAGAGAGAGAGAGAGAGCCGGGGGGGTGGGGTGGGGGGGGGGGGGTGGTTACGATCAAAACTCATTCAGATTGTAACAGAGATTGCCTTAATGGCAATTGGATCACTGTGTGAAGGGCTTCCAGCAACTAGCTGCTTTAAAGAACGTAGTTTATCAAGATGCATCAAATTGAGATAAAACAAAGAGCACAAGGAAATCATCAGATCAAAAAATATCAAAAAGCCTCAATAGTAAGATTCTTGTGCTGCTTCAAAGAACATAGTTTGTCAAGATGCATGCAATTGAGATAAAACAGAGAACATATGGAAATCAGAGGATCAACAAATACGAAAAAGCCTCAATAGTTAGATTCCTGTGGTTCAGTTAAGTATAGTTTATTAGTGGTGTTTACAGATGCTTGGAAAGGATGGTCTCCACAACACCTTGAGCTATGGGGTGATAACACTCGCGGGCCTCCATAAACACTCTTTTGGCAAGTATTTTTGCTTCGTCATTCCCCGTGGCCTGAGCCAGTGCTGTGTACAGAAGACGAAGATACCTCCTCCTCCCGACTTCCTTCAAAGTTTTCTCCACCTCGACAAAGTATTCCCTACATCCAGAAGATATAGCCAGTTGCAGAAATGCCACTTTCACCTCCCAGTCCTTACATTCTGATAGCCTGTAACGCGCATCCAAAGCCGCAACCTGCATTGCCAAATAAAAGGGGTGTTTTTTTTTTCCTATATTGTCAGAATACAGCATTTTTTAACAGATATAATCAAACTATATTAAAATTTAACAAATGAAGACAGAGATAATTAATATGAAGTCGGAATAAAATTGAAATTTTGTAATCTTGTCTTTAAGAAAAAAAATAAGAAAAGAAAGCACAATAAGCCATCTTATTTTGTCAAGATCAGAAAACAATCCATGGACTAGGCAGTTTTAACTTGAGTTTTGGTCCTTTCAGAAGTATCCCTGTGAATTTCTTGAGATTCAAGCAGCAGCAAGTCATGCTCTATCAAACCATTGCTTGTTTTCTTTTTTTTGGAATGGTTCAACCCATTGCTTGTGTATATTCGCTTGTGTATATTCAAGCAGAAGTAAAGCATGTGCAGCTCAGATGCATTTGATTTCAATTACTTTTTTTTCGAAAGGTAGCTGTTTTATTAGATAATAAAAGCAAAATGCATTCCAGCCGAAACACAGAACAGTCTTGCCCAAAAAGCAAGAAAACACACCCCTACCAAGCTACAGATAATACAGCCCAGGATGCATCCTCGCAAAACTTCAACCCAGTTGTCAGCCATCAGAGCGAGCTGCAAGTACGATCGTCATTCCCTCCCTATCCGCTCCTTTTGCTAATTTTTCTGCATCTTCATTCGCCAAACGTCTTCTATGCTGAAATTTAGGCGCAAGAAGCTCCACCAGATCTCTAATTTCTGCGATAATGTCCGACAAGTTCCACGACCTGACCGTTTTGTGAGCAACCCAAGCTATCACGTTTGAAGAGTTGCCTTCAATAATCAACGGCCCAAAACCATGGGCAGCAAACCACCTCAAACCCCATAATAATTTGCATCACAGACGCCGACTGATCCTGAGAACAACAGGATTGCTCGCCCATTTGAGTCCCGAACAAGTCCACCAATGCCCGCCCCACCTGGGATTGCTTTTAAATCTTCCATCAAAATTCATTTTGAGCCATCCGGTCGGTGGCGGGATTTTCTCGAACATAATCACCTTCCAGTTTTTTAGAATCTCTCCCGCACTATAGCAAGGTCCTTACCATTTCTCCCCCATGACAAGAGAATATATAGTATAATTCTTCCCCACCCTGATTTTGCTAATTCAACTTTCTTTCCACATATGTCAAATCAAGACATACGGGACCATACGCCTAAATGAACACCTAATCGAACTACCTGTTTTATGAAAAGGCCTACCACTACAATCCATTATGAAAAGGCCCACGACTACAATCCATTCTTCCCCTCCGATATTTCTTTTTGAACTTTAAAGGGACCAATGTAGGCCAAAGCTTTTAATGATACTCATCCAGATGCGAAAAGGGGCAATGAACCAATAGGTGCTCTAACGATTCTTCATCTTTCTTACAAAAGAGGCACCATCCATTCGATTTCATATATTTTTGTGCAAGATCTTCTCATTATAACAGTAGAACCAAGAGAAACAGCCTGAAGGCCAGCTTCATTCTACTCATTCTCAAGGAGGAAGAGAAGTGAAAGACTTCATACCTATTAGCCCATGGTTTCAAATTTCCATCGAAATATTTCCGTTTCCACTCCCATCAAAACCCAAACCGAAACAACCGAAATGCATAAACAAAAATCACAACTGTAATTGTGGTATATTATATCAGCATGTATTACATAATTATATTTATATGAATTCCATGTGAAATGTGGTGCATGTATTATGTATAACTATTTATATAAATAACATGTGAAATTTTCACCTTCTTCATGAAAATTTTCTAATAAAGGACTCATTAGCCGACCCCAACTAGTTTGGGACAAAGGATTAGTTGAATTGAGTAACATGTGAAATTTGGTATGAACTAAATGAATGCTAGAATTAAGGGAGCCCTTGCAAAAATGAGATGAAAGGGCTCTACCATTGGCTGCACACCACCAAAGTGCATTTAACACTGTTTGACTTATATTTTAGAGTAAGGTACAGTCAATGGGGTAGCCCTTTCAAGTTTCATCTCATTTTTGCAAGGGCTCCCTCCAGTCTAGCATTCCTTGTACTAAATTACCAGACATGTGCGACAGTGCATTTCACTAGGTCTTCAATGTTTTTAAACCATTAAGGATGATTGTCTTGCTTATGTGATAGTTTCTAAGTGTGTATTTGTGCTTATTCCAGCCTTTCCTGAAGTTTCATCTTTAAATTATATCATTTGCATATGTTTTTACTTTTTATTTTTTTATGTTAAATTAAAATTAAATTTTGCGGATGATCATTGCAAAAATCATGACACAGCAGCTCAAGAAAGTAATACGATTGACCATCTCCCATTTCCAAGGAGCTTCTGTGATTGGAAGACAAACCTCAATGCAGTCCTCATTGCTAACGAATGCCTAGATTATTTGCATAGAGAAAAAGCACCCGGTTTAATTTGTAAAATCAACATGGAAAAGGCTCGCGGCCATGTGGATTAGATCTTCGTTGAATACCTGTTAGGTAGAATGAACTTTGGGCCGTTTGGAGTAAATAGATTAAAGAACGCAAATCTTCCCCTCCTAAATTTTCGTCAATGGCAACCCAAAAGGCTTTTTTTCATACCTCGAGTGGCTTGCGTGAAAGTGAGTCTCCTCCTTTCCTTTCTTGATAGGGAGGACTTAGCATCATGTTGGTCAAAGCAAAGGAAGCTGGTTTAATCGAGGGAGTGAACTTCAGAGGCATGGGGTCGATATCTCATCAACAATTTGTTGAGGAAACTATCATCTGCAAGGCTAATCAGAAATTCAGAATCTCATTTACAATTTGCATATCATCCTAAGATGGTTTGAGTTGGTTTCAGGATTGAGAGAAAACCTCGTCCTTGCCTGGCTTAAGTTACAGGTTATTCTTCCTCGTCCTTGCCGACTGTGGAGAATGGAGAAAAAATTGGGAATTTCATTAGGGATTTTCATTAGGTATGGGCATTCCCCCGACCACCTTATGGAATTCAATTGTGGAGAATGGAGAAAAAATTGGCAAGGTGGAAAAATCCTACATCCAGAAACACTCTAAGATAGGATGAACATAATCATTGTATAATGATTAGAATTTTTCAAAACAATATAAGGGCATAATGCTATGGGGATTATGTCCTACATCCCGAACCACTCAAAGAGAGGATATCCATAATCATTCTAATGAATATGGTCATTAAAAATCCTACATCCCAGACCACTCGAAAAATTCTAATGGAATTTATTAGAAGCTTTTGCTCTATGGGGATGAGTCTTTGGCATCTTAGCCCTATGGTCGTGCTATGGGGATTACAGTCGGAAAGGAATGTGGATCTTCGAGGATAAAGCTTCTTTCCCTCGCGGGAGAAAAAACAACGGAGGTCCAAAGGGCACTCAAGAGACCCCGCTTTCTTATTTATCAAAGCGATAGCCCTCACGATCCATAGGGTGAAATCTCTTCCTTCTTTGAGATTCGTATCGGCTTATGAGCTTTGGGAAGGTTGGAGGGAAGTATGTTAGAGGTGTGGAGATTGAACAAAAAGTTGTTCAGAAATGGGAACCTCCACCTCCCGGTTTCCTAAAGTTAAACTTTGACGGATCGAGTTTGAGGAATCCGGGCCCGGCAAGAATTGGAGGCGTGGTAAGAAATGATCAAGGGGATGTATTGTGAGCATTTCTGGGTCCCATTGGGGAAGTGGATGCCACAGAAGCGGAGGTTCGAGCGACTTATGAGGGCTTAAAATAATGGTGGAGAACAAAATAGACAACTCAGTAGTATATGGGGATTCTCTCAATGTTATCAAGTCGCATAAAAGGAATCAAAGCTATCGGTGGAGACTCGACAGGCTCTTTGGTGAGATGTTCGATTGGTCGAGTAACTCAGAGTTTGTATTCATGCATGTTCGTCGGTCGGCAAATGAGGTGGCTGATCGTCTTGCAAGGGAAGGAGTGCGGAAAGAGTCTCTAGCATTGTTTGACTCTCTTCCTCCCTGAATCCCGTATGTTGTTTGTTTTTTTAGCCCATTGGGTGTCTTTTTCTCATTGTATCTTGACCATCTCGGTCTTCCTATCAATGAAATGGTGATCATTCAAAAAAAAGCTTCTTTCCCTAAATGGTTGGCTTGGAAAGTCAAGTTCTTGATCGCATTGTGGGTCTTGCAACATGAATCCTCCAGAGGTTACTCTATTGATAGCATAATGAGAGCTTGAGGAACACTTATTAACAGCTTCTTTTCGAAATCCAAGATGATAGCTAAATGGAAACCTCCTATGGATAGTGCACTCGACTCAATGTCGATGGTTGCTCCCTTGGCAACCATCAAGATGTTTTCCCTGATTCTTGGGGTATCACCATCTTTTTCTTTGCCAGTCATGTAGGTTCTTCCAATGACTCGGAAGTGGAGATGCTAACCATTCCTAGGGGCATTTGCATCTTTCTTAATCACTTGAGGGCGAAATCTAATGATAGAAAGTTGTGCAAAAGTTGAACATTCTACTTATCAGTTATCCCTATAAATGCAAACAACCTGGTGGACCGTCTTGCCAAATTGGGTGCTCTAAGGGAATCTTTGCATATGGGGTCGTCCTTACCCCAAGAAGTGCATTTGTAATCCTATTTTTCCTTCAATTTAGTTACCACTCTAAAAACAATATAAGGACATAATGACCATAACCATTGTATAATTTCAGTGAGTTCATCCAGGCAGTTTAAAACATATTAACAGAAGGGAAAAAACAAGCTGTTCTGAGCACTGGCAGAGCATATTCTAGAATTCACTAGTAGCCCACGGTACATTTGACTGCAATGATGATATAATGCAAAAAATATATATATTTAAAAGATATAATGCAAACTACAGATCAATCAAATGTTATTGTCGTATGCAAAGCTTAGACAATTTATTCCCTTTTAAGCACAAAGAAAACGAAGGCAAAGGAATGTAGCTAATGCCCATGAAAAATGTATGGATGATCACAAGCAACGGCACTTTTACAGGTTTCACCAAAAAGAAGATCCAGAAGAAATGGGGGCGGCGATGGAGAATTATAACTGAGAGACCTAGAAGAAAGCGGCAAACCATGAAGGACTACAAAGACAATCATCAGCAGATAACATTATGGTCATATTGATATAAATCAACTGGCATGGTATTACTAAAGAATATACACTACGATTACATTTATAGCAAAGGACCCAAACAGGAAACAAAGATAATATTAAATAACCAACAAAGAAAACAGAAAGCAGATTCAATTGCATCTAAATCATTGCAAACAGGAAACATGGAAACAAGCATAAATGGGTCCTAAAGAAAGAGATCGGTTATCAATGAATCGCAGGGAACAGACAATACCTGTGAAGACTCAATTCCTTTGGGAAGATTCTCCAAGTAAAGCTCCCATTCCTGTCCGCGCCATTCTGCTACCTCGTCCTCTCTTGGCATCCTCCCGAGCTTGAACTCCGTAGCCAGGGATACAATTTTGGTATAAATAGTAGAAACTGGTTCCAAAGCATCTGGAGGGATTCCAGTACCATGTATCCAGACATCTAGATCGATTTCCTTCTCTATTCCAGGGACATTCGCTTTTAGGAAATCAAGAAACATCTCGGTATCGATTGATTGGAACTTGAAGGTGGCAATATATTTCTTAAGGAATTCATCAAATGCAGGCCGACAAATCTTGAGCAGTGAAAAGAACAAACCATTAGGCTCAAAAATATTTCTTGTCATGGTTTTAGAAAAGTGCAGCTTACCTATTTCAATCAGTTAAAAGAAAAAATCATGCTCTTGAGGGGTATTCATCACCTGACGTTCAATGCGCCAGAGAAACTGAAATCCTTTCTCGTATGGAACATGAGAGTAGATATCATCAGGATCCACCCCTTCCTGCCTGGTCTTGAGCTTTGTAAACTCCATGTTGTCATGGAATCTCTCCATGTCTTCATTCAGACCCCTCCAACCAATTCCAATATTCAGGGCAGCTCGATCTTCCCCTTGTACAACCTCAACAATTCTCCGCTCTGCATACGTTGTAAACCCCTAGAACAGACGCAAAAGATTTATATAGATCAAAGCCAAACCTCTCCACAACAACCCATTTCGCCCCAATTCAAAACTAGACTTTCTCAAACACTAAATATTTCAAAAAAAAAAAACAAATACTGAATATCATAGATCTAACAAACTGTCAATTTCAGGCAGAACAATTCTACGCTCTGCATACATTGTACAATGCTAGAACAGAAGCAACAGATTTATATACATCAAAGCCAAAACCTCGCCACAACAACCCATTTCACCCAAACTCAAAACTAGACTTTCTCAAACACCAAATATTTCAAAAAAAAACGATTCTAAATATCATAGATCGTAGGAGAACTGCCAACTCCTCGGCAGACACGCTGGCAAAAGAGGGTGTCATCTTAATGTCTGTCATTGTAATATTTACAGGGGCTATGACCTTCCGTTGATCTGCTGTATAGCTTAAAGCACCTTTGTACTGGGACATCTTGTCCCCTCTCTCCTTTTTAATAATATTTCTGTTAACTTTCAAAAAAAAATATCATAGATCTAACAAACTGTCAATTTCAGGCAGAACTATTTTCCACTCTGCATATGTTATAACACCCTAGAACAGAAGCAAAATATTTATATAGATCAAACCCAAAACCTCTCCACAACAACCCAATTTGCCCCAATTCAAAACTAGACTTTCTCAAAATACCAAATATTTCAAAAAAATCAAATACTGAATACGATGTGATCCGGGCTTGATGGCTTGACATCTTTAGGGACATTTTATTTAGGGTTTCTGTTTTCTATAGTAGACACTTTCTATTTTGACAAAACAAACTGTGAATTTCAGGGATAACAAGAAATCAAAAAAGTTGAACAAATATCAGAGTTACCTCATTCAACCAGAAATCCTCATTGGTCTTGTTGGTGATCAGATTCCCAGTCCAACTATGAGCAAGCTCATGAGCCACAACCTGCGCCCCACTAGCATCTCCCCTGATTACAGTCGGCGTCAAGAACACCATCCTCGGATTCTCCATCCCTCCATAAGGAAAACTCGGTGGCAACACCATAAGATCAAACCTCCCCCACTCATAAGGCCCAAACAACCTCTCCCCCTGCCTTATCATCTCCTCAGTCCCTGCAAACTCTTTCGCCGCCGCATCCAATACTGCGGGCACTGACTCCGCATAAACCCTAGTCCTTGGGCCCACCTCCCTATAGTTAATCTCCCCCACCGCGAACGCAAACAGATATGGTGGAATTGGCTGTTCCATCGCGAATTCCTCCACAACCCGATCCTCCGCGCACCATAAGGCCTCATCACATGAGGATAAGCCCTCGCCAAGGATTGGGGGCCGGCGATCAATGTGGGCGGCGGACATTACCGCGGAGAGTTGGCGGGGGAGGTTTAGGCGGGCGGAGTAGCAGATTCGAGCTGCGGGGGTGTCTTGGCAGGGGAATACGGATCTTGCGTGGATCGAATGGCATTGGGTATAGACAAAAGGGAGGGTTTTGTTGAACGTTTGAGGGGGAGAAAGCCATTGGAGGGCGGAGGAGGAAGGACTCGTGGAGAATGTGATGAGGAAGGAGGATTGATTTGAGAGAGTGATGGTGAGGTTTTGGCCTTTGATTGGGTCTGGATTTGGGGAGAGGGAGAAGGGGAGAGGGGTTAGGGTTTGTGGGTCGAGGACGGAGGAGATTGCGAGGGAGCGAGCGTCGAGGGAGATGGGGCCGGAGTGCGGGTTTGGGAGCGTGAGGAGGGCGGAGGAGTGGATTGTGGAAGAGGGGAAATTGAAGTAGAGAGAGAGGGAGATGTGGGTAGCAAATGGGTGGGTGGAGTCTGTGAAGGAATGGGGATCCACAGGGGCCATTGATCTTGAAGTAAATGATGATTTTAGGGTTAGGGTTTTGGGTTATGGAGGAGGGTGTGTGATGATGATTTTAGGGTTAGGGTGATTTTAGGGTTATGGAGAAGGGTGTGTAATGATGATTTTAGGGTTAGGGATTTGGGTGTGATTATGATTTCTAGGGTTAGGGTTTTGGGTTTTGGGTTTTGGGTTTTGGAGGAGGGTGTGTAATGATGGGTTAGGGTTTTGGGTTTTGGGTTTTGGAGAGGTGTGGGTTATGAGAATGAAGAAGATGGAATAGAGGTGTTGATGGAGGTTGTTTCGTAGAATTGAAGCGTGAATTTGTTTAGCTTGTTTGAGAGACTTGGAAGATTGTAGGGCAGAAGCTAGGAGGTTGTGAAGGAGGTCTGTGTCATGAGTTGGGATGGGGAAAGAGATGGGAACTGTTGCCATGAGTGTTTAGAACGATTGTGTGTTGTCTATCAATCCGTTCATATATCTCAGACCCTACTTCCTGAGTGGATCACAATCCATTTCGAATTAAAGGTCCTACTTACATTTGTGCATAGTTACTAGTTAGGGTCAGGGTTAAGTGAGGAACGAGAGAGAAATTAGAGAGGGGGGTCCAGATTTTTAGAGTGGCCATAAAAACAGTTCATTTGGTGGGCCTCCATAGGATGATCCTAGCCCTTTGATCTAGAGGGACTGCACATTATGAGAACCTCTAAAAACCAGAGGGTTAGGATACCTTACTGGAAGAAAAGGAGGTGTCTGATCATTTTATATGCTTTCATAAGTCTTAAGGGTATGTTTGGATGGAAGTAAGGCGGGATAGGGTATGTTGGGATTCATGTAGAGTAGCTGGGATAAGAAGAATGCAGGAAGGAGACAGACAGGAATTACCTGGGTTTTCTGCTGTTTGGTTCGTTGAAATCCAAAATCCTAGCAAAAGTAAAATGAACTATATAATGACAATTGTATCATGTCTCTTTTTGTCAAATACCTTTTACATCCTTCTTTTTTTTTCCTTTTCATCATCTTCTTCCTTTGTTTTTCCAGGCCATCTTCCTTTTCCCAACGACAAACCACTCCTTCCGTCTCATACTCATTCGATTTTCCGGTGAATCCAATGGCAAGGGTCGATGTGTTTGAAGACGCTCCCATCTTGGTTGCAGATGACATGAGTCCGTTGTCAGAGAGAGAGAGAGATGAGGCAAATGCGTCCCTTTTACCCCAACATCCATGTATTCTCCCAGCATTTCATCGCGCTTCTTGGCAACCTAATGACGTATTTTGCCTATGTGGTGGTTTAAATCCACGCAAAATCCTGGCAAAAGCTGGGGATTTTGGCAACCAAACATTTCTAAGTTCAAATCTTTAAAAAGAAAAAAGAAAAAAAGGCAGCCAGTGCACGCAGCTCCCGCCATTGCGGGGTCTGAGGGCCATTGATCAAAGTTCAAATCTTAACATACACTTTATTGATCAAAATACTCATAAATGAGAGAGAGAGAGAGAGAGAGAGAGAGAGAGAGAGAGCCGGCGGGTGGGGGGCGTGGGGGTGGTTACGATCAAAACTCATTCAGATTGTAACAGAGATTGCCTTAATGGCAATTGGATCACTGTGTGAAGGGCTTCCAGCAACTAGCTGCTTTAAAGAACGTAGTTTATCAAGATGCATCAAATTGAGATAAAACAAAGAGCACAAGGTAATCATCAGATCAAAAAATATCAAAAAGCCTCAATAGTAAGATTCTTGTGCTGCTTCAAAGAACATAGTTTGTCAAGATGCATGCAATTGAGATAAAACAGAGAACATATGGAAATCAGAGGATCAACAAATACGAAAAAGCCTCAATAGTTAGATTCCTGTGGTTCAGTTAAGTATAGTTTATTAGTGGTGTTTACAGATGCTTGGAAAGGATGGTCTCCACAACACCTTGAGCTATGGGGTGATAACACTCGCGGGCCTCCATAAACACTCTTTTGGCAAGTATTTTTGCTTCGTCATTCCCCGTGGCCTGAGCCAGTGCTGTGTACAGAGGACGAAGATACTTCATCCTCCCGACTTCCTTCAAAGTTTTCTCCACCTCGACAAAGTATTCCCTACATCCAGAAGATATAGCCAGTTGCAGAAATGCCACTTTCACCTCCCAGTCCTTACATTCTGATAGCCTGTAACGCGCATCCAAAGCCGCAACCTGCATTGCCAAATAAAAGGGGTGTTTTTTTTTCCTATATTGTCAGAATACAGCATTTTTTAACAGATATAATCAAACTATATTAAAATTTAACAAATGAAGATAGAGATAATTAATATGGAGTCGGAATAAAATTGAAATTTTGTAATCTTGTCTTTAAGAAAAAAAATAAGAAAAGAAAGCACAATAAGCCATCTTATTTTGTCAAGATCAGAAAACAATCCATGGACTAGGCAGTTTTAACTTGAGTTTTGGTCCTTTCAGAAGTATCCCTGTGAATTTCTTGAGATTCAAGCAGCAGCAAGTCATGCTCTATCAAACCATTGCTTGTTTTCTTTTTTTTGGAATGGTTCAACCCATTGCTTGTGTATATTCGCTTGTGTATATTCAAGCAGAAGTAAAGCATGTGCAGCTCAGATGCATTTGATTTCAATTACTTTTTTTTCGAAAGGTAGCTGTTTTATTAGATAATAAAAGCAAAATGCATTCCAGCCGAAACACAGAACAGTCTTGCCCAAAAAGCAAGAAAACACACCCCTACCAAGCTACAGATAATACAGCCCAGGATGCATCCTCGCAAAACTTCAATCCAGTTGTCAGCCATCAGAGCGAGCTGCAAGTACGATCGTCATTCCCTCCCTATCCGCTCCTTTTGCTAATTTTTCTGCATCTTCATTCGCCAAACGTCTTCTATGCTGAAATTTAGGCGCAAGAAGCTCAACCAGATCTCTAATTTCTGCGATAATGTCCGACAAGTTCCACGACCTGACCGTTTTGTTAGCAACCCAAGCTATCACGTTTGAAGAGTTGACTTCAATAATCAACGGCCCAAAACCATGGGCAGCAAACCAACTCAAACCCCATAATAATTTGCATCACAGACGCCGACTGATCCTGAGAACAACAGGATTACTCGCCCATTTGAGTCCCGAACAAGTCCACCAATGCCCGCCCCACCTGGGATTGCTTTTAAATCTTCCATCAAAATTCATTTTGAGCCATCCGGTCGGTGGCGGGATTTTCTCGAACATAATCACCTTCCAGTTTTTTAGAATCTCTCCCGCACTATAGCAAGGTCCTTACCATTTCTCCCCCATGACAAGAAAATATATAGTATAATTCTTCCCCACCCTGATTTTGCTAATTCAACTTTCTTTCCACATATATCAAATCAAGACATACGGGACCATACGCCTAAATGAACACCTAATCGAACTACCTGTTTTATGAAAAGGCCTACCACTACAATCCATTATGAAAAGGCCCACGACTACAATCCATTCTTCCCCACTCCGATATTTCTTTTTGAACTTTAAAGGGACCAATGTAGGCCAAAGCTTTTAATGATACTCATCCAGATGCGAAAAGAGGCAATGAACCAATAGGTGCTCTAACGATTCTTCATCTTTCGTACAAAAGAGGCACCATCCATTCGATTTCATATATTTTTGTGCAAGATCTTCTCATTATAACAGTAGAACCAAGAGAAACAGCCTGAAGGCCAGCTTCATTCTACTCATTCTCAAGGAGGAAGAGAAGTGAAAGACTTCATACCTATTAGCCCATGGTTTCAAATTTCCATCAAAATATTTCCGTTTCCACTCCCATCAAAACCCAAACCGAAACAACCGAAATGCATAAACAAAAATCACAACTGTAATTGTGGTATATTATATCAGCATGTATTACATAATTATATTTATATGAATTGCATGTGAAATGTGGTGCATGTATTATGTATAACTATTTATATAAATAACATGTGAAATTTTCACCTTCTTCATGAAAATTTTCTAATAAAGGACTCATCAGCCGACCCCAACTAGTTTGGGACAAAGGCTTAGTTGAATTGAGTAACATGTGAAATTTGGTATGAACTAAATGAATGCTAGAATTAAGGGAGCCCCTTGCAAAAATGAGATGAAAGGGCTCTACCATTGGCTGCACACCACCAAAGTACATTTAAAACTGTTTGACTTTTATATTTTAGAGTAAGGTACAGTCATTGGGGTAGCCCTTTCAAGTTTCATCTCATTTTTGCAAGGGCTCCCTTCAGTCTCGCATTCCTTGTACTAAATTACCAGACATGTGCGACAGTGCATTTCACTAGGTCTTCAATGTTTTTAAACCATTAAGGATGATTGTCTTGCTTATGTGATAGTTTCTAAGTGTGTATTTGTGCTTATTCCAACCTTTCCTGAAGTTTCATCTTTAAATTATATCATTTGCATATGTTTTTACTTTTTATTTTTTTATGTTAAATTAAAATTAAATTTTGCGGATGATCATTGCAAAAATCATGACACAGCAGCTCAAGAAAGTAATACGATTGACCATCTCCCATTTCCAAGGAGCTTCTGTGATTGGAAGACAAACCTCAATGCAGTCCTCATTGCTAACGAATGCCTAGATTATTTGCATAGAGAAAAAGCACCCGGTTTAATTTGCAAAATCAACATGGAAAAGGCTCGCGGCCATGTGGATTAGATCTTCGTTGAATACCTGTTAGGTAGAATGAACTTTGGGCCGTTTGGAGTAAATAGATTAAAGAACGCAAATCTTCCCCTCCTAAATTTTCGTCAATGGCAACCCAAAAGGCTTTTTTTCATACCTCGAGTGGCTTGCGTGAAAGTGAGTCTCCTCCTTTCCTTTCTTGATAGGGAGGACTTAGCATCATGTTGGTCAAAGCAAAGGAAGCTGGTTTAATCGAGGGAGTGAACTTCAGAGGCATGGGGTCGATATCTCATCAACAATTTGTTGAGGAAACTATCATCTTCTGCAAGGCTAATCAGAAATTCAGAATCTCATTTACAATTTGCATATCATCCTAAGATGGTTTGAGTTGGTTTCAGGATTGAGAGAAAACCTCGTCCTTGCTTGGCTTAAGTTACAGGTTATTCTTCCTTGTCCTTGCCGACTGTGGAGAATGGAGAAAAAATTGGGAATTTCATTACGGATTTTCATTAGGTATGGGCATTCCCCCGACCACCTTATGGAATTCAATTGTGGAGAATGGAGAAAAGATTCGCAAGGTGGAAAAATCCTACATCCAGAAACACTCTAAGATAGGATGAACATAATCATTGTATAATGATTAGAATTTTTCAAAACAATATAAGGGCATAATGCTATGGGGATTATGTCCTACATCCCGAACCACTCAAAGAGAGGATATCCATAATCATTCTAATGAATATGGTCACTAAAAATCCTACATCCCAGACCACTCGAAAAATTCTAATGGAATTTATTAGAAGCTTTTGCTCTATGGGGATGAGTCTTTGGCATCTTAGCCCTATGGTCGTGCTATGGGGATTACGGTCGGAAAGGAATGTGGATCTTCGAGGATAGAGCTTCTTTCCCTCACGGGAGAAAAAACAACAGAGGTCCAAAGGGCACTCAAGAGACCCCGCTTTCTTATTTATCAAAGCGATAGCCCTCACGATCCATAGGGTGAAATCTCTTCCTTCTTTGAGATTCGTATCGGCTTGTGAGCTTTGGGAAGGTTGGAGGGAAGTATGTTGGAGTGTGGAGATTGAACAAAAAGTTGTTCAGAAATGGGAACCTCCACCTCCCGGTTTCCTAAAGTTAAACTTTGACGGATCGAGTTTGAGGAATCCGGGCCCGGCAAGAATTGGAGGCGTGGTAAGAAATGATCAAGGGGATGTGGTGTGGGCATTTCTGGGTCCCATTGGGGAAGTAGATGACACAGAAGCGGAGGTTCGAGCGACTTATGAGGGCTTAAAATAATGGTGGAGAACAAAATAGACAACTCAGTAGTATATGGGGATTCTCTCAATGTTATCAAGTCGCATAAAAGGAATCAAAGCTATCGGTGGAGACTCGACAGGCTCTTTGGTGAGATGTTCGATTGGTCGAGTAACTCAGAGTTTGTATTCATGCATGTTCGTCGGTCGGCAAATGAGGTGGCTGATCGTCTTGCAAGGGAAGGAGTGCGGAAAGAGTCTCTAGCATTGTTTGACTCTCTTCCTCCCTGAATCCCGTATGTTGTTTGTTTTTTTAGCCCATTGGGTGTCTTTTTCTCATTGTAACTTGACCATCTCGGTCTTCCTATCAATGAAATGGTGATCATTCAAAAAAAAGCTTCTTTCCCTAAATGGTTGGCTTGGAAAGTCAAGATCTTGATCGCATTGTGGGTCTTGCAACATGAATCCTCCAGCGGTTACTCTATTGATAGCATAATGAGAGCTTGAGGAACACTTATTAACAGCTTCTTTTCGAAATCCAAGATGATAGCTAAATGGAAACCTCCCATGGATAGTGCACTCGACTCAATGTCGATGGTTGCTCCCTTGGCAACCATCAAGATGTTTTCCCTGATTCTTGGGGTATCATCATCTTTTTCTTTGCCAGTCATGTAGGTTCTTCCAATGACTCGGAAGTGGAGATGCTAACCATTCCTAGGGGCATTTGCATCTTTCTTAATCACTTGAGGGCGAAATCTAATGATAGAAAGTTGTGCAAAAGTTGAACATTCTACTTATCAGTTATCCCTATAAATGCAAACAACCTGGTGGACCGTCTTGCCAAATTGGGTGCTCTAAGGGAATCTTTGCATATGGGGTCGTCCTTACCCCAAGAAGTGCATTTGTAATCCTATTTTTCCTTCAATTTAGTTACCACTCTAAAAACAATATAAGGACATAATGACCATAACCATTGTATAATTTCAGTGAGTTCATCCAGGCAGTTTAAAACATATTAACAGAAGGGAAAAAACAAGCTGTTCTGAGCACTGGCAGAGCATATTCTAGAATTCACTAGTAGCCCACGGTACATTTGACTGCAATGATGATATAATGCAAAAAATATATATATTTAAAAGATATAATGCAAACTACAGATCAATCAAATGTTATTGTCGTATGCAAAGCTTAGACAATTTATTCCCTTTTAAGCACAAAGAAAACGAAGGCAAAGGAATGTAGCTAATGCCCATGAAAAATGTATGGATGATCACAAGCAACGGCACTTTTACAGGTTTCACCAAAAAGAAGATCCAGAAGAAATGGGGGCGGCGATGGAGAATTATAACTGAGAGACCTAGAAGAAAGCGGCAAACCATGAAGGACTACAAAGACAATCATCAGCAGATAACATTATGGTCATATTGATATAAATCAACTGGCATGGTATTACTAAAGAATATACACTACGATTACATTGATAGCAAAGGACCCAAACAGGAAACAAAGATAATATTAAATAACCAACAAAGAAAACAGAAAGCAGATTCAATTGCATCTAAATCATTGCAAACAGGAAACATGGAAACAAGCATAAATGGGTCCTAAAGAAAGAGATCGGTTATCAATGAATCGCAGGGAACAGACAATACCTGTGAAGACTCAATTCCTTTGGGAAGATTCTCCAAGTAAAGCTCCCATTCCTGTCCGCGCCATTCTGCTACCTCGTCCTCTCTTGGCATCCTCCCGAGCTTGAACTCCGTAGCCAGGGATACAATTTTGGTATAAATAGTAGAAACTGGTTCCAAAGCATCTGGAGGGATTCCAGTACCATGAATCCAGACATCTAGATCGATTTCCTTCTCTATTCCAGGGACATTCGCTTTTAGGAAATCAAGAAACATCTCGGTATCGATTGATTGGAACTTGAAGGTGGCAATATATTTCTTAAGGAATTCATCAAATGCAGGCCGACAAATCTTGAGCAGTGAAAAGAACAAACCATTAGGCTCAAAAATATTTCTTGTCATGGTTTTAGAAAAGTGCAGCTTACCTATTTCAATCAGTTAAAAGAAAAAATCATGCTCTTGAGGGGTATTCATCACCTGACGTTCAATGCGCCAGAGAAACTGAAATCCTTTCTCGTATGGAACATGAGAGTAGATATCATCAGGATCCACCCCTTCCTGCCTGGTCTTGAGCTTTGTAAACTCCATGTTGTCATGGAATCTCTCCATGTCTTCATTCAGACCCCTCCAACCAATTCCAATATTCAGGGCAGCTCGATCTTCCCCTTGTACAACCTCAACAATTCTCCGCTCTGCATACGTTGTAAACCCCTAGAACAGACGCAAAAGATTTATATAGATCAAAGCCAAACCTCTCCACAACAACCCATTTCGCCCCAATTCAAAACTAGACTTTCTCAAACACTAAATATTTCAAAAAAAAAAAAACAAATACTGAATATCATAGATCTAACAAACTGTCAATTTCAGGCAGAACAATTCTACGCTCTGCATACATTGTACAATGCTAGAACAGAAGCAACAGATTTATATACATCAAAGCCAAAACCTCGCCACAACAATCCATTTCACCCAACTCAAAACTAGACTTTCTCAAACACCAAACATTTCAAAAAAAAAACGATTCTAAATATCATAGATCGTAGGAGAACTGCCAACTCCTCGGCAGACACGCTGGCAAAAAAGGGTGTCATCTTAATGTCTGTCATTGTAATATTTACAGGGGCTATGACCTTCAGTTGATCTGCTGTATAGCTTAAAGCACCTTTGTACTGGGACATCTTGTCCCCTCTCTCCTTTTTAATAATATTTCTGTTAACTTTCAAAAAAAAAAAAAATATCATAGATCTAACAAACTGTCAATTTCAGGCAGAACTATTTTCCACTCTGCATATGTTATAACACCCTAGAACAGAAGCAAAATATTTATATAGATCAAACCCAAAACCTCTCCACAACAACCCAATTTGCCCCAATTCAAAACTAGACTTTCTCAAAATACCAAATATTTCAAAAAAATCAAATACTGAATACGATGTGATCCGGGCTTGATGGCTTGACATCTTTAGGGACATTTTATTTAGGGTTTCTGTTTTCTATAGTAGACACTTTCTATTTTGGCAAAACAAACTGTGAATTTCAGGGATAACAAGAAATCAAAAAAGTTGAACAAATATCAGAGTTACCTCATTCAACCAGAAATCCTCATTGGTCTTGTTGGTGATCAGATTCCCAGTCCAACTATGAGCAAGCTCATGAGCCACAACCTGCGCCCCACTAGCATCTCCCCTGATTACAGTCGGCGTCAGGAACACCATCCTCGGATTCTCCATCCCTCCATAAGGAAAACTCGGTGGCAACACCAAAAGATCAAACCTCCCCCACTCATAAGGCCCAAACAACCTCTCCCCCTGCCTTATCATCTCCTCAGTCCCTGCAAACTCTTTCGCCGCCGCATCCAATACTGCGGGCACTGACTCCGCATAAACCCTAGTCCTTGGGCCCACCTCCCTATAGTTAATCTCCCCCACCGCGAATGCAAACAGATATGGTGGAATTGGCTGTTCCATCGCGAATTCCTCCACAACCCGATCCTCCGCGCACCATAAGGCCTCATCACATGAGGATAAGCCCTCGCCGAGGATTGGGGGCCGGCGATCAATGTGGGCGGCTGACATTACCGCGGAGAGTTGGCGGGGGAGGTTTAGGCGGGCGGAGTAGCAAATTCGAGCTGCGGGGGTGTCTTGGCAGGGGAATACGGATCTTGCGTGGATCGATTGGCATTGGGTATAGACAAAAGGGAGGGTTTTGTTGAACGTTTGAGGGGGAGAAAGCCATTGGAGGGCGGAGGAGGAAGGACTCGTGGAGAATGTGATGAGGAAGGAGGATTGATTTGAGAGAGTGATGGTGAGGTTTTGGCCTTTGATTGGGTCTGAATTTGGGGAGAGGGAGAAGGGGAGAGGGGTTAGGGTTTGTGGGTCGAGGACTGAGGAGATTGCGAGGGAGCGAGCGTCGAGGGAGATGGGGCCGGAGTGCGGGCTTGGGAGCGTGAGGAGGGCGGAGGAGTGGATTGTGGAAGAGGGGAAATTGAAGTAGAGAGAGAGGGAGATGTGGGTAGCAAATGGGTGGGTGGAGTCTGTGAAGGAATGGGGATCCACAGGGGCCATTGATCTTGAAGTAAATGATGATTTTAGGGTTAGGGTGATTTTAGGGTTATGGAGAAGGGTGTTTAATGATGATTTTAGGGTTAGGGTTTTGGGTGTGATTATGATTTCTAGGGTTAGGGTTTTGGGTTTTGGAGGAGGGTGTGTAATGATGGGTTAGGGTTTTGGGTTTTGGGTTTTGGGTTTTGGAGAGGTGTGGGTTATGAGAATGAAGAAGATGGAAAAATGCATTTGGGTGTTGGAGAAGAAAGAGGAAGAATGGAACAAATGCCCATAAAATAAAAAGAAGCAAAGAATGGAACAAAGGCAAGGGGAAAAGGGCGGAGATTTCAGCAGTCAGTAGCCTTTTTGCCTCATAGGAAATGATATCGATACACTATGATTTTGATAATGGCAATCATATAGGAAATGATTTTATGCCAAAAATATGTACTTTTATGACTTTCTTTAACAAGAGGTTTGTTTACCTTCTTTTTCTCTTTTTCCTTTTAACCCTTACGGATAAGGGGTAATCCGCCAATAGAGATTTATTGGTGGAATAAAAGGGAATTAAATGAAGAAGAGCCCACTATGAATGAATGGGAAGAAAGAAAATTGGAAGAAGAAAAAATAGATTTTTTGGTTAGACGCATGGAATTAGCTAAGCATTTTATTCGATCCAATGTAGAACAATAGCGTAGTTTTTAAGAGTTAAAGGTGGAGATGTTAAGATTCCAAAGAGCTTAGAGATAACATTAATAAAAAGAAAGGAACGCACTTTATTCGATCCAATGTAGAACAATAGCGTAGTTTTTAAGAGTTAAAGGTGGAGATGTTAAGATTCCAAAGAGCTTAGAGATAACATTAATAAAAAGAAAGGAACGCACTTTATTCGATCCAATGTAGAACAATAGCGTAGTTTTTAAGAGTTAAAGGTGGGGATGTTAAGATTCCAAAGAGCTTAGAGATAACATTAATAAGAAGAAAGGAACACAAGCGCCCATTGAGAGGCAAAGATTCTGAAGAAATTAACGAAATTCTGAAATTTCGGCAAATTTCGGTTTCGGTCCCAACCGAAATCCAAAATTTCGGTCCAAATTTAAAACCATGGTCATGAGAGACCGAGTTACTGATTAATGACCTAACAAGGACAAGTCAGGGGAGTTAATATGCCAAGTGCCACTTTTCTAAAAGATGGAGGCCACAATTATCCTCCTACAGAGGAACATGTGAAATTTCAAAGCTAAAGTGGGTGGTTATTTCAAGATCCCTCTCAAAAGGACATGTAGTGGTGGGACCGGTGGTGACATGCGCAAGTAGTGGTGAAGTGTAGAAGTTAAAAGTTGTAGTGATGTGCTCAAAGTAGAGGTTACAAGTTGATCCAGGTGCATCTTGGCTACACACGGGCCCGATTGGAGGAGCTTGTTATATGTAGGTTTTTATAGATGGATTTTTTGGATGCTGAAACTTTACTGTTGTATTTTGATATTCAAAGACCTATTAGCAGTAGCCCTGATGAACCAGGGACATGAGAGATTTTCAGAGATGGAATGGAGATGTCAACGACAACTAGATGAGAATCTCTGTTGGCTTCCTCTTTTTCTTATATATAGTAGAAAACGAAAAAAGTTATTAGAGAGAGAGGAATGCTAGTCCCACAGGCACCCTTGCAAAAAAGGGGGTAAAGGGCGCCCCATTGGCCAATTACTATTTAAGATGCCGCAGAAAAGTATGATCATAATTGTCATGCATAAATGAAAACTGACCAATGGAGGCACCCTTTACTCCCTTTTTTTCCAAGAGTGCCTGTGAATCTAGCATTTCTCTTTATAATATTATCCCTAAAATTTATAATTTTTCCTTAAAAGTGCAGAAATAAAAAATTTCCTCAATAAATAGTTTCCCTTCCATCCAAACATAGCATTAGGAAATTGATTTTAATTAGCCCCCGGAGGGGTTAAAAATGAACCCCTTCTGAAAATAATCTAGCCAATCGTCGGGCACTTTCCATTGTGCCCTACCAGGCCTAACTGCTCGATCAAGTGAAAAGTGGAATTGTTAATTCTTTCATTTGAATCGGCTTGAGAGCATATAAAGATGCAGAAGTTGCTCGAAACTGCTCTTTAGAGACGGGATTAGCAAGAAGTGATCAGTTTGGTG
Source organism: Tasmannia lanceolata (assembly GCF_043159265.1). Lineage (NCBI taxonomy): Eukaryota > Viridiplantae > Streptophyta > Magnoliopsida > Canellales > Winteraceae > Tasmannia > Tasmannia lanceolata. Next base: position 13,296,899 of record NW_027518695.1, read on the forward strand.
CACACCCGTCAGTCAGAAACTATCTTGTGCTAGGGTAATTACGTAAACTCATCTTTAGGAATCCATGGTAACGTAAACTGCGAGAAGGGCCTGCCCACTACGTCTCACGATCGATCGAAGGAAAGGTAGTGCTTGTTAGTGTTGTATCTCTTCCGAGACCAGGACCCTTTATCATGACTTCTACTCGTTGCATACCATGACCCATGACTGCACAAATAGCATTTCCTACTGCGGCTTGAACAACAATCTTAACGATATAGTTGTTTGACATCTCGATGTCAACTCGTCACATCCTAGGTTTGAAGAAGGTCCCAAGGGTTTGGTTGTTCGCAAATTCAAGTGGTATGTGAGTTGGGTTTAAAATACTGTGAGATAGTTTGGTTTTGTACATCCGGTATTTTAGTTTATTTTAGAAAAGTCCTTTTTAGAAAGATTACTCCTGTCTCTGTTTATGTCTTGGATTAAAACAAATTACTATAATTCGTCTTTGCCTACGGATTTTTTTTTTAAAGAAAGACATACACGCCATTTTCCGGGGGATTGGTTAGCTAGGCAATGAAAGAGATATAGGTAAAAAAGCCTATTGGTAAGTTGGGCGCCACCTCGAATAATAAGAAACGGCAAGATATTCAATACCATGTCACACCTAATCTACGCATCTGTGAATCATAAGAAATGATTTAAGATTCGAAAGAAGTCATGCTTAGGGAATGACTGAAAAATAAGTGCAAGCTACTTCCCCTTTTTAGAAGAGTGGAAGCAGGGGCCCCATATAAGGAAAGGCGAATGTGCTAGATTTTGAACTACCTTGCACCCACCCTTTACGTAATAGAATGGATTTGGGTCCAAAATTGATTCTACAATTGCAAAGCAACCACCCAGTTTTTCCAAGAATTGGTTTTGGACACAAAATCAATTCTCAATATCCAAAGTGGATATGGCCTTAGTAATTAATTGGGTTTTGTTCATGAAGAGTCCAACTTATTTATGAAATCCTTACCATATACATTTGGATGACTCTCTTAGAGTCTTGCTAAGAAGAGTTTAATAATTAATTTTGCAACTCTTGATCGAATCAATGTGATTTCATTCAACCTTTGACCTAAGCACTCATTTTGATCATTGGTGGCCCATCTGCGCGACCATGTTTTGATAATGAGACGACTCACTTTATCTTACATTTCTCCGATTGGAGATTTTTGCGAATTGTAATAGCGTTTATGAGCTTGTTAAAACTTGTAAAAGGAGATGAAAATCTGCACACTGGTGGCCCATCTGCACGACCATCTTTTGATGATGAGTATTTTACACTTTTTTCGATTGGAGAGCTTTTTGGGAATTTTAATAGCCATTGTGAGCTTGTTAAAACATGTAAAAAGAGATGAACTCTATCTCCTATGTTGCAAGGATACGGTTTAGAGTATTAGAATCAGACCCCGTATTGTAGAGTATAAAAGATTAAATTAACCCCTTCTCCAATAGCTTAAGCTTTTGGAGTAATTGGTTGTTTCACATGATATCAAAGCAAAGGTCATGGGAGTTCAAAACTCCTTGATATTAAAAATCCACATGTAATGGCCAACCCAAAAGAGCGGCCACATATGCCACGTGTAGGGCAACCCTAAAAAGAGGGCCCCCATGTGAGAGGGAGTGAGTATAAAAGATTAAACAACGCCTTCTCCAATAGCTTAAGATTTTGGAGTAATTGGTTGTTTCATAATTATTTTGGAGTAATTTTAATTATTTTACATGATAATATGGTTATATAATTAGAATTTTGGTAGTTTTAAGTAAATATAATGATGGGAAATGATATCAACGCAACCACATTTTGTTATATGCATGGTCCTCGCTTGCCTTTTAGTATTTAAAGAGCTGTCAAAAGGTAATTATGGTTCCCAAAAAGCTCTCATGAGCCAATTAAAAAAGAAAAAAACAAGCTAGGACTGTACATATAACAAAATATGGTTGTGTTGATATCATTTCCCTATAATGTTTTATCTCCATATAAATTTTTTTTTTTTTTTATGATAGATAAAACTCAAAATATGTGATAATTACAAGTTTGTTTTAGTATTTAAGAAAAAATAGGGGAGATGATAAATTCACACTCCCTGTAGGATGATTCGTACCCCTTTCTTGTGAATTGGCATCACAAAGCGCCAAAGAGCATAAGACTTTAATGCTTTTTGAAGGCAATTCAGGTGAAACGGGTGCGAATCATCCAACAGGCAGTGCGAATTTATCTTCACTCTATCATGTGCCATAGTGAATCCTAAAGTATTGGAATCCGACACGCATCTAGTATGAATAATTCACCTGTTTGAAAGGTAACAGTCTCTCTCATGTGCTCTCTGTCATCTAGACAGCCATTCGAATGGGAATAAAAATGACCTCTCTCTTTCATAGGAGAAAAAAGGTGTCTCCTTATATCTACATAGTCTACAACTCACATTCATACGGGCTAAAGGCAAAATGATCATTCTCTCCCTTTCTCTGGATGCTCTCTATAGGCTATACAGCCACATAACTAGAAACAAAAGGGAAGAGAAAGGAAAGCATCTGAAAAAAAAAAAAAAAAGAGTAAGAAAAGCCGAGAGATAATGTGTTAGTGGTGGCAACATTGGTATATCTATCCTTGTTTTAGTCGAATCTTCACCTTTTCATGTGTTTAAGAATGTCCCCATGTTGTAAAGTTCAATCATCAACTACAGCCCACAAGGTTTCTGATATGTATTCCATGTAGTGAACTGAGAACAATCAAGTAGAAAGTGACTCTTCTGATCAATGGTAATAGGCGATTTTTGAGGGGAGATGATTTTTTCACACCCTCGTAAGATAATGCGCCCCCTTGTTAACGCTTTTAAGGTCAAATCACGTTAGAAGGGGGCGTATTATCCTACAGGGCAGGCAAAAAAATCATCGCCCTTTTCTAGTCTTACAGGGTGAATGTCCGATGACGTGATCTTATAGAATATCATGAGGTGACCCATGTGGTTTTGGTCCTGTCCGAAACGGATATCCCATGCGTAAGATAAAGGACCACAAAAGTCAATGGTTTAAGACGTCTTTGTTTTGGATTTTGAGAATTGATTGAGCCCAAAACTGATCATTGGACTCAAAATTAAACTCAATTTTGAGTCCAATACTCAGTTTTGGTCTCAAAATCAATACTAAGATTATATCCAATACATTAATAGGACCTCGGGTTTTCAATTGGTAGAACCCAAAGTAAGGCGTTACAAATCAAGGGCCTGGGATCATCCTATCAAGGAGTTCTGGACACTACGATTTAATGGAGCTTATGGTTGCTGTTTGGATCAGCTGATCTGATCATATACTTCCTGTAAGATTTCGAAAGATGAAACATATTACTTAGTTTTCGGCCTAAAATTATACGGACAATATTTCTTTTTAGGAACAACCTATCCGCAACATTTTTTTGGTAGGTAAGCTGGGATTGAACCTGCGACTTTAACGTTGAGATACAAAGGCTCAACCATTGAGCTACAGACCCAACTCCTATTTACAACATACCAATAAGTGATTGGTTTAGATCATCCAAATAGGTAGGCCCTATTGCACTTTTTAGTGCTCTTTGTAAATTCCTGGAAAGATAACCCCAAGTATCATATAAATCTCAGAAAGAGAAAGAGCCTGATGTCTTCACATATAGGAAGTTAGATGTGGCCAAAAACCACATAAAATGTTAGCATTGCATTAGAGGGGAATGATTCAGTAGTGCACGGCCTCACTGTAATACGATGTGGCGCCCCAAATTCTACACCAATCATTCAATCCTAATGTTTTGAAATGGATGGTTCCGATCAACTTAAGATCAGACCTACTATGCCGTAGTGGGCCCTCCTCATTGTACTACAACGAGGTAGCACCCTACACATGCATTCTCTCTCATCTTTGGGACCAAATATATCCTCTATTTATTTTCTAGAAATTTTAAAGGCTACTGATATTTGCACTACCATATTTTGATGATAACGAGACAAAGTCACCTCGCCTTTTCTTTTCAATGGGCTGCCTAGAGCTTTGAGAATTGTAATTGCTTCTGACAGCTGGTTAATAATAAAAGACAAGGTGAGTTTGTGTCACCTGGGGGGTTGTTGTTGTTTCGGGGGGCATCATCCTAAGAGGGGGGGTTAACGGCAAATCACGTTAAGAGGGGGGGTTGAAAGAGTCATCTCCCTAGATAACCCACAGAGAACAGTTCCATTCGCTGCTATAGAGCGCTGGGAAGTGATATTTTTGCCCCCTTTTCTTCCCTGGCAACCCCTCTGGTGTATTTATGAAACCTTATCAAGGTTTTAAATTTCGGTTTTGGGGTAGTTTCGGTCCTCACCAAAACCGAAATTTAAGCTAAAATCACAAAATTTCAGCCAAAATTCTGTATAACCGCTCAAAATGTCTGTATTTTGGGCCAAAATTTAGGTCATTTCGGCTGAAATTTTGTAAAGAAATAAAAAATTAATATTTTATCGAAGAATTAGCTGAAATTTCCAAAATTTCGACCTTAATTTTTGAAATTTCGACCGAAATTTCGTAGATTTCAGCAATTTTGGTTTTGGAACATTTCAATTTGGCCCCTAACCGAAATCCAAAATTTCGACCTAAATTTTCAAAATTTCAACCTAAATTCCTGAAATTTTGTAGATTTTTGCAATTTCGGTTTCAGAATGTTTTGATTTCACTCCTGACCGCAAGCCGAAATTCCGGTCCGAAATTTCAACCTAAATTTCCAAAATTTTGTAGATTTCAGCAATTTCGCTTTCGGAACGTGTCGATTTCCCTCCTAACCGAAATTTTGATTTTGGATTTCGGCCAAAATTTAAAACCTTGCATAGCAGAGCATGATAGGGCAAAAAAAAAAGGATGGGAAAAAATCGAGTTTAATATGGTATTGGTTTAAAGAGAATGTAGTAAAAAAAAATGAAAAAATCGAGTTTAATATGGTATTGGTTTAAAGAGAATGTAGTAAAAAAAAATGAAAACACACAGAAATGCGGCTAAAGTTCGAAAGTTGACCAAAAAACAACGTTATAAATGTGTTTAAAATGTTTTCCTCAAAAAATGAAGTTTGTTTTTACTGTAAAGGATTTAAACGGACTATTAAATGGCAAACTAATAAAATGTGTTTTTTTATTAAAAAAAACTCCGCTTAAAACAGAGTTTCGCTAACTACGTTTATGAATAGTCTTTTTACAGGTGTTAATGGATCCAGACGGTCCGATGGATCATCCGAATCCAAATGTTAATGAACGGGATCTAGACATATGAATAGGATCCATGGGCATATTTTGGATCATCAAATCTGGGATCCAAAAAATTTTGGATTGTGCATGGGCACGCCATAGATGCCCATTAGATAGTCACGATCCGAAATGGTATACAAAAATACCCTCCAAATCTTGTTAATGCTAACCCTTCTATGAAGGGTACTTTGGTCAAAACCTCTCTAATCACTTAATGAATCGGATGTGAATGCGATTTCTCCCATTTCAGTCGTTTCATTTCATTCTTTCACGAAGGAAAAGAGAGAGGGGTTTTGTTCTTTATGCATCATATTCTTTGATAATAGTTATACATTATATTTGTGTATGCAATTTTGATTAGTTTTATTATTTACAAGCATTATTATAACATAGATTAAACATAGATAAAATTTTAATTTAGTTGAAGAAAATGCATAGAGACACACTAATAGTGGACTGCCATTCTATCTCTTTTTTTTTTAAAATTAATTGTTTACTTAGCTTAGTGGGACATAATAGGACACTCCGATGGACGGTTCGAATTAAAATGGATCATGATCATGACGTCGAAAGTAGGATCCTAAGAACAATCCGACTCCGACCCGACCGATAAGGAATTTGAATGGATCGTGACTGTGACATAGGTGGATCCGACCCAAAGTGGATCCGTTGACACCCCTATACATGGCGTAGTTCGGGGATGAAAAGGGTGCGGATAGATAATTTCATAATTTTAATACAAGATATTCACTGCCTCTATTCAAATGAGGTCCGTCCCAAGTGGAGCATTCCTCCATATACATTTAAGTCAGATAGATGTCGATGGAACCGTCCATCTTGTGGACCCCATTACAGATGGGTGCAAGGGCCTAATGGGTCGTGGAAGTGATATATTGGCCCTTTTCTCTTTACTTGCGACAGCCAGTCCTGTGAAAAAGACAAGTCATAAATACACAAAAAGGGGGCTGTCAAGGCAAAAAAAAGGGGCGAGAATATATCACTTCCCCCAATTGGTACACGTTTAAATGGGACCCACCTATGAAAATCGTGTGACCAATTATTATTGCTTATGTTGGACCCAACTAGAGATAAGTGGGGCCCATCCTTTAAGGCAAAGGAAGGTAAGCATTAACTCATATTTTAGAGAACATTTTGGGGGTCTATATTTATTTATACTCAAATCATAATGTGCTATGAACAAAATGAGGAAATATTTTCTGTGAAAAATAATCAACCATGGAAGAAGAATTCCAAGTCTAGAGGGTTTGCAATTTTCTTTAAAAACCAGGGAAATTTTTTATTTTATTAAAAAAAAAAGCATGAAACTAATTTTACCAAATGCTGGAAGATTATTTTTTCATGGAAAATATTTTTCTTATTGGCCATATATCCAAACAGCCCTATCTGGATTTCACGAATAATATTTCTGATGGGAAATTTCTCCTTTGAAATTTTATCTCACGGTTTAGGGGGAAATAATATGATTGTAGTTAATTTAGAAGGATATTCTAGGGAGATGATGTTTCACCCCTTTGCAGTATGCATTCGCCCCATTATAACATGAACACACTGAACAGTGGGCAACTTTAACGCTTTTTGACGTCATGTCACCGTTAAAGGGGGGTGAATGCGTGCTGTAGGGGTGAAAATATCATCTCCCATATTTTATCATGAATTGAATGTCCATCGTGGTAAAAATTGAATAGGGTTCAAGCTGTCTTTCTATAGGTGATGATATTTTTGCCCCCCCCCCCCCCGTGTGGCAGTACGTATTCGCCTCACTTTTAACGTGATGCTAAGGACAGAGGCATTAAGAATCTATGGATCGAATGTGACTCTCAAATAGCAGAAAAAATTATAGCAGGGGAGTACAAATATCCTTGGAAGAAAAGGAAAACTATAGCTCAAATCAAGCTGATTCTAGCTAGATTCACAAATTGGCAAATGACGCATTCTTAGAGGGAAACAAATCAAGCTGCTGACTATCTCTCCAAGCATGACTGTTCCTTCAAAGGTGTGGAAATACACCCGTCTCATGTCCACCCTCCAATGGAGTCCCATATCTCATATTGTAATTGTTATTCCATTAATGAATTCTGGTCGGGGTCTTGCCTAAAACCGGGCTTACCAAATAAATAAATAAATAAATAAAAAGCTTTAAATTTGTGCACTGTTCACGTCATAAAGGGACGACTGCGTACTGCAGAGGGGGTGAAAATATAATCTCCCTTTACAAAAGTGACACGTGGCAACGAAACATTGGATATCCAAAAATCGAGGTCCGAGTTTTGCAAGATATTTTTCTGTTGGATCTTATCCTGTTGCAAAGGAAGGGTTTTTCCGTCATTTTAAAAAGTCATCCCATCCTAAAAGATCGCGTAAAGCGACATCTTTCCCCACCAACGCAAATTGAGGGTCTTTCACTGGGCGGGCCTTGAGCCACGTGGCGGAGGCCCGATCCGGGTGTATCAATCGGGATTCTGTCCACGTCAGACCCTCCATTCCTCCGATTTTGTCCACGTAGGATGCCTCTCCTCTTACGTGGCACCTCCGCGCTTTCTACACCTCTCTTTGCTCCACGTCAGCATAGTTTGGATTATTCTCTCTCTCTCTCTCTCTCTCTCTCTCTCTCTCTCTCCTCTTTGCGGATATTTATCTCACTTCAGTTTCTCAGATTTCTGGTCAGTCGAAACCCTTCTCCAAGAGCAAAAGAAAGAGAGAAAGACAAACCCTAACCCTAATTCTCCTTTTTCTCTACCGGAAAAAAAACAAAGCTCTCGTTTTTCCGGCCTGTTTTTTTCTCCGATTCGGCTTGTTCTTGCTGTTTCTTGTCCCTTTTTCGGGTACTTTCTCCAGCTCATTTCTCTTTAGCTGTTGATTTTTTCTAGGGTTTGTTTATTATGATATGATTTTTTGTTACTTTTTAGAGAGATTATTGACGATTAAGTAATGTTCATGCCTGGATCATTCTGTGTCGAAACTAAGGGATTTCGTTGAAAAAAAAAATGTTGAAATTATGATGTAATTTTTTGTTAATTTTTTGGAAGCTTAATGATGATTTATTATTGTTCATGCCTGGATTGTTCTGTGACGAAGCTAAGGGATTTCGTTGCTGAAAAATCTTGAAATCAGGCTATGTATGGATTGCAGGAATTTTCTAGAAAAGTTTGGAAAGCAAAAATATTTCTAAAGTTTCCTACTTTTTTTTACACACGAAATACGATAGCTAAAACTAGCCCTAATACATTTTTATTCAGAGGGACCTTCAATCTATGATTATATCCCTCTAAATTAACCATAATCATTATAAAAATAAAAAAAATTCTATCAGAATTTTTTTTTCTTGCAATCAAAATAGGGCCTTATATTGTATTTTGCAGTGGTTCTAGAGGTTGTAGTTTGTTTAGTGTTGTGGATCGATATCGCTTCCTGTTTGTTCGTTGTTGGATTTTCAAACCTGTTGTTTTTGTTAGGGTAGATATTTGTGGGCTTTGGAAGGTTTTCTGATATCATGCTGTGATGGCAGGGGGTCAGAGCAGGTGCCAGGGGTTTGAGTTCTCTGTCTATGGGTTGAGATTGACATTGCTATTCGTTTGCGGCTGCGGATCTGGTTTTGGTATGACCTTTGTTTTTTGTGTCTTTAAATTCTGTGATTTAAGTTGGTAGGAGTCTTTTGAGGGATTTGGTTATGTAACGGAATGTGCGAGTTCTCGTGTCGAGTCGATGAGGGTTTCTTATCGGTTCGAACCAGTGCCTTCTGGTCTTTTTGAATCTGGTTGATGGGGAGTATTCGAATGAGCAACAAAGTTGCTCGGAAGAAAGGATCGGCCGAACTGAATTACCACATGCGGGATGAGCCCAAGGAAGTCAGAGGTAGCATTGTTGGAGAGGGTCACAGACTCTCAGAGGAAGATGAATCGAGGGTTAACGAGGCTGGCGGGGATGTAAATGACGGATGTGAAGGGATCATCGTCTTGGCCTCTGAGTCTGGCTTGCAGAAACAGCAACAACAGCCTCACGGGCCTTTTGTTCAATGGGAGAGGTTTCTTCCCCACAGATCCCTCAAAGTTTTGCTTGTAGAAAATGACGATTCGACCCGCCACGTTGTCAGTGCCCTGCTTCGGAATTGCAGTTATGAAGGTTAGTAACAGGTTCTTCACAACAAAAAATATTTGTTCTAAATGATCAAGAGGTAGATGGGCTTTATGTGCAAGTTAAATTTGCTATCACAAGGGCTTATAGTGGCTGCTTAGGCTTCCTGCCTTTATATATACATATGAGAAAAGTGTAGCTACACGGATGTAGCTAACTTAGCTCCACCGACGCCTTAAAATACAGTGGGCCCCACATTGTTTCGGTGATGCAAACCATTCATTTGATGGGCCCTCACATAGATAGGGTGTGCCCAAAAAATCAGCTTCATAGGATCATCCCAACCCTACGATTTGTGGAGGCAAAAATTGACGAGTAAAAACCTTCACAAATCTGTCCATTTTTGCCTCCACAGTTTGAAGGGTTGGGATGATCCTATGGAGCTGATTTTTTGGGCACACCCTATCTATGTGAGGGCCTATCAAATGAATGGTTTCGATCACCCAAACAATGTGGGCACACTGTATTTTAAGCAGTGTTTAAAAACTCGTTGACTCGGCTCGGAACTCGGCCGAGTCGACTCGGAATGGTGGTGGCCGCGTCAAGGAGTCACAGACTCGGCCGAGTCCGAGTCATGTCGAACAAGAAAGATTCAGAAAAAAAAGAAAAAAACAAGATTTCATATGCAGAGAGTTGATTTAGAACAAATCTTTTCACCGCCTGGTTTCGTTGGTTGTTTTCACATTGAAACGAAGATGTTTCAAAGGGGAAAAGGTTATTTCACTTTTTCTCTTTCCTAATGCTTAGAGATGCCAGAGATATGAGCCGTTGGATCATGCCATGCTATCATGCTATCAGCCCTTTTTTACTTGGGATAGCCCCTCTAATGTAAATGAATAGCTATAAATATATTAAATGGGGCTGTCCCAAGTAAACAAAAGGGGCAGATATCTCATGCCTTATTTTCATTTTTTTATGACTGTACACGCTACTGCTGGATAGCTATAAAGGCAGGCTGAATCATGAGCTAGCATGGCTACATGTCCTTTCACTAATCAACCAATAAGAGAAGTGATATATTTGACCCTTTATTTCATTTTTTTATGAAATCCGTGGAAGGGACTTCGGGAACTACGCCAGAGCTATTTTATCATGCCTCTTTAACCCCTGTTCATTTAAATCTTTGGGAAGTGACATACTTGTCACAATTTTTAACTTGGGACAACCCCTTCTAGTTTATTTATGAGTACTCTTTTGCACTAGAGGGGGCTGTCTCAAGTAAAAAGGGGGAGAATATACCTCATCTCTATATTTTTTGTATTTATTTTATGTATTTATTTTTTTTAAAAAAATTACAACTCATATGACTTGGCCGCCTCAACCGCATTATTGGCCGCGTCCGCGCCGAGTCGACAAGGATTTTCTTTGGCCGCGTTCCGCGTTGTATCCGCATTTTTAAACACTGATTTTAAGCCGTCGGTGTAGCTAAGTTAGCTACACGTATGTGTAGCTACACTTCTCTCTCTCTCTCTCTCTCTATATATATATATATATATATATATATATATATATATATACACACACACACACCACAAACTTTTCTAATCTCCTATCATGAAAACTGGATTTCTTTTTGTTAAATGTTGTATGCTCCTTATCTCGTTCTAAATGCTAGTATCTGTCGAGAGGTAGTTATATGTGCGATGGTTTTGCTCTTTCTGAATGGTGACAATCTTTAGTTACTTATCTTGAACAACTTTTTCATGCAGTGCAGTTGAGATGAATTTCCTTTTACACATCTTGCAGTTTTTTTCTGTATTTATCTGCTTACATAAGGGATTTCTCTACATGCATAGGAAATTTTAAACGGACTCTTTGTTTTGCAGATTAGATGTCAAATACTTTCGTTTGATCCTATTTATTTATTTGTTTTTTGCTGGATTTATATGATGCTAAGAAAACTTTGCAAATTACTAGATGTTAATATTCTGTTTATCTGTTTTTGTTCTTTGCTGGCCAGTTTCAATCATGCTTACACACAAAAAAGGAGCATGGATAATATATATTACATATGTTTGGAAGGATGTCCCATTTAAAATCTCCCATATTTCATCAAGTCTTATCCTTTGAATGAAATAGTTTAAGATGGTAGCCAATCAAGTTTGAAAAAAAAAATACAGTGAATAAATCAGGGCTGTGTGCAAGAGAACTGGAATTTTTTTTTTTTTGGGGGGGGGGATCTCTTGGTAATATCACATACCGTAAGATCACAATATCAAATAAGTTTAATTTCTCAAAAACTGACATGTATACAATCCTCATTTGCTACTCCTTAATCTTTGAGCAGTAGGTTGAATATCATCTTTTCCACATAGAATTGCTGAACTTGCTGAGTAGTTGGTTAGATCTTATCTCCTTTTCTTTTTACTGTTTTCTAATGTGAGTATGTTCAATACCTTGGCTGAGGCTGAGTATCAAGCTATGGCTCATACATGTGGAGAGTTGAAATGGTTGAATGGTTAGGTCTCTTTAGACATAGATTGGCATTCATTCTTCATCTCCAGCATCTTTGCATTGTGACAATAGGACAACACTTCATATCGCCTCTAATCCTTTGTTTCATGGGAGGACGAAGCATATTGAGGTTGACTATCACTTAATTCGTGAGAATCTTCAGAGTGGATTGATTAGTACCATCTTCACTGGTTCTGCAGATTAGTTGGCCGATGTATTCACTAAACCATTGGCAAAACCCAAGTAGAAAGATATTTGTAATAAGCTGAGTTGTATGATATATACACTCCAGCTTGAGGGGACTGTTACTTACATGATATTTTGGTCTTTGTACATGTAACCCTATCTGGACATCTATATTTATATCATATTACATGGGAGCTCTCCTTAGGAGACTCATCTTCTCCCTCACTTCTTCTTTTTCCTTCTCACTCTCTTTGGGACCATGCTCATCTAACAGAAGCATTAGGACTTGGTGCTTGTTAACTTACCAGCTTCTCCGGAAGCTTAAGCTGTTGGAGAAAGGCGTTATTTATCTTTTTATACTTTAACACTCTCCCGCATGTGTGGCCCACTTGGCAAACACGTGGCACATGTGGTCCCACTTTGGGCTGACCATCACATGTGAATTTTTGCTATCCAAGAGGTTTGAACTCGAGACTTTTGGCTCTGATACCATGTTAACTTACCAGCTTCTCCAGAAGCTTAAGCTGTTGGAGAAAGGCGTTATTTATCTTTTTATACTTTAACATTGCTTAGTTCCAAACAGACCCCACAGAATCAGATCCAAACGATCTTTCAGTTGATTCTGGTGACAACCTTAACCTTCCTATTGCTTTTCACAAAGGTACTCGTACAATATTTCTAGCTCATGTTTCATATTAATCTCTTTTACCCACCTACTGTGCGTTCGGGAAACTTGAGGCAAAGGCCGCAGAAGCTACAATTGATCCTAATCAATGTTGGGTGTAAATGATGATGATCTTCTACAAGATAAAAGGCGGTTTCAAATAATGGTCGGTCCCTTTTTGTAGTTGTCTTTGACTTGTATTGAGATCACATAAGCCTTAGTGTGATCAGTCAGTACATGCATAATCCTAGGGTATCTCATCTTGCGGATTTTGAGAGTATAATGAGGTACTTGAAAGTGGCTTCTAGAGAGGGGCTTGTGTTTAATGACCATGGTCACCTACAAGTGGAAGCCTACGTTGTTGCCGATTGGGCTGGATCTGTTGACGACCGTAGGTCTACTTCTGGCTATCTTACCTTACCTTTTGACCTGGCACCACAAGAGACAATCAGTGGTGGCAAGGTCCGGAGCAAAATCCAAATATAGAGCAATGGGTCAGGGAATTGCTGAATTGTGTTGGTTGCATATTATTATGTTTGTGCATGGGAGAGAGAGCCAGAAAGACCAATGTGATTTTATTGTGATAATAAGGTGGCCATTAGCGTTGTTCACAATCTTATTCAGCATGATCTAGCAAAGCATATTGACGTGGACAAACACATGTTAGAGTATAAAAAGATTAAATAACGCCATCTCCAAAGCTTAAGCTTTTGGAGTAATTGGTTGTTTTCACTTGGTATCAGAGCAAAGGTATTGAGTTCAAACCTCCTTGATATTAAAAATCCACATGTAATGGCCAACCCAAAAAAGGGGCCACGTGTAGGCCAACCCTAAAAAGAGGGTCCACAAGTGAGAGAGAAAAAGGGGGGGGGGGGTTAAAGTATAAAAGAGTAATTGGTTGTTTTCACAACTGAGAGAGAGAGAGAGAGAGAGAGAGAGACACCTCCAAAGAAGTTTTCTACCATTTGTGTAGACAGAAGATCTATTAGCAAATGTTCTTATTAAGGGTGTAGCGAGTCCAAAGCTACATTCTATGTTGAGCAAGTTGGTCATGTATGATATATGCGCCAATTGTGGGGACCTAGTCAACTCTCTCTATTCCCCCAAACCCTTTTCTTCTTCTTCTTCTCTCTTCTTCTCATTATTCACACAAACTATCTCAAAATGAGAAGGTGTTACGGAAGCCAAAGATTATAGGCCTATTAGCTGAGTCAACAGTCTTTACAAAATTGCTTTTCATTTCCCTTACCCAAGGAGCTTTTGTAGGATATTGTCAAACCGGCAAACCCTCAATAGAGTTCTGATTGGCCACGAATGCATCCCTTGCACCCAAATAAAGCAGAGGGTTACTCGAGAAGGCCTACAATTGTGTGGAATGGATGGTCTTAGAATATGTTTTAAGGAAGACGGGCTTCTGTCAGACTTAGATCTCTTGGATGTTGGACTGCATCTCAAGCACCACCACCTTTTCCCTGCTTCTTAACAGATGTCTGATAGGATTTTTCAAGAGCAGTAATGTTATCCGTGGCTTAAGACAAGGGACCCACTCTCTGTCCTCTTTGTCATTGTTAGGGAAGTTCTTAGCCTAATGTTATCCGTGGCTGAGTTGAAAGATGAGACATTTAGCCTGCTTATGTGTTAGGATAGGACGTTATCAAGGACATAATCCTATATGGTGAAATTATGTGATCATGTGCTTTTTCAGGATTGAACTTTTCAAAATTACAAATGGCCTTTTATTCATACGATTTTAATTATACATATACATTTATGCAGCTATATTATGAATTTTAGTGAGCTGGTTGTTTTTCGTTGGAGAAAATCTGAATCATATTTGTGTTCTTATTCATTATCTATGGCCATTCCACCTTTGTCTATGGATCATACCTTGTTAGGAAAATATGTATGCACCACAGATATGGTTATATTTTGCACTTCTAATGCTTAATTGTGCATTGGCAGTTACTGTTGCTGGAAATGGACTACAAGCATGGAAACTCTTAGAAGATCTGACCAATCATATTGATCTCGTTTTGACTGAGGTAGTCATGCCTTATCTTTCTGGCATTGGCCTTCTATCCAAGATCATGAGCCACAAAACCTGCAGGAATATTCCTGTGATTAGTGAGTATTTTTCTTATATCCCTCTAGTTTCTAGTAAGTATGTTAATGAACGGGTTGTTTCTCATGATGCCATTCAATACTTTTAAGTGCTACACCTGATGAGCTTTGTGCGCAGTGATGTCATCTCATGATTCTATGGGCATAGTCTTAAAATGCTTGTCAAAGGGTGCAGTTGACTTTTTAGTGAAGCCTATTCGAAAGAATGAGCTTAAAAACCTTTGGCACCATGTTTGGAGGAGATTCCACAGTGTGAGTTTGATACTCAGTTTCCACTAGCTAGGTTCGAATCACTATTGTTGCATACATATAGTTATGAATAGCATGCATCTTTAAACTAGCCCTTCTTTTAAATACGCTTAACATTGGGTTTTATTTATAGTTGACATATCATGTCCACATTTTCAGTGTTCATTTTATGAAACATGGCTCATAGCTTTAACTTCTTTTACATACTTTCTCTCATTCATTTATTATTTCTTCCTTTTACTTGGCATAATTTCTCTTCCTCATCCAGTCTAGTGGTAGCGGGAGTGAAAGTGGCATACAAACTCAGAAGTCTATAAAATCAAAGAGTGTTGATGAGTCTGACAACAATACTGGAAGCAATGATGAGAATGATAATGAGAGTATTGGTCTGAATGCCGGGGATGGAAGTGATAATGGAAGTGGCACTCAGGTGCGTCATTTAAGATTCCCATTTTTTATTTTTTATTTGATCACATTTCATGTATGCCGAAAACAACTTCTCCTTCAATAGGTATGAGGCTTGATCCAAATTTAGAAGATTTCTCTAAATTTTGTGAAATATTTCTCAATTTACTTGGTTAAGGTTAGTTGGTAGTTTAGTTAGCTTGTTCAACAAGTCTCATTGGACTTCGAGTGCATTACTTTGGGAGGGTATTGACATTTAAGAAGGTGTTTTTTAATTGTTAGCTCGTTAGTAGAACTAAATTCATTAAAATGAAGATATGACTATTAGCACTGTAAATTCTAAATTGAAAAATCTGGAAGGGGTCTCTATATAAATTCTAAATTGAAAATCTAGAAGGGGTCTTTATTTGGTGCTTTAATTTTTTTTTTTGTTTGCTAACCTGCAACCCTAGTTAGGCTTTGTTACTGATTTCTTTCTGTGCAAGTCTTGGAATTCTTCCATCTGCAACTTTGGCTTCATCATCTAGTATCAGACCATCCCTCAATTTTTGGTTTTTTGATGTGAAATTACAATGCTTGCTAGGCGGAGTCGTGCTCGAGGGGCCCAAGGAGGAATCCTTCCATGGAAGAAGAGATTCATGATGACAATATCTTCAGATGATATTAGAATTTAGAAGAGTTGACACAACATTCAATATGCCAACAATCTCCTGTACTGACACGAAATGAACGACCATTATGTCTTTGTTTCCATTTCCACCAAAATGCATACTGAAATCAAAACGCATACTGAAACCAAAACTGCAAGTGTATTAGTGGTATATTATACCAACATGTGTTACAAAATTATATGAATTGCCTGTGAAATGTGGCTCATGTATTATGTATAAATATCATAAGATGGTCCCTATTATTAAACCCACAAATGCTCATATTCAAATGCACCTATGTTCTTACTTCTTAGGTATATGCAAGAAGGGTGTACTTATGATTAGACACGTGCTTCCATTTGTATGTGTGCATATTTGGATGTGGGATGTGGATAGCCATGCATGCAGTTATACGTGCATGGTCAAGAGCATGTATCTGCTTTTGCTCTGTAGTCTAGTTCTCCAACTGATAAAACCTTCATATCTCCAGCCATTATTGTACATCTACTGTTTCAATTTGATTTAAAATAACTATTTTTGGTTTCGAAATTTTATAAGATCTCATTTTGAGATATTTTACATTTTCTATTTTTTTATAAAATCCATATGCTATATCCATGCCATTGTGCATATCATATATGTGAATTGAAGAACTACACAAGATTTAAACTTGTGCAAGTAGTTTACTGTTAGTGTATTTCTTAAACCTATATTATTAAATCTAAAGCCTATAAACATGCATTGCACGTGTAGGGCTGACTAGTAAAAATTATGAACAAAATCATAACTGAATACTTGCAGATACTGAGACTTTTTTCTGTTTTCATTTTGCAGAGTTCCTGGACAAAACGGGCAATAGAAGCTGACAGGCCCCAACCAATTTCCCCTTCAGATCTGGTAGCCGATCCTCAGGATAGTACTTGCGCCTTGGTTATTCATCTAAAGCCTGAAACATGTTGCAACGAATGGGTGCCTAAGACTGCCACAAGGGAGTCCCAAGAACAAAAGAAACTTCTCGGTATGCATAAAATGTTTCTCCACGCATTAGGCTCTAAATGCTGTAATTTCTGTATTATTTCTCACAATTGTAGCTTCTTTACCTGACATAATTCTGTTTTGCAGAAAATGTTGAAATGGGTAAAGACTTGGAGATTGGAGTACCTACAAGTCCAGATTTGAACCTTGAATCATATCCAAGAAACAAAGTATCTATCAACTTAACAGGCACAAAGCAAAATCACTGTTCAGGCCCTGAAAGAGATAACAAGGAATCAAATGAGGCAGCTCTGGAACTCAATAGCTACAGTGCATTCGGCGAAGAGGGGATCCAAGCAATTGATCTGATTAGTGCAATAGCCAATAGCGTTGCCATTGCTCAGATGCGAACTGGAGTCGCTGAAGCTCCAAGAGAACTCTCCAAGATCTCAGGATTCAAAGATAAAGCCATTGATGATTCTCAAGAATTACCATCCCTCTTTCTTTGCTTAAAGAGGCTGAGATCAGCTGGAGATGGTGGAAGTGCCATACATGAGGAGCGTAATGTTTTGAGACGATCAGATCTGTCAGCCTTCTCAAGGTGTGAAGAAGAAATTATACTTTTGTCACTGAATATTTCATTAATGTTGTAGAAAATGTACAAACATGATTTGGCATTCTTATAGTTCTACTCAAGGTTTTAAATTTCGGCCGAAATACCGAAAGTTAGGCCGGATTTCTGCTGGGACCGAAACCCACAAAACCCGAAATTTCTGAAATTTCCCAAATTTTGCCGAAATTTCTGTGTTGATTTCGTAAAAATGAATTTTTTTGACAATATTACTAATTTTCCGAAATTTCTGCATCTCAGCCGAAACCGAAATTTAAAACCTTGATTCTACTACCATGCAGGTACAACAATGTTGCTGCTACTACGCAGACTCCCACAGGATTTGGTGGAAACTATTCTGTTCCACTTGATAATAGCTTGGAAGCGGTGAAAATGAACTCTGTGTACAATTTTCCGTCTAATTCTAATGCAACCCCACTCAACCAGCATTCTAACAGCAATAGCAACAACAATGACATGGGGTCCAGCACTAAAATCGGCTTCACCAAGCCAGCAGCTCTCAAGGACGAGTCTCCATCCACGTTGATAGCAAATTGTTTGCACCCTTCCTCTGCTTTCCAGCCTGTGAAGCAGAGTCGTGGTGGTCCACCTCAGCAAGTGATACCAGAAAAGGATGATGTGGCCTTGAACATTGAAGCGGGGCAACCAAGCGGGGGCCCCGTCCAAGTTCAGCACCACCATTACCACTACCACCACCATCGTCGCTACCATGTACATAGCATGGAGCACCAGCAGAAGCTTCCACCACCTGACCAAGATGATTTGTCACTGAAGAGCATGGCCCCACAATGCGGATCATCAACCTTGTTCAGTGGGCCCGTGGAAGGTAATGCTGGCAATTACAGCCGGAATGAGAGTGTATCGGGCAGTAACCATGGGAGCAATGGACAAAATGGAAGCAGCATGGCTGTGAATGGTGGAGGGATGAACATGGAGAGCGAAAATGGTGCAGTTGGAAAAAGTGGGACCGGTGTTGGAAGTGGTAGCGGGAGTGGGAGTGGGAGTGCGGTGAATCAAAACCGATTTGCACAGAGAGAAGCTGCCTTGAACAAATTCCGTCTCAAGAGGAAGGAGAGATGCTTCAAAAAGAAGGTAGCCAGCTTTTGTTTGCACATTCTTTTTCATGGGAGCATTCCATAGTTTAGAGAACTTAGCAAAGGTTTCAATTCTGTTTCTTAGGGTAAAAATCAGATAACAGGGGAGTTAAAACTTTGGAACAATTACCATAACCTCCAATTTTCAAAAGCAAAGACTGACAATCCTTCCCTGTACCTATATTTCAACACCCATATGCAAATAATATTGGAGTTCCTCTTCCAGTAATTAGGTGGTCTTGATTTTGATTGTCCCCCCTCTGTTACTGTTGTAGGCATTTCCATTTTTCATTTTTTAGAAGAATTGGGTGGAATTAGGCTTTTGCTGTGTCTTTGGTTTACAGGTGCGTTACCAAAATAGCAAGAGGCTGGCGGAGCAGCGGCCACGGCCACAGGTGCGCGGTCAATTTGTACGACAGATTGTGTACGAGCACAGCTAACCTTTCTTGGGTATGAATGTGTATTTTTTTATGTGCATTAGGTTAGCAGTAGATATTTAGAATTTATGGATGAGAGGGAATAGCTAGGTAGAATAGAAAGTGAGGACTATCCATGTTGGGAGAACTCAAGGACTCTAAGTCTGTAACTGTGTTTCTGTTGAGACTTGATGACTTCTACAGGGAAGAGTGGCCACCCTTGAAAAGGGTAGCCCTCCTATGTCATAATAAAGCTGTAATTGCTGTTGTTGAAAATCTGATGTGATTATTGTTGAAACTAACAGGAAGTTAACCAACTATGGGGGAGAGTTTCTCCGTGTTGGTTTGGATCTCATTGGGGTGTTTCTTTTAAACACACAAAGGCATATAGATTTTTTCTGGGTGTATGTCATCAATACTCATTTCTTCAGTTTGATTCCAGTGAAGGAGCCAACCCATGTTTGATGAGTGCTTGTTGGCATTGTGCGCTGGGGCGATCTAAGTTGGATCATGCCGGAGCTTTGTTGCAGTAAGTCGGATCGTGCCGGAGCTTTGTTGCAGTGAAATCTCGGTGGCACGGGAGCTTTGTTGCAGTGAAATCGGCCATTCAATAAAGTGAAAGGACAAGATTACCAACTCAAGGCAATCTGTGTGACAGTGTCCACTTAAAATTCTCTTGCATTTTGCAAGACCAACTCCGGATCACCTCTTGTGCATTAGCTTTTCTGGTTGTTGGCGTGCAGATCTATTTCCCAACTATGCATATGCCGACGTGCAAGAACCAGTACATGGTTCAACAAGTTCGGCCAATTTTGACCAGAAGTACTAAACCAACCATGCAATCACTCACAACTGAGAGCTTGAAGTGCTAAGTCTTGCAATTAAAGTAACCCAAATGTCATCGGGAAGAAAAAAAGATCAAGACATTTGGAAATATTCAAACCAATGAAGCATACTCACTTTAAGTTAGTTGTTAATAACCCAACAAGAAACGTATAGACTAACCTCAAGCAGGCATTGATATAAACAATTCTCATCAGTAGAAGCCATGAACAACTAGGTCAGCAAGGAAGAAAAGTTTTAAATGCAAACTATAAATCAATTAAAATTGCCATTAGGGCCCAACAAATCATCTATCAATGGGAAAAATGGGAGTGGAACAGGGCAAGTGCAGGTACGGCATAAATAACTCAGGATAAGGAGTGTGAGGGCAAAATAAAAATAATGGTAGGGACCATCTTACTCGGTAGAAGGCAACATCTCAATCTGAATAACGTGTGAAGGAGTCCTAAGAGAATGGGGGAGAGGTACAACCATATCTACCGGAGCGGAAGAGAAATCTTCTTGCAAAACCCGGAACTTGGGCTCTTTTTGGATGCTTAAGCATTCTTTAGGGAAGTAAAGTCTATGGGGGAAGGATTTCGGGTGCCATGTAAACCCTGGGTAAAGCCATGTGGTTTATTCTGTTTCGATGCAAGTTAACTACAAAAGAGAGAGAGAGAGAGAGAGAGAGAGAGAGAGAATATGCAAGTTAACTACAGACCATTCATTTGTAGGGCCCAACATAAAGTCGTTCCCCAAAAATCATCTACATAGGATGAATCTAACCCAACAAATGAACAGTTTGGATCTGCCAATAAAGTTGTGGGGCCTTGTATTTTTAAAAAACTCTGGCAATATAATGCCTGCCCCACCCACCCCCATCTAAATCAGGCACATTGAACACTTCCCCCATGAAGTAAATCAGCCCCTATGCATCATCGATACACTTGAGGTGGCTGTCCCAAGTAAAAAAAATAGGGTGCATATATCACTTCCCTTTATTTTGAGGGATCAGAAAAGAAAGAAAAAGGGAAGGAAAGGGAAAAAAAACAGGAGAAATAATTTAAAAGATATACACCAACGTATGGTGTATATCAGTATTATATCCAGCTACCAGTCCAAGGCGTGGAATGTCAGTTTCTAGTTGCCATCAGTTGAGGCTTTAAGAAAAACAATAAAATCTAAAGCATTCCCACGTGCTCACATCAGCCTCTACCAAACTTTCTTGATCTCCAACTAATTATTAAAAAAAAAAAAAGGGCAGTGATAAATCCACTCCCCAAATGGATAAATCGACTCCCCATAAAAAAAAAAGGTAAAAGAAAACAGAGGACTTTAAATAAAAAAACAATATTTCAGTTATTTATTTTTCTTTTTATATTTTATTATCTCTTCTTTTCATGTATTTTTCCTTTCATAACCCTTAAAATTACACAAAATAGTACTTTATTATAGTGAGAATATAGCAATTACCATTTTAACATTATAGTAATAAAAAATCAAATCACAATTTTGATTGGTGGGCCCTCAAGTATTTTTATTTTGATTAGAAAATTCTAAACTTTTGTTCCGATCATAGCCCTTAATTTCAATAGTTATGATTGTTATCTGATGGGTAATAACCTTGGGGAGCCTAGGATTTAGGGTTTAGGGTTTAGGACTAAATGAACGGCCGAATGAATTTCACGTAGGCCGCCTCTAATTAACCTTGTTCTCACCATAAAAAGATATTCCATTTATTTATTTATTTTTCTCTTTATGTTTTTTCTTTAGGCTATTGATATCTGCGCTACCATGTTTTGATAATGACACAAACTTAACTTTTCTTTTCCTTTTTAATTGGCTGTTGAGAGATTTTTTGGAATTGTAATAACTTTTGACAGCTCGTTAAATAATATAAGACAAGGTGAGTTTGTCTTATTATCAAACCATGGTAGTGCAAATATCAACAGTCTTTTCTTTATCATTTTATTTTTCATGCAATATCCTTCCTTAACCCATAAAATCACATAAAAAATAGTACATTAATTATTTATCATGAGAATATCTCAACTACTATTTTTAACATTGTACTTATCAAAAATCAAATCCCAATTTGGATTGGTAGGCCCCCAAGTATTTTTGTTCTTATTAGAAGGTACTAACCTTTTGATCTTAAGTCATTTTATGATTGTCTAATCAATCTGATGGCCAATCAATTTCGGGCCCACTAAATGAATGGTCTGGATCAATATTTTCACCATAATAAGGTGGAAATAATGGGTAGGGCTGCAACTCGAGCCGGGTTTTACCTGACCCGCATCGACCCGACCCGAAAATAGCCTGGGTTGGGTTCAGGTTTCATGGGTTTCGGGTCGAGCCGGGTTGAGCATTCAAAAGCCCGCATGAATCTCGGGTTGAGCCGGGTTTGAAGGGGCCCGACCCGACCCGACCCGAGTTACATGAGTTATAGTATGTACATTTTTTTCTATTGTTAGTTAAAAGTTAAAAGTGAAAACCCATGCACCCACTGTTATCGTATGTGAGTGTAATTTCTGCTTCTATGAGTTGAGTTGATTCAAGTGTTTGATTGAGCATTGTTTAATTGTAATTACAACATTGTTTGATTACAGCATTGTTTGATTCAAGTGTAATGTGAGTGTAATTTCTACTTCTATGAGTTGAGTTGCCTTGCCAAACAAGAATTTTCCTAAAAAAATTGCGTCAACGTGAAAAAACCCGACCTGACCCGAGATTTATCATGGGTAGGGCCGGGTTTGGGAATCGTGGGTTTTCCGAAAAAAAACCCGACCCGACCCCGCCCGACCCGAGTTGCAGCCCTAATAATGGGGTAGGAAATTATTCTTCTTTCAAAAAATCACGAATTAAAAAGAATAGGGTGCTAAAAATGAAAAAAAAAATTCATGGATTGGCAATATCTTGAAAATTTACTCAAAATGTTCATTATCTATTCCACAAAAAGAAAAAAAAAAGTTCCAATTGAAAAACAAAAGTTTCAAATGTGAAAAAAATGAAAATGGTACTTCCTCATTGACATTCACCATAGCAAAATGACTGATTCTACCCTTTACATATTCATTCCAGCCCTTAAAATCAAGGGCTAAATAGTCCTTTTACAGCATGTGAAAATTAGAAATTACCCAAATCCAAAATTGCATTATTATTTTGCAGTCAAGGGCAGTCCAATCCATATAACAGCTTTTTATGTTTTTCAGTCCTCCATTTATTTAGGGAAATGTTATCAGCACTGCTGTATTCTGATGATGGCACTCCTCACTTTATTAAAAGCACGGTATGGTCCGCACCATAGGATGATCCAAACCGTCCATTAGATGGGCCACAGCCTAAATAGGTTGTGCCTCAAAAATTATTTCCACAGGTTGATTCTAACCCTCCGATCTATAGAGGGTTAGGATCAATCCTCTAACCTTCAGATCGGAGGTTTAGGATCAGCCTATAAAAATGATTTTTGTGGCACAACCTATTTAGGCTGTGGTCCATCTAATGGACGGTTTGGATCATCCTATGGTGCCGGCCATGCCGTACTTTTAAGAAACTGAGAGTGCCCTCATCAAAATACAGTAGTGCCGATAACATTTCCCTTTATTTATTATTTATTTAAATTTGTCTTTTGCAAAAGTAATTTTGTTTTGTTTTAGATTGTCACATTAAAAAATAAAAATAGCCTGACATTTGAATTACTCTTTAGCTTTTTCCAACTGCTCACTAGCAGAGAAAAATGGTATATACAGAATCATTTAACTCTCTTTTCAGAATCATTTAACTCTCTTTTGTCCCTTCACCTGTTACTCTGTAAGCTGGAGAATTATTCATATACATTTCTTTTGGGTGTATAAGCTCTTTTATCTATGCTGTTGCTCTATCTATGTTCACAGACACAGACAATGCTTGGATGGGTATGTGTAGGTTAGGGCTGTTAACCCCATATGCACAATAGCATTTATTTTTATCCATTTTGCTTGGCTTTTCTTTCATATATCCTTGTGGGTGTATTTTTTGCTATTTTTGTGATGGGAGGGAACTCTGAGGTTGACCCATGAAGTTTCCATGGGAAGTGTTTGAGAAAATGCCTCATTGAGTTATTGTTTGATGAAAGATTGACGTAATTGGATATCAATCTGGTGGGTTGAAGTTGAACTCCATAATTCTCTTTGTTGTTGAACTCAGTGTTTAAAAACTCCTTGACTCGGCAAGGAACACACCCGAGTCGACTCCTTTTTACCTCGGCCGCATTCCGCGTTGCACCACATCCGCATTCTGTGTTTTGCCCTACAGAGTCAATAAACTCCTTTGACTCTCCTGAGTTATGACCATGTAAACCGTGTCAACCGCATTCTTTGCCGCGTCCGTGCCGAGTCTACAAGGATTTTTCTTGGCCGCGTTCCGCTTCAAATCCGCATTTTTAAACACTGGTTGAACTGTTTGTTCTTATTTTATTTATTTTTGGATAGATTATGGGTTTCTTATGATGGTTTGTTTTGCTAGAACTATGTATCGGGTTTGGGGAAGATGTGGGGAATAGGGCTGAAAATTGTGTTATATGTCTAGTATATAGTGGTGGCTTCTTGTATTTCAGGGTGTTTTTGTGCTAACTAAGTGTGATGAGAATTTTTAGTATTTTATTCTCTCAACTTGTTTTCATGTTTCCAAGTTTTGTCGGAGAGCATTATAGCAAGTGTTTTTATAATTCTTCTGTCTCCACCTAAAAACCAGTGTTAGATAACTAATATATTGCTAGTATCATTATAATTTGGAAAAGAATTTGATCATCCGGGATGTACTCCTGCTTTTTGTTTGGTGGGATAATGGGGACCAATTTGACATCGCATGGGACAACATCCCTTGTTCTGTCATAGATCCCATCAAACAGTTGCCACGGAGGTTTCCAAATTGTTCTCCTATGCAACATTGAAACACTGCTATAATTTTTCACAAACATAAAGAGTGTGTAGCATGTTTTTTGTGTTTTTCTTCTTGTCCTTATTTTTTTGTTTTTGATTCAGATGGCAATTTTGAGCGGGTTTGAAGGAGTTGGTGCAAATGTTAGTACTTTAATGTTATACCATAAACCAACGTGAAGGTTTATTTATTTGCTCACTAAAAATGGAAGTTAAAGATGGAGAGAGGATTGTTATAGCAAAACCCATTCCATCAAGACCTTGTACAAGCTTCAAGTCCTTCTCAGAGCTCCTTGGTGGTGCCATTAATGCCTCTCCCCCAACTATGTTCACTGAAACAACAGCTGCAATTAGACCCAAGACAGTGAGGTTCAAGCCGTCAGTGACTACAGCTTCGGTTGGTATTATTTCATCTCAGGTGCATTTTATTTTGGGACTTTAGAGTTTAGGCATTGGTAGCTTATTTCAGATGTCTGGTTTTCATGTTTTTGATTTTTGGCTTTATTGATTTGTGTCGAAATTTTGCAGGGTGAGGTGTCTGGAACAGCAGTTTCGTATTTGTCTGATAAGGCTTTGAAAGCAGATCACAACTCCACTGTGGTATACAAACCCTTGGCAAAACTTGTTTCAAGGACCACTGCCTCTCTCTTGGTAAATCTGGTTAGTCTCTGTCACCTCTCTCGCTATATATATACTGTCTACAAAAGAACACATATTTCTCAATTTTTTCAACTTCGTTGGTATGATTGTCTCAGTTAGGTCTAGAACGGTTAAGGAACATCTATATTTTATGGTTAACTTTGGTATTTTAGACATGGGAATGTGGTTTTCACTGACTAAGCATGTTTTCACCTCTTATCGGTACTGCTGAAAAGAAATTGTGATGCTAACATCCTCTACATGAGTTCCATTGAGATTCTATATAACCAGTTGGATGTAGTTCTCTTGAGCAAGTAGGCATATTCGTGTTTTACTCCCCGTAACTCTTCCTAAGCCAGACTTGGACAGAATTCCAGATCACATACAAGTATTAGTATTATAGCACAGAAAAAATGTATTCCTCGTCATTAAGATGTTTGCTCGCGGTAATTGTGGCCTCTCGGGAGAATCAACAACAGTATCTTTGATGCATTGCTAGTACATCATCTGAGAATTTGAAATTGGCTAGTTGTAAACATGGTTTTAAATTTCGACTGAAATCCGAAATTTCGGATTTTGGTGGAGACCGACACCGAAATCCATAAAAACCGAAACGGTCATTTATTTCGGCCGAAATTGTGAATTTCGGTCGAAATTTCGGTTTTTCCGAAATTTGCCCCAAAAAATCTGTTTTTTTTAATATTAATTTAATATTTCACCGAAATTACCGAAATTTCGACCAAAATTTCGGTAATTTCAGCTGAAATTTAATATTGAATAAAATATTAGTTTCGGGTTTTGTACCAGATTTCGACCGAAAATTTGAAATTTCAAGGTCCGAAACCGGTACCGAAACTGAAATTTTAAACCTTGGTTGTAAATAGCCCCAGGGTTTATCAACATCCTTGGTCCGACTGTCTCAGTTAGGTCTAGAAGGGTTAAGGAACATCTCTATTTTATGGTCAGCTCCTGTGTTTTAGACATGGGAATGTGGTTTTCACCGACTAACCATGTTAGAGCCTCTTATCGGTACTGCTGAAGAGAATTGTGATGCTTTTTCAAAGATTGTGTGCTTACGTCCTCTACATGAATTCCATTGAGGTTATATATGATAAGTTGGACGTGGTTCTCTTACGCAATACATAGAGCATACGCTTAACATTTGGGATTAATAAGACCTTGCTCGTATTCTTCTATGGTTGAAACTTAATAGACTTGATTTTTTCTTTAACCAGGGAAACTTTGACTGCAGTTATCAACAAGCTTTAGCACGGATGCAGGCCCAAGTCCAAACCAAGCCCTCGTCCAATTTTCACCAGAAATTGTCACCACAAATAGAAAGTAAGCAGATAGATGACTCTTCAAAATTGGTGCCTCAGAAAGTGGAACAAAATCACAGGGCTCTACTACCTACAACTAGCGGAGATCGACCTTCTTATGATGGATATAATTGGAGAAAATATGGGCAAAAGCAAGTGAAAGGTAGTGAGTATCCACGAAGTTATTATAAGTGTACACATCCAAACTGCCCAGTGAAGAAAAAGGTTGAGAGATCACTCGATGGGCAGATAGCAGAAATTGTCTACAAGGGTGAGCACAATCATCCCAAGCCTCAGCCCCCTAAACGACTCTCGTCAGGGGCACAAGGGCAAGGTTTTGTATCTGATGGGATTGAGCGAGATAGTGGGAACCCACTATGGAGTAATCCTCTTACTGAGAGGAATGAAGGTCCTGATGATCGAATAGAGAACCCAAATAAGACAGGTTTCTCACTACCTCCTAATGATCCGGAGAAGGTGCTTTTTCATCGGGATGCTATGGCTGTGGCATTCAACAATGGTGTTGGAACTCCTGATAATTCTTGTGGTCCGAGTGACAATTGTGAAGAAGGAAGCAAAGGAGTGGATGGAGATGACGATGAACCAAACAGTAAGAGAAGGTAAGACTTTAGCTAATTTGTTGTATTTTTATTTTTTATTTTTGGGAGAAACCAGTAGTGTCTTGGCCACTTTAAAATATCAGTATATTTTGGCCACTTTTGTGATTTTGTGTTGATTTGCTCATTTTCAGAGGCACAGATGAGTTTGTCCTTTATTTTATTTTGGTTTTGTTGATAAGTGACAAAACTTGTTGATAAAGGACGAAATATGCAAATGAATTCTCTTCATTATTCCCTCAATTTGTGGATGAGTATCGTTCCTTCTATTGATTTTTTTTTTTTGACATTATTTCCTCTCAGGAAGAATGAAGATCAAGCTAATGAAGTAGGAGCAACAGTGCAAGGTGTTCGGGAGCCCCGTATTGTGGTGGAAGCTTCTACAGAATCTGAGATCTTGGGGGATGGCTTTCGCTGGCGAAAATATGGGCAGAAGGTCGTTAAGGGGAATCCATATCCCAGGTCAGTACTTAATTTCTCACATGTTGAAAATGGTAGATTGTATTCTTAATACATGTTTTGGGATTTAACTGTACCACAGGGAATGCATTTTCTGAGAAGTCAACACCTTATTCTGATTGAATATAATTTGCAATTTTGACGACTGTCTTTGTCTGAGTCTGAAAGTCATTACTAGACAGAAATTTCGACTGATAATAAACAAAATGCACTATGAGCTCTACTAGAAGAGGTGACCCCAGTGATTCAACTAGAAGCCTTCGCTCTTGTGCAACTTATTCCAAACAAATTAGAAGCAATAAAACTCTTGTTAATCCTAATACGTGGCTTATATATTAATGCCATTACATCAAGAAATTACCTGAGTGCCATTTAGTGTGAAATGGTATCATACACATCAACCCGTGTGCACATCACACACATTAATCTGCTAGGGCTTAAATATCAATCACTGTCAGAATACGAGACATCTGCATAACAATGTATACATGTGCATTCATAAGCATGCATGAATGGATGGGCAGACATGCATTCATGCATTCTCGTAAGGTGGTTTATTCAAAATTTATATATGAATGGATGGGCAAACATGCATGCATGCATTCTCGTAAGGTGATTTATTCAAAATTTTAAGGTTTCATTAATCTGCTTCTTTTTATCTCTCTAATACACTGCATGTAAGTTTTGATAGAAATCTTTGTGACTGCAATATATGATGTTTCTTTTGGTTTTTACTATCTTTTCCTTAATTTGTATTGAAGACATGGTTTTGGCCATGCAGAAGTTACTATAGGTGCACCAGTGTCAAGTGCAACGTGCGCAAGCATGTGGAGAGGGCATCAGATGACCCAAGAGCTTTCGTCACAACATATGAGGGTAAACACAACCATGACATGCCGGTCTCTAGAACCCTTAACCCAGTTGCTTCCGACCAGGATCAACTAGCCCCGGCTACCAAATCCAAGCCATAATCTATAGATTTGGAGGAAATAAACTGAAATTCGGAGATTTGAGCTTACAATACGTGACAGGAGGAGAGCCAAGGCGTGAAGAAGTTTAAGTTATTCATTCGACATTATCTTTGAACTGCGAATTGGGTATTGATGGAGGAGCTGACATGTCCACATTCGTTCTCAAGTGCCATGCCATTTTCCTTTGTTCTGATATTTGAAGGTCTTTTCATTGAAGATGGGATTAGATGAATGAGTAAAAGGTTCTGTAAGTACTGTTTTGTCCATTTGGCAGTTTGCCATTTTGTCTGATGAATGGATTTTGTATTTAACTGTATTCAATGCTGTAATATTTTCCATCTACTTGCTCCCACAGACTGGATGTAGAGGAATATCATATGCAAGTTATTTTTTCGATATACTGTTTCCTACTCGCTACTACTTAGGGGTGCAATTTGGGTCAGGTTGGGTTGGGCTTTTGCTAAAAAATGAATTGGCAGCCCTGCTACTACTAGTACTTTTTACTATTTCAGGCTGGCAATTGAGTGCTCTGAGAGCCAGTAGTATGGTGATATGATCCTTTCTCAGGTCAATGAGTCCCTCTGTCCCTGATCAAATGGATGCCATCTGAGAGGTAGGTGGAATGAAAATCAAAACAGAAACTTACTTTGTGTACACTTTCCATTGTTAATAAGTCTCATCTTTAAAATGCATTTCTTTTTCTATCATTATGCAGATCAGTTTGAAACATAATGTTATGTTGAACCTGTTTGAAGCTGTTTTCTTATACCTCCATTGTTAATGTTGTGTTTAACCTTCCTTCATGTATACCCTCCTTTAGGGGTTGTTTGGTTTCTAGATAGCAGATACTCTCCTATTCCTGTTTTCTAACTTAAACCCAAAAAGCAGGCCTAAGTGCAACTCCATGGTTGAAAATGAGGAATTGAAGAATTACAGATCAATGTACAAAAAGGGTTTCATTCTGTGAACCGGAGACCTAACATTGTTTTTTGTTTTTTTTTGTAGGTAAGCTGGGATTGAACCTCCAACCTTCACATTGAAGAGCAAAGCCTTGACCATTGAGCAAAGCTGCAAATTTTCAGTTGCATGAAAATATAAGAAGTTTTTTCAATTTTTTTCTGACCATTGTTTTTCATTCCCCTTCGCCCCAACTTTTCTGACCACCATTTCTCATTTCCCTTAGGCCCTGTTTGGATTGCAAGAAAAAACTTTTGGAGAAAAACTCTTGGCAAATTATTTTCCTTTCCACGATTTAGAGGGAAATGATGTGATTATGGTTAATTTAGAGTGATATCATCATAAATAGAAGGTCCCTCTAAATAACAGATTGAATAGGGTTGGTTCCAATTATCTTTTTTTGGCGTGTAAACACAATTGAAGCATGAATTGACAGATCAATGAATTTGATTTTTTTTTCTACTTATCAAGAAAATGATTTAATTTTTTTTTTTTTTTTTTTTGAGGGGTGTTTTTTGGGAATAGGTAAAAAAAATATGGAAGGAAAGAAACAACGGAACACAAAAATTTCATTTTAGATTATTTGTAAATTCTCATAAAACACGTCATTAACTGAACATGCATTGGGGTTGAAGTGGGGTTTAGTCTGCTAAATAAACTTGTTTTGGGGATCATTTGACAAAATAAACCCAAGGTGTGCCGGTTTGGCAAGTAGCCGTTTGTATACAAGGATTTTATAATCCTGGATTGTAAAATTCTGGATCTTATAAGCTAAAAGCTGGATTTTATAACCTAAAACCTAGATTGTACATTTCCAGGATTGTAAAATCCAAGTCTTAGTAGCTTATAAATTCCAGTTGTTGGGTTATAAAATTCAAGTTATAACTTGTAAAATCCAGGATTTTATAATCCTGAATTATAAAATTCGTGTATCCAATCGGTTGAATCTTGCTTTCAATTTTAATCCTATGTGGTTGTTCTATCCGGGATAGAAATTCTTAGCTAAGCTACTCTTGGGGTTGTCTAACAACCTCGGATAGGTCTGTCTCTTGTTCACAAATTATGATTTGTTAATACTTTATCCAAGAATAAAGGTCAATGTGAACATAGGATAGCAAGCCTATCCAAGGTAAAAACAAACCCCGGCTTGTTATCCCATTGTGAAAAGCCCGATTGGGCCCCACTTTTAAATCTTCTAATCGATAATTGGGCAAAAGAAACAATTTGAATTGACTGATCCTGTGCCCTTGATCCATCAAGCCTCGCTTAGATTACACCAAGAAAAGCTGAACCATTGATTTTTGTAGTCCTTTATTTTATGCATGGGATATCCGCTCGAGATGGGATCAAGACCATGCAGGCCACATCATGATGTTCTACAATATCAACGGTCTTGATTTCACATACATGCCCCCCTAAGAACCCAAAGATTGCCAGTGATAAAAATAGACAGTAAATACTGAAACAGCACAAAACAACCCAAGATCTCATTTCATAAACATCAGAATGTTCATAACAAGACATTCAAACCCACAAAAACAATCCCAGTACTAAAAGAACCCAGAAAAGCAAAACAAGAAAAAGAGATCCCCATAACCTTTCATGAAACAAAAAGCCACTCAAATCCCAAATCCAAAACCAACACCCCATTTCTATCCACTACTAACCCAACAAGTTAGTAACAATCAGAGATTAAGCATTTGACTTCAGTCAATCCAAAGAGAGAACAGCACCCCAACCAGTGGTAGAGTCACAGAGGAAGGCTTTGCAATTTTAAGACCCACCACTTCACAAGCTAAATCATATTCCATTCTTAGCTTAGCAACATTTTCAATATTATCCCAAGATAAGTAAAAAGGGATTTGCTAGCCACCTTCGCAGAGGCTACGCCCCATCTTTTGGATGTGATGACAGCCATGTCAGAAGAATTAAATGAATAAAGAAAAAGTCTAACATATGCGGCTGTCGTCACATGCAAAAGACGGGATGCGAAGTAGCTTCTGCGAATGTGGCTTGCAAATCCCAAGTAAAAAACATAACATCAAGCTAAATAAGTACTAAAATCAAGCATATGAATATCGCAACCTTGTTTTTAAACCCTAGTGTTGGAATTCCATCAATGTACAATGTACATCCTTTATAATGTCATAACAAAACTTTAGGTGGCTAACCAGTCCAGCAAAGAATCATGGCCTACAACAGTAAAATGGAAACATCTCGAACAGCTGTGTCGTGGGACTCATCTTTGAAGAGAACCAAAGCAAGGGCTCACTGTATAATAAGTACATGTGCCTCATTGTACTCTATGGCGCCTCAGTATAGAGCATTCTTTAACAATATAATTCAGTCATTATAAATGAAGCTTGGTTATCATCTTCTGTTATGGTTCATTCAGGACTCTAGTGGTATTTTATTCATATTATTATAGAGATCGTGGTTCCAAGGTGGATTTTTGTTATCATAGTTATCAGGAAGATCATATTCTCTCACTGGAGATGGGGAAAAGAAAATGTGGAGTGCAGAGCATCTTTGTAAAATCCCTCTAGCAATGGATGTCACAAGATTGAGTCTCATTGAATTATCTTGTATAAGGTTTTGGCCAGTAAAGATCAACAAGTATTATTCTGTTGCCTGTTCTTGGTTTAATATATTTTCTCTTTATTGCTTAAAAAAATCATACGAAAATAAAATACATGGTGCCCGACGAGCAAATGTATATTTGCAAGTGTCCCCAAATCCTATTCAAGCTACATGCAGTAGCATCCCATCTGTCCAACCTGCAAAAGTTTGAATTCGAGAACAAATTCATTTCTGTAAACATAAACCAGGTCATTGCATCTAATATAAAAAATGTAAAACATTCAAAATCGATTAAAGAGAGCCTACAATTAAAGTTACATCCGAAGGATCACAAATTTCATTATCTGATGCAGCACAAGGCAAGGTTTTAAATTTCGGTTTCGGCTGAAATTTCGGACTTATCCGAAACTGAAATTTCAGCCGAAATCCTGAATTTCGGTCGAAATTTGGAACAGCACTCGAAGTACCGTTTTTTATAGGTCGAAATTTCGGTGATTTCGATCGAAATTTCGGTGATTTCGATCGAAATTTTGTAAAAGAATAAAAAAACAATATTTTTTTAAAAAATTTCCGAAATCTCAACCAAAATTTTGTACGCTTCGGAAATTTCAGTTTCGGTGTGATTTCGTTTCTGTCCCGACCGAAATCCGAAACGAAATTTCAAACCATGGCACCAGGACAAAGTTTTCAATATAAATGCATATCATCAAAGATACCCAAAGAGCACCTGGAATAGAACGAACCTATCCTACAAAATGAGGGGAATCCAACTTTAGAAGGGGTGAACCATCTGAAGACCCTTTTATACAAGAATAGTTTCAAGAAACCATATCGTGAATTATTTAAAATTACCTTAGAAGGAAAACCTAGCAACCTCGTCATCTTCATCTTCATCTTCATCTTCGTCTTCTTCATCTTCCTCCAAAAACTGTTCAAATTCCTCTTCCTCTTCATCTTCCTCTTCCTCTTCATCATCTTCCCGATCCAGCATGCTTGTACCGGCCTCTTTGTTCTTCAAACCCGTGCTCAACACCACGGTCTTTCCACCTGATTTCTCCATGTCCCTCCTAAGCTTATCCATGTTCATTCGTTGGCGCTCCTCCTCCAAACGTTCCTTCTCCGCCCGTCTCTTGTCAAGATCAGCCCTGAGAGAGAGAGAGAGAGAGAGAGAGAGAGAGAGAGAGAGAGCTCACAGAAAAATAACAGTGGGTCTCTGAATTTTCAAAGTTTAAATTAGGAGAGATGAATCTCGATGTGGGATAAATACTTGTAATTATCCATGTACTCATTAGCACTTGCTTCTATGGCATTAAAGAAGGCTTCCATTCCAGCACCAGAAACTGCGGAAACTCCGACAGAATGGAGATTCTTATAAAATTCATCAAGAACGAGAGAGAGGCTTCTCGTTAGAGTTGAGGTGTATGAATTGTCAGTCTCTAATGCAGCCTGAAATACCTCAAAATCTTCCATCCACTATCACCAAAACATTATAGAATAGGTTCCAATTAGAATCAATAGCAAAGATGAGTAGTAGATGATAGTTCAGGTAAAAAAGAACAAAACTGGGAGAAAAGAGAACATGTCACTGTCCTTAAAAACAACCAGACACATTAATTTTAGAATTCTATAAGTTTACGCCCTCAGATTACAAGTTGAAGTATGTCATTTCTGTCAAAGAAACACACTTTATTGCATGGCAGTTTTCCATGGAACACATCTAGTAATTACAGAACAGAAACAAGAATTTCTGAAATGGAAAGTGCAAAAGAGAATTAAAGGGCATTATCTCTGATATGTTTCTAGGAAATAGAAAAATTCTGAAATGGAAAGCGAGACAGAGGCAGGGGAGAAAAAAACACCCAATTAGTTATGATGAATTTGGTAGTATGAAACATAAGGGGTCTAAAAAGCAAAGTGCAAAAGAGTTAAAGGGCATTATCACTGATATGTTTATAGGAAATAGAAAAATTCTGAAATGGAAAGCGAGACAGAGGCAGGGGAGAAAAAGCACCCAATTAGTTATGATGAATTTGGTAGTATGAAACATAAGGGGTCTAAGGGCGAGAAAGGACTTCTATGAACTCAGATATGAAGTAGCATCTCAGATATGGAGAAAACTAATGATCAATCAAAATCCTTTTTTTTTTGGTAGGTAAGCTGGGATCGAACCTCCAACCTCAAGGTCGAAGGCCAAAGCCATTACCATTGACCTAGAGGCTCAATCCCGATCAATCAAAATCTAGCATGAAAAAGGATAGAAAAGTGCTGCAAGTGCTCCATACGAAGATTTCTGGGAGGGTTTTGGTATGTGTATGATATTATCATAACAGAGAATGATGGATCTCAAATTCAGAGTCTTAAACATGGCTTGAAAGGATCGTTCAAAAAAAAAAACATGGCTTGAAAGGTAACTTTGATTTGAAGAACCTAGGTGAGCTACGATATTTCCTTGGAGTAAAGATGGAAAGATCGTATAAAGAGAGGTGTGTGTCCCAAAATAACTAGCAGTGGACCTTCTTAATATGTTTAAGATGCTTAATTGCAAACCAATTAGTAAGCCTGTGGTACACAACAAGAAAACCATTGGAAAAGGAGGGGAGAAGATCCATGATCCTCATATTCATGGGAGTATGGTATGCGGTGGAATTAGATCTATCGGTTTCTTCATTGTTCTAGACACAGGAAAAGCTTCAGGCAACCAAAATGGATTTTAAGGTACATTAGACTATCGAGGCACTCTAGATCATGGGCCACCCGACAGAGCACAACAGGATAAGATAGTCTATGAAGATATTCAGATGCAGAATAAGCGAGAGATCCAAACACATGGGAGGTCAGAGTCAGGATATTGTATTCTTCTCAATGATAATCTAATCTCATGGTTCATCAAAAAGCAACAAACTGTAGCCACATCGAGTGCCGAGGCATAATACAAGTCCAAGGCTTCTTTTATATAAAAGCTTACTTGGTTGAGACATCTCGTACATGAGTTATGGTTGACACAAGAGACACATGTTCTTTATTGTGATAATTAAAGTGCCTTTTATATATCCAAGGCTTCTTTTATATAAAAGCTTACCTGGTTGAGACATCTCGTACATGAGTTACCGTTGAGATAAGAGACACATGTTCTTTATTGTGGTAATTAAAGTGCCTTCAAACTATCTCAGAACTCAATTTTCCATGCTCGAGCATTGAGATAGATTATCATTTCTTATGTGAGAAGGAAAATCATCCCATGGTCGATCATCATATGGGTGATCTTTTTCAAGGGCCTGTTCGTTTGAGATTGTGACAACCGATTGTGAGTTCAAAACCTATTATTGGACGAAAAATTACATTTAAATTTGAGTACGATAATAGGTTTGGAGCTCACAATCGGTTGTCACAATCTCAAACGAATAGGGCCTAAAAGGTTGATCTAAGGGCAGCATTCCTTCTTTTTCTTTCCTGGATAGTCTAAGGGGAGCATTCCTTCACCCAAAATTCTTGTGATTTGACTTTCTTTCTTTCTTCCTCTCTTCCTTCCTGTTCTACTTCTCAACTAGTCATGGTGGTATATAAGCTTGGAGAATATCTAAAGTTTCTTGTTTCTACCTTGTGAAGTGGAGGACACTGCACAAGGAAATATCTTTTTTTGTGGGGAAGGATGGATTACTTCATCATGTTGAACATATTGTTTAGATTTGATATAAGGGCGGCCCAGTGAACGAGGCTCCCACCATTGCGGGGTCTGGGGAGGGCTAGATGTACGCAGCCTTACCCCTGCTTTGCAGAGAGGCTGTTTCCGTGACTCGAACTCGTGACCACCAGGTCACAATGGAGCAACCTTACCGCTGCGCCAAGGCTCGCCCTCAGCCATGGCATGGAAAGGGTGACTCTTTAGAATAAACAAGGAGTACTAAGGAAATTTAAAAAAGATGAGAGAGGCAGAGAATATAATATTATTTTGGAATCGCCACACGTGCATTTTGAAAGCTAATTAGTAAGTGAAGCATTCAACCATTATAGAGTAAATCATCTAGAATAGAGCTAATAGATACCTCCAAAGCAAACTGATGTTGGGCAACATCTATCTTGTTAAATGCCAAAACCAGAGGCAGACGTGTCTTGTAGAGTATACTACATGCATAGAGCATATTACTCATGAACGTTACTGGATTTGCAGAATGAGGCGTATCAACCACATATGCAATGACAGTGGGAAAAGTTGAAGCAAAAGCCTCCGTAATTATTGCCCCTGAAGCTGACCAAGTGAAAATTTCAATTTGACCAGGAGTGTCCACAAGAACATAATCGAGCTGATCTGCTCGCTTCTCAATTACTGATACAACCTGAAATCAGATGCCATCAAAGTAGTTATGCACAAAATGACTCAAAAATTGAATATGACAATTAACATAAAGAATGTAGATTTCAAACAGAACAAAATCTCATTCGAAATTACCTCATCAAACTTTGTAGAAAACAGATTAAGTGATGTAAGGATCCCTCCATTTGGGCCAAGATTGAACTCTTTCATTACTTCCTTGTATCGAACAGTGTCTCTTATATCGATATTCGCACCAAATGGAAGTGTCATGACCGCTGGGTCAAGGTTCAGCACGTAACCCCGAATATTCGAAGCTTGCGTATGACAAACCAAGCGGTGAAGAAATGTTGTTTTTCCACTTCCTACAAGAACCCACATTTGATTTTCTATTCAGAACCTAAAGTGCTATTAGAAAGATCTGTGAAACGACCAATCACTCCAAAAGCTTAAGACATTGGAGATGGTGTTAATTAATCTTTTATACTTTACACTCCCTCCATGCATGGCCGGCCCCTCTTTTTTAGGGTTGCTCTACGTGGCACATGTGGACCCTCTTTTGGGTTGACCATTACATGTAGATTTTTAATATCAAAAAGTTTTGAACTCATGACCTTTGCTCTGATACCATGTGAAACAACCAATTACTCCAAAAGCTTAAGCTATTGGAGATGATGTTATTTAATCTTTTATACTTTACAAGATCAATCTCCACCAAACATATAAAAGAAACACAACATCAAGAACGGGGTAAATTACATGCCTGCCATTCCTACAACAATAATAATGACTGGTTTTCTCTTGAAGGTAATAGATGAATTCCTTTCTCTAACGAACGATGATTCCTCTATTTGTAGTTTCCCCATTGACGTAGAAAGCTCCTCTTTCTCATTGCACTTTGACTTAAATAAGAAAAGTAAAATTGAAAGAAAAATCAAAGGCAATAAGGCATAAAATCAAATAATAATGATAATATTTCGCAAGAGATAGCAAAGTTACTACCCCACTTCCTGAGGCTTCATTTGAATCCATTTGTATAGAAACACCTTCTTCTACTGATTTCAGCAACGGGCCCGAATCAATATCCATTTCAATATCGAATTAAAAAAAAAAAAAAAAAACCTTCAAGCTTTCTTGACGTTCAGATGCATCTCCTTCTGAAAATAAATTCAGATACATATAATTCATCATTCTATGTGAAAGAAAAATCTTATGCCCGTAATTGAAAATAATTCTCATGGATTTTAACAATTATGCATGGATTCCACATGGGTTTTAGGTTAACAAAAAGAAAGACAAAACCTTGGAACACTAGGGTTTAAGTTTTTTTTTTTTTTTTTTGAATGGTACTAGGGTTTAAGCTTGTAAACCCAAATTCAAAGGCAAAAATCTCGGAACACTAGGGTTATACAGGCTTAGATATTAAAAAACGAAAAAGGAAACGAGAAATTAAATAATCGACGAATTATCGAATTAGATTAGGGTTTTGAAGTCAAAAAAAATAAAAATACAAGGGATTTCATAAAGGGATGGAAAAAAACAGCTGCAGAGCAGAAATTTCTTCAATCAAAGGAACCAATGAAATTCAAAGCGATTGAAAACGAGAAACAACGTACCAATTCGCTGAAATTTCAGGAGATTGAAGAGAGAATAGAGCTTACTTTTATCCCAGAAGACTAAACAACGCCTCTTTTGCCTTTGAAGGGTTTTGAAAGGGGATTTTGTGTTTTTCTCCTTTCATAGTCGCAGTACTATGTTTTTATAACTGCACTAACTCAATTTGTCTTTTATTTTTCCTAATTTTGCTTTTGAGAGCTTTCATGAAAATTGTCGTGACCTTTGACAGTTGCTTGGATACTAAAAGACAAGGTGAGTTAGTGCGGTTATTAAAATATGGAAGTGTGAATATCCGTATTCCCTTTAAATTGCATTACGGCATAAAAAGGTACGGTAAAGTAAGCAATTGGACCCGCGCACAAGCGATGTACATTTTAACCGTCCATTTGCAAGATCAATGTAGATCAATCCTAACCATGGAATCACAAGAGGATCGAGACCATTGATTTTGTAGACCCGCATTGGGCCAACTCAGATGTTCTTGATGTCATGCCAAACCGGCACTGCATCTATAAGATTAAGACCCACACAGATCAACGGTCAGATTTTTCTTGACGGAACCCTAATCCCTAATCGAGGCTTCATGGATCAAGGATCTACGATCATCGAATCAAGGAGGAGTCAAAACCAATTGGTCAGACTTTTGCTCGTGATTCAGATCAACGGACCCGGTCACTTCCACTTGGTATATGTGAGCCCAATGGATGTTTATTGGTGAAGAGCCAAATACTCAGCTTGTGTTAGAATTAGGGGTGAAAGGTGATCCAAGCCAGACCAGTAAGCCCTCCATTGTAAGCTGGGTTACAAAGGAAATTAAAATTTCAAAAAGAGCTTATAAGATGCATTCACGTTACTTAACCATCCTGCCATGTTTTCAGTCATCTGGTTTCAAATTAGATGCATTTATATGAATTAGTACCATGTTTTGATAAAGATACGTGACCCATCTTGTCATTTAGTATTTATAGGCTTCTAAGAGCTTTTTTGATAACTGTGATATTATTCTGACAGCACTTTAAAAACTAAACGTTAGGATGCGTTGCGCATCTGCTACGTGCCTAATCGGCTGTAACAGAGATAAACGAAAAGAAAATATAAATGAGGGGGAGAGAGGTTGATTCGAGGCAATCGGACCTCCTAGTGGTTCAAATCGAGAGGAACCATGACTTTCCAACAGAGTTTCCTTTGCTATAATATTCTCTTCTTTTTTCATTCCATTAGATAACAGTCCTTTAAATACAAAAGGCTAATTGACACAACACTACAACACCACTACTTTGTAACCACATGCATAAACTTACCCGTTACCATAAAACACATTGCAAAACAACCAACAACAATACTACAACACAAAATACCTAACCACAAACCACTAATTCCACTATGCACGTTTCTAGAAATCTGCTGGCACGATCATAGATGTATCAGCATCATTATCAAAACTCGGTACTGAAATCTTTTCCCTCAAGATTATCAATTATCATTAACCCATCTTGCAAGGAATCCCACTCTGCTCTGTAGCCCTTTTGACTGTAAAGGAAAGTGTTGTATGATGCAATGAAGCATGCACATTGCACTCGTATTCTACATTCTTGAGATGCCCTTAAATGTACCATCTAGACACCTATCTTCGTAGAATTAGATGACTATGAACCAGATCCTAAGTGATCAAGCCTTATGGGTAAATCATCATGGGTCGATTTAAAGTATCGAGCCTTGTGGAAGATGAAATAACTCTACAGGCGCACTTACCTCAATAAAGAATTATCTCAGGCACACCCTCAAGTGAAATAGGCTAAAGAATGATATGATTGAAAAAATAAGAAAAAAATGATAAAGGCAACAGGGATGAGGATGACAATTATCGGCAATAGTCCAAATTTTTAAAAAAAATATGGACTTTGTATGAAAAGGAAGGTATAAATATCAAATTCAGGGGTAGACCTTTGGGTAAAAGCAAAAGGGGATGTGATTATTGATTTTGAGGGAGGCATGTAGGTAAAGAAGAGAGTGGTGTCTGGATTAAAAAGTGGAGTCATGGATATAACTGAAATTTTGAGAGGAAATTGGAAAAGAAGTGGTGTGTTTATCAACTCTGGGTCCAGATATTTTGCAAAGGAAGGAGTAAAATGGGGAGATGCTATTCTCCACTCCTCCTGTCACCTTTCTTTTTTTCACACTGACCACTCATTTTGCCCTTAGAATTCCAAACACAACCCATATAATTTCTGGTTAGAAGATGAACGAGATAGAATAACACATAACCTATGGACATTCGGCAACAGGAAACCACGACATCATCATCAACCTTGGACAAGTGCATCAAATTGACAACTTTAATTACATTTCTTAATGGGAACATTTTATTGTAATCAAATATATGTCGATTTTCAATTTACATATGCCTGAAAGGGCATGCTAGAGTATGTGAGGTCTCATCATGGATTATGTGCTTATTGGGCTAGATGAGATAGATACAATAGATTAAGATGTTAATCTAGATCAGGATAATCCTTATTGATATATTTCTATATTTATCTTGATCTGTTGTTTTTTTTTTATCCCGTTCAGTGTTTTATATAAACAGTCAGTAGGGTTCATTGCCAATCCTCCAAGATTAGTAGGAAACCTTCTGTCAACACCTCATCTAATTTACTAGCAAGAAAGTATGAAATGCACAAGGTTAAAATTATCTTAAATTTTCATAAAGAGAAGGTATAAGATGCAGTGGATTTTGAAATTGTTATGAGTTTAGACAGAGAAAAAGACACAAGATTAAGTGAAATAGAAAGTGATGAAAGTTTTTAAATTTTATAAATGTTACAAAAAAATTTGCATGTCATTATACGGCTTAAATCTTTTTTCCTTCACTATAATGTTACGAGGAATTCTAGACTGAAGGGAGCCCTTGCAAAAAAGAGGTGAAAGGGCTCTCCTATTGGCTACACATCACAATCATGCATAAATAACGGCTGAAAAGTCAAACATGATGGTGGTGTGTAGCCAATGGGGGAGCCCTTTCTGCTCTTTTTTGCAAGGGCTCCCTTCAGTTTAGACCTCCTCTAATGTTACAATTTCAAACAAATAATTGATAAAAAAAAATACTCTACAGAAAAAAAAAAAAAAAATAGAGAGATATATGAAAAAAATACAAAAATACTCAAGAAATTGCTATGAAACGTGTAAATTTCTCGTGGTTTTTTAAGTTAAAACATTTTTCAAATCCAAATGAACAAAGGGAATAGAGTCTACCAAATATCAGATGGACCCAATCATGGTGCACATGCCACAATGTAACATACACATCACAGGAGTGCCATCTCATATGCATGAGACAAAAATATTAGCAAAACTCATAAATGTTATAAAATTGCCTTCTTAGTATATAATTCGACCACATAACTTTTCCCAAATTAGTGTTAGAATCACCCGAGAGTGGATTTTGATGCATGGCCAATTGATAGCAAGGCCTAACAGATAAATGATTTGGATAATTGAACAAATGAAACCCCCGCTTGCACTTCTACCTTCTTTCCATCCATCTTTGATCGCAGTCCTATGAGGTGTCTGTTCCATGTGGCATATGTATAATGATAGGAGACATCTGATTGGCCGCCACCGAGCGCCGTAGAGGATTTCTTGAGGTGATCTCTCAAGAAATGGATGGATTTTTAGAGATTGCAAGATTTGAGGTAGAAGACTATCTTAGCTTGGCGTGAGAGTGATCTTGGCCCTGCATTAGGATGGTGACCCACTAGATTAATGAGTCTGATTGACACATATGTTGGTTGAGAAGGACAAGATCGTGGGGTTAGTCGAGCGGGATTTTAATGCGCGGACATTAATGTGCGGACTTCTCCATATTGTCTATGACTATTTAGGGACTTGGACTTTAATGTGCAGACACTGGGACTTTGGGGATTCTAACGGGGACTTTTTAGAGTCATGCGGACATTGAAATCACCCGTTAGCCATCAACAAATACATGAATTTAAAGTCCTGGAGTTTTAATAATCAATCTTTACAATGATCCATGGATTTGTGGGCCCTATTAAAATATCTAAGTAATATTGTGCATTTGTTGGTCCTGCTAAAGTAGTCATTCACTTTGGATAGGGTCATAGGCTTATTTGTCTAGGCCAGTAATAATTTATTTGTTAGATTGATCTGAGCCATCTACTTGATAGGGCATGGTTTGGATCTCCTATAGTGCCAAAATCAGGCCAACTATGGCGGCAATATGAACCGCCCACTTGAGAGAGCTGGCTTTGGATCTCCTGTGGAGGCCACAAGTGATATAAAGCAAGACTTATCAAATAGACAGCCGGATCATTCCAAGGTGGGGCACACTAAACTTTTGTGGATGTGCCCTATCACATTTGTTCAGTAGGAGGAATGCTTTAGAAGGTACAATCTTGTTGCGCTATTACATTATGTGCCCCACCATTGATTGATCCAGACCTCCAATTTGATAGGCCATATGTTGGATGGATCCACACCATATTATTATCTGAGTTCTATTGTGTATGCAACTTCTCTATTTCTAATTAGGATCAATGTAATTTAAAATGCAAACATCCCAATGCTTATGATAAGGTAGTTAAAAAATATCTGAAACTGTGAGCAAGAATGTTCTGAACTATAGCCCATTAATCAACTAATACGAGAGCACATGCAATTAAACACTAGCAATAGTGTGCATTTGTGGGCCAAACGATTGCCCAAACCAAAATTATATATATGTGAATAAAATAGATTATAAATTAAGGATCTTGGTGGATTCGAACCACCCTACTCTTGATAAATATTAGGGTCAAGCCCCTACTCCCAAGTGCTCTACCATTTGAGCTAAAGATCCACTTCTTACCCGCATCTTAAGTATATGGAACCCAATTTAATGTTTTCAAGAACATTATCATACTAAGTGATGCAAGATCCTTAATTTATCTTTATCTTATCATACAATGCAACTAGGAATGGACTGAACTGGATTACAATGCCAAGAGTTACAACAAGAGGGGGGTTAAGTATTTAGCTTGCAGGATCTTGCTTTCATGAAATTTGTTCCTCTGTACAAATCAGCTTGTACAAAAATTCGCCAAACACTCTGGTATTTCTTTCACGCTCTACTTCCAACTCGATGTTTAAATCCAAATGCTGCTCTCAATAGCATTTGTCTGGCCATATGATTGCCATTCAGATAACAGATACAGGACTCACTATACTTTAAACTATTGTTACCCAAAACCCATGTTTCTCAAGAACCTATATAGGGCTGGGAAACGAAGAAACCAAGAACAATAAAACTGAACAAAACCAGGGCTAGGAAACGAACAAATATGATTGCCCAGAACCTAAACTTTAAGAAAATTAAAAGCTGCAGAGAGAAATCAAAACAAAACAAGACGAAACACATTACACAAAAGAAAAGGGAAAAAAATCTATCGAATTGAAACCCGAAATTCTAAATCCCAACAATTCATTATCATGAAACAAAATATCCGGACAATAATAAAGACGAAGTATAACAATCGAACTAGAATATTAGAAATTTCTAAACAAAAAAGCAGTGCTTTATATCCCACAGCAGAAGAGAAAAATAGAAAGAAAGAGAGGAGAAATGTGTTGTGCTGTTTCTTCTTGGAGGAGGTTTCAGTTGAATAAAAAGAAATGAGGAAAGAAACAGATTGACCCTGAAGTTAGGGTTTACAAAACCCTTTTTGCAATAGCAAAGAAAAAAAAATGACTCCCAAAAAAACCCTTTCAATAGACCTGTAGAAGAATAGAGAGAGAGAGAGAGAGAGAGAGAGAGAGAGAGAGGCGAAAGGGTTTACATTTTAATCGACTGAACTCAGAGAGAGAGAGAGAGTAGTAGTAGCAGCAGCAAAGAAGAAGAACCGCATACCTAGCTAATTTCGTTCGTGACTGGGGGCCGGGCATGGTTTTAAATTTCGACCCGAAACAGTATTTTATTTCGGTCGGAATTTCGGAATTTCGGTCGAGATTTCGTTTTCCCCGAAATTTTACCCAAAAAACGTGTTTTTTTTAATTATTTTAATATTTTACAGAAATTTTATATTGAATAAAATACTCTTTTT
The DNA here is from genome assembly GCF_043159265.1 of Tasmannia lanceolata. NCBI lineage: Eukaryota > Viridiplantae > Streptophyta > Magnoliopsida > Canellales > Winteraceae > Tasmannia > Tasmannia lanceolata. The sequence goes on from NW_027518695.1 coordinate 13,341,470, forward strand.
CTTGTTTCGCCGGATTGGGCCGAAATTTCGTTTTTCAAGGGGTCCGAAACCGGTACCGAAACCGAAATTTAAATCCTGGACTGGGGGAGAGACTGAGGGAGATGAAGATTGCAGAAGATAAGGTGAAGGGAGCTTCGTTCGTTTCTGTGTTCAGTCCCTATATTAGTTTGCGCGATTTTACCCAAGGACTTCAAATTTCACCTATTTGAGGTGAACATTTGGCTTTGCTTTTTTTCTCATACTTTGTGACTTCAAGTTTTATCACTACTGGTGTTACAAGGTTTATCACTACTGGTGTTGGTGATAGATCCATTTTTATAGATGGTTACCTGTAAAAATTAGAAAAAAAAAAACGAGGATTGAGCATTGAGCAAGAATGAATAGATAAGAAGATGAAAGGGTGAAAATTTTATTTTCATTGGAAAAATTAGTGAGATTTTGAGGAAAGTACCTGGCCTAGAATCGAAGGAGGCATCTGAGAGTGAGGGGGGAGGAGGAAGAGATATTTCTGGATTGAGATTACACGTAGAAAGCACTGACGTATGAAATTAGTAGTCTTTGTACCTATCCTTTCCTTTTTATAGGTGTGGCTGAAAGGTCAGTTGAGTTTGTTCTACAAGGGGGGAAGTATGGGGAGTCGTAATTACAACTGTAAGACACTTATTTGTTAGATATGGTCAAATTTTGACCGTTGGATTAGGTCTATCTCTGGGAAGTGATATTTACGTCCCCCAGGGTAGACCACCTGGATTGGTAGGACCCACAGTATGAACGGTTGTGATGACCCCTGTCTTTTTCGCGGGTGCCCGCGGGTTGACCCGACCCGACCCGTGTTTTTGCGGGTTGGGTCACCCGCGGGTTAGTTTTTGACGGGTCACTAAAACTCTGACCCGTGCCCGCAAAATTTGCGGGTGGGTCGGGTCGACCGGCGGCACGAGTCGAGTTTGCCAGGTCTAGTTGTGTTCCCAAATTGGGGGGAAGAAGTTTTGGAAAAAATGTACATTATCCTTCTGTGTATTTTTGCCCAAACTAAACTTCCCTATAATTCAAGAATGAGATGCTTTAAGTATGGTATTTCCATGAATTGGTGGGCTGTTCGAACAAGCCATTAAATGATTGGTCCGCCGCCACTCATCGGAAATTTTTAATCTAGGACTATTAGGAACAAGTGTTGTATGCGAAGTTGGGTGTTCCCACTTTTTTCCACATTTTTATAATTTTTTCATCTTTTTTAACTACAACCTACATTTTCAAATTGCATCATTTTAAGAAATACAATTCAAAATCATTATTTTTTCACCGTCCCGTGCATCGCACGGGTTTGCAACTAGTATATATGTAAAACAGAATCCTGGAGGACGTGGGTGCACCACATGGCATCAGTTTTTTTTTTAATTTAGTATATACAAAATACAATATCAAAACTTTTATATTTATCCAGTAGAGTATTTAGGCAAAAAATCAGTTACTTTTCTATTTTTTCCCCACATGATATCAAAATGTTAATATTTATTCCCCTATAATATTTAGGCAAAAAATTAGCTACTTCTCTATTCTTTTCCTAAACATGTGGGAAGCAATAAAAAAATCAGCACTTCTCACGATTCTCCATCCCACATGGCATATCCTTTTCGAAAAAGTCTCTTAACGATTCTCTTTCCTTATACAAAAGGATTTGGTAGCTCTCTAATTTCGAACAAAACGATTTAGGTTTACCTGCATTTCCCTTCTCTCTCCACTTGAGAATTTAAATCTATTATAAAAAAAAAATTCATAGTTGCGAAACACGACTTTAAACATTTCATTAAAACAATTTTAAAGCATAGTTTCTTTCGTCGCCCCGTGCATCGTACGGGTTTCCCACTAGTAAAAATGATTACCTGAACCAACCCTATTCAATTTGTACTAAGAAGGACCCTCATTTTACAATAATATCCCCCTAAATTAACCACAATCACGTCATTCCCCTCTAAATTTTGGAAATTGCGGGTGGGTCAGGTCATTTCCTGACCCGACCCATGTGACCCGCACCCGCATCACCCGTGGGTTGACCCGGCCCGGCCCACCCGTTTGCCAGGTCTAAACACAACTGTTTTAATCTCACTCCCAGAGGGTAGATGATAGATGTGTTTGAGAAATTAAACTCGAACAAAAAAAAAACCAAGTGAAAAACAAGTTGTGTAGAATTGGATGAGCCAATGATAGACACGACTGCCTTTTTATATGCATGGCAAACTTAATGGAGTTGATACTACTGTAAATTTGTTTGAAAGACCCAATTTCAAATTACCCAAAAGTCGTCAAGCATGAAAAAGACACTAAAGCCAGCCCTAACTTGCAAAAGCCAACAAAGCCTGTTGCACAAACTTAGACTTTGCAATGAGGAGGGGGTTGTGAGGGTAATCAACTAAATCCAATGTACAGAACCTCAATCCACATCTACTATTTTCATCAAAATCCAAATGTTTCTTCGAAAAATAAAGTAGTCAGTATCTGTATCTGTACACATGATAGTATAAAGAATCATACAGCCACTTGATAAACAGATCCAAATAGTGGAGAATACAGAAGAAGAAAAGATATCATGCAGAGAGTCATGGGGTAAATAAAAATATGTGAAAATAGGTAAAAAAGAGAGAAGCGGTGTGCAGGGGTCCGGGTTTTTTTTGTTCACAGACAAGTGAGTTAGGCATCAGGGACTTAATTTTTCCACACCTACGCAACTAATCATAGATTAAGCATTCAAAATAATACAACATAACATAAAAATATTTCAATTCTTTTAACACGAAAATCTTTCTCAGACACAAAGTAGTCCTTACTAATAATTTTTACTAACATTAAGACAACTTAATTGATTCAGAAATCCGATTAGATATCAGCCACAAAGTAGTCCTTACTGAACAGTAAGACGACTTAATTTGATTCGAAGAATCGGATTAGTAAGAGTAAGAAAACTTAAACCATGAATTTAATCCTGGTAAACTGATATCTAATTCAAATGGAAATACTTGAAAACCCACAAACCTCATAAAACACAAACACGAAGGCTACTAATTCTCAATATCTCAAAATTCAATCGCAAACATCCACAAAAAGAGAATCTATCATTATTTTCTTAAAAATTTGAGGAAACGAAGATTTTATTTATTTGTAACTAACAAAGAAATCAGTACCTCTTGATGCTCAAGTGATGGACCTAATAAGAAAAAGAAGAACAATAAGTAAGTTGATGTTTATGAGTAAGAATTGGGTACTGATGGAGATGGACGGATATATATATATATATATATATATATGGGGATGGCAGTGGGATGGAAGGAAGGATAAATAGAGAGCTGAAGATAAATTACTAAAACGTGTGAGGATGTATGTAAAAGAGTCCAAAATAAAGAGGAGCCTTTGAGGAAATTGCTATTTTTTTCAGTAGAGGTTTCCAAGAATAAAAACAGAATCAGCTGGATATTTTATAGCTATTTTAGAGGAAAATTCAGTAAAGAAAACAAAGGGGAGTAGAAGGGGTATCAGATGGAGCTGATTTGGTAGGCCCCACCCATTTTTTGAAAATGAAGTGGACGGACCACACCATAGGATGATCCAACCGTCCATTTGATGGGCCCCAACGTTAATATGTTATGCCCCAAAAATCATTCCCATAGGATGATCACAACCCTCCGAGCTATAGAGGGTTCCATAATATATATGGTTTCTCTTTAGATTGGAGGGCTAGGATCATCCTATGAAAATAATTTTTGGGAAACAACTTATTTACGCTGCGGCACTTCAAATAAATAATTTATTTATTTATTGTTTCTCTTTAAATAAATTAATTGTTGTACGAAAATTAATGCCCTTGGAATGGGTGAATGGAACCAAAATTTTCTGAACCGACTAATATTTCTTTGTTAAGGCTATGAAATCTATAGATGAACGGTTGGGATCAACCTATGTTGCCAGCCACAACCTATTTATATTCTATGGTGCCAGCCATAACCTATTCAGGCATCAAACCCTTAAAAAATAGATTAGCTTGACAAAATTGACAAAATCACCATCCTTCACATTAGAAAAAAAAGCCATCTAACTAGATTAGCATGACAAAATCACCACCCTTAAAAAAGCCAAATGACCCGCGGGTTGACCAGACCCGACCCGTGTTTTTGCGGGTTGGGTCACCCGCGGGTCAGTTTTGACGGGTCACGAAAAACTCAGACCCATGCCTGCAAATTTGCAGGTGGGTCGGGTCGACCCGCGGGCATGGGTCGCGTTTGCCAAGTCTAAAAAAGAGTAGCTATAAATACACTAGTGGTGGCCCGAGTAAGAAAAGGTGGTGAATGTATCATTTCCCTAAATTATATATTTCACCATTGATTATAGGCCATTGGACCCATCTTGATTGGATGAACTTAGACCCTTGGTCTATTAGATCTCGTCTGGGGTTCCTCTAAGAGAAGCTGAAGTGGTGATTTTTGTAGGTCATAGTCTTAAGGATGAGATGTCCATTTGGCACTAAGACCCATCTTGTTTGACATCTAGTGGTAACTGATAATGATAATTGACTAAAAGAAGCTCATATTGACTCATTCTTATTTGTCGGATTGCTAGTACCACTCCAAAGAGGATCGTAGGGCCTACATGTGGGCCATACCAGTTGCAAAATTTGGTCCAAATGCAAGGCGCGCATGGAGTGACAGCCCTGACCTTAGTGTCCTCAAATCATTTAACTAGTTTTATCCCTTTTTATTATTATTTTTTTATTTTATGACATTTTTATATGATGTGTGCCTATGAAGTCAAGTATTTTTCAAAGGGTACAGTAGGTCCCACTTTGTAGGATGATCCAAACCGTTCAAAACATGACCCACAACATAAGCAGACCATACCCTATTAATCATCTCCATAGGATGATCTTCTTCCTCTGATCTATAGTGATTTCTATAATGAGCAGATCAAAGGGTTAAGATCATCCTATGCAGATGATTTAAGTGGTACAACCTATTTACGTTGTGGTCCAACAAATCAGACAGTTTGGATCATCCTACGAAGTGGGCTCCCAAGTTCTATAATGGGCAGATCAAAGGGTTCCAACAAATGAAACAGTTTGGATCATCCTATGAAGTGGGCTCCCAAGTACTACTTGAAAAATACTGAATTTCAATCCCACTCAACATATAAAATCACTTATTTTAGACCCTCACAAGAGAACCTAAAACAAAGAGAGGTGTATTCTATCAGAATAAGAAGGTGTTATTCTATGTTAATGAAAACTAAGGCTATACATATAAGCAAAGTGTAAACATATCTATAATGGCAGGGAAAGCTTCTAGGAGAGCTATTCCTAGAGCGGTCAACAATCATAGGAGGGGAGGAGAAGTTTATAGCGGGAAGAATGGGGTAGTGTTTCTGGGGAAGGGAAGGAGAGGAGGGCAGAGTGGGGAAGGGCACACCACACTAGCACTTGCCCTTTTCTTCTTATACAAACAACAAATAAATACTCCAGATCAACCCCAATAGGTACTCTTCACGCAAGGTAGGCAACCCTAGGCATAGCTATATCCGTCCCTTTTGATTACTTGGGTCACCCAGCAGCAGTGTACGTGCAGAGAGGATGATGTACTTCACGTCAGAAAGATTCAATGGGTATGATCGATACGTACACTGCTGGTGTCCAAGTAATCAAAAGGGGCGGCCCCTTTTGATTACTTGGGACACCCAGCAGTAGTGTACGTGCAGAGAGGCTGATGTACTTCACGTCAAAAAGATTCAATCGGTATGATTGCTACGTATACTGCTGCTGGGTGTCCCAAGTAATCAAAAGGGGCGGATTTATCACCTCCCTAACATTATACAACTTATCCAAGAATTTCTATCACAATGGAGAACAACCCCATAAGCTATCCCTCCCATCTTCAAAGTAAATCTATGTGGGCCCAGATGACCATTTGTACCATCCATGTAATCATATACACAATAGATGTGCCACAAAATGTTATTGATCTACACCTCAAACTATCTGTCCAATGGACATTTGCCAATTAAGAATGGACCACGTGAATTGCTTTGGTGAATCCTCCAACTCAATGAACCGGAGTCGGAATGAACGACCGGTTTATGTACTTTCTATATACATTTCGATTGCCGAAATCAAGAATAATGGACATCATATTCAGACCCCTATCCTAATTCTCCGTTAAACGGAATGAGAACAAAAAGGGGAGGGGGGTATTTTATAAAAGAAGTCCTCTTCTTTATTTGTAAAAATAGTCATCCGGTTTGACAAATTGCAAATAGAGTCATCACTTGTGAGTTGTGAGTGAAGAGATGAAAATTACCTTGTAAAAGGGCCAAAATACCTATGATGTTCAGTTATATGTTTTGACAGGGTGGGTCACCCGAACTCAAATTCAAACCCGTGCATTGAGTGGGGCCCATCATTTTGCCTCAAGTTTTGATGGGTAGGTCCCACGACCTCCACCCATCCCCACGTATGTAGCGGGGCTTACAATTGTACATGTCATATTTTGATGGCGTGGGCACATTTTTTTACACCCGCTCATAAGAATGGTAGGATATATAGAAGTGATATTCCCAAACCCTTCATTCAAAACTTATCATTGACTGACATGGGTATTCTGTTCCTTATAAAAGGTAATTTTAGAGAGATGATTTTTTCGCCCCCCCCTAGGATAATGCGCTCCCCTTTTAACGTGAGTTGTGGCTAGACTTTAACGCTTTTTTACGTCAAATCATGTTAACAGGGGGCGCATTAACCTACAAGGGTGAAAAAATCATTACCTGAATTGTATCTTTTCACGTGTAAGGACATTTTGGTCTTTTTGAAGGAGTAAAGAAAAAACAAATACTGCGAGTATTGTGGTCACAAATCGATGGCATGACTACAAAATTCTATCAAACATAATGAGTCTATTTGCAAATTGTCAAACTAGAAGACTCCGTTTGCAAATAAAGCAAAGTAGAAACTTCTTTTGCAATAAGAAAAATTCCATTCCAATTGTGTGGGATGAAAATACCATCTCTTGGAGTAGGAAACAGATTCCGAGATTCCCTCCGCTAAGGGTGCAACTCGGGTCGGGTTCGATCTGAACAAAAGTCGGGTTCGGGTTCAGGTTCAGGTTGAGAGCTTGGGCAACCCAACCCGAGTGAAACCCGGCCTTTTTTATCATTTTTTTTAAAGTTTAAAAACTCGTGTAAGGTTGTGTTGGAAAAAAGTAGGGCTGCAACTAGGTTAGGTCGGGTTGAGGTTTTACTAAAAAATGAATAGGAATTTAAGATAAAAGCTCAACCCAAATTCCAAAAAATCAACCCGAGTTGCACAGCTAGAAAAAAGGGTTCCTCGGGTTGGGTCAGGCTGGAAATCGGATCGGGTTGGCCTCAACCCGATCCGAATTGCAACCCCACGTCGGTGTCAATTCCACCCTCCTAATTCCATTCCTTTTTTTTTTTGAACAAAATGCCTGAATTGGAATGAGATCACCATTCGAGGGCCTGATTCTGACAATCCAAAAGCAGAGCCTAAATTAAGATTTGAGTTCCCAAAACAAGAAGACAGGAACACGGCTTGACCAAAGATAATGACTCTATCAAACATAATGACTCTATTTGCAAAATTCTATCAAACATAATGAGTCTATTTGCAAATTGTCAAACTAGAAGACTCCGTTTGCAAATAAAGCAAAGTAGAAACTTCTTTTGCAATAAGAAAAATTCCATTCCAATTGTGTGGGATGAAAATACCATCTCTTGGAGTAGGAAACAGATTCCGAGATTCCCTCCGCTAAGGGTGCAACTCGGGTCGGGTTCAATCTGAACAAAAGTCGGGTTCGGGTTCAAGTTGAGAGCTTGGGCAACCCAACCCGAGTGAAACCCGGCCTTTTTTATCATTTTTTTTAAAGTTTAAAAACTCGCGTGTTGGAAAAAAGTAGGGCTGCAACTAGGTTAGGTCGGGTTGAGGTTTTACTAAAAAATGAATAGGAATTTAAGATAAAAGCTCAACCCAAATTCCAAAAAATCAACCCGAGTTGTACAGCTAGAAAAAAGGGTTCCTCAGGTTGGGTCAGGTTGGAAATCGGATCAGATTGGCCTCAACCCGACCCGAATTGCTACCCCACGGCGGTGTCAATTCCACCCTCCTAATTCCATTCCTTTTTTTTTGAACAAAATGCCTGAATTGGAATGAGATCACCATTCTAGGGCCTGATTCCGACAATCCAAAAGCAAAGCTTAAATTAAGATTTGAGTTCCCAAAACAAGAAGAGAGGAACGCGGCTTGACCAAAGATAATGACTCTATCAAACATAATGACTCTATTTGCAAAATTCTATCAAACATAATGAGTCTATTTGCAAATTGTCAAACTAGAAGACTCCGTTTGCAAATAAAGCAAAGTAGAAACTTCTTTTGCAATAAGAAAAATTCCATTCCAATTGTGTGGGATGAAAATACCATCTCTTGGAGTAGGAAACAGATTCCGAGATTCCCTCCGCTAAGGGTGCAACTCGGGTCGGGTTCAATTTGAACAAAAGTCGGGTTCGGGTTCAGGTTGAGAGCTTGGGCAACCCAACCCGAGTGAAACCCGGCCTTTTTTATCAATTTTTTTTAAAGTTCAATAACTCGTGTAAGGTTGTGTTGGAAAAAAGTAGGGCTGCAACCAGCTTAGGTCGGGTTGAGGTTTTACTAAAAAATGAATAGGAATTTAAGATAAAAGCTCAACCTAAATTCCAAAAAATCAACCCGAGTTGCACAGCTAGAAAAAACGGTTCCTCAGGTTGGGTCAGGTTGGAAATCGGATCGGGTTGGCCTCAACCCGACCCGAATTGCAACCCCACGTCGGTGTCAATTCCACCCTCCTAATTCCATTCCTTTTTTTTTTGAACAAAATGCCAGAATTGGAATGAGATCCATTCCAGGGCCTGATTCCGACTATCCAAAGCAGAGCTTAAATTAAGATTTGAGTTCCCAAAACAAGAAGACAGGAACGCGGCTTGACCAAAGAGAGAGAGAGAAGAAAAATCCTCGTGGCTTTACAAGAGCGCTAAAAAGATTCGGAAACGGATGTTTAGGAAACGGCAGTTCAAATAGGCCGGACAAAAGGCGGAAATTATTAAATTTCTGTCTAATAATATATCATACAACTCTCCTCCCCTTTTTCAGCTCTGTCTTTGTTTTGTTGTTTCACCCTCACTTCCTCCCAACTCAGAAGGAAAAAAAAAAAGTTAAACAACTTTGACATGGGTTGGTTCCCTTGCTCAGGAAAATCTAACAAAAAGCCTGAGAAGAAATCTAATGCTCTGATCGTAACCTCTTCAGGTATTTGAAAAGAGAAAAAAAGAATATTTTTTAAGGATATTTTGAGCTATCTCATTTTGCATAATTTTCCATTTTGTAAGCAGGATCTCTTGCCCTTCCTTTTATTTTTTGAGTTTTTGTGTATTAGGTCATCTGGGTTTGTTATAAATCGATTGAAATAGGGTGATTTTTAGATGCCCTTTATGGGTTTAGGGTTTATTTTTTATCTGATTAGGTTAGGGTTTTGAATTGGGGTGTTTAGGGGAGGAGAATTATTGGGTTCTTCGATTGGGATACATTTTTTCTCATTTGGGCTTGTTTTGATTAGCTTGTAAGTTGATTTCTTAGGTAACCCTTTTATGTATTTTTGGTTAATATTGTTTGAGCTTTGATGGGTTGATTTGGATTGCCTTAAAATTAGGGTTTGGAATCCTAGTTCGGTTCTGGCCAATCTATTGGGTTTTGTTTATATGGATTCTTTTTAGGTTTGCTTCAAATCAGTTTTTATTTTATTTTTTCTCCGATTTTTTTCAGCAGAAATTTAAGGCTTAGATGATGGCATAGAACTCTCAGCTGGTTTTTATTTATCTTTTAGTTTTACAAATTAGAAATCCAACTTCTGATGATTCTGAATTTGCTAGCTTGATAGAGTTTGATGAACATTTTGGTCTTAGGTTAGATGAATCTATCTGGTGCCTTGATTTGCTTTGTGGGTTATGTTTTCAATCGCGTAGGCACCGATTCCAAACTAGGGTTCTTTATCTAGAAAAAGTACTGTTTTTTCTTAGTACAGTGTTCGGATTTTATGATACAGAATTGTAAAATTCTAGATTTTAGAAGCTAAAACTTGGATTTTATTAGCGTATAAATACAGGTTTTAGCTTTTAAATTCCAGTTTTTAGCTTGTAAAATCCAGGATTTTACAATTCTGGATTATAAAATCCTTAATTCCAAACGACCAACTGTTGAATGATAGATGGTGGTGCGGGATGAATAATTGCTACTGTTCAATCAATGGGTGTTTGTTTGTTTTCAGGATTTTATGTATTCTTGTTGTAACCCTTTTGCTTTGGAGGAACTAAAGGTTAACCCTTCTTTGAAGGCTATTTGTCTTGTATGCTATTTGTTTTCTTTTGAAATGGCGGTGATTGTGGTGTTCCCTTTAAATACAGACAGCTTGAAGTTAAATTTCTATCGTTTATGTATTTATTTCTTCTTTTTGTTTATTATTGAAATTGCGTTGACCGAGGTGTCCTGATTTATTTACTTTTTTCTTCAGAGAAATTAAAGGTGAATCCATCTTCAGAGAGATTGAAGTTAAATCCGTCGTTGGATGTGACAAAGGAGGTCTCCAAGGATGGGGCTGATCATATTGCTGCTCAAACATTTACATTTCGTGAATTGGCTGCCGTAACTAAGAATTTCAGAGCTGATTGCCTTTTGGGGGAGGGTGGGTTTGGTCGAGTTTATAAAGGACGTCTCGAGAGTACCAATCAGGTCGGCTTTCTGCTGTTTATTTATTATGTCCTCATCCGTGTTTGATTCTCAGTGTATTGATATATTCAGATGGGTTATTTATAATACATCACACATATTTCTATCATGTTCTGTGCGTTGAGGTTCTTCTTGTAGTATTATAGCTCGGTTATTTACAAAATGTTTCACATATTTGTGTACTTTTTGTTTATTCATGTTTTCTTGGAATATTTTTACTGGGTTATTTACAAATTTATTTCACACTCCGTATGTTTAGGTCTTTTTGCTAATTTTATAGATTGAGTTATTTACAAAACATTTCAGTCGTTTGTATCATGTTCTGTATATTGAGTTTTCCTTGTATCATTATAATTGGGTTACTTGCAAAAGCTTCAATTATATATGTCTTGTTCGGTATATTCAGGCATTCCTGTCATCTATTGCTTACATGAGTGTAGTTTCTCAACCTTCCACTCAAGCTTTGAAGTGTAGCATTTTCATTATTTTCTTATTCGATAATTGAGATGATGCATTTGAAGATTGAATTTGTCAATGTTCTTGTCTTTCCTTTTTGGCTTTTTCCATATTGATGTCCAAGAAATTGGGTCTATTGTTCAGATGTATTTGGACCCCGATGCAAAATATTAAGCTGTTTACGTGTGGAAATTGTGTTGTATGTGGCATAGATTGTGGCTATCAAGCAACTTGATCGTAATGGGTTGCAAGGAAATCGGGAATTCCTTGTCGAAGTACTGATGTTAAGTCTACTTCACCACCCTAATCTTGTAAATCTAATTGGTTACTGTGCCGATGGAGATCAGAGGCTTTTAGTTTATGAGTACATGGCACTAGGATCTTTGGAAGATCACCTACACGGTATGTTACTTAATAATGTTCTCATTGGCGTTATTTTTCATTCCCTAGTATTATTGTATACACAATGATTTGTCTCATCTATTTGCAGATCTTCCTTCTGATAAGAAACGACTTGACTGGAATACGAGAATGAAAATAGCAGCTGGTGCAGCTAAGGGTTTGGAGTATTTACATGATAAAGCCAACCCGCCTGTTATATACCGTGATTTAAAGTGCTCAAACATCTTGCTTGGTGAGGGATTTCATCCCAAACTATCCGACTTTGGCTTGGCAAAACTTGGTCCAGTTGGAGATAAGACACATGTTTCTACTAGGGTGATGGGTACATATGGCTACTGTGCACCTGAATATGCAATGACAGGCCAATTGACACTAAAATCCGATGTCTATAGCTTTGGGGTGGTTCTATTGGAAATTATCACTGGGAGGAAAGCAATCGACAACTCTAAAGCTGCTGGGGAGCACAATTTAGTTGCATGGGTAAGATTGCCTACTTTGCAAGAAGAAACCTACATTTTTCCAGATTTATTTAATTTTTTGTTCATTTATATCATTATATGTTTTGAGTCACACATGCATCTTTTGGTGATATTCTCTATGGTGCACTTGATTTTCTGCAGTCGAGTCAATCTGAAATTGGCCGTGGCTAGTTCCTTGTGTTCTGCTTGAGAACCTGAATTCTTTTTTCTAAACTTAATTCTTCCTATGAAGCTCATGTTTATGTTTTTTCTTTTGCTCACAAAAACATTTTATGCGAATTCAATTATGTTTTTCCTGTTTCTTTTTGGTACTTTCAGTTATTGTTGATCAACTGCTTAAGTTGCCTCTTTCCTTATACAACCAGATGTATGTTTTTTCTTTTGTTCACTAAGACACTTTATTTGAATTCAATTCTTTCTTTTTTTTTTACTTGAATTCAATTCTGTCTTTTCTTTTTCAATTTAGTTACTTTCACTGATTGTTGATCAACTGTTTGTGTTGCATCTTTCCTTTTACATCCAGATTGATCTTCACAACTTTATGTTGTATGGGTCTATGTCACAAATATCTCTGATATTTTTAAAATATAGCATTTTTATCGCGATACTTTGATAAAATCGACAAAATCCCGAAATAATCCCTAGAATTTTAAGAACTATAGTGATATTTTCATTTTCTGCAAGAATATCATGATATTTTATATATTTTTTTCATTTATATATTTTTAAATTATTTTATTTTATTGTTTTTCCCCGATATAAACCCAAAAAATAAAAAATATATATCCCGAGATTTTTCCCTTGCCGAGAAATTCCGGAGAACAATATTTGTGACATGTTGTGGGCTTTTGGACTTGAAGATCCTGGTTGAAATGAAGAGTTCTTTCTCAGATCACTTCATAAGCTCAGGCATTGGGAGCCATCATAGAGGAACTCTTCATCTCGTGGACCTCATCGGACCATTTCTATTCTTTCGAGGCTCAATTCATCACATTGCACTTTATTTTCATGCTGTATGATTCTGGAAGGATAAATCCTGTTATGTTAACCACTCCGAAAGAAAAATCAACAGCTCAAGTAGTCTATTGTATGATTATTTATGAATCCCTGGTGATTGCAGGCGAGACCCTTGTTCAAAGACAGGAGGAAATTCCCACAGATGGCGGACCCCATGCTTCAAGGTCAGTATCCAGTACGGGGCTTATATCAAGCACTTGCTGTTGCCGCGATGTGCGTTCAGGAGCAGCCTACCATGCGGCCCCTCATAGCAGACGTGGTCACTGCTCTCACTTACCTTGCTTCTCAAACATATGACCCCAACAACCAACCCGCTCCTTCTACTCCTCGCTCAAGAAAGGGCAGTGACAAGAGATTCAATGGTGAACAAGCCAGAGGATTCAACTGAAATCCATTGGTCAACAGCTATATTTCTTTCATGAAACCTTCAGCTGCCATCATTTCAATCCTTACTATCATGGTTACTACTTGAGGAGACTTATCTTTTAATATTTTCTCACATGAGGGATGGTTTTGGTATGTGCGCTCATGTGGGTCAGAGCTCGTCGGTGCCCGTTTTTTGGCTGCGCCCCAGTTATTAAATTTTGTATCACCCCAGGATAACATGTACACCCCAGGTAGGTGCAATCTGCCATTTTTATTTTTATTTTGTTTGTAAATGTGAGTTCGTGCCCTTGTATTAAAATGCCAGTTATCCTTCTTCAGACATCATATTGCTGTTTCTATAAAGTGTAATCCTTATATGTTTAGATACATATACCATTATTTTTTCCCCTCACAGTTCATGTATCCATTTCTACTGCTATTCTTCCGCTCGCACATGTATCCATTTCTACTGTTATTTATCCAATCGCCGCTGATTCTTATGTGTTGATATTTCTTCTAGCACTTGAACCCTAAACCCTAAAAGCCTAAACACCCGAAACGCTAAAACCCCCAAACCCTAAGGTCATGTTTGGCTACCGTGATTTTTTTTTTTCCATGATAAATCGGGGTTCTCCAAGTGGATATGAGAGTGAAGTGGCTAAATATCAGGAAACTAAACAGTGTCTCCGGTGATGAGAAGTGGCAAACAGTCGATCGGATTTTCAGTATAGTTTTTGGTTCCCTGATTTTTAGCCACATCACCCTCATCTTGATCCATGCATTATTTATCTTAGCCGTCCATGCGGCACAACCCAACCATAGATCTTTTGAATTTGAATAATATCCAAGAAATGGCAGGTTGAAAAGATTAGCTCTGGTAGTTAATTTGAATGTGATAATTAGAAGGAAGATTAGGAGAGAATCTTTCGATTAGTTAATCTGAATTTGAATGTGGCTAAGCATAGTAAGTTAGTAAAGTAATTGCAATTAGGAAGGAATATTTTTAGTAGTTAATTAGAATTAGAATTAGAATTAAGAGAGGATAAATGTGAAGGTGAGAGAGAATAGAGCCATCATGAGAAATCTGTAAATCCGAGAAGTGAATTGGAGGAATCGTTCCCTTCGAAGAGAACATTTTATGTTATTTTCGTAGTATTCAATTGGGATCCTATCACATCCCCACTTGGAAACCCCAATTTATCATGAAAAATAATTCATGGTAGCCAAACGTGCCCTTAATGTATCCATTTCAACTGATGTGTTGATATTTCTTCCAGTACTTGAAACCTAAACTCTAAAACCCTAAACACTCTCAACCCTAACCCTAAACAGTGCATTGAATACTTGTATGTATTGCTTTTTAACACAGCTGACTGCATCATATGAATTGGAATACTTCCCATCTTGCTGATATCAGACTGTTGAAGGATCCATGGCATTTGGTTATTTGGTTACTTTAGCTTGTCCTGTTGAAGGATCTAGCACTTGGGTCATCTTTTGCCAATCCTTTTTCAGCTCTCTCAATTATGATCACTCTTCTCACGTTTCTGGGTTCTGTTTGTTATCTTTAGATTTTTCAAGTATAATAATCCAGTGTAGCCATCTTTCAATATAAAAAAATTGCAATGTTGGTTATCATTTTATTGTATTATACATGGCCAGATGGCAATTTTGTTTAGCTGATCTTGAGCGCGACAAATGCCGTTCCGTAGAAGTGGCAAAACTGTTGACCATTGCCCAAAACCTACGATTAAATTAATATTAATCATTATCTTAAGAGCCACCTTAGTCTACCAGTTCTTTACCAAGTCTTGTCTGGCCTACCACATAAGTCGCAAATATCGTTCTCGGGAATTTCTTGGCAAGAGAGAGATGCTAATTTTTTTTATTGGTTTATATCAGAGAGAAATTATGAGAGTAAATTATATTAAAATATATAATTTCATAGAAAATATAAAAGAAAAAACATCATAGTTTTATCATGATATTTTTCATGATGAATTATCAAAATGAAAGGGTCGGGATTATTTTAGAATTTTTGTTGTTTTATAAAGGGAAATGATCTCAACACTCCATTGTTTTGATAAGATGCACGCAGCATCTTGTCGCTTAGTATTTAAAGGGAAGGAAAACACCAAAGGCGGCTAGTTTATTTTCTGAACTTCCAAAGGCTGTCAGTTTTCAACTTTACGCCCTGACACGACAAAAGGACATGTGTCAGACTAAATATAGACTATTTTGCCCTTCCTTGTTTTGCAAGTGGTACACATCACAATCAACCTTTTCCTGCTAATAACGTCTCTTTTTCTACCTGCATTAAATATACCTCATCGACATCCGCAAACTAGAAATCAAGAATAATCTTTGTTGTACAGGCGGAAGTCGACGGCTACAAGGTAAGGTGAGACTGGAATGCAGATAGGTGCGATTGGAAAATACATGGGTGCGAGTGCATTAAAGAAATCTGATTGATATTTTTTGATCTCGAGGCCCACGCCTTCGAACTTGATAAAGGAAAGAAAGACTTAATTTATGACGTTGAACGATTAATCTATGGGTAAGAACTAGGGTTCGTTTTGAATTAAGTGGGGTTCAGGTATTTTTCCGAAAGGTTCATGTTTCAACGTCGTCGTAGCTAGTATCTTCTGCTTTTACCGTCTATAAGCCCAAGGATGTATAAAAAAAATCAGTTTCACAAATTTTTTAATTTTTTATGCTAGTGGGCATCCCTCAATTACATTTCCATTTTTCTCTTCTCTACTACAAGAAGAAAAATAGAAGGCAACCTTGACAACAATAAGAAAAATTGAAGTAAATTGTTAACGTCGACGTTAATGTCGAAGTTAACGTCGACGTTAACTTCGACGGAACTGATCACTCACGGCTAATCATGCACAAGTCACTTATTATAGCATAAGTTATCAGTTCTGTCGAAGTTAACGCCGACATTAACTTTGACGTTAACTTGACGTTAACAATTTACTTCTATTTTTCTTATTGTTGTTTTAATAGAGATTTGCTAGCGACCTTCGCAAAGGCTACTTCTCGCCCATCCTTTGTAATTGCATATGATCATGTGATGATAGCCATTATTGTTGACTTTTGGGAGATTTTTTTATTCATTGACCATGGTGCAAACTGCAAAGGATCTGCAAAGGATGTGCAGAAGTACTTTTCTTCGAAGGTGGCTAGCAATAATAATCCAAAGGTGGGTAGCAATAATAATAGCCGGTAAGTACCTAAATTTTGGAGAAAAATTACCGGGAAAAAGTTATAAATTAGAGAAACTACCGAAAAAGTACCAAAAGAGGTACCTTTATAGAAAAATTACCCAAAAACCTACTAAAAAATGCATCAAGATATGAAAATTACGAGAAAAATGCCCAAAATAAAATATTCCAAATGCACATATATACATTCCGATCGCACCCATCACATTATTCCAAATGCACCTTACTTCGTATCCGTCGATTCCTGCCTCAACGGCAAATATTATTGTTGCATTTACACTTACATTCACAACGTCGACGTTGACATGAAATGATTTACATTCTTTGGCAGATTTCAAGGTATATTTGATGCAAGTAGAAAAAGAGACACAATGAGTAAGAAAAGTTGGATGTGATGTATGCCACTCGAGAATCTGCAGGGAAGGGCAAGATGGTCTTAATTTGTTCTGACACAGGTCCTTTTGCCGTGTTAGGACGTAAAGTTGAAAACTCGCCGCCTTTAGAAGTTCAGAAAATAAACCAGCCACCTTTGGTATTTTCCTCTTTAAAAGGCTTATAAGAGCTTTTTGAGAACCATAATTCCTCCTGTCAGCCCTTTAAATGGTAGACGATAAGATGCTTCGTGCATCTTATCAAAACAATGATGTGGAAACCATTTCCCTTTATAAAAAATCGGGGGTATTTGTGACCATGCCTAAAATTACCCATAGTACTTTCGAGCCAGAGACACCACTGAATTGTGGGCCCACCACTAATCCACCTCACACGTCTTTTGCTCTGTTGTGATTTAGATCAAGAGCTTGAAATCATGGTAAAAAAATACCTCTTAACTTGTTCGAAAATATTGCCATATTTTGTGTTTTCTAATAAAATGCCATAATTCTGATATCTTCTTGGGATTTTTTCCACTTCCGAAAGTTTCAAGATCTGCTTTTGTTATGGAAATTGTTATAGAGAATCAATTCATAGCTTCGTATTCCTTGGTTGGACCTGGGGGTGGCAATCCAACCGATACCGAACCGATACTGAACCGAAACCGAACCGAAAATTTGGTTTCGGTTTGGTTTTACCAAACCGATTCAAATTTCAAACCGAACCGTTGCCACCAATTTCCAATGATTATGAGTAAGGGGTGGCGAAATCGGCCGAACCAAAACCGAACCGAAAATTCAAATTTCGGTTCGGTAGAACCAAACCGATTCAAATTTCGGTTTGGGGGTCAAACAGAACCGAAACCGAGCCGTTGCCACCCCTAGTTGGACCTGTACCTCACCACTTTACTCTCTCCTTCCTTCTTGAGGGATGTGGAACTAACTTCCCAAACGACCATTATACCCTTTGGCAATATCTACTAAATGCACAGTAGACTGGCAAAATTGCAAGTGGGACGCACTTCTAAAAATGATCCAAATCATTCAGATATTGGACCCTATCATGCCCAAGTAATTGAATGGGTTGGATCATAGATTCAGTGGGCTCCACTCAAAACATGAGGCAAAATGGTGGGACCTATCTTATCAAAACATGAGGTAAAATGGTGGACCTCACCCAATGCATGGGGTTTGAGTTGAGTTGTTGTGACCCACCCTATCAAAACGTATCACCGAGAGCGTGACAAGTATTTTGGATTTTATTTTTTACACGGTAATTTTCATCTTTTCCCCTGTAAGGACATTTTGGTCTTTGTATGAGTCAAAAAAAAAAAAAAAAAATCTACCATGGATATTTTGGTCACAAATTGATAGCACGCGGGATTTGCAAAATTCACTAAAATGTGATGATAACTGATGACCCTATTTGTAAAGGGAAGTGATGATATATCCGCCCCTTTTGATTACTCGGGACACCCAGCAACATACTAAAAATGGATCCACAATTTGATAATATATCTTCTGGCTCTGACCCTTGTGGTTGTTGTTTGCTTTGCCTTGTGTGGCTCCTTTGTTGTTCTCCCTTTGGTTTGTAAGGGGTTTGTTTTTTTCTTGCTTCATGTAATCCTTTTTTATCTAATATATCTGGTAGGGGTCGGGTAGGGGTCGGGTCCTGTCCCGCCTAACCCCAGCTTACCCATAAAAAAAAATTTGATAATTATTATTGGTTTTTTTGTCCCAAAAATCTATTTTAATAGGATCGGATCATGTGGGTCCGTTAGACTGTCCAGGTCCATTGTCAACCCTAATTACCGTACACATGGGCGTGGGTCTTTACCAGACTGCTTTGTGGGTCTATACCAGACTGCTTTGTTTTCTTTTTAAGAAGAGAGTGTTCTCCTTCTCTCGTATTCAAATTCAATGTATTGCCATTTACATTAAAACAGTCAAGCCTTGCCATTAAGCTACCACCTACATTTTAATTTTTTTCTCTCTCTTTCTTGAAAAATACTTTAAAGACTACTCCACTAGAAAATTGTACAGAATGGATGCAGATACCGTATAAGAACTCTTATCTATCTATAATAATATAGTGTAGAGGAATGCTAAACTTAAGGGTGCCCTTGCAATAACCCAGCCGCATGAGCTCCCCATTGGATCCACATCAACCAACTTCATTTATAACAACATAAAATTTGCATATGGATTGGGTAACAAGGATCCAAGAGGGTGCCGTTGCGGCTGGGTTTTTGCAGGGGCACCCTTCAATTTAGCATTCCTCTATATAGTATACATGTATCTTTCCGTTGTCATACGTTATCTTTCCAAGAAAATCCTGTATATGGAAAAATCTTTTCCTCTAGAAATTCGGTAGCCTCTCTCCACACAAACCCATGCATAGGGCCCCACCATTTTACACCTCATGTTATTGATTGGATGGGCCACCTCTTTACACCTAATGTTTTTTGTATAGGATGGGGTTTACTGTTTTACACCTCAGGTTTTGATGAGGTGGGGCCCACTATCTCTATCCAAACCCATGCATAGGGTGGGGTCCACCATTTTACTCGTGATTTTATTGATGGGTGCAGGGGCGATGCCAGAAATTTTGCACAAGGGGGGCAAAAATTATAGTAATTTTTTATCTATCTTAAAATTAAGATAGAAAAAATTTCTATCTGAAATTTCGAAAAGGGGGCAAAAATTATAGTAAATTTTGCACAAAAAAGGGAGATAAAAATGGTAAAATTAAAATTTTAAACTTAGTTTCTATCTTAGGGATGATCGGAAAGGAGGGCATATTTTTTAAAAAAGGGGGTAAGTATAAAAAAATATTAAAAAATAAAGGTATATTTTTTTTTTCTAAAAACTTAAGGGGGGCAATTGTCCCCCTTTCCTCTCATGTGGCATCGCCCCTGGATGGGTGTGTCCCACCATCTCTACCAAAATTTATGCATTAGGGTAGAGGCCACCATTTGCACGTCATGTTTTGACTGGGGGCCCAAATGCATATAACATGGGCCTGCAATACTAGTAGTCTAGTACTATTATATATATAAAACAATATAGCAAAAAAAAAAAAAGGGGTGGAGCCTCTGGCTCAGTTGGTTAAGGCTTTGTTATGCAAGCTTGAGTTCAGTCAGTCCCAGCTTACCTACCAAAAAGAAATCTACTATAATAAGCTGAATGGAAAAGCCCAAGCTTTTTTGAATTTTTTGAAAAATCTATGAAATTTACACCTCACTTTTTTTTATTTTTTCTAACAAAGGTACCCATTCAACCCATATATTTTCAATCATACCCCTCCTTTATGCTTTTTAAGAAAAGCACCCATTCAACCCACATATTTTCGATCCTACGCCCCCCTTTATGCTTTTTAACAATAACACCCATTCAACCCACATATTTTCAATCCTACGCCCTCATTTATGCTTTTTAACAAAGGCACTCATTAAACGGACATAATTTCAATCCAACCCCCTCTTTTTGTTAAAAAACATTAGAAAATATTTTTAGAAAAATATAAAAAAGCATATATTTTTAGAAAAAGTATATGATACTTTTTTAATTTATTTTTAGCTACTTTTTTACTTATTTTTTCTACATATTTTTTAAATAACATTTTTTTGTATCATATACTTTTTTTGGCCGTGTCGTGCATATTTTTATTTTTTTTACACAAATTAGTTACGAAATTTTGTATCATATACTTTTTTTTGGCCGTGTCATGCATATTTTTAATTTTTTTAACCAAAAATTAATTACAAAATTTTGTATCATATACTTTTTTTCCGCCGTATCGTGCATATTTTTTTTTCCAGAAAAAGTAATTAGAAAACTCTTTCTTTTGCATTTTTTTCATTACTTGGTACGTGGTTATGCATACTTTTTTGGACATGGTTATGCATACTTTTTTGCTTATTGTTTCTACATATATTTAACTAAATTTTTTTTATGTTATCATAGTCTTTTTTTTTGCCGTGTCGTGCATTGCACGTTGGGTATCATACTCCTTTTTTTGGCCATGTCGTGCATCGCACGTTGTGGTTAAAAATATTGTTTCTACATATTTTTAACTAATTTTTTTCCTGGTATCATACTCCTGTTTTTGGCAGTGTCGTGCATCGTACGTTGGTGGGGGGCCAAATGTTGCCACACATTTTTTTGGCGCTTCCACCCTTTGTAATTTGTCTTCTATCTGTTTTTTCTTTTTTTCTAAAGGTCTTATTTTAATAAAATGACAACCATGATAAGTTCTATCTATTGTAGTGTTCTTTTTTGCCCCTTGCTTCCTATTTAGGGGACCGTTCATTTTTCATTTTTTGGATTGTGAGAATAAAACGGGATAAGTAAAACCGAAAAGTGACTCAAACAACTTCACAAACTGACTTTGAAGATGAACCATGACAGATGGTTCCAAAGAAGGAATACCCTAGCATTCCTTACTTAAGACACTCCCAAAGATTCCAACAAGTCCCCATCAAGTTAGCTGATTATTAACTCAAGAGTATTGAGCAGTTTGAACTCTTAGGCTTAGTGCTCTGTTTTTTGTCTATCTCGGTTTTTGGATCTCTCTCTCTCTCATGTGACCCGAGTTAGGGATGTTGTCTTGTACCCATGAATTTAACATATTTCTCTTTATCTAATAAACTGGTAGGGGTTTCCGCCAAGCCGCTGACCCAACCACAACTCAAAATTGAATTTAATTTTGAGTCAATCCTTAAGAGTTTAACAAAAAAATCAAGGTTTTTTGGACTAGAAAAGTGCCTTTTATCATTAATAATGAGAGAAAGTTTTTGTGTAGTTATTGTTATAGGTAATTAGGTCAAGCAAGAGGTTGTTTGAAGCATTACACCCAAGGTATCCATTATCTTATTGGGCTTATATTAGAACATACATGGGTTATATCATATACCCAACAATTATTCTCTTAGTTTGGTTGTTCTCTGGGTGTGACGTGAAGTGGAATGAGGTGTTTTGGTGTTGTTGTTCTCTTACGTTTGGTTGTTTTTCCTAGGGTGAAGTCACATATCGAGTAGTATGTACTTGGTATTTATCTCCGCCGTGAAGTGGGGTTGGTTATTAGTGGAACCTCAAGGAGGGCTATCTTGAGACGAGCGGATGTAGGCAAGTTGCCGAACCACTATAAAAATACTGGTGTGATTATACTCCTCTTGCTCTTGATATCTTATGGATCATGAGATGTCCATTTGGCATGGGCCTAAGACCCATCATGTTTGACATCTAGTGGTAATTAATAATAATTGACCAAATGGAGCTCATATTGACTCGTTCTTATTTGCCGGAGTGCGAGTACCACTCCAAAGAGGATAGTAGGGCCTACATGTGGGCCATACCACTTGCACAATTTGGTCCACATGCAAATTACCGAAATTTCAGCTCCAAATAAACGACATTTTGAGCACCTTTATTGAATTTCGGCTAAAATTTCGGTTTCGGTGAGGACCAAAATTACCCCCGAAACCGAAATTTAAAACCTTATTATGAGTGAAGAGATTAAAATTACCTTGTAAAAGGACCAAAATATCTATGACGTTCAGTTATATGTTTTGACAGGGTGGGTCCCCCGAACTCAATTCAAACCCATGCATGGAGTGGGGCCTACCATTTTGCCTCAAGTTTTGATGGGTAGGCCCCACGACCTCCACCCGTGCCCACTTATGTGGCGGGGCTTACAATTGTACATGTCATGTTCTGACGTTGTGGGCCCATTATTTTACGCCCGCTCATATGAATGGTAGGATATATAGAAGTGATATTCTCACACCCTTGATTCAAAACTTATCATCGACTGTCAAGGTTATTTTGATCCTTGTAAATGGTTATTTTATCTTTACGTTTTGGTCTTTTCAACGAGTAAAAAAAAAAAGGAAAAAAATCTACCGTGAGTATTGTGATCACAAATTGATGGCATGACTCATTAAAATTCTATCAAACATGATGACTCAAGTTGCAAATTGTCAAACTAGAGGACTCCTTTTTTCCAATAAAGCAAAGTAGAAACTTCTTTTGCAAAAACCCCTAAAAACATTGTTATAAAATTCCATTCCAATTGTCTGGGATGAAATCATGAAAATACTGTCTCTTGGAGTCGGAAACATATTCCGGGATCCCCCCCGTGAAGGGGTGCAACTCAGGTCGAGTTCAACCCAAACCCGTCAGGTACAACCCGAAGAAAAAAGTCGGGTCGGGTTGAGTTCGGGTTGAAGGCTTGGGCAACCCGACCTTTCTTACCATTTTTTATTTTTATTTTAAAAACTTGGTCTGGGTTGGGTTGAAATCGGGTTGGGTTTGGGTTGAGTAAATGGTTCCTCGGGTCGGGTCGACCCGACCCACTTGAGTTGCACCCCCGCTGCGGTGTCAATTCCACCCTCTTAATTCAATTCCTTTTTCGGAACAAAATGCCTGAACTGGAATGAGATCGCCACTCCAGCACCTGATTCCGACTATCCAAAAGCAGAGCTTAAATTAAGATTTGAGTAATTGAGTTCCCGAAACAAGAAGACAGAAACACGGCTTTGACCAAAGAGAGAGAGGAAAATTTCTCCTGGCTTTGATAAGACCGCTAAAAAAATTCGGAAAAGGCAGAAATTATTAAGGGTCTGTTCAGTTGCGCTGATTTGGGCGGAAAGGAAACGGAAAAGGCATCCTTTTCCCTGGAACGTAGCAAAAGTGGTTGTTTTGTTGCCAAACTTTCGGAAACTCGAAAAATGATGTGGAATCCGAGAAGTCCGACGTGTTAAGTTATTTTCCGCCCATCTAATTCCGTAAAAAAGGCTCGGATTTTATAAAATTTCTCTCGGAAATACATCTATCGGGACTCTTTTTCACATCTCAACACAAAAGACGACCACGCATCTCGTTCTTCTTGAGAGCCCATCGTCTTCCTCGCGAGGATTTCGACATTGCCGGAGCTTCGGTACGGTAAGATCTACCCCTCTCTCTCTCTCTCTCTCTCTCTCTCTCTCTCTCTCTCTCTCTCTCTCTCTCTCTCTCTCTCTCTCTCGTCGTTTTTAGCTTGTTCTTCTCCTTCTCTGTGTCTCTATCTCCCTCCCTCTCTCAGATCCGAGGGTTCTTGTTGGGATAGGGGTTTCTTGTGTTTTTTTTAGGTTCGTTTTCTTCTTCTTCAGATCCAAGGGTTGGATTAAAGCTTTGTTGATTTAGGGTTTAAAGTTTGTTTAGGGTTTGTAGGGTTTAGGTTAGGGTATGTTGATTTCATTTGTTTTGGGCATTTTCAGTATTTTGCGGCATCTTCTCCCATGATCTAGATTCTTTTTTTTTTTTTGGCATTTTTTATCTGGGGTTTATTTGGCTTGTGGGTTGTATTTTAAACTCATTTTTTTCTAGAGGAAGACTTGTTTATTTTGTGGGTTTCAATGCCTGATTGTTCTTTAATTTTTGTTTCCATTTTTTCGCTCCATTTTTGGAGTTGGGGAAGAAGATGAAGGGGGTTGTGTTCTGTTTTAGAGTTAGGTTATGTATCTATTTATCATCTGGATAGGATTTGATTAGGATGGGCTCTATTTGGGTTGGGAAAAGGATGAGAGGGGTTTGGCAACTGAATGCAATTTCTTATCTGTTTCTTTTCCGTTTCCTTGGCAATTGAATGCACGCACCTGCAGCTTTCTTAGCTGTTTCTTTTCCTTTTCTTTTTCCACTACCACGTCATTTCCGTTTCCGCTACGCAACTGAACAGACCCTAAGGGAAATGTTATCCACTATTTTGATGAGGGGACTCCTCACTTAATTAAAAGTACGGTATGGCCCGCACCATAGGATTATCCAAACCGTCCATTAGATGGGCCACAGCCTAAATAGGTTGTGTCCCAAAAATCATTTCCATAGGTTGATCCTAACCCTCCAATCTAAAGAGGGTTAGGATCAACCCTCTAACATTCTGATCGGAGGGTTAGGATCAACCTATGGAAATGCTTTTGGGGGCACAACCTATTTAGGCTGTGGTCCATCTAATGGACGGTTTGGATCATCCTATGGTGCGGACCATACCGTACTTTTAATAAAGTGAGGAGTGTCCTCATCAAAATACGGTAGTGCGGATACTCCTTTTTTTCACATCCGTCTTTGTTTTGTTTCTCACTCACTCACTTCTCTCAACTCACAAGAAGGAAAAAAGTAAGAACTTAGACATGAATTGGTTCCCCTGCTTCGGAAAATCTAACAAAAAGCCTGAGAAGAAATCTAATGCTCTGGTCTTAACCCCTTCAGGTATTTGAAAAGAGAAAAAAGAATCTTTTTAAGGATATCTTTTTCTATCGTTTATGTATTTATTTCTTCTTTTTGTTATTTATTGAAATTGCTTTGACTGAGGAGTTCTTCTTTCTTTGCTTTTTTCTTCAGAGAAATTGAAGGTAAATCCATCATTGGATGTGACAAAGAAGGTCTCAAAGGGTGGGGCTTTTCATATTCCTGTTCAGACGTTGTTTAGATTTCGTGAATTGGCTGCTGCAACTAAGAATTTCAGAGCTGATTTAGTTTTGGGAGAGGGAGGGCTTGGTCGAGTTTATAAAGGCCGTCTAGAGAGTACCAATCAGGTGGGCTTAATGCTGTTTATTTATTATGTCCTCATCTGTGATCTTCTTTCAGTTTTGTTGGGAAAGTTGCCTTGTTTCCCACGCCACTTTCTTGGTGGTGGGAAACAAAATAGAAATTGCTATTTTTTAGGTTTTTTGGTGAAAACCTAAAAGAAAGAAACGAGAGGTTTTTCTCATGGGAGAATTGGAACAGGAGGAGGAGGAGAGAGAGAGAAGAAGAAGGAAAAAAAAAGGGTTTTCTTCTTGAGTTATTCTCTTGGGGTTTTCTCTCGCTGTACGGTCTTGGGTTTGAGAAGCAAGGAAAGGGTTGCGGGTTTGTGAGTTTTGGTTTAATCCATTGTAATCCTTGTATATTGTTATTGTTATAGTGGAAGATCGTGTTTCTCGCCCGTGGAGTCGGCTTAGCCGAACTATGTAAAATCTTAGTGTTCATCTTGTGGCTTGTTTGTTTAATTTTCTTTTCCGTTGTATCTGTTCAAGATTTGATTTGATTGCCCGGCGGATTTTTCTCAACAAGTTTCTTGTATTAGTTGCACCCATTTTTCTCGTATTATAAAACACTACACACAATCCTTCAAAAATAATAATAATAAAAAAAAAACATTACACATATTTGCGTCTCAGCGAATTGATATATCCAGGTCTTATAATGTTGTCATTGGGTTTATATTCAGGTTGTCTTATAATATTATCATTGGGTTATTTATAATACACTGCACATATTTATGTCATGTTCTGTGCGTTGAGCGTTGTTTTCAAAATGTTTCACATATTTGTGTATTATTTCTGTTTATTCAGGTTTTCTTGGAATATTATTACTGGATTATTTACAAATTTATGTCCTGTTGTATCTGTTGAGGTCTTTGTGGTAATTTTATAGATTGGGTTATTTACAAAACATGTCAGACGTTTGTATCATGTTGTGTATATCGATTTTGTTGGAAAAAATTGAGGATACTGTTGTTGATAGAAAACAGAAACTTGTTGCTTCAAGGCTCACTATCACTTTCCTTAAGACAAGATTCGCCCCCACTAATAGTGTGCAAAGGGGATCCGTGAATTGCCTCCAAGCTACAATGAAGCCTAGTAGGGAAGCCCTACTAATATTTGATGACGGGTAGCACTAGCGGAATCAAACCCGAAATGCCCTTCTGAAATTTCTAGCCTTAGAGAAATTTCTAGATAATGTTTCTGCAGAAAAACAGTATCTAGAACAGTAAACAAAAGAAAAACAGTATGTAGAAATACTTGGGGATTTTGTAGGAGTGTAGAAGAGAGTGTAAAGTCTGTCAGAATTGCCAATTCGTTTTCATATCTGAAATGACCGAATTCTGCACATTTTGTAGACCACCTGCACCTGGTGTCTTTTCAGTGTGAAAAACACCTCTACAGGGCACCTTTCCAGAATGTTTGAAATCTGACCGTTAGATCGCACCCATTGAAATTGAACGGTCTTGATCGATCCTAGAAGTGACTGTTGGTTTGAGTAAAACCTCTCTCCAACCCAGTCATCGTTAGATCAATCATCTATGGTGTGGATTGCACCCCCTTGGCACTTGACCGTTGGGGGAAGGGACACAACCCATTTGATCACACTCTTTGACCGTTGGAGTTATGGGCCCGTTGGGCCGACCATTAGGCCAGAACCGAAGCCCAACCCAACCGTTTGGCTTAATGGGCCTACGAACCATTTGACCCATCCATCCGACCGGTCCACCTTCATCTTGATCCAACGGTGCAGATCAAATCTGAAAAAATTAAAGACTCCAAACGCTCCTCGCGACGTTGCGCCCTATAGCCCACTGCCCACGCCGTGCGCGCGCGTGCGTTGCATCGTCCCGCGGGTCCAACCATGGTTTCAACCCAATGTGCATTCAAACAAGTAATAGAAATGTGTAGTGCTTTATAAGCCATTCTCTTTCTTTTCTCTCATCCGGTACGGGACTATCTTTTCAACTACACTTCTACATCCTTTTGTAAAAGCAAATCTTTCCAAGAAAACATTTTCTTTTTCCCAAACACTTTTGATAAAATATTTTCCAAAACACTAAAACATGCAAAATACATGGTTTTGAAAATCCAAAATCACTAACAGATTTTTCCTTGCATCATTAGATATAACAGAGTTATTTGCAAAAGCTTCACATATTTATTATGTCTTGTAACTCTTGTTCGGTATATTCAGGTCATTCTTGTCATCGTACTGCTTACATGAGTGTAACTTCTCAACCTTCCGCTCAAGTTTTGAAGTATAGGATTTTCATTATTTTCTTATTTGATAATCGAGATGATGTCATTTGAAGCTTGAATTTGTCATTATTCATGTCTTTCCTTTTTCCATACTGATGTCTAAGAATTAGGGTCTATCTTTTTTGTAAATGGCAGAATTAGGGTCTACAATTAAGATGTATTTGGATCCCGATGCAAAACATTAAGCTGTTGACTTGTGGAAATTGTATTGTATTTGACATAGATTGTGGCTATCAAGCAACTTGATCTCAATGGGTTGCGAGGAAACCGGGAATTCCTTGTCGAAGTACTGATGTTAACTCTACTTCACCATCCTAATATTATTAATTTGATTGGCTACTGTGCCGAAGGAGATAAGAGGATTTTAGTTTATGAGTACATGGCACTAGGATCCTTGGAAGATCACCTACACGGTATGTTACTTAAAAATGTTCTCTTTGGCGGTATTTCCCTTTCCTTTGTAGTATGGTATACACAATGATTCCTCTCTATATTTGCAGATCTTCCTTCTGATAAGGAAAGACTTGACTGGAATACAAGAATGAAAATAGCAGCTGGTGCAGCTAAGGGTTTGGAGTATTCACATAATAAAGCTAACCCGCTTGTTAAATTCCGTGATTTAAAGTGCTCGGACATCTTGCTTGGTGAGGGATTTCATCCCAAACTATCTGACTTTGGCTTGGCAAAACTTTGTGGATATAAGACCCATGTTTCTGCTAGGGTGAGGGTTACAAATGGGTATCGTGGACCCGAATATGAAATGGTAGGCAAATTGACACGTAAATCAGATGTCTATAGCTTTGGGGTTGTTCTGTTGGAAATAATCACGGGAAGGAAAGCAATCGACAAATCTAAATCGGCCGGGGAGCACAATTTAGTTGCATGGGTAAGATTGCCTGCTTTGTTGGAAAAAACCAACACTTTTCCAGATTTATTTTTCTTATTCATTTATATATTTTGAGTCACACACGCATCTTTTGTAGATATTCTCTATAGTGCACATGATTTTCTGCAATCAGGCTCAATTTGAAATTGGCCATGGCTAGTTCCTTGTATTCTGCTCAAGAACCTGAATTCTATTTCATAAACTTAGTTTTTCCTGTGAACCTCATGTTTATGTTTTTTCTTTTGTTTACTAAAACATTTTATGTGAATTCAATTCTGTCTTTCGTTTTTCTTTTTAGTCACTTTCAGTTGAGTTGCATCTTTCCTTTTACAACCAGATTGATCTTCACAACTTTATGTTGTATGGGTTGTGGGCTATGTCACAAATATCTCCGATATTTTCAAAATATAGCGATTTTAGCGCGATTTTTTGATTAAATGACAGTCCCGAATTTTTTTAAATTATAGCGATATTTTTCATTTGCCGTGATAATATCAGGATATTTTTTATTTTTTATTTTTTCTTAATTAATATATTTTAAATACTTTTTTTCCAATATAAACCCCAAAATATAAAATAATTTGCAAGGATCCATCGCAAAAGGCATTTCGCACATGGTCTGTCGCATGTCAGAGCAGCCACCTCGTATTCCCAAGATGACAAAATCTGCTGAAAAGTGAGCATCTGTGGCTGCTACATGCGACAAACCATGTGCGAAATGCTTTTTGCGAGGGATCCTAGCAAATCCCTAAAAAAAAATATCCCGAGATTTCCCCTTGCCAAGAAATTCCCAACAATGATGTTTGTGACATGGGTTGTGGGCTTTTGGACTTGAAGATCATGGTTGAAATGGAGAGTTCTTTCTCATATCGCTGCATAAGCTCTCGGGCATTGGAAGCCAGCATAGAGGAGACCTCATTGGAACTTTTCTCATCTTTTCGAGACTCAATTAATCACATTGCACTTTGTTTTTTATGCTGTAAATTTCTCGAAGGATAAATCCTGTTCTGGTAACTTTGATCTCAAATAGTCTATTGTATGATTATTTATGAATGCCCGGTGATTTCAGGCGAGACCCTTATTCAAAGACCAGAGGAAATTCCCACAGATGGCCGACCCTATGCTTCAAGGTCAGTATCCAGTGAGGGGCTTTCATCAAGCACTTGCTGTTGCCGCGATGTGCGTTCAGGAGAACCCATACAAGCGGCCCCGCATGGCAGACGTGGTCACTGCTCTCACTTACCTTGCTTCTCAAACATATGACCCCAACAAATAGCCCGCTCCTTCTACTGCTCGCTCAAGAGATTCAATGGAGAACAAGCCAGAGGATTAAACTGATATCCGTTGCTCTACACTTATATTTATTTTACGAGGCCTTCAGCTGCCATCATTTCAAACCTTACTATCATGGTTACTACTTGGGGAGACTTATCTTTTGATATTTTCTCACATGAAGGATGATTTTGGTATGTGTACTCACGTGGGTCAGAGCTCGTGCGTACGCCCCTTTTTGGCTGCGCCCAGGGCTGGCAATTAAACCTGTGAAAGCGGGGATCTGCCCCGCGCCAGCCACGTGCGGCGGGGATTCCCTGATTTAAGTGGGGACGGGGATTAAAAACATTTCCCCAAACGGGGAGGTGAGGGGATGGGGATGGCTCTGGCCTCTCCCTGCCCTGTCCCGGCCCCTCTCAATCTCCATCTATAAAATTACATAAATATCCCTATATAAGTCTAATATTACGAAAATATTCGACTAAGTGATATATTTTTGTTGGAACTTTGGATTCTTATTTTATAATTGTTTGACTAGATCAAAATAGTATAAATTGTTATTATACTAGGCCTCCGCCAGCGATTAGACTTTCTCCGTGGGGTGGAGGCGGGGATTCCCCATCATCCCTGAAGTAAACAATTACTTTAATGAAAGAAGATTGCCAACAACTGCCTACTTGTGATTCAAAATCTGCCAATATCTAAATGATACCAGAAAGATTGAGATATCGGGTAGCAGTTACAACTGGATGGCATGTAATTGTCAAGTCCCCAGAAGTGATGTAGTCATTGAAAGCACCCAGTACACATCCCAAATGTATATCTGGGTCAAACGATGTGGATATCCAATGAATCCAAAGTGGAAATCAAACCTGCAGAGTCAAGCTTTCCCTCCTTCCTCCTAACAATTTCTCCAAGTTGGCACCTATCTAGAGCCTAAAATAGAAGAGAATTGTATAAATAACATTAAAAATGATAAAAATGTAAGAATAAACAGTGACGCTCACAATATAAAACAAATTCACCTCCCAAATCTGTTCGTCTTTGTACTCTTCAAGCGGGTCAAGGTTGGTTCGCACGGTCCCTTCAAACATGACTGGATCTTGTGGGATGATGCTTAACTTTGATCTTAAATCATGCAGTCCTATAGTTGAAATGTCAATGCCATCTATCAGAATCTGACCACCAGTGGGATCAAGAATGCGGAAGAGTGCCTGTATGAGAGTTGATTTTCCGCTCCCAGTCCTCCCAACGATTCCAGTCTTCATCCCTCCAGGGAAAGTGCATGTAAAACCTATCAAGACAAGAGGCATATGTGGGGCATAACGGACCTGTACCCAGTCATTAACCACAACTTAGCAAAGAAACAGGCCATTATGAAAAGGTGACCACGCACGTACCCAGAAGAGAACAATAATTTTTTAAGCAAAAAATATATAATATGAATGATGAAATGGTTGTATCAGATGACAAATAGAATCCAAAACTCACACTCTATTTAGAACTTGCCCAAAGCTATCGTAAACATGAGAAAAGTGAGATGGTAAACATGAATATCAAACAGAAATTTCATTGAAAATGTGAGTTTTTGAACTTCAGAAAGTGCACATGCACTGGGTGCTCAGTTAGGTAAAAAACAATGTCCACTTGGTCAAATTCTGAGTTGAGCAGCATGTTTTGAAGATTGGTTAATAGGATGGTTTAAACCTATTTAACTTGTACCCACAGGGACAATGCAAGCCTTCATCCTTCGAGGGAAAGTGCATGTAATACCTTTCAGACAATAGGCATATGAGGGTCATAATAGACCTGTACCCATGCATAAACCATGACTTAGCGTAGAAACAATCTATATTGTACTTGTGGCACATGCGCAGCCAGCAGTGTATAATCAGACATTAAGATTAAGAAATAAACATATAGAACATAACATGCATGATGAGATGGTAACATCGGATGAGAAAGGGGTATTGGTGTTATCATCCTAGTTCCTGACGATATTATGCTTATTAAGTTGAGCTATCATCGAAACTACCAGTTACTCCAAAAGCTTAAGCCGTTGGAGAAAGGTGTTATTTAATCTTTTATACTTTAACACTCCTCCTCATGTGTGGCCCATCTTCTAGGTTTGGCCTACATGTGGCCCCTCTTTTGGATTTGGCCATTGCATGTGGATTTTTGCTATCGAGGAGGTTTGAACTCAGGACCTTTGGCTCTGATACCATGTGAAACTACCAGTTACCCCAAAAGCTTAAGCTGTTGGAGAAAAGCGTTATTTAATCTTTTATACTTTAACATAACTTACTAAGTGAGTTTGAAATGATGAAAAAAATGAACAATAAACAAACATATGTGCAGAAGTACCTGCCAGTGTCATTCAGAGCCAAAAAACCCTGGAAAACCTAAACATTTTTGTAGAACTGTATGCTAACATCGAGGCATATAAGAAACATAGGATGAAAAATGAATCTAGACTAAAAGGAATACATTAAAACAACATAAATAATAGAATCACAACTGAAAAAAAGAAATATATATATATATATATATATATATATATATACCGCTAAAAACATAGCGGGCCCACATTTCTGGGGTGATCCGAACCGGTCATTTGATAGGCCCTGACATAGATAAGGGGTGCTCAAAAAATCAGCTCCATATGATCATCCCAACCCTTAGAACTATGGAGGTGAAAGAGGGGAAAATGAGTGGGTATAAATTTGCCCACTTATCCGTCCAATTTCCCCTCTTTCACCTCAACAGTACGAAGGGTTGGGATGATCCTATGGAGCTGAGTTTTTGGGCACCCCCTATCTATGTCAGGGCCTATCAAATGACCGGTTTAGATCACCCAAAAAATGTAGGCCCACCATGTTTTTAGCGTTCACCTCATATAAGCTTATATGAGGGGCCGCTCACAATCACTTTCCCCATATATATATATATATATATATATATATATATATATATATATATATATATATATATATATATATATATATATATATATATGAGGAAAGTGTTGGTGAGCTTAAGCGCCCCAATCACATGGGTCCCACATTTTCTGTGGTGATCCAAACCATTCATTTGCAAGGCCCTATCATAGATAGGGTGTGTACCAAAAATCAGCTCCATAGGATCATCCTAACCCCTCCATTTGTGGAGGACAAAAATGGGCAGATTAGTGGACAAATAATGTTTGTCCATTTTGACCTCCACAAATGGATGGGTTAGGATGATCCTATGGAGTTGATTTTTTGTGCACACCCTATCTATGATAGGGCCTTGCAAATGAATGGTTTGGATCACCACAGAAAATGTGGGACCCATGCGATTGGGCGCTTAAGCTCACCATAAGTTTGGTGAGCTTAAGCTCACCAACACTTTCCTCTCTCTCTCTCTCTCTCTCTCTATATATATATATATATATATATATATATATATATAGAGAGAGAGAGAGAGAGAGAGAATGGCAAGATAAGAAGAAAGATACTTCAGGGTACTTTAGTTACTGGCATCTCAAGATGTGTTGAACAAGAGTTCTCTACAAGAATTGAACGGACCTTATTACATAAATTAGAAAAAAAAGGGGGTTAAATGGAATGAGGTGGTTCACAAGGGCATTACCTGCAAGTCACGAAGATAAACTTCTCCCAGTGATGGCCATTTACTGTATGGCCTTTTATTTTCTATAACAAGAGGTGGTTCACTAGGAATTAATGTGTACTGAAATATTCTCTCAACAAATATAATTTTGTTGTCAAGATTGCACAGAATCCATATAATCCAGCCTTGTAGCAAAGTCAAATCAAGTCCATAAGTCACTGCTAAGCCTGCAATGCCTGAAACAAAGAAAAGGAGAGAACGAGATCCTTATTCATCATGTATTTGAGCCATTACATAAGTCGGAAAAGATTTTTCACAATACTTTGAATGCAGTTACCTCGATCGATTAATTCCTCTGGCACAGATATCAAGAAAACCAAAGAAAAGGCAAAGGTAATGGACGACAACATATTCAAGCGAAAGCAAAGCCACTCCATTGCACCAGCACTATGAAACTTGGGTCGGGAGTACCCGTCGATCAGATGGAGATTTGTGTCCATAAATCTTTGTTCTTGATTGAAACTCCTGATTGTTGTTGAACCCGATAAAGATTCAACAAAATTTTGTATGTTGGGAACTTTGCAAACACCAAACAGACATGCTAGTTCCTATGCCGTCGGTATGTAGTATTGCTATCGAATAAAAAAACGTGAGCAAAACCATAACGATCATAGGAACAAGATTTAAATCTACAGTCTGAATACCAAATTAGATGTAAAAATCATAAAAGGATTGAATAAACTCATAAGATCATATCATAAATTGTAAGGTTTATTAAACATTCATATATAGAAAATAATAAAATTAATAGCAAGGAACCTGCAATAAGCCTTACCTGATACCATATGGATACTGCAACCATAGAGATAAAAATGATAAACACCTGCCATGCAACCTGTGACATTAGTGCAATGGCTCCAAGGAGCTGTATAATTACATAGGCAAATGATGTTGTTAAGAAAGGAATTTCTAGGTCTACTGCACTTTGATCAGTGGATGCCTGTAAGAAAAAAAATAGGTTACATTAAATAATATAAAAATATAGTAGCTTTTAAAAAACTTAGATGGATGTCTTTGTCTGAATATTAAAGAGAGATAGGTTCACTTACTCTATTCAGGATATGTCCACTTGGAGTTGAGTCAAAGAATGACATGGGAGCACGAAAAATGGACATTTGCATTTTGTTGAACAGCAGAGTTGCAGTCTTATATCCAGCTGTTATAGTCAGTGCAGTTCTTACAAGGACACAAATAGAGCATCCGAATGCAAACGCGACATAGACAAGGATCAGGACTGAGCCTTTAACTGGAGGTGCCATATCTTTTGACACGGGGACTGCCCAAGCCATCCAGTAACTGTTGCCCATCTGAAGGAGTACAGAGACAATATAGCTCAGTAATATAAATGGTGCGAAAGCTCCTCTATACGCCGTTGTAATGTATTTCCAGCAGACTGACAGCCCAACTCTGCCTTTCTCTCTCTCTTCCTCCTGAACAATCTGCCGCTTTTGTCCTATTATTTCATCTGTTTAACCCTTCTGTTCATCCACAATATCAATTAAACTTACATCAATGAGAATTTGGGATTCAGACACTCTCTCCATCGAACCAATGACCGTCAAAGCTTGCTTGTGTGCACCTTTTTTAGTTGGAATGGGAGAATAAGATTGGATTAATTACAGTGACACACACTTATCTAAGACTATCCATGAGACGAAATGGGTCCCGTCATGGTGTTTACTTCAGCCCAAAACCCACAGTTTAGATAAGTGTGGTCTTAATTAAAAAGGGTTTCACTAGAAAAGAATTTTTTTTACATGTTTTAATGAAGAAATCTCAAAACAGGTGTAAAATGATTGTAAAATTTCTTTGCCAATGCACCTCAACAAGTGCAAAACCCAATTAAAAATCTAGAAAAAAATGACATAATAAATCTTGTTCCTTATTTGCAAATAAGATTATTTTAATTGAAAATAAGCAAATGTCATATCAGAGCAATCAATCTCATGGCTAGTATCAATAAAAAGATCTACAAATTGTGTGAATAAGAAGAAAAGGAAGAGTTACCTTAATACCATTAAAATGGGTAGAGTTACCTTAAAAAGATGGGTTCTTATGTGAGCATCAACGGCACTGAAAGGATCATCAAAGAGGTATATGTCAGCATCCTGGTATAAAGCACGTGCAATCTGTATTCTTTGTTTCTGTCCACCGCTCATGTTGATTCCTCTCTCACCTATAACAGTCTGGTCACCAAAGGATAAAATATCAAGATCTGTCTTCAATGAACATGCTTCAAGGACACACTCATACTTATCCCTATCCATTTCCTTTCCAAACAGTATATTGTCTTCGATTGTGCCGCTCTGTATCCAAGGTGACTGAGCGACATAAGCCTTTGTCCCTCTCAGTTTAATAGTCCCACAAATCTTTGGCACTTCACCTAAGATGCAAGAGAGCAAGCTTGACTTGCCACAACCAACAGTTCCACATATAGCCACCCTCATGCCGTGATACACTCGAAAATTCAAATCTTTTAAGCATAGGATTTTCAAAAGAGTGATCCCAAGAGAAATTACCATTGCTTATTTCAACTGCAACCTCAGAACCTTCCGGAAGCTTCTCTACTAGATCAGGCTGTAGGTCCTCGAGGCAAAGGAACGACCCAATTCTGTCGAGGGAAACCTTAGTTTGAACAACCATCGAAATTGTATCGGTAAGAGTATAAATAGCATCTTGCAATATCCTAAAAGTTGCAAGTGCAGATAGGATCTTTCCAGATTCTAGTGGTATTCCTAGAAGTATGCAAGAGCCAAATGTAACCACGGACACGAATGTTCATGTACATGTGAAAATAAATGATGTCATGGCTGATGTATAGAGATATTTCTTCAACCAATGTGTTTCATTTTTCCTAAGCTCAATTACTTTGGCCAAAAACTTCATTTCCCAACCTTGCAGCTTGAGAATTCTCATGTTCCTTAGAAACTCAGAGGTTGCTTTCATCCGAATATCTTTTGATTTCATCATCTCGTCCTGATAGTTCTCTTGCAACTTTCCCAAAGGGAAATTTGCCGACATAATAACAACAGCGGCTACTAATGCTGCAACAGACGCTACTCCAACATTCTTGTACAAAATTAACAAAGCCAAAGTCACTTTAATTGGAACCAACCATAAATTATGCATAGACCAACTGAAGTTCCCACCCTTTCAGCATCAACACTCATGAAATTGATAATCTCTCCAGTAGTATGAGCCTGCCTCGACCGGCTAGATAGCGAAAGACCCTTCTTGTAGATCATTGCAACGAGTGCCGCTCTGGTTCTAATCCCAACCTGTTGTAATTTAAGGATCCAATGTCTTTGCGAAGGCATTCAACAATCTTTGCCACAAAAAAGATTGAAACCAAAACACATCCTTCATTTGCATATTCACGA
The DNA here is from genome assembly GCF_043159265.1 of Tasmannia lanceolata. Lineage (NCBI taxonomy): Eukaryota > Viridiplantae > Streptophyta > Magnoliopsida > Canellales > Winteraceae > Tasmannia > Tasmannia lanceolata. The sequence continues at coordinate 13,378,621 of NW_027518695.1, forward strand.
CGACCATTGAGGTATTGAACAAAGGTAGTATCTATCAGGTAGGACAGACATAAGAAGAGATAGTATGTAAAATAGCAAACAAAGCCGTCCATAAGATTTCTTTCCATACAGAAAAGAACAATGCCTTCACCAATTTGAGGGTTCCTACTCCATTACTACGAGAACTAATAGTTTCAAGTTTATTTCTGAAAACAGAGAGGGCCTCATTAACACTATCCTCTTTTGCAAGTTGTGGGACATCATCAAGGTCTAATATTTTCTTATTGCCCACTTTAAACAAAGGACCCATCCAAGAGAATGTAAGGAGGCTAAGAAGATTGGCATTTGAAAAAGTAGTTAATTTTTTCTTGCCACCCTCAACATTACCACCATTCAAAAGAGGCTCTTGAAGAAAAAGGGTCTATTTTTCATTTCTCTTACCAAGAATCCAGTATAACAAAGGAAAAGAGTGATGACTATTGGAACAAAATCCAAAACCCAGAAATGATTTGGCAAGATTCTAGATTTCTTATAGTGAAGAAGGTCAAAAACAAGGCAAGCACTAGACAATATGAAGTAGAAAGTCCACCAAACCCTCAGAATAATGGGGAATCTCTTGTCACTTGAATAAGAGAACTCAAGTTCCAAATAAGCAAAGGTGGAAAACCAAGCAAGAATTCTGAGAATCAAATCCAAATGGGATGCCAACTTTTCATCAGACAGACAATAAATACACCAAAAGAAGTTGATAATCCATACAAGGAGATAAAATAAGGAGAGACCAAAGCAAGAGAAAAGGGTGGATTTGTAATATGAAAGGCTACTGTTCTTCAACCTCTCTTTTGCATGTTCAAGACCAACATTCCTAAATCTCTTACATACCCACACTATAGATAAAATAAGCAAGAAAAGAAGATGAGTAGATCTAGAAAACCAACGTAGAAAAATGGATTTTAGAAGTAAAATACTGACCTCATCAATGTGAACTAAAGGGTGTGAGAAAAACATCACCATACCATGTTTTGCATTCATTCCGACATCAGTTTTGATCGAGAGAAGATTCGATTAATGTTTTATTCATATATGTGAGGGTGGAAAGGAAGAGGGACTTTTGTTTAGTTGTAGGGGAGTGTAATTACCAATACAGACGAGAAAGAGTGGATGAGGTGCGTTGCCTTTAAATTGAAATTGCCTATAACTTCTACAGCAAGAATATTTCCGTTGAGATTTTATATGGTGTAAGCCCTTGTTATTTATAATTAGTAAAACTAAATGTCTCATATTGCCCCTTTTAAAAGAAATGTAAAATGCTATCGTATTCTTTTTACTTAAGAAAAGGATGAAAAAGTTGGCAGCTGCCATTGATCTTTGTGGCCATCACAATTACAGTCCATTTCCACAGCTCCCACTGATTAAACGATCCTATCCCCTTCATCACAGGAGATGAAAAAGTGTTGATTGTTGATGATTTGCGTGCCTTGATCTTGCAAGATATTCACTCTCTGTTGACTATCAAATCAATGGTGATAATCACAAGCACATGTCATGCCTATCTTATAATACTTCCTCATCATTCTCCTTGCATTGATAATCACAAACACTTGTCATGCCTATCTTATAATACTTCCTCATCATTCTTATTGTACCGTATCCCATTTTTTTTTTCTATTGTGTTTGATATATTAAGGAACAAGCTTAGATCAAGAGAGGTTATGTATTTTAAGTAGGTTGTTCCCCAATGTAAACAGGTTGTTCCTGTGCAACGCAAGGGTTTGTAACTAGTCAAAAAGTACGATACAGACCACATCATAGAATGATCTAAACCGTCCATGTTATGGAACACAACGTAAATAGGTTGTTCCCCAATGATCATTTCCATAAGATCATTTATAGTCCCGATCTATAAAGGTTTCCATAATATGCAGTTTCTCTATAGATCGGAGGGTTGGAATAATCCTATAGAAATGATTTTTTGGGCACAACCTATTTACGCTGGACGGTTTGGATCATCATATAGTGTGGTGCGTACAATACTTTTTAAAAAATACGAGACTATAAGGACTTACACCATATAATTTCTCCGTTGGCTGATTATATAGTAAATAACGAGATTATTTAAGGGAAATGATATATTGCCCATTTTTGTAATTGGGACAGCCATCTCTAGTGTAAAAGAGTAGTCATAAATACGCAAGAGGGGGGCAAATATTTCAATTTTCAATTTTAAACGTATTTATGACTACTATAACCAAAATTTTCTGGTCCCATTATTCATCTGATCATGTTTTTCTAATTTACCATAAGAAAAAATCATATTAAGGTGTAATCATTGCCTCACATTAACTCTAATTTAAGTAAATAGAAATTTAACAAGTAAAGTGGGGCCCACTAAATACGTACGCACGCTCCAAAGTTGGAGTGTGAGTGCGGCAATTTCTATTGGGAGAATTTGGGTTTTCCAAATGATGTCTATATTCTCTCTACTAGCATGTTACTCATATACCCCTAGTTAGTTAAACTATGTTGATTAAATAAAGTACATAGGGCCCACTAATTAATCAACTAGGGTGCATTTATCCAAAATAGATCAATCACTTTAAGAGGAGTGCCATTATCAACTTAAATAGAAAAATTTTAGGGGAGAAATTTGCAGTCGTTACAACTTGGGCTGCAACTCGGGTCGGGTTTTGAAGAACCCAATCCTACCCGAGAAATATCTCGGGTCGGGTCGGGTTTTTTTCCGGAAAACCCGCAATTCCCAAACCCGGCCCTACCCATGATAAATCTCGGGTCAGGTCGGGTTTTTCTACGTTGATGCAATTTTTTAAGGAAAACTCTTGTTTGGCAAGGCAACTCAACTGATACAAGTAGAAAAACTCAAGCATGGCAAACTTTTTAGTGCATTAACTAATAAATAGTCCAAAGAGAATAAATTGATGTACTACCAAATGAAAATGATTATACTCATATGAGATAAACAACATACTATTTAGTGCATTAACTATTTAGTTGAAACTTGAAACCCTAGAGCTATAGGCGGGAAACGAACAGAAGATGGACAGAGTCCCTGTGATTGCGTGCGTGCGTGAGTTTTACTTTTAAGTTTTCACTTTTAAAGTAACAAAGTTTTAGAAAAAAAATACATACTGTAACTTAAGTAACTGGGGTCGGGTCCGGTCGGGCCCCTTCAAACCCGGCTAAACCCGAAACCAGAGAAACATGAACCCAACCCAAGCTATTTTCGGGTCGGGTAAAACCCGACCCAAGTTGCAGCCCTAGTTACAACAATCGTCTTCATATGATCCTCATCACCAATCCAATGCTCGCATGGCAGCAGAATACATCCTAAATATCATCCTCAATTTCAATATCTTCTAGCTTCCAAATCTAGAAGTTGATCTTACAGTATACTCCGCAACGAGTTTTGCAAATGAAGAGTACTTGTTTTCTAACAATCTTGATGGGGTGTCATGTTCCACTATAAAACCTGCTCAAAAAAATAAAAAAATGAAACCCAAAATTCAAGCAAGTTGTAAACAGAGAAAGATGGACAAACAATGCTTTTGGTCATATACTAACCATTATCAAGAAGCAACACCATGTCACTATCGAGAACGGATGTTATTCGATGGGCTATCGTGATGACTGTAGAGTCTGAGAACTGTTGCCTTAGTGTAATCTGAATTAGATTATCAGTAGCAGTATCCACTGAGGCAGTTGCTTCATCAAGCATCAAAATCTTGCTTCTCTTCAGTATCACCCGAGCAAGACACACCAGTTGTCGTTGACCCATGCTCCAGTTTTCTCCATTTTCGGTCACTGCAACTCATATAAGAACTTGTAAATGTTGGAACATGCAACCTAAGGTACTAGAATAAGGTCAGGTGGGGTATTCCTACAGTTATCAAACAGATCTCAGAAAGTGAATTAGTGGGAGTGTTTGAGGCAATTTTGCACAAAAGCATTTCACAGCTCCCCTTTTTTCATGAGAAGAGCCACAGCTGAATTTGTCTGATTCATTTCATTCAAATGAAGTGGCAGTTCATTTTTTTTAAATTAGGGGCCGCAAATTTGGTTTTGCAAAATGCCCTAGACAATCCCATAATAAACAAATACTTCAATGAAAGAAGATTGCTAACTACTTCCTACTTGTGAGACAAAATCAGCCAACATCTAAATGGAAACAGAAAGATTGAGATATCTGGTAACAGTTACAGCTGCATAACATGTGATTCTCAAGTTCCAAAAAGTGATGTAGTCATTGAAACCCCAATACACATTCCAAATGGATATGAGGGTCAAATGATGTGGATATCCAATGAATCCAAAGTGGAAATCAAACCTGCAGAGTCGAGCTTTCCCTCCTTCCTCCTAACAATTTCTCCAAGTTGGCACCTATCTAGAGCCTAAAATAGAAGAGAATCGTATAAATAACATTAAAAAATGATAAGAATGTAAGAATAAACAGTGACGCTTACAATATATAAAAAATTCACCTCCCAAATCTGTTCATCTTTGTACTCTTCTAGCGGGTCAAGGTTGGTTCGCACGGTCCCTTCAAACATGACTGGATCTTGAGGGATGATGCTTAACTTCGATCTTAGATCATGAAGTCCTATAGTTGAAATGTCAATGCCATCTACCAGAATCTGACCACCCGTGGGATCAACAATTCGGAAGAGTGCCTGTATGAGAGTTGATTTTCCACTCCCTGTCCTTCCAACAATACCAGTCTTCATCCCTCCAGGGAAAGTGCATGTAAGACCTTTCAAGACAAGAGGCATATGTGGGGCATAACGGACCTGTACCCAGTCGTTAACCACAACTTAGCAAAGAAACAGTCCATTATGAAAAACCGACCAAGCACGTACCCAGAAGAGAACAATAATTTGTTAAGCAAAAAATATATAATATTAATGATGAGATGGTAGTGTCAGATGCCAAACAACATCTAAAACTCACACTCTATTTAGAACTTGCCCAAAAGAGAGGGTAAACATGAATATCAAACAAATTTCATTGAAAAAGTGAGTTTTGAACTTCAGAAAGTGCATGCGCACTGGGTGCTCAGTTAGGTAAAAAACAATGTCCACCTAGTCAAATTCTGAAGTAAGCAGCGTGTTTTGAAGATTGGTTAATAGGATGGTTTAAACCTATTTAACTTGTACCCACAGGGAACAATGCAAGTCTTCATCCCTCGAGGGAAAGTGCAAGTAAGACCTTTCAAGACAATAGGCATATGAGGGGCATAATAGACCTGTACCCATGCATAAACCAAGACTTATCGTAGAAATAATCTATATTGTAAGTGTGCCACATATGCACCCAGCAATGTATAATCAGACATTAAGAGAAAAAAAAAAACATATAGAACGTAACATGCATGATGACATGGTAACATCGGATGAGAAAGGGGTATTGGTGTTATCATCCTAGTTCCTGACGATACTATGTTTATTAAGTTGAGTTATCATCTATAACTTAATAAAGTGAGTATGAAATGATGAAAAAAATGAACAATAAACAAACATATGTACAGAAGTGCCTGCCAATGTCAGTCAGAGCCAAAAACCCTGGAAACCAGAACATTTTTTTAGAACTGTATCCCAACATTGAGGCATATAAGAAACATAAGATGAAAAAAGAATCTAGACTAAAAGGAATACATTAAAACAACATAACTAGTATAAGAATTACAATTGAAAAAAAAGACAAGAACAAATATATATATATATATATATATATATATATATATATATATATATATATATATATATATATATATGAGAGAGAGAGAGAGAGAGAGAGAGAGAGAGAGTGAGAAAACGGTTCCTACACATATGTGTAGATAAGTTCTCTACACACTAGCTTAAAATACAGTGGGGTCCCACATTGTTTGGGTGATGCAAGCCATCCATTTTAAAGGCCCTCACATAGATAGGGTGTCCACAAAATATCAGATCCATAGGATCATCCTAACCATTCGAACTGTGGAGGCAAATAATGGACTAATTTGTGACGGTTTAAAGACATCCATTTTACCTCTACAAATCGTAGGGTTGGGATGATCCTATGGATATGATTTTTTGTAGACACCCTATCTATGTGAGGGCCTTTAAAATGGATGGCTTGGATCACCCAAACAATGTGGGCCCTCATTGTATTTTAAGCTAGTGTGTAGAGAACTCTCTACACATATGTGTAGGAACCGTTTTCTCATATATATATATATATATATATATATATATATATATATATATATTAAAGATGATTGACTTTCAACCGTTTTGTCTGACGTGGATAGCCTCACCTTATGCCAACGTGGCATCCAATCCTACGTGGCACTCTAATTTAAAAGCTCTCTTGCCATATCATTCCAAACCAAGGAAGCAGGATTCTTCCCTGGGAGCCTTCGATTCCCGTTTCAATTCCCGCTTTCGATTCCCGCTCTGGCAACCTTGTTCCAAACGCCACTTTACCATATTTCTTTTGATACACCCCTTCTGATACCATATTTAGTTTTTAAACGTCCCTTTATTTTCTAAAGATACTTCAGGGTACTTCAGGGTACATAAGATGAAAAAAGAATCTAGACTAAAAGGAATACATTAAAACAACATAAATAGTATAAGAATCACAATTGGAAAAAAAAGATACAAAGAAATATATATATATATATATATATATATATATATATATATATATATATAGAGAGAGAGAGAAAACGGTTCCTACACATATGTGTAGAGAGTTCTCTACACACTAGCTTAAAATACAGTGGGGGCCCACATTGTTTGGGTGATCCAAGCCATCCATTTTAAAGGCCATCACATAGATAGGGTGTCTACAAAAAATCAGATCCATAGGATCATCCCAACCCTACGATTTGTGGAGGTAAAATGGATGTCTTTAAACCTTTACAAATTAGTCCATTTTTTGCCTCCACAGTTCGAATGGTTAGGATGATCCTATGGATCTGATTTTTTGTGGACACCCTATCTATGTGAGGGCCTTAAAAATAAATGGTTTGGATCACCCAAATAATGTGGCCCCCACTGTATTTTAAGCTAGTGTGTAGATAACTTTTCTACACATATGTGTAGGAACCGTTTTCTCATATATATATATATATATATATATATATATATATATATATATATAGAGAGAGAGAGAGAGAGAGAGAGAGAGAGAGAGAGAACACACACATATTGAATGGCAAGATAAGAAGAAAGATACTTTAGTTACTGCCATTTCAAGATGTGTTGAACAAGAGTTCTCTGAGGGAATTGAATGGACCTTATTACATAAATTAGAAAAAAAAGGCGGGGGGAGAGAGAAGGGTTAAATGGAATGAGGATTGGCATTACCTGCAAGTCACGAATATGAACTTCTCCCAGTGATGGCCATTTACTGTCTGGCCTTTTATTTTCTATAACAAGAGGTGGTTCACTAGGAATTAACGTGTACTGAAATATTCTCTCAACAGATATAATTTTGTTTTCAATATTGCACAGAGCCCATATGACCCAGCCTTGTAGCATATTCAAATTAAGTCCATAAGTCACCGCTATGCCTGCAATGCCTGTAACAAACAAAGAAAAGGAAAGAACTAGATCCTTATTCATCATATATTTGAGCCATTACATCAGTCAGAAAAGATTTTTCACAATATTTTGAATGCAGTTACCTCGATCGATTAATCCCTCTGGCACAGAGATCAAGAAAACCAAAGAAAAGGCAAAGGTAATGGAGGACAACATATTCAAGCGAAGGGAAAGCCACTCCATTGCACCAGCACTATGAAACTTGGGTCGGGAGTACCCATCGATCAGATGGAGATTTGTGTCTATAAATCTTTGCTCTTGATTGAAACTCCTGATTGTTGTTGAACCCGATAAAGATTCAGCAAAATGTTGTATGTTGGGAGCTTTGCAAACACCAACCAAACGTGCTAGTTCTCGTGCCGTCGGTATGTAGTATTGCTGTCAAATAAAATAAAAGTGAGCAAAACCATAACAACCATTGGAACAAGATTTGAATCTACAGTCTGAATGCCAAATTAGATGTAAAAATCATAAAAGGATTGAATAAACTCATAAGAAATCATCATAAATTGTAAGGTTTATTAAACATTCATAGAAAATAATAAAATTAATAGCAAAGAACCTCCAATAAGCTTTACCTGATACCATATGGAGGCTGCAACAACAGGGATAAACATGATAAACACCTGCCATGCAACCTGTGACATTACTGCAATGGTTCCAAGGAGCTGTATAATTACATAGGCAAATGATGCTATTAAGTAAGGAATTTCAAGGTCTACTGCACTTTGATCAGTGGATGCCTGTAACAGGAAAAAACAGCTAAAATTAAATAATGTAAAAATATAATAGCTTTTAAAAAATTTAGATGGGTGTCTTTGTCTGATTATTAAAGAGAGATAGGTTAACTTACTCTATTTAGGATACGTCCACTTGGAGTTGAGTCAAAGAATGACATGGGAGCACGAAAAATGGACATATGCATTTTGTTGAATAGTAGAGTTGCAGTCTTATATCCAGCTGTTGCAGTCAGTGAACTTCTTACAAGGACACAAATAGAGGATCCGAGGGAAAAAGCAGCATAGACAAGGATGAGGACTGAGCCTTTAACTGGAGGTGTCACATCTTTTGACACGGGGGCTGCCCAAGCCATCCAGTAATTGCTGGCAATCTGAAGGAGTTGAAAGAAAATATAGCTCAGTAATATAAATGGTACAAAAGCTCCTCTATACGACGATGTAATGTATTTCCAGTAGACTGACAGTTCAACTCTGCCTTTCTCTCTCTCTTCCTCCTGAACAATCTGCCCCTTTTGTCCCATTATTTCATCCGTTTTACCATTCTGTTCATGTTCTACTATATCGCTTAAGCTTAAATTAGTGAGAATTTGGGAATCGGACACTACAGAACCAATCGCCGACAAAGCTTGCTTGTGTGCACCAACCAGCGTCATGAAATCTGTTCCCGACTTCAGAATGTCATCATACTTCCCAGCTTGTGTAATCCTCCCATCTTTCATTACCTGTCAGACCATAGAAGTCATCTTGCTGATACTTTGCAGATGGGCTTACTGAATTTGTAGAATGAAAAGGAAAAAAGGAGTAAAGGGCTGACCAGGATAAGGTCTGCAGAAGGTAAAAACTCCACTTGATGCGTAACATAGATCACTGTTTTTGAGCCTAAAAGACCAAGTAGACATTCCTGCCATACGAAGGTTTGTCACACATAAGAACAATTGTTTGAATGAAAATACCAAACATTAGGGGTGCAACTCGGGTCGGGTTCAACCCGAATTTGGGTTGGGTCGGGTTAAGCTTTTTGCAAATCGGGTTGGGTTAGGGTTGGGAAAAATCAACCCGAATTGAAAATCAAGTTGGGTCAGGTTGGGGTGTCGGGCAACCCGACCCGACCCAACCCGAATTGGAAATTTCAAATTCTCATTTAGTAGTGATGTTAATTCCAACATATACATATGATCCTAGTTTATATTAATATTATTGTATTCCATCTGAAGAAGTTCTATGTGTGTTTTTCTTTTTCAACATTGAAATAGTCTCCACAGTCCACAATGGACGGTTTGGATAATCCTATGGTGCGGGCCATACCTTACTTTAATAAAATGAGGAGTGTGATCATCAAAATATAGTAGTCCGGATAACATTTCCCTTTTGTTAATTGTTAGTCCCTGTTTGTTTTGGATTTTGAGAACCGATTGTAAGTCAAAAACTGATTATTGGTGACTCACTATTGGTTCTCAAAATCCAAAACAAACCGGCTCGAGTTGAGGAGGTCAACTGTTGGTACCATATCAAATCGGGTCAACCCGACCCAACCCAACCTGAATTGAAAATCGGGTTGGGTCGGGTTGAGGAAATTGCAAATTGGGATGGGTCGGGTTGAACCCAGACGGGTTGGAAATCGGGTTGGGTTGGAAAAATGGGTTCCTCGGGTTGGGTCGGGTTGGCCTCAACCGGACCCGAGTTGCACCCTACCAACCATCAAAGAAGAAAATGTCAGTAGGCTGTCACTCCTTCAAGTGGTTCAAAATTGCATCTATTTTTAGTACATTTCACCATTATGTGCCTAAGATGGAATCGAAACTCTAAAAAGAAACCATATCAAAGCAATCAATCTCATGGCCACTATCCACGAAAAGATCTTCAAACTGTGAGAATCATAAGAAAAAGAGGAGTTACCTTAATACGATTAAAAAGGGTGTAGTTACCTTAAAAAGATGGGTTCCTGTGTGAGCATCAACAGCACTGAAAGGATCATCAAAGAGATATATGTCAGCATCCTGGTATAAAGCACGTGCAATCTGTATTCTTTGCTTCTGTCCACCGCTCATGTTGATTCCTCTCTCACCTATAATAGTCTGGTCGCCAAAGGATAAAATCTCAAGATCTTTCTTCAATGAACATGCTTCAAGGACACGCTCATACTTATCTCTATCCATTTCCTTTCCAAACAGTATATTGTCTTCGATTGTGCCACTCTGTATCCAAGGTGACTGAGCGACATAAGCCTTTGTACCTCTCAGTTTAGTAGTCCCACAAATCTTTGGCACTTCACCTAAGATGCAAGAGAGCAAGCTTGACTTGCCACAACCAACAGTTCCACATATAGCCACCCTCATGCCATGATACACTCGAAAATTCAAATCTGTAAGTGTATGATTTTCAAACGAGTGATCCCAAGAGAAATTACCATTGCTTATTTCAACTGCAACCTCAGAACCTCCCGGAAGCTTCTCTACTAGATCAGGCTGCAGGTCCTCTAGGCAAAGGAACGACCCAATTCTGTCGAGGGAAACCTTAGTTTGAACAACCATCGAAATTGTATCGGGAAGAATATAAATAGCATCTTGCAATATCCTGAAAGTTGCAAGTGCAGATAGGATCTTTCCAGACTCTAGTGGTATTCCTAGAAGTATGCAAGAGCCAAATGTAACCACAGACACGAATGTTGGTGTACACCAGAAAACAAATGATGTCATGGCTGATGTATAAAGATATCTCTTCAACCAATGTGTTTCATTCTTCCTAAGCTCAATTACTCTGGACAAAAACTTCATCTCCCAACCCTGTAGCTTGAGAATTCTCATGTTCCTCAAAATCTCAGAGGTTGCTTTCATCCGAATATCTTTTGATTTCATCATCTCATCCTGAAAGTTCTCTTGCAACTTTCCCAAAGGGAAATTTGCCAACCCAATAGCAATAGTGGCTACCAATGCTGCAACAGAGGCTACTCCAACATTCTTGTACAAAATTAACAAAGCCAAAGTCACTTCAATTGGAACTAACCATAGATTATGCATATACCAACTGAAGTTTCCCACCCTTTCAGCATCAACACTCATGAAATTGATAATCTCTCCAGTAGTATGAGCCTGCCTCGATCGGCTCGATAGCGAAAGACCCTTCTTGTAGATCATTGCAACGAGTGCCGCTCTGGTTCTAATCCCAACCTGTTGTAATTTAAACATCCAATGTCTTTGCGAAAGGGATTCAACAATCTTTGCCACAAAAAAGATTGAAACCAAAACATACCCTTCATTTGCATATTCGCGACGACCATTGAGGTATTGAACAAAGGTATCTATCAGGTAGGGACCGACATAAGAAGATACGGTGCATAAAATAGCTAACAAAGCCGTCCATAAGATTTCTTTCCATACTGAAAAGAATAACGCCTTCACCAATTTGAGGGTTCCTACCCCATTACTACTAGTAGTACTAGTTTCAAGTTTATTTCTTAAAACAGAGAAGATCCCATTAACACTATCCTCTTTTGCAAGTTGTGGAACATCATCAAGGTCTAATGTTTTCTTATTGCCCACTTTAAACAAAGGACCCATCCAAGAGAATGTAAAGAGGCTAATAAGATTAGCATTTGAAAAAGTACTTAAATTTTTCTTGCCACCTTCAACATTACTACCATTCAAAAGAGGCTCTTGAAGAAAAAGGGTCTCTTTTTCATTTCTCATACCAAAGAATCCAGTAAAACAAAGGAAAGGAGTGATGACTATTGGCACAAAATCCAAAACCCAGAAATGATTTGGCAAGATTCTAGGTTTCTTATAGTAAACAAGGTCAAAAACAAGGCAAGCACTAGACAATATGAAGTAGAAAGTCCACCAAACCCTCATAATGATGGGGAATTTCTTGTCACTTGAATAAGAGAACTCAAGTTGCAAATAAGCAGAGGTGGCAAACCAAGTAAGAATTCTAAGAATCAAATCCAAATGGGACACCAACTTTTCATCAGAAAGACAATACATACACCCAAAGAAGGTTACAATCCATACAAGGAGATAAAACAAGGAGAGACCAAAGCAGGAGAAAAGGGTGGCTTTGTAATAAGAAAAGTTGTTGTTCTTCAACCTCTCTTTTGCATGTTCAAGCCCACCATTCCTAAACCTCTTACAGACCCATACTATAGATAAAACAAGCAAGAAAAGAAAATGACTAGATACAGAAAACCAACGTAGAAAAATGGGCTTTGGGAGTAAAATACTGGCCTCATCCATCTGAACTAAAGGGTGTGAGAAAAACATTGTCATACCATGTTTTGATTCCATTCTAGCATCATTGTTTTCTGCTCTTCTCCCCTATGGGTATTAAGGTTTTGAATCAGAGAAGATACCGATATGTTTTCCTCAAACGACGTTTTAGCTTTGATATGAAGAAAAGAACGTCTTTTTAAGGAAAACTTGTTTTAAATGGAAAATGCATTGTTTTGCTGACTTTCTTCGTTATTTTCGAGGAAAGTGACATCGTGTTCTCAGACTGATGCGACGGGCCGAACGTGCAAAAAAATCTGCCTTTTCTGTTGATTTTCCAAAACCTGTTGCACAAATGGGTGCTAAAATGAATCTCTTGAGTTATTTGTTATTTTCAGATTTGATTTCAAGATGTTTAGTTATTTGTTTTTGGGCAGATGTCATGTGGTAACCCACCAAAGAGGTGGCATTCTTTATTCACGTCCTCTCTCTCTTCCAAATCAGATTTCAGATTTCACCAGAATCTTTCACCAGATCAAGATTTTACAAAAATCTTTCACCAGATTTCTCTCTCCCCCTTCCAAATTGGGATTTTACCAAAATCTTTCACCAGATTTCATCAAAATCTCTCTCATCCCTTCCAAATCGTGATTTCACCAAATTTCACCAACAATTTTCACCAGATTTCACAAAATCTCTCTCTCTCTCTCTTATCTCCTCAAAAAATCCAAGTTTTTTTTTCCAGATTTTTGCTTTCAAAGCCCTAAAACCGTTCAAATCTCTTGCTTGTTGGTTAGATACCTTACCAATACGCCAAAAGCTCCTGAGTTGATAGAACCTGTTATGTGAGGCCCTTTAAACCTGTCCCATACCAGGCTGGGTCCCACGCAGTCTCATACCTAGGTGGCCCCACTCAGAACCGTAACACTTTCTGATAGATGCTTATGTTTATGGGTAGTTATTATGTAGTTGTGGGTATGTAGTTTAGGGTTGTGGGGTTAATTATTGGTGACGTTTCTTGTAAATGAGTAGATGGATTGATGTTGTGGGAGTCTGTCTCAGTTTGTATTTAAGTTCCTGTATTTCAATGAGGGAGAGACACCATTGGTTTCAGAGGCACTAAACGGTCAGTTTCTGGATGTTGTGGAAGCAACACAACATCCTATAGTAATCCTCTCTAAGGAGATTACTTTTGGTTGGATTAATTAGCAAATTACTACATCGGGATCTTAGTTTGAGTGTTCTTATTGCATGGGGGAACTCAAATGTTATTTGTATCCAATGCCTTCAAAATTCTAATACATCCTTCGAAGGGGAATTGACCTTACAGTTGCTCCAAAGGATGAGATGAGATCCTTGGTAATGGAACAGATGGCCAAAGATAGAGACCAAACTTGAGAGAATGGTGGGCCTATGATATTGCAGAATTAGGCATGGACCTATTTTGGAGAATCATGGTGGCCATTAAATCAAAGGGCGATGATACCCCCCTGCATTACGCATGCGCCCCCCTTATAGAGTTAAAGTTGCCCCGTTTTCAGGTCAAATCACGTTATAAGGAGAGTGCATGCGTAATGCCGGGGGAGTGAAGAAGCTACTAATTCTAGCCAACCTCCTATCAAGCAAGTGTAAATACAACTAATTCAGTAGATTATGGGTAGAGCTGGTGTGGGCAAGAGTGCTACCACTGAGAACTAGACTTTTGGTTGTATCATTGTCTGAGAGTTGTGCAGTAGGAAAGCATGGATGGAAATGCTATCTCAAGTTCAGCGCCATCATATCTTTGGGAATTCTACATTCTTTCGCCAAAAAGGACAAGAAATTGGCGAAAGAAACCTTGGCATATTAGTTGAAAACTTCAATGTCGCCAATACTGCCTTTGATGTCACTGGAAAGAGATACCATCGTTGAAGACAGAACTGTCCTTAAGCGTGGCAAAAGGCTACTCTTTTACTATGAACACAGGGTAGGAACGGTGCTAAAGTTTAGATAGCAATGGGACTGGAATTTTTACAAGCAAGTAACAGTGGATTATGGCCGTTCGTCAGCAAGAAGAAGCATGAAGCAGACCCAACAACTGCTTCTGATGCAACAAGCTACCACAACAATTTTTATCTACTCAATTGACAGATGTTAAGGTTTTGGATACTTTTCATCCAATTGCCAAGGAATTTGGCAAGGACATCAAAGCACTTCTTGTTGCAGCAACATGTTAGTAAGCAATGGGTAGTCAGTGTTGCTTGATGGATTGACAAAAAAAGTGCTTGATCATTAATGGAAATGAGCTTTTAAAAATGCTCGGTTGCAAGAAGGGTTGGGTGCTTCACAAGCTCCAGTATTTTTACTACCTTTTTTTTCCTAAATACCAAGATCGATAGAGAACTGGAGAAGGTGTGTGTGTGTCTGTGTGTGTGTCCCGGTGGGGAGTGGGGGATTTGCTAGCGACCATGGTAGGAGGCATTTAGCGGATGGGTCGTTGCATGTGAGAGAAACTACCTCGTGAATGAAGACAAAATCTGCTGAAAAGTGAGCCTACGTGGCTGCTCTCACATAGTCACATGCAACAGCCCATCCGCGAAAGGCCTTCTGCAATGGATGCTAGTGAATCCCAAATATATATATATATATATATATATATATATATATATATATATATATATATATATATATATATATATATATATATATATATATATATATATATATATGAGAGAAGTGTTTCTGCGCAGCTGCGTAGAGATATCTGCGCACTATCCATCCCTTATCCATCGCTTGTAATTGTCATATGTCAGTAGTATTTTCTTTGTAATTGTCATACTTTATCACCCTTTTTCAGTAATTTTTCATTTAAAACTTACCATTTCTATCACAAATCTAATACACCGTAATGATTACTATTTTTTTTTTTCTGCTAGCAACATTTGCACCCATTTACTTCTTCCAATCTTTGCATCCGGACGGGCCACAAGCCGAGCAAGTGGAATCGGCGAAGGTGGCTAGCAAATTCCTGTAAAAGAAAAAAGGGAAATGTTATCAGCACTACTTATTTTGATGAGGGCAATCTTACTTTATTAAAAGTACGGTATGGACCGCAACATTGGATGATCCAAACCGTCCATTAGATGGGGCACAACCTTTTATTAAAAGTACTGTATGGACCGCAACATAGGATGATCCAAACCGTCCATTAGATGGGCCACAACCCATATAGGTTGTGCCCCAAAAATCATTTCCGTAAGTTAATCCTAACCCTCCGATCTGAATGTTAGAGGGTTGATCCAACCACCTAACAATATTGAGGGTACCACCTTTCACTGTGAGATTGTCCATTTCTCTTCTTCTTGGCAGTTATATAGATGACTCAAAAAGTTAGCTATATATTGAACTCATATCTAAAGGTTTGAGTTGTGATAGGAGACAAAAAACTCTGATAGGAGACAAAAAAATTATTTCGCTGCTCTCTCAAAACTCTCCCTTAAATTGGAATATTGATGAAATCTTGCCCGGCTTTCATAACAACTCGTAGTTCAATAAGTGACCGCCTAGCAGCTACACCAAGTTCAACATTACAGACTTCGCCTTCATTTCATTTTGTTCACTAAGAACTAGTACATACAAGCAGTTCTTTTCAGTTCATACAACTCAAGATAGAAGTTCAAAAATTTCACATCAGTTCAGTTGATTTCTTCAACTTGAAAGTGCTTCAAATAGGCATTGCTTCAAAAAATACTTGTCGCGATCCCTGCACATATAATACAAGCAAAGGTAAGACCGGGAATGGAATAGGTAGAAAACTCACCTTCTAAAGGAAGAAAATAAAAATAGATGGAAGTATAAGATGAAATAAGGATAAAACATAGTCATGCTCTGCTACATAGCAAGCTTTCGGTCACAAAAGAGATATATAATCGCTCAAAAGTCCCATGCGAATCACCCAGTTTAATTAGATTCAGGTATATTTTTCTCCCCCATTTCTCATGAATTTTTTTAGCTGGTGTAAGTGGGTATTTTCAAGCAAAGATCCTGGGAAGTATTAAGCTTCCTTGATGAATTTACATTGGTTTATTGCCTTGTAAAGTGTTGTGCATCATACAAATTGAGTGTTACAGTAACTACAAAATCCTATAATTCATGAGGGGAAAAAACTATTGCGAGGGTAGAGAAAAAAGTCCTTGTATCCATTTGAGCCTCACAATCCTATAATTCATGAGGAAAAAATAGCTAACTCTGCTTAAAATAAGCTTTTCAGTCACAAAACACCATGAAAATCAAAACACCATCTTCCAATGTATCCAAAATATCAATGTACAAAACAAAACATTCACAAAGATACTACCACATACCTAGTGAAAGGAGCAACATCACGAAGCGATATCTTCCGCTTCCTCTTCCTCTTCCTCCTCCCCCTCGTGTAGTGTACCCATCTATTAGAACCAATAAAAATTTAGTAATAATCGGAGAGAAAATTGCAACATAGAAAGAACTCAAAGTCAAACCTTGGCTTTCTTTTTACATGTTCTCAGATTATGTCCCAACTCCCCACAACCACTACACTTCCGTTTTCCCATCTTAGATTGGGAGAGCTCTAATGAAGATTTCAAGCGTGATGCTTCCCTCGGCCGGCCCTTGGTTTTCACAACTTCAGGGTTTCGAATACATATCCCAGGTGCTTGAGTGAGAAGAGAGTTAGACTGCACTTGGCTGGTAAATACTGGTACGTGAACTTGCCTGTCTTTCTTTCTCTGCTCAATCTCAACCACCAATCCAGAGTAAAATTCATCCAACTTCTTTAAAATAAAGTCGTCATTATCGAGTTCCTCATCCACTATTCGTCGTTTTGTCATTACGGACCACCTTCTAAATGGGGTTGTGCCTTCGTTACCTACTTGACTTGTAGGAACTCCACCCAACAACTGATATCTAGCGTCAATTGTCCATCTCCTTAGAATGTAACGCTCGGAAATGAAAGTTAATTGCTTCTGGTCAAATACGGCCAGAATATGCCTGCATAATATACCTGAAGTCTCAAACATGGCGCAATCACAAGTCGCAGTAACACCATCGAAATCGTTGTACACAACCATACGCCCTTTTGACATTTCATTATCCCCACGTTTCCTTCTTACATTGAAGGTAGTCTCGTCGCCAATTTTACTATGTTTCTTGCCCCAATATAATCTACTACCATTAAGCTCAGCCAGAAAAAGGCCAAAAATTGTCCTTGTATAGTATTTCCCAGGATCATCTTCCAATGGGCTACCTGTAGTCATTGCCGCCTTTGAATTTTTTGACTTGAAATCCTCTTGTGTTTCTTTCCTACGACGGTCAGCAAGCGCTTTCTCATATTGATCAACAAAATCACGCAGAGAAGTCTTCTGGTTAACAAAACCATCGAAGAAAGCATTCATGCTTTCACTGCGCTGACTAGAAGTCATGCCTGCAGTGAAAGTACCTTTCCAATAGGCCGGGACCCAGTGAATCCTTAGCTCCCACATCTTACTTAGCCAATCATTCTCATCAATTTTATACTTCACACATAATCTTCCCCATTCCATCTCACATTCATCTATATCACCCGTGTTATACCAACGGTAGTAATCCTTTGGAAAGTCACCATCTGCCTTGCAGGAACATGCTCAACTAGGTGCTTTGTTATGTGCCAGGAACAAAACCGATGACGTGTATTGGGGAAGACATTCTTAATTGCATTTCGCATTGCCACATCCATATCGGTAATAATAGTTCCTGGAACTTTTCCATGCATACATTGCAGCCACTGCTTAAACAACCAAGTGAAGGTCTCCTCAGTCTCATCGGCGAGGAGTGCACATCCAAACAATATAGACTGCCTGTGATGGTTGACCCCTGTAAATGGTGCAAAGGGCATCAAATACATATTGGTCCTATAAGTCACATCGAAGACAATCACATCGCTGAAGGTCATATAAGATTCTCTTGCCCTCGAATCAGCCCAGAACATAGATCTCAATGTGCACTCTGAGTCCAACTCAATAGAAAAAAAGAAGTCCTGCTCTTCAGCTCGTTTTCGTTGGAGACGCTCGGCCACTATCCCAGCGTCTAACCCCATATTGTTCTTCTTCTTCAATCTCAAATGGGACTGCACTTGCTGTGGTGAGAGAACACCATCTGCGCCATCGGATTGGACATTAATGACTTTTGCAATTCCAGCAGGCTGCAACCCAATTCCATGGTAACTATCCATCAAATTTTTAACACTCTCCTTCTTATATAGTCGGTTATGTGAACGATGCATGCGTCTTCTAAGTGGAGATGTGAGTTCATGCGAATGTTCGTCTTCAATGACTGACACTATCCACTTCTTGTCTTTCAAGTTAATCGCCATCTTCGCCTGACAATCAAGCCTAGCAGTGCGACGCGGAATCACTTCCCTACCAGCCTGTCTCTTATCATTAGGGTCTTTCTTCCCCTCCTTGTCGCACACATACTTTCTGAATATTACTTGATTTGTCTTGGTCGACTTGTTTGTACTAGATTTGCGCACTCCAAAACCTTTACTCAGGGCATAGGTATTATAATATACGTAGGCACCGTCAAAGGTATCAAACACCTGGCCAACAAACGGCTTCTTCGCTACACTCTCCTCGCCATTCCCATCATCAACATCTTCTACTTGGTTACCTTCATTTAATTCTTCCCCTTGATCACCAAAAATTAAGGCGTGTTCATCAATATCATTTATCGATAAGTCGCATGCTTGCGACACAGCGTCCTCAACAAACCTTGAGGATGTGCCACATACTTCGTCGACAGGAAACACAGGAGCGGGAGACAAAGAATCATCCATCAAAGGTTACTCTATAACAACCAGCCATAACCCAACAAACCACCAACCATAAACCAGCAAACAACCACCCAGAAACAACCAAACCACCAGCAATAAACCAACAAACCACCAGCCATTAACCACCAAACCACCACCCATCAACCACCAAACAAATACCCAAGAAACAACCAAACCACCAGCCATAAACCACCAAACCACCACCCATAAACAGACAAACCACCACCAACAAACCACAAATAAAAAAAGATCAAAACAGCATATTTGAAGTAACAAATACCATGCATTTAAAGAACTGATATGATACAATTCTCCCCCTCAATCAATTTTTACATTTAATTTTGGGTCCAATAATCAGTATTGAACTCAGCTTTGGACTCAGATGAAAAAAATGCAAAGAGTGACTTGGCAGAGAGAAAACCCCAACTTACTTAGAGAGTACACAAAATGGAGCCTTATGAATTTTGAGAACCAATTGGGAGTCCATAACTGATTATTGGACTCAAGACTCAGAACCGGTTCTCAAAATCCAAAACCAACAGACCCTTAATTGAAATCATCCTAATTGATTGTGTCGATAAAAAGATATGTAGAACTAGAGATGACTAGAGGGTGTTAAAAGGATTGAAAAACATCCAAAGAGATGACTAGAGGGTTTTAAAAGGATTGCAGGAATCCATACACATAAATCCATAAAAACATCAACCAATGCAAGACTTAGAAATAAGCGATTTCCATTCAAAAGGTATTGCAATTTAAAATTCCATCAAATAGCCATATAGAACCAATTGGGAGTCCATAACTGATTATTGGACTCAAGACTCAGAACCGGTTCTCAAAATCCAAAACCAACCAAAATACATCCTCAACTAAAACCCCTAAAGAACTCACAAAAATTAGAGTTTTGAAGGAAAACAAAAACAAATAGATTAGAAACCCAAGTGAAGAAGAAATATAGATTAAAAGGAAAAATAGATTTAGGAAAAAAATGAAAAAAACAATAAATAGCTGAGCTTACCTGGTTTGGATCCTCGTGAGTGGAGAAGACGATGGACGAAGGGGAAGAACCGTGGACGAAGAGGGAAGAGGGAAGCCCAAAGTTGGGTCTCGGCCAAAGCTTTCGTGGTGGAGGAAGATCTTTCCGCCGCGGTGGAGATAGAAATTTCCGTTGAACAAAACCAACCAAAATACATCCTCAACTAAAACCCCTAAAGAACTCACAAAAATTAGGGTTTTGAAGGAAAACAAAAACAAATAGATTAGAAACCCAAGTGAAGAAGAAATATAGATTAAAAGGAAAAATAGATTTAGGAAAAAAATGAAAAAACAATAAATAGCTGAGCTTACCTGGTTTGGATCCTCGTCAGTGGAGAAGACGATTGACGAAGGGAAAGAACCGTGGACGAAGAGGGAAGAGGGAAGCCCAAAGTTGGGTCTCGGCCAAAGCTTTCGTGGTGGAGGAAGATCTTTCCGCCGCCGTGGAGATAGAAATTTCCGTCGAGGGTTATGGGAAACCCTAGTTTTTTGTCCTCTTTGTTTATGTATGATTGAAGAGGAAAGAGGGAAAACGCAGAAACATACAGAAAAAAAAACCCTAGCTTTTTCTGGTTCGTTTTGGGAGTGGGAGAGAGAGAGAGTTACGAATGAAAGGTTTTCTTGTTTATAAAAGAGCATTTACGATACTTTTCTTGTTTATAAAAGAGCATTTACGAATGAAAGGTTTATAAAAGAGCATTTACGAATGAAAGGCATTTACGACATAAGGCAAAGCAAATTCGAAATAAGCTGCGCAGATATCTCTCTACGCAGCTGCGCAGAAACACTTCTCTTTATATGTGTGTGTATATATATATATATATATATATAGAGAGAGAGAGAGAGAGAGAGAGAGAGAAAGAGAGAAAAGAGAGAACGGGAAAGGATTGTACGCTCGAGCGTATCAAGCTTATGGCACGCTCAAGTGCCCAATCACATGTGGCCCACTTTGTTAAGATGATCCAAAGCATTCATTTGCAAGGCCCTTACATATATGGGGTGTGTACCAAAAATCAGCTCTATAGGATCATCCTAACCCATCCATTTGTGGAGGGCAAAATGGACAAACCACAAATCTGCCCATTTTTGCCCTCCACTTTTGGAGGAGTTAAGATGATTCAATGGAGCTAATTTTTTGTGCACACCCTATCTATGATACTGCCTTGCAAATGAATGCTTTGGATCACCACAAAAAATGTGGGACCCATGTGATTGGGCACTCGAGTGTATCATAAGCTTGGTACGCTCGAACGTACAATCTTTTTCTCATATATATATATATATATATATATAGAGAGAGAGAGAGAGAGGGAGAATAGTGTCCATGCGCAGCTAATCAGATAGCTTATCTGAGCAGCTGCTTCAAAAACTCATGTAGCCCACATTTTTTGGGTGATCCAAAGCATTCATTTGAAAGGCCCTTCCACAGATAGGGTGTGTACAAAAAGTCAGCCCTATAGGATCATCCTAACCCAATCAAAGGTGGAGGGGAAAATGGACAGACACTGTTTTTGACCATTTTTCCCTCCACAAATGGCAGGGTTAGGATAATCCTAAATGGCTCATTTTTTGTACACACCCTATCTATGGAAGGGCCTTCCAAATGAATGCTTTGGATCACCCCCAAAATGTGGGCCCACATAAGTTTTTCTCCATAGGATCATCCTAATCCCCTAACCTCCACAAATCGAAGGGATTAGGATTAGACCTGGCAAACGGGCAACCCGCGCGAGTACGGATAAGAAATACCGGCGCTGGTACGAGTAGCCTTTCATGAACCCGGAACCCACCCGGGCAAGTACGGGTATACCCGCGGGTAACCCGGCAAATTTAAAGAAGAAATTATATATATATTTACCAAAAGAAATTATATGATGAAGGGTGTATGAACACATAAAGATGGTACGATGGATGTACAAGCCTTGATATTTAATCCAACAGCAGCTTCTTAACAAGTCAGCTGCTGTTGGATCAAATATCAAGGATGGGATGATGAGTACATGTTTATATGCCCATTCATCATACAATTTTTCATTTACTTTAACAAGTGTTTGTTTTGGTACAACCAAAAATACCAGTCACATAGTCTGATTGCTTTGACCTGTTTTGTTGGCCCACCCACATAGTCTATTTTTTATTATTTAGTGTTTAGGCCGTAAGAATAAAAAGTTGAAAACCAAATGGCGGGTAACCCGCGGGCAACAACGCCCGGCCCAGACCCACCCGCGGGTCATGAGTACAGGTTGGGTTCGGGTATTTTTGTCGCGGGTAATGAAATTGGTACCCGTACCCGCGGGTACAGGTTCCATTTTGCCAGGTCTAATTAGGATGATCCTATGGAGATGGTTTTTTGGGCACACCCTATCTATGTCTGGGTCCATCAAATGAATGGTTTGGATCACCCGGAAATGCCTCTTGCGATGGACCCTAGCAATTCCGTTCAAAAAAGGTCTCCCCACAAGCCAACTAAAAAAGAAAAGACAAGCTGGACCGTGCAACTGTTAAAACATTGTTGCGCTGCTATGTTTCCTAGAAAAAAATAAAGGAAAAAAAAAATCCTTGGAAACCACAAAAAGAACAGTTAAAGAGGTTCTCTGGAGTGTTGAATCGGTTCAGAATTCAGATAACGCAAGGTAGCATTGATTTATGCCTTGGGTTCTTCTTCTGTAGGAAGTTACAGCCAAAAACAGGGAAACCCCACTTCTCTTTTCCTTCCCTCAACGACCTTTTTACCTCATCCTCCATCATCCACCCTCATCAATGGCGTAGTTTAACAACCCAAATCGAATTTACTAACCTACGCATGATGCACTCTGTCACCATGCCAACGTCTCTAAAAGCGATCCTCCTTTCCCCTACATGTGGGAAATGTTCTCACTACATGTTGGTGCGCAGGATAAAACCAAAACCCCCATTTGTTACAAGTAAAAGGACCTATAATAACGTTTTTCAGGTTTTGGCGAGAAGGAATTGTGAAGAGGGATTGTGGGGAGGTTGGAGAGTTGTGTCTTTTGCTAGGTTTTCTACAGAGAAGAAGAGGATTAGGGTTTTGGGAGGGACTGATTTAGGTGGGTCTGAAAGAGTTGCAGACATGGGGTTCGAGAAGAAGAATAATAAGGAAGAGGATAGGGTTGAGGATTTTCAATACCAGTCTTATAAATTGCTCACATTGCCTACAATTCTCACGCTCGGCCGTGTCGCTGCCGTCCCGCTCCTTATTTGCAGTAGGGCTTGTTTTTTCTTTCTTTTTTGTTAATATGGTTGTTTGTCAATCTGTATTTTATTGATAATTTGATGTGGGTTGAGTTTCTTTTGGTTAGTTGGGAAGTGGGGGATTGGGGTTTGGGGTTCTTTTTTCATGGGTTGGGTTTTGATTGTGGTGAAGGATTTGAATGAAGTTTTTGTTTGAAAATGTGAATTGGGCTATCTATCTATACTTTGTGTGGTGGCAATTGGAGAAATGGGTTTTTTATCCCTTTTTTTGTTAGGATTTTGATTGAGGTTTAGATGTGGATTTTGTAAGGTTTTGGGTTGATATAAATCGACCATTAGAAGTGAATTATGTCAATTAAAGTAGATTAAGGTACTGCCATGAAGCAACTACTGCACGATCAAACATGTAAAACTGAACAAGCTATAGTTTTTTGTGCCTAGAACATGGGAAAAATGAGAAAATATAATGTGTCATTCGTCTCCTTCTATGGATCCCACTTTATGTTTCGACTGAAGAGTAGAACTGCATCTTTCCATGTTCCTGCTATTGAAAAGTTACATTCCTGCATTAGGTTGTGAGCACGACAAATATTTAACAATCATACTTTTTTAGTCTACATACACTACTTCGTTTGCACTGGCCTGTGTGTCTGTACGTTTGTGAGGCTAACTTGTTAATTTTGTTGTACTAGCTTTTTACATGAATGGTCCATGGGCAACAACAGCTACAACAAGCATTTTTATTGCGGCTGCAATTACAGATTGGCTTGATGGATACATTGCACGAAAGGTATGTAATTTCTTATGTCTTTAAGGGGCACATTGTAGTAGCAAATTGATATTCCCTTTCTGCCCATATCATAATCTATTCTTTTGAGCTCATTGGTCCCATATGTTTCAGATGTGGCTAGGCACAGCATTTGGTGCATTTTTGGATCCTGTAGCTGATAAGGTTTGATGCGTTTTGTAAATTTTGTGGTGTTCAGTTGAGAGTTGACTCTGGGCAGGGATGCATTTCTTCTCGGGCCTAAAAGGGGAAAAAATAGACTCGTTTTCAGTCCTTTTAAAACTTTATTGGAGTTTTTTATTTGTGATTCTTATGATTTTTCAATGCAGCTTATGGTTGCCGCAACATTGGTGTTATTGTGTACTAGACCTTTGGAAATCGCTGGATTTGGACAAGTACCATGGCTACTGACTGTACCTTCAATTGCCATCATTGGTAGAGAGGTGATTTTACCAATTTCATAAATCCATATTTCATGAAGTGACTATAACTTGTTCATTTGAACCTTGGGATTGCTATCACTTTATGGTTGTTACTCCATTCCGTTGTGGATTGCAATGCTTGCATGTGTAAGCCACATACTTCTGCGGATGCATACAAGGTTTAAAATTTCGGTTTCCGTTTCACTTTTGGTTGGCACGGAAACAGAAACATTTCGGTTTCAGTGGAAATCTTGTATAATCACGGAAACATATATGCAAATGATGGAAGTTTTTATTCTTTAAAAAAAAAAAGATAAAAAAGTTAAGATAAAACTTTGGGAAATGCTAGAATAAGCATAAATACATACTTAGAAACCATCACATAAGCAACAAAACCATCCATAATAGTTTAATCACATCACGCCTAGTGACAGGTGTTGTAGTGCATGTCTAGAACAATGAAGTCAATAAAGAAGTACGATGTTATGAAGTATAAAAATGTACAATGACCAGTCTCCCCTCTAAGGACTCCCAACCCTATGTTAATACCACATAGAGTTATGACGTATTATTGGCCCCATGCTGATATGACATCCCATGCATAAGATTCGTTACTTTGCTTTGCTTTTCAATGATCTTGCCTACCAAATATCATTCTCTACATTAATGAAATGAAATGAAATGCAAATAATAATATGTTTCCATTTTTTGTCGTACCGACCCATTTTGGCCAAATTTTGAGTATTTCGGTCAAAATTTTGGGGAAATAATGACGTGAAAGAAAATCACGTAGATTTCGTTTCGGTGGGAATGGAAATGGAAACATTTCGGTCATTTCCGAGAAATTTCAGGGAAATTTAAAACCATGGATGCATAAAGTTGGCTTTAGCAGCAGCTAATATGTGTCTATGATGTCTTGTAAACATCATGCCCATGTCTTTTTTCATGTTATTAAGATATAACAAACACTTGAGATCTGACAAGGTGAATGATGTTCTTAGACACTATTGTGCAGCAGCCTTTGCCAAATTTGCTTCTGGGACATACTCATTGATGATTTATTTTGGTAAATATACTCATTGATTACTATGCATAGAATTACATGTACCACTTGAGATCATATGTGAGGGCATGGTCAGCCTGCTGTAACTTTGCTGGACATCTGTAACTTTGTGGGACATCTTGTCCCTATCTATTATGATACTGCTTATATATGATTGTTGTATGAAGGCACGTCTGTAACTTTGTGGGACATCTTGTCCCCTTCTTTGTAGCTGGGTTTTGTTTCCTTGTAAATAAAAATAGCTTTTAAAAAAAATTACATGTTCTGGAACATCATAAAGTTCGGTGCTTTCTCACAGTGGAAGCTGAATGCCAAAAAAATCATGGATTCCATATGAGTTTTTAGCTCTCTTGGGCAGTTGGGAGTGGGCATTTTGAGATCTGTTTTTGTGTAGCATAGTTGTATGAACTATTTGTAGGTGACTTTCCTATAGGGATGTTTCAATAGTGATCAGGAAAATCAAGGACAGCAGGGCAAAAAATAGGCTAAGGGTTTGATGCTTTCCAATGGAGAGTGTAAGGTTCACTATTAATTCTTCAAAAAATAACAAAAGACAATATATATTATTATATTATATTCCTCCAAAACTCTTAACCCTAACCATTCCTTTTTTTTAATGATTAACCCTAACCAGTCCTAATCTGCATTTAATCTAATCCTAGCTACTCATTACCTCCGAATAGTACTTTGCTTTGAGTGGGTTAAAAAAATAGTCCTTTGCTTTAAGAATAAGAACCATAATATCAAAAAAAGAAAAAAAAGAATAAGAACCTCAACTAGAAAGGTAGGTGGTGAGCTGGAAAGAAGTATGTAAACCCACTAAGGCAGGTGGCCTTGGCAGGCCTTGGCATTAGACGAATCAAGGAAACTAATCAGGCGTTGTTAGGTAAATGGCTATGGAGATACGGAAAGGAGGAGAATCACTTGTGGGCAAAAGTTATTGAAAGCAAGTATGGATCGTGTATTGGGCATTGGAAATCGAAGGATAAATTCTGGAAAAAAGGCAAAACTCCATGGATGGATGTATTGTGCTATAAAGCAAAATTCTTGGAAGGAACAAGGTTTAGGGTCTATGAGGGGGACATGGTGAGATTTTGGTGTGACAATTGGTGTGATGATATCCCTTTAAAGGAAGCTTTTCTGTGTATGTTTGCATTAGCTTCTGTGAAGGAGATAATGGTGAAGGATTGCTTGACTAGAAGAGATAACAGGGTTGTGTGGTCTCCACCTTTTAGAAGAAAATTTTTTGACAGAGAACTCGAAGGGGTGGAAAGGCTTTTTCAGAAATTGGAAAAGTGTTATATCAAACTTGATGGGAAAGACAAAAGGATTTGGGTCTGGAACTCAGATGAGGAATTCACTGTTAAATCATTTTACCATAACCTCCTACCTTGCCTTGCTACCTCCAAAGCAGCCAAAGTATGGGACATAAAAGCACCACGGAGAGTATGTATTTTTGGTTGGGCAGCAGTTCTTGAAAGGATACAGACAATGTTTTGAAAATCGGAATCGAATCATAAATCGTAATCAGGGTCGAATCGTATCGGATTGTAAATCGTATCGTAAATCGTAAGATTCATTCCAAAATATAAAAAATATGTATAATAAAAAATTATAAATAAATTAAAGAATAAAAATAGCCAATTATTCAATTTTCATCCAAATTCATTAATTCAAATAGAAACTACCATGATTAGCATTCAATATCATAATACGAATTGTTTGTTGACAAACTTTACACATACTAATTATCTAATTCTCATCCAAACCCATGCATATTGGTTAATAATCTTTAAAAAAAGACACAAGATCATATCAATTCTCAAAGTCTCAAACATCAAATGACAAATATCAATCATAAAAGACGGGAATCGATGTTGTACTTATTATGGTAGTCTCCCACCTCAATTCCCACCTCAATGTGAGTAATGCCCTCAACAAATGCTTTGTGCTCGACTGGTTCGATTCGTTTGAAGTCATATTCCTCCTCTGTCTTCTTCCTTCTAATGAGAGGGATCTCAAAGGCTTCTTGTAATGTAGAAAGGAAATGAGGTCTTTTGAAAGAAAGACATATTTTCTTTTATACAAAACTTAATTTGGATAAATCATAAATCGTACGATTTATGACCGACTCGTAAGATTCATACAAATTAAGATTCAATCATGGGATTCAAATCGTTTTGCCTAAGAATCGTAAACCGAACCGTAAATCGTAAGATTTTCAAAACAATGGATACAGACCATTGACTTCCTCATAAAAAGGAATATGTTGACAATCAATCATTGTGCCCTTTGCATGGAGGATGTTGAATCTGTGAATCACCTTTTAGTACATTGCAAGATGGGTAGAGAGATATGGGGCTGATTATTGGATAGATTTGGGATAGCATGGGTGTTGCCAGATAAATTCATGGAGCTATTCGAAAGCTGGGCTACGGCACCATGGAAGAAAAAAGGCAAGATACTTTGGCAAGTTTCGTTTTTTAGCCACTATCTAGGTTCTCTGAAAAGAACGTAATGCAAGGACTTTTAAGGGATATACAAAGGGAACGTTATTTCTATTTAATAAGGTGATTGCTCTAACCATATCGTGGGTTAAAACATTAGAAAGCTTTAGATTTGCATCAGCATACGATTTATGGCATGGTTGGAAAGTGATTTGCAAAGGGTCTAGTAATAATTCCAAAATCCAAAGTACTTCAACGATGGTCGCCTCCTACACAAGGAATTTTTAAAATGAATTTTGACGGCTTCAGTTTGGGGAACCTGGGTCCATCAGGTATGGGAGGTCTATTGAGAGATGAAGATGGATTAGTAGTTTGGGCATTTAGAGGCCCCATCGGTGTGGTGGACTCTAATGAGGCAGAAGTTCTCTTCGTACATCATGGAATCAAATTACTACAAAATGTTGACCTAAATAAGGTGGTCGTCGAAGGTGATTCGCTTAATGTTATTAGATGGCTTCGAAGATCAAAGGTTGTTCCTTGGCGATTTGCATCCCTGTTTGATGAGATTCAAGATAGAATTGGGATGGCTTCAATTTCGTTTAATCATGTGAGGCGGTAAGCAAATGGTGAGGCGGATAAATTGGCAAGAGATGGTGTCTCTAGGGAGAGTATTGAGTTTTTCGATTATCTTCCTCCCTAGTTCTTGTTGTATTTTCAATCTTATGATTATTTGATGTCCATTGTTTCCTCTCTGATGTACTATCTGGGATCGTCTTGATCCTCCTCTTTTCAATATTATTATCGTTACCATTCAAAAAAAAAAAAAAACCCTCAACTAGGAACAATTGGGAGCCTGACATCCGGTATTTCACAAGGTGGCTTATTAAAATCTCAACTTGGACAGCTCCATAGAACAGATACAATTTTCTGAAATTTAGAAAAAGTGACATCTTTCTTATTTTGTGTCAAACTGAACATTGTGGGTCCTCTATTGATGTCAACATGTGACCATGGTTTAAAATTTCGGTTTCAGCTCGGTTTCGGACCCATGAAATTTCGAAATTTCGACTGAAATCTGGTACAAAAAAAAGTCGCCTATTTTATTCAATATTAAATTTCGGCCGAAATTTGCAGTAATTTCGGTCAAATATTAAAAGAATAAAAAAAAACAGGTTTTTTTATTGAAATTCCGAAATTTCGGCCGAAATAAAATACCGTTTCGGTGTCGGTCCGAAATTTAAAACCATGCATGTGACACCATATTTTACAGGTTAAGATATTATATTTTTGAAAAAAAAAAAAGAGAAATGTAATGGGAAAAAACAGGTATAGCACATTCATGCATAGATTTAGCTTAATATCACATCACGAACATAAATCGAAACACATTTAATCATTTGAAAGTAATTAAATTGAAAAAAAAAAAGTTGAACTAGTTACTTCAAAACAGAAATGACCAAAGCTGGCTGGCAGCCTGGCACTCCCTCACTTTGTTCGTCAGTCGGAGAATCAAAGGGACTATTTTTCCAATATTTTGAAAGATTTATCAACATAAGCTAACTCTCTTTCCCTTAGTTTTAAAATGCAAAAGAGACGGGAAAATAAGGTTTTAGAAAAGGAATTGTGCAACATTCTTCACATATCATACATGTGCTATTTACACATGGCGTATTGTCTATAAAGCTGTACCATCCAAGACACACATGACTTTGGGTGAAATATGTAAAATAAAGTTGATACAAGTTTGTATCACATATTGCCTAGATCAATATCCGAGCCGTGTTGCCCGATACGTCCTATACTGGTAAAAACAACAAACCATATCCTTATCTCTCTAGTTTGCAATCTGAAATCCAAGATGAGTTGGTATCTACAAGACCTATGCTAAGGCGTGCTGGTTGTCCTTAGAAGTGGAGAAGTTTAGGAAAACTGGATCTAGGTCGAGTTTGTCTGCGAAACTTTAGATCATAGTACTGGTCCTAATTCTGGTCACTTGTTGTACGAACTCTAAACAAGGGAAATCGATAATGGTAAGGAAAGGGTGAATCATTTCATCAATCATGACGGGATAACACATCATGAAGTGGTTTCTGGGTAGTCAAGAGAAGCAATCTTGCTATCAAGGTTTTAAATTTTGGTTTTGGTCAGCACTGAAACGCAGACATTTTGGTTTCGGTAGGACATTTCAGTGGAAAATGGAAATCTTGTAAAATCGCGGAAACATATGGAAACTTATGCAAATGATGAAATTTTAAGATGAAAGTTCGAGAAATGCTAGCATAAGCACAAATACATACTTAGAAACCATCACACAAGAAAGAAAGCCATTTGTAATGGATTAATCACATCGAACATCTAGTAACATATGTTTTCGCACATGTCCGAAATAATAAAGTCAATAAAGAAGTACAATGTAATGAGGTATATGAAAGTACAACGACCAATCCCTTCAAGGACTCCAACTCTATTTGAATACCCACATAGAGTTATGAGGTGGTATTGTTCCCATGTCAATCAGCAGTGAAGTGTCCCATGAGCATTCACAACTCTCTACTGATCAAATAACCCATCTACCACCTTAGGCTAATGCACCCAAGACATCTCAAGACAAAAAGGGGTGGGGACCCCATGAGCCCATCATAGGCTCCAACGATTTTTTTTCATTTAAAAAAAAAAAATCCTGTTGCCTTTCAAGAAAAAAAGAAGATGCGCATGTTTTGTACTACTAAATTATTGGAAGTTGTAAATGCACTTCCAGTTTTCATTAGATAAAAGGGTGTACTAAAAAGAATGCTTTTTATTATTATAAGCAACAAAAAGAACAAATGAAAATGGAAAATGACTTTGCAATGTGTAGATTTTTTATCTCTCCCCTCAAAGTTGTTCCCTAGCAAAAAAATCTTTCGAGGTAGTTTGTCAGATAATAGAGGACTAACCCGTACAGGTGTTGCTCTTTGGCTTAAAGTCTTGAGTATTTGAATCCCCCTGGGCTTGCCCGATGCGCGTGGTTTACAGGTGATTGCGCGCATCCGAGGGAATTAGTCCCACTTTACAATGTGGCGTGGGGACACCCTACGTCATAAAAAAAAAAGATAATAGAGGACTTGTTGAAGTGCGACGAAAATCCAACAATGAAGATCTATAGAACAGACTAGAGAATTTTTTAGATCTGATCAATAATGGAAAGAATGGGGGTGTAGGTTTAGTATTTGGTGAGGATTATCATTTCCTTTTCAATCCATGTTTGGATCATGGATAAAAAATAACCTCACATGGGATTGCTCGATCCAATATTAGCTTGCTGGGAGTGCACAAAAACTTGCAAGCAAATTAATAACCTTTAATGGAGATGGAGTTGGGGTTGGAAGTATTCTCCTTCCTCATTTTCTTCTCAGTCTCTCGTTACTCTGCTTGGATTTCTCTCCTTCTTGTGCTTTGTCCTTAGGGGAGAGGCTTCGTGAAATTCATATGGGAGGAACCTGCCAGCCAGTTAAAATAGATTGATGAATTTTTTAGGACAGATTTTAGTTCCCACCACGCTTGTTTGAAATACTGAGTACGTGCCTTGGAGAGCAGCATACTTGCTGTTTAATTACTATCCATCAGTACATTACATTGATATAAATGCCAAATTAAGGAACGATTACGTTTTCAAAGATCAAGAGCGAGGGCGGGGAAGGATTTTGCTGGACATCAAGACCGAATCATATCGTGGAGTAGGGTGTCAAAGATGCTCCTTGCTAGTGTGTGAGAGATTCTTAGAAATTGGAATATGATAATATTTGGAAAAAAAAAGGAAACTCAAAGTGTTGCCTATTTGTGGTGCCTTCCACCAACCGGATGGGTCAAACTTAATTTTTACGAGGCTCAAAACCATCTCATGGGTTTTGAGATGGTTTGCTGATTTTGGATCCAGTTCATTGATCATCGAAGTAGGAGCGGATAGGGAGAGGATGGTGATTGTTGCCACTGGTCAGTAAAGTTTGCATGAAAGTTGTTCTAGGTTTGGGGAGTGGATTGTTTATGTTTCTGTGGTATCATTGTCTTTTGATGATAGCTGTTGGGGGGGCACCTTTTTTCCAGTCTGCTTTTGTTTTTAGTTTTGGAATTTAATAAAATTGTTACGTTTCAAAAAAAAAAACCTGATGCAAATATAAAAAATACAGTTATCCTGGAGCAATTTATAAGTGGTTGTTAGTGGTTATGCTTGCAAACAATGAAGACTGCTTGGATGGATTAATAATGTCTTTCAATCCAATGTCTTTTGAACTGGGAATAATCATTACCTAAGCTTGGGAACTTGGGGAAGTGTTATTTACAGTCTTGAACTTGACCAAGCTGTTGATTCAACTCTATAAACTAACCACATTGCTGCTGTTATATATAACTTCCGGGCTTTATTTTTTCTTTGCATTGGGTTCTACCCTTTATCTTGGGTTTTATTTCTTATGAACTAGTTGTGTAACATCTTTGCAGATTACAATGTCAGCAGTTAGGGAATGGGCTGCATCTCAGAATAGTAGAGTTCTCGAGGTTCACTTTCCTACCCATGTCTATTTTTACATGCCTATCCCTTTAAGACACTAAAATTTTTAGGTGTAAATTTACCATATATCAACTGCTGACTATTGCCGATAGGCTGTTGCTGTAAACAATTTGGGGAAGTGGAAAACAGCAACACAAATGATTGCACTAACGATCCTCCTGGCTACCAGAGACAGCAGGTTCATCCTCCTCATCCTACCCATATAGTCAGTTAAGTTTTCTTTCTAACACAGTAGATGAAAAAACATTTAATCTTTGTTCATTTGATGTACAGTCTAACAGGGCCAGACGTTCTAGTTATTTCTGGTGTTGTTTTGCTTTATGTCTCGGCGGGGCTCGCTGTCTATTCATTGGGTGTGTACATGAGGAAGATCTGGAGAACATTGTTGAAGTAGTTGTCTTGTATTTTGAGTTGGCCTCACCCATCACAACATTGGGATTATGAGAAAAATCGGGGTGTGGATCCTTTCTTCTCTTTTCTGGCATTTGTTCAGAAGGTGAAAGGAATTTTGTAGCTTTCCATTATGATGAATGAAGTGAGCTACAGATCAGTTGCTGAATGTGCAACAGTCTGCTGATTCGGTCTGAATTGCGTGAACAAACTCTTACCATTTTGAATTGATGGTCTCGCTAAAATGATGGTTTGGTAAATAGACTGGTTAAATATTATACTGTAGATTGATTTGAGTGGAGAGGATATGGACTTGTGGTATATTGTGCTCGACTCTAACAGAGCATTCAGATGTAATATTTCGTAGGGGTCGTACCCTTCAGAGAACCATTGGTGTCTTTGAGGGTGGCAGTTTGAGGATCTGTTCATGCTATGTAAAATGAAGGATCAATTACCAATGGGGGACAAAAATTAGGTGGAATTATCAACAGGACCAATGCTTTTCAGAAATTATCAACGAGGGACAAAAGATGTCTTATCATTAAAAGCTGGACGAAAATGCCCTTTTCTTAAGCAACACGTTTTGCTCTTCCACTTTTCCCTCTTCTCTCTTCTTTCCCTCTTTTTTATACTTTTTCATTTTCAACTTTGTATTTTTTTACCTTACCAGTCATCTTCTTCATCATTTAGCCACCATTGGAGGTGGGAAAACTCGAAAATTCCAAACGTGAGTTCATTCCCATCTATCTTTCAATAGCTAGGTTTTGTTTTTCATTTGTTTTAGGGTTTTGCATTTCTCCTTCTCCCTTTCAATGGAGGATGAGGAAGATGAATTGTACGGTAGAAAGAAAAAAATGTGAAAATGAACAAGTGAAAAAAATACAGGAAGTAAAAACGTGTTCTTAAGGGACTTGATAAGCACATTTGGAATTTCGTAACCCCAACCCCGGAGACTTGAAAACCCCCTTCCAAAACTCCAGTACCTTTGGGCAATTTTAAGGGACTTGATAAGCCCATTCGTAAATTGGTAACTCCATTTTGATACTAGTTAACCCCAATCCCAAATACTTGAAAACCCCCTTCCAAAACTCTAGTACCCTCGGCCAATTTTCAGAGACTTGATAAGCCCATTCGGAAATTGGTAACCCCATTTTGATACTTGATAACCCTAATCCTAGAGACTTGAAAACCCTCTTCCAAAACTCCAGTACCCTCGGCCAATTTTCAAGGACTTGATAAGCCCATTCAGAAATTGGTAACCCCATTTTTATGCTAGATAACCTCAATCCCAAGGACTTGAAACCTCCTTCCAAAACTCTAGTACGCTTGGCCAATTTTTAGGGACTTGATCACCCCATTCGGAAATTGGTAACCCCATTTTCTATACTAGATAACCCCAATCCTAGAAACTTGAAAACCCTCTTCCAAAACTCCAGTACCCTTTGCCAATTTTCAAGCACTTGATAAGCCCATTCAAAAATTGGTAACCCTACTTTTGAGAGTTACTAACCCCCTTCCAGAGAGTTGATAAACCCCTTCTGCTACAAAACCCCTTGCCTATAGCAACTCTTCTAATGGCATTATAATTCTGCTCATGATAGAAATAACAAAAGAAATGGATGTTGTTATCATTAAATGTGCTTCATGTATTACATCAAAAAAAATTTAAGTAAATCAAAAAATGTGTAGCCATCCATTCATGTATTACATCAACTTTTTCTTATACAACCACTTGTCTTCCAAAAAAGTGAGTGAAGCCATCCATGCATTATCTCCAGAACTCACCCTAAAAAACAAATCGCTTAAACCCTAACAAGATAAATCAGAAACACAGGAATGAAAAATAGTGCAAAACCCTAAACAAAACAAAAAAGAAAAAAAAACCTAAATACAAAGAGATAGATGGTAAGAACTCAACATTCAAGTTTTCAAGATTTGCCAGCAACAATTGTGGCTGAACAAGGAGGAAGATGACTAGTAGGGTAAAAAATCAAAAATGTGATACTGGAGATGTAAAAGAAGAGGGAAGAAGGAGAAAACAAGGTCAAAACGTGTTGTATATGCCAAAGGGTATTTTCGTCCATCTTTTACTGACAAGACCTCTTTTGTCCCCCGTTGATAATTTTTGAAAAGCATGGGTCCTGTTGATAATTTTGCCTAATGTTTGTCCCCCATTGGTAATTGGTCCTAAAATGAATTGGAAAGTTATATGAAATGGGGAGATCTCTTAAGATGATGTCCATTTGAAAACTTTGCAAATCTACTTACAAAGTGAAGCCAAGGTTTTCATTTTTATGTAAAACTAGTTGCAGACCCGTGCGATGCACAGGGCGTGAAAAAAATGCTTTAAATTAGGGCATTAATTACGAGAAATTACGGATCACGGGCGCCTATTAAAGTAATTATAACACGGGTGATTCTTCAAAAACGGAAGGGAAAGAGTCCCCAATACCCTTACGACATTATCAGAACGAAGATAGAGTCCTCCTATGTTGATGCTTACTTGATTCTCCTTTTTATTCTTTTAGGATTTTTTTCTAGAGAAAATCATAAAAAATTGCTTAATGAGGGCATTAATTTTAGAAAATTACAGATCACAGGTACCAATTAAAGTAATTATTAAACATGGGCGATTCTTCAAAAACAGGAGGGAAAGAGACCCCAATACCCTAACGACATTATCATAACGAAGATAGAGTCGTCCTATGTTGGTGGTTACGTGATTCTCCTTTTCATTATCTTAGTACTTTCTTTAGAGAGAAAATCACGAAAATAGTACGGAACGAGGGCAATATTTACAGGAGATTACGGATCAAATGTGCCAATAAAAGTAATTACTAAATACGGGTGATTCTTAAAAAACAGGTGGGAAAGAGACCCCAATAACCTTTCAATACTTTCAGAACGAAGAAAGAGTCCTCCTATGTTGGTGCTTATAATATTCTCCATTTCTTTACTTTAGTATTTTATTTCTAGAGAAAATTCTTAAAAATTATGGAATGAAGGCATTAATAACGAAAAATTACAAATCACATGTGCCCATTAAAGTAATTATTAAACACGTGTGATTCTTCAAAAACAGGAGGGAAAGAGACCCAAATACCCTTATGACATTACAAGAATGAAGATAGTGTCCTCCTATGTTGGTGCTTACGTGATTCTCATTTTCATTATTTTAGTATTTTCTTTGTAGAGAAAATCCAGAAAAAATGTACAGAATTAAGGCAATAATTACGGAAAATTACGGATCACATGTACCCTTAAAAGTAATTATTAAACACCGGTTATTCTTAAAAAAGGGTGGGAAAGAGACCCCTGCAACCTTACGACATTATCAGAACGAAAATAGAGTCTTCCTATGTCGGTGCTTATATGATTCTCCTTTTCATTAATTTAGTATTTTCTTTGTAGGGAAAATCCTCGAAAAAGTACGGAATTAGGGCATTGATTACTGGAAATTACATATCATAGGTACCCGTAAAAGTAATTATTAAACACGGGTAATTCTTTAAAGACGGGTGGGAAAGGGACCCCAATAACCTTACGACATTATCTGAACAAAGATAGAGTCCTCCTACGTTGGTGCTTATATGATTCTCCTTTTCATTATTTTAGTATTTTCTTCGTAGGGAAAATCCTAAACAAAGTACGGAATTGGAGCATTAATTACAGGAAATTACGGATCACATGTACCCATAAAACTAACTATTAAACACTGGTGATTCTTTAAAACCGGGTGGGAAAGAGACCCCTACAACCTTACGATTATTAGAACGAAAAAAGAGTCCTCCTATGTTCGTGCTTATATGATTCTCCTTTTCATTATTTTAGTATTTTCTTTGTAGGAAAAATCCTGAAGAAAGTACAGAATTAGGGTATTAATTACGAAAAATTACGGATCACAGGTACCCATAAAAGTAAATAAAAGTAATTACTAAACAAGGGTGATTCTTTAAAGACGGGTGGGAAAGGGACCCCAATAACCTTACGACATTATCAGAACGAAGATAGAGTACTCCTATGTTGGTGCTTATATGATTCTCCTTTTCATTATTTTAGAATTTTATTTGTACGGAAAATTCTAAAGAAAGTACGGTATTAGGGCATTAATTACGTAAAATTACGGATCACAGGTACCCATAAAAGCAATTATTGAACACAGGTGATTCTTTAAATACGGGTGGGAAAGGGACCCCAATAAGCTTACGACATTATCTGAACAAAGATAGAGTACTACATTGGTGCTTAAATGAATCTCCTTTTCATTATTTTAGTATTTTCATTATGGAGAAAATCCTAAAAGAAATTACGGAACGAGGGCAATATTTTCAGGAAATTACGGATCACAGGTGTCCATAGAAGTAATTACTAAAGACAGGAGATTCTTGAAAAACGGGTGGGAAAGAGACACCAATAATCTTTTAACATTATTAGAACGAAGAAAGAGTCATGCTATGTTGGTGCTTACATTATCCTCCTATCCATTATTTTAGTATTTTACTTCTAGAGAAAATTCTGAAAAATTACGAAATGAGGGCATTAATTACAAAAAAAATACGAATCACAGGTGCCCATTGTACCTATAAAACACGTGTGGGAAAGAGACCCCAATACCCTTATGACATTACAAGAATGAAGATAGTGTCCGCGTATGTTGGTGCTTACGTGATTTTCCTTTTCAATATTTTCATATTTCCTTTGTAGTGAAAATAGCAAAAAGAGTATAGAATGAGGGCATTAATTACTGGAAATTACGGATCACATGTGCCGCTAAAAGTAATTATTAGACACGGGTGATTCTTAAAAAATGGTGAGAAAGAGACTCCTACAACCTTACGACTTTATCAAAACAAAGATAGAGTCCTCCTATGTTGGTGCTTATATGATTCTCCTTTTCATTATTTTAGTATTTTCTTTGTAGGGAAAATCCTGAAGAAAGTACGGAATTAGGGCATTAATTTCAGGAAATTACGGATCACAGGTACCCATAAAAGTAATTATTTAACACGGGTGATTCTTTAAAAACGGGTGGGAAAGAGACCCCTACAACCTTAGGACATTATCAGAACAAAGATAGAGTCCTCCTATGTTGGTGCTTATATGATTCTCTTTTTCATTATTTTAGTATTTTCTTTGTAGGGAAAATCCTGAAGAAAGTATGGAATTAGGGCATTAATTACGGGAAATTACTGATCAAGGTACCCATAAAAGTAATTATTAAACATGGATGATTCTTAAAAAAGGGTGGGAAAGAGACCCCTACAACCTTACGACTTTATCAGAACGAAGATATCCTCCTATGTTGGTGCTTATATGATTCTCTTTTTCATTATTTTAGTATTTTTTTTGTAGGGAAAATCCTGAAGAAAGTAAAGAATTAGGGCATTAATTTCAGGAAATTACGGATCACAGGTACCCATAAAAGTAATTATTTAACACGGGTGATTCTTTAAAAACGGGTGGGAAAGAGACCCCTACAACCTTAGGACATTATCAGAACAAAGATAGAGTCCTCCTATGTTGGTGCTTATATGATTCTCTTTTTCATTATTTTAGTATTTTCTTTGTAGGGAAAATCCTGAAGAAAGTATGGAATTAGGGCATTAATTACGGGAAATTACTGATCAAGGTACCCATAAAAGTAATTATTAAACATGGATGATTCTTAAAAAAGGGTGGGAAAGAGACCCCTACAACCTTACGACTTTATCAGAACGAAGATATCCTCCTATGTTGGTGCTTATATGATTCTCTTTTTCATTATTTTAGTATTTTTTTTGTAGGGAAAATCCTGAAGAAAGTACGGAATTAGGGCATTAATTTCGGAAAATTATGGATCACAGGTACCCATAAAAGTAATTATTTAACACGGGTGATTCTTTAAAAACGGGTGGGAAAGAGACCCCTACAACCTTACGACATTATCAGAACAAAGATAGAGTCCTCCTATGTTGGTGCTTATATGATTCTTCTTTTCATTATTTTAGTATTTTCTTTGTAGGAAAAATCCTGAAGAAAGTATGGAATTAGGGCATTAATTACGGATCACAGGTACCCATAAAAATAATTATTAAACACGGGTGATTCTTAAAAAAGGGTGGGAAAGAGACCCCTACTACAACCTTACGACTTTATCAGAACGAAGATAGAGTCTTTCTATGTTGGTGCTTATATGATTCTCCTTTTCATTATTTTAGTATTTTCTTTGTAGGGAAAAGCCTGAAGAAAGTACGGAATTAGGGCATTAATTACAAAAAATTACGGATCACAGCTACCCATAAAAGTAATTATTTAACACGAGTGATTCTTTAAAAACGGGTGGGAAAGAGACCCTTACAACCTTACGACATTATCAGAACGAAGATAGAGTCTTTCTATGTTGGTGCTTATATGATTCTCCTATTTATTATTTTAGTATTTCCTAGTACAAAAAATCCGGAGAAAAGTATGAAATTAGAGCATTAATTACTGAAAATTACGGATGACGGACGCATGTTAAAGTAATTATAACACGGGTGATTCTTCAAAAACGAAAGGGAAAAAGTCCCCAATACCCTTACGACATTGTCAGAACGAAGAAAGAGTCCTCCTATGTTAGTGCTTACATGATTCTCCATTTTATTATTTTAGTATTTTTTTCTAGAGAAAATCATGAAAAATTGTGGAATGAGGGCATTCATTTCAGAAAATTATGGATCACAGGAACCCAATAAACTAATTATTAAACATGGGTGATTCTTCAAAAATAGGAGGGAAAGAGACCCTATTTACCCTAACGACATTATTAGAATGAAGATAGAGTCGTCCTATGTTGATGCTTACGTGATTCTCCTTTTCATTATCTTATTACTTTCTTTATAGAGAAAATCTCGAAAAAGAAAAAAGCACGGAACAAGGGTAATATTTACAGGAGATTAGCGATCACATGTGCCCGTAAAAGTAACTACTAAACACAGGTGATTCTGAAAAAAGGTGGGAAAGAGACCCCAAGACCCTTTCAACATTATCAGAAAGAAGAAAGAGTCCTCCTATGTTGGTGCTTACATTATACTCCGTTTCATTATTAAGTATTTTATTTCTAGAGA
Organism: Tasmannia lanceolata; assembly: GCF_043159265.1. Lineage (NCBI taxonomy): Eukaryota > Viridiplantae > Streptophyta > Magnoliopsida > Canellales > Winteraceae > Tasmannia > Tasmannia lanceolata. Next base: position 13,418,957 of record NW_027518695.1, read on the forward strand.
AAATCCTTAAAAATTACGGAATGAAGACATTAATTACGAATCACAGGTGCCCATTAAAGTGATTATTAAACACGTGTGATTCTTCCAAAATGAGAGGGAAAGAGACCCAAATACCCTTATGACATTACAAGAATGAAGATAGTGTCCTTCTATGTGGTGTTTACGTGATTGTCATTTTCATTATTTTTGTATTTTCTTTGTAGAGAAAATCCAGAAAAATACAGAATTAGGGCAATAATTACGGGAAATTACGGATCACATGTGCCCTTAAAAGTAATTATTAAACACGGGTGATTTTTAAAAAAGGGTGGGAAAGAAACCCCAGCAACCTTACGACATTATCAGAACGAAGATAGAGTCCTCCTATGTCGGTGTTTATATGATTCTCCTTTTCATTAATTTAGTATTTTCTTTGTAGGGAAAATCCTAAAAAGTACGGAATTAGGGCATTGAATACGGGAAATTACGGATCACAGGTACCCGTAAAAGTAATTATTAAACACGGGTGATTCTTTAAAGACGGGTGGGAAAGGGACCCCAATAACCTTAGGACATTATTTGAACAAAGATAGTGTCCTCCTACGTTGGTGCTTACATGATTCTCCTTTTCATTATTTTATTATTTTCTTTATCGAGAAAATCCCAAAAACAAGTACGGAACGATGGCAATATTTTCATAAAATTACAGATCACAGGTGCCCATAGAAGTAATTACTAAAGACGGGTTATTCTGGAAAAACGGGTGGGAAAGAGACACCAATAATCTTTTAACATTATCAGAACGAAGAAAGAGTCATGCCATGTTGGTGCTTACATTATCCTCCTTTCCATTATTTTAGTATTTTATTTCTAGAGAAAATCCTAAAAAAATTACGGAATGAGGGCATTAATTACAAAAAATTACGAATCACAGGTGCCCATTAAAGTACCTATTAAACACGTGTGATTCTTCAAAAACGGGAGGGAAAGAGACCACAATACCCTTATGACATTACAAGCATGAAGATAGCGTCCTCGTAGGTTGGTGCTTACGTGATTCTCCTTTTCATTATTTTCGTATTTCCTTTGTAGAGAAAATAGCGAAAAAAGTACAGAATGAGGGCATTTTGTTTTAAATAAAGATGCATTTTAAAAGAGATTCATGACAATAAATGTTGATAACCCTATAAAAAAAGAAAGAAAGCTAAATGTACAAACAAATTAGGAATTAAAGGGCGAGAAAAATTATAAATCAATTTTTATAAAGTCGTTGAAGCATAAACCAATATATAAATTAATTGCAAAAACATGCCTTTTCTTTAAGGAATGAGACATAGCACAATAAAAAAGAGTACCTGGTGTCTAATATAATGGTGGATTTTGAGCAGAAGATATAGGAAAAATTGTAGAAATGGGATGGATGAAGGATAGAGGCAAGGAAACTATATTTAAATAGGTGGAGTTCAGGAGGCATTTCTGAAAAGACATAACGTACGGGTGGGTATTTAGAAACTATGGATGGAAGGGTTGTGATCCTTCATAGGGTTTGATTGGAGAGAGAGAGAGAGAGAGAGAGAGAGAGAGAGAGAGAAATAAAACGGTTAGAAATGCCTTGTGAATAGATGCGTTTAAAAAAGGGCTGAAGTTTTTTTTTTTTTTTAAAGGTTGAATGCAGTATGCAGAGGAGGTGCCACGTGGCACATCCTCAGCGTACCACATCCAGCTTTTTATATATAGATGAATTGAAAACATACCATTTGAAAACTTTGTAACTCTACATAGAAAGTGAAGCAGAAGTTTTCATTTGTTTCTGTTATTTGTGGAACTTGTTTTTTTTTTCTTTCATTCACTTATCAGCATATCCTGAAACAGAATGCAGGTCACAATGTTGCCAAGGCTTTGGGTCTCTTTTGGTCCCTCTAAGAATTATATGCATATAATATTGGGCCCTGTTCTTTGTGGATTTTGAGAGTTGATTTTAAGTCCAAAAATTATTATTGGAGTCAAAATTAAACATGATTTTGAGTTCATTAATCAGTTTTGGACATCCAAAATCTATTCTCAAAATCCAAAACGAATAGGCGAGATCGAGTGCAGACTCTTACTGTCACTCTTACTGTCAGGATCAATGCCAAGATCAATTTTTGGGTCCCATGCGAGGATATTATACGTGCAATCGAGACCATTGACCTTGTAGAACATCATGAGGCAACCCACATGGTCTTGCTCCCATGTTGATGGGGCCGATGCATAGGATAAATGAGTGCAAAAAACATTGGTTTTGCTCTTCTTTGTGGACCCTAAGCCACAATTGATAGATTAAAATCCTAAGATCATCCGATCAAGGTGTTCTTAATGGCATTTGGCCGGAATTGTAGTTGCAGTTGGATCAACTGATCTGATCATCTCCATGTGGGCCATATGGGGCCTACAATTTAATCATCTCCATTTGGCACATTTGGGGCCTAAAATGTGGCTGCTAGGCTTCCTAAATATAAGCATTCTTCATAATCTTATATGCAGATGGTTTTGAAGTTAAATATAATCATTTGCAAATAAAGCTTGTAATAGTTATGATCAGAATGCCATCTATAAAGTTAAATATAATCATTTGCAAATAAAGCTTGTAGAACAAGATCAACGGCCTTGATCTCACATACATGCTCCCCTTTGCCCCCCCTTACAGGACCAAAGATTGTCTTTTACCATTGATCCTAAAAGTGACTTTATGGGTAATCGTTCTCATCTAGTCTAGACAAGTCATGTGATTTTGCCCCTATAAAATAAAATCAGACAGACTGAAATGGTAGAGAATGTCTAAATTATGGGTGTCAATATCAATTTCCAACTTTTATATTGTATTTACAGTATATTTCAGGTGCTAAAACCAAGTCGTTGGGAACACAAGCTAGAGATCCGGCTTTTCGCTTCTTTCTTACGCCCTCGAGGAAAGTACATCTAGAATCTGGATTACTCCTCTACAAAAGGTAATCCAACGGTCCAGATTTTAAGAGCAAAATCTCAATGGTCGTATAGTCTTGATTATGTGGGATTGGTCATTTAGGGTGGACCCCACTATGGGTGGATAATTACCTAACAAGCACTTATTTAAAGAGTCCAAGGTAGACAGATAGGCCCTACTGAATGTGAAAAATTGTAAATAAAATTCAGCAACGGCCTAGATCTCATGAGCCAAAAATGTTCATTACTTGGATGTTTAAGATCATTTGAAGGGGGGGCCCACTGAGATGGTGGGTCTCACTGATAAATGGGATGCTATCTGATGTGTCCCACTGGATGGACGGTCCAGATCGACTATCTGATTTGCACCCTATACCAGAGCGAATGATTGTTGAAAAGGATCCCGAGTGGTTGCATTATTCTCTCATAGGAGTTAGGAGCAAAAGAGTGGGCCCACATGGCCCACCAAAGTTGAAAAAAGAAATGAATAGGAAGTAAACGACGATGAAGAGTGCCACGTGCCAAGAAGCAGACACGTGGATGCAGACAAAACCACACCGATTCCACCTCAACTCTCTCCACAACCTCACCCCATCCTCTATGATGAAAGCCATGCCTTTTTCTATCCTTTCATTTCTATAAATGACGTCTATGTCCTAAAGTCTCCCTCTTTATAAAATGCATCCTGGAAGATGTAAGCCATGTTCTTTTACACAATGACATAAATCCTCAAATTCTCTTGTTTAGAATTGTCTCTCCGAACCTCACTTGGCAGGCTTATAGTCGGGGCCCACAAAAGATTATGTACAAAAAATGCTAAAAAGAGTGGTTGTTAGGTTCTATGATAGACACCATTTGGGCCCCACTTTTGCCATGTGTTTGTGATCCGATCCGTTGATCTGATCGGTGACCTCAATCCGTTGAGAACACCTTGAACAGATGATCTACGCCCTTGATCAATTATGCCTCATTTAGGGTTCCCCATCGAACCAAGATCAACGGTTTCGGGCCCAAAACCATCCCCAAAGGATGATCCTAACCCTCTAATCTGTAGAAGGCTCTACAGAGTGGCCATGAAGTCATATAAAAATTGCCCAATAAAATATCAATCTATTGGGCTATAATATGAGATTTTATAGGTAGTGTGGGCATGAAGTCAAGTATTTTTCAAAACATACTGTTGGGCCCACTTATAGGATGATCCATACTCTTCATTTGTTCGGCCACAATGTAAATAGGCTGTAAGTCATTTTCATAGGCTTGGATCATCCTTTGAAGTTGGCCCCACATTATGTTTTCAAAAGTTCTGGACTTCATGCAACCACATCATATAAAATCTTATATTATTACAGGGGAATTTATATACTTCCCCACCTTTCTTCCCCGTCACACCCTTGTGTAAAAAGAGTAGTCTTAAATACACTATAAGCGGTGGTCCTGGGAAGAAATTGTAACGAATATATCACTATTAATATTATGGATTGATGCAACAAGACACAAATGGGATTTTAAGAAAAGATGATGACCATATCAGTCCTCCAAAACCTATTAATACCCACCCCCCACGTTGGTATTTCTCCCACACCTCTCTCTCTCTCTCTCTCTCATGGAAGAAAAATGGAGCGAAACCCTCATAGCCTCTCTACTCACGCTAAACACCCGCCAATTCTCCGAGTTGACTCACTCTATATTCTCCGACTCGCTCCTCCACCACCACCGACTCAGCCTCCTCCTCCTCTCTCCCGGCCACTTCTCCACCACACTCCACCACCTCGAAACCCTCTCATTGCACCACAAAACCATCCTAATTGCACGCTTACTCCTTAACTCACTCCAAAAACTCACCCAATTCTGGCAAAAACACCCCACCCATATCCCCAGTGGCACCCCCACCCTCCGACAACTCGACGCCGGACTCCTCCTCTTATCCCTATGCCAAGTCTCCGATGCCGATCACCGGAATTTGGCACGTGGGTCTGATTGGCACGCCCGAGTCACCGAACTCGTCTTAAGCAATTTGCTTAACTCGGCCGGGTTCGGGGCCCGCGGGTGGGCGGTTTTGGGCCCTTATATTGATATGGCTTTACAATGTCGCCGGTTTCTCGACACGGTTACCGGCGGGTCGCCGGAGGTTTTGGTGGGTTTGGTGGAGGGGAGAGAAGGGGAGGAGTGTGTGATTTGTAGGGAGGAGTTGGGAGAGAGGAGGGAGGTTTGTGAATTGCCATGTGAACATATGTTTCATTGGGAGTGTATTAGGCCATGGTTAAAGAAGGCTAATACATGTCCTTGTTGTAGGTTAGAGGTTCCATTAGTGGATGATGTGTTTTGTGAGATTGAGAGGCTTTGGAAGGTGGTGGATTGGAAGAGCAGGTGGAATAATTCAAGAGGAGATTGTTGTGGTTGAAGTGGGAGATTGATTGGGTGCATGTGAAGAAGAACAAGATGTGATGTTGTTTGTTATTTTTCGTTTGTTTTTGTTGGTTTAAAGCATATATTTTTATGGTTGATCTGGACTAGTCAAAGATTGACTGGCACGTATTTTATTGGATCGAGCGAGTCATAGGAGTTATTGATTGACTCGGTAGAGCTGGAACCGAGTTGAATCCGGTGATTCAATAAATGGTCAGAATTTCAGACTAAGGCCATGTTTGGATTGCAGGAACTTTCCGGAAATGGTAACTTGGAAAGGAAAAAATTCTAAATTTTTGTTACTGTTTTAATTTACCCAATCAAATACATAATATCCCTCTAAATTAATCACAATCGTATAATTTCTGAAAGGGAAATGGTATGGGTTCAACCATGTTCTAGGGCTAAATTCCATCATCACCACTGTGATGTGTTTCGTGGTCTTATCCCAAAAGTAATTAGATAAGTCCACATTCTTTGTACCATGCTCATCGTGAAAATATGTGCGAACCGGCTAAGAGGATTTTCTAATGTTCCAACAATCACATGATGTAAATTAGAGTACAGTGGGAGAGAATGGATTAGTCGCAATGAAATGGTCTCGCAAGGCGACATTTAAATGCCATAAAATCCCAACACCTTGTGAAAGTGATTCTTTTCATAGCCTGGTATGTGGTCATAATTGTTCTTAATAAGATTTAACACATTGGGCAGGTTCAAGAAGGGCGACAACTATAATTCCAGGTGATATGACATGACCACATTTCCTAAGTTGGGATTAACTTCTTTATGAAGGGCATTCTTAGAATGTGTTATTTAAGGGACTAAAGAGGGCTTTTATCTTTAGTTGGGGGCTTAATTTTAAAAGAAGAATTTATGACTCTTTCTCTATGGCTCTGTTCACTTGTTTTCCCGGGAAAGGAAAAGAAAATGTTTCTTAGGAATCTGACGTGGCATTAGAAAAAGAAATCCAGGGAATCTGTGCAGGAAAAGGTTTCCCTGGACTGTTCACTTGCGCAGGAAAAGGTTTCCAGGGAAACTGCTTGCCCTTCTTTTTGCACTAGTTTTCCCGTGAAACGAAATCCGAGTGTTTTTGGTCGGAAATGAAAACACTAAAGGGAGGGAAATGGGCTTTTCCATGTCATTTTTTGACTTATTATAGAAATTCCATATGTGTAATTCTATTTTCCCTGGAAAGCAAGTGAACACCAGAATTCTGTCTTGTCAAGGAAAAAAGAGGCTGTATTTCAGGGATTTGCGTTCCCGGGAACGCAAGTGAACAGAGCCTATAAGAAAAGTGTCTTCTCTCTCTCGCCAAGGGGTTTCTTTTTCTTCTCTTGCAAGAGCTTAGATCCAAGGTTATTGGGTTTCTTTTATGGTGTTTTTTTAGTGGTGAAGACATTGTAAAGAAAGATGTTGGTTTTTTTACTTGGGTTGCAAGAAGAGGGTGTTGGTGGGGTAGGGGTTTTCTTTTTCTTCCCTTGCAAAAAGAAAGGGAGAATTGGGGATCACAATCTCAGTAAAACGAGCATTTTCTCTTTTCTCACCTCAACTTTTCTAATATGAGACTCCTCGTGTCATGTTGCTGTCCATACAAAATATTTCTGGCATCTAATTTTGTAAAAGGGTTTTTTAGTACAGGTCGATTTCTCGGAAACCAATTCAGTAGATCAACCAACATATTACAAATACTAGGTATTCTCTTATGGCCCGTTTGGATGCCGAGAAGATTTTGATTTGGAATTCTCACATTTGCAGCCCTTTTTTGCGTTGACATTTGGATCCCGATCAAATTCTTGAATTTCCAATTCAGCGACTGACAGTGAAAATAAACAGATTTCCAAATAAGCTGTGGAAATAAGAAATTGGAAATCCACAAATCTGGCAGTTTCCTTCACCCTCTTGGCTCCTCAACCTCTCCCCTGCAGCAGGAATTACCCCCTTCCCTCTCTGCCTCCCTCAACATGAGCTGGCAGATCTATTCATTTTGTACTTGTGGACACCCCATTTTGACCGTGCCCTAAACTTTCCAATTTTGTGCAAACCCCCATCAAATGAATGAATTAGGGTCCCAAAATTCACCCTAAGGTAGGGTAGGATCCTACCAAGGTCCCTGCAAAATTTCGTCGAAATTCGAGCGTGTTTGCCTAGCGAACGAGCCGAAAGAGGACCGCAGTGTAATCAGAAAAGGGGGGTGTATTATCCTAGAGAGAGCAGAATCAAGTTGGAATAAGACACGATTGTGTCGCGTGCTCATCAAAAAATCAAGCAAAACTGCGTGCCAATCAAAGCGGGTAGTGCCAATATCAGCCCCATCTTTTTCTATAAAAGTAAGAAAAAAAATCTGTAAAAAAAAAAAAGAGAAAAATGATAGAGAGAGATAAAGGGGATCTCAGCCCAAATCCTCTTCTTTGACAATTCTCTCGTCGGATTCCAGCCGGAATTCGACCGGCCATCGGCCAGCATCATCTACATTTGTCATTTTCTTAGTTTGAAACCTTAGATTTTCGCACCAAATCCTAACTCCCTTCTTCTCCTTCTCCGATCGAATTCTCGCCGGATTCCGATCAATCTTCAGACATTTCTTGCTGATCTAATCTATTAGATATATTTCTCTTGTTCTAACTCCTCCTTGAGCTTTACAAACCCCAGCTTGCTTATCCTTGTTTCTCCGATCCAGATCCGTCTAATCTCCGGTAGAATTCCAGCCGTTTGCCATGAGATCCGGTGGCCTTCTTTTAGTCTTTGTTATCATCTTCTTCTTTTTCTATTACATCAAGATCTGTTTTCTAAGCTAGAAACCCTAACCTTGAACCCTAACTGCTTCGAAACCCTAGATCCATACCTCCAAATCTTGTTTTCTTAGTTAGAAATCTTTTGATTCATGATTTTCTTCACTTTAAACCAAGATCTGCTGGTATCCTTCGAATAATCCTCACATCCATGCCTTAAAAATTTTAAATCAACTGATTATTTCTTTCCTCTGTTAGATCTGATCTTTGTTCCAAAGAATTGCTAATAATTTGTATAGATCGAGCTCATCCTCTTAAGCTAGCAATTATCAGCGGATTCTAAAAAAATTTCACATAAAAGATCAGTTGCTTGGAGAAGGTCTTGGAGTGGATTTATTGCAGGGAGTCTTGAAATCTTAGGTTTTGATATGATTTGACGACGATCCGATCCAATTTCGGCGACACTCTGCATCCTCCGGTGAGTTCCTGTACATTCAAGGTTCGGTGATTTCTATTACGATCAGAACATCAAGGTATTCATCTCTTCTCCTTTATTTTATGATAGATGTAATATGTTATCTCATTTTTTTGCAACTGATGGTTTGATCTATTGAGTATTATTTATCATGTATGCTTAGCATAACATAAAGATATTACAATTATCTCTTACTCCTTTCATCATGCATATGCTTTTATGTGCTTTTCATTATCCTCGTGACTACATATTTGGTGGTTAGAATATTGACTTTTTTTAGGAACATGATTACTGGCCTAGAAAGAAACAAGTAATACAAGTTTTCATTTGTATTTTTGTTTTATTTTATTCCCCAACTCATGATATCTCTGTTGGCATCTTCTTCCTTTTTGATTAGTTCTTTATAAAGTAATTAGAGTGGATAAGCAAATGCTTTTGAGAAAATGAGTTTTGAGATGTGGACCTTTGATTTAATTTTCTTCTTTGGACTCGTGCCATGATACCTTGGTTATCCATCAAATGTTTTGTGAACAAAGCCTTGAATGCATGTGTTAAAGTATCTGCCACTAAAGCACTCGATGAGAGTTGGACATGATGAATTTTGCTTGCATATTGAATGATAGATAATCATTTTAATCATATGAAGGTCTGTATTCATAAATGTGGTATGCTATAGCTTTGAATTGTGTAGGTTGCTGTAACTAAAATAAGGTGATTTTGGATCATGAGTAAGTTATCATTAGTATAACCTTCTATTTTATGGTCATTGCAAGAGTTGAATTATAATAAGCTATCTAGGTTATCATATGCACTGTTTTGAACCACTTGTTCTCACTATACTCTAGGAGCATATAGCCTAAGATGTTCTCTGGTTGATGAATTAACCAAAATATTTTCTTAAATGATCTATGTACAGTCTGTTAAATAGTAATGTTCTATTTTCTGTCTGTTGAATAGTAATGTTCTGTTTTAGATCATTGGCTGGTTATTTTTCTTAATATTTGGTTAGCATTTATTGTATGAGTTTGTGAAGACTGAAAATGGTACTTGTGTCGCAGTAGTGAATGTGAAAAAAAATATATTTAAAGTTTAATGATGAATATAAATTGTTGAACCAATCTTTGGATTTTTAATGGTTTTGAAGCTTGACAATGGTAGATTTAAGTGTTGTGACTTCATAACATATGTAGTTTCTCTTCATTGTTTACACATATTCAACTTTGCTTTGTTTCTTAGTGTAGAGGCATTTATAATTGGTCCCTTTGTCCTTTTAGGCTTGGGCAATGAAGGCATTAGCTCAAGCCCATCCTATAGGAGGCTTACCTAGTCTTAGTAGTAATCCCCCTCTCATTTAGAATACTTGTCAAGTTTTGTAGACATGTTTATACATCCTTTAAACCCTTGCCCTTATCATTGCAAGCGACGATGAAGGCATTAGCCCAAGCCCATCCTTAGGGGACTTGCTCAGTCCAAGTAGTACTCCCCTCTTTCATTTAAAAGACTTGCTCAGTCTTTTATATGTATACCCTTGAACATTAGAAACACATTCATTGCAGGGACAATAATAAGGTTACTTGGAGCCCTTCTAAGAGACATTTGGTGTCTCATTAGGGATAGTTGTTCCCCTATAGGAGACAGGCTTTGTCTCATTGGTCATAGTTGTCCTCTCTGTTAGGAGACTTGCCTAGTCTCACCAACAGCCCTCTTTATCTTCTTTTCTTCTAGGAGACATACCTTATCTCATTAGCACCCCCTCTTAGAGTCACTAGTCTGAGAGCCAATCCATTAGCATAGGAATTTCTCCTTAGCTAGAGAGTCAGTCCTTCTGTTTCAGGAGTCAGTCCTATCATCATAGGGGTTAGATTTCTATCCAACCTCTTATCAAGTCATGTGATTTTTTATCCGCTCCTGCAAGGTATAGGATGTTGTCCAACCCTTGCAGAGTTGTTATTCTTTTCATTCCCCCGCAAAGCATATGAGGTTGTCCAACCTTTGCGGGATATCAGGAGTTTGTCCTACCCTTATGATGATAGGATTCTGTCCTCTTGTGTCAAAAATAACAAAAACACTTCAAAACATCAAAAATCTCGAGTCATTAGGAGAGTAGTTAAGAATTCTGTTCCGAACTACGTTGGCTTGATCCCTTTCCACAGGGTACGTAGTGCAGCTTGGGATTCATATCCCAAGTCCAGCCAAACCTTTCAAAATAAATATTTCAAACCTTTCAAAAATACAAAAATTCTTCAAAACCTTTTCAAAAAGATCTTCCCCTAGAGTTAGGAGTCTGTCCTAGCTGTTTTGGTTGTTTTAGAGTTAGGAGGCTGTCTTGATTTGTATTGATATGGTGTGTAATGTAGTGTGAGTGTCCCTAGAGTTAGGAGGCCTCGAGTCGATCGGTTAGACATTTAGTCGAACTGATGACTAGACTATGAAGCATATAGTCAGCCCGTGATTTTCTTTATGATGCACAGCCTAGATACACATAGGATGTAGGGCCCACCTGCATTAGTTTAAGGCTAATCAACTTGCATTAGTTAGGGCATATAGAGAGTCCTAAAAATTACAATTCACATGAACTTAAGCAATTATACAAAAAGCTTTAAAAATTATTCGAGTTTAGTGGATCAAGTATAGGATTGTGGTTCTAGATGGTTAGGCATTGTAGTTTAGAATAGGTCATCGAACTACGTTGACTCCGATTCTTCCCGAGGCCGGGATACGTAGAGCAGCCAGGGTAGATGGCCATTCTGGTCCGAGTCAAGTCCTGCATTAGAGTTTTAGGATTTGTCTTGTCCAGTTATGTATAAAATTGATTTGTGTTGTGTGTTTTGCTGTGTTTTCTTACTTTCATGTACAGATCCTATACCTTTAGTTGTAGCATGCATGTGTTTGCACAATAGAATTTAGACATCAATTAGGTATGACACTAACTATTCTCAGGTGACACTTATTTCATTTCTTTTATGTGTGCTTATTATTCCTCCGAGACATGCATGATTAGATAGAAGTCTTCTCGGAGATATGTGTTCCCATTTCACATGACTTTCGCTCAAAACTCTTCAAAATCAATAAGTAAATGGCATAAGAGACCAGGTGTTTACACTTGGACAGATGAGGTGCTCTTCGAACCTTCCAAATTCGTAACCGGGCACGAACCTTCTTTTTATATCTCTGGTTATCCATGGCAACAGAGCATAGTATGGGATCAAGGGCCCACTCCCTTGGATGGCGACTCTTCTTTGTTTAAGGTACGCCTCGAATCTGGGCTAGTCCCTGAATCGAGAGGTATCTCCCTTTGTATCGCCACTCATGCTGTGAGGGGCACTTTTTTCGAGAGTTTCTTGGTAGAGCTCTCCATTCACGTGGATGATCTGTAGAGAGAGACTCCAGTCTGGGGGCTCGTCCCCCGCCTCTCTCGGATCGGGGTCCACAGTACTGAAAACTCAATTCCAAATCCAAATACAAAATCTGAGGTATCCAAACAGGCCTTTAATTTTTTTCTTAAATGGCTTTCGAAACTTCCCTTGGCCGCCTCTTTTTTTTTTCCAGGCTGCATTTAGGGCTAGCAACGAGGCGGGTCAGGGCCGGATGTTGGGGTCCCCTACCCCTTCCCCTCTGCGGGGAATTACCCCCCTCCCCTTCCCCTCCCCACTGCGGGGATCATGGGAAATCCCCCTCCCCTCCCCACGGGGAATATCTAATCCCCATCCCCATCTCCTCCCCTTCCCCGCCCCGCATCCTTCGGGGACAATCACTTTACTTTGTTAAATGTTAGGTTTAAAACTAAAGATTTGCTAGGGACAATCACTTCAATGCAGCTTGGCTGTTGCATGTGAGAGTAGCCACACAACCCACACAGGCTAAGATTTTGTCTTATTCATTTTATTAACCTGGGGACCAAAGTGGTTGATCTCATATTCATTTAATTGATCGATAGTCCCTAGCAGATCCCTAATTCGCAATCCCACTTGCCAAAAAAGTATTGTACATGCCACACCATAGGAAAATCTAAACCGTCCATTTGATGGGCACACCATACTACCATAGGCATAGGATGATCCAAATCTTCCACTTGATGGGCACATTGTAGTATATCCAAACTGCCCATTTGATCGGCCACAACGTAAATAGGTTGTGGCCCAAAAAATCATTTCCATAGGATAATCCCAACCCTCTGATCTATAGAGGAATTGCATATTATGGTACCTTCTATAGATCGGAGGGTTGCAATCATCCTCTTGAAATGATTTTTGGGCCGCAATCTATTTACGTTGTGACCCAACAAATGGACGGTTTGGATATCTATGGTGTGGCATGTAAAGTACTTTTAAATTGTAGCCTATCAAATGGACAGTTTGGATCATCCTATGGCGTAGCCCATACATTACTTTTTGAAAAATAATGAACTATACAAGCACACACCATATAAAATCTCATCACTCATCAGAGAGATGTTGCCTTTATTTCGGGGAGGGAGATTTTCAAATGATTTAATGTTGCCTTACAATGATGGTTCGATGAAGAGATTTTAGGGATTTCTAAGGGTAATATACTAATATAATGAGAGACAATGCCCAATGGATTATGGGTAAAAGAAAACATAAAAAGCTATTTCAGGGAAAAAACTGTACTAATGAAAATTATGAAAATTTTGGGGGAATCTTGTAGATATGTTTCGATCCAAGGGGTTTCTAGTAGTTTTCCAAAAAAAAAAAAAAAACACATAAAAAAATACAAAAACAAAATGGCATTAATGCGGGGCGGGGCGGGGCGGGGCCAACTCCATCCCCTTCCCCGCACCGGGGAATTTTTTAAATCCCCTTCTCCTTCCCCTTCCCCGCTCAAATCGGGGAATCCCCGCTTCCCGGGTGAAATTGCCAGCCCTAGCTGCATTCTTGTTAAAGTCCGCATTTCGAAATACTGACCTATCTCACTTGAAAAACTACGAATACAACCCCACCCAAAGTAGCGGCGGAGCTCCAGATAAGTGGAAAAAACCAATCAAAAAACTAGTGCAGAGTTTCATGTTGAGAGCTGCAAGAAATCTTCCAGGTCTAGTCAACCAGAGTGGGAGGATTGAGATTTGTAAATTGAGCAGTTCAAATTGTCTGCAACAGAATTTCACAAATCAATGGAAAACTCTGCAAAAATATATTTGCGAAAAGAAAATAGAATAATACACTGAATATTCAAATGAGTCCACGTCCGACCTCGGACATGTAGAGAATCTGAAGCATCTGAAACAACTGAGAAGGGATCACCAACTTATTGATCCAAAGAGAATTCTCTCACACAATTTCCACTTTTCTAAGTCTTTTTTTTTTAATTTATTTCAGAAGCTATGGCCATGACCAACGGCTCCACCACCAAAATTGCGGGAAATTGAAATGTGTCGGGGATTGACAGTCGCTAGAATGCTGCTTAAGAATGGAATTTGCGGCTGACGGATTCGTAGCTAGGAACATTAATAACTGCAACATAGTTTTTTTTTCAAAGAAAAATGAGTATTAGTTCATTTAAATGCTAACAGAACTATAAGAAGGCAGGATATTACAATTCAAAAAGGAAAGAATATTATATTGTTAGTAAAGAATTACCATTTCCCCATGATCCCATTGTGAGAGGCGAAGAAATGATCTTCTGGGCAATGGAAGAAATATCGTTTAGGGTAACTTCATCCACAGCCTTTAGGAAATGCTCCACAGGCTTCCTGCAAAGACAATAAAAGTGTTTTGTTAGTTAAAAAAAAAAAACAGGCATTAGTCTAAATAAGGTGATAAAAATCAACTAGAATAGGAAATTAAAAGGGCTGAGGAATTGCATGGTATGCATCTTCATGACCAACACAACTTGTCAATTTTTTGTTTCCATTCGCAATTGGCAAATATGGGCCAGATGGGCAAAAAAAATATCACAAATTGAACTTGGGTCTCTGATCCGTTGAATTATGAAAAGCTTAAAATTTGTGCATCATGTTGGTTCCTTAGATGGAAGATTTGAGAGCCTATCTCTGACTCAGAACAAAAAGGCCTTCCCAGGTTTAGAGTAGAATCTCAAACATGACATAGGCGAGGTAGAAACATGCTTCCTTAAGCTTGTAAGTGTCACAAGTCATATTTGGTTGGGTACTGTGAGGATGGAGAAGAAATTGGTGGTGGGGAAAAGATTTTGGGATAGGATTGACATTGATTAAGGCCGTGATGTCCAGATTAAGGTTTTAAATTTCGACCGAAATCCGAAATTTCGAAAGCTTAGATGGAAGATTTGAGACCCTATCTGTGACTCAGACAAGAAGGCCTTCCCAGGTTTAGAGTAGAATCCCAAACATGACACAGGCGAGGTAGAAACATGCTTCCTTAAGCTTTTAAGTGTCACAATTCATATTTGGTTGGGTACTGTGAGGATGGAGAAGAAATTGGTGGTGGGTAAAAGATTTTGGGATAGGATTGACATTGATTAAGGCCGTGATGTCCAGATCAAGGTTCTAAATTTCGACCGAAACCCGAAATTTCGGACCAAAATTTCGGGTCTCGGTCAATTCCGAAATCGAAATTATGATTACCTGAAACGTTACTTTTTTCGACCGAAATTTCGTTTACCTTAAATTTCGGTCCGAAATTGTAAGAGAATCCAAGTTAAAAGATACACTTTATTTATTATTTAAGATTTCCCTGAAATTTTGGGCGAAATCACCGATCGAAAATTTCGCCCAAAATTTCAGGCGGTATAAAATATTACTTTTTTCATTTCGCAGGATTTCGAACGAAATTTCGAAATTTCGGCAAAAACTTCGGTTTCGGTGAGTACCGAAACGCATTACGAAACCGAAATTTAAAACCTTGGTCCAGATTAAGGCAGTGATGTCCAACCTCGTACTTACTTTGTGTTGTTATTTATAATCCTACTGGAGATTGCTAAGACGCTTGAGAGAAGTTACAGCATAATTCCTTGCGGGAAGGGAAAGAGAAAGGGAAAATATTCAAACATCTAGTGAGATGGAAGATTTTTCGCGAGAAGGGGGTACGAGGCTGGGCAGAAAAAAGGTGTAATATGAAAATGGTTGTAAAGGTTTGGTGAGAAGGATGCCCTTTGGAGAAAAGTGATTCCTGGTGGGGTTCTCGGCGTAACCAAAAGGTGAAAAATCTGGGTTTAGAAGAGAAAGGTGATTCCGCGTTGTAGGCATTTTTCAGATTCATTTTCTAATAAGAAAGTTCAGCGGCGAAGGATTTGGAATGCATTGGTTCCTCGTAGGATTCAAACTTTACATGGACTATGGTATTGAATAAGATCAACACATTTGGTAGGCTGCAAAGATAAGTATTCAAAATCAGGAATAGAAGCATTCCCTCCAAAGAGGATTGAGGAGATGGTGGACTATGTGCTAGTGCACTGCACGCTTGCTAGCAAGGTGATGGCGCGTGTTTTAAGATGGTTTGGGTCTGTTTGAGTTATACTTAGATCGGTGAGAACCCTTGGGAGCATGGAGATGCTACAACCTGGGTTCTTCGGTAGGATGGTGTGCAAAATACTTTTCTTTGCTACTATTTGAGGGCTTTGATTCAAGAGAAATGACAGGTCTTTCAAGGAAAATGAATCAAATTCCAAACGCCTAATCTAATTTATAAATAGAACATCATTAAGAGAGGTTTATCTAGAGACAAGTTTAAGGGATTTACTTCTAAGACTTCACCACAAAGTGGAGCAAAATACTGCTTGGGAACAAACCAAGAAAGAAGTTAAGCTAAAAGCATCTTGGAAGACTCCTCCAACTAATGTCTTAAAGGTCAACTTTGACGGCTGCTCCATCGAAAAAAAAAAGCTATGATTTAGCCAACAATTTGAATTTATTGTTGACACACGTGTCCTGCCGTATCCGACACAAAAGACACGAGTGTCCACACATGTTGACACTCCTTTGGATACTTTTAGATGTATTGCTAGGAGTGTTAGAGTTAATGCGGGCGTGCGCACACGTATTTGTATAATAATCAATAATTTTATGTGTATTACGTGTCATAATTTCTAGATTTTTAGATGCTGCTATGTCAGACAACTCATATCGATGTCGAAACTCGACACACGAATTTGTATCGACAAATTATGATTATATATACTTTCTATTTTAGCCGTGTCCCCGTTTCTAAATTTTGGGGGTTTGCCGTGTATTAATGAGCATAAAATTTCACACTAGCAACCAACAGATCGAGTAATAATTTGGCATTTGCGTTTGGCATGCATCACTAACATACAACTAAATATTGCTATTCCAAATTACAAGTGAAAGGGAAACCCATGCATATGTTGTATATTAGCAAAAAACAAGGAACTAAGTGATACAAGAAAGACTGTTGCCATTCGAAAAAAAAAACAAAGTGATAGAATAAAGAAAAATAACATTAGAATATGAAGATGTGGTAGATTTTGTGCATGAAGAACCAAATCTACAATACAATAGGGTCATGGTAAGACAAACCTCTCTCCATATGTCAAAATTTGCCGCCCTATATCTTCCGCAGCAACTATCTGCAACAAGCAGATTGATTAGCAATTTAGCACATAAAAATAAACATTCTTAATAACAAGACAATAGGGATCAGATCTCAGAGATATAAATGGAAACACTTACACTGATCAAAATAAATTAAAATAGAATAAATGCATACTCTTGATTCTAGGTTCATCAGAACTGCAGACTTTGTTGACTCTTTTGCACGATCTAGTTGTACCTGGTCAACTGCCCAAAAGAATAAACAAAATGTAAGACGGCAGCTGGAGGAAAGGAACAGCTCACTGAGAAAGAGTACAGAGGAAGATAAGGGGCAGGAGCATACCTTCTCCAGGAGTTGCAACTGCAAGAAGTTCTCCTGCTGCTAAATCGATAGCTTTAGATACAAACTCAGAGCCCTAATAAGAAAGATAAAAACAAACAAATCTTAGAAAAGCTTAATAAGCTGCAAGTTGCAACACTTAAATGAAGGGATGTATGCCATCCAATGACTATGGAACATACAAAAAAAGAGATATCCATCCTATTAGCACCAACTTGCAACTCTTAACAGATTTTTTTTATTTTATGAACGACAGTTTCATTAATGACAAGAAAGAAAACATGAAGGGGCATAATGTGTATTTTATGTTATACTTCAATATTCTTAAGGGTATTAACAGATCGATTGGAGGAGCTCCAGAGGGACTCGTGTGAGATTGAGAAGGGAAAAGCATGGAGCATAAGTGTCACTGATTACGGTAGGAAGAAATGTACAATCCAGAAGTAACAGAGATGCTTGAGTGTGGAAAATTTGAGGAAGAGAAGTAATTATCCTTACGGTAAATAGGTATGGAAAATTTTATCGCTTTGAACAATAAAGAGATTTTAATAAAAAAAAATTGAATGGTAGATTTTAATATTAAAAAATTGTGCTAACAAAGACTAATGACCACAAGAAAAATTACTGCAAACCAAAATTACAGCCTCGCAAAGCAGCATAAAAAAGACAGAAATCTCTAACGACTAAGAAGGCTCTAGGAACTCCACCACAAGCTACCAAATCAGAGCAGCAAAACTGGCAAATCCAAATGTGTGCTGGAAAGATATTGTGGCCTCTGATGCAATCCAGCACATCCACAGCATCAGCAAACCTCCATGGGAAATTGGGAATACCTTGGATTGCAACCATCAGAATTGGCAGTGCGCTTCATCATCATAACCTCCACT
Organism: Tasmannia lanceolata; assembly: GCF_043159265.1. Taxonomy (NCBI): domain Eukaryota; kingdom Viridiplantae; phylum Streptophyta; class Magnoliopsida; order Canellales; family Winteraceae; genus Tasmannia; species Tasmannia lanceolata. The sequence goes on from NW_027518695.1 coordinate 13,437,228, forward strand.
TCATTAGAATTCATGACAACAACTGGCACGGGATAGGCCAACCTGAATGTGGCATCATGGCCCTAATAATCCCCCCAATCCCAGCAGAAGTAACAGATATGCTTGAGTGTGGAAAATTTGAGGAAGAGAAGTAATTATCCTTATGGTAAATAGGTATGGAAAATTTTATCGCTTTGAACAATAAAGAGATTTTAATATAAAAAAATTGAATGGTAGATTTTAATATAAAAAAATTGTGCTAACAAAGACTAATGACCACAAGAAAAATTACTGCAAACCAAAATTACAGCCTCGCAAAGCAGCATAAAAAAGACAGAAATCTCTAACGACTAAGAAGGCTCTAGGAACTCCACCACAAGCTACCAAATCAGAGCAGCAAAACTGGCAAATCCAAATGTGTGCTGGAAAGATATTGTGGCCTCTGATGCAATCCAGCACATCCACAGCATCAGCAAACCTCCATGGGAAATTGGGAATACCTTGGATTGCAACCATCAGAATTGGCAGTGCGCTTCATCATCATAACCTCCACTTCATTAGAATTCATGACAACAACTGGCACGGGATAGGCCAACCTGAATGTGGCATCATAGCCCTAATAATCCCCCCAATCCCAGCAGGACCAGGGTTCCCCATACTATCTCCGCCAAAGTTTAGCTTGAACATTCCTGAGGGGGTCCAATGTAGGGTCCAGGCATCACAAGTGACAAATCGTTGCAATAGAAAATAGTTGTGAAAGTATGGACAAGAAACGAAGGATTTAAAGGGGAAGTCGATTGTAGAAGGAGCCAAGGAGGTGAAAGATTTCAGCCCTATAAGCCTCATCAACAGTACTTAAAGAATTCTGGCCAAAGTCCTTGCTGATCGTCCAAAAAACCCCATGGAACCGATCATTTCACCTTTTGAAGGAGCTTTTGTGGCATGAAGGCAGGTCGTTGACAACATTCTCGTCGTTAACAAGCGTTTTGGAATCGTGGCATAAGGAAAAGTTGCTGTGATGATTTGCAAATTCAACATAAAAAGGCTTATAACCATGTTGAATGGAATTTTGTGGATTATTTACTAGGAAGGAAGCAAGTGCATAAAGGAATGTGTCGCACACTCCTCTTTCTTGGTGGTCTCAATGGAAGCCCAAGAGTTATTTTCCGAAATTCTAGGGGTTTAAGACAGGGCGAGCCATTATCTCATTTCTTTTTTCAATAGTTGGAGAAGGTCTAAGAAGGAAAAGTTGCTGCGATGATTTGCAAATTCAACATAAAAAGGCTTATAACCATGTTAAAAAGTACGCGTCTTAAGGTTTCCGGAATGCCCAAGAACTCTGAAATCGGACAAAAATTGAATTAGTTACGAATTTCCGAAGTTTCAGATTCTTGGTCGCGGACGGAGAAAATCAGGTTCGAACCCACAGTCGACCGAGCCATGTACTGGATTGTGCGCACAATATTTTTACTTTCATTCATTTCTTTATTATTTTATTATTATATTTTCTGAACATTCATGTATCTTCAAACTGTCGTATCTTGATCATTTCTCATCAGAACTGTGCATGGTTGAGCTCGCTGGAAAGCTCGCAACGAAGGGTTTCCAAAGAGCCCAATATTCGCACCCTAAATCTCGTCGGATATAGGGGTGCAACTCGGGTCGGGTTGGTTAGGGTTGAGGCCAACCCGGACCCAACTCGAGAGACCATTTGCCCAACCCTAAACCAACCCAACCCGAATCTCAACCTGAAGAGGGTCAACCCGACCCAACCTGGATAAGATTTTGCTCAACCCGAACCCGACCCGAATTGCAGAAAGAAAAAGGAAATTAGGAACAACAACAGGAAAAAAAAAAAAAGGAAGAGAAGGAACCGTACTGCTTCTTCTACTTGAGGGACTTCAAGGTCTGACACCACGGAAGTTCCCAAATGCCGCCGGCGAGAATACGAAGGAAATCTAGAAAAACTTCCATTACTCGTTTCATATATTATTAAGAAAGAAAAGAAAATAACCGGAACAGACTAAGGTTAGGGTTTTACAGAGGGAGAGATGAATATAGGGTTTAACAGAGGAGGAAATGAATGTAGGGTTTTACCAGAAGGAGATGAATACTGATAAAAGTGATATTTCCCAAAAAAAACAAAAAACTAATTATGACAGTGTCTGACAGCTGGTAAAAAGAAAAGTCATAATAAACTTTTACTGCAGAGAAGATGATACTAACATTTCCAAAAAAAAAAAAAAACAACTAAGGATGATATAGTGTCTCATGGCTGGCAAAAAAAAAACATGATAAACTCTTATTGCAGAGTGCAGAGGACAGACCAATTGAGTCTAAAAAAAGATAGAGCAGAAGGGAAAATAAAGTATTATATTATATATTAGTTGGATAGCGTGCCAACATATTCATTTGATTGCTTTTTGACAAAAATAAAAATAGGGTTTGGTCTCAGGGGCATGGTTAAAAATTTCGGTTTCGGTAACCGTTTCGGACCCCACCGAAAACAAAAATTTCGGCGAAATCCAAAATTTGGTACGAAATTCCGGACCGAATTTCCGAAATTTCGGCAGAAATTTTGTAACACTTTTTTTTTAAATTAAAAAAGGCATATAATCGAAATTTCGGCAAATGGCAAAATAATGAATTTCGGTAGATTTCGGTTTCGGTCCCCACCGAAATCTGAAATTTCAGATTTCAGTCGAAATTTAAACCCATGGTCTCAGGTAGGGTTGTCAACCCCTCAACCCTAACCCGACCCGAAAGATGATCGGGTTCCTTTTTTCCAACCCAAACCCAACCCGGTCCGAACGAAGTTCAACCCAACCCGGGAAAAAATTGGGTTGAACCCGCCAGGTTCGTGTTGAGCCCGACCCAAGTTGCACCCCTAGTCGGATATCCATCGGAAAAATAAAATAAGAAGAAAACCCCCTTTTTAACACCCTAATTCTTATTAAATCAATGTATTTTAATAGATCATAGAAGAAATCATGATCTAACATAGTTCTTACCTCGAGAAGATCTCTCTGGTATTTACAGGCCGGAGATCTCCTTTGGCTTCCCTACCTTCTTCTCTTTCTCTTTCTTCCTCGTTTTGCATTTTCAAAATCGTCCATGAACTGCAAGTATCCACACTGTAGGCAAGATCAATAACCCAACAACAAGCCGGTTTTCGTATCTCTTATGTTCCATTAACTTATGATTTTTACTATCTCTAGGGGAATCTTAAGATTTCCCCACTAAGAGATGGGTTCCTCTAATTGTAACAGTAAGCCCTAATATTGGAGAAGGCTAGACGAACACTACTCCTAGAGTACAACTCCTAGTCTAAATGGAAAAGTAGAGGAATTAATTACCAACTAATTCTAAAGTTTCATAATCGTGAGAAATTTCAGGAGTGGTCGGATGTCCCATAGTCGTTACCTATTAGGATAGAGTCCTTACATTTCAAGAAAGCAATTGACTTTACTATGAACCAATTAACAACTTCCAGGAAATTCCCTTAAAATGGCAACTAGGCTATACCTTTACTAATTCTAAAGACCAGCATTCCTTCTTTACCAATACCCATTCAAATAGGCCTTTCTAATTAAAATCCTCTCCAACTATATATCCTCCCAAAATCCACTTTCCACAAGCCAAGTCCAAAAACCTCTCCATCCTGCCCAATCCCAATTCCCACATGCATTGCGCGGCGTACCGGTGCAGGGGGCTACTTATACTGTTTGCCCCTCTGCACCGCGGTACGTCTCGTGGGTAGGCCATTCTCTAGGCCTTCCATGGGTTCGTGCCGGGGCGACTTCGGTTGCCCTCGCGAGGTGTACACCTTGCGGATCAGTCCATGGGGCATCTTGCTCCTTGGATGACCAAGCCCTAGTGCTTGGCGGATTGGTGCGTGGCATCGTCATGCCTCGTACTCGATGGACTTTGCATTAGGCCCCAAGGTTCGATGTACTCGTGATGCAGGCTGATCATGAGTGTGGGTATCTAGAAGCGCATGTCAAGATCTGAGCCAAGTAGCCTGTTGAACAGCTTAGAGTTTGTGTGCACATTTGAAGCATCAAGGGGTGATGGCGTGCAGGGCCTTTAAAGGCTTGCACGATTGAAGGCTGGCCCTAGCATTCGTGCATGTTGGGGCGCCGCACGGGTTATTCCGTTGCTCAAATATTTGGCCCGTGACAGTTGGTATCCAATATTTCCCTAAAAACTCTTATCCCTGCAATTTTCATTAGCTTCTAAATTTTTTAATATTTTCAAATCTCTTAAACCAAATTCACACCCGATCTCTAAAGCTAACTTTTGGCCACCTCAAGCTAATCTCCTTAAAATCCTCTCATTTCCCTTAAAGTTCTCACACAAAACCCAGCCTAAATTGACTAACAAATTAGGGTTCACAACAAATCAAAAGAAGTGGAAAACGAATTCCTCAAAAGTAGAAAAATTTTCAAAACTTCTCCTCTAACTTAACAAATTTAAGAGTGAAAACTCCCTTTACAATTTAGCCAATCAAAGCTCTCCCTCAATTACTACGCTTAGCCGAAATGCCATGTATCAAATTTCAAAGAAAGATACCCACAATATACCCACACAAGATAATTAGATTTTAGTTTTTTTTTTTAAATAAAGACACCCATTTCCAAAAATTCTTAACAATGGGGCCGGGTATTACACTAATTCCCAAGAGACCATTAAAAAAATTGCATCCAAAACAAAAAAAGTTTCAAATAAGAAGTATAGGAAGAACAAGAAAGACGGAGAGACAAGGAGAAGAAGGTTTTGGATGTCGGTTCGGCAAAGGTATTTCCTACATTTTACTCTGATGTTGACGTAAGTAGAAAATTCGGTCACATGTAGGCCAATTGGACTTACTGTCACCACACGAATGCATAGCCCTTGAGTTTGATAGCCACAACTTCACCTTTTTGTGATCTCCAAACATTCAAAAATCCTTTCCACTTCAACCGACCAATCAATTACTTGTTCCTTTCCATAAAATAAACAGTACGTCCAATTTAACACTAGAATCCAGATCACTTCTGCCATGCCCAGTGCTATTGGAATTATGCTCTTCCATGCACAAAACCCCAATAATTCCCAAGCTCGCCACATGGAGCGCGTGAACTATCAATTGGTTTGGGATTCTAGGGTTTCCGACAGCATCACCATGACCATAGATTACCGCTTGCTTCAATCATAAGCAAAGTTGCCCAATCAATTGTTGCAAAGCTTGAAAATCCCCTTGACTACTTGAAACTCCTCTTGACTCGCGTAGTCTTTCTGGCTTGGTGGATTATTTCCTCATTCTACAACCATGGCCCACAAAATTCATCAACAAAAAAAGCCATGATACCAACTAATGTAAAGTAAAGGGCGGCCCTGCGCACGAGGCTCCCGCCATTGCAGGGTCTGGGGAGAGCTAGCTGTACGCAGCCTTACCCCTGCTTTGCTTTGCAGAGAGGCTGTTTCCGTGACTCGAACCTGTGACCACCAGGTCACAATGGAGCAACCAACTAATGTAAAGTAGTATAGAAAAAAAAGGAAAAGATAACAACAAACAATGGATCCAAGAAGATCAAGTAGAAGAAGATAAATACGGTAAACCGTAATAGTATCAATAGAAAACAAAGCAATAGCCAAGAAAAGTCCCATTCCAGATTTTGAGAGTGTGAACACAAATCAGCCCCTTGTTTCGTTTCCTTTTTTTCTAATGGCGTCAGCCCCTTGTTTCTTCTGTGATTGTACTTGTCTTCTTTGATTTCTTTGACGCATACGATTATATTTGCATCACTAACTAACTCAAATAATTCTTTGTTACAACTCTATTAATGAATAGCGAGAGTAAGCAATTGTATCACATCAAGTGTGTGCGCGCGCGCATCTATATACACAGGGGCTATATTACTATATATATATATATATATATATATATATATATATATATATATATATATAGAGAGAGAGAGAGAGAGAGAGAGAGAGAAAGAGATTACATATGCGTGTGTGTGTGTGTATAACAAGGATCAATCAACAACATCTATTAAAAATAAATATAGGATAGGGTGTATGGCTTACAGTGGCTGCATGAATCCCAAAGATGCCGGTGTTATTGTATATACTGTTGAAGGCTGAAAATGATTGGATTTGTTGAAACTCATTTAAGATCCGAAGATCTGTACACATTTGCACCAGTAAAAAGGGTTACATGTATGCAGTAGAGAAACACATCAGAAGCATAATCAAAATGTCATCATATATGATATGCTAATCTTCACTAAACTGTAAATAAAGAATGAGAAGAAGAAAAAAAAAAGCCACTAACTCTCGATACGAGCCATTGAAACATAGGCATCAGATATAAAACAGATATTGGCTATAACTTACATAACCGAGAGTACATCCCTTTTCCAGGACCGCCAGCAGAGAACGAGCCACCTCCACCCATGAGCATCTGCCGAAAGAAGATCGAATTAATATTTAATCTTAATATATCAAAAAATAGGGAGATTGGAGGGGGAGAATAAAAGCTATTTAGTTCATGTAAGAACCATGCCTTTTGTAGAAGTCATTAATAGAGGTCATGTGTATGAAAATGATGAATGTCATCTGGGGGTCGATCGGAATCCAGTTGAAAGGGTGGTGCCTAACACTGATACTCTGGCACCGGAGGAGAGGGTTGCCATTGATGAGGTCAGCAAAGATAAAAAAATTACCTCCGTCAGGGCAAGGACAAAGGACCGCTGCACCCCATATTCAAATTTGAATTAGGTTCTAACAAGGCTGAATCCTCATTGGCCAGTTTGCTAAGAACACGGCATCCTGCGGCAAAAGAAGATCGGCCTCCTGGGATGACTAAGCGTAGGGCATTAAATGACCCCTACTCGTGGGGTGGTGAAAATGGAGAGCCAAAAAAGAGAGGAATCGAAACAAGGTCTAAAACTTCGCCGAGTCCCGAGACAGGAGAAGGGTGTCAATTCACCTGCTACTGAAAAAGATACCCATCATTTGGATCTTCGAAAAGGTAATCACAGTTTTATGCCTCGCATCCCAATCCTAGAAGTCGTGGAAAATACGCTACGAAATATACGAAAAGATTTCATACTAATCCCGCATCCAACATGCATCGTAGTTATAGAAACGAGAATAATAATTACTCAAGGCACTCAAGAGTCGGTCCTCTCTTATCTAAAAAGAGGGAGGGTAAGGATTTTGGCAGACACGGAATAGAATAAAAACAAAAAGGAAATTCGTATCTACCCTCCTTGACCTTTTAGAATCCTTTAACATGGACGGGAATTCCAGCTCCTCCGCTGAAGAAAGGTGATTTGACCGCACAGGTAAAAGAAAGTTGGCGAGGGAGGAAGGACTAGGTGTGGAAGAAAAAATTTCCTTCAAAAGACATGGCCAAAGAAAAGAACGAAGCGGCAACAATCAGCCTCACAAGGGGAAATCACGCAGGCTTTTTTTGAGCATCAGTGGAAGAAACTCCTAAAGGAGGCGAAGGGTAACGAAGCAGAGATAGAAGCCCCTTACATGCAACAAATCTATGGAAGAGGTCTGTGTTCCTCTTCACGAGCTCCCACATTTCAAAAAAGCTCTGGTGGAAGAGAAGAAAACCTTGGAAGAGGGGACGGATTCAGATGAGGATTGGGAAGATGAAGTCAATGAGGGGTCATCTCAAGAGACTGCTCAGTCTAGAGATTCTATGGATGCAGATCTCAGTGGGAAGATTAAAAGTTGTCTGGAAAGGGCTGAACAGGCCTCGGTGGAAGAAAATATGGAGTTGTTAAACAAGGAGATGCAGGTATTCTCGGAGGAATTTGATGAGATGTCAAAAATGGGTAAGATGCTGGGCATTGGCTTTCAGGAAAATGTAGAGAAGACGAAGGAGATATTTCTAGACATAGAGAAGCGAGACGCGGTGGAAAAGGGGAAGGCGCCAAGTGGGGGTAACAGTGACCTTAGGGCTCTGAAGAAATGAGGGGTTTTTTCTTACGGTGTAAATAGTTTTTGGTGGACTTTTGAGGGTTGTCTTGGAGGAAATTGTTTTTGGAAGGATTTGGTAGGTCGTGTTGGGTTGGATGTTGTTGGAAGATAGAAGGTGGGAAGTTGTTATTGATCCGGTTACTAAACTCTTTACCTTAATTGAGGGATTTGGATGGTAATGAGATTATCTAGCATGCTTGAGGGACTTTGGTCCTTCGCTGCTCGAAGAATTATCCTCTATTAATCTCTAACTTGCTAGGGTGAATGGGTATTTGATATGCTTTATGAATGATTGGGTGAGGATAAAGTAAGTCTTTGATAAAGTTTTAGCTATTTTGTGGATATGTAATGTCTTTTTGCATAAGTTTTAGCTATACTGTGTCTGTTTGCAGACACAGTAGGTCTCTAAAAACTCTTATCTTGGCATAAGAATCAGTTTTATGCCTTTCATATTCTGTACACAGGGGTACTCCTCTGCTTGTAATGATCTTAGTATATGAATATATTGTCAATTTTCAAAAAACAAATAGGGAGATTAATAAATAAGAACAAATTGAAAGCCAACAAAATGCTGATCCTAAGCATTGAGAAACATGTCAGAGGAAAATTCAGATTGCACAACCTGGAGCACTGTCACAGTCATAGCTTCCTTCTCCTTATGCCAACCACCAGGAACTTCAAAAGCAATGGCAACATGTGTACTCTGCTCATGCAAATGAAATATATGAAATACCATGCTTAAGTAATTGTAGAGGAAAATAGGATGAAAACCAAATGTAACCAATATAAAATTGTTAAGGTGCACCTTTGAATCAGCTTGACAACGATAATCGCCCCCAATATACACAGATTTTGGCACCACTGGAGGAGTCACCTTGGGAAGGTCAGATAGAAGTGGCTCTGCAAATGATACTAATTCCTCATGATCAACACCTGAGGCTGCAAGCACCATTCTTGGAGCAGTATAATTCTCCTGAAATTCTCAAAGCAAAAGTGCAAAGTTGGAACATCAATTGCTAACAACAAGCAATAAACAAACATTCAGAAAAAAAAAAAAAAAAAAACAAGCAATAAACAAATAATGTAGAAATAGATAGTGCACATGGGATACGGTTCACTCGATCTTACAGCAACAAAATCCTCCAAGATTGTACTATCTAATCTACTTATTGCAGATTCTGGGGCTAAGAGCGGATTTGCCAATGCACCAGAATAGCCAGCAGAATGAATCGCCTCCAGAAGCAAGCCTTGTGGATTGTTAGAAATCTCCCCTATCTCTGACTTCACTTTCTGCAACTGCAGTGATGTAATAGAAAGATCAACACCTGGCAATCCAACAATAAAATACTGAAGGCAAGACCACAAAAGAATTTAGGGAGATGGAGTACCTGCTCGTTAACCTCCCAATCAAGGAAAACAGGGTTCCTTACACAATCAACAAGCAATTCAACCATTTCAGGTAAGTATGTTTTCAGAGCATCATAAGAATAACCCATCTGTTCACGAGAAGCCGATGCCGAAACATTGCCGCCAATTGCTTCTACTTCACGTACAATACGTAGATGGCTCCGGTTTGTTGTGCTCTTGAAGGCCATCCGTTCCAACAGGTGTGTGGCCCCAAATGAGATGGGTGTTTCATAGACAGAACCACAGTCAACATATAATCCTATTGAGGCAGTGGGGTTCTACAAGATAAACCCAACCAACACCAATTAAAACCAGAAATTGAAACAAATGTAACAGTACAACACAATAAATAAAAGATTCCAATATTCATGAAAGAAAAGGAAAAAGAAAAACACATACTGTTGAAGTTTCGGACGCGATTTTGACACCATTGGGAAGAGTTGTTATCTTTGTCTTGCCCGGCTCTACGTAATCTGGCAAAGGAGGTGGGAGTGTAACACCCGGGAGAGGATAATCTAGAGGAGGCAGTGTACTAGATCGCTCCCCAGTAAGCCAGCTGAAAAGTCCACCAGAAGAGGCACTTCTCACAATGCTCGTACTAGAATATCTGGCAGCAGTTATCCTATTGCCCAGAGAGTTCTGTGCACACCAGCAACAGAACATTCAAATGTTATGGATGAGAGGATTACATTTTTAAACTTCTCATACAGAAAAAATCAATGTAGCAAAATGTGATAAGTACACAGAAAAACACATCAAGGTGAAACAATCCAAGCTCAGGTTGATTCAAAAGGGTAAGACACAATTCAGTTTTACTTGGAACACACAAAAACTAAACCAAGTATTTGAAATACCCGATCATGTAGACACACAGAAAAAAGAAAACTCAGATTAAAGGATAAGCATTTCAAATAAGTTAAGTAATCAACCAAGTTTCAAGTCAACTCATGCTATGCCTTCTTTTGTTCATAAGTATGGAATGTTCAGTACAGATCAGAAGTATGAAAGAATAATAGAAAGCACAGTCCTTTCGCCTATTATTTTCAATATTAAAATCCAAATCTTTTGCCAAGTTTCTGTATTTCATACACTCACAGACACACACACTAGCAAAAAATCAATAGAACCATGAGGCAAGTGAAACCGATTGTAGTGATAATAAGTTTTGAGCATTTGCTTCAAGGTTCAAAAGCTAAATTTTGGAGAATAATATGTTTTCTAAATGTCAATATTCTCTTAATGGATTTGAAAATCAATAAAAATATAAAGACCATAAGGTATCAAAACAGGGGAGAAATTTTACTTGCTCTTTTATTTTCCGCAAGAAGAAGAAAAATTCAACTATTTAGAATGGAAGAAATAAAAATATTAACAAAAAAAGGAACAGAAAGCTATACAATGGAATTAATTTACCTTTGTTAACAAACTTCTAATTTTTCTACTATCCTCGTTTGGAAATGGTGTTGGTCTTATTTTTCTTCCTTTACTTGATAAGCGGAACTTTGTTTCATTGAGACACCACGAGAAAGTTTGTGGGAATGAAAATCTGGTGTAGTGTAATTCCCATGAGCATATCAAACCGGAGTTATATGAGGTTGAATTTGATAGGATTGGTAGGGAGAACCTGCAATTGATCGAGGATTTCTTGATGAGGGAAATTGAGGAGGCTATTTTCTCTATGGAATGTGATGAAGTTCAGGACCAGATTGTTTTTCAAGCACATTTTTAATGCATGTTGGGGTTTCAGTATATTCTTTATTTCTTTAAGAATTTCAAGAGAATGCCAATTTTGGCACGTGCATTAACTCCACATTCATAAGTCTTGTCCAAAAGAAGGATGCAGCAAAGGAGTTGAAAGACGTTAGACCCATTAACGTAGTGGGCAGTGTCCACAAAATCTGGGCAAAGGTGCTATTGACCCGCTTGAAAAGGATACTTGATCAAGGTGATGACCACCAGCCAACAGGGAGCATTCATTGTTGGGTTTAGGGCATGTTCGGCAACACTTCTCATTCTCGCCTAAAGAATCGGGCGGAAACGGAGTGATGAGAAATTTTAGAAACGGTTATTTATCGCTTCGAGTAAGGGTGTCAATTTTGGCTCGGGCTCGGAAGCTCGCTCGAGCTCGGCTCGAATCCTTAACGAGCCGAGCCCGATTTAGGTCAGGCTCGGCTCGGCTCGTTAAGGCTCGTTAAGAATTTAATATATTTAAATATATATATATATATATATATATATATATATATATATATTAATATATACACTAAAAGGGTTATCCAGGGAGTGAAAGGGGGAGGCAAAATATGTCACTTCATTTTTGGAACCCCATTTGTTACTTGGACCACTCCCCATAGTGTAAAAAAAGTAGTCAAATTACACTAGATAGGGCTGTCCAGGGAAGATGAGGGGTGTGAACTTAATATAACCCGAGCTCGGTAAGGCTCGCGAGCCACTCGCGAGCCTGACCGAGCCAAGCATGGTTCGAGCCCGAGCCGAGCTTTTGAGCTTAACGAGCCGAGCCTGGCCAAGCTCGGCTCGGCTCGTTTACACCCCTAGCTTCGAGGAATCCTATTTTTTAGTCGACAAAGTAGCAGAAATTTTGGAAATGGACCTTAGCGGGTCACGCAGCCGAACATGATTTTTGAGATTTTTTTGGCTTTTGTCATTCTCCACCCCTAAAAAAGGGGAAAATCCAGTAAAAGAATAGTGTCGAACACACCCTTAGTTGCCAATTGTGTTCTGGAATGCATTCCAGTTGTCCTCAGCTATGAGATAATCTAATATACAAGGATAGCCATTGTAATCATTCCAATACATATTAAGTTTGTGAAATATAACTGCATCTATATTATTAAATGATGAGACAAGCTTCACGTCGCATCCACACATTGCAATCATGTGCAATACTTGCACGCAAAATACACCGATGATCTAGCCCTAGAAACATGAACATATTGTGCAAAAAAGATGCGAAGTTCCCATGTGTTGATGCAGCTAGAAGTAAACAAACACCTAATGACATAGGCCATCTCATTCATACAAAATAGACCCATCAAATCTACATTTAACATTATGTGAACTTGACGCAGGTAAATTTCATTAAAAAAAACAAACAAGTACCGAAATACCTCATATTATAAGCAACCTAATATTATATTCAGAAATGAACTTGCTTCACTGATTTGGAGTACCATAAAGGGTAAAGAATGATAAGTTCATAAAATGCCAGGTCATCCAAAAACAAATATGCCTGATGGAAACAGAACCACCAAGTTGCCAATCGAAAGACAGCAATATCTATACCAATATTTCAAAATTAAAGATTAGCATACTAAATGCTAATCACTTAAGGGGTAACTTCTAGTGACCCACAATAAAATGAAATTGGGCTTTTGAGATTGGCATCGGCCATGAAAGTAATTCTCTACATAAATTTAACAAAGGAAGCCTAGTATAGTAGCCCACCGTAGTCTCCACGTTAAATGGCTGGAAGCAACCAATTGGTGGGCCCATTGTTGATAAACATTGTCTCGACCAATGACTTGCAAATGGACAAGTACAACAAAAATGGCTAAGTGGTCACACTCAACAGGTAAACTCTAATCTAAAGTTGCAAATTTCAGATTTGCTAATAATTCGGTTAGGAAATTTTCAAAAATCATGAGTTGAAGAAATTTGAAGTGTTAATTTCTATTTAAATCACATATTTTAATTTAGATATATAGTTTTGTTTAAAATACTAGAAGAGAAATGATTTGCATGCATTATGGTTAAGTACATGCACTTGGTAGTATACGATATTGGATAAATTTCCATTGGGTTTAGTTTTAAAAAAAAAACTCTCACGAAATTAAAGTATTTTTAATGAAAATATTTAAAATGTTTGTTTCGTTTGCTACCACAGTTTTTGAAAAATGACATGGAAGTTTTTTAAGTATTCTAGAATTTTTAAATTTTAAAAATGCCATATTATTTTAGTAAATTCATATTCCACCAATAGGATGGTCACACTCATTTGATGATTGCAATATTTGGTGATGGCCCTTTCACAAGTACACCACCAGATGACTGCTTCCACCACAAAAAATTGGAGCAGAGTACCTAGTATAGTAGTCTAAGCATTGCCCATTTCCCTTTAACTACATAGTGCAGAGAGCATGAGAAAACAGTTGCAACACACCAAATCCTAATTTGGAAAAAAAAAACAAATGAATAACTTCCTACAAAAAGCTCTATTAGCATCACGTGCAAGAGCAAAAAAGCATCCCACTCATGTTGCCATTGGTGCATTGTGAGAGAGATAGATTTCTTGCTCCCAAGTGATGTTGGGATTTATGAACTTTTAATAAGGCCTCACAATATTGTAATTAATATTAATTTGTTCTTTACTTTTATGCACATCATGTTCTTTACTTTTAATGCACAACATAGCATACGAAAATATACATGCGTGAGGGATCGTAAAGTAATTCAATGGAGGTAAGGCTATTTATGTACCTTTTTTTTTTTTTGAAATACGTTGAATTTATTGCATGTTGATATACACCATAGCTAGGAAGCACGGGTACTCTCCCGGGGCTCCCGCACCCGCACCCGCACCCGACACGTATGGGGTGAGGGTACGTCCGGGTACGCCCCGGGTACGTACCCCATTTTTTTTTTAAAAAAAAAAACCAGTTTTGGTGGTTGGGTGCGTGTCGGGTGCGCACCACGCGTACCCGACACGTCTTGCTTCTTCCTGCTGCTTCTCTTTCCTCTCCTGTACTTCTCCCTACTTTCATGTACTCAGTATTTACATGTAAACCATTTTCCTGTACTCGGTATTTACATGTAAACCATTTAAGTAAATGTAAATAACGGAATACCCCCCTTTTGGATTTATTAAAAATAGTTTCAACACCCAAATCTAAAAGGAAAAAAAGTCAACTCTCCAGTTCTAGTACAAAATTCAAAGAAAAAGGGTCGGGTCAAAATTTTAACTTTCTTAACTTCCAAACGGTGGGGTATTCTATTTTTCAAATTTTAAAAATTCATAAAATCTATTTTGTCCAAACATTATTAAATCCCAAAAGTCCGGTAAAAAAAATCTCATAATTTGGTCTCTAAAAATTATTCATCTTGTCAGGCACTGGTCAACACACTGGTCACAGACTTTTTTTTTCTAATGAATGATGTATTGATGCCTCATGTTATGAAATATGGAACTTAATCACTTATGAAATGAAGAGTAATATTAGAATTTTCCATTTTGGTGATGTTATTGTTATTTGATTGCTCTACAATTATTATTTTTTTAATTTTTATAAATATATAATAAAATATTAAAATATATTATTATATTCGGCGTACCCGAAAGTACCCGCACCCGGTTTTTTTGGCAAATCACGTCACGTATCCGTGTCGTGTCGTACCCACACCCGTACCGGTGCTTCATAGCACCATAGTACCCAAGTTTAGCCTTGTTTGTTGGTTGTTATTTATGTGTTTTTTGGGTGAGCAAATGCTCTCCCTGGTGGACACCCCATCCGTCCCATCGTTTCTATACTCATATATGTTTCATAAACAATATACTTTTTTGGATTCAATAATTTATAAACAATATACTTAACTAGAAAATACATTGCAATAAACTCTATGGTATGGGAAGTAGGGCATTACACAATACAACATGACGAATCTCTATGCTGTTGCAACTCATCGTGGTGTGTTAATTGACGTTGAGGAAATTAACTGTAGAATTCTCAAATGTTTTTAAATTTAATTATATTTAATGTGAATGTGCTTAGAGTGCTCAATAGATGAGATAATTAAATATAATTACTCTGATAATACTTGAAGATAGTCAAGGTAAAATAAAATCTTGTTGCTAGGGGTGGAAGACTTACTCTGATAAAGGCAGTCCTGGCTAACACTCCTATTTATCATTTATCCTTATTCAAATGCCCCGTCAGTATTGTTAAAAGAATTGAACAAATTCAAAGAAGATTTTTGTGGGCAGGCAGCAATGAGAAATGAGGCATCCCGCTGGTGAGATGGGAGGAGGTATGCAAACCTTGTATGGCAGGAGGTTTGGGGGTCAGAAAGATTAAAGAAGTTAATTAGTCGTTGCAAGGAAAGTGATTGTGGGGGTATGGGGAGGAACTTCATCTCTGTGAGTCAAGGTGATTGATAGCAAATATGGTTCGTCAGTGGGACACTGGGGATCTAAGGATCTTTTTAGGCAACATGGTCGTACCATGTGGCAAGATATCTTGAGCTTTGTGCATTTGTTCCGAGCTGGCACCAGATTCAGAGTCCAGTCTGGGCATCATGTAAGGTTTTGGCTGGATAAGTGGCGTTCTTCCCGTACCCTAAGGATCCCTTTCCGGATTTGTTTTGTGGCGGTTGTCTCCAGGGAGGCTTTAGTAAAGGATTATTTCGCCAGGAGTGACAACAGGGTTATTTGGTTACCTACTTTTAGAAGTAATTTTTTTGGCAGGGAACTTCCTTCGGTGCATAGGCTATTTGAGATTTTAGAGGGGACTTATATCAAGAGAGATGGTGCTGATGTTAGGGTATGGGTGTGGAATACTTCGGGGGAATTCTCTACCAAATCTTTCTACATGCACCCCGTGTCGAGCGCTGCGTCCCATGGAATTGCTAGGGTGTGGACTATCCTTGCCCCACCTCGAGTAGGTGTTTTTGGTTGTGCAACAATTCGAGAGAGAATTCAAAAGGTGGATTTCCTAAGAAAGTGAAAGATGTTGATTGTGGGTCATTGTGCTCTGTGCATTCGGGATGGGTAATCGGTAAATCATCTGTCCGTGCATTGTCAGGTTGCATGGGAGGTTTGGAGTAGTACTTTGGGGAGATTTGGAATCTCGTGGGTGCATCCAAAGCACCTTTTAGATTTGCTCGAGTGTTGGCAACTGGTTCCCTGCTGAAAAAAGGGTAGGATTTGGTGGAATTTATCTTTCCTTGCAACTATTTGGGTTTTGTGAAAGGAAAGAAATGCTAGGATTTTTAAAGGTCGTGTAAAGAATGTATCCTTTTAATCCACAAAGGTTATGGCTCTTATTGTTTTTTGGGCTAAGTCCCTTCCTAGCTTCAGGTTCATTTCTACATATGACTTATGGAACGGATGGAGGGAGGTTTGCTCCAGTTCGGAGGTGAGACCGTCGATAGTTCAAGGCTGGGAGCCTCCTGAGGCTGGACTTCTAAAGTTCAATTTTGACGGATGTAGCTTTGGGAACCTGGGTCTGGCTGGGATTGGGGGTGTCCTTAGAGATGAGGAGGGTGGGGTGAAATGGGCCTTTGCAACTCCCATCGGAGTGGCACTAGTGAGGCGGAGGCGTGTGCGGTCCATCAAGTTCTAAAGTATCTTGTAGGGGAAGACCTTAACAGAGAGGGGGACTCGCTTAAATGTGATTTGATGGTTGTCGGGCTCTCATGTTTGCCCTTAGATATATTTGCGGTTATTTTTTATGAAATTAAAGATATGGTGGGCGGGTCGCTTATATCTTTTCCCATATTAGGAGAACAGCGAATGGTAATGCGAATAGGTTGGCCAGGATGGGGGTTCGATTGGAGTCTTTGCAGCAGTTCGACTTCCTCCCGCCTTGATTCATTTTCTTCTCTTTCCTCTTTTATTCTCTGTATAGTTGTTTTCTCTTTCCTTTTCTTTCTCCCTTTTTGTATTTTGCAATCGACCATCTCGGTCCTCGTTCTAAAGAAATTTTTGACCATTCAAAAAAATTGATTTCGATAAATCTTTTGAAGAAAATAGTGACATAATTTTTGCAAATTTAATAGGGCGATGACATTTAAGGAGAGCACATGCTTAATGCAGGGGGGTGAAAATATCATCTCCCAGTTAATATACTATTATATATTTATTTTCAACAAATAATTATGTTGCAATAATTTGTGAAATACCAGATACATAATTTTGACTAATCAAACCAAGGAACATTTTGATTTGAGAAAAATTGAAGTAAAATATAAGAATGTAAGAACGGAAAGACCCACGTTATACTCAAATTAAAATGAGGATCTAGTAAATATAAAATGTGATTAATTGGGAAAGTAGTGAAGAAAGTGTGGAAATAATGTTATCTAATTACCAATTTGTGATGATTATTTTCATAATTTCAATATTATTTTCATGATTATTTTCGTAATTTCAATATTATTAGGGATGAATGTATTTTCCCTTAGAAGATGGGAAATTACTAATAGGACCTAAAGAATAGTTTAGTGTTTTGCATAAGCCTCCAATGGGACCTACCCAATAGTTTAGGCCTTGTATGGATGCCACATGCAAGGCATCCTCCGGCAATTCCCAAGCAAAAAAAAAATCACTTTTCATCAACTTTATGGTGCTCGGTTGCCAATGTAGCATCGAAATCCCTAAAAACTACCAGACGAGAAACAAATGTAATAATTGCATGCCTGATGTCTGGTGACATGGCATCACAGACATTTCCATATGAAATAACCCAAAACGGAAGAATTTTCTCTCTCTCTCTCTCTCTCTCTCTCTCTCTCTCTCTCTCTCTCTCTCTCTCTCTCGGTTAACTTTGCATCCAAACTCTGTAAGGCGCATGGCCAGGGTTTTAAAATCCTGCCCCCTCCATGGACTTTACTTGCCCAAAGAATGCTTAAGAATCCAAACAGAGCCTTAGGGTTTTGCAAAAGCATATATAACCGATTAAGATCCCACTCGTTGGCAACTTTGAAAAATAACAATATCTAAGATTTGGAGTCTGAAAGAGAGAGAACTCTCAATCTCGAAGTTGAATAGAGAATGGGTTGAAATGGTCCGCAATTTGACTTCGATCAGATCAATTTTCTGCTGCACAGGGATCATTAGTCCCCACATTCCATTCATATCCAACAAATCATGCCAGTAATCTCCTTTTCGCAATACTGTCAATCCAAAGACTAAAATCTAACCCTCAAGACATTCAGCAGAGAGACATTGTAAGGAAAAGATAACATGAAGCGATCAAAAGTCGAAACTACTTTCAGCAACTGCAAAAAAATAGAAAACACCAAATGCAAAAGCACTTAAATAAAAATAAATGTAGAAAAAAAGTGATGAACTATCGCATACTTGAATTCTCTTTCCAGTGACCGCACATTTTGGTCCGCTGGCTCTTTTCTTTAAGGTCTGGAACACAAGTCTCCCGCCTAAACTCCAAGACAGCCAATAGGAAAACGGATCATATTAATTCAATCCGATAAAGTAAATAAGCAGATCTTTAAACGAATTAAAAAACAAAAAAAAGAAGACAGTCGAGCATGGATCGATGTTGAAGTGGTTAGTCACTGGCTAAAATAAAAGCAGATAACAAAATATCCAATGAACAAAAGAAAAAACAAAACCAAGAATTTACTGATACAAAGAACAATTCTACAAGAGTTCAAGAAAAACATCATGAGACCAGTCATATAACGAAAGCGAAATTTAGGGGAAGTTTGGATACATCATGATTATAGAATCCTGGATTTGACAAGCTAAAACCTATATTTTTTAAAGCTAAAATCTTGATTTTACAAGACTGAGTGGTCACGCACCTTATTTACGCATTAAAAATCCAGGTTTTAGGATTTAAAATCTAGGTTTTAGCTTGTAAAATCAATATCTTTGATTATAAAATCCATGTATCCAAATGGCCTGTTAGAGTTTGAGTATCAAAGAAGGGAATCTAGGGTTGGGGTCATGGGGAAACAACTAGTATTTAAGAGTGAAAAAACGAAGAAGAAGCTAGAAATGGAAATCTCATAAAGATGAAGACAGATTTCATAGTGGCTTCAAAACCATCATAGATCAAATGACTGAAACACAACAGGTAGAAGCATGGAGAAATCGAGATACGTTCAAACAGATCTAAGATAAAGAGAAGAAGATGGAGATTGTGCTGAATAACAGAGGGAAAAGGAGAGATCGATGCGAAGAAATCAAGATACTGACCTATTCCCATGGCGATCGATCTTCTGTTGATAGCCGACTAGGGTTTCGATTGAGAGAGAAGAGGTGCTCAGATAAAAGAGGTGTAGTACTGTTCTGTCTAATCCGCGGAAGGATGCCAATAGGATAAATCGTAAAGATCAACATGTGTATAATCGTGACCGTTGATCAGGTGGTACAAATGATGTGACAAACAACGTGGTCATCGGACACCCATTGATACTAGGAGAGGTTAATAATAAGGATCAATCAGCAGTGAGGGACCAAATTTAGGTTGAATTATCAAGAGGACCCATTCTTTTCAGAAATCATCAACGACGGACAAAAGAAGTCTTGTCATTAAAAGCCGGACGAAAATGCCATTTTCTTAAACAATACATTTCGCTTTTCCACTTTTCCCTCTTCCCTCTTCCTTCCCTCTTTTTTTTTTTACTTTTCATTTTCAACTTTGTTTTTTTTACCTTACTAGTCATCTTCTTCATCATTTAGCCACAATTGGAGGCGGGAAAACTCGAAAATTTGAAACATGAGTTCATTCCCATCTATTTCTCAATATCTAGGTTTTGTTTTTCATTTGTTTTAGGGTTTTGCATTTCTCCTTCTCCTCGAGGATGAGGAAAATGAATCGTACGGTAGAAAGAAAAAAACGTGAAAATGAACGAGTGAAAAAAAAACAGGAAGTAAAAACGTGTTCATAAGGGACTAGATAAGCCCATTCGGAATTTGGTAACCCCATTTTGATACTGGATAACCCAAACCCCAGAGACTCGAAAACCCCTTCCAAAACTCCAGTACCTTTGGGCAATTTTAAGGGACTTGATAAGCCCATTCGTAAATTGGTAACTCCATTTTGATACTAGATAACCCCAATCCCAAATACTTGAAAACCCCCTCCCAAAACTCTAGTACCCTCAGCCAATTTTCAAGGAATTGATAAGCCCATTCGGAAATTGGTAACCTCATTTTGATACTTGATAACCCCAATCCTAGAGACTTGAAAACCCCTTTCCAAAACTCCAGTACCCTCGGCCAATTTTCAAGGACTTGATAAGCCCATTCAGAAATTGGTAACCTCATTTTTTATACTAGATACCACCAATCCCAGAGACTTGAAACCCCCTTCCAAAACTCTAGTACCCTTGGCCAATTTATAGGGACTTGATCACCCCATTCGAAAATTGGTAACCCCATTTTTTATACTAGATAAACTCAATCCTAGAGACTTGGAAACCCTCTTCCAAAACTCCAGTACCCTCGACCAATTTTCAAGCACTCGATAAGCCCATTCGAAAATGGTAACCCTACTTTTGAGAGTTACTAACCCCCTTCCAGATAGTTGATAAACCCCTTCTGCTACAAAACCCCCTGCATATAACAACACTTCTAATGGCATTACAATTCTGCTCATGATAGAAATAACAAAAGAAATGGATGTTGTTTTCATTAAATGTGCTTCATGTATTACATCCCAATTTGTGTATTACAAAAAAAATAAAATTAAGTAAATCAAAAAATGTGTAGCCATCCATTCATGTATTACATCAACTTTTTCTTATACAACCACTTGTCTTCTAAAAAAGTGAGTGAAGCCATCCATGTATTAACTCAACATTCAAGTTTTCAAAATTTGCCAGCAACAATGGTGGCTGAACAAGGAGAAGATGACTAGTAGGGTAAAAAATTAAAAAGGTGATAATGGAAAAGTAAAAGAAGAGGGAAGAAGTTAAAACCAAGGTCAAAACGTGTTGCAAATGTCAAAGGGCATTTTCGTCCAGCTTTTACTGACAATACCTCTTTTGTCCCTTGTTGATAATTTTTGAAAAGCATGGGTCGTGTTGATAATTTTGCCTAATGTTTGTCCCCCATTGGTAATTGTTCATAATAATAATGAGACACTACTTACCACTATTCTGCGAGGTAAGTTCCATGTAAATTCAATGCTTGTCTCCTCCCTGTTGGTAGTAAATACTCGAAGCCAAACTTACACCTGATAGAACAAGGCGTTAGGAACATGGTCATGGTGGGGCAAATGGCTTGTGTTTGTAACTTTTCCAATGGATGGCCACGATCATGTCCGCATGGAAGCGATCTTCACGAAATATATTTAGCGATGTCAACTGCCATGCGATCTGCGATTACTAGCTATCAACTTCACGTTCCCGAGTTGCAGAGAACAATCTCAACTGAAGACTCAATAACGGGAAAGGATTATCTCTCTAGTATGGGCTGGGATTGCAAGGATTTTCTGAATAACTTTGGTAAAGGAAAACTTTTCTAGAAGTTTGTGCTTTTCCATTGTTTGGTTACACGTGAAGAAAGGGACTTGAATAATGACAATTCAAGTTTTATTTAGGGGGATCCTCAATTTATACTAATATCCCTCTAAACAAGCTATAATTGTATCATTTTCCTTTGAGTTGTTAAACAAAAAAATTCCTACGAATTTTTTTTCTTGAACCTCAACTCAACTCAACAAAGCCTTTGTCCCAAACTAGTTGGAGTCGTCTAAATGAATCCTTTAGAAAAATTTCACGGAGAAGGTGACTACCTGGCTCTAATCCTGGTTCTAGTTGGATTCTTCTACGTGGATCATTTTCTTCCATTCTATCCTACCAAATGTCATGTTATCTGTCATATTTTTAGCTATCAACTCTTTCGTCACTGTTTCTACCCAAGTTGTTTTCGGTCTGCCTCTAACTCTTTTTACTCCAATAATTTGGCACGAGTCGCCTCTTCACACCGGAGCATCCAAAGGCCTACATTGCATATATTCAAACCATCTTAAGCGGTGCTCTCTCATCTTCTCCTCAATTGGTGCCCCTCAGCCCCCCAACCTTTTTACGAATGTCTTCATTTTTAATTCTATATAACCTTGTGTGGCCGCACATCCATCTAAGCATTCGCATCTCCGCTACACTCATCCTATGCATGTGCTGCTTCTTGGTGGCCCAACATTCTGAGTAATAAAGCATGGCTGGCCTCAAGTTGTCTTGTAGAACTTTCCCTTCAACTTCGTAGTGATTTTACGGTCGCACAGAACTCCTGAGGTAGGCTTCCACTTCAACCAACCTGCTCTTATTCTATGGTTAACATCCTCTTCAAATTACTATAAATAGTAAGTTGACTAGGAAATGAAGAAACTTTATGGTAGACATTTTTCTCCTAGAGATAAGAAAAACTCTTTCTACTAAAATAAGATGGTAACTTGAGAGCCCACGTGGAACCCCCTTGATGTGGGCCGATGTACCTATGAAATCCACTTGGATCAATGCTGGACCCCATCTCACCAATAAAATTATGGGTAAAATGCTAAACCCCACCTCATCTATAACATTAGGGGTAAACGGCAAGGCAAGTTAGTCTCACTATCAAAACATAGCAGTGTGAATACTCTATTTAGGGCATTCTAACAATTTACCTGGCTATTTTAGTCATTTTAATAATTAGAGGTCGGTGTTCCTCTGGAACTAAGGCTGCAACAAGGTCGGGTTGGGCTGCGCTTTTCAAGCTCCTAGCCTAACTCTGGATCCCATTATCTTAGCCTTGGCCTGCCCTGACCCTAAGTCAAGGCCTAAGAAACCTCAACCCAAGCCTGCCCTGCATGGCTCAGCCTAGCCCCTGCCCGTCCTGATTGGGCGCTGCCTTGATTGACTCTAGTGAATATATCTATTCAACATAGTTTTAGTCTTGCAGAGGACTTGTTAGCCAATTTCGCAAAAAGCCATTATTATGCGGCTGGCTTTTTCATGTAAGAATAGCTACCATATGCCACATAGGTTGAAGTAAATGAAAATGTAATAAGTTTTTTCAAGTACTAAAAGACAAGATGGGTTGGTGTAAATATCAAAATATGTCATACAACGTAAACAGCGTGGGGCTGGGCCGGGTCGGGCTGACCCAAGGTATCAACCCTGAGCCCGACCCGACCCGACCCTGGCTCTAGCCTGCAAAAGTGAACCCAAGCTCACCCTCAGGGTTGGAAAATCCAGCCTTGACCCTGTCCAGGCTTAGGGTGAGTCCGGCCTCACATGGCCAAACTTGCACCCCTACTTGGAACCATGAGCGGCTGATCCAAGTGGTCCCCACACATGGGAAAGAGACAGGACCTACACATTACCTCACGGGTCCCACTAAAACCATGTAATTCAACAACCCTTTATTGATGGTGCGTGTCATAGCCTAGTCCCCATGTGAGCCGAGGTATCACCTTATTTGATGGTCCGACGGACTACCAAACTAAGCCTATTGGAGAAGGCAATTTGTCTATCATTCTCGAATGGGAGAAAGGGCCCTTTATAATTCAAATCATGAAATGGTTTGGGACCACCCTAAATGAGATGGGCCCCACAAATAACCAATGTGAGTGGTAGACTTCATATCTCTAAAGTTTCGCGGGCCACCAAATTGGCCTGGGAAGTAGGTGCAATTTGTCTAGGTCTTGACCAGCTTTAAAACTGGCGAATTTGGCAACTATTCCCCAAAACCCAGAAAAGAAAGTTTATTATATTGAGAGAGGAATGAGCAAAAGCTGCCTAAAAGGCCGGGTTGTTACTCGTCGGTCAAGGTAAACAACCTTGGCCAATGAATTAGTAAATAGAAAATCCCCATAGAAGAAAAAAGGCACAGGAGATACTGATAGAGAAGGTAAGATCTAGAATTCCAATTGATTTCCCATAGAAGAAGAAGACGATAAAAGGGGTTGTCTGTATTCCTTTATTTGTTTCATTTTTCTATATATTCAGATCTCCTGACAACTATCAAAAGATCATCTGGCAAGAAACTCCAAGACCCTCTTATCTGTTTCTGATCTCCAAGAACTGTGCTGAATCTAATGGGATTCCCCATCTAATGCTGCCCATTGGAAATTCACATGGTCTGTCAAAGACCCAGAACTCAGATTCAAGGTATGTTAAAAGAACATTCCCAAATTCTATCAACTCTATTAAATATGTCTGATATCTTGTCCAAAACTTGTCTGCTCTTTTTGCCCGTACCCATATCTTTTTTACTAGAGATAGTTTGTACATATTCTTGGTTTTAGGGTTTGTCCAGAGGTTTTTAAATTATGATAGGGTGGTTGGGTTGATACCAAATTATAAAATTGAATTGAAATTCGGTCTGGGTTTTGTCTCAGATTTGATTTTAGAGAGTATTTCAATTGGTGGGTGGTTTGGATGAGATTTTAGGGTTTCTTCAGAGGTTTTTAGATTATGATAGGGTTGTTGGGTTGATACCAAATCATAAAATTGAATTGAAATTCTGTTTGGGTTTTGTCTCAGATTTGGTTTTAGAGAGTATTTCAATTGGTGGGTGGTTTGGGTGAGATATGTGAGGTATGGTATCTTCAGGGTTGAAGAAGATTGTTAGTCCTTGTTGGAAGCCCTCATTAGAAGGGGATAATTCTCGGAGCAGCGACACAAATGGGAGGGTTGATGGATTGCTTTGGTATAAGGATTCTGGGCATCATGTTAATGGGGAATTCTCGATGGCGGTTGTTCAATCGAATAGCTTGTTGGAGGATCAGAGCCAGATCGAATCGGGATCGTTGAGCTGCGATGATTCGGGACCTTATGGGACGTTCGTCGGGGTTTATGATGGTCATGGAGGCCCAGAGACCTCTCGGTACATTAATGACCATCTTTTTCGGCATCTCAAGAGTATGTTCTTCATGGCATTTGTATGTAATTCAAATTGAATTTTGCATATTTGGATTCTGTTGCTATTCTATGTGATGTCTTTGGTGGTTTGCAGGCAATATATTCTTCTCTTTTGTGGGTTTGTTTTAATGTGACTTAGTGAGTAATATGCATGCTTTATTTTAAAAAAAAATTATTAGCACTGTCCATGTTTGTTCTCACTTTTTAATAAATTTAATCAGATTCTGTTTGTGTTATTGGTTTTGGCCTTGAACTCTGAAATTTCAAAAGCTATAAAGACTTAAAATTTTGTTTTGCAATAGTTCCTTTTGCTGCATGGTCTATCTGTGGATTTAGAGTTGAATTGATTTTCTAAGTAGTCTCAATCAGGATGATGTGTTTTTTTTTTTAATATTTCCAATTAGATCTTTCATGAGCAAAGTTTTTTCCTTTTATCTCGGTGCTGTCCCACTTGCTTCAGGCCCTTAGCGTAAAACTTGTCTAAATGTGTTCAGTAACAAATTGTCCACCAGTCTTTCCAGTCTAATAGTTGACATATTTGCATTTCCAAATGAAAGAATGTGGTCTCATGCAAATGAATTTGACAGTAGTTCGATATTTGTCTTGGTTGAATCTTTGTTTTCTTTGTTTGGGTATTTTTATTTTTCATCTGTTATTTTTAATGAATTTGTGATTTTCATAGCTGTTCTTTACTTATTATAAAGCTTGAGAGTAATGAGCCTTTGTGTATGCAGAATTTGTATCAGAGCAACATGGCATGTCAGTCGATGTTATCAACAAAGCATTTGCGGCTACAGAAGAGGGTTTTATCTCTCTTGTAAGAAAACAATGGCATAATAAGCCCCAGCTTGCGTCAGTTGGGTCTTGTTGTTTGGTTGGGATCATATGTGATGGAAAACTATATATTGCAAACCTTGGTGATTCTCGCGCAGTGTTGGGGAGATTGGAGAAGGGTATCAGAGAGGTTTCAGCTATTCAGTTATCAACAGAGCACAATGCATCCATTGAAACTGTGAGAGAGGAATTGCGGTCATTGCATCCTGATGATTCACAGATTGTTGTTCTGAAACATAAGGTTTGGCGTGTGAAGGGCATTATTCAGGTAATTTTTTTTTTTTGAATGTTCAATTGCTAGAAATTTGCTCCTTTTCTTTGGTACATCATGTTTTTTTCATTTTTCACATTCAAAAGAATGCACAAGTATACCATTGTGATGAGACTATATGTGCAAAGTTCTTAAGTATATCCATTGCACTCTATCCCCTTTAGTTCTTTGGTATATCACCTATTACAAGATGAATTCTCTCTTCCTAGCTTGCTGAGTAGCCATCTCATTTACTGACCTGGGTCTATGCTTGAACGAGGGGTTAATAGATCTACGCAAATCCAGCACTTGCAAAATATAGCTGTTAGATGCCATGGGCCCCGGTGATGACGTCACTACCCATGATATGACATTGCTTGAATATTCTTCCACCACAAGATTTCCGTTCAACTTCACATTGTGATTGTAGATACAAAGACCAATAAGCAAGGTCCTTATCTCTACTTTGTTAGAACCAGTGTTTCCAATCGGTTTGTAATATGCTTTGATGACTTCGCATAGGGAGTTTGATGGGGACGGTTTGTAATATGCTTTGATGACTTCACATAGGGACATCAATGAAGGAGGAGGATTTAAAGTTTACAAGCGAAGAAAGAATCGTGGGAAGGAGAATGACTAATTTTTGCAGGAGAGATGGACGTTCACATATGCTACATATACCACATGTGTTGTGCCACTTGCCATATGGCGTCCATTCTATGTTGACATTTTTTTTAGTTGTTTTTTATTATTATTATTTTCGTCATTTTATTTGCAGTATTTTTTTAGGGCATCAAATCTTGTTCTTTGGGGCTATTTTGGTATTTTTAGAAAGGTTTTTCGATTACCTATCTAAAGAGCCCAAGATTACGCTATTTGGACTTGATTTGGTTAAGTTACAGGCAGTTTTAGATTATGGTAAGGGTCTATTACGAGATTTACTATTTTAGGTAAGTTTTAGTCAAGGTTTTATTTATATTATTTTAGATGAACGGCTATGATTAGTTGGGTGGGTATTAAGTTAGTTTTTAGGTTTTCTTTTCTTATAAATATATGTTATGTAAGCATTGTAATGGACTTTGACTATTGAATAAGGAATTAAAGTTTTTGCAAAAGAAGCTATTGAAGCTTGAAACTTCTTCTCTTCTCCCTTCTTGGTGGCTTGGAGCCATTCTTCTCAATCCCCTCTCATCTTCTCACTTCTATTCTCCTCTCAAATCAGCCATAAACAAGTAAGTCATTAGTTCTTTAATTTTTGTGTGTTCTTGAACCCTAAAATACAAAAACCCAAAATCCAAATATCTCCTACATTGTTTAAGATCCCATCTTGAAACTTTGAAGGACTTATTTTGGGTTTAAACCTTAGTCATAGCAATCAAAATTCATAGTTTTACAATCCCTTTTGAGGCTAATCCAATTTTCACACATTTCAAGCCCCAAAACTTTATTTTGGAGATTGAAAGCTTAATCGGCCAATGTAGCAGCCCCTAAACTTGAAAATCTGATTTCTTTCATCATTTAAACCTATTTTCAACCCACAGCAGTTTACCCAGAATTTCCAGATCTGTCAAAATTACCAAAATACCCTTTTGGCCTAAATTGGACCAATTTGACCCTGTTTTGTTGCTGCAGAAATTTATTACTGTTTTTTTTCATTGGATTATTGCTGATTTCTCATCAAAATAAGGTTTAATTCATAGGTTTTAGTACTGTTTTAATTATTCTACTTGGTCGCACGTTTAAAACCCTGTTTTAGCCTAATTTTGCCCTTAATAGTTACTCGAAGGACCCTTTAACCGTCGACTAATTTGTTTAAGGTTTATTTCATGCTAATTTTGTTCTTTCTCATTATTTAATGCAAATTTAGGCCTCAATATTGCTGCTGTCTGCCAATTAATTATGCCTTAAATCAACCCTAGTTAACCAGTAGGTGTCTTTAGCCTCTTAAGAGTTAGCCCTAAACTTTCCTAGAACTCATTATCCTATTAGGCGTGTAGGATTTTCCCTCGTTTAGGTGTTGTCCTGCATCAGAGTTTCTAATATTTCCCTTCTCCGGTTGGCTTTGGTTACCCTGCGAATTACTGTCAAAATTTAATTTGATACAATTAACTAGCGGGGGCACCATCTTGTCTGTGGCTTTGATGATGAGCTTCTAGATGAGAAAATCAATTTTACTTATTTTAGCCATTCAAAAAATATATAATCATTAGATTTTCCTAGAAGAAATGAAGTGACTGAGTCATATGATATGATTCTGCATTTTCAAAGGAGTTCTGGCTTTTATCTCACCGGTCCAAATGTCTCCGCAGAAATCTTCTACAAAGTTTAGCAAGGTGTGTCCCACCCGTCGACCACTCCGACCGAAGATATGTAGGCCATGATAGGGCAATTCACGGCATTGCAACCCATCATTTTCATGCAAGATGCTCTGGCAGGAGTCAAGGCCCCTCATGCGGAGCCTCTTTACGTAACGGCAACTAAGGATGATTGTGAGATTCACAAGGTCTTGATTGATAGCGGGGCAGGGCTTAATGTGTGCCTTTTGGTGGGTATAGGCCTCACATCACTGGAGCCGTCAGGGATTACAGTGCGTGCTTACGATGATGCTAAGCGATGTCTTGGGCACTACTAATATCAAAATCCAAGTAGTGTGAGTGAATTGGTGGAATTTGTGGTATTTCCCGTCATCGTTTAACCGGAAGGCTATGGATGCACGAAATTAAGGCCGTAGCCTCCACCTATCATCATTTGCTTAAAATTTCCATATTGTGACCAGCGAATGTCCTTCCATTGGAAGACAAGGTTCCGCTGTCTGAGCAACTTTTCATCATCTTTGCCGATAAATTGCCATAAGAGAATCCGAAACACACACAAATGTTAATTATATCAATCTCACTCTCAAAAAATAAAAAAATAAACACACACACACAACACCACCACTCATAAATCATAATGCACGCAATGTTCATGCTACACAATGCACACACTTCAAAAATGTATCGACTGGATTAGTGGAGCAGTTGCTAATTTGTATAGAAGCATAGTTGTCAACCCGTGACTCGATTTTTTAATTTTATGACTCGTAAGAGTTTTCTACAGTAACAGAAATTTAGTTGAAAAATACAATTATATATCAAAAGAAGCATGTAAAAAATATAACCCAATAGCACATAGGTAAAGCACTAAGCTAAAAATATAAATGCTTGTAACTTGCATGCACAAAAATAATTAAG
Source organism: Tasmannia lanceolata (assembly GCF_043159265.1). Lineage (NCBI taxonomy): Eukaryota > Viridiplantae > Streptophyta > Magnoliopsida > Canellales > Winteraceae > Tasmannia > Tasmannia lanceolata. Next base: position 13,466,523 of record NW_027518695.1, read on the forward strand.
TTTTGGTTGGAACTTATTCATGGGTGAAAACCCTTCCTTGCTTTAGATTTGTATCCGCCCATGATTTATGGTATGGTTGGAAGGAGATTTGTGGTGGTTCAGGCCAAGAACCCAAGATTGTCAAAGACTGGGAGGCTCCACACATGGTTTTTTGAAGCTAAACTTTGACGGGTCTAGCATGGGGAACCTTGGTCTTGCCGGAATTGGGGGATTATTGAGGGATGAATTTGGAGCTATGAAATGGGCTTTTGTGGATCCCATTGGAGTCGCAGACGCTAATGATCTCATTGGAGTCGCAGACGCTAATGCACTTGAAGTGCGTGCTATCTACCAAGGAATATTGTATCTTGAGAATGAAGATTTGAATAAGGTAGTGGTGGAAGAGACTAGCTCAATGGTTCCGAACCGTAGAAAGAAATCAGAGTAACCAATGGTATTAAACGTTGCTTTACTCGAAAGAATCGAGGAGTGAGGTAAATTGAAGTTTTCTGACTTTCTGGGACTTCTTATCTCCACCGAACAATTTCCTTGCTGGGCTGTCATGAATTTTTTTTCTTTTAAAAGATAAACACCAATTCGTTAAAATAAGTCTCCGAGGCTGAAAGTTCCCTCCAATCTTAGATGGATGTATATTCTTTAACCTGTTGTTTGTTCTCTATGCTTTTATTTTGAGGTCTCTTGCGACCAGGGCACTGTTTCCAGTATCAGCAAATATTCATATTTATTGTGTTTGAATTTTGGGGCAGTAGCATATTAATTGTGTGTATTTATCTTTTAATCAATTTTCTTCATGCAGGTATCCAGATCTATTGGGGATGCCTATTTGAAAAAAGCAGAGTTCAACCGAGAGCCTCTACTTGCAAGGTTTCGACTGGCCGAACCCTTCTCTAAGCCAATACTTGGTGCTGAACCATCAATATTAGTTCAGAAACTCTACCCACATGACCAGTTTCTTATTTTTGCGTCTGATGGCCTTTGGGAACACCTTACCAATCAAGAGGCTGTTGACATAGTTCACAATTATCCACGGAATGTATGATTTCTATCCCAGCTCCACATTTCACTTATTGTCATATGCTTAGGCTCTGAGAACATGGCAACTGGGATGAACCTTTCTACCATAGCCCACCCCACCCCACGCTCCACACACACACACACACACACACACAATAAAAAAAAAAAACACAAAAAAACCCTATAACTTATATGACAAGTGCTTGGTCAGATGAAACTTTCATTTCGTCAAACCTATAAAATAAACTGTGGTAATCATTGTTGTTAAAATCATGACCATTGGATTGCGCCCACTGCTGATAGTTTCATATATGTGCAGGGAATTGCTAGAAGACTTATTAAAGCTGCATTACAAGAAGCAGCTAAGAAAAGAGAGATGAGGTACTCTGACCTGAAAAAAATTGATAGAGGGGTAAGAAGACATTTTCACGATGATATCACAGTCATAGTTTTGTTTTTAGACCCCCTTCTGATCAATAAGAGCTACTGGCGTGGCCCAACGCTTTCAATAAGAGGTGGGGTTCCCTAGCAGGCTGACACTCCATCTTAGAGGTGTTCGGTTCTATATGCATCTATCTCCCTTGGCTCCCATGAATTGTTTCTTCAGGGCTATGAGGAGGAGGGAGTATTGAAGCCCTGTTACATCTGAGAGTTGCTTAGCAGTCTTGAAAGAAAAGTTAGTTTGTAAATTGCCTGGTGATTGGCATTTGGAACTGGATATAGTTTCCATTTACAACTTTGCGTTTCACTTGGGCGTAGCGGTGGGAACATTATGCTCAAGATTTGTTCAACTTCAAAGCCTTCTAAATGAACAACAGGTAAAAAGCATCTTTCATTTTCCTTTCCAATGGCTGTCATACTTGCAGCGAGGCTAGTGGTGAAGTTGCAGGATATTCACTCTCTCTTGGCTTAATGGGTGCCCTCCACGTTGCAGGGGCTTTGGAATCCCCTTTCTCCTGACGCGATAAATTCAAAAATATGGGCTATAGTTGTCAATTTTGCAGCTTTTTTTCCTCTTTTTCAATTTTTTGTCGTGGTTCGTAAGTGTCATAAACTGCATCAGATGTCAAACTTGTAACTATACAGTTTTGGGAATTGGCTTGAATAGAAATTTTGATGCAGTTTCTGGTACATTAGTTTTAATTACCATTGAGATATGGATTATGATAATCAGTTTGCTCTTTGGATTTCTGCTTTCCTGCTGATATTCTTGATAAACTGCATCTTTGATACAGAAAGATGGGCAAAAATTTTGTCTTTTGCTTACCCCTTTTTGTAATCAATGAAAGAAAACCCGATCTTCAACTGGTGGAAAAATGATTTAAACTTCACAGGGATGGAAGAAGGAAAAGCTAATCTCATCCCTCAGATTGATAATTCCATTCCAACTGGTGAGATCACTGCCGGTTGGAATTTCAGAGCTAGTGAACTTTGGAGCCATGTCTTTTTTTTTTGTTCGTCTTCCTTTAGCTTGAATGTCAGGCGATTTGAAGCTTCTTTGGATACCCTTAGACCCATAAATTTTTTTGCGTATATTTTATATGTAATCTTATCTGCTAATAATCTTAGTTAATGGCTTCCAAAATGGCCTAGGTACCATTTGAAAATAAGATTAACTCAAGAAAGCCTAGGTGTTTTAAAAGCATTTCAGAGGCAGAGACTTAATGGAATATTATAAGACAAATGAATCTTTGTTGATAAGAGCATTGAACTGAAGGTTGGTGTAAGCTTGGATCAAATTCATGATGGGATAATTTCAAAAACTTCCCCGCATCAGCGTCAACTCGCAGAGTCTACTCCATTTTAACCTTTGCTGTATTCTTGTTTGAGTCTGCATTTTGCCTTACAAAGTCAATAAGCTCCAGTCGTTTTAGCCACCTCTTGACCCACATTTGCATTTTGAAACACTGATTTTAATGCTGTGATCCTTGCATCCATATAGCTTGGGAGCTAGATCTTTCTCAGAAGGATGGCTTTTCGCAGCCCTTGATCAAGGGATTAATGCCACATTACATTGGGATTGGCTATAATCGGCCCTCAACCAATGTATGACCGTGCCATACATTTGAGTCAGCCAGAATTTACCAGACATTGCTACTATCAGGCAACAGTATCATTTCTTAATCTGAGCATCATTTAAAAAATAAGCAAAATAAACACTTGCAAGCAATCTAAGCTCCAACTTTGATAGAAACCGATAACTTGATCAAGAAAGATCATAAGATCTTGATCTGATGGTTTGAACCATCTACATGGCGGGCCTACCATCGATGTGCCATGATACAAAGATCCTGCTGCTCGGATGATCCTAATTTTTTGATTTGATGACTACCTTTTGAAAATTAACACTTAAAAAAAAACCCCGTTTGAAACCATCCAGTTAAAGGTCATCATTCAGATGATTAGACCCACCACATACAGAAGGTCCAAATCAGCTGATCATACAACCAAAGAGCATGTTGCAATATGGGTTTGTAGTGATTGAGAGAATACCACCTTGAAACATATTTTCGGAGCAAATCCCACCAAAAATTACCTAATTCCATCACAACTATAGCCTTTTAAAGAGTACCAACACCCCCGAGAAGCAACTTTGCATAAAACCATAATACAATATCCTCCCTAACCCTATGAAATCCTATGACAACTTAGAGAATAATGCCAACGGAACCAAAACCTGTGTTTGACGAAAACCCACCACCATGGTTAGTGAAATGCACAAAAGGGAGGAGCCTTTTAAAGGTTCTCAAGCTTTTGGCATTCAGCTGCCCATGTTTTAGTCCAAAGTCTAACAACACATACGACAAAGATCCCCATTGATTGATCCAACATTTTGGATTGAGCAAGGTAATTCTACTAACAACTTTCACTAAATAGACATCTGGAAAAGAACAATTCAAAGTTGATTTCAGAAGAAAAATCTGAATCCGTACCACAAAACAATAATCTCTCTAATCAAGCTTCCATAATTGCAAATGCATCTGAAATGCAATCCGAGATACATCATCTCCATGGCACCAAAATGTTCTGCATCTTGCCAGAAGGTATCCCTATAATGTAGTGAGAACTCAGTCAACCAAACTGCCATGAACACAAGTAAACACGGGCTCAAGGAATTGTGCAAAATGCCAACCACTGGATCTGCCAACAAGACAACCAAATTGGAAAACACAGATGAATAAGTTACTGATAAAGAAAAAAAAGAAGGGGAAATGATTAGCTTCTAAAAGGAAATGGTTGATCTAACAATGGTCCATGCATACTACACCAAAGATCCTGCCACTGTTAATAGCGCTGCAAGATCAAACCCCTCCGTCCACCTTATCAACAGTAGCCATCTTCTGTGATTTAAGTGACAAAAAAGCAGTATAAATATCAACCAAGTACAAAGGTGTCCTCCCCCCTCTCTCTAGCCTATGTCACAAATATCTCTGATATTTTCAAAATATAACGATTTTATCGCGACATCTTGATAAAACGACAAAATCCCGATATATATTTTTTTGAATGGCGAGAATGGGAGATAGATTTCATTAAATATCAACTGAGACCGAGGAGGTCCCAATAGTTTTAAGAAGTATATAGCGATTTTTTCATTTACCACGATAATATCGCGATATCATGATATTTGTAATCAAATAATATATCCCGAGATTTTCCCTTGCTGAGAAATTCTTGATAATGATATGGGCGATGATATTTTCATGCCCCCCCCTCTTCCGCGCAGTACGCATTCATGCCCTTTTAACGTGATTTGACGTCAACAAGCAGTAAAGTTGCCCATTGTTCACATTATAAGGGGGGTGAATGAATGCACACTGCAGAGGGGTGGAAATATCATCTCCCTAATGATATTTGTGACTTGAGTCTCTAGCCAACTACAAAGGAGTTGCCCACTCCTTATATCTCATCCCAATAACACAGGCCCTACCAGGTCAGAGTCGGCCTTGCCATTCGTTTGGGACGGGGTGCTCGTAGCGGAGGTTTGCGAAAACCTGAAAAGCAAGATGATTTATTAGTACAGAAGGCTTTAATTTTGGTGGATTATAATCCACCACCAGGAAAAATAAATAATGTTTTATGACTGACCTGATTGCCCTTGCCTTTCTTTTATCTTCTTCCAAAGGATCCAGCTTGGAACCTGATGCAAACCTAGCTGACCGAGCTTTCTTCTTTGCCTCCTCGTCAGCTACAGAGCATGACGTGATCCCAAATCTGAGAAACAACATAAAAGAGTAGGTTACCAATGATCTTAAAGCCTGTCTTATAGGCTACCAATGATCTGAGGAACAGCATACAGGTTGTTGGTGGTTGATGATTAGTGTTTAGGGGCTGTTTGGATACGCGTATTTTAGAATCCTGGATTTCCTCAAAATTGTAGTTGGGAGACAAGAGACGAAAGAGAGCAGCCGTCGTTTTCTGATTTCTAGCCCTTCTTTCTGACAGCAAGAGAGCTGGAGATCGTCCCATGTTTCCAGCTTTTAGAAATCGCAGGATACGGGAGAGATTTCTAAAACCTGGTTTTCTTACTTAAAATCCAAGAAACGCTGTCAGGACAGCATTCAAGCAGCTTGATCGTGACCCTCTTTTACACTGTTTTCAAAGTAAAACCTGGATTCTAAAATCCGCGTATCCAAACGGCCCCTTAATGTATTTATATTTCCTGAAATTTAACACAATTTCTTGCCAAGGGAACAAAAACTGAGACCTCTCTGCCCTGGCCTTTCGCTTCAGCTCTTCTGATTTCTTTGTCTCATCTGATACACGCAAGGTAGACTCACCACCGCCAAACCTGCAAATGAGACAGGTTCATATTTATCAAAGTCAATCGGAAAACAGCAATGGTAAAACTGTTTCTTTTCGAAAAGAATTCATGTTTCAGCACTAGGTATTATTATTATTATTTTTTGGAAAATTTAACTGTTTCAAAATGGCCATATGAGCATTTTGGTTCTTAAGTAAAAGAGGAACGTGCCATATGTTTGGAACATCATGTATGTTGAGAATATTCCCAGCTGGAACATGACAAAACTGTGAAAGCTTCTCCTTGGTGCTTTCGAGTAGAGGGTGAGCAGAGCGACAAGCTAAAAGATGTGAAGTCAATCCTAAAGCCCCCAATTCCAGAACCGACATACTGGTCGCAGCTCAGGGAGGATGAAAGAATCTGGATGGGGATTACACTGCTAAGTCTTTCTTCAATCTGTTAAATGATGGTCCTAATTCTCCGGTGAGGCGGATTTGGAAGTGTCTGGCACCACCAAGAGTGGTGGCGTTTGGATGGACCTTGATACATTGCAAGATTAACACATGTGATCGCCTAAAGAAAAGACACTTCAGTATGGCGAGCATGTGCGTCTTATGCCACCAAAATGAAGAAACTTTGGACCATTTAGTGCTGCATTGCCCTTTTTCCTACCATTTATGGACAAGAGCAATTGGAACTTTTGGGATTTCTTGGGTCTGCCCGCAATCTATTAGTTCCCTTCTATCTGGCTGGAGCGCAAGGCCGTTTGGAGAAATGGGTAGCTATCTCTAGGCAACAACCCCATATGCCATAGTGTGGAATATCTGGAAAGAACGAAATGCATTTTTCAAGAGAAGAGTATAATTGTCGCTCGTATTGCCTCCGATATCAAGGTGGAACTGGTATCCTAGATAAGGGTAAATAAACAAACCCCTTATGGGATGGGAGAGTTGATTAGGAACTGGTGGTCAGTAATATGGGATAGAACTATCAGGTCCAGGCCTAATCCTAAATGGAGGAGTCCACTGGCGGGGTGGTTAAAACTGAACTTCGATGGCAGTTCTATGGGCAATCCTGGAAGGGCAGGGGTTGGAGGAGTAATTAGAAATTCCGCAGGATCAATTGTTATGATGTATTCGGGACCATGTGGGATATGTGATGCTAACGAGCCTGAGGTTAGATCACTACCTTTTGGTCTACGGTGGGCATGTGAACATTATCAACGCCCTCTTATAGTGGAAGGCGACTCTTCAAACGTAGTGGCATGGGCTTCCGAATCATCAAAGGGTCCTTGGAGATTGCAGGATATTGTTGCGGAAATACTTGATTTAATGCGGATACTCAATCCAAATTTCGAACACCGTAGGCGATCAGCAAATGAGATGGCTGACACTCTAGCTAAGGCGGGAGCCAACCGGGAGGACTTTGAAGTCGCATCATATTTGTAATTAATGTTTTCGATTAAGGAAGGATACTGTATTCCTATCTTTTGGAAGGGCATTTAGGCCCTCTTCTTTCTAAAAGCATCGGATATGTCCGGTGCTCTACTAAGACTTGTAACAGCAGGCTGGGACTGCTGGTCCCGAATGCTTTTTCAATATTAATGAAAATTGTCATCTTTCAAAAAAAAATTCTGCTCGCCAACTACACTCAGTGCAGGTATAAGGCTTACACGAATGAGGCAGAAATTTTCTCGTCCAACAGAAAATGACAGCTGGCGCAAGGCCTCAATGAATGGCATTGATTCAATGTCACCCACAGTTCCACCCAATTCTATCACATAAACATCAGCTGAGCCATCTTTTCCATCAACAGGGATAGCAGCCACGGATTCGATCCAGTTTTTAATGGCATCGGTAATGTGCGGAACAACCCGAACAGTTTTTCTGAGATAATCGCCTCTCCTTGTCAATGACAGACTGGTATATTTTTCCTGTGGTAATGTTGTTTTCTCTGGTGAGTGTTACGTCCAAGAAACGCTCATAATTTCCCAGATCAAATCAACCTCTCCGCCATCATCAAGGACGAAAACCTCCATGTGCTCAAATGGAGACATGGTCCCAGCATGTGTTCAAGTATGGATCTATTTTGATGGAGGTGACTCTCAAGCCACATGCTTTGAGTACTAGGCCTATGCTACTCGCTGTGACCCCCTTTACCAAGCCCACTTACAACCCACCCTGTAACCAAAACGTACTTCATCTCTCTCTCTCTCTCTCTCTCTCTCTCTCTCTCTCTCTCCTTTTTATAGTATACACCGTCTGTTTGTGTTTTTCTCCAAGAGAGGGAAAATGGAGTAAGAGTAAGAGAGAAAAAAATATCATTTTATCATGGGAAAAAAATTCCTGGCCTCCAGACATGGCCAAAGAATCAACCTACGTATTCTGGAAAATTAAGAAGAGTCTATTTGCCTACACACACACACACACACACACACACCCCTTCTCTAAACCTTATTTACGAGTCTTTTTAATAATAAAAACATAGGAAGAAATTACAGGGAAAACAAAACAAACCAGTGAATGTAAAAAGGAGGGAACTAGAAAGAGGTGAAAGACGGGAGGGAACAAGCATACAACATATCTCGATCTCATCTCCTATTGACAGACACTATAAGGAACTCAAAACTAATAATATCCAAAGACACTAAGCTTTTTCTGGTTTATCTAGAATTGTCGCCGCACATGGCATGATTACTATTGATGGGGATCCATCGACCACTGCTACTAACTCTCCATCAACACACGTCTTCACCCCACCACTTAATGTAATTCATCTCAACGACTTTTCTAATGCTCTGGAGCTCCGAGCTAAATGGGTTGAGGGTATGCCATCCTCCATTACTATTCCTTCCTCATCTACTTACATCATTGACTAGACTCAATGGCCACTGAACATGTCCCAATATGGGTGACATGTCCTATACTCCTATGTCCTATCATGTTGTTCTAGACTAACGGAGGTCCAACTTGTTGAAGGTCCTCTCGCTCAAAATCTTTGAAAATGGAACTGTCCAACTTTCACCTTCCTTATCCTACCCTTTTGCTCCTATTGCTACCAAGCTCTGTAATAGTCTCATCAAAAGGTTCTAATGGCAGGTTAACTTTCTCCTTAACAACAGGGAGGATGCTTTCTGGGACTTCGAGTCCTTGCCAGCACTTTCTAAAAGTAGATAAGGAGCTTGCTAGAACTGTCACTCAGACCATTTATTCTCATCAGGGATTCAGAACACAATAACACCTTTATCTCCGACAGTCCTATACAGACTCAGGAAGGCTGGGCGCAGAAAGAGACTATGTAAGCAAATTTCCTCTTAGAACCTCCCTTCCCTTTCCGAAACCTAATCCATGGAGATAACTTATCCCAAACATAACAAACTGACTTTTAAGCTTTCGAGCCACAAACTTCTACCGAGGTTTCTAATCTCCTACCCACCCCATCCATTCCCATATTTTTTGTGCAATAATTTTCCACCATAAAGCCTCTTTTTAATGCCACAAACACCACAATCATCTCCCGAAAAGGGCTTTATTCTTTGGGATGAAATTCTAAATTATAAGATCTCCACTCTAGCTTGACTTGCATACCACTTCCTATCGAACCAAATGCTTTAGTGTTTTCCTTCTTCTTTGCTTCCCACATAAAATCCCTTGGCAACTTTTTGTCTCCTAGCCACCTCCTTTGTGATCTTAAAAAAAGATATCTAGGAGGATGGAAAGAGCTGGTCTAATAAGGGTGATTCTACCACCCAAAGAAAGGTAAACCTTCTTCCATCTACGGTCTACCAAGTTCTTTTCCATCTTCCCCTATAGAAGCCTAGGCATCTTTAGAAGAAACATGGAAACCCAAGGGTAGGCCAAGACAAGCCAGAAGAAAGTTATCTAGCTTGCAGCAAACAATTCCCAAAATGTTCCATCTCCCCTTCCTCCATGTTGCATCCCACCATCACTCTTACCCACGTTAACCCTCAACTTAGACATCACCTTAAACTATCTCAACACCATCTTTAGATTACTACCTAGGTCAATCATGGCATGACAGAAAATCAACGGGTCATCAAAGACCTGGAGGTTAGCATTGAGTCGACTCCCTCCAATTTAACCCTTGAAAAATAGCTCTCGCTACAACATGGCAAATAGTTTACTACGAGCCTCTCCAACCATCGTAAGTAGAAAGGGAGAAAAAGGAAAAACCTGGCGAAGACCCTTGACTTAGGAAAAACCTTCATGATATCCGTTGTAAGAGCCGAAAAAGATGGGAAAGAGATGCATTCCTTCACCCACGATCTCCATTTCTCATCAACACCCATCCACCCAAGAGATAGTCTACAATGCCCAGTCAATGTGATCATTAGCATTTTCCATATACACTTTACAGACAACCTCCTCGGTATCCTCTCCTTTCCAAAAACTCAGGCATTCATTTGCAATCAAGACCCCATCCAATATCTACCCTCCACAAAGGAACCTCGAAGATGAGAAATAACTTCATCCATTACCTTTTTCGAGCTAAAGTCTTTCCAATTTTATAAATACTCCAGCAGTCATACCTAGACTTGACAGAAAGTCTTTTATTTTACCTCTCCTTTCTTGGGGAAGAGCATAATGAAAGTTTCCTTCATGTTCCTATACATCTCCTTGTATAAAGTAAAGGTATAAAACCATCAGGCATAGGGGTGTTATCCCACTTCATTAAGAATTCCGTCTCCCGCATCTCTTCATCAAAGTCCACTTCCAAGTTGGCAACCTCTCGTAGTAGAGGAAAAGTGGTCCCCTCTAAAGTTCGATTTCCACCATGTCTTTCCAAAGAGAAAGTGCTTGAAAAATTTCACAATTACACTGTCTTCGACAAGGTCCCCCATCTACAACCAAGCATTTTATCGCATTTTTACGTCTCCTAATGCATGCATTTTATGAAAAAAAAAAAAACTTATCAAATCTCCTCTAGCCATAGTGCTTTGAACTTTTGTCTCCAACTTATTCCCTCCAATTTAAGAATGTTCTTGTATTATTGTTACACTTCCATCCTTCTCGTCTTATTCACTAATGATTCTTCCTTCCACTTTCTTATTAATCTCCTCTACTCCCCTCATAATGTTCTCCTTTGTTGATAAAATGCCCAAAGATTCCTTCCTCAAGTTTTGAAGTTTCTTCTTCAACTCTTGAAGTTCTTTAGATAATTAGTAGCTGTCCTATCTCCCCCCTCAATTTCTTGCCACTATTCTCCACACTGGAATTCAAACTCGGAATCTCAAACCACATAGCTTCGGACTGGAAAGGAATAGAACAGGTACGCACCCCATTATGTATGAAGTATCAAAAGGATCAGATAGTTGTCAAATGCAGGCCTTGGCAATGCCCGTTAACCAGGGAATTGTTTCCCCCATCCATAAGACAACAAGAGGCTATCCATGCTCGCCAAAAAATCCCCTACTATTATTCATCCTATGAATTTGCCCTTTCCATCAGTAAGTTGATAAGCCCATTCATGTTGATAAAATCATAAAATCTTCCCATATTGGTTGTTTTTCTTCCACGACTATCTTTCTCATTGACAAGTCTTATGGTGCTGAAGTTCCCCTGCGCACCATGGTACACCTCTCCAACTTTTAGCTTCTTTCAATTCTTTCCAAGAATCCTTTCTTCTCCTTGGATTATTTGGTCCATCAGGGCAGAGACCATCCATCTAAATTTATCTTCTTTTGAGATAGGCTTAAATGAGACCACAAATTCACCAATCCTAGCCTCCTGAAATGTCCCCACCCTAGAAGATCACTACATGCCCTGCTAACACACTGGCAGGATAGCAGCTCAATGACCCCCCACTTTCCTCGCCAACCTGCCAAAGAAGACCTCAATCTTAGTTCTTTCAACAAAATCATGTTTCTTAGCAATCAAATCCATCACTGCCCTTTTCATTTCCCTCGACCCCAATCTTTTAACAGGACATAATAAAATCTTCATCCAACCAATTTACCACCTGTCCTTTTTGTATCTCTGATTTTTTGTTATAATTAATCAAAAAAGCCAAACTTTTCATTTCCCTTACAAGTTTTTGTCTAGATTTGGTGGTCCCCATCTCTATCCTGTTCTTTGTACTTCTACTTATTTTGCAGAGAAGAAGCATTGCTTTCTCCTTTTTGCCATTCATACTGATGCCCAAGAAATTTCCAATTTCCATTGTTATTTCTTTTTCCAAAACATTTAAATTATCTTCTCCATTGGTGTTAACTATTCCTCCAGTATCATCCTTTCAAATTGCCATTGACTTCCCGTCTCTTGTTGTTCTACCCAGAAAGATGCTCCCTTCCTCTAAAACTCCAGTCACGGTTTTCTTTACCGTTAAAAATCTTTCAAACTTTTCTTCTTATCCTTCTATTCCTGTCTAATACCTTCTCAATATTGTTTTAAATTTCCGCCGAAAAGGACACTATACGACAGACGTGTTTATGTTTCCATCACCACAGAAACACACACAGAAACCAAAACCTTAAGTGCATATATAACATTATTTCAGTTTAAACTTGGAAACAATTTCGACTACAGTTGTATATTACAGTGAAAACCATATACGGACTCGAAAATGTATGGAAACCACCTTTGATTCCCTTGTTGGTTGTCGTGCATGGGTTCTACAGTTCTATCAGGACCTAATCTGTGTCCACCACTTTCTCCTTAAAATGAACACCTAATGATACGACGGAGTTGAAGATCTCTAAACATTCCTTTCTCTAGCCAATTCCTCGTCTAACGACAAAGAAAAATAATATTTTGAACCCACCTCCTTTCTTCACACGACCACACTTCCCATCGTCCCCCCTGATTAATCTGGCTAAAGTCTTGGCTATGAGGAAGGGCCCTAGCCTTTGGTAGGTCTTATAGCTTCAAAGAGGGGCATTAGCCTATGGTCGGCAGTTCATCTCTAGCTATCAATCGTGCAAAACAATTCTAGCAACACGATTAGGTGAAGGAGGGTTTCCCTTGGTGGTTTGAGGATCTTATTGAGGGCCTTATATCTCTGGATTGCGAATGATCTCACTGAGGAGGGTGCTTACTAGAGCTGTTCTAGCTGTTTCAATATCATTCCCATTGGCTATGAAGCTATGATCGAGTTCTTAATTTTTCCCTAACATAAACCTTAGAATACAAAAAACCCTAATATAAACCCTAGAATACAAAAAACCATAATACCAAATTTAAAGAAACAAAGAAAAATGAAGAGAAATATCAAATATTTTTTTATCATACCTTTCAGATCGAGAATTCCGTTTCTCTTCTTCAGAGAGCTGAACGGGCATTCCGAAACGCTCGGCGCGGCGGAACTTTTTCTGAAGATCTGAAACAGGTGGGGAAGGACTCATTTCGGCATCAGGGGTCGGAGATTTGTTTTCTTTCGGCTCTTCTTCACATTCCTTCTGAGGTTCTTCCAGAGAAGGAAGAGTGGGAAGAGAGGAGGGAGAGGTATCGAGGCGTTCTGTGAGGTTAGGGTTTGGTTTTTCTAGGGTTTTGTTGGGTACTTCTTGGGAAAGTTCTATGTCTTTTGGATTCTCTAATTTCATCGCCATGAAAGGAGGTCTGAGATTTGAGATTTTTTAGGGTTCGATTTTGGGGGCTTATCGGTTTATGCTTCTTTCTCAGTTCTCTCTCGTTTAGTTGCTTTAGTTACAATAGGGAAACATATTGTCAGACGAATATACAATCAGATGCTGATAAGAGGATGACTGATTGGTGGGCGAGGGTGATCGACTCTTCCCAATCTGTCATGTGGGCCCCACTTTTGATCCATTCTATCATCCACCTACAATCCTGATGTTGGATGTTAAATCTAGACTGTTGCTTAAGAAAGATTGTTTGAATGTTGTTGATGATCAGACAGGGCTGTTCAATTGGGGTAATATTTGGGCTATTACAGATCCAACCTAGTGCCTACAAATGGAGGGATTGGATCAAGCGAAGGGTCCACTACGTTGTATTGGAAGGAGGACATTCCTCACTAACAACACTTGAGATATTCCGAATTACAAAACCCGGAGAATTTATATAGTGGTGCAGCCCCCCCCAAAAGAAAAACAGTGGGGCCCACATTGTTTGGATGATCTAATCCATTCATTTGTTGGGCCGTGATGTAGATTGGGTGTGCCGAGAAAATCTTCTCCATAGGATGATCCTAACCCTTCGATTTACGGAGGTTTAAAATGGACGGCAGAGTATAAAAACCTCCACGGATCAGAGGGCTAGGGTCGTCACCCTACAGAGAAGATTTTCTGGGCACACCATATGTACATCATGGCCCAATGAATGAACGTTTTAGATCATCCAAACAAATGTGGGCCCCACTGTCTTTTGGGGCTGCACGTGCATGCACTTAGTCCACCATATAATTTCTCACAAAACCCAAATATCTCATATTCTAGATTTTTTCCTTCTTCTTCTTCTTCTTCTTCTTCTTCTTCTTCTTCTTCTTCTTCGTGGTCTTCAGATTTATGTTTGTGAGAGGTCAGTTGAATAGTAGACACCATGGAAGGAAGCAATAATAAAATTAATTAGTATGAGATGAAATCGATCTACAGCATAGAAAGAATTGAAGTCAAGCCCATATGAAACCTGTTGGATTGGGTGACCATCAGCCTTCGATTGGAGATTCATGATCGTGACGATCATCACGTGACAAATCCCAGACACATTGTACAAACTCACAAGTATCGATTTCCAAATTATATTTATAATTATTATTTTTATATAAAAATTAATTTTCTAAAATGGAAGTCTTTATCAATTCCACTGCATGTGCATTGAGAACTTTGGGATATGATGAGTCTACCACATCCGTTGATTAATCAGCTTCGTATAGGTGACTCATCAGGTAGTTGACAAAAATTGCACATAGTATGAGAGAGTAGTTATCTCACGTGTGTGTGGTGGAGACAAGGAGCCTTCATCATGGCCCTTGATCAAATAATGAATGGATCTAAAAGAAAAGCTGTGCCAGAGATGAAAAGTCTCTCCAAGTTGGAGATGAAAACGTCCCTACAAGTAGTTGTTGTATAAACAACGAGCCACCAAGGGAGTGTATATCAACACTAGGGATTTGTGTTGTGAAAAACTGAAAATCCACACTCTCTCTCGAGAGCAAAGGGTTTCTGTTGGATGACCTTCACCCTCTCTCTCTCTATTTCCTTTTGCATATTGGATCTTTGCATCCCAAATCTTTAGAACCTCGGCTCAAGGCTTCGAAATCTCATGATGTGGTTATTAATTCTCATACTCTCGATGCTGTACTTTAGTCTCCTTTTGTCCAAAGAAAGAAACAACTGCTCTTTCACTCTCCTAGACCAGGAAGAATTCCTCACCAATCTCTATTCCATGAATTCCACACCCATCAATACCAACTAAGAAAAAGTGAACCGTTGTGCCTGGGCTGTGAGGGCTCTCAGTCACATGGATAGTTCATGCTCATCAGCGCCAAATTGCATCCGTGAATGCAAAAACGACAATTGTTTTTATTAGAAACACTCAAACATCTAAGTTAGATTACATCCGATGGGAGTTAGTTTTATCATGAATCTTTGCAAGGACTCGAGCTTTCAGATGATTACATTAAAATGAGAATATTAGAAAGTCAAATCTTTTCTGTTCTCTTCATTCTAAATCCTTTTAGATTACAGTTTTTTTTTTAATTATTACATTTCGAATTAAGCTTTTCCATTAGGCCATTTCCTGCAACTGTGAATTCTTTTGATGATAAATTACTTTCTTCAAGTGGTGAGATTCGCGTAGTGCAGGTGGGAAAAGAAGAGACTTGAGAGGACACGAATGACTAGAGGGTGAGAAGTGGCTAAAGAACAAGGAAAAAATCGATCATATTTTGGATAGTTTTTTGTTTGCTTGTTTTCAGGCTTTTCTTACCATCTCCTACTCAGTCAAAGAGATTTAGAAAATGATTTTTGAAAATAAAAAGGCTTTATTTTGGGAAATGAGTGTTTTGAAAGAGGTGTAGAAAAAGTTGTGATAGACTAATTAAAAGTTTAGTCCCACAATGAAAAGTGAGAAAAGTGGAGAGGGTTTAAAAAGTATCCCTCCACTTTTCCTTCTATTTTAAATTCAAATTCCTTTTGTAAATGGTAGGCTAATAAGATTGTGCAATACACTGTCCGCGCTCGCAGTGTGAAAAGTGGGCTGTAGGGTGTTTTTTGGTGCACTTTGCATTTGATGCAATTTAGTGTTAAAAGACACCAAAGGGTCTATAAATAGATCAGAAACTCACCATTTGCAGGGTAATCCGAGATCCGTTGTGGTAATCATATTTTGGTGATTTACAAAGCCTTCTCTCTCTCTCTCTCTCTCTCTCTATATATATATATATATATATATATATATATATATATATATGAGGAAACTGTTGGTGAGCTTAAGCTCACCAAACTTTTGGTGAGCTAGCTTGCCCAATCACATGGGGGCCCACTTTGTTAGGGTGATCGAAACCATTCATTTTAAAGGCCTTATGATAGATAGGGGGTGTACCAAAAATCACCTCCATAGGATCATCCTAACCCCTTCATTTGTGGAGGACAAAAATGGGCAGATTTGTGTCTGTCCATTTTTGTCCTCCACAAATGGAGGGGTTAGGATGATCCTATGGAGCTGATTTTTGGTACACCCCCTATCTATGATAAGGCCTTTAAAATGAATGGTTTCGATCACTCCCCAAAATGTGGGACCCATGTGATTGGGCAAGCTAGCTCACCAAAAGTTTGGTGAGCTTAAGCTCACCAACAGTTTCCTCTATATATATATATATATATATATATATATATATATATATAGAGAGAGAGAGAGAGAGAGAGAGAGAGAGAGAGAGAGAGAGAGAGTTAAGTGAAGCTACACATACGTGTAGCTAACTTAGCTACACCGATGGCTTAAAATACAGTGGGCCCACATTAATTGGGTGATCCAAACCATTCATTTGATAGGACCTCACATTGATAGAGTGTGCCCAAAAAATCAGCTCCATTGGATGATCTCAACCTTTCAAACTGTGGAGGCAAAAATGGACAGATTTGTGAAGGTTTTTACACGTCCATTTTTGCCTCCACAAATCGTAGGGTTGGGATGATCCTATGGAGCTGATTTTTTGGGCACACCCTATCTATGTGAGGGCCCATCAAATGAATGGTTTGGATCACCCAAATAATGTGGGGCCCACTGTATTTTAAGCCGTCGGTGTAGCTAAGTTAGCTACACGTATGTGTAGCTACACTTTTCTCATATATATATATATATATATATATATATATATATATATATATATATATATATATATATAACTCTTCTTTCATCCGTTTTTTATTCTTTTCTCTCTATTTATCTGTTTTTCGCATAAACAGAAACCAATATATCTCACACCCTACCAAAATCCTAGGGTGTTTCGGGGCTATTTACTTGTGTGCATAACGTCAACTGACATTGGTAGATTTGGTCTACAGGCTTCATTGTATCTTAGAGGCAAATTTGCGAATCCCAATGTACGCCGATTGTTCGAGTGATGGGGGTGAATATTGTCTTAAGGGAACCCACATTAATTGTAACGCAGCTTGAAGCATCATTTTCTTATACATCTCCACTTAGGTTTATCATCCCTAACACACTTTCATCAACAAGTCCCTCTCCCTGCCTCCCTCACTATGGTAAGCTAATATTTCATGGGAAAAAAATTCAGAGTAGCCAAACATGCCCTTAGGCTTTGTTTCTTTCGACGTAAAACGAGTGTTAAACAAATTTTACACCCATTTTAAGAGGAAAAATGGGCGAAAAATTAAAAAAAATTTATGCCTATTTTAGATAGAAAGAAACCAAGTCTTATAATTGTCATGCCCTTACAATAATGAAATATGATTGAGCACGATAAAGAAGTTAATTTTGCCTATCTTCTTTTTTATCTTGTGGAAGTTACGTTAAAATACATTTCAGAGGCTTAATGTCGTCCATGTTCCCCATTCTAGAACACCATTTCTAGACCTAGGCATTAAACTACCTAAGAACAAGACATTCTTTTAGGTCCCATCTCCATGGTTCCCTCCTAAGGAAATCCCAAGAAAGATACCTTGTTAACCTTTTTCTCAGCACTTGCTTGTATAGAAAATTAGAAAGTGAGTTCTCAAAAATCAAGGCTTTCCTTGTTAGTTCTTTGTCCACCTATGTCACACAAAATATCTGCTTTTGTACTTTCTGCTCCAGCAAAGTGGAATCTGCATTCCTTCCTAGGGGTGTTCAATCGGTTATAACCGAACTGAAATTTGATAACCGAAATAATTTCGGTTATCAAATTTCGGAAACTGAAATCGAACCGAATTTTGGGAAAACCGAACCCAAACCGATTAAAAATTCGGTTATTCAGTTATAACCGAATAACCGAATAGTGATAGAAAAAGAAAAAGAAATCTATTTGGACGGTTTGATCGGAGGGCTAAGATCAATCAATCGAAACAGTTTTTTAGGCACAACCTATTGAAGTTGTGATCAATCAAATGAACAGTTTGGATAATCCTACGGAGTGCCCATACACCATTTTTGAAAAAATAATGGTTATTTTTGTTAATTTCGGTTATTCGGTTAACT
This sequence comes from Tasmannia lanceolata, assembly GCF_043159265.1. NCBI lineage: Eukaryota > Viridiplantae > Streptophyta > Magnoliopsida > Canellales > Winteraceae > Tasmannia > Tasmannia lanceolata. Next base: position 13,484,895 of record NW_027518695.1, read on the forward strand.
GAATTTTTTTCCCGAGATAATCAAAACTGAATAACCGAATTAACCAAAAATAAAAACCGAAACCGAACCGAATTAGCAAAAAACCGAACCAAACCGACTGAATCAATTCGGTTCGGTTCGGTTATTCGGTTAAAACCGAATAATGAACACCCCTATTCCTCCCAAGTGTCCCATTATCATAATGGTATCCCTTATTTTGATAATGCATCCGTAGTGACCCAATTTATTCTCTCTCAAAAAAAAAAAAAACAACTATCTTAAACAGATAGACTGCTCTACACAATTCTTATTGGGCACCCAATTGAACTGATGCTAAGACCTAAATCCATGGGTCAAAAGGGATGGTAATTACTCGAATTGGCTCAAAGGCGAGTTGATTCGGATCAACTCAACCCAACCAAGTCAGTAGAGACTCAGGGGCCATTTGGATATATTTATTGTAAAATCCAGGTTTTAGATTATAAAATCCATGTTTTTACGTATCCGATTGGCCAGTAAGGGATTTTTCTGTTCAAATACATAAAGTTCACAATTTTCAATATATTTTGTAAAGTATTATTGTTAGAAAACTACTCATCAATTTATTCAAGGGCTCAACGCACTCTGTCGAGTCCTAGTCGACTAGTTCTAGTACGTGGTCTAGAACATATTTCAAATGTAAACTAAATTATACCTGTACAAACTCCTTGGAATATCCAATCACACCAAAGACTGAATCTCAAATCCGAACTTAAATTATCCATTTTGATATTACTATTGCCACACTCATTTTGGGAGTTCCTCTTAGAACTTAAATAAAACAAAAACAGACATGGATTAAAGTATTAAACAACTCACCTTACAAAGAGTTTTCAATGCAGCTCCCCCTTTGTTCATGTCGCCAAATGGTGAAGTCATCGTTGGATACATATTTTTCTATTGAATTCTGAAAGTTTTGAGCTGTATTTAACTATTTTCTAATTAAAGTCTAACTCAAATGCCAGTTTAGTTTAAGTCCAAGCTCACACTTGGACTTAAAATGTCCACCCTAGAACTGTTGAGAGGGACTTCCAAGGTAAGTATGCATGTACCTATCGCAAGCTGTGGACTTCTTTGTCCTTCTCAGCTTAAAGAATTGAAAATTGAAGGGCCCATTTCCTTCTCCTAGGTCAAATTAATGGAAGGACCCACTTTGTTTCACCTGATATAACAAGAGAACTCCAACTTCTTGTGCACTCCCTTCTCTTTATAAAATGGCTTAACTTGAAGTCCCAAAGACACAATTCATTTAAGCCCCAAAGACCCAAACATGGAACCCTCCAAGTTTATATTGGGCACCCTTTTTGCTCTCTTCCTCTCCTCATGCAATGGTAAGTGATTTTTTCATATCTACTTTTGAATGGGAAGTAGTTTTATCACTTACACTGAATTTTTGGTGTATGTGAAAATAAAGACCACTCAATCTTGATCCAACGGTTGTCACATGTGGGGATCACCCAATTTTAAGATTGTTGGAGAATTTATTAAATGTTCAATTCATATCAGTCTTTATCAAATAAGTTAATTCAAATGTTAATTTTAGAAAAAACACTTGACAATTTCTTTTGGATTTTGTAGCTGCTAATTCCAATCTTTTCCGGGAGTACATCGGAGCTGAATCCAATTCGGTGAAGCTCTCCGACGTGCCCATCAATCCCGGCGTGGAGTTCCATTTCATAATCGCCTTCACCATTGATTATTCCGACGGTAACTCGCCGTCACCCACCAATGGAGAATTTAATATATTTTGGGAAACCAAAAATCTTGGACCGTCGGATATAGCATCAATAAAAGATAGTCACAATAATGTGAAGTTTGCGGTCAGCTTAGGCGGGGACAGTGTTGGTGATAACAAACATGTCTACTTTGCTCCAGAATCAATTTCTTCTTGGATTAATAACGCAGTTTCTTCGCTAACTAAACTCATTAAACAATATAATTTCGATGGTATTGATATTGATTATGAGCACTTCCACGCCGACGACCCCAACACATTTGCGGAATGTATCGGGCAGCTGATAGTAATTCTCAAGAAAGATGGGGTCATCTCATTTGCCTCTATTGGTCCTTATGACGATGGGCCGATCCAGAGCCATTATTTGGCATTATGGAGAAAATACGGGCATGTTATAGACTATGTAAATTTTCAGTTCTACGCGTATGATAAGGGAATTAGTGTATCACAGTTTGTACAATACTTCGATGAGCAAGCTTCTAATTATAGGGGAGGTGAGATTTTAGCTAGTTTTATTAGTGATGGAAGTGGGGGTTTAGGGCCTAATGATGGATTTTTTGAGGCTTGTAATGAGATTAAGAAGCAAGGGAAGCTTGGGGGTATCTTTGTATGGAGTGCAGATGACTCTAAGAAACTAGGGTTTAGATACGAGAAGCAGTCACAGGCCTTGTTATCATCTTCTTAGTCTTCTTCTTGTATTATCTTTTCAGTCTTTTTCCTGGATTATGTACAACCTCTCTCTCTTTCTCTCTTTGCATTTCTCTCTCTTATGTGGAAGGAACCTCAAGGTTACTAATGTAATTTCCAATAAATGATAAGTAATAAATACTTTTATGTTGTATCACCATTTGAGTAACTAATTGCTCTCCCTCTCTCCATCTCACACACTATGGAGGTAGTGCTTACCTCCTAGTTTAAATATGCGAGCACGTCTTGATGAATATGAATTGACAATACATGTAGTGCGTCCACCTTGGAATCTTCATAGCCCAAAAGATGAAAAAATTGGCATATATAAAAGAAAGTGATATTTGCAATCTTGTGTGATAATAACTCTCTTTATTTTAAGAGGAAGTCTAAACTGAAGGGAGCCCTTGCAAAAAAGAGGTGAAAGGGTTCCCCATTAGCTGCATTAGTCCTTCAGTCTAAAATTCCTCTTATTTTAAACTTTTCTAATTATCTATCAATAACCTTTTGGGAATTAAAACAACCTTTAACAACTAATTAGAAAAGTGTGACCTATAGGACTTGTAGTGAACCGTATACTTAGTTGCTATTGGCATATAGGAAGCTATGTAACGGCAGACTTATTCCTCTCGCGACAACTATTTTACCCTTTTAATTGTCTTCTAGCATGGAAAAAATTAGAGCGGTAAAAAGTCAATTTAGAGTAGAAAATTCACTATTTAAGTGGCATTGAACATACATTATTTTAAAGAAGTTCTTAATTTAGAGCGGTAAAAGTTATCACGGTGAAAATGCAATCTAGAAGCTGGTAAATTTGTTATTAATTTTTCACGTCAGTATGTATTTCAGGTTTTTAAGAACTGCAAAAGGTATATGAAGGGCGTAAATTTTTTTCCCAAGTTTGTCTTCGTCTTTTTATTGGTCCTCTCTGGTTTTCTTATTCTTTATCTTCTCAAACACCATTTTGTTTAGGTTTTTCTACTATGTTTCAGATTTTTTTTTACTTTATCTGCAATGATCTTTTGTAAAGATTGATTCTTAATATTGTTTTGAGAAATGATATCAACACAACCATGCTTTGATACAAGCGCTCACCTATCTTGCCTTCTAGTATTTAAGAGCTGTCAAAAGGTTATTCCGATTCGCAAAAAACTCTTAAAGGCCAATTAAAAAAGAAAAGAAAAACTAGAACCGCACCTATAACAAAAAAGAAGTCGTGCTGATATCGTTTCCCTATTTTTTTCTTTTCAATGAACTATAAGATGCCTTAGCTATGAAAATGGTGATTGGAAGGAAAAAGAAACAGAATAGAATAGAGAGAAAGAGAAGCGGAATAAAAGGTGGAAGACAAATAATAACAGGAAGAAGAAACATAAATGAAAAAGGAGACATCAGACGAGGGGAGGGGACAACCCTCTATCTTATTGGAAACAATGGAGTAAAAAAAGGTTTCTTAGAAGTGGTTCAGGGTATTTGTGTATGTTTACTAGTCCCGCTGTCAATAATTTGAAAAGGGGAACCTAACAAGTATTTTCAGCAAGGTATATTAAACTGGAGAAATTATACGGTGTAAGGGCTTACAACAATAAGGCCTTTGTACGGTGGAAGTACCACCCTTGACATTTGATCCAAGAGCAGCTCCTCAAAAAGTAAGCTGCTGTTGGATCAAATATCAAGGGCGGTACCCCTACCGTATTGTTGTAAGCCCTTACACCATATAAAATCTCATTAAACTGAAGGGTGCCCTTGCAGAAATAGGGTGAAAGGGCGCCCCCATCAGCTGCAAGGGCATTTCTACAAGGGACGGTTGTGCATTTAATGCACGTTGACTTTCAGCCCTCATAAATGCACAACCGCTCTTCAGCCACGGTTGTGTATTTTTTATAGTAATTATAAACACGGGTGATTCTTCAAAAACGGAAGGGAAAGAATCCCCAATACCCTTTCGACATTATCAGAATGAAGATAGAGTCCTCCAATGTTGGTGCTTACATGATTCTCCTTATCATTATTTTAGTATCTTTTCTAGAAAAAATCTTGAAAAAAAGTACGGAATGAGGGCATTAACTACAGAAAATTATGGATCAAAGGTACCAATTAAAGTAATTATTAAACACAGGTGATTCTTCAAAAACAGGAGGGAAAGATACCCCAATACCCTTATGGTGCGTTTGGATTGCTGGAATAAGGAATCGGTATCGACTTCACATTCCAATCCTATTCCAATTCCCTCCGTAAACGGAATGAATATTTTGATTCTATTGTTTGGGTAAGGATTTGGATTCAACAAGGGAATCAATCGTGATTTCAAAAGGAGGAACTAAAATAATGAAACGGAGAATCACGTAAACACTAACATAGGAAGACAGTATCTTCAGTCTTGTAATTTCAAAAGGGTATTGGGGTCTCTTTCCCTCCCGTTTTTAAAGAATCGAACGTGTTTATTAATTACTTTAATGGGCACCTGTGATTCGTAATTTTTCAGGATTTTATCTCGAAATAAAATACTAAAATAATGAAAAGAAAAATAATGTAGGCAAGAACATAGGAGGACTCTTTCTTCGTTCTGATAATGTTGAAAGGTTATTAGGGTCTCTTTCTCTCCCGTTTTTGAAGAATCACTCGTGTTTAATATTTATTTTATGGGCACCTATGATTCGTAATTTCCTGTAATTACTGCCCTCATTCCATACTTTTTCGAGATTTTCTCTACAAAGGAAATACTAAAATAATGAAAATTAGAATCACGTAAGCACCAACATAGGAGGACTCTATCTTCGTTCTGATAAAGTCATAAGGGTATTGGGGTCACTTTCCCTCCTGTTTTTGAAGAAATACTCGTGTTTAATAATTATTTTAATTGGTACCCGTAATCCGTAATTTTTAGTAATTAATGCCCCAATTCCGCAATTTTTCAGGATTTTCTCTAGGAAAAATATTAAAATAATGAAAGGAGAATCATGTGAGCACCAACGTAGGAGGACACTATCTTCGTTCTGATAATGTCGTAAGGGTATTGTGGACTCTTCCCACCCGTCTTTAGGAATCACCCTTGTTTAATAATTACTTTCGCGGGCACATTTGATCCGTAATTAATGCCGTCATTCCGTACTTTTCTCGGGATTTTCTCCACAAAGAAAATACTAAAATAATGAAAAGAAGAATCATGTAAGCACCAACGTAGGAGGACTATTGATAATGGCGTAAGGTTATTAGGGTCTCTTTCCCACCCGTTTTTAAAGAATCACCCGTGTTTAATAATTACTTTTATGGGTACCGGTGATCCGTAATTTCTCGTAATTAATGCGCTAATTCCGTATTTTTCAGGATTTTTTCTACGAAGAAAGTTCTAAATTAATGAAAAAGCGAATCAGATAAGCACCATCATAGGAGGACTCTATCTTCGTTATGATAATGTCGTAAGGTTGTAGGGGTCTCTTTCCCACCCTTTTTTAAGAATCACCCGTGTTTAATAGTTACTTTTTGGGGCACCTGTGATCCGTAATTTCCAGTAATTAATGCCCTTATTCCGTACTTTTTTCTGGATTTTCTTTACAAAGAAAATACTAAAATAATGAAAAGGAGAATCATGCAAGCACTAACCTAGGAGGACACTATCTTCATTCTTGTAATGTCAAAAGGGTACTGGTGTCTCTTTGCCTCCAATTTTTGAAGAATCAAACGTGTTTAATAATTACTTTAATTGACCCCTGTGATTCGTAATTTTTCGTAATTAATGCCCTCATTCGGTGATTTTTCAGGATTTTCTCTAGAAATAAAATACTAAAATAATGAAAAGAAGAATAATGTAAGCACCAACATAGGAGGATTCCTTTTTCGTTCTGATAATGTTGAAAGGTTATTGGGGTCTCTTTCCCACCCTTTTTTAAGAATCACCCGTGTTTAATAATTATTTTTTGGGGCACCTGTGATTCATAATTTTCCGTAATTAATACCCTCATTCCGTGCTTTTTCGGTATTTTCTCTACAAAGAAAATACTAAAATAATGAAAAGGAGAATCACGTAAGCACTACTAACATAGGAGGTCACTATCTTCATTCCTATAATGTCAAAAGGGTATTGGGCTCTCTTTTCCACCCGTTTTTTAATAATCAAACGTGTTAAATAATTACTTTAATGGGCGCCTGTGATTTGTAATTTTTCTTACTTAATGCCCTAATTCCGAAATTTTATAGGATTTTCTCTAAAAATAAAATACTAAAATAATGAAAGGGAGAATAATGTAATCATCAACATAGGAGGACTCTTTCTTCGTTTTGATAATGTTGAAAGGTTACTGGGGTCTCTTTCCCATCCGTTTTTTAAGAATCACCCGTGTTTAGTAATTACTTTAATGGGCACCTGTGATCCGTAATTTCCTATAATTATTGCCCTCATTCCGTACTTTTTTTTGAAATTTCTCTATAAAGAACCTACTAAAATAATGAAAAAGAGAATATTGTAAGCACCAACATAAGATGACTCTTTCTTAGTTCTGATAATGATGAAAGGTTATTGGGGCCTCTTTCCCACCAATTTTTAAGAATCACCGGTGTTTAATAATTACTTTTTGGGGCACCTGTGATCTGTAATTTTCCGTAATTATACCCTCATTCCGTACTTTTTCTGTATTTTCTCTGCAAAGAAAATACTAAAATAATGAAAAGGAGAATCATGTAAGTACCAACCTAGGAGGACACTATCTTCATTCTTGTAATGTCATAAGGGTATTTGGGTCTTTTTGCCTCCCGTTTTTTAAGAATCAAACGTGTTTAATAATTACTTTAATGGGCACCTGTGATTCATAATTTTTCGTAATTAATGCCCTCATTCGGTGATTTTTCAGGATTTTCTTTAGAAATAAAATAATGAAAAGGAGAATATTGTAAGCACCAACATAGGAGGACTCTTTCTTCGTTCTGATAATGTTGAAAGGTTGTTGGGGTCTCTTTCCCACCCTTTTTTAAGAATCACTCGTATTTAATAATTATTTTTTGCGGCACCTATGATCTGTAATTTTCCGCAATTAACACCCTCATTCCGTACTTTTTTCAGTATTTTCTCTACAAAGAAAATACTAAAATAATGAAAAGGAGAATCACGTAAGCACCAACATAGGAGGACACTATCTTCATTCTTGTATTGTCAAAAGGGTATTCGGCTCTCTTTCCCACCCATTTTTGAAGAATCATACGTATTTAATAATTACTTTAATGGTCACCTGTGATTCATAATTTTTCGTACTTAATGCCCTCATTCCGTAATTTTTCAGGATTTTCTTTAGAAATAAAATACTAAAATAATGAAAAGGAGAATAATGTAAGCACCAACATAGGATGACTCTTTCTTCATTCTAATAATGTTAAAAGGTTATTGGGGTCTCTTTTCCACCCGTTTTTTAAGAATCCCCTTCACCCAATTTCTCCAAAGGAGCCCTTAGTTTAGAATACATTAGTAAAGAATTTGTTACAGTCCTAAGTGGTCGTCAGTGTGGGACTTCCTAGGTGTGGGACTGGGTTGGTATGAAACAGGTTTAAAGGTCCTTGCCTAACAGGACATCAGCTCTTGACCTTTTGGCGTATTGGCATGGTACCAAAATGGAATTCTTCATTAAAATAATGAATTTTGAGCATCCCCTCTTTTATTCGAGAAATTATATGGTGTAAGCCCTTATTGTCCAGTATTTCTCAAAAAGTTCCGTACGTACCATACTATAAGATGATCCAAATCGTCCCTGTTATGGGCCACAACGTAAAATAAGGTTGTGCCAAAAAAAAAATCATTTCTATAGGATGATTCCAACCCTACGATCTATAGAGTAACTGCATATTATGACAACCTCTGTAGATCGGAGGGCTAATATCATCCTTTCGAAATAATTTTTTGGGAACAACCTATTTTATGTTGTGTTCAATCACATGACGGTTTGGATCATCCTGTAATGCGGTCGGTACAGTACTTTTTGAAAAATACGGGACCATAAGGTCTTACACCTTTTTTTCATCAGCTGATTTGGATTCGAAAAATAAGAAGCCAGAGGGTCTTCCTGCATATACCTATGGGCTATCCCACAACCCTGATTTTTGGAAATGGAATTAAAGTCTTGGATTCGGAAGGCGTAGCTTGTTAAGATCCAAAAGTCAATGGATTTTATTTTTTGGGTTCTTTAATTCTGAGTAAGTGGTTTACTTTGCAAAATCAAAACGGCCCATGGATTTCTTCAGGGATGAATTCTTCCAAGCAATGTTCTGCCACTATTATCAAACCCTTTTCTTTATGTCATCAATTATTATTTAATACATTTTCAGCTCCTAAATCATACAAAAAGATAGAGAATGCCTTGAAAATATTAGACCTTGTAACACCCAAAACTAGTATTGAAGAATGTTCAAGCCATATTCGTCTCATGAAAGCCTTCACACATGAATTTTTTCAAACAAACCCAATACCCAAAACATTATTTAAGAGCAGAAGTTTGGATTCTGTAGAGTCCAAAAAAGATTTGTTTGATGGAATTCTTGATTGTGATGCTTATTGGGAGTGGATGACAAGCATCAAAGGTCAAAATGTATTGAACAAAGAGATTGCTCTTTCTGTGTTTGTTGGAATGCACAAGGAAGGAATGAGACAAAATGCGCGCAATCTTTCTAGTGTTTTGAGTTCATGTGGAGCTGAGAGGGCATTAAGCTCGGGGATGCAGATTCATTCCTTTGCTATCAGAACTGGATTTGACTCAAATGTTTCAGTTGGGAGCTCTTTGATCAGTTTATATTCTAAATGTGGGGAATTAGACAATGCATATCTAGTGTTTGATAAAATGCCTGTGAGGAACACGGTTTCTTGGACTGCGATTATTGTGGGTTTCGCACAACACTGCCAAGTTGAGATGTGTCTAGAACTATTTTATCAGATGAGATTGTCCGCACTGAAACCCAATGACTTCACTTTTGCGAGTGTTCTTAGTGTGTGTATGGGTAGTGGCTCTCTGGGACCGGGGAGGAGCGCTCACTCTCAGACGATTCGAATGGGTTTCAATTCATATATCCACGTTGCCAATGCTTTGATCTCAATGTATGCTAAGTGTGGCAGTATCCAAGAAGCGAATTTTGTTTTTGAAAGGATGCCAGACAAGGATCTAATCTCATGGAACTCCATGATTGCTGGATATGCGCAGCACGGGCTCGCCGAGCAGGCTATAAACCTGCTTAAATCTATGGAGAAACATAAGATTAAACCTGATGCTATCACCTTTCTTGGCATTCTCTCCTCGTGTCGTCATGCGGGTCTTCTAGAACAAGGCCGTCTCTGCTTTAATTCGATGTTTGAACAGGGTGTAAAACCAGAATTAGACCATTATTCATGTATGGTAGATCTTCTCAGCCGTACTGGGAGGCTAGAAGAGGCACTAGAGTTCATTGAACAGATGCCAATCTGTCCAAATGCCGTTATATGGGGTTCATTACTTTCTTCTTGCAGGGTTTATGAGAATGTATGGATAGGAATTAAGGCCGCAAAAAACCGACTTTTATTGGAACCGGGTTGTGCTGCAACGCATGTGCAACTAGCAAATTTATATGCCAATGCAGGGTGCTGGGATCATGCGGCAAATGTACGGAAACTGATGAAAGAGAAAGGGTTAAAGACGATTATTGGATATAGCTGGATTGAGATTGGTAATGAGGTTTACAGATTTAGGGCAGAAGATGGATCCAACACCAAAGTACATGAGATATTTACTGTAGTTGATAGTTTAGCTAGTCATATGAGAAATTTAAGCTATGTCCCTAAGATAAGCTTAGGCCTTCATGAAGAAGAGTTCATCTATGATTAGCTTACTCTACTAATACAGATGGTTTCCAAGATGAATTTTTTGTAATCTTTGCCAAAACCCACATTCTTTCCCTTACAAACCAAGTAGATTGCAGTCTAATATTTCGCCTATCTGGGAGTCTCTTGAGTGGCACTCATTTCCTCCTGCAGGGGCTTTCACTTTCAAACAGGGGAGCCTGTATAAAGAGGGAGCAATGGGTTTAATTTTGTTGTCTTGAGACCATAGATCTTTCTTTCCTTCAAATGGAGTTTTGAGAGGAACTTAAGAGAAAATGGTAGGCCCTTGTTGATGAATTCATATTTCTTCTATAAGATCTATGAAATTGTATTATGTAGAATTTTTTTTTTTGTAATGTATTAAGTTACAGGAGAATGGAAGACAAGCAAAAGATGAAAAGTTCGTCACCTATCTAAAAATCGTTAGGTTAGCGAGTGTTAGGTCTAAAATTGGTAACAGGTTATGGTAGGGCTGGATGGGCTGAGCTAACAAGTCACGGCTGAAGGGCTGGTGGAGTCCTGCGCTGCACAAGGGCACAGACAAGAAAGAAAAGGGTCAGAGGACCAACCCGGAGTGGTACTCCGGACGGGCGCTTCGACACTCAAGTCAGTATGAGCAGGAGTGCAGAACAATGTCAGAGCAAAAGCTTAGAGTTTTGATTTTCAGATCCCTCACCTTAGCACAAGTGAAGGCTATTTATAGTGATTCTGAGCCACCTGTCTAGGACAGGTGGTGGCCTCTGTATGGGCCAGGTCTCATACCTAAGGAGGGCAGGTGGAAATCCCTGATTGGTACAGGTGTCACACCTAGTAGGGACATGTGTTGGCCTTCCAACGGTCCTTGTGAGGGCCATGTGCCAGCAGCCAATTGGATGCTAAGTTCGGACCCATCAGTGCTGAGTCCGGACCCCATCAGCGAGCATCTATCTAAATGTTTGAATTTGATGAGATCTCCTTCACTCATATCCCTTCAACAGATTCTTCGCGCTGCTCTTTCATCCACTAACAAGCAGAGAGGCAGATATTGATTCCAATCTTTCTTCTGGGGAGAGAGGAAATGGAGACAGAAACCACTAGGTGTGCGTTTGGATCGCTGGAATCTGGAATCAGTATCGGTATATGATACCGACCTAGGTTTCTCATCTCCAACTCTGCGAATCGAAACCAAGTTACAAGGTCTGCACATCCCCTCCCCCCTCCCCCTCTCTCACTGTTTTTGTGGAAGCCCAGAGATGGGTCTCTGGCTATCTCTCTCCCAATTTCTGTTGAAACCCAGAGATGGGTCTCTCTCTCTCTCTCTCTCTCTCTCTCTCTCTCTCTCTCTCTCTCTCTCTCTCCGTTTTTTAGAAAACCCCTGAGATGGGTCTCTCTCTCTCTCTCTCTCCCCCTCTCTGTTTTTTTACAAAACCCAGATCTCTCTCTCTCCGAGAAAACCCCTGATATGGGTCTCTCTCTCTCTCTCTCTCTCTCTCTCTCTCTCTCTGTTTTTTTACAAAACCCAGATCTCTATCTCTTCCGTTGGAAAGTTTAGAGTTTTAAAAATACAACACCAAGTGCATATTAAACTTGGTTTAAATGCGATTGTTGGTAAAAACAAAAAACCCATTTTGTTATGAAACTCATCTCTGTTGTCTGATTACATGTTTTCCTTCCATTTGTTTTGGATCTATATACATTTTAATCGTTGTATCCTTATCTTGTGTATTTGAAGAACTGTGTGGTAATTGTAATGTCTGCAATGACCTTTGAGGCCATGCGTTGTAATGGAACCAGCTATTAAATGCCACCAATGGTCAGAAGTGTTTGCATGATACTGCTCAGTATATTAGATATTTGGAGGGTTTTTATACTACTAAGAATTTCATTTGAAGCGGCATGGTGTTGTTTCAGTTGGCTACCCATTTCTATACTACTGAGAGAGATGATTTCTATCACATTCCTTCTCTGTTGGCTACCCATTTTTTATTGAGAGAGATAATTTTTTTATCGCACACAGATGAGAATATTGTGCCATCATAATGAGATATACATAATTTTTAGGAGAACTTTGCAATTACATAATCTAACTCAATGAGGTAAAATAAGTTGTTTTTGAAGATAGTCATTTGCAATTATAAAAATTGCTCTTTAGTTTTATAATTTATATTTGGTTGAATTGAAAGAAGTTGTCTTTGAAGATTGTTCTTGGATCATTTTGTTGATTGAAATAATTATTGAAAATTTGATTCCATTCCGACTTTGGTCTGGACGTTACCAAACGCTAGAATGGGAATTACGGTTGATTCCCTAAATAAATTCCAACGATTACACAAACACTAGAATTGGAATCATTATCCGTTTACTGGGGGAATTGGAATTGCATTGGAATGTGATACCGATACCTGATTCCGGCGCACCCTAGGAAGTGGGAGTATAAACTCTCATTTTGTCATTTTCTACACACAACCACCATTAATATCCTTTTGGGGGATGATAACAGATAATGAACTAAATGATGATCAATTTCTTGATATAAGCACCATGTATATCCTCTTGGGTGATGATTATAGATAATGAACTAAATGATGAGCATAGAAGACGTTCGGCAAATGAAATGGCAGATGTGTTGGCCAAACAAGGTGTACTGTTGGAATCGATGAGTATCAATATGCCAGACTTTGTACTGGGGGAGGGGGATGGCTAGTTATTTCTTTTCATTGTTGCCTTTTACTCTGATGCTATGTTCTCGGGCAGTTGAATGATTCGCTCCCGGTGTGGGGACATCTTGTCACCAGCATGTTTTCTTTTGTAATTAATACAGTCAATTTTCAAAAAAGAAGAAGAAGAAGAAGACCTTTTCTGTTTGGATTGCATCTGCTTTTGTTTGAGATTACAGGAGGTATCAACTGCAAAAAAACACTAGTATGATAGATGCTTATGAAGAGCTATATCTAATCATGTGTTCGTTTGCTACAATAGCTATTTTTCCGCTGCAAACTATCGTTGTGATTTATTCATTATTCATGTAAAGACTTTACCACTCTGATAAATGCTTGGGTTTACTTTGGAAAATGGTTAGGTTGTATGTGATACTGAATGCCTTGCAAGCTTGGAAAGTTTGAATTGCAGGTGTGGGGCACTATTACCAGTTGTTACTTCTATGAGACATGCTCATGGCATCATCGGGGACCGTTTCACTTGTTGGGGAGTGTCAAGGACTCAATTATGGAAAGGAAAGTTAACATTCCACACAAGTATCCTACAAGGAATTTCTATTATTTTGGAGTCTATAGCGGCCTTATATTATGAATTGCATATAATGTTTGGGTAATTTTTAGTTGACTGTGATCCTTCTCATGGGAGAAAGATACCTTCCTAAAACACTAGTAACCAAATGATATTAAGTACAACTTCTATCTAGCCGAAAGGAATGGAGACGAATTGAATGGCGGGACTTCTCAAGCTTTTTGTTTCTATTTAGGCAATGTCTAGTGTCTCCGAGTTGTGAGAGAGGGGTAGGGCGGGTGAGAGAAGGAGAGAGTTTTGACAGGCCGATTGAGATGAGGGTGAGAAGTGGCTAAAAATCAGGAAAAAGTCATATTATTTTGTGTAGACTTTTTCGAAATCAGGAAAAATTCGATCTTATTTTGTGTCTCACCACTTAGAGACACTAGTTTCCTTCACCCGCCTTACCCCTCTCTCACCACTTGGAGACACTAGTTTATCATGAAAAAAAAAAAAAAAAACTCATGGTAGCCAAACATGCCCTTAGGGTTTTGTTTATTTCCTTGTTTTGTTGTTGAGGTAAGGCGGTTAGTCCTTATGGGGGCCGCATTCTTTTCAGGGTTAAAAAAAAGAATGGGGACAAATTCCTCAAAAATTGCATGTTCATGTTGGGACCTCGGTAGAACTCACCATTAAAAGCTAGCCGTTGAGGGGAGGGTGCCCAAGCCCTTATAAGCCCATCCACACATCTCCTTACTTTTCCGATGTGGGATCTTTGCTTTTGAGTGGAACCCCCAACAATCTCCCCCTCCACGTGGAAGCAACATGGACAATCTCGCCCCTCCACACGGGGAACTATGAGATCTTCCCGGAGGAATTTTCTCTGTCCCCAGAGGCACACAAGGGTTACCGAGATCTTTGCTAGGGATTTTTCCGTCATCGGAGGCACACTGAGGTTACCATGCCCCCGCTCTGATACCACTTGCTAGGACGCGGGTAGAACTCACCCTTAAAAGGTTCGCCATTAAGGGGAGGGGGCCCAAGCCCATCCACATCTCTTTACTTTTTTGATGTGGGGTCTTTGCTTTTGCATGGAACCCCAACAGTTCACATTTTAATGCCCTGATTGTTTTGGTTTTTGAGAATCATTTGTGAGTCCAGAAGGACCAGAACTGATCATTGGACTCAAAATTAACATAAATGATAAATTTGAGTCCAGATGTCCAATAGTCAGTCATGGACTCAGTCGGTCCTCAAAAACCAAAATAAAAGGGCCTAATAAAAGCTAGCATTATCTATATTTGTGAGGCATTTCGTGTGTCAGTCGTTTGCCATAAAGGCTTAATGAAGAAATATGTATTTTCCATAATCTTATTAATGCCCTCATAGCTAATTAATTGCCTTTTCTTCTGCTTCTCTGAAATGGGTTTTAAGGAAAGTCTGCAATTGCCACTCCCCAAAAGAGCTGGCAGCCAAAACACAGCAAATCCCAAGAGCTCTCTACCTTTAATCTGAATAGCTTAGACTTATGCTGTGGATTCTTTTCGCCTATCAAGAAATACACTTGTATATTATAAAACTCATGAGTCAGAGAGAGTGAGTTGTGCTTGGGATTGACTGGTCCAAACCAATAAAAGCTGATTCTACAAGTCGGAAGTCGCAAGACTCGCAAGTACTGATGTAGCACTTGGCAGCTTTAAGAAACAAGAGGTAGAAATATAAGAAAACAAAAGGAAAACAACCCAGATTCTACAGATTCCAATTTGGAAAAAAACAGTGCATGTTGAGTACGAATCAGACAATAGAGTTGTTTTGCAGTCACTACACACCAGAATACGACTAAGTAGAAGAAGTAGAAGAAGATAGTTAAGTAAAGGATATATAGCTAAATACATGAGGAGGCATGCAAGTGGATTTAGTTGGTGGACGTAGAGCATGAGAAGGGGTTGAAAGTGTTGATCTCTCCTTTGAGGCTAGTGCTTTTGATAGGGAAGAGTTCTAGGGTTTTGACAGGCCTGTAATTTGGAGTTGAACCCATATCCATTTCTGCCCTTTCTAGGGTTTTAACAGGCCTGTAACATGGAGCTGAACCCATACCCATCATCACCATTGAATCATCTCTATACATCATCATCGTAGGATTATTCTCCATTTCTAACCTTTGTGGGTTCTCTAACTTGCACTCAAAATTCATCACTTGGCCTGCCTCTTCCATTCCCTGCTAAACCATTGAATCACAAACAAAAAAATGGACAGAAAACCATCAGTCATATATGTATAATATATTTATATATGGGAAAATGATATCCAAACTCTCTTTGTTTGACAAAGGCACCCGTTTTCATTGTAAATCTTCAAATAAGTTGTTAGAGGTTGTTATGACTTCTGAGCTAGTGTGAAGAGTGCCATTATAAAAACAAGTCTGGATATCATGGGTGTCCCTTTCTCTTCTTTCCTCTATTGTGTTTCTTATAAAATAGTGATTTACCCTTTTCTCAAGAAAAGAAAAACAAAAGAAACTCAATGTATGGAAGTAGTTACAACTTACAAGTGTCATTACTGTAAAAAAAACAAGCAACAAATGTAAAAATAATATTCTTAGTATATACTTTTGGTAGGAATAACTTATAAAGTGAATGAAAGCCACCATGAAACTTTACACTATTTACCATGTGGTGTATGCAAATAATGATCTATGGTTTGATTTAGTCACAAATGTAAAATTAATATTTTTAGTACATTGTTTTTCGTAGAAATTAGTCACAAAGTGAATGACATCCACCCTGAAACTGTAAGCCATTTACCATATGGTGTTGAAATATTGATCTGCAGTTTGATTTAGAGAATCTCTTTGGGTACCAATAAAGTCTCTCCTTATTGTTAATAAGATTCTTTTAAGTTAATTTTATTTGCTAATGGGACATTAATGGTGGTCCCATTAACTATGATAGATATAAGACTACTATAATCATTAATGATATTTCCACTACCTTTCCTAGCATATCCCACTAGATTTTGTTTTTCTTCTCCTATAATGAAAATGGTAAACTAATGCGATGAAATTACAGTCATTTTTAGAAAAAAATGTGAAACAAAAGGGGTGGAAATGCTGGAAGATAGGGTGAAAATATTATTTCCCATAGGATGATATGAAAATTACATGCAAATTACATAGAATACTATGATTCACCCATTGAAATCAGCTTGATTGGTTTCATAATAAGAAAAAAGAATGCGACATTTCAACACATCCAAAATATAATATATATATATATATATATTTCTGTAGTGACCAAATACTTTTTTATGTGTAATGTTTATCATGGTGAACATGCACAATAAATTGACTTTATTTTATTATTTCTTGCAATGTAGTGTATGTAATAAACAAACTAGAAACTTTTCTTGTAAATTAACCTTAATTTATAGGAAAGCAAATAATTTGTTACAGTTACTTTCCTGGGAAATTTCTCCTTGTAAATTATCCAATTGCACTAAGCATAGAAAATACTAGTGTGGTAATTTTAAAACATAAAGCATAGAAAAAATAAATGTGGTATTTTTTATTCTAGTTAGAAAAATCACGAAAAATAGAACCATGTTCAGCATAACATTATCTAAAAAATTAATTTTGTCATTTTTATTCTAGTTAGAAAAATCACTAAAAATAGAACCATGCTCAACAACATAACTTTATATCTCTTTTGGCAAAGGCATGAAAACCCAAAAAGAAAGAAAAAAAAAACATAACAAGCCAAAAAGAATCAAATAAGGCTAAAACCAAGAAAAGTAGAACTGGCCCACTATTTTCCAAGCAGGGTGGGAACCCTTAAAAAACAAGGCATCATGAACAAAACAGGCAACAAAAAGAGCGAAGAAAAGAGAGAAATAAAGGAAAAAAGAGAACCCAATTGATTTCCATTTATGGGAACAACAGCAACAAACAAAAATATAATAATAATTTTAAAAGAAAAGAAACCTGGAGAAGAAAATGAGGTGGGTTGTGATGGGAAAGATGAATTGTAGAAGTCTCTATCATTTGTTGCTGCTGTTGTTGCTGCTGTCTGCTGAGCCTCCTCCTAAGCTTTTGCCTTTCTCTGGCCTTGTGATTTTGAAACCAGTAGAAAACATTTTTCCCTTCAATTTTTCCATAGAATGAGAGATGGGAAGTTATCTGTTGTATTTGAGAGGCTTTGGGGGTTCTTATTCCTCCCCTATACATCTCTTCCAAGATCATCAGTTGCTCTGGAGTTGGGCACCATCTTGTTGAAGCAGTTAGAGGCATATTGTTTGTTATTAGAGAATTTTCTCCTTCTCTCTCTCTCTCTCTCTCTCTCTCTCTCTCTCTCTCTCTCTCTCTCTCTCTCTCTCTCTCTCTCTCTCTCTGGGTCTGTTGAAAGAGGAATAGATGAGGATGACAAAGATAGAACAGATGGAGAAAAGAAGAGACAAAATGGATGGAGAGGAATAGCTGCAAAAAGAGAGGGTTAAAGGGTGTGTGTTAAAAGTACTGATACTTGTCATGCTGATGTTTTCCATTCAGAGGGGCATTCAATGGGGTTTCAGTGGATGCTTCTTTTGTCTTTGCTTATGGTGAGAGAAAAAAAGAGAAATCTGTTGTCCGTAGGTGTATTGATGGCTTGGAAGGGCTGCCTTTCTGCACATCACACGCCTTTTGTCTATAGTTTCTGTTGAGAAGTTAATTATAAGGTGATGATTACCTAATTATTTAAGCAAATAAACCCACCTCTCTCTCTCTCTCTCTAGGTGTAGGCAAAACACATTCTATTTAAGCAAGGAACTAGAGGTGTTACCCATCCAAAAAAAAAAGAAGGAACAAGAGGTGTTACACCTTGGAAGCACAGATGAATACATAGGATGAAATGTTGTCTTAAAAAACAAACTCAGTTGCATTATGAAAACATATACAAATATACTAGCCATGACAATGAAATATACTACACAACCCTCTTAAGCCAAGCCCCACCATTGTAGCTGGTCCAAATAAAACTGGATGATCTTGGTGTTGGAGTTTTATAATCTTTAAAAGCTTTAAAGAGGTTTGTATTATAGTATGAGTGAAATTTCAAATGAGTCAAATATCAAATGCCATTCAAAAAATGAGTCAAATTTTAAATGCTAACGTTTTGAATTTAATACGTTTAATGGCTTTCATACATATCATGTATTTAATAATTTTAATACACTTTAATGTTTTATGCATACGTTTGTGTTTTAAGTGGTAAACGTTGGAGTGAAAGGAAGCGTATGTACAAGATATCTTCTCTCCAAAAATAAGATTTACAAAAAAAAAAAAAAAGGAAAGAAAAAAGAAACAGACCTCTCTCACTCCTCTCTTCATCTTTTCTTCTATAGTTGTATTTTACAAGTTTCAAGTTTTTCAAACCTTTGCAAGCTTACTTGTCAAGTGGGAAAATAGTTGGCATTGATCGTATTCATCATGTTCGAGCTGGTGCGTGCACACAGTCAAATATGCGTATAGTGGTGTTGTATCATGAAGATAGGTTGCAAGAAACTGAATTGCATACCGACGGTGGTGGGGTGATAATCTATCTTAAGGGTAGTGTTGGGGTTCTACGCAAAAGCAATAGTCCCACAACGGACATGTGAAATGGATGTGGATGGGTTATAAGGGAATGCACACCCTCCCTCTAACAGCTAGCTTTTAGGAGTGAGTTCTACCCGGTTAAATTCCCTACATATGGTATCAGAGCTCAGGGCGTGGTAACCCTGGTTTGCCTCCGAGGGCGGGAATGTCCCTCGGGGAAGATCTCAGAAACCCCGATGTAGTTATCTCGTGGTTCCCACGTTGCCGCCGCGTGGAGGGACGAGATGGTCCACATTGCCTCCGCATGGAGGGGGGGATTGTTGGGGTTCCACACAAAAGCAATAGTCCCACATCAGACATGTGAAATGGATGTGGATGGGTTATAAGGGAATGGGCACCCTCCCTCTAACAGCTAGCTTTTAGGGGTGAGTCTACCCGGTTAAATTGCCTACATGTAGCATTAAATTAGTAGTGTGCCTTACCACTCAAATTTCCTTTCATTTCAATCAAATTTTGGTTTGATTTTTGTTTACAGATTTACGATGACATACACTATTATCAGTGCAAATTTTGTATTCTTCATGATAGCTACATGATATAAGAGAAGGCAGTCTACCCATCCGATACCTCGGACTTTCGCTAATCACATCAAGGCTATCAAGCAACCATTGTCTCGATTTGATTAGTAAAATCCAAAGAAATTTGGGTAGAGTCGGACTCCCTTGCTACTATCAATACCATAAAGGGCAGCTACAGATGCCGAAGAAGACTCTCACATTGTCAAAGATCAGGGAGAATATAGTATTGAAGCTCTACACTAGGAACCGTACGGGAAAATCTCGTATTGAAGCATCTACACTAGGAACCGTACGATCAATTCCAAGATCAGACGGTTCTCATGAAAGAGAGGAAAACACTTTTGGCAATAACCCATCCAATCCTTCATAGCTGCTGATTTGGGAAACTACCTTCATATATGGAATGATTCTCCATCAAATGGATTCTCCTAGAATCCTCATTTATCATTCTTTTCTAATTTGTAGATTACCTTTATCATCTCCTTTAATTGCTCTCTTTGAATTTTGAATGAGTTTCTCCTAAAACATTATGAAAGAATGCAAATCATTTATTTCTTATGAACTGGTCGGGGTCTGCCAAACTCCAACTTACCTACCCAAAAAAACTACATGAAATATATTTGTTAAATTCCTTAATCGATTTATATACCCTCAAATTATCCACAATCTTAAAATAGATTATGAGATTAGTTAAATATGACCGGTGAAGATTACACATACATCAAAAAGTTTGACAGATTGAACTTCAAGAGTTGGCAACAATGATTATTGTTTTGGTTATTAACACTTAAATTAGCTTATATCTTGAACTAATCACAGCTATATCCTGAACAACATGAACTTGCTCAATTTGATATTAAACATAGGTGGAAAAGTGATGAATTTCTATGTCATGGTTATATCCTTAGTGCCATTACGAAATCATAATATGAGGTTTATTGTGGAATGAAAACCGCTAAAGATATGTGAGAAGATTTAGATTAGAAATACAAGATCGGAGATGTAGGAGCGAAAAATTATGTGGTCGAAAACGATCTTAGATACGAGATGGTGGATGGGAAATCCATCTTAGGACAAGTTCATGAGATCCAACTCTTATTAAATGAAATCTTAGTCGAAGGATTATATATCGATAACCGATTTGGTTGCAATCATTGATAAGCTTCCACCTTTAGGGAAGGAATTTGATAAAGGTCTCTAGCATCAGAAAGAGAAGTTATCATTAGAAGATCTCTTAGTGTCTTTCTGAACTGAAGAAGAATATAGAACTCATGATCAAAATGACAAAAAATCGAAACTCTTCTCCAAAGACAACCTTGTGTGAACTAGTGAAAAGAAAATAAATAGAAACTTTGGCTCTCATTAAAATAAGAAGAATATGGAGGACTGAAACTACTTAAAGAAAAACAAAAAGATAGATAAGAACAAGAAGAAAGGGAGTTGTTTCCACTAGAACAACCTGGACACTATGGCAGACAATGCCAACATCGAAAGGGCAAAGACAAGTCCCAAAATGTCAAATACTCTCAACTGAAACCTACTCCTCAAGACAACATGGTGGAATCCGGTACCTTTCTTCATAGAAGCAAAGTACAAAAGTTTGTTGCCATAGACTCTAAAGTGAACATGGTTTGTAATATGAGTGATTGGTGGGTAGACTTTGGAGCCACTATACAAGTTTGTTGCGACAAAAGTGTGTTGTCGCCTACTATCATGAAGATGAAAGCGAGAAGTTATTCATTTCTAGCTCCTCTATAGCCAAATTCATGGGGAAAGGGAAGGTTGATCCCAAACTCACTGCCTACTAGGTTCTCACATTTCTCCAAGTTCTCTATGTTCCAAAAGTCCGGGAGAACTTTATCTCTGGCTATTTATTGAACAAGCACGATTACAAACTCGTCTTTGAATCTGATAAGTTTATCCCTACCAAGGGTAGGGTGTTTGTAACGAAGGGTTATGCTTGAGAGGGTTTATTCAAGCTCGATGTATCCATGAGTGAAATTCATAAAATTTCTGAGTTTTCTGTATATATTATTATATCCTATGATATGTCACATGTTAGATTAGGACATGTAAACACTCAATCAATCAAAAGAATGATGGCCCCTCAGTTGGTTAATAATGGTGCCCACTCTATCAAAACATTAGGTGTAAAATGATGGGCCTCATCCCATCAAAATATGAAGTGTAAAATGGCAAGCCCCACCCTATGCCTGAATTTAGGTGGAAATAGTGGGTCCCACCCAAAAAAGAGGTGTAATATGGTGTGCCCCACCCAATCAAAACATAAGATGTAAAATGGTGGGTCCCATCCATGTTTAAAAGGAATTCCATGAAAAATAATATTCTATGGAAAAAACTCCATCGTCTGGTAAGTTTGTAATTTTCCTTGAATTTTTTTTTCTATTTTGGAAAACAATTGCTCTGGAATATGTGTTTACAAACTGATGAAAAGTTTATTTTATATGGAAAAAAATTCAAAAAAAAAAAAATCATGAAAATTAATTTTCAATAAAATTTGGCGATTGATCGATGCAAACATGTTTTGATAATCGTCCCGAACTCACCTTGTCGTCTGTACTACTTAATCATATATGACAAGGTGAGTTCCTGCTGATTATGAACACATGTGCATGCCGATATTAGCGGCCAGACATTTTTTTATGGAAAAAAAAAAAACAAAAAAACAAATGACAACTGAGGTTTATTATATATTGTATAGGAATTTTTATACGTTGTATGCATGTGAATTTTAGTATTTTTTAAACAGTACAGTGGAGCAGTTCTTTTGTTGGGTCACAATGTAAATAGGTTGTACCTCTTAGATCATTTCCAGAGGATGATCCTAACCCTCCGATCAGTGGAGGTACCACACATTATAGAAACCTCTATAGAAAGATAGATAGTAGTATCTAATCAAAACAAAAGGGTGAAAATATCAATTCCCCAAGAACCTACTCTCCTAATAAAAAAGGAGAGTCATATATTTGCCCCCGTCTAGTGTATTTATGACTACTCTTTTACATTAGGGGGCTGTGAGCCTGTGGCGAATAAATCGTATCCTTAAAAATATTTTTAATCTAGCAAAGCAAGCTAGGGTTGATGCCTTTAGGGTTGTACTGCAGAGGAGGATTCGAACCTGCTGTCTAGCTAGCTTAACTGTGTAGTCACACTTCAAAGGTAGACATTTCAGAGACGTTTGAAACTTGAAAAAATACGCCAAAACTACTTTGCTGGACATTGACAGCAGAGTCAAATCAAGAGGACTTCAGTTGGAGCAACACCTGCTGCTGCATATTGTTCAGCTTGTCTCAATGAATGAACAGTGGGTTTGAGACACAGAGAAAAGTTACCCAAGAGAGAACCCATAAATGCCTGTTTCCATTTCTCGCATTTTAGACGTTCAAGACAAGTAAAAAGCTTTCTGAAAATGCTACGTTTGGATTAGAAATTATATGGGGTGCGCCCGTGAAGTTCACTATTGCACAGTGAGTACAGTGGGGCCCCTTCATAAGATGATCCAAACTGTTCATTTGTTGGCCCACGACCTAAATAGACTGTACCCGATCTATAGATATCTCTATAATGTGTAGTTCCTCTGTAGATTGGAGGGTTAGGATCATCAAATGGAGATGATCTACTGGGTACTACAGCCTATTTAGGCTGTGGGCCAACAAATGAGTGGTTTAGATCATCTTATGAAGGGGGCACCACCGTAACTTTTAAAAAACACTGAACTTCACAAACACACCGCATATCTAATACAATAAGCTGGGATGAAAAGAGGAGAGTTTTTTCGATTTTTTTGAAAATCACGTGAGAATTACACGTCACATTTTTTGACTTTTTTTGAACAAATGCACCCATTCAACTCATGTAATTTCAATCCTAACCCCCCTCCCTTTATGCTTTTAATAAAGGCACCCATTAGATCATATAATTTCAATCCTACCCCCTCCTTTATGCTTTTAACAAAGGCACCCATTAAAGCCGTATAATTTCGATCTTACCCCCTCCTTTATGATTTTTTAATTAAAAAACTATAGGGTGATCTTGACCATCCGATTTAAGATAAGAGGAATTATGGAAACATCTATCGATTGGAGGGCTAGGATCGGCCTATGAAAATGATTTTTGGGGCACAACCTATTTATGTTGTGTTCCATCACATGGACGGTTTGGATCAACCTATGACGTGGTCCGTGAAGTTCACTATTCCTCAAAGAGTACAGTGGGGCCCCTTCATAAGAAGATCCAAACCGTTTATTTGTTGGCCCACAACCTAAATAGGCTGTACCCGGTAGATCATCTCAATAGGATGACCCTAACCCTCCAATCTACACATTATAGAAATCTCTATAGATCGGAGGGTTAGGATCTTCAAATGGAGGTGTACAACCTATTTAGGTTGTGGGCCAACAAATGAACGGTTTGGATCTTCTTATGAAGGGGGCACCACCGTAATATTTGAAAAACACTGGACTTCACAAACGCACCGCATATAATTTCTCATCCAAAGATTTTATATGGAGTGTGCGCATGAAGTCCAATATTTTTCAAAAAATACAATGAGGATCACTTCATAGGATCATTTGTGGGGCCACAACATAAATAGGTTGTACGGTTGTACCCCGTAGATAGTGGACTTCATGCGGGTTATGTTCATCCTATGGTACGGTGATGATTATGTCCCCCGACAAATGAATGGTTTGGATCATTCATTTGTAGGAAAGAATGACCATACAAAGTGTGGTATGAGAATTGGAGTATTTGAGTCAACCCACTTCCGAGTTGAGTCGAGTTTTCAAGTTTTTTGAACCATGAATTGAGAAGACTGATCGAGGCCCACCCACGTGACATTTCATTTAGTAGGACCTGCATGTTGTAGAGCTAGCATGGCTAGAATGTGACGCTAATCTAGGTTACCTATGACAACCCTTCATGGGAGAGGTCTTATGGAAAAAAATCGAAAGAATTGATTCATGACATTCCCAAAACCTGACTGCGGCTCTTATTTATGAAAAACTCATGAAAAGGACAATGAACGATCGTGATGTCGCTGTAGTTAGAATGTGATCAATGGCATGCAAATGAATGATTAAGAAAATTTGAGGGAGACAGAGAGGGAAGGGGGTACTTTCCAGTGAGGGGAGAGGTTGAGGAGCAAAGAGGGTGAAAGAAACTACCAGATCTGTGGATTTTCAATTTCTTATTTCCATAGTAAATTTAGAAATCTGATTTTTTTCACTGTCAACTGCTGAATTAGAAATCCAAGAATTTGATCCGATCCAAATTACGATGCAAAAAGGGCTGCAAATGTGAGAAATCCAAATCAAAATCTTCTCGGCATCCAAGTAGGCCCCAATTGAATGTTTAGA
This sequence comes from Tasmannia lanceolata, assembly GCF_043159265.1. Lineage (NCBI taxonomy): Eukaryota > Viridiplantae > Streptophyta > Magnoliopsida > Canellales > Winteraceae > Tasmannia > Tasmannia lanceolata. Next base: position 13,509,892 of record NW_027518695.1, read on the forward strand.
ATTCATTTTATAAAGACAAAGTGTGTCCTTGTATATAACTAGGGTGTCCATATTAGCTTCCTGAAATAACAGCAATAGTACCTCTAGTTGGTGAGCAAGGTCCTAAATGGTAGGAGAAAATCAAGTCATCAATCACAAAGCCCCACATGTTGACTCGCTCAGGAAAGAAGAGCCACATGGCCAGTTACAACACCGGTCGAGTGCCCCCAGAACCGGGTGGCCAGCTAGGTCCCTCCAGAACCTAAGGCCTCCGTCAAGGAGCACCTTGCAAGACCTACTCTCACAAAAGGCTTGCCCTTCATGACGTCATCACCTCAGGAATCACCTTCACTGCCCTAGGAGACCACACCACTTGTAGTCATTATCGGGCACAACTATTACGGGTTGTTGTATGTGATCCAGCCTCCACCGTACACGATTCTGCCTCTACCAACCACCAAACTGTCACCACATAAGGCGCCATAAAGCTCATGTCTTGTCACATCACTCTCCAGAACTGTACACACATGACCTGCGTCTCTAACAATTATCACAATGTCACGTCACTGTCACAATGCGCATAAGAACACAGAATTCCGCCTATAAAAATGGGACCCTCCACTCCACATCCAGGACTTTTGGCCCAAGCTCCTACCCTCTAGACCCTCAAAATAACAGGGCTCCTTTCTCAGCCTCTTCTAAGGGCAACTTAAACCCATAAACCCTCCAGGTGTGCGTTTCCTAACTGGAATTACCTACATATTCAACCCTCATTCTGGTGCCTCTGTCTGACTTGAGTGTCGAAAGATTCCCTTAGAGTTTAACCTCCGAATGGTCCTTAACCTTTTGTCTGTGAGCAGGGGTGAAGGCACATATAGCATGAGGGGGGCCATGGCCCTCCTCCCATGATTTGCAAAATTCCTTTTAAAGTGGATGCATGTACATGCATGCTTTTGGTGGTTTAGTGGCCATGGCCGCCCCAAGTGTAAATTCCTGGCTCCGCCTCTGTCTGGGAGCGCAGGTCAAAGGTTGACACGATCTCTTTCTCTCAGCTTCCTACGATCAAAGCCAGGCAAAAAAGGCACGACCCAGTGCAATAAGAACTGTTCGAGCACCCCGGACAGATTTGAGCAGCATCGTCTTGGGCCGACAGTATGTATGCACGTGGTTCGATATGTCCAGCCAACTTCGACTTGAAACACCAAACAGACCGTGTAATTGCTCACAACCGATTCTGTTATTGACTTGGTCACTCGTATGGGACATCACTTGGATACAATTGTAGGGCTACTATTTTAACAAAAGGGAGTGTGTTGACTTGGGTGGATCGGGTTTAGAACCCAGGACATGCCGTGAGGCAATAACTCCGATGTCATGCGCAAAAACCAATTACTCCAAAAACTTAAAGCTGTTAGAGTTGGTGTTATTCAATGATATATTTGTACTATAAGACACCCTACTATTATCTTGGTTGAAACAAATCCCACCAAAACAAGATGGGTGTGGATATCAAATTATTTTTAGGAGAGTAGATAGTCGGATTGTTGTGGGATTGGTCATCTCCGCCGGTCTCTTGAAAAGGCCAAAGTCGATTTCTCATGTTAATCCACTATTTGATATATATTGTTAGGGATTTGCTAGCGTCCATCGCAAAAGGCATTTCGTGGATGATCGGTTGTTGCATGTGAGAGCAGCCACCTCGTGAATGAAGACAAAATCTGCCGAAAAGTGAGCATGTGTGGCTGCTTTCACATGCAACAGACCATCTGCGAAATGCCTTTTGCGATGGTTGTTAGCAATTCCCTGTGTACTTTTCCAATGGAGGCATTTATTTGTAGTTAGGGGAAAGATGACCATTGGGGTGTTTTATTGAAGAGTTATGTGCCAACAGGCATCTTGGCCACACACCAGCACAAGGTGTGTAAATATTAAATGCACATAGAACTATGGTAGATTAAACTTTAAAGAGAAGAGTTTTGTATGGACATGAAGAGTTGGTAAACATTATCAAGTCGATTTTGATGTATTAAATGATATTATTTATTTTGGGTCCAAATAAACTCACAAATTGCTATCTACGTCATTGATTTTTAGAAGTTGTTGTGATATCACCAAAGTAGTAAGTATATACCCAAATCAACGGTCCTAATAACACTCACGTCCCAAGTGGATTCAATTTGGAGGCGATTCTCTTCTCCTCTTGTAGCTTATTTGAGACCGGTTGCTTCGTTTGGTTGCCAGTTAAAATTTTGTCCCAGGCAGTTTTAGTAAAATTTTGGTCCCATCCCATGTTTGGTTGCCTTTTAGCAATAGGCTTTTTTTAATCCCACTCCTGTAATGATTGCTTGTGTGGTGAATTTTTTAATCCCACTTTTGTAATGATTGCCTTTTCATCCCATCCCAAAATAATCCCAGGAACAAAAATAAACCTAGAAACCAAAAATAAGCTTGAGAAAAAAAAAAAAAATTCTTCCCAACGGTTCAAGCAACCAAACAAAGTTTTTTTTTTTTCCCACCATAGTCCGGTCAACCAAACACGGGTTTTTTATTTTACCGGGATACTTCTTGGACTCTTTTTTTCCCACCAATCTCCTATGATTTTTTTTCTCCCACATAAATCCCAGGAACCAAAAAAAACCCAGCAACCAAACAGAGCTAGCTCTGCTTTGGCCTCCACCTCATCAGAATCACAAATCCTTGGGAGACCCGAGAAAGATTGGATAGTGGTCCCTTTGTCATCCCGAAAAATACCACCAATACCGGCCTTTCCGGATTTACCTATCAAGCTACCATCAAAATTGAACTTTATCGAACCAGGTGGCGAGGGAGACTGAGTAGGCATCTCCAAAATCTTTACCCCCTTTTCAATGACGATGGATTTCCAATTACGAATAATGTCCCCTGTGTTACAGAAGCTAAGTATTTTCATTGTCTTACCCAAGCTAATCTATAAGATCCACTTTGATTTCCAATATAATTCCACCCATAAGTTTTGCTCTCTCTTCAAACGATTCACTCATTTCCCTCTCTCCATATGTACCAAACGATAGCATAAGAAGCCTCCTTTCTTCAGTGTTAATAGAACTCTACCCGTCCTCTTTTCTAGAGTTCTCCCACTAGGATGAAAAGGAAGGAGCCTGCTTGATGTGGGCCGCGCGGATGTGGAAGCTTGAGCACTTTATAGAAGAACCAAACAACTCATTTAGGCCCTGTTCTTTTAAGATTATTACAACCGATTGTCAGTGCCAAACTGATTAATGGACTCAAATTTAAACATAATTTTGAGTCCAATGATCGGTTTGGCACTAACAATTGGCTGTAATAATGTTAAACGAACAGGCCTTTATTGTAGAGGACTCTGCTAAAGATATAATCTTGAACTTTATAACCCTTTCTATTAAAAAAACAAGGCTGATCTTTGACACATCTTATGAATCTTTATGAGAAGTAGTTTCAGAGATGTTGAGGATGCAAAAGAAAGAACTTTTCTGGCTAGTATTGCTACAGATCTTAATAGAAACGAATTGAGTGTTACAAAGAGTAGGAGCAATTTCCCTCCTTGAGAGCCCGAGGCTCACTCCCAAAACCGTTAACTTTCCAAAGAAAATTCTGATTCCCAAATCCCTCACTTGGAAATGGCTCAGACAATCAGCCCCCATCACTCCTCTTAAAGTTCTACATGCCACATATTCCTCGTTACCCTATGTATACATGACAAAAAGTGCTACCATAAGCTAAAGCTAATAGCCTATTCTACATGGCCAGCTTGTGTCTACATCACTCCTTCACGTCTTTTGAATCTTAAAACAACAGTAACTTGGTGTCCAAATCTAGACCGTAAGGGGCCATTTGGATACGCGGATTTTAGAATCAAAGTTTTAGTTTGACAACAGCGTAAAAGAGGGTTCATGATCTAGGTGCTGCATGCTGTCCTGACAGCGTTTCTTGGATTTTAAGAAAGAAATCCAGGGTTTTAGAAATCTCTTCCACATCTTGAGATATCTAAAACCCAGAAAGATGGGATGATCTCCTGCTCTAGAAGGGCAAGGCTTCTTCTCTAGTCTGCCAACTACAATTTGGAGGAAATCCAAGATTCTAAAATCCACATCCAAACGGCCCCTAATTGTTTCTGCCAAATCATTTTTAAGACTCGATTTTTAAGCTGCAAAATAGCATTCCAAAATCGTATTTAAACCATGACCTCTGATAATGTAATAATAATAAAAAACTCAGTAGATTTGTGTTCAGAGCACAATTTTCACGGCAAAGAATAAAATCCAGTACAGTTTTCTCCATGGAATATTAGTTTTTCAAGTGGAGGTAGAGGGCAACAAGTGGCTGAAAAACTGGGAAAAAAAAAAAAAAACTGTGCTCTAAATAGAGTTTTTCTTTTCCTTATTTTTCAGCCACTTCTCGCCATCTCTTCACACATTCCCTCTGAATTCTCTGCCTCTCCCACTCCCCCTAGAGGCCCTACCCCTTTCTCAACACTTGGTAAGATAATATTCTCGGAAAAAAATTGCAAGGTTGCCAAACATGGCCTAATGCTCTATTTCTTTTGACGTAAAATGGGCATGAATTTTGTTTTACGCCCATTTTACATTGTAGGCACTGCTTATTTTAGACGTAAAATGGGTATAAAATAAACATGGGAATAAGATTTGTAATGGGCCTGAAAGACTGGGCCTAAGAGTTGTAACCGGTCCCAGAGGGCAGTTAACAATCCCCCTTTCCAATTAAACAAAGAATTTTTTAACTAACTTTTAGCTTAGCACATGCCCATTTCGTTTAGTTGATCTGAACTAATCTAATGGTATGCATAACTGTGCTAAAAAGAAAGGTTAAAGTTCTAGTATATCAGAATGCATCACTGTTATAAAAGCAATGGTAAGCTAAATGAAACAAAGGTTCTTCCCTGATGAAAGCAACAGCGTCTATGTTCTTTACCTTGGCCAAAAAGAAGAAAAGGAAACAAAAGCTTTATTAAATCTACTAAACTTCATATTGATGTGCAGGTGTTCCTGTGAAAACGCATGTGAATCAGAAGGGAGCATGAAATTGTACTCATATGCATAATAAACCATAATGTACCTCTGTAGAGCCCCTCCCCAAGCAATTCCCACCAAGTATTTCGAAGAGGGCATCCTTCTGGTTACTGAAGAAGTCGGGCCGAAATGGGACTATTGAGACAAAAACCTTTGTTCTTTGCAAGGAAGGCATTCATTGCCTGGATCTGTGTCGGGAAGGGGACGAGCGCAAACCTTATGGGGTCAGGGAATCCTGGCCTGCAAAATTTTAACATCGGCTTATCATAGAATTGCCTGTGTTGAGTGATAGGAAAGGTTATGGCAATAAAGAAACCGAACGGACCTTCTAAGTATCTGCATGTTGGAAGCATCAAAGTTGCAACCGCAGAGAAAGCGCTCTACATCTTCAGGAGTGGCAGCATGAGGAATTCCTTGAAGCAACAACTGACACAAAAATAGTAGACAGATTTCACTTCTTCAATTAAAAGGAGAAGTTTTCTTATACAAGATCATGTATCAGATAATTAGACGTGCATAAACTGAACTAAATGGCATCCAACTGATCACTGAAGCTTGAGTAATAACTATTTGGAAAAAATAAATATATCAGTGTTGACTGTCGAGCCATTTCAAACCCACCTTGATGGAATTTGGAAGTTGAGGACCGTTCATCCCATAAGAAAAAGAAAACCCATTAAAATAGAGTCCCAAATTACAACATAAGCAAAGCAACATGGAGTAGGGAAGGACACATTTCAACCCTAAAGTTTTAGTTAGATGCGGATTTTATTATCAGTTTCTATATGAAAATGGACGTAAGAAGACCAACATAAAACTTGTTGCAGTTTGACAAGATTTACGAAGACATGGAAGGAGGTAAGAGCAATGGTTCAAGGAAAAAGAGAACAAGAAAGAAATCTTGCACTTGGGTACAGAGGGAGTTCCTGGACCAAAGAATTATGGAATCGTTTTATTTTCATAAACCCTACTGGGTATGGATCAATTTGGATGTGGAAACTTCTAGAGCGTCGTATGGTGTATGGTTAGCAAGGTTTGCTTTAGCAAAAACTACGAAGTATGAACATTACTTTAATTATGTTGGTGAGCAATAAATGAGCGGTCATCTAATGATTTTAGAGCCATCAATGTGGTTGGAACTCTAGGGAATATAGGCACAGTCCTTGCCAAAGTTGTATCTCTGAGATAGGGGAAGGAAGATAGGAATCTCCCAATAGAAGAAAAGCAAGGGTGACTTCTAGGACATGCTTGGGCATGAAAAATAAGTTGTAGGTAGAGTTCAAGAGTGGGATAGTAAAGAGTGGACAAAAGTTGAAGTTCGCCCACAGAGTTGCAAAAGCCAAGAGAAGAGGGAAGTGTACTTGGAGCTCTTATCGTTCAAATAAAAACAAAAAAGTGTACGAGCAAACAGCTGGTATCTGATGAGGTGATGAAGGCAATTTTGGATTTACCAGAACTCTGCTCAAATGATAATGTCAAAGCACAAGATTAAATTGACTGCTTTGACAAAATTTATGAAGAAATGGAGGGGAGGTTGAAATAAGAGTTAAAGAAAAGATCAGTAGGGTGCCTTGGACACGGTAGAGATGTCATCCAGGGGGGATACGGATTTTTACCAACTAAGTTGAAGATGATTGGGAATGAGCCTCTAGGTCAAGACTGTGTTCTCCGACCTCGAGGTCAGAGGTTCAATCCCAGCTTACCTATCAAAAAAAAAAAAGGAGAAGTTAAAGATGGTTCATGGAGAGCTCTTAGGGTTCTCAATATTTAAAAATTCCCTGCATCAATCATTGACTCACCCAAGTCGACCCCCTTTTACCATGGCCGAGTTCCCATCCGAGTCCGAGTTTTGCCCCCACCAAGTAAATCAAAACTCCTTTCACTCGCACTGGTAAAAGGAAAATTGATACGTCAATCATTGACTAGCCTAAGTCAACTCCCTTTTATCATGGCCGAGAATCCAAGTTTTAAACAATAGTTCTTCCGGAGTTCCATAGTATTATTTGCTTTAGCAAAGGCATCAACAGTACTTTTTTTATGTTGGCATGCAATAAAATAGCTGAGAAACTCAAGATTTTAGACCTATTCAACTTGAACAGGAGTTTCCAAATGCATAGCCAGTCTCATCTACGAGGTTATCCGAGGTTACAAGTGCTACTCTCAACTATCCAAGGTCCTTTTTTGTAACTGATCAGAATTCGGAGAGAGATCTCATGGAAAAAGTATGCTTAGATTTGAGGCATAGAGAGGGGAGGCCGGACATGGTTTATAAGGTTGACGTGCAGAATAGGATTTGTGTTGGCCTAACATCTTGGGAGGATCGGCTCTGAGAACCATAGGATACAGCAGATTAATGTTTAAGTTTATCTGAAGTCTGAAACATGGCCTGTTTCTCCGTTTTGGTGAGATGCTCTCCAAAAGGATAATTTACAATCTCTAAAGTCATAGGAAAGGAGACACCCTTTCTTCCTGACCTGCTCACAGTCTAATTACGGCTCCATTATGGAACTTAATGAGAGAGTGGCGCACATTGGTTAGATTTAGATATTAGGGTGGTTTAAAATCACTGATCTTTAGCTTGTCGGTGACTCCCTTTTGTTCTAGAATGAATTAATGCTCAAATGCTATGGGGCAATATTAGGGAAAATAGTTAATCCCAGTAAGAGTTTGGGAGTGGGACAATATGTTGCAAGGATATTCGTAGAAGAAAATATTTGTTGAGATAAACCCATCCTAAGTTCAAGAAAACACAAGTTGTAAATCAGTTTGTGGTTTACAAAATTTATGTTGCATGACGTTCCTTGATTTTTGAGGGTGTAAGAGTGTGTGATATGCCTAAGGGCATAATGGACTTTGTACATGTAACTCTAATATAATTATAATAGAGTGCATAATGGACTTTTCTCTCAACATGGTATCAGAGCCAAAGGTCTCGAGTTCCAAACCTCCCGGATAGCAAAAATCCACATGCGATGGTCGGCCCAAAGTGGGACATGTGCCACATGTTTGCCAAGTGGGCCACACGTGAGGGGGAGTGTTAAAGTAAAGTACAAAAGATAAATAACGCCTTTCTCCAACAGCTTAAGCTTTTGGAGAAGTCGGTAAGTTTCTAACCGAGGGTTTTGGCGTTTGGAATTCACTAAAAAAATTGTTATATCAATTCTTTAATTTTGAGGTTTTTGATAATTATTATATTGATAATAATTGGAAATCAAATCCTACATCAAGTGGTATCAGAGCATTTATGGTAGATCTTGCCTCAGCCTTACATTATTTGGTGGTATCGGAGCATCTATTGTAAAACTTGTCGCACATTACTAGTCCCATATGAAGGGCATACAAATTTTCTTTAAATTATTCAATGGTCTTATAATATTGGAAGGTGGCAAAATGCTATTAGAAGGCACCATGATTCATTTGGAATTCCAAAGGCCGTGCAAGATATCCGCAACCATTATCATTTTTTTTAATGAGAAGTCTTGAGTGAAAGATGGAGTGGCTAGAATGTCTCTAGATGTATGCCCATCTTGTAATTTTCTTTTTCTTTTTTTAATGGTAGTCTTGTAATTTTCTTTGAACAAGCAAGCCTTGCACTTTATGAATTCTTTCATTGATCAATAGAAGTGTCATTTGTCAAAGGCCATCGATGTTTCATAAACTAAAGACACGTGCACATGCATATGTCATGTCAACTGATTGAAGCATTCTACAGTTTAGCACAAGCAAACGCTCAAAATATACTGGATTAATATTCACAAGAATGGAGAAAATGGCAGCTCAAGATGTAAACTTCTAATCTGTAATAATTACAAACTTGCATAAACTTGGTTAGATACTTACAACTTTTCCATCATAAGATGTGAGAAGGTCCCACTGACCACGATCGACCTGATTTCTAGGAAAGCTAGTTATTAGTTATAGGAGATACTTACGAAGTAGCATAATCATACTTCCAATTGAATTTTAGCAGTACATTAGAATAGCATTACCTTATCAAACTTGTACAAACGCCCTTTCTTTATAAGTAGCCTGAAAGCCATGTCAAAGGCAGCACGAGATGGAAATTGCAATACGCTGCTTGAAACAAACAAACAAAATTTGAATCAGACCTTTTCAACAAAAATGACAACATTTATTATCTTTTTGAGATGATGTATGCAATACGGAAAAGGAACCAAAGTATGACAAAAAAATTATTATGAGGGGGAAAGCTAATGGGATCCAATGATTCATACCTAGGCAATTATTTAAAGGGAATCCAAAATTGGAGTAGCTACTGTGTTTAACTGACTTATTAGCTTTTAGTTTAAAGACATTGTTTCTTGGATGATTTAATTGCCAGCTTAAATGCTTGATGGATGGATGCTAATTTATTTTATTGTTGCTTACACACATGTTTTTAGTAATTGAATGAGAACTTGAATAATTATATTTATCATTTGATGCAATGAATGGTTATGATTTATTTTTTATAATTTAAACAGTTTTTATTACAGTTTTTGACAAATACTTATGTTTAATTATTCCTTGAATCTTGTTGAGAAAATCCGCCGGGCAAATCTGATCCAATTGTGCACAAGAAAACAGAAAAGAAGAAATAAACACAAGCCACAAGATGAACACCGAGATTTTATGTGGTTGGGTCTAGATGCCTACATCCACAGGAGAAGAGAGGTTCACTATTTCGGTTTTAAGGTTACAAAAATCTAGTTCTTCTTGGCCAAGAAGACTCACAGAAAACCTAGCTACTCGTAACCCTAATATGTGGCTTATATATTAATACCATTGCAATAAGAAAATTACTGGAATACCCTTTACAAAAAATAGTAAATTAATGCAAAAAAACCTAGCTTGGCCCATGTTTGTGTCATGCACATTAGTCTGTCAGGATCCTGCATAATGCCATAAACAAGACAACTTTCACAGCCACCTGAAGATTTTCCGTTGATGTCGCCATCGGTCCGCTGTCGCTGCAAAACCACCATAGGCCTTCAGAAGTACCAGCTACACACCTTCGGATCATCCTAGTTCTGACTCCTCCCGACTCGATCAACACGACCAATGCACACGTGTAGCTGCCAACCCATTGACTAACCAAGTCAATCCTAGAGACGGATCTCGATCCATCCTCTCCAGTGCAGGTACCATAATCTCCTCACCGTCTCTTGCAACCTGGAAACCTGTCACTGCACCAACTGTGAAAGAGATCCTACATGTCTGCCGCCACCACTATGTTTCCAACTAACCATCGATATCTTAGGAACACTAGTCACCATGTCCCTGACTAGACAATAGCATCTAATACACTCGGTATCCGTCATCTTCTCTGTCTTCCCACCCTTTCTCTTCAACGCCTAAGCCAAGCCCTGCTGAACTAGAATGTCCTTTACCCTCATTTGTCTTTTTTGGAATAGTTTACCATCATTTGTCATAGGGTGAAACTACCCTTTCCATCAAACCTGTCAATGTTGAACTGGATAGAACTCAAGTTTACCACCATCTCATATCGCCCTCGATGCGAAGCTTTACCTCGAATGAGAATTTCCCGAATAATCTTTCTACCGTAAAAGATCGCTCCAACCACAGCTTTGATACAACTTGTTGAGAAAGTCCGCCAGCCAAATCCGAATCAATTATTCACAAGAAAACAAAAAAGCAAAAATAAAAACAAGCCACAAGATGAACACCGAGACTTTACGTGGTTCGGCCAAGATGCCTAAGAACACAATCTTCCACTATGAGAAAACAATATACAAGGATTACAACGGGAATGCTTTGCAGACACACAAACCCACAAATCTTTGCTTGTCCTCTCACCCAAGATCGTACACAAGAGAGAATTGAGGAGAAACTTGAGAAAAAAAAAACGAGAGAACCCGAGAAAGCCCAAGAAAAAAATCTAAGAGAAACCTGACTCTCTCTTCTCTCTACTCTCCTCTCCTCTCCTCACTCTCTCCCTCTATTGTTTGCCGCCACTCTCTTCACGCAATAGTTTTTGGGACTTTTATATCTAGATTTCCAAAACATAAAGAATTAAACCCTTTCTTATTTGGTTACACACCAAAACAAGTAATTGCACCAATTTAGGTGGGAAACAAGCCAAGGTGGAGATTGTTGTGCATATGTCTTGTGTGGTGGTGTTTCTCACATCATTTGCTTGTTGTTGGCTGCAAATCGTATTTGATCCTTGTTGAGGAGGTATTTCTTGGTTTTCCAACAAATCCTATTATTGATTCTCTAAGTATCATTATCTACACGTATCAAATATCAACTTCAAGACGATTTCAATCTATTTCAATGGAATCAAAGAATCTTTTAAGTTACAAGCGTTGATGGATGCATGGTAGTGCTCATAAGGCAAGTAAAATAAAATCACCTAGAATGTCTTTCCAATATGCCAAGGCGTCAAGCATACAGTCCAACTCAGGAATGAAAACCAATACTTCGTTGGAATCTTGTCAATTGCAAGATTGCATATGCGCCACAAACCATCCTTCTCAATGCAAAACGAACCAGCACCGCAAGCAGCTCATCCTATCACAGTTCAGTACATTGACTAGAAGCTCATCTATTTGCCACCAAAATATTTTGTCTCACGAAGATCATTTTTGGAATAAACTCACACCCAACACCAAATCAATGCAACGTTTTGGGATCTAACCATGTAATCAGCTATGTCTAATTGTATGCCATGCATGTATATCTCAAATGAACATTTCCACCAACCATACATGCTTTGATTTTTCATTCGTTGAATGATTGTGAAAAGGTTTTCCTCTTCCTCTTTGAGTTTCTTAATCATCCTATCTTCTGATAGGATCTCAATGTGTTTGCCAATACTCAACCTCTTCTCACTGGTCCCCCAATGAATTCCAATCCATCATCAGGATACAAACCATAGACCAGTTCATTCTCTACAATCCTTCATTCTATAGCTTGAACGAGCCTAGCTTCCAATTCTCCACCCAAAAATACTACATCTCCCCCGCCCCGCCCCACCCCACGCTGCTTGATTGTTGAAAAGGTTCTCCTGTCCAAAACTGTATCACCTAACCTACCTTCCGATATTGGATTTGGGTATTCTGGCAAGAAATTTCTTCATGTGGACTATTGTCAAGTCAATTTTTTTTCTTCGTTACTTAGATTTCCAGTCTGGTTTTGACACAATTCACTAAGCTCTTCCATCGGCTGGACAGCTTGATGGATCAGGCCTCAAATCATCTAACTATATTGTATTTGACTGGCTCTACTACCATGCTACGACTTCAAGCAGCCATGTCAATTGAAGATTCAAATTTTATCATAGAAATCCCCACAAGAATCTCTACATGCTTCAAATTTAATCTTAGCAACCAAAATTTGTGCATAGAATCTCTACAAGCTTAAAGCCAATGGAGCAATCCCCACAAGAGCCGTCTGATAGAGAATTCTGACAACAGAAATTAGAAAAAAAATTGCAAAATGAAAAGGTAGTGAGATTACATATATTTACAGATGTGAAACAACCAATTACTCCATAAGCTTAAGCTGTAGGAGAAGGCGTTATTTAAACTTTTATACTTTTAACACTCACCCTCATGTGCGGCCCATCTTTTTAAGGTTGGCCTACACGTGGCACATGTGGCCCCTCTTTTGAGTTGGCCATTAGACGTGGATTTTTAATATCAAGGAGTTTTGAACCCAGGACCTTTCCTCTGATACCATGTGAAACGACCAATTACTACAGAAGCTTAAGCTGTTGGAGAAGGCGTTATTTAATCTTTTATACTTTACAACATAGATTTCAGCAACTCTGATATTAGACAACTTGGACCGCAAGCTGTCAGCTCTCCTCTCAATTTAGAAAGTGAAGTTCAACAAGAAATCATCTTAGAACCATTTTATAAAACACTGGCTAATTACTTGTGGATTTAAATTGATTTTAAAACAACTTTTCACTGCCTACAAACTGTCATAGATACGCAACTCTCAAATAAACCATATATTTTTACTCATGGAGAGTTTTCTGAAAGCCACAAACACATCATCCTAAAATATAGCAAGGCGCACTAATTTCTAAGACATGTAAAACCACTGTTTGGGCTTTTGGACTGAGCCAAAAACGGTGGCCCCACTGCTGACATCATATATCACCTTTGTTTGGTGGTTGCTCCTCTTTCCAGACAAGGATGTCTCGCATGACAAACTATTATGGGATGCACAGAATTCCCAGTTCCAATTGTTGTAAGGATATCAATGATCCTGTTCAAAAGAAGTTCAGTGCTTGATCTGGTTGTGTAGATTTAGATAGTGAACTTCCATTCATAAATGAATAGGGCATACATGAGTTAGTATTACATCGATTGCTGGTCATGCTCTCCGGGAAAACTCACAATTCACAACACTCTATCTGCTGCAGAAAAAGCACCAGTCTCCATTGGACAACCAAATTAGGAAACCCAAGGGATGAGGACATACAATATTCCCAAGTAGCATGTGATTATTCTCCAATGCACCACATAATTTCAGAACTGTACTGTTAAAAAGAAAATTTCAATAACATAAGGGGCCGTTTTCTGTTACGCAGATTTTAGAATCTTGGATTTCCTCAAAATCGTAGACGAGAGACGAGAGAAGAAGGAGACCAGCCGTCGTTTTCTGATTTATCGCCCTTCTTTCCGTCAGCAAGAGAGTAGGAGATCATCCCATGTTTCCAGGTTTTAGAAATCTCAGGATAGGGAAGAGATTTCTAGAACCTGGATTTCTTACTTAAAATCCAAGATTCTAAAGAGAAGCGAAACGGACAGTCCCCTTCTTCTCTTGTTTCCCATCCAAAATTTTGAGGAAATCCAAGGCTCTAAAATCCGCGTATCCAAACAGCCCCTAAGAGTAGGCACAAATTACGGAAAAAAACGACCTACATTTATATAAAGCAAAATCAACATCATGTGTGACAAATCCAAGATGTCCAAAGGTAAGTACAGGATGTACAGAGGAAGAGAGTGAGAGAGGGAGAGAGCATACATGCCAAGAGAAGTATAAGCCCTGTTGTAATCAACTTTAATATCCTGAGCAGTCAAATTACATCCTTCGAAAAAATGGATAATATCGGCTTTCGTTGTATTTCTCCCCATGCCACTCAGCCTTCCATAGGTCAAACCTGAAAATGGGAATATCATAAACATAATGTATCGATGTGTCCATGCCAATGATACATTAAATACCAATTGCTAGAACTATTAGCATAGGAAAAAATCAACATTTTGACTAGAAGAAGAAAATTTTGTGGTCTGAGAAGAAACAATATTCTAGCTGATAATATTTCTGAATTGACGTCGAAATGATAACCAAATTGAGCTCCCCATGACTCATACATTTCGAATGAGATTCTTTCTCACACAACTGGACATATTGGGGATAATTGTGGCATTTCTATGTATCATATTGAATAACACAAATTTGTTCATTAAATTCATGAATTACATCTGCAAAACATTAATTAGAATACAGAATTTTTATTCTAAACATTATTGTGCTGGGGAGGAATCAAGTTACTTCTACAATTCAATTTTAGTGACATAGTTATAGAATTTAAGGGAAACATCCGTACAAAGTAAGGATGCAAGGAATAAATTAACATAAAGTGGATAATTTTAAAGGGAGAATGAAAGACTCCAAATTAATACACACAAAGAGATTGAAAACCACTAAAATGGCATCCTCACTTGTTTGAAATGACAATCCTTTAAGACATTCACAACTACCATTTTGGATTGAACTCTGTCGAGAAAAGTTGTTTGGGCAGTTTCAGTCAAGAGATATAGCTCCTTTAGCTTTTAAAAGACTTCATTTACAAATCGCAACAGGTAATATACAGGGGGAAAGTGATCAGCACGGACAAGAAGGTATAACTAAACTCTTCCTTCATTCGAAGTTTTAAAGAAACTATACACGCTTTACATAGAAAATGAGTAGGTAAAAGTGTAAAACAAACATCAAAATTTAGCATGAAAATTTGCAAACATTAAAGAGTCAACACGGTCAGATTCTCAGATGAAAGTAACAGTCGGACAAGATGGACTACAAGCAAGTGATTTAAAGAATAATTTAACTCATGGTGGTAAAAGGAATTTTATCACATTTATTGATGATTTTTCTAGATATGCAATAGTGCTTAGAAGCAAACATGAGTCATTAGAAAATTTTAAGAGCTATAAATAATGGTAGAAAATCAATTAGAAAAGAAAAGTAAGATCCCCAGATCAAACCATGGAGGAGAATACATTTCACCTGAATTAAATAAATTCGGTGAGGAGAATGGAATAAATTCATCACGTAACATTGTAACAGGCATGCATTCACCCAAACAAAATGGGGCAGTAGAGTGAACAGAGAAAGTCTTATTGGCATGGTTAATGGCATGTTATCTAATTCTAGTTTACCCCATAATCAATTGCGTGATGCACTTCTTTCAGCTTGCTATATTCTAAAAAATGTTTTTAAAATTTAGTGAAAAAAACTCCATATAAACTATAGAAAAATAGAAAACTGAGTTTTAAATACCTCAAAGGGTGGAGATTGTTTAACCAGGGTAGGGTTGACTAGTCCAAAAAGATCTAAATTAGGATACAAAAGATTGTAAATTCGGTAAATTGTGAATACATTGGATATGCACAAAACAGTTGTGCATAACATATTCTAATTGTTAAAATCAGAAAATAGTGAAGTATAAGCTAATACTAAATTAGAATCTACATGTGCTGAATTTTTTAAGATAAATTCCCATATAAAACTAAGAGCTATAAAACAAAAGTAGAAAATCAATTAGAAAAGAAAAGCAAAATCCTCTTATTCACCGAAACAAAATGGGGTTGCATAGAGAAAAGTAGAACCCTAATCGACATGGTTAATGACATGTTATCTAATTCTGATTTATCTCATGATTGGATCAGACCTAGGGTTAGCGAGTTTTTTAAAGAGAACTTTGGAGAGTAATGTGTGTAGTATACAGTGAAAATCAATGCTATCAATCTCTAGAATAGATTAAGCATTCCAGTAAACTTTTATGACAGAAACCCTAACCCTAACCTTATGATGAATAAACAATGACGGGGAAAGAGGAAGAAGAAGTTATACCTTGGATTGGTGGTTTAAGAAACGGATCCAGAGAAGGATCCTGACCGTCCCTTTCGGCCGAGAAATTCCTCGGCATCTGGCGAAGAAGTGGTGGAAGCCATTGATTTGATTTACGCGACAAAAAAGCGTTTGATTTTAGAACATTTCCAAGCAAACTCAGCCTCTGCATTCTTAGACCTGCGAATTATTGAAGAAAAACGAGTTCGGGAAGTAGAATATAGCGGGAAAACCACAAAGAGCAGAGAGAAAAATTTAGGTATTCAAATCATCAATATTTTGCTCACTCACGAGTCACGACCTATGAGCAATGAAAACATTTCTAGAGAGAAGATAGGCTCAAACATTTCTAGGGGTGCAACTCGGGTAGGGTTGGGTCGGGTCGAGGCCAACCCAACCCAACCCAACCCAACCCAAAAACTTCCACCCCCAATCCTAACCCAACCCAAATTGATTTTTCCCTAACCCGAACCCAACGCAACCCAACCCGATTTCCCAAGTTGGGTTAGGTTTCTGCTGAAATCTTAATGAAAAAAATGCCTATTTAAATCAGTTACCCCATCAAATGCCTCTTTAAATCTTAATGAAAAAAATCGGAGAGAAAGAGAACCTTGTAGGTCCTGTGGCGGAAGAACCGAAGAAGAATGAGAGATTGTCCGATGGAGGATTAGAGGTTGTTGGCTTCTCTCAAAGAGAAATAGAGAATAAGAATTTCTACTTTCTAGGTTAGGGTTTGCCTTTACTTTTTGTTTTTCACTTTTTGATAAGTATATAAAGTATACACTATTATATTTTCAATGATAGAAAATTAGAAGCTAGAAAAACAACACGTGAAAAACTAAAAATGTCAAAAAGTAACGTGTTAATCTTATTCTTTGCCGGATTACGGTTTGGGTCGGGTTGCCTGATGCCAAACCCAACCCGAATTTTGGTTGGGTTGCCAAACCCCAACCCAGACCCGGACCCGAACCCAACCCGGATTTTGTCAACCCAACCCGCGCAAAATTCAGGTTCAACCCAACCCAAGTTGCACCCCTAGCTTGGATTGCATTAAAAACATTTATGACGGAAAACAATTTCCTAGAAATTTTTTTGTTGATAGGGAAAACTGTTTCCGAGGTTGATCAGTTAACTTATCTGAGCTTGAGATTTAAAAATCATGTGGGCCACATGTTTATTATATTTTCCAAAAGCTTTCGCAATGCAATTAAACAAGAAAAGACAAGTCGAGTTACTGCAATTATCAAAACATGGTAGTGCCAATATCAGTAACAAAAAAGTGTATGTAAAAGGGAAAACCGAAAAAGTCCTCGCGTGTTTGGTAGCGGACAACAGAAAGAAGGAAAATTCAAAAACCTGCTCCCGTAAAAACCCTCCCTAATAGAATAAAAAACACTCGCGGCTTCTTAATTTCTTATTGGATCCGAAATTCTCCGATATTCTTCTTTTGCCTTTCTTACACGCAAATCTCTCACAGTATTGATCTGAAACCAGCTGCGTTGTATTGATCTTTGATTTCTATAGCAAATCGTTATTATGAGGATTGGATCGAGGTCGCATCTCGAAGTTTCAGTTCTTCTTCTTTCTTCGATCATTCTATGCTCTCTTCCAGGTAAATTTCTATCTTCTTTCCGATTCTTATTCTCAAATTAGGGTTTGCCTTTCCTCTCTCTCTCTCTCTCTCTCTCTCTCTCTCTCTCTCTCTCTCTCTCTCTCTCTCTCTCTCTCTCTCTCTCTCTCTCTCTTGATTTGTTTGAGATTGAAAACGGAAGTGATGAAATAAAATATTAAATTTTGATTGGAAAAAAGATAAAAGAAATAGAAGCGTTTTGAAGAAAATCAAGAAGGGGGTTTTACTGAATGTTATTAATGGTGGATTTCAAACATATGAATGTGACACACTGGAAGAGAACTATAATAGATTTGCTTAGGCCCTGTTTGTTTTGGAAGCCGATTATTGGGCTCAAAATTAAACGTAAATGTTAGATAATAATAAGTTTTGGACTCACAATCGGTTGTAAATTCGAAAAAAAACAGGGCCTTAATGTTACGCCGTCATATGTGCACTAGGCAGTTATGTATGAGGGGTGAAAAATAGGCATGTGATAGTGAGTAGTTGCTAGATAATTTTATCTAAATGATAGGTTTGGATTTGAATAGTGTAGTTAGGTTGGTTTGGGTGGAGAATTTGTAGGGATTAGGAATAGTGTCCTGGTTTATCGGATAAGCAGTAGGGAAGAATAAAAAGGAGGAAATTGTATGCGTGGAGAAAGGAGAATGTTCAGAAAATTGGCATGAATAGAAGATAATTTGCAAGGTCCTGCTGGCCTCAATACATTTAAAAGACAAGGCCCTGCAATGTTATCGTTGGTTGGAGATGACCAGAGAGGACCACTGGAGTGGGCCGACTTCATCCAAGCTCTAA
Source organism: Tasmannia lanceolata (assembly GCF_043159265.1). Taxonomy (NCBI): domain Eukaryota; kingdom Viridiplantae; phylum Streptophyta; class Magnoliopsida; order Canellales; family Winteraceae; genus Tasmannia; species Tasmannia lanceolata. The sequence continues at coordinate 13,528,453 of NW_027518695.1, forward strand.
ACTAGTTCTATAAAGCAATATTAGGAACAATTTGAAGAGCTGACCAGTTGTACTAGTGGATTACCGGAAATTTTTTGTGAGCTGTTTCATCAGTGGCCTTTGGGATGAAATTAAGGCAGGCATATCAATACAGCCATTGGGTTGGCATGGTTACAAGAAGAGAGCATTGAGGCCCTGGCTCGATAAACGAAGGGGAATTGGAAACCAGCAACGTCCAGTAATCCTAGCTCGAATCCATTTAACCAGGCTTCTCTACCTCCTATTCAGCGCCTGACACGAGCAGAAATGGATGAACGTAGGTTGAAGGGCGTATGCTTTAATTGCGATGAACGATACAACATTGACACAATATTCAATAAAAAAACAGAATGTCACACTTGACAAGGTACAAAAACATGTCCACACACCCACATTAAGTCTAACACTTTCAGCAATACAAGTAAAAGTGTCCAAAGGAGTGTCAACACGTGTGGACACGCGTGTCATGTCGGACACGGCAGGACACGTGAGTCGGCAATAAATTCGAAGTGTCGGCTAAATCATAGCGTCCAACTGATTGATAGTAAGCGAATGGAGAAATTCTAATGAAGCTCGTGCTAGGAGCAGCCACACAACTATTTTCTTTGCCTATAGAAGAGGAGGAAGTAGCTTCTATTCCTACAATGTAACACTATTATGAAACCTTTTTGATGTCTTTGCCAAACCGCAGGGTCTCCCTCTGACCGGGTCACACGACCATTGCATACCTTTGAAACTGAGAAGCCAACCCCCTAATATCAGACTGTATCTCTACTTGTACATACCGAAGAATCAAATCGAAAAGGCAGTACAAGAGATGTTGGCTACCAGATTAATACGTCCCTATTTTAGCCCGTTTTCTTCTCCAGTTCTGATGGTGAAGAAGGATAACTCACATCGGATGTGCGTGGACTATTGAACGCTAAACTGCAGCACTATTAGCGATAAATTTCCAATTCCTACCATGACAGGTTATTGGATGAGGGTTACATGGTGCTCGATATTTCTCCAAGTTAGACTTACGATCGTGGCTAGCAGCCTATCACTAAATTCATGTTCACCCATTGGATGTGCACAAGACGACTTTTCGGATGCGTGAATGGCACTACGAGTTCCTCATTATGCCCATCAGGCTAACCAATGATCCGTCTTCATTTCAGAGTTTGATGAATGAAGTATTCTATCTGCACTTTTGCAAGTTTATTCTTGTATTCTTTGACAATAGTTTAGTGTATAGCCAAAGCTGGCCGGCCCACCTTCAACATCTGCATGCGACACGCTCCAAAGCAAGCACCAACTTTACAGAAAGAGATCTAACATCAAAGTGACTATTTGGTTGAAGTGAATTAGAATATTTAGGCCACTTCATTTCCCAGAATGGGGTAGCCGCCCGCAGACCCTTCAAAGATTTCCGCCATGGAACAGTTGTCTAAACCAAGGACTACGGTTGACTGGATATTATAGACGGTTCATTCTCGACTATGTGAAGAGTAGCTACCCTTTGACTCAATTGCTTAAGAAGGATACTTTTTGCTGGGCAGAACAAGCCTGTGCATACCTAAAGAAGGCCACACCAGGTGTAGGAATCGTTGTTGTTCTGATGCAAGAGGGAAGGCGGATTGCATTCCTTAACAAGGCCTTATCTGAAAAGAATATAGGTCTCTCTACATATCATAAGTGGTGCTCGCCATCCTCTACCTAGTGGGAAAGTGGGGGCCTTATCTTGTTGGGCACCATTCCAATCCAGACAGATCACAATCTCAAGTATTTGCTAGAGCAACACATCACATCTTCAACACAACAGAAGTGGCTTACCAAATTGTTGGGTTACGATTATGACATCATATATAAGAGCGGTCAAGAGAATAATGTAGCAGATGCACTCTCTAGACCACATGAAGCTGACGCTACCATGCATGCCTTGTCTGCCATACTTCCACAATGGCTAGATGTGATTCTGCAAAGTTGGGTTGTGGACCCCAACTTGTAAAAATTGGTGACAGAGCTCCAATCTGATTCGTTTATTTGCAATGGGATTGAACTAGTAAAAAGGAAAAAATTTATACGGACAAAAATGTACTTTCACATAAAAAATTAATAAACAAATAGCTAACAGGAAAATTGGCAAGGCCCAAATAAGACACATGCACCATTCCACACCACTACCACGGTCTGGACCAGCTCAGCTTGGCATGTGCATGAAAAGAATTCCCCAACGTTCTTTTTTCTCTTAAAGGTCCCAACCCTTAACAATCCGTTTGCTTCTTTTTTTTTTGAATGGCTAGCAATCCGTTTGCTTGCAACACTTTCCTAGTAAAGAACCTGGAAAATAGGTGAAAAACCAACATATTTGTTATGATTTTTCCCCACTTTCTAGGATTCTTTCTTACAAAAGTGATGCAATCACACGGACCCAAGAGATGAGCAACCATTTAAATATCCAGGGAGCACTGTCTTCCAAACCGATGTGGGACTAAAGTTCCCAAGCAAAACAAAAGAAAGACATGAGAGAACTAAATATTGAAGCACCTTTTCCAAGAAATTTTGAAATATGCTTTTGTAATACATAAAAATAAACAATCCCCACTATTTTAAAATTATTAGAAATCAAAATTATGGAAGTAATCAAGGCAAGCGAATAAGTTATTTATTAACAAGGCCTTAGTGTAGATAGATAGTAGAACTAGTGTCTTTAACCAAGAAATAAGAATAATAAACTAAGACAGCATATCATACACATAACAAATTTAGACACAACATATCATACACATAACAAATTCAGACACATGCATATTCTCATGTTGTAGCATTTTTCGGCTATTTACTTAATTCTGGTTTTCATGAACCTCTAGAGAATCAACTTTAGGAAATGCTATAAAATACAAAGAAATCTAGATGAAATAGATTTTACACAATCACACTATTTAATCAGGGATAAAAATTGATTTTGTGAGAAACTTTAGGAAATCCTATAAAATCACGGAAACGTATGGAAGCATATGCAAATGATAGAATTTAAAGATGAAAATTTAGGAAATGCAAAAATAAGCACAAAGACGCACTTAGAAACCATCACAAAAGCAATACAAATTAGCAAAGACAGGCGGGATGGGAAAGGAGAGATGTGATAGACTGTCTCGTAACTCTCGTTAAAACATTTAAGAAATTCCATTCCATGTTGGATTCGTCATTTTTTCGTTTCAGTTTAGGCGTTTCTAGAACAAAAAGAAAAGCAATAAAAATGATTGTAACAAACTTTGTTTCATATGCCAAACATATTTTTTCTGATTAAAATAAAAATTAAAAAAAAGAACTTTTTTTTGAAACATTGCCAAACACCCAACTCTTGTTTTTACGTTCTTTCCAAACACTCCATAAAATTGCCACCAAACATAACCTTCATAAGGTTGTGCGTTTGACCGGGAGTAGCCTATTAAAAACCAATCCTTGAAATATAAAAGAACATAATGACAAACTGGAATAAAACTCACAATATCCAGGGTAGAGCAGGAATTCATAGCTGGTTTAGCAAATAACCTCTAGAAAATTCCCTTCATTTCTAATACTATACAATTTCCATAGAAGCTATCCATTGACTTGATTTAATCCTCAATCTGGTTATCTTTAGACTTTAGACATCCACTCCATGTATAGTAAAACACATTGAGTAATGCAGAAAATTCAACCACCAAAATGATATTATATTCATTTCTGTGTAATCTCATTCTCTAGCCAATTAGTGGATATCTAGTAGTGTAAAATCTAAAATCTATAATTTCTATGTGCTGGTTGTTTCCTTGGAAGTAATCAGTAAATCAAGGAAAAAAAGGAAATGATAAGGAAGAAGAAGAAAGAGTAGTTTTTGTGGGGATGAAAGTTGCACCATGTCTCTCTCTCTCTCTCTCTCTCTCTCTCTCTCTCTCTCTGTTACTATTCATAACATACATCTGACATGACAAAAATACTCATGCGTAAAATTCACAAAAATACTCTATTCCAACCCTCCCCCTTAAGTTGAACTATAGTTGTCAATCATTTCTATCTTGGAAAGGCTGTCTCCGAGCTGTTTGCCTGCCACTGTCTTGGTTAGATCATGCCATTTTCTAAATGTCAACTGATCTCTTCAATTCTTTGCAGGAATTCTTTCATCAAGATATGTTACACTTGCTTCTATTCAAATTTTTGCAACCCATGAGTGGTTCAATGCCAAACCAACAGTTTATTTTCACTGCCAAGGAGGGAACAAGACAATTTTGCCAGATGTGAAGAAAACACACTTCATTTATACTTTCAAGGGTGAAGAATCTTGGCAGGTTTGTTTTATTTCAATTCCTAGGCAGCTTAAAATTGATATTCTTGGTCTTAGTTTTCATTAAAACCACTCTTCTTTTTTATTTATTTAGTTTTATTTCATGAAAGAATTATTGGTTTTAGAGTCTAGACATATTATTTATTGTTGCTTTTGGTTGTTGTTGCTGCTGCTTTTTACCATATGAAAAAGCATACAAGTAGTTCTTTGCACCCCCTAAAATACTTTCAATTTTCAAATTTGCTTCAAATTTTGTAGTTGTAGCCACTTATCCTTTATTTGAAGATTTTTTTGAGTAGTGTCTGTTGTCTAAATACAAAGGTTCTATTAATAGAAAGATAAACACACAAGAACTCAATAATTATAATGGTTCTATTAATTGAAAGACAATCATACAATAACTCAAAATGAAAATCACCATTGAAATATAATCATACAAGAACTCAAAATGACAATCACCAACAAATTGGGAAGGAATCTCCCTTCTTTTCCAAGAATTGCGTCATCTCCCTTCAACGTGCCATGTCAACTGGATCTCTTTCCCCTGACAACTTTGCCTTCTTGTCACCATGTCATGTCAACGGTCCAAACTCCCAACCAAGTAGCTAGAAAGCCGCCAACCTTCTTGACAACTTTGCCTTCTCTTTGGAGTAATCTGCTATGCCTGATGAAGCACATTGTTATGAAGGATCTGACCTTATTATTTTAGGAAAAGGAAAACCCTTCATAACTGACGTAGAATGGATCTATGGAAGATATGCATCTCCGATACCAATTTGACGCAGGACGATCTACGAAAAGGTTCGATATGTAGCTTTGATACCAAATTCATGTAGAGCGATCTATGGAAGGAAATATCTTTCAAAGATTAGGCTCACTAGGGTGAAGAATTAAGTATGGCAAAGAAATTAGGATATGCTGGATATAGGGATTTGAATTTACTTGCAAGAGTGGACTATTATAGTAGAAAAAATGAGTGAAAATCAGGGTTTTTGACTAAAATACCTTCTAATGACTTAAAGACTTTCCCCACTTAAATTCTCATAATACATGCATGGGACCTATTTAAGACTCTCATAACTCAAAGAAACCAAGTGATATTGGTGGGAAAAGACCATAGTACCCCTCTTATAACTTAAGAGACTATAACACTTTAAAAACTAAGTAAAACTCTTTTAACATTAATAACGGGTCCCATCTTCTTAACTTCATTCTTCATGGAATCTAATCCCCTACTTTAGAGGACTCGACCCTTTCGAGTATAATTGTCAGTGTCATTGCCAGAAGGTCGTCAACTCTGATCTTTGCACGTGTGGGATACGATTGTCCCTTCCAATGGACTAGGTATTTCCATCGTAGTATGTCAGACAAGCATATCCTCTGATGAGCATAACTTGGATTTCAACTTCAAGTTCAATATAATCTTTTAGCTTTACGAGCGTTAGTGGAACAAACAATACCGTGTCTACTTTTGTAGCATCATTCGCATCCTTGGGCACTAATTGAAGCTCTCACAGACTCTGTCGATTGACTTTTCTTTTTCAGGCATAGTAAAGATATTCGCCATATTTAGTGTTAACACATATGAGCCAAGTATCGTTGGAATCTGCTTTGTATGACAATAGTGACTCTGGTATGTTGCTCTAATCTCGTGCTCTTCGTAGAAGGTATCAACAATGATTGTTCCGGTGCGAACTTATGATTGTGCATCCTGTGGAGTCTACAACGCTAGAAGATGTCCATGAAAATCTTGGTGAGTACGATCCACACGATCTAGGTGGGACTGCAACTAGGGTTGCAACTCGGGTCCGGAGGGTCAGGTTTTCTTGAACCCCACTCTACCTGAGAAATTATCTCGGGTCGGGTGGGGTTGTGTTTTCTTTGAGAAAACCCTAGGTTCATAAACTCGACCCTGCCCAAGATAGTTTCTCGGGTTGGTTCGGGTCGGGTCGGGTTTTTATTATTTAGCGTAGGATAAAGACTAATTTCAACGATTGTAGAAAAGACATATTTTCACACCAAAAATCTCTAGATTTATATCATCAAGTTTACAAATTTAAGAAAGAAACTATTTTTTCACATCACAAACATAATAAGCCCAATGGAAACAATTATATCAATATATTATAAATTAATTCGCCATGTTATTCAAGAGATATTTATGAAAGTCATAGTACACTTATGAGTCGGGTCGGGTTTTGGGTTTTTTTTTCCTTTAAACCCTACCCGGCCCAAGATTGAGTCGAGTTTTTCAATCTAAAACCCTACCCAACCCAAGACCCATAATTTCTAAACCCGACCTTGGTTATTTTCAGGTCAGGTAAAATCCGACCCAAGTTGCAACCCTTCAAATTTGGCATTTAAGCCTTCCAACGACTCAACTATTCGGTCGCGTTCCATTAGACTCGAGTGATAATTAAGATCGCTACGTGTGGGTATACGATGGAAGCCCGGAGGCTAAAATGGAGCACTGATCTTAGGACGAAATAATATGAATGAGTGTGAGACCTTACAAGACCCAGGCTCTTATACAAATTTGAAGGGTCTATGGAAAGGTCTGGATATGTAGCTCTGATACCAATTTGATGTAGAACCGTTTATGAAAGGGTCTGGATTTATAGCTTTGATACCAATTTGAAGCAGGACGATCTGGATACGTAGCTCTGATACTAATTTCAAAGATTGGGCTCACTTTTTAGTCTACTCGGGTGAGGAATAAAGTTTGACAATGAAAACAGGATATGTGTAGGGATTTGAATTTAGTGGCAAGAGTAGACTCTTGTAGTAGGGAAGAAGGATGAAAAGGAAGTGTGAAAATTAGGGTTTTGAATCCTAAATATGCGGGTCTTGACTTATGCCGAAAAAGTGCACGTATGCCTGGAAGGTGCAGACGTATGCCGAAACAGTGGAGATGTATGTCGTAAAGGTGCAGGCAAAGGTTTTGGCAAGATTAAGGGATGCGGGGATTAGGGTAAGATGGGATGCGTAAAACAAGAAGAAAAATTAGGGTTTTGAGGTTTTAGGAAAGAGGAATGAATATTTTCAGTTCTTGGGCTGATTGTTTTTCTAGAAGAAACTGAGAAATGAATAGAGAAACTAGGAAAAATATGGATTGCAAGTAATGAAGAAACAAGATACTTCTCTCATGGCATCCCACCAAGAGTTTTTCTTGGCATCTCACCAAAAAAGAAGATTATGCTAGAATCACACTAGCAATTCCGAGATTTTGCACTAAGGGAACACTAGACATCGCACAGGGCATCACACCCTAAAGAACAGATATCACATCCACACGAGAGAGAAAAAATTTCAAATCTTTATTCATTCCATCATAGTATAGCGTCAATGAAAAGTGCCTTGAGGCTACTTATATATAAGAAAAGAAAGAGAACTAAAAATTTCTAAAATCCTAGTAGAAAACCTAACACTTTTGGACTAAAATACTCTCTAATGACTTAAAGGATCTCTCCGCACAAAATTTTCATAATACATGTGTGGGGCCTATTTAAAACTCTCATAATTCGAAGAAACCAAGTGATATTGATGTGAAAAGACCATGGTACCCCTGTTATAACTTAAAGAGACTTAAATAACACTCTAAAAACAAAGTAAAACTCTTTTTAACATGAACGATAGGCCCTATCTTCTTGATTCATCATGGCCTCTTGGATGGTCTCCCATCAATAACCCACTGGCCTTGAATTTTGTCTGCCTTGTCACTGAAATTTGGTTTCTGGAAACCTGCAGGTAGTGCATTGCAATTTTCAAATGATGTCCAAAGGGCATTATGTTCCTATTCTATGAACTGAAAATTTATATAAGCTGATCTTGCTAAATCAAAGGAAGAAGAGAATTTATGTTCCTATTCCCCAATTTTAAAGATTTGATTGTTTTTTTAAGACATGGAACAAATTTAATAGAAAAAAAGAGCATAAACATGCAAAAAATGTAAAAATATATTGAGAGATGCAAGGCCACACTAAATCCCAAAACAAGAACCCTGAGAAAAATGGGAATTGATGTAAGAACATGAAGACTTTTTATCATTAAAAAAATGAAGAATTTCTCCGACAACAAGGGGAATTAATTCGGCAACAAAGGGAATAGGATATGTACATGAAAGAGATTTGAGTTCAGTTTGCAATGATTACTCAATTCTGACGCAATAAAGGGGTGCCAATTGCCCTGGGACCTGTCAAGATCAAGATGAACCCTAGGCATCAAGAGATGCATCAAGCTCCAATTGATTCAAGATATGCCGACAAAAGTTCGTAAGAAGTTGAAGATGAACTCCTTGAAACTGGAGTTGCTTATAGCTACGATAGTGATGAAGAAGAATCTATAAAAGATAGAATGGATTTGAATGAAATGGTAAAGCTAGGCTTGATTTCTAGTATTACTTCAGGTATGATTTTTGAAGAGAAGGCATTCAATGAAGAACATTACATTCCTTTTACTAATATTGATTTTTCAAGATTGTAGGGGTTCGACCCATCTTAAAAACATTCTTTTGGAAATCTAGTTCAGACAATTGAAATTATAATCGAAATCAAGTTCAGACAATTGAAGTCTTTCTGTAGAATGATAGAATGTATTCCTTGAGTTCAGAAAGAAGAAGTGAACGAGAGAATTGGAAATTTATCATTGGATGGTAATGTAAACCTTGAAGAAAAATTTAAGGTCGATAGTTTCTTGGTTATGTACTTATGTTGGATCAATGCAATACGAAAAGGTTGGCAACATCTATAGTAGTGCTTTTTTTTTATGACAGCTAGATTGCCATAAATTGTTGGCAATTGATGATGAAAACTCGAGGGCGAGTTCTTTTCAAGAGGGGGCGATTGATGTAATACATCTCGTACACATTGAAGTAAAGACCTATATGTACAACTTGTAGAGCGTTCGAAGGAAATCAAAAGATACACAGAAGGGGTAAAAGGAAGGAATGTTCATGACTAAGGCAATGCGAGAGAATGAAAGCATCAGAACAAGAGAAGTATCAACACTAGTGCAAGAGAAGAGGAGTTTTCCCCCACGAAATTAGGACCCACTCTATATTTTAAGTTAAGTGTGTTTTAGTCATGGGAAAAGGGGAACCACTTCACTATTCATGCACTTTTAATAACAAAGGTTTTAAATTTCGGCCGTCACCGGTGCAAGAGAAGAGGAGTTTTCCCCCACGAAATTAGGACCCACTTTATTTTTTAAGTTAAGTGTGTTTTAGTCATGGGAAAAGAGGGCCCACTTCACTATTCACGCACTGTTCAGAACAAAGGTTTTAAATTTCAGTCGAAACGACACATTTCAGCCGAGATATTTCGGTTTCGGGCAAAGCCGAAACGAAATTTACATGAAATCATTTTTTTACAAGAGTTTGCCGAAATTCTGAAATTTCGCCGAAATGTCGCGGAAATTTCAACTGAAACTTTGTTTTTAAATTTCGGTGGAAATTTTAGACATTTCGGTGGAATTTTTTTTAAAAAAACCAAAATTATTTTCATATTCGTCGTTCCGTGGTCACGAGTGGAGTGCGTAAGCCCCTTTAGAGATAGGGGCATGCAGTATGATTTCTGCCAAAATTTCCACTGAAATCGAAATATTTCAGTTTCGGTGGTGACAGAAACCGACACCTAAACTGAAATCTAAAACCTTGGTTCAGAACACTATCCAGTATTCACGCAATGTTCACAACACTATTCACGGATCGTTCACATCATTATTAAGGTTTTTTTGTTTGTTTTTGTTTTGTAGTTTAAGTGTTTTATTTTTTTCATTAGGATCAGGGTTTAAGGTGGGTGTCAAGGTGAAAAGGATATAAATATCAATGTAAAGCTCACTTTAGGGAACTTTTTGAAAGGTGAATGAGAAGAAAGTTTTTGGGGAGTTCTTTTCTTTGTTCTTGTGCAGCTTTGCTGTTTTTGTTTACCCTTAGGGTGTGTTTGGATTACAGGAATCATGAATCAGTATTGAAATCAAATTCCAATCCCCACGGTAAAGGGAATATCAATTCTGATTCTACTGTTTGGGTAAGCATTATAATCGCTAAATAGGGAATTTGTAAGTAGTGAAAGATTTTCTCCCTAAATTTAGAGAGAGATATTTTCTCCCTGAATTTAGTCGTCTGGAGGAGGGAGGGAGGGAGAATTTTTCACTAGATAGGAGAGAGCCAACCGGTATTGAAAATCGTGCGTTATTAAAATCTGCCCGATATTCTCTCAAATATTCTGCCGCACATTTCCTTTTATGACAAAAGTGCATTCCAAGTGCTGGAATTTGCGGATAGAGAATCAGACGTCAATTCTGATTCCCTGTTCCGGTAATCCAAACTCGCCCTTAAGAATTTGGACGAGAAAACTGCTATCTAGAATACCTTTTTGCTATAGATTTTGTTGGCATTTTGAAGGGTTAATTCACAACTGTATCAATCCGGAATCCGGATCAATTTTTTTACTGTAATGTGAACACTCAAACCTGTCATCTATTTCAAAGATTTAAATAGACTGAGTGTTTTTAGTTTAGAGAGATAAACTCATCTTGAGTTCAAGGAAACTTCAGATGTAAATCAGTTTGTGATTCATAAAAAGTTCTGCGTTTGGGTTTGCTTTTGTTTTACATCACCGTGCTTCTATCCAAAAGCACCTATCAGTGTCTTGTTTGATGGATAGGACATTTTGGGCTTTCTTCAGTTGTTTTGTTTTGTTCTTCAAACCCATGTACGGACTGTGGAGACCCAAATAATGATTTTTACAAGATGCATGTATGTACACTATGCATGTTCTTGGGTTAGTTTTTCTATTTTTCCCTTTTCTTGTTTACATCTTATGATGTACAATTTTAGCAGGTACATAATTTAAGAGTGTCATACTCATAAAACTAACATATCAGTTTCAAAATACTACTATACAACAGAGTAAAGGCACAGGCCCTTAGGTAAGCTGGGTTTCATAGGTACATAAGTAATATACATAAAATAGATGCACACTAAAAATGTATTATATACATCAGTTTGTCGTATGTTATGTCTCTGCATGATCAGTTCCACATTTTTCTTATGTTCCTTTTATTTTCTCCGTTTTCATTTCTTGTGGCCTTTTCTTTTTCAACCTAAAGGAAACTTTCAATGTACCATCCAATACATATGAGTATAGCAGATGCTATGGTAATTTTCTTGTTGGATGATACGGTACCAAAATTTGGGATTTTTCCCCGGTTCCTCAGAGATCCTTGGATTATCGACTTCCACCCATGTAAAATATTTTGATCTTTCAATGTCTCTTAAGACAAAAACCAATTTCCTTGGAAAGGTAGCTTGTTACTCTAGGCTTCCGAAGCAGTATGTTTTTTTGTTCCTCATGAAGTACGATGTTCTCAATTGTTACAAATTACTAACATAAAATTAACCAAAAAATTTCTCCCTTTTGTTTCTTTAGTCTGTTGAAGTGATAAATTCTCTAGTCATGTCTTAGAATTCTTGATTGCCACCATCTAGCCACATGTAAACATACAGTTCATAGACCTGCCCAACATACAGAAAAGTTTTGGTTGCGAAAGCTAACAGTGAAATTGCACATGCTCATTTATTTTTTGCAGCCTCTGACAGAGCTTCCAGATAGCAAATGCAAGCGATGTGGGTTTTATGAAAAGGATACTATAACATCAGACGACGTATTTGATGAGTGGGAGCTTTGTCTTGCCGATTTTATGGCCCCGGATGGAAAATATGTTCGGTTTAAGGATAAGGAATTCAATGCTACATTTATGTGTCCAGAGTGTGCACGTACCGAATCCGGTGAGTGTTTCTACAGATATCAGTTTATTACATTATATCATATGTTATCGTGCGTAATGCATTTTTTCCATTTTATTACAACACATCATCTTTTGAGGTGCTTAATATTTTTTACCCATCTTCGTATCATGATTCCTGCATAACAATGAGTGAATTGCATCCGATTTGAAACTAATGTTAGAAAATAGACTTGAGCTGTTAATCTGGAAGAGCAAAGCCGGGCGCATAGTCCCAACCCTCGTTATCATGTTGATGATTGCTTCAAATTTGGGATGGTAGCTTGACATTGAGCCAGAACACTCTTATCATTTATTTGATAATCTTTAAGAGGACCTGTTTGTTTTGGATTTTGAGAATCAATTTTGAGTCCAACTATCAATTTGGACTCAAAATGGATTCTCAATGTCCAAAACGAACTGTAGGATATGCAAAGCGATGCTCCCTTTGTATAAGATTCAGTGTACTGCAGTGCGGTTTCAGAGCTTATGGAATGAATAAAGAGAATTCTAATCAGGAATATAGAAAAATTTCAAGCCGGGGGGGGGGGGGACTTGAGCTCTACCCCTGTAACAATGAAGGCCCTGTTTGTTTCAGATGTGAAAACTGATGGTGGCCCTCACCATTGATTGTCACAATCTGAAACGAACAGGGCCTAAGAAATCTAGTTTCTAGCTGCAGGATACGTTCACACAAATAAGCATGAACACCTGAATGTTCTACCACGAAAAGGTTAGTGTATGAATGTTTGAATTTTATATATGCATGCCTGTAGGTTCTGTCAGAAGTTCAAGATCAGAAAATGGAGATACTCATAAGGGGATGAGTGTGATTTTAGTGATAATGATCAGTGCAATAGTTTCTGTTGTATCTGTTACTGGCTTGGTGGCTCTGTACAGATACTGGCAAAGGAAGAAGAGGGAACAAGACCACGCTCGGTTTCTAAAGCTCTTTGAAGAGGGCGACGACATAGAAGATGAACTGGGTCTTGGCCATGTGATATAGTCCTATTTTGATGCATGACTTGATAACAACTTTTATCTCATACCATTAAAAAAAACAACTTTTATCTCATGTGTAAAATAGTTTTTGTATAGATATTGTTCTGTTAGTTCTTATGATGATGGAAATTATAATCATATGGTTACTGTATTCAAATTTCAGGAATGTACAAAAGCAAGGCACTTTGATGAGCTGAATGTTGTGTTTTATGTTCTGTGATTCACATTGGTTCTATAGCTTAATGTTCTCAGATCTCCCTCCGAGAAAGGGAGCTTAATATATGCCCATCTCAAAAAAAAAAAAACCAACGGGAGCTTGATAGAGGCAGTTATGGCATTCAAAAGTTTGCAATGCATGCACATCTGAATGTTCGTCTGTATTATATCATGTGCTCAAGGAATGTAGGAGCATGGTTTTAAATTTCGACCAAAATCCGAAATTTCAGATTTCGGTGGAGACCGACACCGAAACGGTCATTTATTTCGGCCGAAATTTTGCCGAAATTTTGCCCTGAAATTGATGAACAAAGACAAGTCTTTAGTATATAATTGAGCAACTCCCTACAGTTCAAAAAAAAGGAGCAAGTCTTTAGTTCTCAAGAGCTTATAGAGATAACGCAACAAGAACCTTCAATTTTCAAAACAATTTTTTTCTAGAATCTAACAAAATTGCCCCAAAAGTAGACTACCAAGACTTCCACTTTTGAATCCTAAGTTTTAAGACAATAAAAATAATTTTCACTTGAATCCTATTTCTAATGAAACTAAATAAGTAACATTGGTCAAATTCGATGGAGTCTGACTCGTAATTATCATTTATAAAAAAGTGATTATCATAGATGTTATCTAACATCCATAAAACGGAGTTAGCCACGCAGTATGTATGGTGACGGCCTAAGTTAGCTGGCTTGTTTTTTTTAAATATTAGCAAATAACTTATTTGTCTCAGCTTTTCTTTGCGCAGCTGGCCGGGCAGGTGTACAGTGTCGAAAACCTGATTAGTTAACATAGAAATTTCACACCATTAAAGAGAATGCTCAGCTGAAACAGTGAAAAACTTGAGACCAAAACTGAGGCCAAATTTCCACTGCAAACTATGTCCAATACATTGTGGAATGCACCCTTGATGCCACACTGAAAATTCAATAGAAATACCTTTGCTTTGCTGAACAATGCATCAAAGACTATCCAGAGGGCTCAACATCTACAGGAAGATGCAACAGAGACCTGCTAGTACAACAATTCACAGGAGAGAAAAAAGCCACCTATCACTCCTAGAAATTGGTCGCAAAATTATCAAGGAAAAACCCAAAATAGCGACCTTTCAGTCCCTTATGACAGTCAAAAACCCCTGAAGAATTGAAATACCTGATTGAATTTCGTGAAATTTACTTAATCATACGAGCAAAATAATAGCAATTTACAAATAACATCTGTCCACATAGAAACACCTTTTGTCAACAAATATACCCAAAAATAGATCAAGATTATTCGCGATCAGCAACAACCCATCATAGTCAACTTGAAAAACAAGACAGAGAATAATTTCTAATCCAACCGTAGTTGCTACTAAGATGCAATTCTTTCCAAAAAGGAGTAATGCTTAATGATGGAAAATAACAAGTCCTTGACAACCTCAGAAATCCAAAATTCAGTTATTTCAACTACATCGAATGATCTTTCAAATTGGTCAAGACTCTCCAGTTTGCCTTTCTTTAATAATCCCTGGCTCGCTGACAAAAAAACTATAGCGGTAGCCCTTTTAAATACCACTTGGACTTGTACGAATTAGTTGTAAGGACGAACCAAGCCCTCTAAAATAGAGCATCGAACCTCTCAATGGGATCTTTCACTCACATTTTTTTCCACCAAGAACGTTTTATGAAACTCTTTGACCCCTAAATTTGGAGTATCCTACTTTCACGTGATTCACAGGGTTCAACAAGCAATCGATATTTCACAACAGGTGGACGTTACCGTGCTGGACACATCGAGGTGAGCTTGGCTCATGTGATCCTTTCCGAGTACTTGGCTTGTTTTTTTGGGCTTAACATCTAGGACAACGCAAAATAAAATATCTCGAATAAAAACCTGCTCCCGTATACAAGTCGATAAAAACGGAAACAGAAGCTCCTTCAATTAAAACCCGTAAAACCGAATGGGCATTTAAATTTCATGAAAATTTTCTTCGACCTAAGATGGAAAGAATAACAATTAGCAAACAAAATCATTAAGCAAGGACAACCCCTTTTTTTGCAGTATGAAACAACAGCAATACGGAAAAAATCAAAGTAAACCCCCTGATCATAGGGAATGATATCTATTTATCACGTATAAAAACAACAAGTGAGATGAAATACAACCCTTAGCACGGATCAGGCAAAAAAGTGAATGAGTAAACACATAAAAATAAATAGCAAAAGATTTAAAAAAGGGGGATTCATACAGCCTCAAGAGACCTTCTTTCTGCCCCTTTAAAAAGTAGTAGGAACCCTGGAAAACAGATGTACCGGGTTGAAAGTCATGAATTATGCTTTCCTCGTAGACGCAAAAAATAAATAAAAATTGATAAGAGAATCTCAAAGCATAGAAACCCCCTTTGTGACAAATATATCAAAGGCGACAAGGACTGTTCATATCTACGTCTACGATCAGCAATAATCAATCATTGTCAACCTGAAAAACCAGACATTGGCTAATTTCTCGTCCGACAGTAGACGCCACTAAACCAACCATTCAATAAATATAGTTGACAAGATGTAACAAATTCTTAACACCCTATGAAATCCGTTGCTTAGACATCACTTGCAATTCTCCTTGTTACATCCCTAAAGAAGAATGAAAAAACAAGAAATCCATGGACGCAAAATTATCAGGGCAAAACCCATAATAAGATTGGCTCGAATAAAAACCCACTCAGGTAAAAAAGTCTATAAACTGAAAGTGAACATCCTTCACTAAAAACCTGTAAAAGCTCATGTCCGTCAAGCGACCTTTCAGTCTTCTTATAACAGTCATAAAAATCCTGAAAAATTGAAATACCGGACTGAATTTAGTGAAAATTGCTTCATCATACAAGTAAAATAATGGCAATTTACAAAAAAACATCTGTAAGGATAGAAACCCCCTTTGTTGACCAATACATCAAAAAATCGATAAAGATAGCCATATACAATCAGCAACAATCCATCATTGTCAATCTGAAAAACAAGGCATTGACGAATTTCTCATCCAACCGTAGTTGCACTAGCCAAACAATTCAATAAACATGAAAATCAACTATTCGGCCACAAATTGATTACAAAAAAATACAATGCTTATTGAGAGGAAATAACAAGTCATTAACACCCACTGAAATCGTTTGCTTTGGCGTCAATTGCAATTCTCCTTTTCACAGCCCTAAAGAAGAAATGAAACAACATAATTATATAACAACCCAAAATAAGCTCGAATAAAAACCTGCTCCGGTATACAATTCGACAAAAATGGAAACAAAAGCTCCTTCAATTAAAACTGAATGTCCATTTGAATTTCATGAAAATTTTCTTCAACCTAAGATGGAAATAATAACAATTAGCAAACAAAAACATTAAGCAAGGAACACCCCACAAATCTTCCACTATGAGAAAACAATATACAAGGATTACAACGGGAAAGCTGTGCAGACACACAAACCCACAAATCTTTGCTTGTCCTCTCACCCAAGATCGTACACGAGAGAGAATTGAGGAGAAACTTGAGAAAAAAAAACCGAGAGAACCCGAGAAAGCCTAAGAAAAAACCTAAGAGAAACCTGACTCTCTCTTCTCTCTACTCTCCTCTCCTCTCCTCACTCTCTCCCTCTATTGTTTGCCGCCACTCTCTTCACGCAATAGTTTTTGGGACTTTCATACCTAGATTTCCAAAACCTAAAGAATTAAACCCTTTCTTATTTGGTTTCACACCAAAACAAGTAATTGCACCAATTTGGGTGGGAAACAAGCCAAGGTGGAGATTGTTGTGCATATGTCTTGTGTGGTGGTGTTTCTCACATCTTTTGCTTGTGTTGGCTGCAAATCGTATTTGATCCTTGTTGAGGAGGTATTTCTTGGTTTTCCAACAAATCCTATTATTGATTCTCTAAGTATCATAATCTACACGTATCAAATTTCAACTTCAAGACGATTTCAATCTATTTCAATGGAATCAGAGAATCTTTTAAGTTACAACCGTTGATGGATGCATGGTAGTACTCATAAGGCAAGTAAAATAAAATCACCTAGAATGTCTTTCCAATATGCCAAGGCGTCAAGCATACAGTCCAACTCAGGAATGAAAACCAATACTTCGTTGGAATCTTGTCAATTGCAAGATTGCATATGCGCCACAAACCATCCTTCTCAATGCAAAACGAACCAGCACCGCAAGCAGCTCATCCTATCACAGTTCAGTACATTGACTAGAAGCTCATCTATTTGCCACCAAAATATTTTGTCTCACGAAGCTCATTTTTGGAATAAACTCACACCCAACACCAAATCAATGCAACGTTTTGGGATCTAACCATGTAATCAGCTATGTCTAATTGTATGCCATGCATGTATATCTCAAATGAACATTTCCACCAATCATACATGCTTTGATTTTTCATTCGTTGAATGATTGTGAAAAGGTTTTCCTCTTCCTCTTTGAGTTTCTTAATCATCCATCTTCTGATAGGATCTCAATGTGTTTGCCAATACTCAACCTCTTCTCACTGGTCCCCCAATGAATTCCAATCCATCATCAGGATACAAACCATAGACCAGTTCATTCTCTACAATCCTTCATTCTATAGCTTGAACGAGCCTAGCTTCCAATTCTCCACCCAAAAATACTACATCTCCCCCGCCCCACCCCATCCCACGCTGCTTGATTGTTGAAAAGGTTCTCCTCTCCAAAACTGTATCACCTAACCTACCTTCCGATATTGGATTTGGGTATTCTGGCAAGAAATTTCTTCTTATGGACTTTTGTCAAGTCGAATTTTTTTCTTCGTTACTTAGATTTCCAGTCTGGTTTTGACACAATTCACTAAGCTCTTCCATCAGCTGGACAGCTTGATGGATCAGGCCTCAAATCATCTAACTATATTGTATTTGACTGGCTCTACTACCATGCTACGACTTCAAGCAGCCATGTCAATTGAAGATTCAAATTTTATCATAGAAATCCCCACAAGAATCTCTACATGCTTCAAATTCAATCTTAGCAACCAAAATTTGTGCATAGAATCTCTACAAGCTTAAAGCCAATGGAGCAATCCCCACAAGAGCCGTCTGATAGAGAATTCTGACAACAGAAATTAGAAAAAAAAATTGCAAAATGAAAAGGTAGTGAGATTACATATATTTACAGATGTGAAACAACCAATTACTCCATAAGCTTAAGCTGTAGGAGAAGGCGTTATTTAAACTTTTATACTTTTAACACGCATCCTCATGTGCGGCCCATCTTATGTGGCCCCTCGTTTGAATTGGCCATTAGACGTGGATTTTTAATATCAAGGAGTTTTGAACCCAGGACCTTTCCTCTGATACCATGTGAAACGACCAATTACTACAGAAGCTTAAGCTGTTGGAGAAGGCGTTATTTAATCTTTTATACTTTACAACATAGATTTCAGCAACTCTGATATTAGACAACTTGGAGCGCAAGCTGTCAGCTCTCCTCTCAATTTAGAAAGTGAAGTTCAACAAGAAATCATATTAGAACCATTTTATAAAACACTGGCTAATTACTTGTGGATTTAAATTGATTTTAAAATAACTTTTCACTGCCTACAAACTGTCATAGATACCCAGCTCATGGAGAGTTTTCTAAAAGCCACTAACACATCATCCTAAAATATAGCAAAGAGCACTAATTTCTAAGACATGTAAAACCACTGTTTCGGGTGTGCCCAAAAAATCAGCTCCATCGGGGATCATCCTAACCCTTCAATCTATAGACGAACCTTCAGCTGAAGGGGCAAACCTTAAATAAATTGAAACTACAGGGGTGTATTTGTCACTTTTTAAACGATAGGGTCGAAGTGGAAACTAGAAGGGGGTGTAAATGTAATTATCCCATTTCTTATTGGATCCGAAATTCTCCGATATTCTTCTTTTGCCTCTCTTACACGCAAATCTCTCACAGTATTGATCTGAAACCAGCTGCGTTGTATTGATCTTTGATTTCTATAGCAAATCGTTATTATGAGGATTGGATCGAGGTCGCATCTCGAAGTTTCAGTTCTTCTTCTTTCTTCGATCATTCTATGCTCTCTTCCAGGTAAATTTCTATCTTCTTTCCGATTCTTATTCTCAAATTAGGGTTTGCCTTTCCTCTCTCTCTCTCTCTCTCTCTCTCTCTCTCTCTTTTGATTATGTTTGAGATTGAAAACGGAAGTGATGAAATAAAATATTAAATTTTGATTGGAAAAAAGATAAAAGAAATAGAAGCGTTTTGAAGAAAATCAAGAAGGGGGTTTTACTGAATGTTATTAATGGTGGATTTCAAACATATGAATGTGACACACTGGAAGAGAACTATAATAGATTTGCTTAGGCCCTGTTTGTTTTGGAAGCCGATTATTGGGCTCAAAATTAAACGTAAATGTTAGATAATAATAAGTTTTGGACTCACAATCGGTTGTAAATTCGAAAAAAAACAGGGCCTTAATGTTACGCCGCCATATGTGCACTAGGCAGTTATGTATGAGGGGTGAAAAATAGGCATGTGATAGTAAGTAGTTGCTAGATAATTTTATCTAAATGATAGGTTTGGATTTGAATAGTGTAGTTAGGTTGGTTTGGGTGGAGAATTTGTAGGGATCAGGAATACTGTCCTGGTTTATCGGATAAGCAGTAGGGAAGAATAAAAAGGAGGAAATTGTATGCGTGGAGAAAGGAGAATGTTCAGAAAATTGGCATGAATAGAAGATAATTCGCAAGGTACCGCTGGCCTCAATACATTTAAAAGACAAGGCCCTGCAATGGTATCGTTGGTTGGAGATGACCAGAGAGGACCACTGGAGTGGGCCGACTTCATCCAAGCTCTAAACTAGTTCTATAAAGCAATATTAGGAACAATTTGAAGAGCTGACCAGTTGTACTAGTGGATTACCGGAAATTTTTTGTGAGTTGTTTCATCAGTGGCCTTTGGGATGAAATTAAGGCAGGCATATCAATACAGCCATTGGGTTGGCATGGTTACAAGAAGAGAGCATTGAGGCCCTGGCTCGATAAACGAAGGGGAATTGGAAACCAGCAACGTCCAGTAATCCTAGCTCGAATCCATTTAACCAGGCTTCTCTACCTCCTATTCAGCGCTTGACAGGAGCAGAAATGGATGAACGTAGGTTGAAGGGCGTATGCTTTAATTGCGATGAACGATACAACATTGACACAAATGTATAATTTTTTTTTATTAGATAGAGTTCAAGAGGATGAAGAGCTTGAGATCTCGACAGACAACACAAAACCCACTAAAGAGGAGCTCTAGATCTTGGTCTATCCGTTAGCGGGCTCTACTTCCTATCATACCATGCGGGTCGAGGGCTATATCGATCGGATGCCCATGATTATACTCATCGACTCTTGCAGTATGCACAACTTCTTGGATCCCGAGGTGGCCAAGCGTACCGGTTGTGATGTACAACCTACCAAACCCTTTCCGTATGTGTGGTCGGTGGAACAAAATTTAGAATCATGGCAGCATGCAAACGCTTCCAACGGGTCATTCAAGATAGTACCTTCCTAGCAGATATGCTTCTACTGCCCTCGAGCAAGTGTGACATGGTATTGAGTGTCCAATGGCTCACTACTCTGGGTCTGATCGTATGGGACTTCAAACAATTGTGAATGTAGTTATCATTCAATTAGAGGTGCCATATTTTACGATGATTCAAAGAAGTCGTCCAACGTATGATTTGTGGACACGGACACGAGTGTTGCGAGTCGACACTGACACGGAGTGTCGGACACGGCAAACCCCCAAACTTTAGAAATGGGGATACGGCTAAAATAGAAAGTATATGTAATCATGATTTTTGGATATGGATTCGCGTGTCTAGTTTCGACATGGATACGAGTTGTCTAAATCAGGTAAACACAATATTCAATAAAAAAACAGAATGTCACACTTGACAAGGTACAAAAACATATCCACACCCACACATTAAGTCTAACACTTTCAGCAATACAAGTAAAAGTGTCCAAAAGAGTGTCAACACGTGTGGACACGCGTGTCATGTCGGACACGGCAGGACACGTGAGTCGGCAATAAATTCGAAGTGTCGGCTAAATCATAGCGTCCAACTGATTGATAGTAAGCGAATGGAGAAATTCTAATGAAGCTCGTGCTAGGAGCAGCCACACAACTATTTTCTTTGCCTATAGAAGAGGAGGAAGTAGCTTCTATTCCTACAATGTAACACTATTACGAAACCTTTTTGATGTGTTTGCCAAACCGCAGGGTCTCCCTCTGACCGGGTCACATGACCATTGCATACCTTTGAAACTGAGAAGCCAACCCCCTAATATCAGACTGTATCTCTACCTATACATACCGAAGAACCAAATCGAAAAGGCAGTACAAGAGATGTTGGCTACCAGATTAATACATCCCTATTTTAGCCCGTTTTCTTCTCCAGTTCTGATGGTGAAGAAGGATAACTCACATCGGATGTGCGTGGAGTATTGAACGCTAAACCGCAGCACTATTAGCGATAAATTTCCAATTCCTACCATGACAGGTTATTGGATGAGGGTTACACGGTGCTCGATATTTCTCCAAGTTGGACTTACGATCGTGGCTAGCAGCCTATCACTAAATTCATGTTCACCCATTGGATGTGCACAAGACGACTTTTCGGATGTGTGAAGGGCACTACGAGTTCCTCATTATGCCCATCAGGCTAACCAATGATCCGTCTTCATTTCAGAGTTTGATGAATGAAGTATTCTATCTGCACTTTTGCAAGTTTATTCTTGTATTCGTTGACAATAGTTTAGTGTATAGCCAAAGCGGGCCGGCCCACCTTCAACATCTGCATGCGACACGCTCCAAAGCAAGCACCAACTTTACAGAAAGAGATCTAACATCAAAGTGCCTATTTGGTCGAAGTGAATTAGAATATTTAGGCCACTTCATTTCCCAGAATGGGGTAGCCGCCCGTAGACCCTTCAAAGATTTCCGCCATGGTACAGTTGTCTAAACCAAGGACTACGGTTGACTGGATATTATAGACGGTTCATTCTCGACTATGTGAAGAGTAGCTACCCTTTGACTCAATTGCTTAAGAAGGATACTTTTTGCTGGGCAGAACAAGCCTGTGCATACCTAAAGAAGGCCACACCAGGTGTAGGAATCGTTGTCGTTCTGATGCAAGAGGGAAGGCGGATTGCATTCCTTAACAAGGCCTTATCTGAAAAGAATTTAGGTCTCTCTACATATCATAAGTGGTGCTCGCCATCCTTTACCTAGTGGGAAAGTGGGGGCCTTATCTTGTTGGGCACCATTCCAAATCCAGACAGATCACAATCTCAAGTATTTGCTAGAGTAACACATCACATCTTCAACACAACAGAAGTGGCTTACCAAATTGTTGGGTTACGATTATGACATCATATATAAGAGCGGTCAAGAGAATAATGTAGCAGATGCACTCTCTAGACCACATGAAGCTGACGCTACCATGCATGCCTTGTCTGCCATACTTCCACAATGGCTAGATGTGATTCTGCAAAGTTGGGTTGTGGACCCCAACTTGTAAAAATTGGTGACAGAGCTCCAATCTGATTCGTTTATTTGCAATGGGATTGAACTAGTAAAAAGGAAAAAAATTATACGGACAAAAATGTACTTTCACATAAAAAATTAATAAACAAATAGCTAACAGGAAAATTGGCAAGGCCCAAATAAGACACATGCACCATTCCACACCACTACCACGGTCTGGACCAGCTCAGCTTGGCATGTGCATGAAAAGAATTCCCCAACGTTCTTTTTTCTCTTAAAGGTCCCAACCCTTATGCTCTGTTTGGTTGCTTGTAGATGAGTAGGAGATTAGGAGAAGAAGAAGTCAACGGGGAGATCACAAGAAGATCAGTCAATGGGGAGATTAGTGGTGGATGAAGGGAATGTTGTTTGGTTGCTTTGAAGATTTGTGGGAGATCTCTGGAAGAAGTCCATTTTATCCATTTGGTTGCAAGTAGATCAGCAGGAGAATAGCAGGGAATTACCTACAAATGCATTTGGTTGCAAGTAGATTGATAGGGGTTTTGTGCAAACAGCAACTGTTTTTGTACCAACATCTACCCAAAAAAAATAGCCGGTCACAATATGAGCCCTTTAGACGGTTCAAAATTCATCTTGTCCGGGACCCGCAATCATATGGATGGTTGAATGTTTGGTCACCCCCAGTGTTTTAGAACATTGGCACATCTGAAAGGGAAGTGGCATGGAGGGTTTTTTTTTTAATTTTTTAAATTTTTTTACCCTTGGAATGCCAAGTATCTGTTGCTTATATATGCAATCTGACCGTTGGATCAACAATACGAATCAGATTTTGTATATAATGATGTTCCTTGAATACTGTTACCCACTCAGATCAATTAAATAGAAGAGACAAAATCTGCCAAACGTGAGCCTCTGTGGCTGTTTTCTCTTGCAAATCTGATCCGCGAAATGGCTTTCTGCTAAATTCCCTAGCAAGTGAACTACAACGTTTCACAAAGAAATTGAGTGGTACATTACAATTTATATGGTGCGTGGGGCATGAAGTCCATGCTTTTTCTTGCTCGACTTCTCTATCAAGCTAAAACCATTGTTGATTAGTCAGCATTCATACTTGGCAAAACCAAGTAATGTTGATTTTCCTCTTGAATCATTCAGCACAAGCATGTAACCCTGAAAAATTGTAATGAAATCCCAAATCCCGTTTTTCCCAATTTGAAGTTGAATTGTGAAACAAATACAACTTCACTATAATGATTTATGGAAATCACAATCTAGACACTTTTTGTAACCAATTTTTCATGTCTATCTTCTTGAATGCAAAAGGCCAAATCCATCATCCAAAACCAGTCTTCCAAGAAACAGAAATTGAGTGTCCTACATTACAATTTATATGGTGCGTGGGGCATGAAGTCCATGTTTTTCAGACAAGTATAGTTGGGCCTCATGCCATAGGATGATCCAAACCATTCATTTGTTGGGCCAATAAGCTCTGACATTGGTAACTCGAGTTTTTACAAGTCCATCTCCATCCCCATTTGTTGGGCCAATATATATATCCATGCAATTGTTGGACAACTTCCAATTAACCTGCAATACTATAGAAAAGAGAATAACGAACATAACGATCACAAGTTCTATTCCCTTCAGTAATTTGAATGTCGAGGACGGCATTGATAAATGCGACGTCCTTCCATCCACCCATAACTCTATTCCCTTCAGTAATTTGAATTGACATGCTGCTTAATAAAGTCTTATCCCTATCTATGTTCCACATACTACAAGAATGTACAAATTGAAGGATTTAGAAAGATGATAGATTTATATCATCAAGAAGCAATAACATTAAGAATTAAAAGAAGCCCCAAACACGACATGGAATGGGGCTTTTAACATATAAGAAATATTAACAAAATGAATTAAAAGAAGCCCCAAAGAAAAGGTCAATCCCACTAAGGTCAACACCCATAAAAGAAGCATTTAATATAACAAGCTTATCCACTAAATCAGCAGTCAATCCCACTAAAGTTAAGATATCATCTAAACAATTAGATTCTACATAGAAGTAATAAGCAGTACAGTCCACTGCCCGCCATTCAAACAAAATAAAGATCCAAGTTTGTCTTCAAAGTGAAGAAGCAGGGCATAGATGGAGTCCAACATAAGATAAGCAGTGCATAGACAGAGTCTAACATAAGTTAAGTTTCACCCTCACAGGTGAAAGCCATAAAACAACAACGGAAAATACTAATATATATGAGACGATGGTGATGGAGCCCAACATAAGTTAAGTTCACCCTCACAGGCCATAGTCTGAAGAGTGGGGCGCAGTAGACCTGCGGTAAAGGAACTTCGAAACATACGACATGCGCATTTCCTTTGGCCGATTTAAAAAGGCTCGCTCCTCTTTTTCGTTGACGGCCAAATAATCATATATATCACAGACGATGGAGTCTGTAAGGCCATCAATGTCCTGCAATGCCTCCATGATTTTGCGGCATTGAATATCCCCTCTCTCATTTCTAGCCAAAATGGCCTCATTTCTAGATCTAAGGGCAGACCCGATCTCTGACAGGGTCTTGGTGAATTCTACAAGATGTTCCTTCATTTCAGGCGTAGCTCGCTTCCGGCGTTTCGTTGGAGCAACAGATGGACTATCCTCTGCCCCCACACTGGTTTGCATAGGTGTTGTACTGCGGAGAGGTCGCGACCTCTCACCCTCCCCAAGCGGCGAACTAGTAGGTGGAGACGGAACATATGGTAGATTCGGGCCATCAGTGGACATGTCGTACTGGGAACCTGTTTCTGGAAAGGCATCGTACTCGTCATTACCCATGTGGGGGGTGTACGTCTCTTTGTCAACAAGCTCTGACACATTCCTATTTGTTTTCTTGAATGTACCATGGGCGTACTCATCTCCAAATATTTGCACCATCTCGTCATAAAATTCATGACGTTGAACGAAGAACCTCTTCCGATTGGGGTAGGACTAGATATTAAAAAAACAGATATCAATGACACAACCCATCATCATTGATATAACAAGATTTTGATAAATGAAATTTCTGAGGAGTTGGTACCTTCAAGTAATCTTTCTGTACCTCAATTGAAACTGAAATTTTCTTCTTCACATCATCCCAACCAAAACCGCTTGTACAAAGCATTTCAGCCAAGATCTTGTAATTTGCTTTCATAGTTTTGACACGGTTTTTAACTTGATTAACCGTCAATTGTGTCTGGCATACCCTATTCACTTCACCCTGTGCAAACTTATACGCAGGTTCCTTGAAGCCAGTGGGAATTTTAGTCCCCTCAATGGATTCTTTCAATAAGGACTGCACCAATACAGTGTCCATGTCAGTCGACCACCACATGTGTTTCAATTTCTCCCCATCGCCTGATTCTTCCATTCCCTGTTTCGTGCTTGATTCTTCCATTCCCTGTTTCGTATTACAATTTAACGTAATGCATAGCTACCCAACAAAGAAATGTCAACAATATGGTATAAGTATGGTACACAGTAATATGGAAAGTACCCAATTCTTAACGAGGGTAACTGCATAGGCATAGTTTACTCTTTCAGATGTTCTGAAAAACTAACTGTAATTGAGAATCAACAACCAATAGACCTTATGAAACATATGCATATCAGTTACAACAACAATAAGTGCCACAGAAAATAACATGAGAAAGTGTCCAGCAAAGTGGGACATGTCCAACAAACAGAGCCTACTGACAAATCCTAAATAAGTATAGAAAATGTCCAACAAAGTGACACATGTCAACATTATGACCCATAGTCATTCCACATATCGACAGCAATCTGTGTTCGAATTCTTTTTCCTTCTCTCCCATCTTCACTTCTAGTCAAACGTGCCTCTCTCGGCGTCCTTCTAGAGGCAACACCCACTTGCGCATGTTGAATGTCATGAGCTGCCGTAACAGTTCTTTCTATATCGGTATCGACCTCCGCAACATACACATCTTGGGGCATTACGCCTCTTATGAAGTTATGAATGCAACAACATGCTATAACAATATCCACTTGCTTCTCGAAAGAGTACATCTGTTCGTTGGTAAGGATGGGGAAACGCTTCTTCAAGACACCAAACGCACGCTCAATTACATTTCGAGCTGATGAATGCCTGTGGTTAAATAGCTCTTTAGCAGTTTGTGGTGCACGTCCTCTAGTTTCGCTTAGATGGTACATAGTCTTCTGGTACGGAGTGATAAAGTTACCCAGTAATGGGAATCCGGCATCAGCGAGGTAGTATGTCCCAGGATGGCAAATAATTCCGCTATCATTTGCTACGGAATCACCTAACATTCTAGAGTCGGACGCCGATCCCTCCCATCCAGCTACGACAAAGGTGAATTTCAAGTCAAAATCACATGCAGCGAGTACATTCTGGGTAGGAGATCCCTTACGACCTATAAAACGAAGTTTAATTCCAGCCGGTACTTTGGCAGGGATGTGTGTCCCATCTATCGCACCAATACAATCCTAAAGATTGAAAAGTGAAAGTATTAGTGCAATAAAAATGGCTAAGTATGACCAAAACTTAACGAGGGTAGCATGATACCTTAAAGTATGGGTACCATCTAGCATTCTCCCGAATTTGCCTCGGTGTGTCTGTTGAGGGGGGTTTTATAAAGAGGTCGACCATTCTCAGTATGGCACGAAGAACCTTATTGAAGTACCTAGAAATGGTCTCCCCTGATCGTTTACAGTATACTGTCATGCAACGATTCCGCTGATTGTGGGAAATTGTGTGCACGAAGATCGCCATCTGCTCCTCAACAGTGCAATGGATTGTATCACTAAGTAGTCCGTTATTTTTAAAAATATCAACAAACCTTCTAAAGCATTCGGGGTTCATCCGAAGGAGATTATGGCAATGCACATCAGTGTTCACCACAAAGTTGACAAATGTTCGATAAGTTCGGTAATTGTTCTCATAAAGCGCCCTTTCTATGAAAAGCCCTTGTTCCTCCATCTCCGTGGTAAAAAATAAAGTTGTTCCAACTACAGCCAAGGCTGCCACTTCTGTAATCATGTCATCATCATCTTCATTCTCACTAGCATCAGTTCCATCAATATAGTCATCATCATATATGTCATCATCATGGTTGTCCATCACGACTTCTATTTGTACGGGTTCAAGCCTAACGACAGGTAGGACTTACCGTTAAGAATAGAACAATCGCCCTCGACCAATAAACATTTGACAAACAGAGATCTCCAATAAATTTACTCCATCTAATTAACTAGCAAATTCTACTGACTAATTCCGAATAAAAAACACTTCTAATACCCTCACAACACAAAATACGTTCGAGGTTTCTAGTTGTCCTTCCATCATTGAGCCTACTTACAAAGATTATGTTGTTTATCAGTAAACATATATTCACAAATTTCAAGTAAAGAACAGAGTAAAAAAAATTAACTTATATTTACATGTCAACGTAGTTGAAAAATAGTCCCAACATTTTCAGTCGATGTTTTGATGTGCTAAAATACAAAACCCATCCCGTAATCACACACAATCATCTATTTTGCCCTACAAGCTCCTACTTTCAACATACTGAAATTATTTTTGAAGAACCAACACTCAGTAATTTATTATGAAAAACTTTTTTTCTGGAGTACAAAAAAGCCCACATTAGAAATCCATTTCGTAGATCAATAAAAACCCTCCTGAAAAAACCATCCAGAAACCCTATTTTTTTGTAAAGAACATCATAAATCCAAGATCAAATAAAAAAAAATTAAGTCCTGCACAAATGTGGAGACCATCCTAGTAAAAGTTCTTCTGAAAAAACCTTCCTGCAATCCCATTTGTAGAACATCTGGGGACTGAGACAGAAAACCCTCTACTCTCAAATGGAATAAAAAAAACCAAACCCACACACCACAAACCCAGATCGAATAATAAAAAAAATCACAAAGCCCTACTAGTTGAAAAATTCACAAAAATCACAAAGCCCTAGAATGAAAGGTATCAAATGTTCACAAAGGAAAAAAAATCACAAAAATCACAAAGCCATAGCTAGTATGAAATGTGATGGAGAAAAAAATCACACCACAATACCACAACAGAAACCCACATCAAATCAAAAGAAAACACATTTCTACTTCCCATCAGAAAATCACAGCAGAAATACTAATTTTTGCAACACCAGAAATGAAAACCCATCACAATAAAGCAAATTTCTTCAACACCAGAACTCTACTTCCCATCACAATGCCACAGCAGAACCCACATCAATTAAAAATAAAAATAGATACGAAGAAGGGTGAAAGTTTACCTCAACTCGCTTCCTCTTCCTAGCGATTTTTGGGTTTGGGGAGGGAACGGATGAGGAGCTCGCTGATTCCACAAGTTCTGGGCTTCTTGCCATAAAACAAGGGTAAAAAATGAAGACGGGATTTGACGAAGGAGAAAAGACCTGTGGATCTCCCTCAGATCTCCCAGACGTCTTCTCAACTCTGAAATATTCGATCTTCTCAAGATTTTCTCCTCAAATTTCTTGAATTTTGTTAAATTTGGCGAGAAGATCTAGAGGGTACCACGTCACCGACCGGCTCTCGACAACCCCCGTGGTCAAAGAAGTAGAAATGGCTAAAAATACAACCAAACAACCTTGGGTAGATTAAGAGAAGATCATTCCCCCTTATTCTCCTCAGAAATCTGCAACCAAACAGAGCATTAACGATCCGTTTGCTTCTTTTTTTTTTTGAATGGCTAGCAATCCGTTTGCTTGCAACACTTTCCTAGTAAAGAACCTGGAAAATAGGTGAAAAACCAACATATTTGTTATGATTTTTCCTCACTTTCTAGGATTCTTTCTTACAAAAGTGATGCAATCACTCGGACCCAAGAGATGAGCAACCATTTAAATATCCAGGGAGCACCGTCTTCCAAACCGATGTGGGACTAAAGTTCCCAAGCAAAACAAAAGAAAGACATGAGAGAACTAAATATTGAAGCACCTTTTCCAAGAAATTTTGAAATATGCTTTTGTAATACATAAAAATAAACAATCCCCACTATTTTAAAATTATTAGAAATCAAAATTATGGAAGTAATCAAGGCAAGCGAATAAGTTATTTATTAACAAGGCCTTAGTGTAGATAGATAGTAGAACTAGTGTCTTTAACCAAGAAATAAGAATAATAAACTAAGACAGCATATCATACACATAACAAATTCAGACACATGCTTATTCTCATGTTGTAGCATTTTTCGGCTATTTACTTAATTCTTGTTTTCATGAACCTCTAGAGAATCAACTTTAGGAAATGCTATAAAATACAAAGAAATCTAGATGAAATAGATTTTACACAATCACACTATTTAATCATGGATAAAAATTGATTTTGTACACTATTTAATCATGGATAAAAATTGATTTTGTGAGAAACTTTAGGAAATCCTATAAAATCACGGAAACGTATGGAAGCATATGCAAATGATAGAATTTAAAGATGAAAATTTAGGAAATGCAAAAGTAAGCACAAAAACGCACTTAGAAACCATCACAAAAGCAATACAAATTAGCAAAGACACGCGGGATGGGAAAGGAGAGATGTGATACTGTCTCGTAACTCTCGTTAAAACATTTAAGAAATTCCATTCCATGTTGGATTCGTCATTTTTTCGTTTCAGTTTAGTCGTTTCTAGAACAAAAAGAAAAACAATAAAAATGATTGTAACAAACTTTGTTTCATATGCCAAACATATTTTTTCTGATTAAAAAAAAAAAAAAAAACAAGAACTTTTTTTTGAAACATTGCCAAACACCCTCTTATTTTTACGTTCTTTCCAAACACTCCATAAAATTGCCACCAAACATAACCTTCATAAGGTTGTGCCTTTGACCGGGAGTAGCCTATTAAAAACCAATCCTTGAAATATAAAAGAACGTAATGACAAACTGGAATAAAACTCACAATATCCAGGGTGGAGCAGGAATTCATAGCTGGTTTAGCAAATAACCTCTAGAAAATTCCCTTCATTTCTAGTACTATACAATTTCCATAGAAGCTATCCATTGACTTGATTTAATCCTCAATCTGTTTATCTTTAGACTTTAGACATCCACTCCATGTATAGTAAAACACATTGAGTAATGCAGAAAATTCAACCACCAAAATGATATCATATTCATTTCTGTGTAATCTCATTCTCTAGCCAATTAGTGGATATCTAGTAGTGTAAAATCTAAAATCTAAAATTTCTATGTGCTGGTTGTTTCCTTGGAAGTAATCAGTAAATCAAGGAAAAAAAGGAAATGATAAGGAAGAAGAAGGAAGAGTAGTTTTTGTGGGGATGAAAGTTGCACCATGTGTATCTCTCTCTCTCTCTCTGTTACTATTCATAACATACATCTGACATGACAAATATACTCATGCGTAAAATTCACAAAAATACTCTATTCCAACCCTCCCCCTTAAGTTGAACTATAGTTGTCAATCATTTCTATCTTGGAAAGACCGTCTCCGAGCTGTTTGCCTGCCACTGTCTTGGTTAGATCATGGCATTTTCTAAATGTCAACTGATCTCTTCAATTCTATAGATGCATAAGTAATATACATAAAATAGATGCACACTAAAAATGTATTATATACATCAGTTTGTCGTATGTTATGTCTCTGCATGATCAGTTCCACATTTTTCTTATGTTCCTTTTATTTTCTCCGTTTTCATTTCTTGTGGCCTTTTCTTTTTCAACCTAAAGGAAACTTTCAATGTACCATCCAATACATATGAGTATAGCAGATGCTATGGTAATTTTCTTGTTGGATGATACGGTACCAAAGATGGGATTTTTTCCCAGTTCCTCAGAGATCCTTGGATCATTGACTTCCACCCATGTAAAATATTTTGATCTTTCAATGTCTCTTAAGACAAAAACCAATTTCCTTGGAAAGGTAGCTTGTTACTCTAGGCTTCCGAAGCAGTATGTTTTTTTGTTCCTCATGAAGTACGATGTTCTCAATTGTTACAAATTACTAACATAAAATTAACCAAAAAATTTCTCCCTTTTGTTTCTTTAGTCTGTTGAAGTGATAAATTCTCTAGTCATGTCTTAGAATTCTTGATTGCCACCATCTAGCCACATGTAAACATACAGTTCATAGACTTGCCCAACATACAGAAAAGTTTTGGTTGCGAAAGCTAGCAGTGAAATTGCACATGCTCATTTATTTTTTGCAGCCTCTGACAGAGCTTCCAGATAGCAAATGCAATGTGGGTTTTATGAAAAGGATACTATAACATCAGACGACGTATTTGATGAGTGGGAGCTTTGTCCCGCCGATTTTATGGCCCCGGATTGAAAATATGTTCGGTTTAAGGATAAGGAATTCAATGCTACATTTATGTGTCCAGAGTGTGCACGTACCGAATCCGGTGAGTGTTTCTACAGATATCAGTTTATTACATTATATCATATGTTATCGTGCTTAATGCATTTTTTCCATTTTATTACAACACATAATCTTTTGTGGTGCTTAATATTTTTTACCCATCTTCGTATCATGATTAGTGAATTGCATCCGATTTGAAACTAATGTTAGAAAATAGACTTTGTATAAGATTCAGTGTATTGCAGTGCGGTTTCAGAGCTTATGGAATGAATAAAGATAACTCTAATCAGGAATATAGAAAAATTTCAAGCCGGGGGGACTTGAGCTCTACCCCTGTAACAATGAACCTGTTTGTTTCAGATGTGAAAACTGATGGTGGCCCTCACCATTGATTGTCACAATCTGAAACGAACAGGGCCCAAGAAATCTAGTTTCTAGCTGCATGATACGTTCACACAAATAGGCATGAACACCTGAATGTTCAACCACGAAAAGGTTAGTGTATTACCATTAAAAAAAAACAACGTTTATCTCGTGTAAAATAGCTTGATAGAGGCAGTTATGGCATTAAAAAGTCTGCAGGAACGCAGAAGTAATGTAAAATAACACTCCTAGAGAAATAAATGATGGCCCTTATTTTGTAGGTCCAAACTATCTCTCAGTAGCATGTTGTGGCATTACCAGTTGGGTTTTTTGCCAAATGGGAACTCAACCAGTTAAACCAAAAATTCACCCTTGCAAATTAAATAAACATTGCTAGTGTTATCCACACCTGAAAATAATTGAAAAGCAGAGGTGAGATGACCATTCTTTGCCACCAAACAAAACAACAAAAGATCTTTAGCATTTGAACACCACTATACAATCTTTTAAGCAGACAAAAAATAAGCAACCAACCAATTTAATTTAACCACATGACCCTCTTCCACCCTTGGAAACTAAGGAACAACCATTCAGTTACAATTGAACCTTTCTTTTATTCAATAACTAGATCAACACATACTTTGAACGAAAGCTCCCTAAGCAAAGAAATCTTGCAGAACAATTTAATAGCAGAGGACCCAGACACCACACATTCCGCAACTGGCCGGTCAGGAGTACAGTGTCGAAAACCTGATTAGTTAACATAGAAATTTCACACC
This sequence comes from Tasmannia lanceolata, assembly GCF_043159265.1. Taxonomy (NCBI): domain Eukaryota; kingdom Viridiplantae; phylum Streptophyta; class Magnoliopsida; order Canellales; family Winteraceae; genus Tasmannia; species Tasmannia lanceolata. The sequence goes on from NW_027518695.1 coordinate 13,561,820, forward strand.
ATTAAAGAGAATTTCAGCTGAGCAAACTTGAGACCAAAAACTGAGGCCAAATTTCCACTGCAAACTATGTCCAATACATTGTGGAATGCACCCTTGATGCCACACTGAAAATTCAATAGAAATACCTTTGCTTTGCTGAACAATGCATCAAAGACTATCCGGAGGGCTCAACATCTACAGGAAGATGCAACAGAGACCCTGCTAGTACAACAATTCACAGGAGCGAAAAAAGCCACCTATCACTCCTAGAAATTGGTCGCAAAATTATCAAGGAAAAACCCAAAATAGCGACCTTTCAGTCCCTTATGACAGTCAAAAACCCCTGAAGAATTGAAATACCTGATTGAATTTCGTGAAATTTACTTAATCATACAAGCAAAATAATAGCAATTTACAAATAACATCTGTCCACATAGAAACACCCTTTGTCAACAAATATACCCAAAAATAGATCAAGATTATTCGCGATCAGCAACAACCCATCATAGTCAACTTGAAAAACAAGACAGAATAATTTCTAATCCAACCGTAGTTGCTACTAAGATGCAATTCTTTCCAAAAAAGAGTAATGCTTAATGATGGAAAATAACAAGTCCTTGACAACCTCAGAAATCCAAAATTCAGTTATTTCAACTACATCGAATGATCTTTCGAATTGGTCAAGACTCTCCAGTTTGCCTTTCTTTAATAATCCCTGGCTCGCTGACAAAAAAACTATAGCGGTAGCCCTTTTAAATACCACTTGGACTTGTACGAATTAGTTGTAAGGACGAACCAAGCCCTCTAAAATAGAGCATCGAACCTCTCAGTGGGATCTTTCACTCACATTTTTTTCCACCAAGAACGTTTTATGAAAACTCTTTGACCCCTAAATTTGGAGTATCCTACTTTCACGTGATTCACAGGGTTCAACAAGCAATCGATATTTCACGACAGGTGGACGTTACCGTGCTGGAGACATCGAGGTGAGCTTGGCTCATGTGATCCTTTCCGAGTACTTGGCTTGTTTTTTTGGGCTTAACATCTAGGACAACACTAAATAAAATATCTCGAATAAAAACCTGCTCCCGTATACAAGTCGATAAAAACGGAAACAGAAGCTCCTTCAATTAAAACCCGTAAAACCGAATGGCCATTTGAATTTCATCAAAATTTTCTTCGACCTAAGATGGAAAGAATAACAATTAGGAAACAAAATCACTAAGCAAGGACAACCCCTTTTTTTTGCAGTATGAAACAACAGCAATAGGGAAAAAATCAAAGTAAACCCCCTTCTAGTAGTCGTCGACATGCGCTGATCATAGGGAATGATATCTATTTATCACGTATAAAAACAACAAGTGAGATGAAATACAACCCTTAGCACGGATCAGGCAAAAATGTGAATGAGTAAACACATAAAAATAAATAGCAAAAGATTTAAAAAAGGGAGATTCATACAGCCTCAAGAGACCTTCTTTCTGCCCCTTTAAAAAGTAGTAGCAACCCTGGAAAACAGATGTACCGGGTCGAAAGTCATGAATTATGCTTTCCTCGTAGACGCAAAAAAAAATAAACCCCCTTTGTGACAAATATATCAAAGGCGACAAGGACTATTCATATCTACGTCTACGATCAGCAATAATCAATCACTGTCAACCTGAAAAACCAGACATTGGCTAATTTCTCGTCCAACAGTAGACGCCACTAAACCAACCATTCAATAAATATAAAAAGTAACTCTGGTTGACAAGATGTAACAAATTCTTAACACCCTATGAAATCTGTTGCTTAGACGTCGCTTGCAATTCTCCTTGTTACATCCCTAAAGAAGAATGAAAAAACAAGAAATCCATGGACGCAAAATTATCAGGGCAAAACCCATAATAAGATTGGCTCGAATAAAAACCCACTCATGTAAAAAAGTCTATAAACTGAAAGTGAACATCCTTCACTAAAAACCTGTAAAAGCTCATGTCCGTTGAGGAGGGGAATTCATACAGCCTCAAGCGACCTTTCAGTCTTCTTATAACAGTCATAAAAATCCTGGAAAATTGAAATACCGGGCTGAATTTAGTGAAAATTGCTTCATCATAGCAATTTACAAAAAAACATCTGTAAGGATAGAAACCCCCTTTGTTGAGCAATACATCAAAAAATCGATAAAGATAGCCATATACAATCAGCAACAATCCATCATTGTCAATCTGAAAAACAAGGCATTGACGAATTTCTCATCCAACCGTAGTTGCACTAGCCAAACAATTCAATAAACAAGAAAATCAACTATTCGGCCACAAATTGACTACAAAAAAATACAATGCTTATTGACAGGAAATAACAAGACATTAACACCCACTGAAATCGTTTGCTTTGGCGTCAATTGCAATTCTCCTTTTCACAGCCCTAAAGAAGAAATGAAACAACATAATTATAGAACAACCCAAAATAAGCTCGAATAAAAACCTGCTCCGGTATACAATTCGACAAAAATGGAAACAAAAGCTCCTTCAATTAAAACTGAATGTCCATTTGAATTTCATGAAAATTTTCTTCAACCTAAGATAGAAATAATAACAATTAGCAAACAAAAACATTAAGCAAGGAACACCCCACAAATCTTCCACTATGAGAAAACAATATACAAGGATTACAACGGGAATGCTTTGCAGACTCACAAACCCACAAATCTTTGCTTGTCCTCTCACCCAAGATCGTACACAAGAGAGAATTGAGGAGAAACTTGAGAAGAAAAAACCGAGAGAACCCGAGAAAGCCCAAGAAAAAAACCTAAGAGAAACCTGACTCTCTCTTCTCTCTACTCTCCTCTCCTCTCCTCACTCTCTCCCTCTATTGTTTGCCGCCACTCTCTTCACGCAATAGTTTTTGGGACTTTTATATCTAGATTTCCAAAACCTAAAGAATTAAACCCTTTCTTATTTGGTTTCACACCAAAACAAGTAATTGCACCAATTTGGGTGGGAAACAAGCCAAGGTGGAGATTGTTGTGCATATGTCTTGTGTGGTGGTGTTTCTCACATCTTTTGCTTGTCGTTGGCTGCAAATCGTATTTGATCCTTGTTGAGGAGGTATTTCTTGGTTTTCCAACAAATCCTATTATTGATTCTCTAAGTATCATAATCTACACGTATCAAATTTCAACTTCAAGACGATTTCAATCTATTTCAATGGAATCAGAGAATCTTTTAAGTTACAACCGTTGATGGATGCATGGTAGTACTCATAAGGCAAGTAAAATAAAATCACCTAGAATGTCTTTCCAATATGCCAAGGCGTCAAGCATACAGTCCAACTCAGGAATGAAAACCAATACTTCGTTGGAATCTTGTCAATTGCAAGATTGCATATGCGCCACAAACCATCCTTCTCAATGCAAAACGAACCAGCACCGCAAGCAGCTCATCCTATCACAGTTCAGTACATTGACTAGAAGCTCATCTATTTGCCACCAAAATATTTTGTCTCACGAAGCTCATTTTTGGAATAAACTCACACCCAACACCAAATCAATGCAACGTTTTGGGATCTAACCATGTAATCAGCTATGTCTAATTGTATGCCATGCATGTATATCTCAAATGAACATTTCCACCAATCATACATGCTTTGATTTTTCATTCGTTGAAGGATTGTGAAAAGGTTTTCCTCTTCCTCTTTGAGTTTCTTAATCATCCATCTTCTGATAGGATCTCAATGTGTTTGCCAATACTCAACCTCTTCTCACTGGTCCCCCAATGAATTCCAATCCATCATCAGGATACAAACCATAGACCAGTTCATTCTCTACAATCCTTCATTCTATAGCTTGAACGAGCCTAGCTTCCAATTCTCCACCCAAAAATACTACATCTCCCCCGCCCCACCCCACCCCACGCTGGTTGATTGTTGAAAAGGTTCTCCTCTCCAAAACTGTATCACCTAACCTACCTTCCGATATTGGATTTGGGTATCCTGGCAAGAAATTTCTTCTTGTGGACTTTTGTCAAGTCGAATTTTTTTCTTCGTTACTTAGATTTCCAGTCTGGTTTTGACACAATTCACTAAGCTCTTCCATCAGCTGGACAGCTTGATGGATCAGGCCTCAAATCATCTAACTATATTGTATTTGACTGGCTCTACTACCATGCTACGACTTCAAGCAGCCATGTCAATTGAAGATTCAAATTTTATCATAGAAATCCCCACAAGAATCTCTACATGCTTCAAATTCAATCTTAGCAACCAAAATTTGTGCATAGAATCTCTACAAGCTTAAAGCTAATGGAGCAATCCCCACAAGAGCCGTCTGATAGAGAATTCTGACAACAGAAAATAGAAAAAAAATTTGCAAAATGAAAAGGTAGTGAGATTACATATATTTACAGATGTGAAACAACCAATTATTCCATAAGCTTAAGCTGTAGGAGAAGGCGTTATTTAGACTTTTATACTTTTAACACTCACCCTCATGTGCGGCCCATCTTTTTAATGTTGGCCTACACGTGGCACATGTGGCCCCTCTTTTGAGTTGGCCATTAGACGTGGATTTTTTAATATCAAGGAGTTTTGAACCTAGGACCTTTCCTCTGATACCATGTGAAACGACCAATTACTACAGAAGCTTAAGCTGTTGGAGAAGGCGTTATTTAATCTTTTATACTTTACAACATAGATTTCAGCAACTCTGATATTAGACAACTTGGAGCGCAAGGTGTCAGCTCTCCTCTCAATTTAGAAAGTGAAGTTCAACAAGAAATCATGGTATAACCATTTTATAAAACACTGGCTGATTACTTGTGGATTTAAATTGATTTTAAAATAACTTTTCACTGCCTACAAACTGTCATAGATACCCAACTCTCAAATAAACCATAGATTTTTGCTCATGGAGAGTTTTCTAAAAGCCACTAACACATCATCCTAAAATATAGCAAAGAGCACTAATTTCTAACACATGTAAAACCACTGTTTGGAGTGTGCCCAAAAAATCAGCTCCATCGGATCATCCTAACCTTCAGTCTATAGACGAACCTTCAGCTGAGGGGGCAAACCTTAAACAAATTGAAACTACAGGGGTGTATTTGTCACTTTTTAAATTATAGGGGTCGAAGTGGATGTGTCAGAAACTAGAGGGGGTGTAAATGTAATTATCCCATTTCTTATTGGATCCGAAATTCTCCGATATTCTTCTTTTGCCTCTCTTACACCCAAATCTCTCACAGTATTGATCTGAAACCAGCTGCGTTGTATTGATCTTTGATTTCTATAGCAAATCGTTATTATGAGGATTGGATCGAGGTCGCATCTCGAAGTTTCAGTTCTTCTTCTTTCTTCGATCATTCTATGCTCTCTTCCAGGTAAATTTCTATCTTCTTTCCGATTCTTATTCTCAAATTAGGGTTTGCCTTTCCTCTCTCTCTCTCTCTTTTGATTATGTTTGTGATTGAAAACGGAAGTGATGAAATAAAATATTAAATTTTGATTGGAAAAAAGATTAAAAGAAATAGAAGCGTTTTGAAGAAAATCAAGAAGGGGGTTTTACTAAATGTTATTAATGGTGGATTGCAAACATATGAATGTGACACACTGGAAGAGAACTATAATAGATTTGCTCAGGCCCTGTTTGTTTTGGAAGCCGATTATGGGGCTCAAAATTTACTTGTTTTGGAAGCCGATTATGGGGCTCAAAATTAAACGTAAATGTTAGATAATAATAAGTTTTGGACTCACAATCGGTTGTAAATTCGAAAACAAACAGGGCCTTAATGTTACGCCGTCATATGTGCACTAGGCAGTTATGTATGAGGGGTGAAAAATAGGCATGTGATAGTGAGTAGTTGCTAGATAATTTTATCTAAATGATAGGTTTGGATTTGAATAGTGTAGTTAGGTTGGTTTGGGTGGGGAATTTGTAGGGATTAGGAATAGTGTCCTGGTTTATCGGATAAGCAAAGGAGGAAATTGTATGCGTGGAGAAAGGAGAATGTTCAGAAAATTGGCATGAATAGAAGATAATTTGCAAGGTACCGCTGGCCTCAATACATTTAAAAGACAAGGCCCTGCAATGGTATCGTTGGTTGGAGATGACCAGAGAGGACCACTGGAGTGGGCCGACTTCATCCAAGCTCTAAACTAGTTCTATGAAGCAATATTAGGAACAATTTGAAGAGCTGACCAGTTGTACTAGTGGATTACCGGAAATTTTTTGTGAGTTGTTTCGTCAGTGGCCTTTGGGATGAAATTAAGGCAGGCATATCAATACAGCCATTGGGTTGGCATGGTTACAAGAAGAGAGCATTGAGGCCCTGGCTAGATAAACGAAGGGGAATTGGAAACCAGCAACGTCCAGTAATCCTAGCTCGAATCCATTTAACCAGGCTTCTCTACCTCCTATTCAGCGCCTGACACGAGCAGAAATGGATGAACGTAGGTTGAAGGGCGTATGCTTTAATTGCGATGAACGATACAACATTGACACAAATGTATAATTTTTTTTTATTAGATAGAGTTCAAGAGGATGAAGAGCTTGAGATCTTGACAGACAACACAAAACCCACTAAAGAGGAGCTCTAGATCTTGGTCTATGCATTAGCGGGCTCTACTTCCTATCATACCATGCGGATCGAGGGCTATATCGATAGGATGCCCATGATTATACTCATCGACTCTTGCAGTATGCACAACTTCTTGGATCCAGAGGTGGCCAAGCGTACCGGTTGTGATGTACAACCTACCAATCCCTTTCCGTATGTGTGGTCGGTGGAACAAAATTTAGAATCATAGCAGCATGCAAACGCTTCCAATGGGTCATTCAAGATACTACCTTCCTAGCAGATATGCTTCTACTGCCCTCGAGCAAGTGTGACATGGTATTGAGTGTCCAATGGCTCACTACTCTGGGTCTGATCGTATGGGACTTCAAACAATTGTGAATGGAGTTATCATTCAATTAGAGGTGCCATATTTTACGAGGATCCAAAGGAGTCGTCCAACGTATGATTTGTGGTCACGGACACGAGTGTTGCGAGTCGACACTGACACGGAGTGTCGGACACGGCAAACCCCCAAACTTTAGAAATGGGGATACGGCTAAAATAGAAAGTATATGTAATCATGACTTGTGGATATGGATTCACGTGTCTAGTTTCGACATGTATACGAGTTGTCTAAATGAGGTAAACACAATATTCAATAAAAAAACAGAATGTCACACTTGACAAGGTACAAAAACATGTCCACACACCCACATTAAGTCTAACACTTTCAGCAATACAAGTAAAAGTGTCCAAAGGAGTGTCAACACGTGTGGACACGCGTGTCATGTCGGACACGGCAGGACACGTGAGTCGGCAATAAATTTGAAGTGTCGGCTAAATCATAGCGTCCAACTGATTGATAGTAAGCGAATGGAGAAATTCTAATGAAGCTCGTGCTAGGAGCAGCCACACAACTATTTTCTTTGCCTATAGAAGAGGAGGAAGTAGCTTCTATTCCTACAATGTAACACTATTACGAAACCTTTTTGATGTGTTTGCCAAACCGCAGGGTCTCCCTCTGACCGGGTCAGAAGACCATTGCATACCTTTGAAACTGAGAAGCCAACCCCCTAATATCAGACTGTATCTCTACCTGTACATACCGAAGAACCAAATCGAAAAGGCAGTACAAGAGATGTTGGCTACCAGATTAATACGTCCCTATTTTAGCCTGTTTTCTTCTCCAGTTCTAATGGTGAAGAAGGATAACTCACATCGGATGTGCATGGACTATTGAACGCTAAACCGCAGCACTATTAGCGATAAATTTCCAATTCCTACCATGACAGGTTATTGGATGAGGGTTACATGGTGCTCGATATTTCTCCAAGTTGGACTTACGATCGTGGCTATCAGCCTATCACTAAATTCATGTTCACCCATTGGATGTGCACAAGACGACTTTTCGGATGCGTGAAGGGCACTACGAGTTCCTCATTATGCCCATCAGGCTAACCAATGATCCGTCTTCATTTCAGAGTTTGATGAATGAAGTATTCCATCTGCACTTTTGCAAGTTTATTCTTGTATTCTTTGACAATAGTTTAGTGTATAGCCAAAGCTGGCCGGCCCACCTTCAACATCTGCATGCGACACGCTCCAAAGCAAGCACCAACTTTACAGAAAGAGATCTAACATCAAAGTGCCTATTTGGTCGAAGTGAATTAGAATATTTAGGCCACTTCATTTCCCAGAATGGGGTAGCCGCCCGCAGACCCTTCAAAGATTTCCGCCATGGTACAGTTGTCTAAACCAAGGACTACGGTTGACTGGATATTATAGACGGTTCATTCTCGACTATGTGAAGAGTAGCTACCCTCTGACTCAATTGCTTAAGAAGGATACTTTTTGATGGGCAGAACAAGCCTGTGCATACCTAAAGAAGGCCACACCAGGTGTAGGAATCGTTGTCGTCCTGATGCAAGAGGGAAGGCGGATTGCATTCCTTAGCAAGGCCTTATCTAAAAAGAATTTAGGTCTCTCTACATATCATAAGTGGTGCTCGCCATCCTCTACCTAGTGGGAAAGTGGGGGCCTTATCTTGTTGGGCACCATTCCAAATCCAGACAGATCACAATCTCAAGTATTTGCTAGAGCAGCACGTCACATCTTCAACACAACAGAAGTGGCTTACCAAATTGTTGGGTTACGATTATGACATCATATATAAGAGCGGTCAAGAGAATAATGTAGCAGATGCACTCTCTGGACCACATGAAGCTGATGCTACCATGCATGCCTTGTCTGCCATACTTCCACAATGGCTAGATGTGATTCTGCAAAGTTGGGTTGTGGACCCCAACTTGTAAAAATTGGTGACAGAGCTCCAATCTGATTCGTTTATTTGCAATGTGATTGAACTAGTAAAAAGGAAAAAAATTATAAGGACAAAAATGTACTTTCACATAAAAAATTAATAAACAAATAGCTAATAAGTACCTGGAAAATAAGTGAAAAACCAACATATTTGTTATGATTTTTCCCCACTTTCTAGGATTCTTTCTTACAAAAGTGATGCAATCACACGGACCCAAGAGATGAGCAACCATTTAAATATCAAGGGAGCACTGTCTTCCAAACCGATGTGGGACTAAAGTTCCCAAGCAAAACAAAAGAAAGACATGAGAGAACTAAAAATTGAAGCACCTTTTCCAAGAACTTTTGAAATATGCTTTTGTAATACATAAAAATAAACAATCCCCACTATTTTAAAATTATTAGAAATCAAAATTATGGAAGTAATCAAGGCAAGCGAATAAGTTATTTATTAACAAGGCCTTAGTGTAGATAGATAGTAGAACTAGTGTCTTTAACCAAGAAATAAGAATAATAAACTAAGACAGCATATCATACACATAACAAATTTAGACACAACATATCATACACATAACAAATTCAGACACATGCATATTCTCATGTTGTAGCATTTTTCGGCTATAAAATTGATTTTGTGAGAAACTTTAGGAAATCCTATAAAATCACAGAAACGTATGGAAGCATATGCAAATGATAGAATTTAAAGATGAAAATTTAGGAAATGCAAAAATAAGCACAAAGACGCACTTAGAAACCATCACAAAAGCAATACAAATTAGCAAAGACAGGCGGGGTGGGAAAGGAGAGATGTGATAGACTGTCTCGTAACTCTCGTTAAAACATTTAAGAAATTCCATTCCATGTTGGATTCATCATTTTTTCGTATCAGTTTAGGCGTTTCTAGAACAAAAAGAAAAACAATAAAAATGATTGTAACAAACTTTGTTTCATATGCCAAACATATTTTTTCTGATTAGAAAAAAAAAAAACAAGAACTTTTTTTTGAAACATTGCCAAACACCCTCTTATTTTTACATTCTTCCCAAACACTCCATAAAATTGCCACCAAACATAACCTTCATAAGGTTGTGCCTTTGACCGGGAGTAGCCTATTAAAAACCAATCCTTGAAATATAAAAGAACATGATGACAAACTGGAATAAAACCCTCAATATCCAGGGTGGAGCAGGAATTCATAGCTGGTTTAGTAAATAACCTCTAGAAAATTCCCTTCATTTCTAATACTATACAATTTCCATTGAAGCTATCCATTGACTTGATTTAATCCTCAATCTGGTTATCTTTAGACTTTAGACATCCACTCCATGTGTAGTAAAACACATTGAGTAATGCAGAAAATTCAACCACCAAAATGATATCATATTCATTTCTGTGTAATCTCATTCTCTAGCCAATTAGTGGATATCTAGTAGTGTAAAATCTAAAATCTATAATTTCTATGTGCTGGTTGTTTCCTTGGAAGTAATCAGTAAATCAAGGAAAACAAGGAAATGATAAGGAAGAAGAAGAAAGAGTAGTTTTTGTGGGGATGAAAGTTGCACCATGTCTCTCTCTCTCTCTCTCTGTTACTATTCATAACATACATCTGACATGACAAAAATACTCATGCGTAAAATTCACAAAAATACTCTATTCCAACCCTCCCCCTTAAGTTGAACTATAGTTGTCAATCATTTCTATCTTGGAAAGACTGTCTCCGAGCTGTTTGCCTGCCACTGTCTTGGTTAGATCATGGCATTTTCTAAATGTCAACTGATCTCTTCAATTCTTTGCAGGAATTCTTTCATCAAGATATGTTACACTTGCTTCTATTCAAATTTTTGCAACCCATGAGTGGTTCAATGCCAAACCGACAGTTTATTTTCACTGCCAAGGAGGGAACAAGACAATTTTGCCAGATGTGAAGAAAACACACTTCATTTATACTTTCAAGGGTGAAGAATCTTGGCAGGTTTGTTTTATTTCAATTCCTAGGCAGCTTAAAATTGATATTCTTGGTCTTAGTTTTCATTAAAACCACTCTTCTTTTTTATTTATTTAGTTTTATTTCATGAAAGAATTATTGGTTTTAGAGTCTAGACATATTATTTATTGTTGCTTTTGGTTGTTGTTGCTGCTGTTTTTACCATATGAAAAAGCATACAAGTAGTTCTTTGCACCCCCTAAAGTACTTTCAATTTTCAAATTTGCTTCAAAATTTCTAGTTGTAGCCACTTATCCTTTATTTGAAGATTTTTTTGAGTAGTGTCTGTTGTCTAAATACAAAGGTTTTATTAATAGAAAGATAAACACACAAGAAATCAATAATTATAATGGTTCTATTAATTGAAAGACAATCATACAATAACTCAAAATGAAAATCACCATTGAAATATAATCATACAAGAACTCAAAATGACAATCACCAAGAAATTGGGAAGGAATCTCCCTTCTTTTCCAAGAATTGCGTCATCTCCCTTCAACGTGCCATGTCAACTGGATCTCTTTCCCCTGACAACTTTGCCTTCTTGTCACCATGTCATGTCAACGGTCCAAACTCCCAACCAAGTAGCTAGAAAGCCGCCAACCTTCTTGACAACTTTGCCTTCTGTTTGGAGTAATCTGCTATGCCTGATGAAGCACATTGTTATGAAGGATCTGACCTTATTATTTTAGGAAAAGGAAAACCCTTCATAACTGACGTAGAATGGATCTATGGAAGATATGCATCTCCGATACCAATTTGACGCAGGACGATCTACGAAAGGGTTGGATATGTAGCTCTGATACCAAATTCATGTAGAGCGATCTATGGAAGGAAATATCTTTCAAAGATTAGGCTCACTAGGGTGAAGAATTAAGTATGGCAAAGAAATTAGGATATGCTGGATATAGGGATTTGAATTTACTTGCAAGAGTGGAAAAAAAAATGAGTGAAAATCAGGGTTTTTGACTAGAATACCTTCTAATGACTTGAAGACTTTCCCCACTTAAATTCTCATAATACATACATGGGACCTATTTAAAACTCTCATAACTCAAAGAAACCAAGTGATTTTGGTGGGAAAAGACCATAGTACCCCTCTTATAACTTAAGAGACTATAACACTTTAAAAACTAAGTAAGACTCTTTTAACATTAATGACGGGTCCCATCTTCTTAACTTCATTCTTCATGGAATCTAATCCCCTACTTTAGAGGACTCGACCCTTTCGAGTATAATTGTCAGCGTCATTGCCAGAAGGTCGTCAGCTCTGATCTTTGCACGTGTGGGATACGGTTGTCCCTTCCAATGGACTAGGTATTTCCATCGTAGTATGTCAGACAAGCATATCCTCTGATGAGCATAACTTGGATTTCAACTTCAAGTTCAACATAATCTTTTAGCTTTACGAGCGTTAGTGGAACAAACAATACCGTGTCTACTTTTGTAGCATCATTCGCATCCTTGGGCACTAATTGAAGCTCTCACAGACTCTGTCGATTGACTTTTCTTTTTCAACTTTTCTTTTTCAGGCATAGTAAAGATATTCGCCATGTTTAGTGTTAACACATATGAGCCAAGTATCGTTGGAATCTGCTTTGTATGACAATAGTGACTCTGGTATGTCGCTCTAATTTCGTGCTCTTCATAGAAGGTATCAACAATGATTGTTCCGGTGCGAACTTATGATCGTGCATCCTGTGGAGTCTACAACGCTAGAAGATGTCCATTAAAATCTTGGTGAGTACGATCCACACGATCTAGGTGGGACTGCAACTCGGGTCCGGCAGGTCAGGTTTTCTTGAACCCCACCCTACCCGAGAAATTATCTCGAGTCGGGACGGGTTGTGTTTTCTTTGAGAAAACCCTAGGTTCAAAAACTCGACCCTGCCCAAGATAGTTTCTCGGGTTGGTTCGGGTTTTTATTATTTAGCGTAGGATAAAGACTAATTTCAACGATTGTAGAAAAGACATTTTCACACCAAAAATCTCTAGATTTATATCATCAAGTTTACAAATTTAAGAAAGAAACTATTTTTTCACATCACAAACATAATCAGCCTAATGGAAACAATTATATCAATATATTATAAATTAATTCGCCATGTTATTCAAGAGATATTTATGAAAGTCATAGTACACTTATGAGTCGGGTCGGGTTTTGGGTTTTTTTTCCTTTAAACCCTACCCGGCCCAAGATTGAGTCGGGTTTTTCAATCTAAAACCCTACCCAACCCAAGACCCATAATTTCTAAACCCGACCTTGGTTATTTTCAGGTCAGGTAAAATCCGACCCAAGTTGCAACCCTTCAAATTTGGCATTTAAGCCTTCCAACGACTCAACTATTCGGTCGGGTTCCATTAGACTCGAGTGATAATTAAGACCGCTACGTGTGGGTATACGATGGAAGCCCGGAGGCTAAAATGGAGCACTGATCTTAGGACGAAATAATATGAATGAGTGTGAGACCTTACAAGACCCAGGCTCTTATACAAATTTGAAGGGTCTATGGAAAGGTCTGGATATGTAGCTCTGATACCAATTTGATGTAGAACCGTTTATGAAAGGGTCTGGATTTATAGCTTTGATACCAATTTGAAGCAGGACGATCTGGATACGTAGCTCTGATACTAATTTCAAAGATTGGGCTCACTTTTTAGTCTACTCGGGTGAGGAATAAAGTTTGACAATGAAAACAGGATATGTGTAGGGATTTGAATTTAGTGGCAAGAGTAGACTCTTGTAGTAGGGAAGAAGGATGAAAAGGAAGTGTGAAAATTAGGGTTTTGAATCCTAAATATGCGGGTCTTGACTTATGCCGAAAAGTGCACGTATGCCTGGAAGGTGCAGACGTATGCCGAAACAGTGGAGATGTATGTCGTAAAGGTGCAGGCAAAGGTTTTGGCAAGATTAAGGGATGCGGGGATTAGGGTAAGATGGGATGGGTAAAACAAGAAGAAAAATTAGGGTTTTGAGGTTTTAGGAAAGAGGAATGAATATTTTCAGTTCTTGGGCTGATTGTTTTTCTAGAAGAAACTGAGAAATGAGTAGAGAAACTAGGAAAAGTATGGATTGCAAGTAATGAAGAAACAAGATACTTCTCTCATGGCATCCCACCAAGAGTTTTTCTTGGCATCTCTCACCAAAAAAGAAGAATATGCTAGAATCACACTAGCAATTCTGAGATTTTGCACTAAGGGAACACTAGACATCGCACAAGGCATCACACCCTAAAGAACAGATATCACTTCCACACGAGAGAGAAAAAATTTCAAATCTTTATTCATTCCATCATAGTATAGCGTCAATGAAAAGTACCTTGAGGCTACTTATATATAAGAAAAGAAAGAGAACTAAAAAGTTCTAAAATCCTAGTAGAAAACCTAACACTTTTGGACTAAAATACCCTCTAATGACTTAAAGGATCTCTCCGCACAAAATTTTCATAATACATGTGTGGGGCCTATTTAAAACTCTCATAATTCAAAGAAACCAAGTGATATTGATGTGAAAAGACCATGGTACCCCTGTTATAACTTAAAGAGACTTAAATAACACTCTAAAAACAAAGTAAAACTCTTTTTAACATGAACGATAGGCCCTATCTTCTTGATTCATCATGGCCTCTTGGATGGTCTCCCATCAATAACCCACTGGCCTTGAATTTTGTCTGCCTTGTCACTGAAATTTGGTTTCTGGAAACCTGCAGGTAGTCCATTGCAATTTTCAAATGATGTCCAAGGGCCATTATGTTCCTATTCTATGAACTGAAAATTTATATAAGATGATCTTGCTAAATCAAAGGAAGAAGAGAATTTATGTTCCTATTCTCCAAATTTAAAGATTTGATTGTTTTTTTAAGAGATGGAACAAATTTAATAGAAAAAAAGAGCATAAACATGCAAAAAATGTAAAAATATATTGAGAGATGCAAGGCCACACTAAATCCCAAAACAAGAACCTTGAGAAAAATGGGAATTGATGTAAGAACATGAAGACTTTTTATCATTAAAAAAATGAAGAATTTCTCCGACAACAAGGGGAATTAATTCGGCAGCAAAGGGAATAGGATATGTAGATGAAAGAGATTTGAGCTCAGTTTGCAATGATTACTCAATTCTGACGCAATAAAGGGGTGCCAATTGCCCTGGGACCTGTCAAGATCAAGATGAACCCTAGGCATCAAGAGATGCATCAAGCTCCAATTGATTCAAGATATGCCGACAAAAGTTCGTAAGAAGTTGAAGATGAACTCCTTGAAACTGGAGTTGCTTATAGCTACGATAGTGATGAAGAAGAATCTATAAAAGATAGAATGGATTTGAATGAAATGGTAAAGCTAGGCTTGATTTCTAGTATTACTTCAGGTATGATTTTTGAAGAGAAGGCATTCAATGAAGAACATTACATTCCTTTTACTAATATTGATTTTTCAAGATTGTAAGGGTTCGACCCATCTTAAAAACATTCTTTTGGAAATCTAGTTCAGACAATTGAAATTAGAATCGAAATCAAGTTCAGACAATTGAAGTCTTTCTATAGAATGATAGAATGTATTCCTTGAAGTCAGAAAGAAGAAGTGAACGAGAGAATTGGAAATTTATCATTGGATGGTAATGTAAACCTTGAAGAAAAATTTAAGGTCGATAGTTTCTTGGTTATGTACTTATGTTGGATCAATGCAATACGAAAAGGTTGGCAACATCTATAGTAGTGCTTTTTTTTATGACAGCTAGATTGCCATAAATTGATGATGAAAACTCGAGGGCGAGTTCTTTTCAAGAGGGGGCGATTGATGTAATACATCTCGTACACATTGAAGTAAAGACCTATATGTACAACTTGTAGAGCGTTCGAAGGAAATCAAAAGATACACAGAAGGGGTCAAAGGAAGGAATGTTCATGACTGAGGCAATGCGAGAGAATGAAAGCATCAGAACAAGAGAAGTATCAACACTAGTGCAAGAGAAGAGGAGTTTTCCCCCACGAAATTAGGACCCACTCTATAATTTAAGTTAAGTGTGTTTTAGTCATGGGAAAAGGGGAACCACTTCACTATTCATGCACTTTTCATAACAAAGGTTTTAAATTTCAGCCGACACCGGTGCAAGAGAAGAGGAGTTTTCCCCCACGAAAATAGGACCCACTTTATTTTTTAAGTTAAGTGTGTTTTAGTCATGGGAAAAGAGGACCCACCTCACTATTCACGCACTGTTCAGAACCAAGGGTTTAAATTTCGGTCCAAACGACACATTTCAGCCGAGATATTTCGGTTTCGGGCAAAGCCGAAACGAAATTTACATGAAATCATTTTTTTACTAGAGTTTGCTGAAATGTCGCTGAAATTTCAACTGAAATTTTGTTTTGACCTTTTTTACAAAATTTCGGTGGAAATTTTAGACATTTCGATGGAATTTTTTTTAAAAAAGAACAAAATTATTTTCATATTCGTCGTTCAGTGGTCACGAGTGGAGTGCGTAAGCCCATTTCCACTGAAATCGAAATATTTCAGTTTCGGTGGTGACCGAAACTGACACCGAAACTCAAATTTAAAACCTTGGTTCAGAACACTATCCAGTATTCACGCAATGTTCACAACACTATTCACGGATTGTTCACATCATTATTAAGGTTTTTTTTTTGTTTTTGTTTTGTAGTTTAAGTGTTTTATTTTTTCCATCAGGATCAGGGTTTAAAGTGGGTGTCAAGGTGAAAAGGATATAAATATCAATGTAAAGCTCACTTTAGGGAACTTTTTGAAAGGTGAATGAGAAGAAAGTTTTTGGGGAGTTCTTTTCTTTGTTCTTGTGCAGCTTTGCTGTTTTTGTTTACCCTTAGAGTGTGTTTGGATTACAGGAATAATGAATCAGTATTGAAATCAAATTCCAATTCCCACGGTAAAAGGAAATATCAATTCTGATTCTACTGTTTGGGTAAGCATTATAATCGCTAAATAGGGAATTTGTAAGTGGTGAAAGATTTTCTCCCTAAATTTAGAGAGAGATATTTTCTCCCTGAATTTAGTCGTCTGGAGGAGGGAGGGAGGGAGGGAGGTAGGGAGAATTTTTCACTAGATAGGAGAGAGCCAACCGGTATTGAAAATCGTGCGTTATCAAAATCTGCCCGATATTCCCTCAAATATTCTGCCGCACATTTCCTTTTATGACAAAAGTGCATTCCAAGTGCTGGAATTTGCGGATAGAGAATCAGACGTCAATTCTGATTCCCTGTTCCGGTAATCCAAACTCGCCCTTAAGAATTTGGAGGAGAAAACTGCTATCTAGAATACCTTTTTGCTATAGATTTTGTTGGCAATTTGAAGGGTTAATTCACAACTGTATCAATCCGGAATCCGGATCAATTTTTTTACTGTAATGTGAACACTCAAACCTGTCATCTATTTCAAAGATTGAAATAGACTGAGTGTTTTTAGTTTAGAGAGATAAACTCATCTTGAGTTCAAGGAAACTTCAGATGTAAATCAGTTTGTGATTCATAAAAAGTTCATAAAAAGTTCAGATGTAAATCAGTTTTTACATGTAAACATACAGTTCATACAGAAAAGTTTTGGTTGCGAAAGCTAACAGTGAAATTGCACATGCTCATTTATTTTTTGCAGCATTTATTTTTTGCAGCCTCTGACAGAGCTTCCAGATAGCAAATGCAAGCGATGTGGGTTTTATGAAAAGTATACTATAACATCAGACGACGTATTTGATGAGTGGGAGCTTTGTCCCGCCGATTTTATGGCCCCGGATGGAAAATATGTTCGGTTTAAGGATAAGGAATTCAATGCTACATTTATGTGTACCGAGTGTGCCCGTACCGAATCCGGTGAGTGTTTCTACAGATATCAGTTTATTATATTATATCATATGTTATCGTGCTTAATGCATTTTTTCCATTTTATTACAACACATCATCTTTTGTGGTGCTTAATATTTTTTACCCATCTTCATATCATGATTCCTGCATAACAATGAGTGAATTGCATCCGATTTGAAACTAATGTTAGAAAATAGACTTTGTATAAGATTCAGTGTATTGCAGTGCGGTTTCAGAGCTTATGGAATGAATAAAGATAACTCTAATCAGGAATATAGAAAAATTTCAAGCCGGGGGGACTTGAGCTCTACCCCTGTAACAATGAAGGCCCTGTTTGTTTCAGATGTGAAAACTGATGGTGGCCCTCACCATTGATTGTCACAATCTGAAACGAACAGGGCCTAAGAAATCTAGTTTCTAGCTGCAGGATACGTTCACACAAATAGGCATGAACACCTGAATGTTCTACCACGAAAAGGTTAGTGTATGAATGTTTGAATTTTATATATGCATGCCTGTAGGTTCTGTCAGAAGTTCAAGATCAGAAAATGGAGATACTCATAAGGGGATGAGTGTGATTTTAGTGATAATGATCAGTGCAATAGTTTCTGTTGTATCTGTTACTGGCTTGGTGGCTCTGTACAGATACTGGCAAAGGAAGAAGAGGGAACAAGACCACGCTCGGTTTCTAAAGCTCTTTGAAGAGGGCGACGACATACCATTAAAAAAAACAACTTTTATCTCGTGTAAAATAGCTTGATAGAGGCAGTTATGGCATTAAGAAGTCTGCAGGAACGCAGAAGTAATGTAAATCAGTTCGATAGTAATTGATGTTGAACAATCTAAACTATTAGTTGCAACTTTTCTTAATTTGGAACCAAATTATTGTTATAATTTTTTTGTGATTTTAAGACTGGGTTGTATTTATGTAAAAGTACAATGCCAAGAGTCCTAAAAATCGGAAAGTACTGTTTGTCCAATAATTACACAACCAATTCTACTGATCAATATCACGCAAAGATTAAATTGTAAAAATATTACGGTCCCTATCCTTTGTACAGATTATTGTAAATTTTGCCCCAGAAATTGATGAACAAAAACAAGTCTTTAGTATATAATTGAGGAACTGCCTACAGTCCAAAAAAAAAGGGGCAAGTCTTTAGTTCTCAAGAGCTTATAGAGATAACGCAACAAGAGCCTTCAATTTCCAAAACAACTTTTTTCTAGAATCTTAAAAAATTGCCCCAAAAGTAGACTACATTGATATGTCTCAATGTCCACCAAAACTTCCACTTTTGAATCCTAATCCTATTTCTAATGAAAATAAATAAGTTAAAGACATTGGTCAAATTCAATTAAACCACCAGTATCAATCGGTCTTATTAGGGCTGCAACTCGGGTCGGGTTTTGGAGAACCCAACCCTACCCCCGAGAAATATCTCGGGTCGAGTCGGGTTTTTTTCCGGAAAACCCACGATTGCCAAACCCAGCCCTACCCATGATAAATCTCGGGTCGGGTTGGATTTTTTCACGTTGGCGCAATTTTTTAAGGAAAATTCTTGTTTGGCAAGGCAACTCAACTCATAGAAGTAGAAATTACACTCACATTACACTTGAAACAAACAATGTTGTAATTACAATCAAACAATGCTGAATTAAACGCTTGAATCAGCTCAACTCATAGAAGCAGAAATTACACTCACATACAATAACAGTGGATGCGTGGGTTTTCACTTTTAACTTTTAACAATAGAAAAAAATGTACATACTATAACTTATGTAACTCGGGTGGGGTCGGGCCCCTTCAAACCCGGCTCGACCCGAGATTCATGCGGGCTTTTGAATGCTCAACCCGGCTCGACCCGAAACCCATGAAACCTGAACCCGACCCAGGTTATTTTCGGGTCGGGTCGATGCGGGTCGGGTAAAACCCGGCTCGAGTTGCAGCCCTAGGTCTTATTGCTCATTCATGGTTTTCTGCTGGTCTGGGGAGGGGGGGGCGCTTAAAGTTAACTAAGCTATAACCAAATGATTTAAAAGAATTTATATTATCCAACTAAACAAATTAAAATAACACCCCTAGAGAAATAAATGATGGCCCTTATTTTGTAGGTCCAAACTCTCTCAGTAGCATGTTTCAGTCTTCCCCAATAAAATAAAATAAAAAAGCACACACAGGAAGCTATCATTACCAGTTGGGTTTTTTGCCAAATGGGAACTCAACCGACTAAGCTAAATAACAAAGGTGCATTCTCCTTTGAAAATTAACCAGTTAAACCAAAAATTCACCCTTGCAAATTAAATAAACATTGCTTGTGTGATCCACACCTGAAAATAATTGAAAAGCAGAGGTGAGATGACCATTCTTTGCCACCAAACAAAACAACAAAAGATCTTTAGCATTTGAACGCCACTATACAATCTTTTAAGCAGACAAAAAATAAGCAACCAACCAATTTAATTTAACCACATGACCTCTTCCACCCTTGGAAACTAAGGAACAACCATTCGGTTACAATTGAACCTTTCTTTTATTCAATAACTAGATCAACACATACTTTGAACGAAAGCTCCCTAAGCAAAGAAATCTTGCAGAACAATTTAATAGCAGAGGGCCCAGACACCACACAGTCCGCAACTGGCCGGTCAGGAGTACAGTGTCGAAAACCTGATTAGTTAACATAGAAATTTCACACCATTAAAGAGAATGCTCAGCTGAAACAATGAAAAACTTGAGACCAAAACTGAGGCCAAATTTCCACTGCAAACTATGTCCAATACATTGTGGAATGCACCCTTGATGCCACACTGAAAATTCAATAGAAATACCTTTGCTTTGCTGAACAATGCATCAAAGACTATCCAGAGGGCTCAACATCTACAGGAAGATGCAACAGAGACCTGCTAGTACAACAATTCACAGGAGAGAAAAAAGCCACCTATCACTCCTAGAAATTGGTCGCAAAATTATCAACGAAAAACCCAAAATAGCGACCTTTCAGTCCCTTATGACAGTCAAAAACCCCTCAAGAATTGAAATACCTGATTGAATTTCGTGAAATTTACTTAATCATACAAGCAAAATAATAGCAATTTACAAATAACATATGTCCACATAGAAACACCTTTTGTCAACAAATATACCCAAAAATAGATCAAGATTATTCGCGATCAGCAACAACCCATCATAGTCAACTTGAAAAACAAGACAAAGAATAATTTCTAATCCAACCGTAGTTGCTACTAAGATGCAATTCTTTCCAAAAAAGAGTAATGCTTAATGATGGAAAATAACAAGTCCTTGACAACCTCAGAAATCCAAAATTCAGTTATTTCAACTACATCGAATGATCTTTCGAATTGGTCAAGACTCTCCAGTTTGCCTTTCTTTAATAATCCCTGGCTCACTGACAAAAAAACTATAGCGGTAGCCCTTTTAAATACCACTTGGGCTTGTACGAATTAGTTGTAAGGACGAACCAAGCCCTCTAAAATAGAGCATCGAACCTCTCAGTGGGATCTTTCACTCACATCTTTTTCCACCAATAACGTTTTATGAAACTCTTTGACCCCCGAATTTGGAGTATCCTACTTTCACGTTATTCACAGGGTTCAACAAGCAATCGATATTTCGCAACAGGTGGACGTTACCGTGCTGGAGACATCGAGGTGAGCTTGGCTCATGTGATCCTTTCCGAGTACTTGGCTTGTTTTTTTGGGCTCAATATCTAGGACAACGCAAAATAAAATATCTCGAATAAAAACCTGCTCCCGTATACAAGTCGATAAAAACGGAAACAGAAGCTCCTTCAATTAAAACCCGTAAAACCGAATGGCCATTTAAATTTCATGAAAATTTTCTTCGACCTAAGATGGAAAGAATAACAATTAGCAAACAAAATCATTAAGCAAGGACAACCCGTTTTTTTTGCAGTATGAAACAACAGCAATACGGAAAAAATCAAAGTAAACCCCCTTCTAGTAGTCGTCGACATGCGCTGATCAAAGGGAATGATATCTATTTATCACGTATTAAAACAACAAGTGAGATGAAATACAACCCTTAGCACGGATCAGGCAAAAATGTGAATGAGTAAACACATAAAAATAAATAGCAAAAGATTTAAAAAAGGGGAATTCATACAGCCTCAAGAGACCTTCTTTCTGCCCCTTTAAAAAGTAGTAGCAACCCTGGAAAACAGATGTACCGGTTCGAAAGTCATGAATTATGCTTTCCTAGTAGACGCAAAAAAAGAAAAGAAAATGATAAGAGAATCTCAAAGCATAGAAACCCCCTTTGTTGACAAATATATCAAGGCATTGACGAATTTCTCATCCAACCGTAGATGCACTAGCCAAACAATTCAATAAACATGAAAATCAACTATTCGGCCACAAATTGATTACAAAAAAATACAATGCTTATTGACAGGAAATAACAAGTCATTAACACCCACTGAAATCGTTTGCTTTGGCGTCAATTGCAATTCTCCTTCACAGCCCTAAAGAAGAAATGAAACAACAAGAAATCATCGGTCGCATAATTATAGAACAACCCAAAATAAGCTCGAATAAAAACCTGCTCCGGTACGGTATACAATTCGACAAAAATGGAAACAAAAGCTCCTTCAATTAAAACCGAATGTCCATTTGAATTTCATGAAAATTTTCTTCAACCTGAGATGGAAATAATAACAATTAGCAAACAAAAACATTAAGCAAGGAACACCTCTTTTTTTTATGTATCAAACAAGAGCGACACTTTTTTTTATGTATCAAACAAGAGCGACACAGAAAAAAATCGAAGTAAACATTTTCTAGTAGTCGACATGCGCTGATCACAGGGAATTACATATCACATCTGAAAACATTAAACAAAAAGTGATGAATATAACCCTTAGCACGGATCAGGCAAAAAAGTGAATGAGATAAACACATCAAGAGAAATAGCAGAAGACTGAAAGAAAGGGGATTCATACAGCCTCAGGAGACCTTCTTTCTGCCCCCTTTAAAAAGCCGTAGCAACCCTGGAAAACAGATGTACAGGGTCAAAATTCATGAATCAGGCTTTCCTCGTGGAAGAAAAAAATATAGAAATTTATAAGAGAAAATCTCAAAGCTTAGAAACCCCCTTTGTTGACAAATATATCAAAAGAGACAACGACTATTAATTATCTACGATCAGCAACAACCCATCATTGTCAACCTGAAAAACCAGACATTCTAATTCCTCGTCCAACGGTAGACGCAGCTAAACCAACCATTCAAAAAAATTTGAAAGTAACTCTTGTTGACAAGATGTAACAAATTCCGAACACCCTCTGAAACCCGTTGCTTAGACGTATCTTGTGATTCTCCTTGATACCCTAAAGAACTGAAACAACAAGAAATCCATGGACGAAACATTATCAGGGCAAAACCAATAATAAGATGGCTCGAATAAAAACCCGCTCATGTAAACAAGTCGATAAAACCGAAAGTCAACGTCCTTCACTAAAAACCTGTAAAAGCTCATGTCAGTTAGAGGAGGGGAATTCATACAGCCTCCAGAGACCTTCTTTCTGCACCTTTAAAACGTAGTAGAAACCTGGAAAACAGATGTACCGGGTCGAAATTCGTGAATTACACATTCCACGTAGAAGCAAAAAAAAGGAAATTGTTAGAGAAAATCTCAAAGCATAGAAACCCCTTTCTTGATAAAAATATCAAAGGCGACAAGGACCATTCACCATCTACAATCAGCAACAGACCATCATTGTCAACCTGAAAAACCAAATATTCTAATTCCTCGTCCAACAGTATACGCCACTAAACCAACCATTCAAAAGAAATAAAAAGTAACTCTTGTTGACGAGATGTAACAAATTCGTTGCTTAGACGTTGCTTGTGATTCTCCTTGTTACAACCCTAAAAAAGAACTGAAAAAACAAGAACTCCATGGAGACAAAATTATCAGGGAAACACCCATAATAACAAATTCGTTGCTTAGACGTTGCTTGTGATTCTCCTTGTTACAACCCTAAAAAAGAACTGAAAAAACAAGAACTCCATGGAGACAAAATTATCAGGGAAAAACCCATAATAAGATGGCTCGAATAAAAACCCACTCATGTAAACAAGTCGATAAAACAGAAAGTCAACGTCCTTCACTAAAAACCAGTAAAAGAACATGTCCGTTAGAGGAGGGGGAATTCATACAGCCTAAAGCGTCCTTCTTTCAGTCTCTTATGGCAGTCTTAAAAATCCTGGAAAATTGAAATACCAGACTGAGTTTCGTGAAAATTGCTTCATCATACAAGCAAAATAATAGCAATTTGCAAACAACAAGGATAGAAACCCCCTTTGTTGACCAATACTTCAAAAAATCGATCCAGATCACCATATAAGATCAGCAACAAACCATCGTTTGTCAATCTGAAAAACAAGGCATTGACGGATTTCTCATCCAACCGTAGTTGCTACTAGCATAATAATTAAATAGAAATATAAAACAATTATACGGCCAGAAATTGATTACAAAAAATTGACAGGAAATAACAAGTCCTTCAAACCCCCGGAAATCCCTTGCTTTGGCGTCAATTGCAATTCTCCTTTTCACGACCCTAAGGAAAAAAAGGAAACAACAAGAAATCCTTGGTTGCAAAAATATGGAGGACAGCCCAAAATAAGATGTCCCAAAATAAGATGTGTCGAATAAAAATTTGCTCCCGTATACAAGTTGATAAAAACAGAAAACAGAAGCACCTTTTACTAAAACCCGTAAAACCGAATGTCCATTTGAGTTTCATGAAATTTGTCGCTTAGACGTCACTTGGGGTTCTCCTTGTTACAACCCTAAAGAAGAACTGAAACAACAAGAAATCCACGGACGCAAAATTATCAGGGCAAAACCCATAATAAGATGGCTCGCATAAAAACCAGCTCATGAAAACAAGTCGATAAAACTGAAAGTCAATGTCCTTCACTAAAAACCTGTAGAAGCTCATGTTCGTTAGAGGGGGAATTCAAACAGCCTAAAGCGACCTTCTTTCAGTCTCTTATGACAGTCTCAACAAACCGGGAAAATTGAAATACCAGACTGAGTTTCGCGAAAATTGCTACATCATACAAGCAAAATAATAGCAATTTGCAAACAAAATAGACAAGGATAGAAACCCACTTTGTTGACCAATACTTCAAAAATTCGATCAAGATCACCATATAAGATCAGCAACAAACCATCGTTTGGCAATCTGAAAAAACAAAGCATTGACGGATTTCTCATCCAACCGTAGTTGCTACTAGCATCACAATTAAATATAAATGAAAAACAATTATTCGGCCAGAAATTGATTACAAAAAACCAATGCTTATTGACAGGAAATAACAAGTCCTTAAAACCCGCTAAAATCCCTTGCTTTGGCGTCAATTGCAATTCTCCTCTTCACGGCCCCAAGTAAAAAATGAAACAACAAGAAATCCTTGGTTGCATAAATATCGAGGACAGCCCAAAATAAGATGTGTCGAATAAAAACTTGCTCCCGTATACAAGGCGATATAAACAGAAAACAGAAGCTCCTGCAATTAAAACCTGTAAAACCGAATGTCGATTAGAATTTCGTGAAAATTTTCTTAGACCAATGATGCAAATACCAAGAATTAGCAAACAAAAAAATTAAGCAACGACAACCCCTTTTTTTGCAGTATCAAACAAGAGTGATACAGAAAAAATCAAAGTAAACCCTCTTCTGGTAGTCGACCTGCGCTGATCGTAGGGAATGATACCTAAATATTACGTCTTAAAACATCAAAAAAAAGTAAGATCAAATATAACCCTAGGTAGGGATCAGGCCAAAAAGTGAATGACATAAACACATCAAGAAAATAGCTAAAGATTAAAAGAAGGGGGATTCATACAGCCACTAGAGAACTTCTTCTTGCCCCTTTAAAAATTTGTAGCCACCCTGGAAAACAGATGTCCCAGGTCGAAATTCATGAATTATACTCCTCGTAGAAGCAAAAAAAAAAGGAAATTGATCAGAGAAAATCTCCAAGAATAGAAAACCCCTTTGTTGACAAATATATCAAAGGCGACGAGGACTACTCATCATTTACGATCAGCAACAACCAATCATTGTTAACCTGAAAAACCAGACATTGGCTAATTTCTCGTCCAACAGTAGACCCTACTAAACCAACCATTCAATAACTACAAAAAGCAAGTCTTGTTGACAAGATATAACAAATCCTTAACACCCTCTGAAATCCGTTGCTTAGACGTCACATGCAATTCCCCATGTAACAACCCTAAGAAGAAATGAAACAACAAGAAATCCATGGATGAAAAATTATCAAGGCAAAACCCACAATAAGATGGCTCGAATAAAAACCGCCTTATGTAAACAAGTCGATAAAACTGAAAGTCAACGTCCTTCAGTAAAAATCTGTAAAAGCTCATGTCCATTACAGGAGGGAATTCATACAGCCTCAAGAGACCTTCTTTCAGCACCATTAAAGCATAGACTGGAAAACAGATGTACAGGGTCGAAATTCAAGAATCATGCTTTCCTCGTAGGAGCCAAAAAAGAATAGAAATTGATAGAGAAAACCTCAAAGCAAAGAAACCCACTCTGATGACAGATAATAAAGACGACAAGCACAATTCATCATCTACGATCAGCAACAACCCATCGTTGTCAACCTGAAAAACAAGACATTAATTCCATGTCGAGCAGTACACTCCACTAAACCGACCATTCAAAAATATAAAAAAGTAACTCCTGTTGACGAGATGTAACAAATTCTTAACACCCTCTGAAATCCGTTGCCTAGACGTCACTTGTGATTCTCCTTGTTACAACCCTAAAGAAGAACTGAAACAACAAGAAATCCACGGACGCAAAATTATCAGGGCAAAACCCATAATAAGATGGCTAAAATAAAAACCCGTTCATGCAAACAAGTCGATAAAACTGAAAGTCAACGTCCTTCACTAAAAACCTGTAGAAGCACATGTCCGTTAGAGGAGGGGGAATTCAAACAGCCTAAAGCGACCTTCTTTCAGTCTCTTATGGCAGTTAAAAATCCTGGAAAATTGAAAGACGAGACTGAGTTTCGTGAAAATTGCTTCATCATACAAGCAAAATAATAGCAATTTGCAAACAACATCTGCAAGGATAGAAACCCCCTTTGCTGACCAATACTTCAAAAAATCGATCCAGATCACCATATAAGATCAGCAACAAACCATCGTTTGGCAATCTGAAAAACAAGGCATTGACGGATTTCTCATCCAACCGCAGTTGCTACTAGCATAAGAATTAAATAAAAATGAAAAACAATTATTCGGCCAGAAATTGATTACAAAAAACCAATGCTTATTGACAGGAAATAACAAGTCCTTAAAACCCGCTAAAATCCCTTGCTTTGGCGTCAATTGCAATTCTCCTCTTCACGGCCCCAAGTAAAAAATGAAACAACAAGAAATCCTTGGTTGCATAAATATCGAGGACAGCCCAAAATAAGATGTGTCGAATAAAAACTTGCTCCCGTATACAAGGCGATATAAACAGAAAACAGAAGCTCCTGCAATTAAAACCTGTAAAACCGAATGTCGATTAGAATTTCGTGAAAATTTTCTTAGACCAATGATGCAAATACCAAGAATTAGCAAACAAAAAAATTAAGCAACGACAACCCTCTTCTGGTAGTCGACCTGCGCTGATCGTAGGGAATGATACCTAAATATTACGTCTTAAAACATCAAAAAAAAGTAAGATCAAATATAACCCTAGGTAGGGATCAGGCCAAAAAGTGAATGACATAAACACATCAAGAAAATAGCTAAAGATTAAAAGAAGGGGGATTCATACAGCCACTAGAGAACTTCTTGCCCCTTTAAAAATTTGTAGCCACCCTGGAAAACAGATGTCCCAGGTCGAAATTCATGAATTATACTCCTCGTAGAAGCAAAAAAAAAAGGAAATTGATCAGAGAAAATCTCCAAGAATAGAAACCCCCTTTGTTGACAAATATATCAAAGGCGACGAGGACTACTCATCATTTACGATCAGCAACAACCAATCATTGTTAACCTGAAAAACCAGACATTGGCTAATTTCTCGTCCAACAGTAGACCCTACTAAACCAACCATTCAATAACTACAAAAAGCAAGTCTTGTTGACAAGATATAACAAATCCTTAACACCCTCTGAAATCCGTTGCTTAGACGTCACATGCAATTCCCCATGTAACAACCCTAAGAAGAAATGAAACAACAAGAAATCCATGGATGAAAAATTATCAAGGCAAAACCCACAATAAGATGGCTCGAATAAAAACCGCCTTATGTAAACAAGTCGATAAAACTGAAAGTCAACGTCCTTCAGTAAAAATCTGTAAAAGCTCATGTCCATTACAGGAGGGAATTCATACAGCCTCAAGAGACCTTCTTTCAGCACCATTAAAGCATAGACTGGAAAACAGATGTACAGGGTCGAAATTCAAGAATCATGCTTTCCTCGTAGGAGCCAAAAAAGAATAGAAATTGATAGAGAAAACCTCAAAGCAAAGAAACCCACTCTGATGACAGATAATAAAGACGACAAGCACAATTCATCATCTACGATCAGCAACAACCCATCGTTGTCAACCTGAAAAACAAGACATTAATTCCATGTCGAGCAGTACACTCCACTAAACCGACCATTCAAAAATATAAAAAAGTAACTCCTGTTGACGAGATGTAACAAATTCTTAACACCCTCTGAAATCCGTTGCCTAGACGTCACTTGTGATTCTCCTTGTTACAACCCTAAAGAAGAACTGAAACAACAAGAAATCCACGGACGCAAAATTATCAGGGCAAAACCCATAATAAGATGGCTAAAATAAAAACCCGTTCATGCAAACAAGTCGATAAAACTGAAAGTCAACGTCCTTCACTAAAAACCTGTAGAAGCACATGTCCGTTAGAGGAGGGGGAATTCAAACAGCCTAAAGCGACCTTCTTTCAGTCTCTTATGGCAGTTAAAAATCCTGGAAAATTGAAAGACGAGACTGAGTTTCGTGAAAATTGCTTCATCATACAAGCAAAATAATAGCAATTTGCAAACAACATCTGCAAGGATAGAAACCCCCTTTGCTGACCAATACTTCAAAAAATCGATCCAGATCACCATATAAGATCAGCAACAAACCATCGTTTGGCAATCTGAAAAACAAGGCATTGACGGATTTCTCATCCAACCGCAGTTGCTACTAGCATAAGAATTAAATAAAAATGAAAAACAATTATTCGGCCAGAAATTGATTACAAAAAACCAATGCTTATTGACAGGAAATAACAAGTCCTTAAAACCCGCTAAAATCCCTTGCTTTGGCGTCAATTGCAATTCTCCTCTTCACGGCCCCAAGTAAAAAATGAAACAACAAGAAATCCTTGGTTGCATAAATATCGAGGACAGCCCAAAATAAGATGTGTCGAATAAAAACTTGCTCCCGTATACAAGGCGATATAAACAGAAAACAGAAGCTCCTGCAATTAAAACCTGTAAAACCGAATGTCGATTAGAATTTCGTGAAAATTTTCTTAGACCAATGATGCAAATACCAAGAATTAGCAAACAAAAAAATTAAGCAACGACAACCCTCTTCTGGTAGTCGACCTGCGCTGATCGTAGGGAATGATACCTAAATATTACGTCTTAAAACATCAAAAAAAAGTAAGATCAAATATAACCCTAGGTAGGGATCAGGCCAAAAAGTGAATGACATAAACACATCAAGAAAATAGCTAAAGATTAAAAGAAGGGGGATTCATACAGCCACTAGAGAACTTCTTGCCCCTTTAAAAATTTGTAGCCACCCTGGAAAACAGATGTCCCAGGTCGAAATTCATGAATTATACTCCTCGTAGAAGCAAAAAAAAAAGGAAATTGATCAGAGAAAATCTCCAAGAATAGAAACCCCCTTTGTTGACAAATATATCAAAGGCGACGAGGACTACTCATCATTTACGATCAGCAACAACCAATCATTGTTAACCTGAAAAACCAGACATTGGCTAATTTCTCGTCCAACAGTAGACCCTACTAAACCAACCATTCAATAACTACAAAAAGCAAGTCTTGTTGACAAGATATAACAAATCCTTAACACCCTCTGAAATCCGTTGCTTAGACGTCACATGCAATTCCCCATGTAACAACCCTAAGAAGAAATGAAACAACAAGAAATCCATGGATGAAAAATTATCAAGGCAAAACCCACAATAAGATGGCTCGAATAAAAACCGCCTTATGTAAACAAGTCGATAAAACTGAAAGTCAACGTCCTTCAGTAAAAATCTGTAAAAGCTCATGTCCATTACAGGAGGGAATTCATACAGCCTCAAGAGACCTTCTTTCAGCACCATTAAAGCATAGACTGGAAAACAGATGTACAGGGTCGAAATTCAAGAATCATGCTTTCCTCGTAGGAGCCAAAAAAGAATAGAAATTGATAGAGAAAACCTCAAAGCAAAGAAACCCACTCTGATGACAGATAATAAAGACGACAAGCACAATTCATCATCTACGATCAGCAACAACCCATCGTTGTCAACCTGAAAAACAAGACATTAATTCCATGTCGAGCAGTACACTCCACTAAACCGACCATTCAAAAATATAAAAAAGTAACTCCTGTTGACGAGATGTAACAAATTCTTAACACCCTCTGAAATCCGTTGCCTAGACGTCACTTGTGATTCTCCTTGTTACAACCCTAAAGAAGAACTGAAACAACAAGAAATCCACGGACGCAAAATTATCAGGGCAAAACCCATAATAAGATGGCTAAAATAAAAACCCGTTCATGCAAACAAGTCGATAAAACTGAAAGTCAACGTCCTTCACTAAAAACCTGTAGAAGCACATGTCCGTTAGAGGAGGGGGAATTCAAACAGCCTAAAGCGACCTTCTTTCAGTCTCTTATGGCAGTTAAAAATCCTGGAAAATTGAAAGACGAGACTGAGTTTCGTGAAAATTGCTTCATCATACAAGCAAAATAATAGCAATTTGCAAACAACATCTGCAAGGATAGAAACCCCCTTTGCTGACCAATACTTCAAAAAATCGATCCAGATCACCATATAAGATCAGCAACAAACCATCGTTTGGCAATCTGAAAAACAAGGCATTGACGGATTTCTCATCCAACCGCAGTTGCTACTAGCATAAGAATTAAATAAAAATGAAAAACAATTATTCGGCCAGAAATTGATTACAAAAAACCAATGCTTATTGACAGGAAATAACAAGTCCTTAAAACCCGCTAAAATCCCTTGCTTTGGCGTCAATTGCAATTCTCCTCTTCACGGCCCCAAGTAAAAAATGAAACAACAAGAAATCCTTGGTTGCATAAATATCGAGGACAGCCCAAAATAAGATGTGTCGAATAAAAACTTGCTCCCGTATACAAGGCGATATAAACAGAAAACAGAAGCTCCTGCAATTAAAACCTGTAAAACCGAATGTCGATTAGAATTTCGTGAAAATTTTCTTAGACCAATGATGCAAATACCAAGAATTAGCAAACAAAAAAATTAAGCAACGACAACCCCTTTTTTTGCAGTATCAAACAAGAGTGATACAGAAAAAATCAAAGTAAACCCTCTTCTGGTAGTCGACCTGCGCTGATCGTAGGGAATGATACCTAAATATTACGTCTTAAAACATCAAAAAAAAGTAAGATCAAATATAACCCTAGGTAGGGATCAGGCCAAAAAGTGAATGACATAAACACATCAAGAAAATAGCTAAAGATTAAAAGAAGGGGGATTCATACAGCCACTAGAGAACTTCTTCTTGCCCCTTTAAAAATTTGTAGCCACCCTGGAAAACAGATGTCCCAGGTCGAAATTCATGAATTATACTCCTCGTAGAAGCAAAAAAAAAAGGAAATTGATCAGAGAAAATCTCCAAGAATAGAAACCCCCTTTGTTGACAAATATATCAAAGGCGACGAGGACTACTCATCATTTACGATCAGCAACAACCAATCATTGTTAACCTGAAAAACCAGACATTGGCTAATTTCTCGTCCAACAGTAGACCCTACTAAACCAACCATTCAATAACTACAAAAAGCAAGTCTTGTTGACAAGATATAACAAATCCTTAACACCCTCTGAAATCCGTTGCTTAGACGTCACATGCAATTCCCCATGTAACAACCCTAAGAAGAAATGAAACAACAAGAAATCCATGGATGAAAAATTATCAAGGCAAAACCCACAATAAGATGGCTCGAATAAAAACCGCCTTATGTAAACAAGTCGATAAAACTGAAAGTCAACGTCCTTCAGTAAAAATCTGTAAAAGCTCATGTCCATTACAGGAGGGAATTCATACAGCCTCAAGAGACCTTCTTTCAGCACCATTAAAGCATAGACTGGAAAACAGATGTACAGGGTCGAAATTCAAGAATCATGCTTTCCTCGTAGGAGCCAAAAAAGAATAGAAATTGATAGAGAAAACCTCAAAGCAAAGAAACCCACTCTGATGACAGATAATAAAGACGACAAGCACAATTCATCATCTACGATCAGCAACAACCCATCGTTGTCAACCTGAAAAACAAGACATTAATTCCATGTCGAGCAGTACACTCCACTAAACCGACCATTCAAAAATATAAAAAAGTAACTCCTGTTGACGAGATGTAACAAATTCTTAACACCCTCTGAAATCCGTTGCCTAGACGTCACTTGTGATTCTCCTTGTTACAACCCTAAAGAAGAACTGAAACAACAAGAAATCCTGGAAAATTGAAAGACGAGACTGAGTT
Source organism: Tasmannia lanceolata (assembly GCF_043159265.1). NCBI lineage: Eukaryota > Viridiplantae > Streptophyta > Magnoliopsida > Canellales > Winteraceae > Tasmannia > Tasmannia lanceolata. The sequence continues at coordinate 13,594,270 of NW_027518695.1, forward strand.
TCGTGAAAATTGCTTCATCATACAAGCAAAATAATAGCAATTTGCAAACAACATCTGCAAGGATAGAAACCCCCTTTGCTGACCAATACTTCAAAAAATCGATCCAGATCACCATATAAGATCAGCAACAAACCATCGTTTGGCAATCTGAAAAACAAGGCATTGACGGATTTCTCATCCAACCGCAGTTGCTACTAGCATAAGAATTAAATAAAAATGAAAAACAATTATTCGGCCAGAAATTGATTACAAAAAACCAATGCTTATTGACAGGAAATAACAAGTCCTTAAAACCCCCTGAAATCCCTTGCTTTGGAGTCAATTCCAATTCTCCTCTTCACGGCCCTAAGGACAAAATGAAACAACAAGAAATCCTTGGTTGCATAAATATCGAGGACAGCCCAAAATAAGATGTGTCGAATAAAAACCTGCTCCTGTAGACAAGTAGATAAAAACGGAAAAAAGAAGCTCCTTCAATTAAAACCTGTAAAACCGAATGTCGATTTGAATTTCATGAAAATTTTCTTACACCTATGATGGAAATAATAACAATTAGCAAACAAAAACATTAAGCAACGACAACCCCACTTTTTGCAGTATCAAACAAGAGTGATACGGAAAAAATCAAAGTAAACCCTCTTCTACGAGTCGACCTGCGGTGATCGTAGGGAATGATACCTAGATATTAGGACTTAAAACATCAAAAAAAAAGTAAGATAAAATATAACCCTTGGGAGGGATCAGGCCAAAATGTCAATGAGATAAACACAACAAGAAAATAGCAAGAGATTTAAAGAAGGGGGATTCATACAGCCACAAGAGAACTTCTTTCTGCCCCTTTAAAAATTCGTAGCGACCCTGGAAAACAGATGTCCGGGGTCGAAATTCATGAATTATACTCCTCGTAGAAGCAAAAATAAAAAGGAAATTGATAGAGAAAATCTCCAAGCATAGAAACCCCCTTTGTTGACAAATATATCAAAGGCGACGAGGACTATTCATCATCTACGATCAGCAACAACCAATCATTGTCAACCTGAAAAACCAGACATTGGCTAATTTTTCGTCCAACGGTAGACCCTACTATACCAACCATTCAATAAATACAAAAAGCAACTCTTGCTGACAAGATAAAACAAATCCTTAACACCTTCTGAAATCCATTACTTGGACGTCACTTGCAATTCCCCATGTAACAACCCTAAGAAGAAATGAAACAACAAGAAATCCACGGACGAAAAATTATGAAGGCAAAACCCACAATAAGATGGCTCGAATAAAAACCGGCTTATGTAAAAAAGTTGATAAAACTGAAAGTCAACGTCCTTCAGTAAAAATCTGTAAAAGCTCATGTCCATTAGAGGAGGGAATTCATACAGCCTCAAGAGACCTGCTTTCAGCACCATTAAAGCATAGAGAGACCTGCTTTCAGCACCATTAAAGCATAGACTGGAAAACAGATGTACAGGGTCGAAATTCAAGAATTATGCTTTCCTCGTAGGAGCCAAAAAAGAATAGAAATTGATAGAGAAAACCTCAAAGCAAAGAAACCCACTCTGATGACAAAGATAATAAAGACGACAAGCACAATTCATCATCTACGATCAGCAACAACCCATCGTTGTCAACCTGAAAAACAAGACATTAATTCCATGTCGAGCAGTACACTCCACTAAACCAACCATTCAAAAATATAAAAAAGTAACTCCTGTTGACGAGATGTAACAAATTCTTAACACCCTCTGAAATCCGTTGCCTAGACGTCACTTGTGATTCTCCTTGTTACAACCCTAAAGAAGAACTGAAACAACAAGAAATCCACGGACGCAAAATTATCAGGGCAAAACCCATAATAAGATGGCTAAAATAAAAACCCGTTCATGCAAACAAGTCGATAAAACTGAAAGTCAACGTCCTTCACTAAAAACCTGTAGAAGCACATGTCCGTTAGAGGAGGGGGAATTCAAACAGCCTAAAGCGACCTTCTTTCAGTCTCTTATGGCAGTTAAAAATCCTGGAAAATTGAAAGACGAGACTGAGTTTCGTGAAAATTGCTTCATCATACAAGCAAAATAATAGCAATTTGCAAACAACATCTGCAAGGATAGAAACCCCCTTTGCTGACCAATACTTCAAAAAATCGATCCAGATCACCATATAAGATCAGCAACAAACCATCGTTTGGCAATCTGAAAAACAAGGCATTGACGGATTTCTCATCCAACCGCAGTTGCTACTAGCATAAGAATTAAATAAAAATGAAAAACAATTATTCGGCCAGAAATTGATTACAAAAAACCAATGCTTATTGACAGGAAATAACAAGTCCTTAAAACCCCCTGAAATCCCTTGCTTTGGAGTCAATTCCAATTCTTCTCTTAACGGCCCTAAGGACAAAATGAAACAACAAGAAATCCTTGGTTGCATAAATATCGAGGACAGCCCAAAATAAGATGTGTCGAATAAAAACCTGCTCCCGTAGACAAGTAGATAAAAACGGAAAAAGGAAGCCCCTTCAATTAAAACCTGAAAAACCGAATGTCGATTTGAATTTCATGAAAATTTTCTTACACCTATGATGGAAATAATAACAATTAGCAAACAAAAACATTAAGCAACGACAACCCCTTTTTTTGCAGTATCAAACAAGAGTGATACGGAAAAAATCAAAGTAAACCCTCCACTACGAGTCGACCTGCGGTGATCGTAGGGAATGATACCTAGATATTAGGTCTTAAAACATCAAAAAAAAAGTAAGATAAAATATAACCCTTGGTAGAGATCAGGCCAAAAAGTCAATGAGATAAACACATCAAGAAAATAGCAAGAGATTTAAAGAAGGAGGATTCATACAGCCACAAGAGAACTTCTTTCTGCCCCTTTAAAAATTCGTAGCTACCCTGGAAAACAGATGTCCGGGGTCGAAATTCATGAATTATACTCCTCGTAGAAGCAAAAATAAAAAGGAAATTGATAGAGAAAATCTCCAAGCATAGACACCCACTTTGTTGACAAATATATCAAAGGCGACGAGGACTATTCATCATCTACGATCAGCAACAACCAATCATTGTCAACCTGAAAAACCAGACATTGGCTAATTTTTCGTCCAACGGTAGACCCTACTAAACCAACCATTCAATATATACAAAAAGCAACTCTTGCTGACAAGATATAACAAATCCTTAACACCTTCTGAAATCCGTTACTTAGACGTCACTTGCAATTCCCCATGTAACAACCCTAAGAAGAAATGAAACAGCAAGAAATCCACGGACGAAAAATTATGAAGGCAAAACCCACAATAAGTTGGCTCGAATAAAAACCGGCTTATGTAAAAAAGTCGATAAAACTGAAAGTCAACGTCCTTCACTAAAAATCTGTAAAAGCTCATGTCCATTAGAGGAGGGAATTCATACATCCCACAGAGACCATCTTTCTGCACCATTACAACAAAGCAGCAACCCTGGAAAACAGATGTACAGGGTCGAAATTCATGAATTACGCTTTCCTCGTAGGACCCCAAAAAATAGAAATTGATAGAGAAAATCTCAAAGCATAGAAACCCCCTTTGTTGACAAATACATTAAAGACGACAAGGACTATTCATCATTACGATCAGCAACAACCCCATCTTTGTCAACCTGAAAAACCAGACATTAATTCCACGTCGAGCACTACACGCCACTAAACCAACCATTCAAAAAATATAAAAAGTAACTCCTGTTGACGAGATGTAACAAATTCTTAACACCCTCTGAAATCCGTTGCCTAGACGTCACTTGTGATTCTCCTTGTTACAACCCTAAAGAAGAACTGAAACAACAAGAAATCCACGGACGCAAAATTATCAGGGCAAAACCCATAATAAGATGGCTAAAATAAAAACCCGTTCATGCAAACAAGTCGATAAAACTGAAAGTCAACGTCCTTCACTAAAAACCTGTAGAAGCACATGTCCGTTAGAGGAGGGGGAATTCAAACAGCCTAAAGCGACCTTCTTTCAGTCTCTTATGGCAGTTAAAAAATCCTGGAAAATTGAAAGACGAGACTGAGTTTCGTGAAAATTGCTTCATCATACAAGCAAAATAATAGTAATTTGCAAACAACATCTGCAAGGATAGAAACCCCCTTTGCTGACCAATACTTCAAAAAATCGATCCAGATCACCATATAAGATCAGCAACAAACCATCGTTTGGCAATCTGAAAAACAAGGCATTGACGGATTTCTCATCCAACCGCAGTTGCTACTAGCATAAGAATTAAATAAAAATGAAAAACAATTATTCGGCCAGAAATTGATTACAAAAAACCAATGCTTATAGACAGGAAATAACAAGTCCTTAAAACCCCCTGAAATCCCTTGCTTTGGAGTCAATTCCAATTCTCCTCTTCACGGCCCTAAGGACAAAATGAAACAACAAGAAATCCTTGGTTGCATAAATATCGAGGACAGCCCAAAATAAGATGTGTCGAATAAAAACCTGCTCCCGTAGACAAGTAGATAAAAACGGAAAAAAGAAGCTCCTTCAATTAAAGCCTGTAAAACCGAATGTCGATTTGAATTTCATGAAAATTTTCTTACACCTATGATGGAAATAATAACAATTAGCAAACAAAAACATTAAGCAACGACAACCCCACTTTTTGCAGTATCAAACAAGAGTGATACGGAAAAAATCAAAGTAAACCCTCTTCTACTAGTCGACCTGCGGTGATCGTAGGGAATGATACCTGGATATTAGGTCTTAAAACATCAAAAAAAAAAGTAAGATAAAATATAACCCTTGGCAGGGATCAGGCCAAAATGTCAATGAGATAAACACATCAAGAAAATAGCAAGAGATTTAAAGAAGGGGGATTCATACAGCCACAAGAGAACTTCTTTCTGCCCCTTTAAAAATTCGTAGCTACCCTGGAAAACAGATGTCCGGGGTCGAAATTCATGAATTATACTCCTCGTAGAAGCAAAAATAAAAAGGAAATTGATAGAGAAAATCTCCAAGCATAGAAACCCCCTTTGTTGACAAATATATCAAAGGCGACGAGGACTATTCATCATCTACGATCAGCAACAACCAATCATTGTCAACCTGAAAAACCAGACATTGGCTAATTTTTCGTCCAACGGTAGACCCTACTAAACCAACCATTCAATAAATACAAAAAGCAACTCTTGCTGACAAGATATAACAAATCCTTAACACCTTCTGAAATCCGTTACTTAGACGTCACTTGCAATTCCCCATGTAACAACCCTAAGAAGAAATGAAACAACAAGAAATCCACGGACGAAAAATTATGAAGGCAAAACCCACAATAAGATGGCTCGAATAAAAACCGGCTTATGTAAAAAAGTTGATAAAACTGAAAGTCAACGTCCTTCAGTAAAAATCTGTAAAAGCTCATGTCCATTAGAGGAGGGAATTCATACAGCCTCAAGAGACCTGCTTTCAGCACCATTAAAGCATAGAGAGACCTGCTTTCAGCACCATTAAAGCATAGACTGGAAAACAGATGTACAGGGTCGAAATTCAAGAATTATGCTTTCCTCGTAGGAGCCAAAAAAGAATAGAAATTGATAGAGAAAACCTCAAAGCAAAGAAACCCACTCTGATGACAAAGATAATAAAGACGACAAGCACAATTCATCATCTACGATCAGCAACAACCCATCGTTGTCAACCTGAAAAACAAGACATTAATTCCATGTCGAGCAGTACACTCCACTAAACCAACCATTCAAAAATATAAAAAAGTAACTCCTGTTGACGAGATGTAACAAATTCTTAACACCCTCTGAAATCCGTTGCCTAGACGTCACTTGTGATTCTCCTTGTTACAACCCTAAAGAAGAACTGAAACAACAAGAAATCCACGGACGCAAAATTATCAGGGCAAAACCCATAATAAGATGGCTAAAATAAAAACCCGTTCATGCAAACAAGTCGATAAAACTGAAAGTCAACGTCCTTCACTAAAAACCTGTAGAAGCACATGTCCGTTAGAGGAGGGGGAATTCAAACAGCCTAAAGCGACCTTCTTTCAGTCTCTTATGGCAGTTAAAAATCCTGGAAAATTGAAAGACGAGACTGAGTTTCGTGAAAATTGCTTCATCATACAAGCAAAATAATAGCAATTTGCAAACAACATCTGCAAGGATAGAAACCCCCTTTGCTGACCAATACTTCAAAAAATCGATCCAGATCACCATATAAGATCAGCAACAAACCATCGTTTGGCAATCTGAAAAACAAGGCATTGACGGATTTCTCATCCAACCGCAGTTGCTACTAGCATAAGAATTAAATAAAAATGAAAAACAATTATTCGGCCAGAAATTGATTACAAAAAACCAATGCTTATTGACAGGAAATAACAAGTCCTTAAAACCCCCTGAAATCCCTTGCTTTGGAGTCAATTCCAATTCTTCTCTTAACGGCCCTAAGGACAAAATGAAACAACAAGAAATCCTTGGTTGCATAAATATCGAGGACAGCCCAAAATAAGATGTGTCGAATAAAAACCTGCTCCCGTAGACAAGTAGATAAAAACGGAAAAAGGAAGCCCCTTCAATTAAAACCTGAAAAACCGAATGTCGATTTGAATTTCATGAAAATTTTCTTACACCTATGATGGAAATAATAACAATTAGCAAACAAAAACATTAAGCAACGACAACCCCTTTTTTTGCAGTATCAAACAAGAGTGATACGGAAAAAATCAAAGTAAACCCTCCACTACGAGTCGACCTGCGGTGATCGTAGGGAATGATACCTAGATATTAGGTCTTAAAACATCAAAAAAAAAGTAAGATAAAATATAACCCTTGGTAGAGATCAGGCCAAAAAGTCAATGAGATAAACACATCAAGAAAATAGCAAGAGATTTAAAGAAGGAGGATTCATACAGCCACAAGAGAACTTCTTTCTGCCCCTTTAAAAATTCGTAGCTACCCTGGAAAACAGATGTCCGGGGTCGAAATTCATGAATTATACTCCTCGTAGAAGCAAAAATAAAAAGGAAATTGATAGAGAAAATCTCCAAGCATAGACACCCACTTTGTTGACAAATATATCAAAGGCGACGAGGACTATTCATCATCTACGATCAGCAACAACCAATCATTGTCAACCTGAAAAACCAGACATTGGCTAATTTTTCGTCCAACGGTAGACCCTACTAAACCAACCATTCAATATATACAAAAAGCAACTCTTGCTGACAAGATATAACAAATCCTTAACACCTTCTGAAATCCGTTACTTAGACGTCACTTGCAATTCCCCATGTAACAACCCTAAGAAGAAATGAAACAGCAAGAAATCCACGGACGAAAAATTATGAAGGCAAAACCCACAATAAGTTGGCTCGAATAAAAACCGGCTTATGTAAAAAAGTCGATAAAACTGAAAGTCAACGTCCTTCACTAAAAATCTGTAAAAGCTCATGTCCATTAGAGGAGGGAATTCATACATCCCACAGAGACCATCTTTCTGCACCATTACAACAAAGCAGCAACCCTGGAAAACAGATGTACAGGGTCGAAATTCATGAATTACGCTTTCCTCGTAGGACCCCAAAAAATAGAAATTGATAGAGAAAATCTCAAAGCATAGAAACCCCCTTTGTTGACAAATACATTAAAGACGACAAGGACTATTCATCATTACGATCAGCAACAACCCCATCTTTGTCAACCTGAAAAACCAGACATTAATTCCACGTCGAGCACTACACGCCACTAAACCAACCATTCAAAAAATATAAAAAGTAACTCCTGTTGACGAGATGTAACAAATTCTTAACACCCTCTGAAATCCGTTGCCTAGACGTCACTTGTGATTCTCCTTGTTACAACCCTAAAGAAGAACTGAAACAACAAGAAATCCACGGACGCAAAATTATCAGGGCAAAACCCATAATAAGATGGCTAAAATAAAAACCCGTTCATGCAAACAAGTCGATAAAACTGAAAGTCAACGTCCTTCACTAAAAACCTGTAGAAGCACATGTCCGTTAGAGGAGGGGGAATTCAAACAGCCTAAAGCGACCTTCTTTCAGTCTCTTATGGCAGTTAAAAAATCCTGGAAAATTGAAAGACGAGACTGAGTTTCGTGAAAATTGCTTCATCATACAAGCAAAATAATAGTAATTTGCAAACAACATCTGCAAGGATAGAAACCCCCTTTGCTGACCAATACTTCAAAAAATCGATCCAGATCACCATATAAGATCAGCAACAAACCATCGTTTGGCAATCTGAAAAACAAGGCATTGACGGATTTCTCATCCAACCGCAGTTGCTACTAGCATAAGAATTAAATAAAAATGAAAAACAATTATTCGGCCAGAAATTGATTACAAAAAACCAATGCTTATAGACAGGAAATAACAAGTCCTTAAAACCCCCTGAAATCCCTTGCTTTGGAGTCAATTCCAATTCTCCTCTTCACGGCCCTAAGGACAAAATGAAACAACAAGAAATCCTTGGTTGCATAAATATCGAGGACAGCCCAAAATAAGATGTGTCGAATAAAAACCTGCTCCCGTAGACAAGTAGATAAAAACGGAAAAAAGAAGCTCCTTCAATTAAAGCCTGTAAAACCGAATGTCGATTTGAATTTCATGAAAATTTTCTTACACCTATGATGGAAATAATAACAATTAGCAAACAAAAACATTAAGCAACGACAACCCCACTTTTTGCAGTATCAAACAAGAGTGATACGGAAAAAATCAAAGTAAACCCTCTTCTACTAGTCGACCTGCGGTGATCGTAGGGAATGATACCTGGATATTAGGTCTTAAAACATCAAAAAAAAAAGTAAGATAAAATATAACCCTTGGCAGGGATCAGGCCAAAATGTCAATGAGATAAACACATCAAGAAAATAGCAAGAGATTTAAAGAAGGGGGATTCATACAGCCACAAGAGAACTTCTTTCTGCCCCTTTAAAAATTCGTAGCTACCCTGGAAAACAGATGTCCGGGGTCGAAATTCATGAATTATACTCCTCGTAGAAGCAAAAATAAAAAGGAAATTGATAGAGAAAATCTCCAAGCATAGAAACCCCCTTTGTTGACAAATATATCAAAGGCGACGAGGACTATTCATCATCTACGATCAGCAACAACCAATCATTGTCAACCTGAAAAACCAGACATTGGCTAATTTTTCGTCCAACGGTAGACCCTACTAAACCAACCATTCAATAAATACAAAAAGCAACTCTTGCTGACAAGATATAACAAATCCTTAACACCTTCTGAAATCCGTTACTTAGACGTCACTTGCAATTCCCCATGTAACAACCCTAAGAAGAAATGAAACAACAAGAAATCCACGGACGAAAAATTATGAAGGCAAAACCCACAATAAGATGGCTCGAATAAAAACCGGCTTATGTAAAAAAGTTGATAAAACTGAAAGTCAACGTCCTTCAGTAAAAATCTGTAAAAGCTCATGTCCATTAGAGGAGGGAATTCATACAGCCTCAAGAGACCTGCTTTCAGCACCATTAAAGCATAGAGAGACCTGCTTTCAGCACCATTAAAGCATAGACTGGAAAACAGATGTACAGGGTCGAAATTCAAGAATTATGCTTTCCTCGTAGGAGCCAAAAAAGAATAGAAATTGATAGAGAAAACCTCAAAGCAAAGAAACCCACTCTGATGACAAAGATAATAAAGACGACAAGCACAATTCATCATCTACGATCAGCAACAACCCATCGTTGTCAACCTGAAAAACAAGACATTAATTCCATGTCGAGCAGTACACTCCACTAAACCAACCATTCAAAAATATAAAAAAGTAACTCCTGTTGACGAGATGTAACAAATTCTTAACACCCTCTGAAATCCGTTGCCTAGACGTCACTTGTGATTCTCCTTGTTACAACCCTAAAGAAGAACTGAAACAACAAGAAATCCACGGACGCAAAATTATCAGGGCAAAACCCATAATAAGATGGCTAAAATAAAAACCCGTTCATGCAAACAAGTCGATAAAACTGAAAGTCAACGTCCTTCACTAAAAACCTGTAGAAGCACATGTCCGTTAGAGGAGGGGGAATTCAAACAGCCTAAAGCGACCTTCTTTCAGTCTCTTATGGCAGTTAAAAATCCTGGAAAATTGAAAGACGAGACTGAGTTTCGTGAAAATTGCTTCATCATACAAGCAAAATAATAGCAATTTGCAAACAACATCTGCAAGGATAGAAACCCCCTTTGCTGACCAATACTTCAAAAAATCGATCCAGATCACCATATAAGATCAGCAACAAACCATCGTTTGGCAATCTGAAAAACAAGGCATTGACGGATTTCTCATCCAACCGCAGTTGCTACTAGCATAAGAATTAAATAAAAATGAAAAACAATTATTCGGCCAGAAATTGATTACAAAAAACCAATGCTTATTGACAGGAAATAACAAGTCCTTAAAACCCCCTGAAATCCCTTGCTTTGGAGTCAATTCCAATTCTTCTCTTAACGGCCCTAAGGACAAAATGAAACAACAAGAAATCCTTGGTTGCATAAATATCGAGGACAGCCCAAAATAAGATGTGTCGAATAAAAACCTGCTCCCGTAGACAAGTAGATAAAAACGGAAAAAGGAAGCCCCTTCAATTAAAACCTGAAAAACCGAATGTCGATTTGAATTTCATGAAAATTTTCTTACACCTATGATGGAAATAATAACAATTAGCAAACAAAAACATTAAGCAACGACAACCCCTTTTTTTGCAGTATCAAACAAGAGTGATACGGAAAAAATCAAAGTAAACCCTCCACTACGAGTCGACCTGCGGTGATCGTAGGGAATGATACCTAGATATTAGGTCTTAAAACATCAAAAAAAAAGTAAGATAAAATATAACCCTTGGTAGAGATCAGGCCAAAAAGTCAATGAGATAAACACATCAAGAAAATAGCAAGAGATTTAAAGAAGGAGGATTCATACAGCCACAAGAGAACTTCTTTCTGCCCCTTTAAAAATTCGTAGCTACCCTGGAAAACAGATGTCCGGGGTCGAAATTCATGAATTATACTCCTCGTAGAAGCAAAAATAAAAAGGAAATTGATAGAGAAAATCTCCAAGCATAGACACCCACTTTGTTGACAAATATATCAAAGGCGACGAGGACTATTCATCATCTACGATCAGCAACAACCAATCATTGTCAACCTGAAAAACCAGACATTGGCTAATTTTTCGTCCAACGGTAGACCCTACTAAACCAACCATTCAATATATACAAAAAGCAACTCTTGCTGACAAGATATAACAAATCCTTAACACCTTCTGAAATCCGTTACTTAGACGTCACTTGCAATTCCCCATGTAACAACCCTAAGAAGAAATGAAACAGCAAGAAATCCACGGACGAAAAATTATGAAGGCAAAACCCACAATAAGTTGGCTCGAATAAAAACCGGCTTATGTAAAAAAGTCGATAAAACTGAAAGTCAACGTCCTTCACTAAAAATCTGTAAAAGCTCATGTCCATTAGAGGAGGGAATTCATACATCCCACAGAGACCATCTTTCTGCACCATTACAACAAAGCAGCAACCCTGGAAAACAGATGTACAGGGTCGAAATTCATGAATTACGCTTTCCTCGTAGGACCCCAAAAAATAGAAATTGATAGAGAAAATCTCAAAGCATAGAAACCCCCTTTGTTGACAAATACATTAAAGACGACAAGGACTATTCATCATTACGATCAGCAACAACCCCATCTTTGTCAACCTGAAAAACCAGACATTAATTCCACGTCGAGCACTACACGCCACTAAACCAACCATTCAAAAAATATAAAAAGTAACTCCTGTTGACGAGATGTAACAAATTCTTAACACCCTCTGAAATCCGTTGCCTAGACGTCACTTGTGATTCTCCTTGTTACAACCCTAAAGAAGAACTGAAACAACAAGAAATCCACGGACGCAAAATTATCAGGGCAAAACCCATAATAAGATGGCTAAAATAAAAACCCGTTCATGCAAACAAGTCGATAAAACTGAAAGTCAACGTCCTTCACTAAAAACCTGTAGAAGCACATGTCCGTTAGAGGAGGGGGAATTCAAACAGCCTAAAGCGACCTTCTTTCAGTCTCTTATGGCAGTTAAAAAATCCTGGAAAATTGAAAGACGAGACTGAGTTTCGTGAAAATTGCTTCATCATACAAGCAAAATAATAGTAATTTGCAAACAACATCTGCAAGGATAGAAACCCCCTTTGCTGACCAATACTTCAAAAAATCGATCCAGATCACCATATAAGATCAGCAACAAACCATCGTTTGGCAATCTGAAAAACAAGGCATTGACGGATTTCTCATCCAACCGCAGTTGCTACTAGCATAAGAATTAAATAAAAATGAAAAACAATTATTCGGCCAGAAATTGATTACAAAAAACCAATGCTTATAGACAGGAAATAACAAGTCCTTAAAACCCCCTGAAATCCCTTGCTTTGGAGTCAATTCCAATTCTCCTCTTCACGGCCCTAAGGACAAAATGAAACAACAAGAAATCCTTGGTTGCATAAATATCGAGGACAGCCCAAAATAAGATGTGTCGAATAAAAACCTGCTCCCGTAGACAAGTAGATAAAAACGGAAAAAAGAAGCTCCTTCAATTAAAGCCTGTAAAACCGAATGTCGATTTGAATTTCATGAAAATTTTCTTACACCTATGATGGAAATAATAACAATTAGCAAACAAAAACATTAAGCAACGACAACCCCACTTTTTGCAGTATCAAACAAGAGTGATACGGAAAAAATCAAAGTAAACCCTCTTCTACTAGTCGACCTGCGGTGATCGTAGGGAATGATACCTGGATATTAGGTCTTAAAACATCAAAAAAAAAAGTAAGATAAAATATAACCCTTGGCAGGGATCAGGCCAAAATGTCAATGAGATAAACACATCAAGAAAATAGCAAGAGATTTAAAGAAGGGGGATTCATACAGCCACAAGAGAACTTCTTTCTGCCCCTTTAAAAATTCGTAGCTACCCTGGAAAACAGATGTCCGGGGTCGAAATTCATGAATTATACTCCTCGTAGAAGCAAAAATAAAAAGGAAATTGATAGAGAAAATCTCCAAGCATAGAAACCCCCTTTGTTGACAAATATATCAAAGGCGACGAGGACTATTCATCATCTACGATCAGCAACAACCAATCATTGTCAACCTGAAAAACCAGACATTGGCTAATTTTTCGTCCAACGGTAGACCCTACTAAACCAACCATTCAATAAATACAAAAAGCAACTCTTGCTGACAAGATATAACAAATCCTTAACACCTTCTGAAATCCGTTACTTAGACGTCACTTGCAATTCCCCATGTAACAACCCTAAGAAGAAATGAAACAACAAGAAATCCACGGACGAAAAATTATGAAGGCAAAACCCACAATAAGATGGCTCGAATAAAAACGGGCTTATGTAAAAAAGTCGATAAAACTGAAAGTCAACGTCCTTCAGTAAAAATCTGTAAAAGCTCATGTCCATTAGAGGAGGGAATTCATACAGCCCACGGAGACCATCTTTCTGCACCATTACAACAAAGTAGCAACCCTGGAAAACAGATGTACAGGGTTGAAATTCATGAATTACGCTTTCCTCGTAGGACCCCAAAAAAATAGAAATTGATAGAGAAATCTCAAAGCATAGAAACCCCCTTTGTTGACAAATACAATAAAGACGACAAGGACTATTCATCATTACGATCAGAACCAACCCATCTTTGTCAACCTGAAAAACCAGACATTAATTCCACGTCAGAGCAATACACGCCACTAAACCAACCATTCAAAAAATATAAAAAGTAACTCCTGTTGACGAGATGTAACAAATTCTTAACACCCTCTGAAATCCGTTGCCTGGACGTCACTTGTGATTCTCCTTGTTACAACCCTAAAGAAGAACTGAAACAACAAGAAATCCACGGACGCAAAATTATCAGGGCAAAACCCATAATAAGATGGCTCGCATAAAAACCCGTTCATAAATCAATGTCCTTCACTAAAAACCTGTAGAAGCACATGTCCGTTAGAGGAGGGGGAATTCAAACAGCTTAAAGCGACCTTCTTTCACTCTCTTATGGCAGTTAAAAATCCTGGAAAATTGAAAGACGAGACTGAGTTTCGTGAAAATTGCTTCATCATACAAGCAAAATAATAGTAATTTGCAAACAACATCTGCAAGGATAGAAACCCCCTTTGCTGACCAATACTTCAAAAAATTGATCCAGATCACCATATAAGATCAGCAACAAACCATCGTTTGGCAATCTGAAAAACAAGGCATTGACGGATTTCTCATCCAACCGGAGTTGCTACTAGCATAAGAATTAAATAAAAATGAAAAACAATTATTCGGCCAGAAATTGATTACAAAAAACCAATGCTTATTGACAGGAAATAACAAGTCCTTAAAACCCCCTGAAATCCCTTGCTTTGGAGTCAATTGCAATTCTCCTCTTCACGGCCCTAAGGACAAAATGAAACAACAAGAAATCCTTGGTTGCATAAATATCGAGGACAGCCCAAAATAAGATGTGTCGAATAAAAACCTGCTCCCGTAGACAAGTAGATAAAAACGGAAAAAAGAAGCTCCTTCAATTAAAACCTGTAAAACCGAATGTCGATTTGAATTTCATGAAAATTTTCTTACACCTATGATGGAAATAATAACAATTAGCAAACAAAAACATTAAGCAACGACAACCCCTTTTTTTGCAGTATCAAACAAATGTGATACGGAAAAAATCAAAGTAAACCCTCTTCTAGTAGTGGACCTGCGCTGATCGTAGGGAATGATACCTAGATAGTAGGTCTTAAAACATCAAAAAAAAAAGTAAGATAAAATATAACCCTTGGTAGGGATCAGGCCAAAAATTCAATGAGATAAACACATCAAGAAAATAGCAAGAGATTTAAAGAAGGGGGATTCATACAGCCACAAGAGAACTTCTTTCTGCCCCTTTAAAAATTCGTAGCTACCCTGGAAAACAGATGTCCCGGGTCGAAATTCATGAATTATACTCCTCGTAGAAGCAAAAATAAAAAGGAAATTGATAGAGAAAATCTCCAAGCATAGAAACCCCCTTTGTTGACAAATATATCAAAGGCGACAAGGACTATTCATCATCTACGATCAGCAACAACCAATCATTGTCAACCTGAAAAACCAGACATTGGCTAATTTTTCATCCAACGGTAGACCCTACTAAACCAACCATTCAATTAATACAAAAAGCAACTCTTGCTGACAAGATATAACAAATCCTTAACACCTTCGGAAATCCGTTTCTTAGACATCACTTGCAATTCCCCATGTAACAACCCTAAGAAGAAATGAAACAAGAAGAAATCCTTGGACGAAAAATTATGAAGGCAAAACCCACAATAAGATGGCTTGAATAAAAACCGGCTTATGTAAACCAGTCGATAAAACTGAAAGTCAACGTCCTTCACTAAAAATCTGTAAAAGCTCATGTCCATTAGAGGAGGGAATTCATACAACATCAAGAGACCTTCTTTCTGCATCATTAAAACATAGTAGCAACCCTGGAAAACAGATGTACAGGGTCCAAATTCATGAATTATGCTTTCCTCGTAGGAGAAAAAAAAATAGAAATTGATAGCGAAAATCTCAAGCACAGAAACCCCCCTTTGTTGACAAATATATTAAAGACGACAAGGACTATTCATCATCTACGATCAGCAACAACCCATCTTTGTCGACCTGGAAAACCAGACATTAATTCCACGTCAAGCAGTACACGCCACTAAACCAACCATTCAAAAAATATTAAAAGTAACTCTTGTTGACGAGATGTAACAAATTCTTAACACCCTTTGAAATCCGTTGCTCAGACGTCACTTGTGATTCTCCATGTTACAACACTAAAGAAGAACTGAAACAACAAGAAATCCAGGGAGACAAAATTATCAGGGCAAAACCCATAATAAGATGGCTCGAATAAAAACCCGCTCAAGTAAACAAGTCGATAAAACTGAAAGTCAACGTCATTCACTAAAAACCTGTAGAAGCTCATGTCCGTTAGAGGGGGAGTTCATACAGCCTAAAGCGACGTTCTTTCAGTCTCTCATGGCAGTCTTAAAAATCCCTGAAATCCCTTGCTTCGGCATCAATTGCAATTGTCCTTTTCACGACCCTAAGGAAAAAAGGAAACAACAAGAAATCCTTGGTTGCAAAAATATCGAGGACAGCCCAAAATAAGATTTGTCGAATAAAAACCTGCTCCCGTATACAAGTCGATAAAAACGGAAAACAGAAGCTCCTTCAATTAAAGCCTGTAAAACCGAATGTCCATTTCAATTTCATGAAAAAAAATTCGACCTACGATGGAAATAATAGCATTAAGCAAGGACAATCCCTTTTTTTGCAGTATCAAACAAGAGTGATATGGAAAAAATCGAAGAAAACCCTCTTCTAGTAGTCAACCTGCGCTGATCATAGCGAATGATACCTAGATATTACGTCTAAAAACATCAAAAAAAAAAAGTAAGATAAAATATAACCCTTAGTATGGATCAGGCAAAAAAATGAATGAGATAAACACATTAAGAAAATAGCAAAAGATTTAAAGGAGGGGGATTCATACAGCCACAAGAGACCTTCTTTCTGCCCCTTTAAAAATTCGTAGCAACCCTGGAAAACAGATGTACCGGGTCGAAATTCATGAATTATACTCTCCTCGTAGAAGCAAAAAAAAAAAAAATTTTTGATAGAGAAAATCTCCAAGCATAGAAACCCCCTTTTGTTGACAAATATATGAAAGGCGACGAGGACTATTCCTCATCTATGATCAGCAACAACCCATCATTGTCAACCTGAAAAACCAGACATTGGCTAATTTCTCGTCCAACAGTAGACGCTACTAAACCAACCATTCAATAAGTAAAAAAAGCAACTCTTGTTGACAAGATACGACAAATCCTTAACACCCTCCGAAATCCGTTGCTTGGACGTCACTTGGAATTATCCATTTAACAACCCTAAAGAAGAAATGAAACAACAAGAAATCCATGTTCGCAAAATTATCATGGCAAAACCGACAATAACATGGCTCGAATAAAAACCTGCTCAAGAAAAGAAGTCGATAAAACCGAAAGTGAACGTCCTTCACTAAAAACTTGTAAAACCTCATGTCCGTTAAAGGAGGGGAAATTCATAGAGCTTGAATCGACCTTCTTTAAGTCCCTTATGACAGTATAAAAAATCCTGGAAAATTGAAATACCAGATGGAATTTCATGAAATTTGTTTCATCATACAAGCAAAATAATAATAATTTACAAACAACATCTGTAAGCATAAAAACTCCCTTTGTAGACCAATATTTCAAAAACCAATATTTCAAAAACTCGATCAAGACAATAATTTATCAATGTCAACCCGAAAAACAAGACATTGACTAATTTCTCATCCAACCATAGTTGCTACTAGCAAAAAAATCAATAAACATGAAAATCTACTAATCGGACTGAAATTGATTCCAAAAAAATTAATTAGTATTGATGGAAAATATAACAAGTCCTTGATACCATTTGAAATCCCTTGCTTTGATGTCAATTGGAATTCTCCTTCTAACAGCCTTAACGAAGAAATGAAACAACAAGAAATCCTTAGTCGCATAATTAACAAGGACAAACCCAAATGGCACGAAAAAAAAAAAAAAAACCTGCTCCTATATACAAGTCAATAAAAAAGGAAATAGAAGCTTCTTCAATAAAAACCTGTAAAACCGAATGTCCGATTGAATTCCATGAAAATTTTCTTCTACCTAAGATGGAAATAATAACAAATAGCAAACAAAAATATTAAGCAAAGACAACCCGTTTTTTCCACAATTAAATAAGAGTGATCCGATAAAAATCAAAGTAAACCCACTTCTAGTAGTCGCCATGCGTTGATCATAAAGGACGATATCATGATGTTACGTCGATCAGAGGGAATGATATCTACATATTACCATCTTCTTGGAAATCCTTGAGCACAGAATTCAAGTAGAAACCCAAAACAACATAGCTCCGAGAAAACCCTTTAGTGCCTCTATCAGTCGATAAAACCCTTAACAGAAGGTTTCTCTTTGATGCAGATGGAGACATAACAATCTAGAATAATCCAAAATAAAAAAACTTAGATGAATCAAAACCCTATCAAGTGTTTCTTGGGAATGAAAAAGAGAGAAAATTACCCAAAACTGAGGTGATTCCACATTGTGAGGAACACAAACACTATCAAAATAGATAGTAAAATATTCGAAGATGAAGCCTCTAGATAACATCTTTCAATCCTGAAGTCCAGACCCTTCATAAAGTAACAGATACCCTGGAAAACCTTCATAAAGAAACAGATACCCAAGGAAAACCTAAATATTGGATTAAGTTCCGTTAAAATCCACTTCATCATACAAGAGAATTAATAACAATATCCAAAAGCATCTCTGAGATTAGAAACCCCTTTACTAAACCATGTATCAAAAGCAGTCCAGATAGGTCAGCATACACGCTCGACAAAAAATCATTGCAAACCTGAAAAAACCCTTAACACGGAAGGATTGCTAAAGAACGCCTATTGCTTAGGGTTTTGAGATGCCCAGATCCAGAAGCACTCATCTGAAGATAAATTTAAGAGCAAGCTCTGTACCCCCTCTAAAAATCAATGATTTGATATCAGTTAACAGTTATCCTTAAAAGCCCTCTAAAGAAGAAACAAAAGAACAGGGAAAACTTCACCGCAGAGAAAACTTGGGCATAACAAGTGTATGATATATCAGAGAAACCCTTCTTCTACCCATCAATCGATGAAAAAATCACAATCTAGGGCGTAATGAAGCGTAAGATATATCAAAGAAAACCGTTCTTGTATCCATCAATTGATAAAAATCAAAAGTAATCTAGGGCGTAACCAAGTGCAAGATATATCAAAGAAAATCCTCCTTGCGTCCATGGATCGATTAAAACCAAAAGTAATCTAGGGCGTAAACGAGGGTAAGATATCTCAAAAAAAACCCTTCTTGTATCCCATCTCTAAAGGAAATAAATCCAAGCCCGTAGAAATCATCTCTAACTTAAGAAAATTGACAATCAGAAAGAGAAAATTCATCGAATTGATCAAAAGAACAAAGCATAATCTCTTACAAAACCCAAGACGCGACCCGATCTCCTGTCGTAGGGGAAAAAAAACTCAGCCGCCTCTCGAGAAACCCTAGAAAAGTAAAGCCTATTGCAGGAACCTAACTATGGAGATCGGAGACACGTAAACAAAGGCAACACAAGGCCTGTATTTATAGAGAAATTGGGATTGAATGGACGGTTGAGATTAGGCTGCAAGGACGGTCAGATCTGTCACGCGTTTTTTAAACGCGTTAGGACTTAGGAGATAAGGATAAGGGCTAAGGGCGGTGGAGAGTCCTGGAAACTTCTAACCGCTCGCGCGAAATTAGGAATACGACTGGTATGGTGCAAGCTCCCTGGTATGGTGCAACCTCTTGCTTCCTAATGAAGTAATGAGAGATAATAGGGCCCACCGTTGGTTGAACAAACTTAATATTAAATCATGTCTATTAAATAACTTTGTTGATGGTTGATTGTTGCCCAAACAACCTTGGCTGGTTTTTAGATCTAGGGGAACGAAAATTATGGAAAATAATATCAAATTATATTTTTCCTGAGAAAATTTTTCTATGAAAAATAAAATTCCACCTAGTGAGTTTGTAGTTTTTCTAGGAAAAATAAGGAAATGTTTTTTCCAAAAATTATTCTATGAAAAAATAAAATTCCACCAAGTGAGTTTGCAGTTTTTCTAGGAAAAATAAGGAATTTTTTTTATTTTGGCAAAAAAAAAAATCCATAGAAAATAGATTGACTAATACTGAATAATTCATTTTTCACCAAAAAAAAAAGGTAAATGATAAATGCGCCCCTTTTATTTACATGAGACAGCCAGGTGCAGTGTACGTGACAATCAGGCCCGTTGAATCCTTCCCGTGTGAAGTACATCTTAAAAAAGGGGCGGATAAATCACTTCCCAAAAAAAAATCCCCAATTCCAAACAGCCTTAGTACAGTAGGACAAGAAAGAATGTAGTGTCTCTATGACCTATTCAGTATTCACGAGGATCGCATGGAGGGAATGGGAAGGTTCAAGGAGTGTAATGATTTGTGGAAGTCATCTGGGTCGTTGAAAGATAGAAACGAGTAAATCGCCGATTGAGATAGAAATTATTTTTCTAATGAGAAAAAAACAAAGAAATTAGAGAATATTAATCAAGAAGTGGGGAAGTTATATATTTTCTATTTTTTGCCCTTTACATAATGATATGTAGTCAAGTTCATGTGATCTACCATGTTGAATTTCTTTTAGGGTGCAGATAAATTCAACCCTTTACAAGGCCCTATTTGCCCTCTGCTCCCTTTCTACATAGGGGTGGTTATTCGGTTATAACCGAACCGAAATAACCGAAACTTGATAACCGAAATAATTTCGGTAACCAAAACCGAACCGAAATTTTAAAAAACTGAACCGAAACCGAACCGATTAAAAATTCGATTATTCGGTTATAACCGAATAAACGAAAAGTGGGAGAAAAAGAGGGAAAAAAGCAAAATCTTTGTTTCGATCGGAGGGCTAGGATGATCCAATCGAAATGATTTTTTGAGCATAAACCTAATTAAGTTGTGATCAATCAAATGGATAGTTTCGATCATCCTTTGGAGTGCCCATGTCACATCTTTTTTTGAAAAAAATAATTGTTTTTGTCATTACTTCGGTTAACCGAAACCGAAACCGAATAGCCAAAAAAACCAAAACCGAACCGAAATGGAAAAAAACCAAACCGAACCGACCGAACCAATTTGGTTCGGTTATTCGGTTTTAACCGAATAATGAACACCCCTCTTTCTACAACCCTAGGGAGGCAAACAACTGAATGGTTTAGATCCAAACCGTTCATTTGTTAGGCCCCACTGTAAAAGTTGATACTGTATGGGGAAAATCATGATCATAGCAACAGTTAATGTTGTATGGGAAACAACATGATTAGACGGCTAGGATCATGTTGATGAAATTTTCATTCTAATGTAAAGCATCGTAGACTTCATGGTAGGCCCACTATTTTGTTGATCAGGACCATGCATCTGATAAATCCTATGGTAAATTTAATAGCCCAAAAACCACATCATTAAGTATCCCACCTTTCATTGATAGCACAAAAAAGGTCAGCATTCAACACCGAAAATAGCATAATAATGGATATTAGGATCATCCGATTGGTGAAAATTTTGGGCCGTTGAGATCCAACATCCGGCAAAACAGATGGAGGGCCCAGATCAACTATCAATGGGGCCCCAACAGATATCAAAGCAAATATGAAATGACAAGATGAAAGATCAAAATGCAAACCATCCATGGACACAAGAGTTTCCAAACCTAATGTAATTAACCACCATGTAATTGTAAGCAACACAGTCCAGTCCTGCAAGCAATGAAATTCCTAAAATGTTCCTCTCACCAACAGTGTTCAAAAGGTTTCCAGAAAGTAGATTTTTAGTCTGTAGACAAGTTCAAAGGGTAACAAGTAGCAGTTATAATATAAAGTTTTTAATGAAACAGGAAGCTAGATTGTTTTTTCTCACCGAAGGATATGATAATCTAGTTTGGAGGACTGGAGGGAGATTCACTGCCCCGTGGCGAACCGTGGTTATCATCATCCTCATCAGCAGGGCTCTTGCTGTCCCTTGGGCTACGGCCATTAGCCTCTGGGCTTCGGTACCTCCTGGATGGCGGAGGGCTGCTCTCCCTATCTGGGCTGATTGGGCTTCTGCTATTCTCCTGAGGGCTCTCGCTGTAATCCGACCCATCACGCTGAGCCTCTGTTCTGCGCTCCTTAGGTGGGGGGCTCTCCCTTTCACGCGGGCTTTCCTCATCGGGTGAGGGGCTGCGCTTCCTCCCTTTGGATGGGGGTGGACTCTTCTTCAGCTTTGGGCTCAGCTTCGGGCTCCTGCTGCGCCGAGGACTCCTTGATCTTGCTCTTTCCTCATGTTCGATACTGCGCTTGTCCTTCCTTGGAGGTGACCTGGATCGACTGGTGAACACAACAGCAGATTAGGTTAATACTCACTCCACTCAACTAAACCTTTGTCCCAAACGAGTTGGGGAGATTAGGTTAATGCTAAACCAAAAAAGTAAATACACTACAACAGAAGAATGCAAAGTATCAAATTTTTTTGTTGTATCTGCCTTCATTTATCCATGCATCTTTAGATCTATATATTGAAATTGGCAAAACATAAACCTCCCACTACTGTCAGATCCCTGCAAAAGAGCTGGAAAAAGACTGCCTTATGGCACAAAAACACATCCCCCTCAGAAAGTACAAGCACAGATTCTGGTTTTTACTTTACAAACCAGATATAACATAATGGAGGATAAAAGAGAGATTTGGTAGTAGCCAATTTTTTCTTGTACAAACTTGCACTGTAGCTGTAGAATATACAAGAGAAGCCCTAGTCTGGTTGTGTCAAAGAGCCCAAACAGGCCACTCATCACCATTGACCAAGGTGATCAGCAATTACAAAATCATATATAAAAGCCACCGTGCCAAGGCTCATCTCCATACTCGATATCAAGACCACTGCAGTGCAGCCACATGACAGCAATTTCCAAATCCAAAACTGAAGACTCCCACTTTCTAAAGTAGTCAATTGGAGCAACATGATATTTAATACCAGGGTCTCTAAATACTGACATAGCGAGAGCTCTACCCCGAGGCAAATAAAACAAGATGATTTCATGTGAGTGGATGCCACTATATGGAGTATGGACTAGCCTCAACAAAGCCTATTCAGGTGAATCAGACAAGACCAGGGTGATTAAAATAAGCCAGTTATCAGTTCACTCATTTTCCTACAGGTTGGCCGGCGAGGAGGGGGAAAGTAAAAACTTCAAAAAAATCTAGCAATCGGCGGCTTCCCCTAAGATCGCGGCATTTGCATGGTCTGAGGCATGTAAAAGAGTCAATACATGCGATAGCCTAAAAACAAAGGAAGTTTTCCTTAGCCAATAGATGGATCTTTGGCAAGGAAGGAGAGTCTCTTGATCATGTGCTACTTGCTACTTCATTATCCATTTTCCTTCAGCTCATGGAGGGCAATCACCAAAGGCTTGCAATGTACTGGATCTTCATCGATCAAACAAAAAAATGATTCTACATTGAACCCAAGGACAGTATGGAAAGAAGCGTTAGAACCCCTTGGGGACCTAGTACCATATGCGCTGGTATGACGTTTGCAAAGAAAAAACAAGCGAAAATTTGAAGAAAAAGAAAAGAGGTTGGGCGGGATAGTTACGGAAATCAAAAGTGAACTCATGTAGTGGGCAGGGATAGCTTCATGCTATCCTCATACACCATGGGAGACATTTTTGAGATGTTGGAAGACAGTTATTTGAGTGAAACAAAAGCTGAAAAGGGAAACAAACTGAGCCAGAGTTGGAGGCATTTTTAGAGGAAACCATGGCTGCACACTATTCTCTTTCTTTGAACTGATTGGAATATGTGATTCACGCATGCACTCTGGTGTGGTTTACAATGGTTTGCAAGAGAGCGACGAGGACCGGACCACTTATCATTGAGGGGGATTCCACATAGGTTTTGGCTTGGGCAAGTAAAATGGCAATTTGGCAACTAGAGGTTTCGGTTCATTCAGTTGGATAAAAGGATAGCAGCACAAACTATGAGAAATCCACCAACTTCTAATCATCAGCAAATCGTAGTACCAGTAGTAGTATAGTAGGCAGACTTTCACAATAGTTGAATGCCCAGAGCTAAACAATTATGGAGAGAGCCTTGGCTTTTCCAGTGAAATGAACATATCTAAGCAATTGTCGCTCTGTCAGACCATAATGAAAACGCAATTTTGGACTGTGGAATCAAAGCCAATATAATTGTTGAAATCCAAGATCTATACCAGATTTTAAACCCAAAATTTTCCCACATGAGACGGTTGGCGAATAACATTGTGGATTGCCTTGCAAAGGAGGAAGTGAAAAATGTCACGACTGAAAACACCAGATAGCTACAATATCTTATTGATGCAGGACGATCGAAGGTTGAACTAATATTTCGCTTTGACACCAAATCTTGGTCGGTCTCCCATCACTCAGACACGGGGAAATTAGAGCACACTACTTCGCTGCAACATTTGAGGCTCTCTTCCATAGGTACAGTTGGTGTGCTCTGTTCGCACAAAAACCGGCCAGATCTTAAGGCAAGGGATCAGGCCCAACGACTATTGGGAGGGAAGGCTATGAGCTTAAGAATGATGTAACTGTTAATGCATTAGTGGGATGTCTTCTCCCCGTTCTTGTCGTAATTCTGTTAGTCGTTAATAAAATCTGTCACATTCTATAAAAAAAGACCATCAGGGTGGAAGTAAACCTCAAGCAGAGCATCCCAGATACATTGGAACAGACCGGGGATGGTAGGTACTAAGAACAGACCCAAAATAGTGTCAACACTTTCCAGACAACTGATGAGCATAAATGTCAACAAAGATACCTGGTGGTAGATGCAAAGCTTTTAGACGGTAAACGACAAACATTCATAAAGGAATGGAAATAAATATAAACCACTCGAGGAAATAGAAAGCCTTTAAAACAAACCTCTCTAAGATGATTCTAAAATTCTTACACATTTGGATTTAGCAGATCCATATCACAGTAACTTATCCAAGTGTTTTGGCCCGAGATGCCTCCACTCAATAACTGCAATTTCTCAACTATGTTCACATGGTAGGATTTTTTTTTTAAATGGTAAGGTATGGTTAGGTTAGTAGCAGTTCAAGCCTGATACTTTGGAAGTAATCAAAACTACTTCCAAAAGCAATGCTTCCAACAGGAGAATAGCTGACATATGATTTCATCACATTGATTAGAGAAAAGGAGAAGGTTAACAAACCTGTAACTGCGGCTTCGGCTGTAACTTCGACTTCGGCTTCTGCCACGATGAGGAGACGGTGATCGAGAGTAACTCCGCCTGCCTCTGAAACGTTATCACACCACATCAAACAACTGAAGCATATTTATGTATTAATATACAAACAATCTAGAGGGGATTGGAATTTATAAATACTTGATATTTTTCGGACTGTTCTGGCAGTTTCTTTCAATATGGCCTCTTTCCCCACATCGATAGCATTTGTTCTTCCAGTCACCAGCTTTGCAATCTCGAGCCCAGTGGCCATCAATACCACAATTGAAGCAGCGACCTGATCCAGGAGGAGGACCTCTACCCAGATATTCTCGAGAACCTCCTCCTCCACTGGAGCCACGCGGTCCCTACATCCCGTTCAAGGTCTTAATATCATTGCCATTCGTATACACAAAGCTAAAAGGATTTTAGAATTCAAAAATAAAAGCAAGACTGCATATGAGAGGCACAAAAACAAAATTCAAGACATTGAAATTTTCTTGGTTCAGCCTCTGGGTTATGGAGCCCTAGCAGTATCAAAGAGAGAGTTCCATAAATGCATGTTTAGAATTAGAACGAAAAAAACAATTAAAAGAAGCAACACATGACTATGGCTATATCTAAAATCAAAAGCCGACACAATCAGCCAAATGCCTCATGATGCTCAAAACACTTCAAAACCTTACTACCCCAACCCCCCCAATCCCATCTGCAAGAAAATAATAAGTTAAACCAAGACAGGAAAAAGGAATTTACCACTGCCACCGTACATAACTCGGAATAATTAAAGATCAATTAAATTATGTTTACACACAAATTAAAGAAGTCGTTATCTCAAAAGTGGCTAGAAAAAAATATGTGTGTGTGTGTGGTTTAGGCTAAAGGAAATTTAAGACATGTAGAATCCTCTCTGTCCATGCTTAATTGTAATATTTTGAGATTTTTAATGTTGAAAATCTAATTACCTGACATAAAAATGCAAGTTAAGATACCTAACTAGTAAATTATTTCAGTTCCAAGATACTTTTGCATAGGCATTTCCACATGCTTGAGAACTACCCAAGTACCCAACTTCCCAAAAACTACTGCTTGATGCTCCAGATACTGCTTCTAGGATCTAGAAACTCTGGACATATTGAACACAAACATACCTAAGAATTGGATACCAGATAGAGATCAGACACTATTTTAAGCAATATAGGACCTTTTTTCGAAGATTAAAAAAAACAGTTAATCTCACCCTCAGAATTTGAAGATGAATAAGTTAGTAAATGTGAGGTGGTACTGTTTTGCCTAACACGGGGAGTTAATTCTCATAACAGTCAAGTGCAGTATGCTAAATGCTCAGTTCCTTCACAGGATTACAAAGTTGTTCTGAGGAATTTGGGTGGGGCGGGGCTGGCCTAATCACGCAAGTACTCCATCCAACCTACATTGTTGGATGGATTCTATTTGCTCAAACAGGCCTAGCTCATCCCGCCGAAAGAATTTCTACAATTTTTCAATTGCAAAAAAATAGATACATCATAGAGGTTGGAATGTTCCTGAAGTAACACAACAGTTTCAAGTTTCAAGTTTCAAGTTTCAAGTTTTAACTTAAGGCCCAGGTTTTCATACCTCAGAAGGCAATCTTGCCTACCCTAGCAGGTCACAGTCTCAGAAAGTGCCACTCAATAATGTCCTTTTAGGTGTCATAACAAACTGTGGCATCATAAATTATCAAAACAAGGGCAGTAAATAATCATTCTCATCCCCAATTCTTGGAGGTGGAGGACCAATATTCATGCGCTCTCTGCACCAAAGGTGATACAACCGCACCAGCTAAGTATGAATATTGTCAAAGAAACACTAATGGGGTTGAAAGAAATGCATACAAATCATGATAGAAATCGCAGAAGCATTCACGAAATAAATGAATAATCTGTAGAAACGCAAATATCAAAGTAATGAAATTCAAAAACGAATTGGTTGGATTCTATGATTTGTGGACACAGACACGAGTGTCACGTGTTGACACTGACGCGGAGTGTCGGACATGGCAAACCCCCATAATTTAGAAACAGAGACACGACTAAAATAGAAAGTGTATATAATCATAGTGTCGATATGGATTTGGGTGTCGAGTTTTGACATGGATATGAGTTGTCTGACATGGAAACATCTAAAAATCTAGAAATTGTGACACGTACGTACATATAGAATTATTGTTTATTACACAAATATGTGTCCACACACCCACATTAACTAACACTCCTACCAATACAATTAAAAGTGTCCAAAGGAGTGTGGACACGAGTGTCGTTCCGGACACAGCAGGACACGTGTGTCAGCAGCAAATTCAAAGTGTCGGCTAAATCATAGGTTGCATTGTAGCATGCGGCTGGCCACCATTATTATCAGATTTGTTTTGGATGCCTTGATAAAATAAAGATTTTTTTTTTTTTAAAGTCAAAACCGTTCTAAAAAACGAATGAAGTCCTTGAATTGACATATTCCACTTCTATTAGAAATATTTGATACTACTGAATTTGAGGAATCTATATCATACACACAAACAATACTTTGAAATATGCATCCAGTGACCATTAACTCTTTTTTTTTTGAATGATGAGTGAGCAATAACTTTATTATGAACGACCCATCAGAGAGAGAGCAATAGGACGATAAAATAAAAGAGCTTCCTAGCTATCTGAAAGAGAACAAGGAGTTTACTTTCCCTGAACAATAAGTCAACTGAAACTTGAACCTTAGAGCAAGTTTACGAAGCGACCCCTAAAGAGCAAGTGACAGTATCACAGCACCTATAGGTGATCAACTGGCATTCTCTCTGCTCACAAACTGAAGTTACAAGTGTTAGTTAAACAGATCAGCTATCCTAAGCTGCTGGAGTTGTAGTAGATGCCTTCCCCGCACCCGTGTATACCTTGTCAGTCATATCGATAAGTCCATTGTCTGCTCTTTAATATGAACGGTCCATCAGAGAGAGCATTTGGCCTTAAGTTAAAACTTCTGAGGTATGCATGGACTTCTTCTAAGGCATGCACGGTTCTCTAAACATTTTTTGCAAGGATAAAATATTTATAAAGGATTCATTATTTGCTAAGCATTATCATATTGTGCACCATATTAACATACCCGTAACTTTACATGTAATTTAACCAGACCAGTCACGGCATTGACAAAATAGTAATTGAACAATCTACTAATAACAAAATTGCACAAAAGAAAAAATAGAAAGCAAAATACAAAGAATAAGAAACTCACCCCCTTCGCAAATTCCACAAGGATACGACTTCCATCAAATTCCCGGCCATTTAAGCTGTACCTTGCATCATCTGCATCTCGAGGATCACTGAATTCCTGTTGACAGTCCCAATAACAAGAAAAAGCACGGAAGAGGCTCATACCTGAACAATTAAAATGGACGCATACCCCCCTATAGAGGTAACTTGATAACAAAATATTAATCATCAAATTAAGACACAAAAATAATGTAGAGGTAGTAAATAGAGTGCAGATGTACATACAATAAAGGCGAAGTCGTGCTTCAAATCCACATCTCGTACTCTGCGGAAACGGTTTCCAGAAACAGTAAGGCCATCATGACTTAAGTACCGAAGGGTATGATACTTCGCCCCTCCAAAGATGAACTAAACACCACTTTGTCATTGTTGGCATTTCCATAAAAACACGCAATAATTACAGAAAGAATCGCCAAAGTCTCCTATAAATTCTGCAAGATTAGCCACCAAATCCACCAAGGGCACCCTCTCACCATAGACCTCCAGGTTAGGCAAAAGCCCAGAAACCTTCAACAAGATCATTCAAGTTAAAACACACGACACCTGGAGGTGCAACCTTCTCACACTGTAACATAAAGAATAGAGAACGTAAATCCTAGCACAAAAGCTGGCTTGGGAACGGCCTAACTGTCTCCTAACACCTCAGTGTGAGATCCCCTACAGACACTGGATTGCTATAAATCCAACGAATGGCTATCATCAATTCCATCATCGACACAAAGAATCACCTAATGCAAAGAAAGCAATTGGCTGTGACCAAAGAATATGTGGCCGCCAAATGACTTCAATCAGCCAAAATCGTATGAAGGTGCAACTTAATGCGCGATTATAAGAAGAAAAACATATAATTAAAAATACACACGTTTTAAAACAAATGCATGGGATAACAAGTCCTTACTATGTTAAATATTTACATTAGAAACATGAACATTCAAAAGATCTAGATGGAATTAAGAGTGAAACTGCAACAAATGAAGAGTGAATAAAAAGCGACGGAGACCAAAACAATAAGGGATTTGTTGAGTACTTTTGATCTGAGGTGAAAGGATGATATCGCGTGTGCAACACTACCATGAAAGACACGAAGAGCCATCATAACAATCTTGTGGGCTACATAACCAATCCAAGAAGTTTAACATAGGAGTGGCGGTATTACCTTCCATATCTGCTGAAAAGATCTTCTAGGTCACGTGAACGTGTACGAGAAGACAATCTCCCAACATAAAGGCGTGTACTACCATAGCGATCTTCATAGCGAGGCATTTTTTGCACTGCAACCATTAAAAGACTAACATGTTAATGTCATAATTCAAACAAAATTGATTTGGAATGTATTAAGGACTTCTAAGCCAAACTAAAATCAAAACAAAAGTACTCAAACAGAGAACGGTACCGTTCCCACTAGAAATAACAATAAAACGTACAAATATAAGTCATGCTCTGGATTTTTTATCGATAAGAAAGCGTGAATGAAACATAAATTTTAATTGATTTGAAATAAGAGATGCAAACATACGACGTTAATTAAATACTTGAATGAAGGTCCGTGAAAAGTTCATGCTCATTGTGAACTAGATAATGCACCTAAATAGAACTTCAAAGACAGTCAACTAAACCATGTAAAAGAACACAAAATTACCACCCAATAAACAAGAGTTTACCATATACGTTCTGGAGGAGACAATACCAGTATGATATAGACTAAACGTGCATTGCTGCTTTCTAGACACAATGGCAACAAAAAAACTGAAGAAAGAAATGAAAAGTGGACTGTTAAATATTTCCCATACATTGAAAATGAGAAGAACAACTGCAACCAATCACCGTAAACTCTGAGGAGTCAGGGTCGTGGGACGAGCTGTGAGAAGACACAGCAGACATGGAAAACGAAAAGAAAAAGCTACTAATGAGAGCCTACCTACGGATCCGAGGAGAAAAAGGGAATAAAGCTGAGAAAAAATCCGAGAGCAGCCCACACACGGACTGAGGGACGGAATCATAGAAGCACGAAGCGGGTGAGAGGGCGGATGCGGATGCGGGAGCGGGGAAGCGTGGGCGTCTAGAAGAGTCTAAGGTTGGGAGCATCGTGTTAATGTAATATTTTTATCATGTCTTTCAGAACTCAAGTACATAAAAAATAGTAATTTTTAACTATCTTATATAATCTTTCAAAATTTAAGTACATCAAAAGTAGTAATTTCTATCCGTCTTCATTTTCATGTCCTCCTTCCTCATGCCTTCTGAAGATTTGCCTCTGTGATTTCTCCAATGAAGTACTTTGAACAATTGAAGGAGTCTGATGCAAGTAAGCTAGTGAGGGGGTTACTAATGGAGTAATAGGAGTGGTTTCCATCTCTTCGGGATCACGCTCCCTGTAAGCTCCTTCCTAAGGAGCGCCGAATCGAGGTTCCGAGTAGGGAGCGGCACCCCGGGGGAAGATTCATGCTTCTAAGGACGGAATATGTCACTGACCGTAAACTCTGAGGAGTCAGGGTCGTGGGACGAGCTATGAGAAAACCCAGTAGACATGAAAAAAAGAAAAGAAAAAGAAAAAGCTACTAACGAGAGCCTACCTAGGGATCCGAGGAGAAAAGGGGATAAAGCAGAGAAGAAATCCGAGAGCAGCCCCACACAACTCAAACGCCCAAAAAATTTTAAGAGACTGCAAAAAGGTAAGAAAAATGACTACCAAGCCCCTCGGAAAAATGACAAGCAGGAGAAAATTCCAACCAACAGCTTAGATGAAGGGCCACTTGGAAACCGAAGCGGTGATCCCCAAAGGTGTTGCCACGTCACGATTTCAGTGGAGCTCGAAAGGGCGCGAATCTCAAGAGACAAAGAGACTGATGGTGCATGCTGTCAGGGTCCACGTGACCAGACTGACAACTGTACTACATGTATCCATAGGGTGATGGTTACACCACTCGGCCCGAGACAATATGCAGCAACCTACTTAATACCATGGTTTTAAATTTGGGTTTCGACTAAAATTTCGGACTTATCCGAAACCGAAATTTCAGCCAAAATCCCGAAATTTCGGGCAAATTTTGGTATTAACGCGTGAAATGTCGGTTTTTTTGGACAAAATTTCGATGGAAATTTTCGATCAGAATTCTTTAACGGAATAAAAAATTAATATTTTATTATAAATTTCGCCAAAATTCCCAAAATTTACATTTCAATTTCGGTATGTTTCGGTTTCGTTCCTCACTAAAATCCGAAATTTCGGTGGATTTCGGTTGAAATTTTAAACCATGCTTAATACGGCAAGGTGTAATCGAGCAACCTAGCAAGCCATGACACGTGTGCAAACACCAGGCAAAAAGCAACATAAGAATCCATTTAAATCTTCATTCTAACAACAACTCGTCGTCTACATCTTAGATGCCCAAAGAAAGAAAAGGTTAACAAAGCACACGAGCACTCGGGAGGGCAGGGCCACCGACGCAACGACAATGACGGTGCCCGCCTTTCAATGTGGAGCGGACGCAACATTCGGGGGAAACGCCTGGAGCAGTACCACAACAAGTACCACAGCCAACGATTCCACCACGCCATGGAGGCGGCCCTCGGTCCTGCTCGACAACTCATCATCTTCTCTCTGCGAGTAGCAACCTTCTTCTCCCCAGCGGCCAGGCGGGCGGCTATGCATTTGCTACGGCGTGGGGCTTCATGTGGAGGCTCCGAAGAACTGACCGAAATGGGACTCCCAGGATCCATGACTGTCCCAGATGAGATTTGTAGAGGCCCACAGCAGTCCCCTTTTATAGAGCGGAGCGACGTGCACAACGGTCAACCATCCGGGAAACAGACCGACACAACGATTAGCTTCCCGGGAAGTGAATTGGAGCTCCATTACTGCGGGAAACGGACCGTCGGCCGCTCGCACATTCAATACAACATCAAAAATCAGAGAAGCACTGAGGATTCTCCTCAGCCTCGGGATTGGGGGCAAGTGATGAGGGTAGAATATGCACCGCCCACCTGGCCGTCCACATAAGCAAAACCTACACAGCCTGGTGGGCCCTCACACACCCACGCGCCTCCACTCTACTGGCCCAGCAGTCTTATCAACCTGTCACCTAAGTAAAAGTAACCCCCCTCCTATAAATACCCACCATTCCCCACCAGATAAGGGGAGACCACTTATTACAAGTTATATTATATGTCGCCATAAGTCGACTTGTTACTGACTTGACCGTAGGAGGGCCAACCTCGGGACCCACAACCCGGGCTGACCTCTGGACCTCTTACCCATTCTGGTAGTCCACCCATACAGGATTGGTCCTACTAGTCAGGAGCCAGGAGTAATGAAACTACCCCCTTCTTCTCTTTATCACTTCATTATTCGTTGTGATCTGTGTTTGCTTGTTACGCTACGACGAACGACTCAGAAGAAACCTACGCGGTTTCGCCTCCAACCCGAGACGACGCGACATCTAAGGTTTCAACGAACGACTCGGAAGAAACCTACGCGGTTTCGTCTCAAACCAGAGACGACACAAAACCTCTTAAGGTTCCAACTAAGGACTCGGAAGAAACCTACGCGGTTTCGCCTCCAAACCGAGACGATGTGAAACCTCTTAAGGTTTCAACGAACGAGACGAGGTGAAACCTCTTGATGTTTCAATGAATGACTCGGAAGAAACCTACGCGGTTTCGCCTCCAACCCGAGAAGATGTGAAACCTCCCGTAGGTTGCTGGAGCGGCCTGCGACGCGGCCGGGGGCGCAGGAGAGGGCGCAAGGACTGCGGACAGGGGGCGGTGGAGGTAGAGCCACCTGTTGCCCCTTTTTTGCTCGGCCGCTTCCAATCGTTAACAATCTTCTCGAGCTCCGAGAAGTCCAACGGTCCCGTACCTGTCATCTCTGCAAAAGGGACCCTCGATCAGTGCCTCTATGAATGGTCAACCAGAAGAAACGAAAACAGAACTGAGGACGAAGGCTCACCCCATATCAAGACAAGGAACAAACTGGCCTCGGCCAGGGC
Source organism: Tasmannia lanceolata (assembly GCF_043159265.1). Lineage (NCBI taxonomy): Eukaryota > Viridiplantae > Streptophyta > Magnoliopsida > Canellales > Winteraceae > Tasmannia > Tasmannia lanceolata. The sequence continues at coordinate 13,627,583 of NW_027518695.1, forward strand.
TTGCTCCAAAAGGAGGACGTGTACCGACTGAGCCCCGGAGATCACGGCGAGAAGCTTATTTTTTGTCTCGAGCAGCTCAGCCAACGGCACGAAACTATTCATTTGCGTGACCTTTGCACGCCTCCAGTCGGTCGGTGCTCCCCAGGACTCCTCAACCCGTACAAAAAAGAAATGATGTTTCCACTCGTGGATGGAGGAAGGAGCATCTAAAATTAGCTTCAACTTCCTCCTCGACCGGACGTAAAGCCAGGCTCGATCCGAGGGATGCACCTTAACCAAAAAAACGTATGGACCAAATCGTAATCGACTGGATAGCCCTCCCTTTTCGCCAGCGGCACAAAACCAAGAATTTGGCACCAGGAGTTGGGAACAAATCATAATCTCACAGACTGAGGGGCGGAATATGTCACTGACCGTAAACTCCGAGGAGTCAGGGTCGTGGATGAATACATCTTTTGGTCACTCGTAGAAACGATCAACCTCTTCTGGATCATCTAAAGCTATTGTAGTCATCAAACAGCGGGGAAAGTGAAGACTCTCCCTTCCCAATACCTTAGCCCAGCTAGATCCTCAAGGAAATAACAAATTAAACTCCTTACGCTCGAAATTTTATGCTTAGTAGAAGATCAAAAGACCCCAGCTGAAAATGAATTTCAAGCCAATACAAGCACCCAATAACTTAACTAGCAGATTTCAAAACAAGCTTCTCCACATTAATACCATGGAAGGGAAAACCTCCCTAACACAACGAAATTTGCGAAAAACGTGAAATTTTCATAGATCAATACTCCTCATCCAAGTTCATACACATTCAGAATCTCAATTCAGTAACTCAGAAAATCATGAAAGCAGAATCCCAAATGCAGTAGATACATACACACATGTTTGATGAAGCATACAAAACAACACCCATAAGAAAAACAATAAAAACCAATCGTTTACCAAACGAATCTGATCCCGAGCAAAGAAATTCTATCGAACTGTGATGATGTAGTGTAACAACACCTATAGGGAGAAAAATCGGAAAACCAAACATTAAACTCTATCAAAAGCCATAAAGCTCAAAGATCTACACTCAAACATGCATAAATGGTTAATCTGTATAAAAAAAATCTCTCCAATTGCTGAATTTTCTAATCCAAGAACCACCTCAACAATAGATTTACGGTGATATCAATAAAAACAGATCAAGGCGTCCAAATAAATGTATGCTCAAAATCAAGTATGAGTTTAACAGTCAAACCATGAAAAACAGATCTTATTACTTGGAAATCCTACAGAAACCGAGTTGAAAATCGAAAAACAGCATGACAAATCAGGAAAAAAGATTACCCTAAAAAGATGGAAGAAAAGCAATATCTATTTCGGAAGAGCAGATCATCTGTTGTGAAAGGAAAGTAAAATTCATACCTTAAAAAAAAAACGGAGAAAACCCTAGATTTTTTTTTCTTCTGGGGGCTGCTTTTTACTCTCGCTAAATATATATAGACAGAGTAGATATTACTGGGCGGTCAAGATGTGTTGTACGTAAATCAACGGTTCAAAATCAACAAGAAAAAATTGATGACAGATGCCCCCACAGCGGCATTTTGATAATAGCACTACTTTGTTTTGCGGTTTCATTATATATGGCTAAAACGTAGGGTTGAACTCGGGTCGGGCGGGCCTGGTTTTCCAAAACCTAACCCTACCCGAGAATTATCTCGGGTCGGGTTTTCATTTTTTGGCGTAGGATAGTGACTACTTTCAAAGATTGTAGAAAAAGACAAATCTTCACACCAAAAATTTTTAAATTTATGTCATCCAGTGTACAACTTTAAGAATGACACTATATTTTCACATAACAGACATGATCACCTCAATCAAAACAATTGTATCAATATATTAGAAAATAATTTTCTATGTTATTCAAGAGATATTTAAGAAAGTCACAGTGCACCCATATGAGTCGGGTCGGATTTCAAGTTTTCTTTCTTAAAACCTGGCCCTACCCAAGATTGAGTTGGGTTTTCCAATTTAAAACCCGACCCAGCCCAAGACCGAGTTGGGTTTTCCAATTTAAAACCCGACCCTACCCAAGACCCATGATTTCTAAACCCGACCCAAGTTGCAACCCTATTAAAAAGTGAAAAACAATGTGAGTGGGGTCATTATCAAAATATGGTAATGGTACAGTCGGCCCCACAAAAGATATCCTCTCTCTCTAGGCCATGTTTTGGGCCTTTTGGCTACCATGACAGAATATTCCATGGAATATATGTGGGGCCACTTGTGAGAGATGGGCAGGGGAATGAGGAGATTTGAGAGGATGGGAGTGAGGGGAGGATGAAAAAACTCCTTAAAAACCAGGAAATTAAAAAATCTATTAATAGGAAAAAAAATTTCATTAGTTTTAAAGGAATTGTTTATGCTATCCCGAGTCATGCATCTTCATCTCACTCCTTCTCCATCCCTCTCAACAATTAACCCACGAATATTTCACGGAATAACTTTTATTGGTTGCCATGCATAGCCTAAATACTTCTAGCTCTTGTGGGAAGCTGTTTGCATGTATGGAAAATTTGTTCAGCATTTTTCCTTGAATAATAAAATTTTGATTGTTTGGTAAACTTATTTTGCATGGAAAAAATTACAAGTTTGGAAATTTTCTTGGACTTTTAAGGAAAATGGCAACTTACTGGACACTAAAATTTTATTTTCATGAAAAATATTCTCAACTCAACTAAGCATTTGTCGCAAACTTGTTGGGGTCGGCTAATGAATCCTTTAGAAAATTTCATGAAGAAGGTGAAAAAAATCTACCCGGCTCAAATTGACTAAGTCTAATCCTGACAATAGTTGGATTCGTCTACATGAAAAATATTACTTTTCATAATTTTCTTTAGCTATTTACTTCCCCAAGATGAACTCACCTTCGGTTACACATTTTAATTGGCCTCTATGAGCTTTTTTTGGGGAATTATAACAGCCTTTGACAGGTGGTTAAACAATACAAAACAGAGTGAGTTCACTTTCGGGAATGACCCGTGAAGACAGGCGATGTTCTTTTTCAAACTATCCATGAGCGTCTAAGTGATCTCTCAGACACACTGGACGATGATATCTGATAATTAATGGCTCGACATAATCCTACTCCAATGTCGGGGTTACACATCATGCATGATAGCCTAATTTCATAACAACAAGATGGGTATTGGGTTAGGCAGCAGGAAGAAGGTTCGACCTGATCGTAGACCACCCTTATCAGAATCGTTACTTTATTTTTAACTGGTTCGCCCTTTCTTCGCATATGACTTACAAGTTACAAGGGCTACATCCAGGGGTCTACCTAGACCAGCCTATTCCCGAGAGAGCTAATTTCTATCAACACAATAGGTTGTGGGAGACTTTGATAAGTAGTTACTCCATGTTCGAGTTCTCAGTCCCCCCTTTGAAGTAAGTTCGAATATGTGCAATCGACACTTTTTATCTTGTAGTCCATGATAAAGGGACCCCTAGGTCATGGTCCCATAAAACACAGACATCACATCCGTCGAAGATCAATGGTTTATATTCTCTTACAATCTTGAATGAGTCTCGATGGACCAAAGGGCTAGGATACTACGATCAAGGTGGGAGCAACCAGAATGGACTGGATTTGTGCTTTGCAGACTAGTAAAAATGCACGTGCACAATACATTTTGCGTAAGACTAACCACAAATTAATTAATGGCCTAAAAATAGCTGTAAAACCTACAGAAGTGAACTTTATGCATTTAGATAGGCATAAGCAGAAATGAAATTTTTTTACGATAAAGACCATTTGACATGTGAATTGGTACAAACATTTAGCATAAGTAAACCCTAAGACAATGTGATTAAAAAGACTTCACAAAGGAGATTTATATTAATTAACCTACAATAAAGTTGAGAGCTTATTTCTTAGATGGATGCACATAAATAAAAGAAAAAGAAATATCGAAGAAAAAATGTAAATATTGGCGTATAAATAAATAAAAGTAAAATTTTCAAAAGAAAAAAGAAGAAGTATGAGAGACATAAATTTGCAAGTCACTAAATAACTAAATGATGTGTTAATATGAAGATGACAAATTAAGAAGAAAGTAAATGTAAACTACAAAATATACCTGCTTAGTTTTGCCAAAAAGTAGAGTTTCACAATCATTCATTGCCAATGCATTGACCGATTTTTTATCCCCTTTGGCAGAGATTGGACTGCATCTATGTCAATGAATCTATGTCCTTGAGATATGGTACCAGTTGTTGACTACCTCAACTCAAGCCGGGTTGTTTTGGATTTTGAGAAGCAATAGTGAGTCACCAATAATCAGTTTGTAACCCACAATCGGTTCTTAAAATCCAAACCAAACAGGGACTAACAATTAACAAAGGGAAATGTTATCCGCACTACTATATCTTGATGATCACACTCCTCACTTTATTAAAGTACGGTATGGCCCGCACCATAGGATTATCCAAACCATCTATTGTGGACTATGGAAACTGTTTCAATGTTGAAAAAGAAAAACACATATACAGAACTTCTTCAGATGGAACCCAAATTCGGGTTTCGGGTCGGGTCGGGTTGCCCGACAGCCCAACCCGACTCGACCCGATTTCCAATTCGGGTTTATTTTTCCCAACCCAACCCAACCCGATTTGCAAAAAAGCTTAACCCGATCCAACCCAAATTCAAGTTGAACCCGTCAGGTTCGGGTTGAATCCAACCCGCGTGGGAACATCCAAGTAACAACGATGGTTTCAAATTATATATGGTGCTAATGTCCTCACTACCATATTTTGTAATGGCACTACTCACCGTATTTTGATGATCGCACTCCTCACTTTATTAAAATGTACGGTATAGCCCATACCATAGGATTATCCAAACCGTCCATTAGATGGTCCACTGCCTACATAGGTGGTGCCCTAAAAATAATTTACATAGGTTGATCCGAACCCTCCGATCTATAGAGGGTTATAGGTTGATCCAAACCGTCCATGTGATGGAACACAACATCAATCGGTTGTGCCCATAAAATCATTTCCATAGGCTGATCCTAGCCCTCCAATCGATATAGGTTTCCATAATTGTTGTTACTCTTAAGGTGCCCGGAATCCGTCAATATTTTGCAAGTGTCCTGCACGAGTAATATCAAGTACTTCTTTCGTCATTGTCATATGTCTTTACCTCTTCTCGGAACTTTTTTCCGTAATCGTCATAGACAGGTACCCGTGTCGGTACTTTTCGTATGTGGATTACGATTTTACCCTAAAGAGGTAATATCATAACGTTTTATTGAAGAGAATAGGCATAATACAACCGGGATATAGGCAAAGGGTGGAAGACATTAACCCATCATTTTGCCTTTATATATAATAGTTAGAAGTTAGATTAGATTACATTAGATTAGATTAATGAATTAGATTGTGTTCATGTGTGTTCATGCGGCCCATGTGGGGCCAAGAAAATGGCTGTTAGGAACTATCCGAAAGCCATTGTTTTTTAGCATTTTCATTGACTTCCAGCAAAAGTTAATAAAAAAAGACAAGTGCTCTGGAAATTGACAAAATAGATTATAAAAAATAATACAAGAACGTCATATATTTATTTAGAGAAAGAAATCAGGTATATTAGATGCTTATGGTGCTATAATAAAGAGATAATTTAATAGGAGACGACCTGGTTTTAGAAATGTTACGAATTTTGAAGTTTTGTTACAAAAATGTATTTATTGATTTTTTTAGGCGACTGATATCGGCACTGCAATGCTTTAATAATTGCACAAACTCAACTTGCCTTTTTGGGAACAATGATAACCACTGGAATTGGCACTGCAATCATCAAAACATGGTAGTGACAATATCAGTGGCCTTTGTTTATCCTTTTTGGCCGGTGTGTTTGGACTGTGGGAATCATGAATCGGTATCACATTCCAATCCAATTCCAATTCCCCATTAGTAAACTGAATAACAAGGGAGATCTAGGTTGTTGATGCGCTGGTCAATTGAAACAAAGGGATTTCTTTCAGACTAAGCCACAAACAGTTTAAGATGGACCCAACAGTACCTTTAACAAATGGCAACAACACAAACAGAAGGCATGAATCTTGAAGCCCAACATTACAAACACCACAACATGCATTTTCATTCCTTTAAAATGGACAAATCATCCTTCATCTGAACTTCCATAAGGGTAAGGCAGCAAGGAATGGTCTTGTTCGAGCGAAGGCAGCAAGGAAAGCCTTAGGATCTGGAATTAATGTAAATTCTCAGCACTATACTGTCCTTTGTTCCGAGCCATTTAACAAACCATTTATCAAGAAAAGGATTGGTTGCAAGTTTCATGTCTGTTGCAAACAGGCATTCCAGCAAGCAGTCGGACGCCGATATAGAAACAAAGTTTCATGTCCTTTTCATTGAAACAGAGTCCAGCTAGCGGATTTGGGCTTCTAAGTGAAAATCAGAACACAAAGTCTCTGTAGCACGCAACAGAGTTGACGATTTCATTAGCTCACCAATCTCTTCAGAACCACATGCATGCAAAGCAAGTTCTATTAAAAAAATTCAACATGCAACAAAATGGCACATGAGGCTCTGATGGGAATCGATTACGGTTCCATTCAATGGAATCCAAGTCCATGTAAGCCTCTTCTGTCAACTCAAAACCGTGGGTGATTGCTGTCCAAAGTTTTTAGCAGTTTCCAAAGAGGACCAAAGCTTTGACATTTGCACTACCATTTTTTGATAATAAGACAAATTCACCTTGTCTTTTCCTTGTATAATAAACAGCTGAGAGTTTTTTGGCAATTGTAATAGGCTTTTGACATCTAATGAAAGAATAAAAAGACGAGGTGGGTATGTTCCATTATCAAAACATGGTAGTGGGAAGATCAGTAACCTAAGAAAAATTGGCAAGGCATATGCAGCCAATAGAAGAAGACATGAAGTAATCCGACACAACCAAGAGAAAAAGACACGAAGTAATCTATTTATCACATAAATAAATGTAAAAAAGTGTGAGAGAGTGATAGAACATATATAGGCAATAAAACCACCTTAAACAGAAGTATAAAGCTCCTGTAAAAAGTATAGTGATTACAAGCATTTTAATCAGCAATAGTAGCAGCAGAAACAGTGGTAGTAATGAAGGAAATAAGTACTACTATAAGTGTCAGCTAGAAAGACTCTGGTTGGTTGGGGGTGGAGGGGCAACACAACATCACTTCCATTTCCTGCCATGCTTGCCATGCTTGCCATGCTTGCCACCATGGTGCTTGAACTTGCCGCCGTGATGCCCTCCATGGCCAGAGTAGCCACCATGCCCAGAGTAACCATGCTCAGAGTAACCACCATGGCTAGGGTAACCATGCTCAGAGTAGCCACCATGGCTAGGGTAGCCGCCATGGCCAGCGTAGCCTCCATGCCCGGAATTTTGAGCACCGTGTGCGAGGTGCTGGGCTCCATAAGCGCCAGCTGCGAGAGCAGCTCCCCCAGCCAGCAGTGGCACCATGCCACCATGCCCTGTAAATGGATTAAGAGAGAATCAGCAATTGCCAAGAGAATTGAGATTTGAGACTGGGTTGTGAGCTTTGTGTGTCATGAGAGAGTTTTAAATAATGGTTAAGGTAATGTTCACTAATGACCACCAACCAAATTTGTAGTAGCTTACGATAAAATTAGTGGATTACTGGATTGAGCATTTTATGTAATGTTTGGCCACAATGAGAAACCATTCCATGGAATATTCGTGAGGGCACAAGATGGAAAGAATTGAGAGGATGGAGTGAGGGGAGCATGAAAAGCTCCTAACAAGCCAGGAAAACCAAAAACTAATTCTAAATAGTTTTTTTTTACATTGCCTGAAGGGCCAATGTGGCATTTCAATCAAACACAAGGAGATCCAAATGTACGTTTCAATCTACACCCGTCGAAAATCTGATTATCTTTTCAATGAAAAATTATGGAAACTTCTGATCATTTTTCAAAGTAAAATCATGTGTTGTGAGGTCATTCCTAGGAAATCAACGGCAGTTTCTCAAAAATAAAACCAAAAGGCATTTTCTTTCCTAAAATGCAAAATATGAAGAGAGCAGTGCCGAATTCATATATGAACTAAAAACAAAATCATCAAAATCATCTCTCTCCCTTTTTCAGATCATTTCTTAACCAGTATAGTGGTTGGCCCCAATTCCTATATAACTGTAAACCAAGAATTTAAAACTTGAAATCATCACAGTAGGAAAACATGAAAGTGAGGAGCTGCATGGTCTTGCGCATGCAGATATGAATCCACTCTAAACCTAAGACTAGGGCTGTGAGATTGTGACATAAACTACAAATGTGATACTCACTACAAAAGTACAAATGGCTAAGTCACAATAGGGGCATTAAGATTAATTAAGCCATACCTGCAGACTGACCGTGACTGGGATAACCTGCCGGTGGGTATCCTGCTGGGGGATATCCTGCCGGTGGGTACCCTTGTGGGGGATATCCCTGAGGAGGATACCCTTGTTGAGGGTAGCCTTGAGGAGGATAGCCTTGAGGCGGATATGCCCCAGGCGGTGGCGGATATCCAGACTGATGTCCTGGAGGATATCCAGAAAGCCCATGGGCCAGGTTTGAAAAGAGCCCTTTATCACTCTGTCCTGATTCATCATACTTGTCCTTCCCACCTCCCATTGTTCTTCACTGTGCAAAAAAATCAGATAAATAACTGTTAGAATCAGTCCAAGATTATAATGAAACATGGAGCTCAGGAGATGGACTCAAACATGCTACACTGCTAAAAAGTAACATTTGAGCACAGATGCCTCCCCTCATATAATAGAGTACAAATCTGGTAATGATTAATTTTAAGAATCACTGTAACATATTTTGGAATAGTTGCAAAAGAAAGTGTTATTGGTGAAGCTGATCTCAGTCTAAAAGGGTGTAGTTTTCTACTTTCATGAATTAGGGTTTTTCCCTTTATTGTATCGCGTAGGAAAACGCCATATAAAAGGGTGTGATATCAGGAGCCGCCAAGGTTGTGAGGGTTTTGTAATCTCTTCTTCAGAATAGTGGAATCGTTGGCTTGTCGTTCTGCCGTGGACGTAGCCCATACCATACTGGTTGGGTGAACCACGTAAATCTGTGTGCGAATTTCCATTTATCTTTTGCATCGTTATTCTGTTGCGTTGTTAATTCCTAGCAGAAAGATTTGTGAATGCATGAGATATAGAATCAGTAAACATTGTCACACCACTCCCTCATAACGTTATCACATACATCTTTTAAGAATGTGCCGTGTGATAGCAAGTAGGACCAAAATTTAGCTGATACTGCCTAAACATGGCTGGAGAGATTCTTAAGACAGTGGGCTAACCAACTTCTATACTGGATTTTGGTTGACAGCAGTTGAGTTCCTGGTTGGACCAAAGTGAACTTGAACTGTATCTCGTTTTGTTGGCTAAGTTTTACTGCTTTCTCTTGAAAAATGGAAGGAAAAGCCAAGTATCGGAGGGACTTTTTAATGGTGAAGAATTTTCCAATATTTGGGCCTACATGTTCATCTAAGAGTGCTTCCTTGGGTAACAAATGCTTCTAAATAGGACTGCTTAATGAATGCAAACAACATATTAAGTAGCATAGCCATTTTGCACTAGTAGAAAAATTACACATCACGTGAAGAATAAGAATTTGCAAATATCCAAAATATAAACACAGCATAGTTCTGCATACAAATGACAATTTTCTTGTCATTGAACTCAATTAAACATTCTTCAACCCTGCCCGCCAATTTCTGAATGGATCAATTACTTTAAAAAGATGAAGACATTGGGCACTTAATAGCATATACATATTGTCTTAGTGCTGGAAAAGACGAAAAGCAGCCTAGAATTAGAATTAAGGTTGGAAAAGAAGATTTTGGAC